>NC_133508.1:22417000-23677500 GCF_049354715.1 Callithrix jacchus | reverse complement strand
AGCTCCATGGCACCCGCGGCGCGCGGGGAACCCCTCGGTGGGTCTGAAACTAGGTTAAAGCAATTAGCATGCTGCCAACACATTGTCCTGCTGCAGGACCGTGGATCTTAGGGGCTATCCGCAAGTGCACCTTCGCCGACCAGGCCGCTGCGGACCGCGGAGCCGCAGCCCGCCTGGGCCCGGCCTGCGCCGTGCGGCGCTGCTGTGCGACGCGAAGGAGCGCGTTTCCAGTAGGCGCTCCGCCAGCGCCATCTGCGCGCGCGCCGGGCCTCGCCGTCCACTGCCGCGCGTCCCCGCTCCGGTGGGCAGGGGAGGACGCCTCGAGAGCCCGGGAGGAGCTCGTCGCCACAGAGGAGACAAACCCAAGCCTGGACTCCCCGGCTTTCTGGCTAAGCGACCTTGGCCGCGCCCTCGCTCTTCTCCCCTTCGCTAGGGGGCGACCCTGCGTCCCCCGCCCCAGGCTCGCCTTCTCCCCAGGTGTCTGGCCGAGGAGGACCAAGTTCTGTTGAAGGCTAAACGAACTCAGTTTTGGAAGTAAGCTTTTGCAAAGGTGGCAGGGGTAGCGAGCGGCTTCTTCCTACCTTACCTAAAAGACCCTGGATTTTGTTGAGTGGCCTCCGAGCGGTCTTCAGGCTTTGGCACCGTAGCCTGTCCCATCTCCTTTGAAAGGAGTACTCCTGAGTTCCAGGTACTTGATGCTGTTGCTGCTGAAGAGGTTGGTCACAGGGCAGCTGAAGAGCAGCCCCTTTCCCAGCCGGTGGAAGCAGAAAGGCCCATTCCCTTAACCAGCCCACTAGTCCCCTGCTCCCACCGTACACCATGCGCTCACTTTTATACACCAGGAATAGGCACGGTGGGGGTGACCTTGAGTAAATCAAATGTCATCTCTGAGCCTTACCTCTCCCATCTGCAAAATGGGAACAATAAATACTCCAAGATATATTTGCCCCATAGGGTGTTTGGAAGGTGGGCTAAAAATACAGACAAAAGCTGCTATGTAGGGCAGGCGACCTAGATGAAGTTCTGTCATAGAACAAAGAACGTTGAGGTCTAATCCTTTAACCCACCCACCTTTAGGCTAAATCTGAAATGTAGGTTCTTACTAGAGAGCTACACTTTGAGTCTCTGGTTCGGTTAATTTTTGACTAAGTTAATTCTTGCTAACAATTGTCTATCAAATCATGTACTCAAAAACCTTCAGGAAAAGGCGTAAATAGCATTTATTGACAACGCTTAGAGATAAACCATATCTGGCAATAAATAAGCATGACGTTTTCTGGCCAGAGTTCTCCCAGCAACACAGAGTTCAGGAAAATCATAGGCTATTGCATATTTTTAGAAAATCAGGATAAATTATATAAATTATATATTTAAAAAGAAATTGATTTCATCAACTCAACAGAATAAATAGATAAATAACAGTTGATTGCCATTAGAAAAATTTGATTCTTAAATTACATTTACATGATAGATATTTACATGTACAATATGCACAGAGACATAATCAGATCCTCAGCCGAGTCTGGGACTTCTCAGGACACAAACTCAAATGGTGGTTCGTTTTCTATGTTGTTGAAGGAAGATTTGCTGTTGAGTTTTCTGGGGTCCTCTGGGGTCCAGACTTTGGCTGTTCGGATAATATTTTGTTCCTTGAGTTGTTTTTCATCAGTCCAAGAGAGAGAGTGTCCTGCTAGCGGAGGGAGGCCATAATCCGGGTCACTGGGGGAGGGGGACCCTGGAGAGGTAAGGAGAGAAAACAGACTGTGAATCTCCAACCACATTCCCAGTGATCCCATCAAGTCCTTTAGGACCCTTTCCTGGGCACCTCAACTGAGCAGGTGTCCTCCGGTTATACTAGAACCACTCTCTTCCTCCATACTTCAAGCCCCCACCATCACCTCCCAGGAATCCCAGGAGCTCGAGTTCAAGGTTGCCCATGCCCACTGACAGTCCGTCGGTCCGTCTATCTGCTTGGCAGTCAGCTCCTCCAGCCCCTCCGGAGCCTTCGAGTGCCCGTCCCCGTCTCCCTGACCTGGGAAGCAGACGCACTTACGGGTGCCCCTATGGCAAATGATGACCTTCGGGGCCTGGCTGCCCGGGCTGTCCCCGCCCAGGCGCCCGCTGCCACCCGGGCCCCCGCAGCCGCCCGCGCCACCGCCGCGCAAGGGCAGGTCGGCCTGCACGAGTTCGCTGAGGAAGTTGATGTAGCCGATGGCCAGGCGCAGCGTGTCCACCTTGGAGAGGCGTTTCTCATAGGGCAGCGTGGGGATGTGCGAGCGCAGCCCCTCGAAGGCGTCGTTGATAGACTGCATACGCCGCCGCTCGCGCACGTTGGCCGCCTGGCGCAGCTGCTGCAGCTCCGCTTCGGAGCGCACCCGCCGCCGCCGCCGCGCCGCCGCGGCCGCGGCCGCTCCGCTCAGGCCGCGCAGCCGCGCCCCGGGGGACGTAAAGACGGCCGCCCCAGCGCATGAGTGTGCCAGGCACGAGGGCGGCGAGCCGGGCGAGTAGGGGAAGCCGCCGGGGGGCGCCCCCGCCTCGCAGCAGTAGCCGCCGCCGCCTCCGCAGCCATCCTCTGGCTCACCGGGGCCCCCCGAGGGCTGCGGGGCGAGCGCGAGCGGGGCGGCCGGGGGCGCGGGCTGCAGCAGCAGGCACGCCCCGTCGCGGTAGCAGTACTCGTGCAGCTGGTGGCTAAGGAACTCCACCTCGGCCTGCTCATCAGCCAGCAGCTCATCGCCGTCCTCCAGAGGGTCCCGGGAAGACTGGTCGGTGAAGAAGTCATCCTCGTCGAAGTAGGGAGACGGGAAGGCGTCCAGGCCCCCGGGGAAGTGCTCCAGCAGCACCGCGTCCATGCTCGCCGCAGCAGTGGGCAGCTGGACTGCCGGGCTGCGCTCGGTACTTCTTGGTAAGTTTCGGTGGCCCGCGTCGCCCGTCCGAGACCCGCCCTCCCGGGGCCCTCGCTGGGGGCAGCGAGGCGGCCGCCGGGCTGCCCGCCCCGGGGCCTCCCTGGAGTGCCCGCGGCCGCTGCGCTCTGACCGGCGCCCGCGCTGCGCTGGGGAGGGCTGTGGAGGACTTGCTGGAGCTGAGGGCCGGCACGCGAGGATTCTTATAACAACATCCACAGGCGCGTGCCAGGGACTCGCCGCGCCAGCCAATCAGAGCGCGAGGTGCCGGCGGTGAGGGGGCCCGGAGGAGCGGCAGTGGGAGGGGGCGGGGGGGGCGCTTTGCTCCCTTTGGGAGCTCCTGGGGCGAGGAAAAGGCGGGGCTTTGCGATCCCAGCTTCTCGCACAGCTCTTCTCTGGCTCCGCTGCCTCTGTGTACTGGCTTCCTTACCTGCCTCGCGAGCGGCTCCAGGGGCACCTGCGTCCCGTGGTACCCGCCGCCTACCCCCGCGCGCTGTGCAGCGCCCGGCCCTTCCGCCCTAAGGCTGGGGCAGGTGCGCGCTGCATCTACAGGCTGCCAGAGAAGCTCCTAGGGGTGCGCGCCGGTGGCCCAGATGGCGAGAACGGGGGTCGCGCGGCGATCATCCTCCTCCACTGCAGCCTGAGCAATCCGAGGGTGCTGCCCTCAGGGGATGGGTGGGTGGATTCCGCCACCCACTTATCAGAGGCGAGCGCAGGCTTTGGCCTAGGTTCGGTTGGGGGCTTCTATCCCATCTCTGGACTTTTCAAGGGCTTCTGCACAGTTTGCAGTGTATATGCGGGTGGCATTGGAAGATGAGCTGGGCCCACTCCCAAGGCGTTCCGGGCGCAGCACAAGGGATGAGAGCGCACCTATGGACGCCGCCCTGGAGCCTGGCTCTGGTGCCTGGTGCCGGTCCCCAGCGACGTCGGCTCGGCGACAGCCTCCCCTGCCCTTCCCCGCCCGGAGAAAGGAATGGAGAGACGGGAGGGGCTGCCTCCAAGAGCAGCTCAGCAGGGCGCGTTTCTTCTGAGAGCAGATCGAGACCCTAGGGATTCTGAGCAATAAACTGGATACAAAAGGAGTCAATTGAATCGTCTGCTCCGGCAGAGTCCGGAGGCAGGGCATTGAAGTTAAAGGGCAGAGTGTGAATCGTTTTCAAAGCCTGAGTCTCTCACCTTTCTGAGTGGCCACCGGGACCATCCCTGAATGATTTGTTTTTTTCTTTCTCGACCTTTCTTTTCTGGAAAAAAAAAAAAAAAAATACAAAACCTACGAAACTCTGCCCCAAGATAGACTTTATCACAGACTGCGATGCAACGTGAAGTCCTCCTTTCGAGAGCAACAAAGAAACACTTTCAAGGTCTGGGCGATTCCGATTAAAAGCCAAGCTGCAGCTTCCACCCTGGGAGAGTTCAGAAGCCCAACTATCCAGCGAATTCTCTCAACCGAGGAGTGAAAGAGTCGTCCTCCTGGGCCGCTTCCTTTTGCAGGCACTTGGCTCACCAGAGACTTGTGTTGGGTATTCAGATGCCTCTCAAATTCCAAGTCATGCCTCTTAATATCGTGATTTAAATACGCTTCTTGGTTTTAGAAATTGCACTGTAATTAACTGAATTGAGACCAAAGAGTTAGACCAAAGGATATATAAGGTTAGAAGGCCAGAGATTGCCTTACCTTGAACTGCCAGCAACCTCAGACAATTTTAACCCAAAGATTGACTGGTTTTCAGCAGGTTCTTTCCTGTGTTAGCTTCTCAGCCTTCTCAGTGAAGGAGTCGTTCACTATTTGCATATCCTTAAAGCCAAATATGGCCAGGCTCCCGGTGATAGAGCCTGAGCTGTGATTTTCCGAATTTAGATGTCTCTTTCTAACCCCAAAGGGAGGTGTGTGTGTGTGTGTGTGTGTGTGTGTCAGGGCCAGGGATCTAGCCAGCTATCGGTGTGCACCCTCCTCTTCCTCACTTAGACTGGAACTAAATGGAAGCATGCCTAGGGGTCAGTGTGAGAACATGCAAAAGTAACAAATTACCCAGCTTCAAAGCGTTATCGGAAATATTGATAACCATCCACTGAAGAGAAGACTAGAATTGAGCCTACAAAGTCTCTTTTCAAGAGGCTGAAAGGCTTTCTGGTGGCTCTCTAGGCTGGTGGTTCTTGAGAAACTATTTGTCATATACATGTGGGTAGGTCGAGGGCTGGGAGACAGGAGAGTGAGTGTGAATATATGGGTGTCTTTTTTTTTTTTTTTTTTTTTTTTTGAGACATAGTCCTGCTCTGTCACCCAGGCTGTACTGCAGTGGCACAATCTTGTTTCACTGCAACCTCTGCCTGCCAGGTTCAAGCAATTCTCCTGCCTCAGCCTCCCAAGTAGCTAGGATTACAGGTGCCCACCACCACTCCTGGCTAATTTTTGTATTTTTAGTAGAAATGGGGTTTCACCATGTTGGCCAGGCTGGTCTCAAATTCCTGACCTTAAGTGATCCACTCACCTTGACCTCCCAAAGTGTTGGGATTACAGGCATGAGCCACTGTGCCCTGCTAGATATGGGTATCTTTTTATTCGATGTGATTTTAGCAATCAACTTCCACAGAATATCATCTTACATATTTTTGATGAGTTTGCGGAAGAGTTACAGAAATTCACCTTGGGTATCCAGTAAGCTCATGGGAAATTCACTGCGCGTAGGAAACTTATTTTCTTTATGAAGGGGAGTATAACTAGCATGCAGGTTCTGGGTGGCTCCTGCATAAATGAGCCTGGGGTAGGAGGAAGAGATAAAGTACTCACTTGTTGAGATAAAGTACTCACTTGTTTCAGATATAGCTCTTCCTACCCTTCTTCCTCCTCGTCCTTTCTCCACCACTCTGGAAGTTTTTAGAGAATTGCTGGTTGTGTGTAGACTGGCCTTGTTGAGAATCTAGGACAAGGCCTACAGTGACACTGTGTCACACACACACACACACACACACACACACACACACATGCATGCTTTAAATAAGACATGATCATTCTTTTCTCTTATAAGAAGAAGAAAGACTTCTCCCCAATAAAGGGAATTTTCTCTGGGTCACTGGAGGTCACGACTATGTGGACGGCTGCCCTCTGCCACTGGACACAACAGGTTGGATGAGAAGACTGAAACTGAGTCTTCCCTTGCCAGGCTAGAGGCCCCCACTCTCTGTCCCGCCCTCCATCCTCCTGGATCCTCTGGGTAGTAGGGGAGCCTGGAGAGAGACTTGGTCACAAGGCTCCAGGAGTCTCAGAGAGAAAGAGAGAAGAGGGGGTGGGGAAGAGAAGGCTGCTGCCAAAGCCGCAAGCTGCTCCCTTCTCTGCCAGGCTCAGGCTTCTTCTTGCCATGCTTTGTCGCCATGAGAGATGTTCCCTAACCTTGTAAAGAGCTCTGCCTCATTATAGAATGGCATCTCACCCCCACGGTGGACAGCAGAAGGAGCACTGGGTTTTTTCTAGTGCCAATCCCTGGTGAGACCTCAAGAGTTTTCCTTTTTCTTTCTTTTCTTCTTTCTTTCTCTCTTTCTTTCTTTTTTTCTTTTCTCTTTCTTCTTTCGTCTCACTCTGTTGCCCAGGCTGCAGTTCAATGGCTCAATCTCAGCTCACTGCAATCTCTGCCTTGCAAGTTCAAGGGATTCCCCTGCCTCAGCCTCCTGAGTAGCTGGGATTACAGGCACTGCCCCCATCATGCCAACTAAGATTTGTAGAAATGGGGTTTCACCATGTTGACCAGGCTGGTCTTGAATTCCTGACCTCAGGTGATCTGCCTGCCTCAGCCTCCCAAAGTGCTGGGATTACAGGCTTGAGCCACTGCGCCTGGCCAACTTTTCAAGTCTTTCAACAGGGCACAGTGCCACCCTGTTGCCCTGGGCCTGGCAGCTTTCCAGGCTTCCTCCAGGCTTCTTGTAGGTCTGGTCCCATCTCCTAGTTTTCAGTTGCAGGAGAGCTCCTGGCCAAAGCCATTGATGTTAAGCCTTGGTCTCATCTCTTCTCTCTCTGTCTCTCTCTCATTATTGTTTTAGAGACAGGGTGTTGTTCTGTAACCCCGGCGGGAGTGCAGTAGTTCGATCACAGCTCACTGCAGCCCTGAACTCCTGGGCCTATGGGATCCTCCTGCAACTGAAAGGCCTCTGAGGCCCAGAGGGGTTCAGAGGCTTTCCTAAGGTCACATAGCAAGTTCATGTCAGTCTTTTTTTAAATATAGATTTAAATAAAATAGAGAAAAGGTCTCCCAGGCTGGTCTCCAACTCCTGACCTCAAGTTATCCTCCCACCTTGGCCTTCCAAAGCACTAGAAATACAGGTGTGAGTCACCACAACCAGCCAAGTTAATGCCAGCCTCATTCATCTCGGCCCAGACGGGATCCACCAGCTGCTTAGAACAGATTCCTGCCCTGTTTCCCTCACACTTCAAAGGCATATTTGTACTTATGTGCAGTGTTGTCTAGGCTGGTCTTGATATCCTGGCTTCAAGATATCCTCCCACCTCGGCCTCCCAAAGTGCAGGAATTACAGATGTGAGCCACTGTGCCCAGCCCCTTTTTTCTGAAGAAGTTGCTGAATGCAGTTGCTAGAATATGATTTTCACATGCATTAGCTCATTAGCTCTAAAAACAGAACTGTGAGATGAACTGGGCAGGCTTTTTAAAAATTTTTATTTTTATTTCTTTTTTTGATGTCAGGTCTCAGTGTGTCACCCAGGCTGGAGGGCAGTGGTGTGATCATAACCCACTGTGTCCTCTAACTCCTGGGCTCTAGGGATCCTCCCTAATCAGTCTCCCCAGTAGCTAGGACTACAGGTGCACACAACCATGCCCAGCTTGGGCAGATTGCTTTTTATCATTCACAAGTAGAAACAGATTCAGAAGGGCTAACTGGCTTGGAGTGACATGCTGGCACCCTTGAGCCACAAGTGGAAATAAGTGGCTTTAGCACAAGGGAGAGAGGATTTCAGCATGGTGAGGAAGGGCTTCTCATGAGACCTTCTCCACTCTGTGGCTGCTCAGCCTAAAATAATACATAAACAAAGCTGGGCCATCTCCCACTGAAAATGAGGGCAGGAGGCACCTATCTCTGGTAAAATACAGAGAAGACCCACAGGCTGAATGCCCAGCCCCAGTCTTTCTTGCCTTTGCATTTCTCCTTGTTAAACATTAACCTTTAAAGTGAGAAACACCTAAATGCTGATATAATTATCCAAATAAGCATTTTCTGTCATGCCAGGGTTTATTTGATGAACAGCAAAGCTTCTGAGCTTTGTCCTTCGGTCTTGTTATTTGGCAAGGTGTTTGAACTTTAGTAATGTAAACACTGCAAGTCATTACCGGATGTCTGTGTCTTGGCCTCCAAAGTGAGCAGTGGAAAGAACAACAATGAATTTAATAGAAACAAGAAATTTTTTCCCTATGTTTTTCCTCAAAGCTATATGTGTTTTCTGTCCTCATGTCCATTGGTAGGACCTTAAATGATCTATGGTGCATCTATATAATGGAATATCCAGTAGCCATGAAAAGAAGGAGAATTATTTTTAATTTGGTGATGTGAAATGATCTCCAGGATGTACTGTTACATGTAAGAAGCAAGAGTGACTAGCATATTCCTTTTTGCATTTCACAAAGAAGACAGGGAATATATGTAACGTGTTTGTGTAGGCATCAAATATCTCTAGATGGGCTGGGCACAGTGGCTCACACCTGTAATCCCAGTGCTTTGGGAGGCCGAGGTGGGTGGATCACCTGAGGTCAGGAGTTTGAGACCAGCCTTGCCAACATGGTGAAACTCCATCTCTACTAAAAATACAAAAACTAGCCAGGTATGGTGGTATATGCCTGTAGTCCCAGCTACTGAGGAAGCTGAGGCATGAGACTTGCTTGAACCAGGGAGGTGGAGGTTGCAGTGAGCTGAGATCGCACCCTGCACTCCAGCCTGGGCAACAGAGAGACTGAGTGAGACTCTGTCTCAAAAACAGAAAACGAAGCAAAACAAAAAAACAAAAAGCAACAAGAAAAACTGTGGATGGATAAACAAGAAACTGATGCATTTATTACATTAAGAAAGGAACTGAATGGCTAGTGAATAGAATCATCATATACTCCTTTGTGTCTTTTGATTTTTAAAATATGTGAACATATATGTAGGATTTAAAAATTTTTTAAATATTTTTAATTTTTATGAATACATAGTAATTGTACACATTTATGGAGCACATGTGATATTTTGATGCCAGCACATAAAGTGCAATGATCAAATCGAGATAATTGGGGGTATTCATCAGCTCAGACAATTATCACTTCTTCATATCGGGAACATTCCAGTTTTTCTCATCCAGCTATTTTGAAGTATACAACATGCTTGTTTGAACTTGGCTTTTATATTTATTGGGTTCTCGGCGAGGCCTCAATAATAGAGACGAATTCACTAACTGAGTGGATAACGTAGGCTTCACCACAGCAGCTTTTAAAAAGTAGCGACTTTGTGGGGGAGTAAGTTCTCTTTTCAAAATATTTTTTCTTTGTGTGTTATCTTATTTTGAACATTCTTTTTTGAAAAAAAATTATTTCAGTAGCATTTTAGGTGTAAATTGTTTTTGGTTATATGGATGAACTGTTTAGTGGTAAATTCTGAGATTTTAGTGTACCCATCACCCAAGTAGTGTACACTGTACCTAATATGTAGTTAGTTAGTTAGTTAGTTAGTTAGTTACTTAGTTAGTTAGTTACTTAGTTTGTTTGAGACAGAGTCTCACTCTGTCACCCAGGCTGGATGGAGTGCAGTGGTATGATCTCGGCTCACTTCAACCTCTGCCTCCCAGGTTCCAGTGATTCTCCTGCCTCAGCCTCCTGAGTAGCTGGGATTACAGGGATCCACCACCATGCCCAGCTAACATTTTTTGTATGTTTAGTAGAGACGGGGTTTCACTGTGTTAGCCAGGATGGTCTTGATCTCCTGACCTCCTCATGATCCACCTGCCTCGGCCTCCCAAAGTGCTGGGATTACAGGTGTGAGCCACCATGTCCAGCCAATATGTAGTTTTTTTTATCCTTAGTGAGATCACACACACACACACACACACACACACACACACACACACACACACACACAGTATGCCTTTATGCAGGACATTTTTTAAAACTTAATGAACTTATATACTTTTAAGAAAAATTTTGGCATTTACAATCTTTTTATATAAGCCCTGGAGGAGCCCTCCAGAGACCTGGATCTTAGCTTGTGCCAGTTTATAATGTCAGCAAGGGCTCCATTGTGGGTGGGACCAACATGGGCTGACAGGGGCAGCCAAGTACCCTTGGTGACTCCCTTCCACAATAATTTTAAAAGGATGGCATTGGATGAAATGCTATTTCCTGTATGAAGTCAATATTGAACAATGTTTAGAGAGATTCAACAATGTAAAACACATTTAAAATCTCAAAATACTCTGGAAGACCACCACATTTTCTACATTGTCTGAAATTTCGCAACCTACAGGTGACTACTAACGTTTTGGTCTATTTTCTTCCATTTTTAGTTCTATTTCTTACCGTTTTCACTGGACAGCATCTCATAATTTCTCCATCGCTTTACTGGCAGGCTTTAATGCTCCATGATTGTTCATCACATGGCTTTACTGTTGGGCAATTTCCTGTTCACTGAGCACCACGCACTCCATCTGGGAACTCACAGTTCAATTCGTGCTTTCTGCATCTCTTCGACTGCCTTTGTATTCTATTTGTGGTCTGACTTTATTCTCTGCTTGGTAGGCCATTATTTTGATTCCCTTCAAATTTTTCTACCTCTTATCAGTAACACTTTTCACTCATATCAGGGGTTCTGAATACATTAGGGTGGTGCCGTAGCATTATTTATCTTGTTCCCTTAAAATCCTGTCTAGAACAAAAACTCTCATCTGCTGGATTAATCTGTGCTTGAAGAAACATATGCCAGAGCACACCTGGTTCAAGCACAGAAGTTCCCAGTATGACTCAAGAAACCTTAGGTTTTTGGGAAAGCTTCCTAAAAACTCAAGCGTACAGTTTTTCTGCTTATGCTTTCCAAGTAATAGGCAGCTACATGGCCCTAGCTGTGCCTCTGCTTCTGCATATGTAAAAGGAAATTATCCTAATATTACCTCATTGGGTTATTGTGAGGATTAAGTGAATTAACAGATATAAAGCACATCAACAGTGCCAGGCACATAGTAGTAATTGCTCAGTAAGTTTTTTAGTACTAGGTGCTCGGTACATGATGAGAATGGATGTACGTGTGTCGTCGTGAACCTGCTTAATCACTCAGGAGTCGTTCTTGGTGTTGGCCACCCCATCCCACCTCCTGTATTCATAGTGGACAGTAGCCACAACTCTATCAACAAATACTGAGTCTAATTCACTGTCCACACTGGAAGATGCAGTACACCTCTATTTAGCTATTCTCACAACTTTTGGAGCAGTCAGGATTAGGTCTAGTTACAGCTTTTTGCTAATGCTCCTGGCTTTAAAGTGGGAACTGGAAAAGTAGTTCATTGGCCAGGCATGGTGGGTCATGCCTGTAATCCCATCACTTTGGGAGGCTGAAGTAGGAGGATCACTTGAGCCCAGCAGTCTGAGACAAGACTGGGCAATGTAGTGAGACCCCATCTCTACAAAAATTTAAAAAGTTATCATAGCTGTGGTCCCAGCTACTCAGGAGGCTAAAGTGGGAGGATGGCTTGAGCCCAGGAGGTTAAGGCTACAGTGAGCCATGAATGCACCACTGCACTCCAGCATGGGTGACAAAGCAAGACACTGTCTCTAAAAAACATGAAGGAAAGAAAAAAGTAGTTTGCTTACACAGTATAGTCCTCTAAGAGAATCATTTGTGTAGAGGCAGAGCAAGGTGCTCAGGGTGGTGGGGTGGGGAGAGGTGTTCCGCAGGCCAACTCTTCTCATCTCTCCTCTGCAGTGTCTTTCTCCAAGTCACCAGTTTGACTGACTCCAAGGCTCTGAGTGCAGGAGTCCAGGAGGAGCTGGCTTTCCCACTCTAACTCCCTCATTGTCCCCAGCCCTGCAGAGAAGCCAAGGGTGTTTATTTCACTTCTTATCTGAAGGATGAGCCTGGCTTGTTATAGGACACAGTTGCTTCACAATCTGCTCATTCGTCTGTAATCAGTGAACCATATTGATAGCCATTTCTCTCCTCATAACAAGGGGACTCTTTCCATTACTGGGATTGAGTTTCCTGGTGGGACCTATCACTGGACCTCTCATTCCCATGGGCCTCTGATTTTTCTGGATCCATATTTCTTTAATGAAATCTTCACAACTTTATTAAAATTTTTTAATTTTGTGACATTATTTAGAGGATAATCTTTTAAAAACAATGACAATGAAGTATGGGTGACTGCTGGGACATCTAGATGAGCACCTTACACTTGGTCCTACCATGGGACATGGACCTAAATCTGGACTTCCATTCATGTTTAATTAAGGGGTGCAACTTTAAATACTGCAGGCTAAAGAAAACACACAGAGATTGTGCTTGTGCCTAGAAAAGATGCAATAGACACACAGCAAGCAAGACAGATAAAGCCATCATAGTGGTTTAATTAAACTGGGGTAGAACTATCCCATGGCACACAGTGGACTGAAGAGAGGAACTGATGCCCTGTCAGCTTTGTAGGTGGCATATGTCACTATGACAGAGTCATATTATCTATCATATTAAATGCAGGTTAATTTGAATTTTACTGATTTAGATAACTCTTTCATTTTAAATTTTGTTTGGCTTTGTAGTTATCCAAGAGCAGCACATAGAAAGAGTCTATTCTAATATTCTAAGTGTTTGTAAATACTTAAGTAATTTCATATTAATAACAATTGAATGTGCCATTGAGAGCCCATTAGTGTTTTTATTGGTTCCTGTTTTGTTTTCTATGAAAAAAGTAGAGATTTTATACACAAGTACATATATGTGTGTATGTGTACAAAAATATACACACATGAATGTATATGCAAATTAAAGTCATTTGGAAAATACTGTTTCAGATGATTACCAAATACCGATGTTTGGCTTCAGGAGGTAGAGAGCAGAGAGGAAAGAGGACAGGGAAGGAAAGTAAAAAGGAAGTGAAGTAAAATAAGAGGGAGAAGATGAAGAGGAAGAGCTGGAAAAGTAAGAAACACATATGAAAGGGCAGAGAACGGAAACCATGGACACTTGACTCGCCGAATCTGTGGTCGTTTGTTCTTGGATCGGCTACTTAATCTTGCATAGATTTGTTTCACTGGCTAGAGAAAGGGAAAGAAACAACAATGTCTGCCTTAAGGACTGTTGTGGAAAGTAAAGTAAACTATTTATGTTAATTATCTGATACATAGCAGGCATTCAATGAATGTCAGTTCCCATATTGCTTCCCCTACACTCAGTGGCTAATCAGTAAGTTTTAAGTCAAATTACTATAAAGTACAGAATAAAAAAAGAAAAGAAAAAAGCATGCATGAGAAGCGATATTACAGGAATTCAAAGAAGAACTGGAGGGATCTCCTACGCTGGTATCTTTCACTTGAGCCTTGATTATCTGTATCAACTTAAAAGTTCTTTTTTTGACTATACACCTTGCATTGTTTCGGATAAGAGTTCTGCCTTCTGTAACAGGTATCTAAAGATAAGAGTGATTAAAAATAACATTTATGTCTCTCTCATGTAATAGGCTGCACAAAGGCAATCCAAAGTTTATATAATGACTACATGGGTTGGAAGTCCAGCTTCCTGGCAGCTTGTTGCTCTGAAACATGCTCCTGAAACATGGCTTCCATCCCTGAGTTTAAGATGGCTGCTCCTGCTTCTACCATTGTGTCTGCATCCCAGCCAGCCAGATAAAGGAAAGGACACTCTTTCCTTCATTTTAAGAACATGATCTACAAGCGGTCGAGACCATCCTGGCCAACATAGTGAAACCCTGTCTCTACTAAATACAAAAAAAAATTAGCTGGACATGGTGGCATATGCCTGTAATCCCAGCCATTTGGAAGGCTGAGACAGGAGAATCATTTGAACCCAGGAGGCAGAGGTTGCAGTGAGCCAAGAATGCGCCATTGCACTCCAGCCTGGGTAACAAGAGCAAAACTCCGTCTCAAAAAAAAAGAACATGACCTGAAGGTTGCTTACATCAAGGCTGGTCACAGTCAATTAGCCTGAGCCATCACATGGCCACAGCTACTGCAAGGGATGCATACAGACAGTCTTGAGGTTGGTAGGCATGTTTCTAGTTAAAACTTGGAATATTATCAAAGAAAGAGAGAAAAGTACTGTGTGTTGTGGAGATGGAGATTAGCTGTGCCCAACACCCCTTATCATTATCCATTTTTGAGTATGACCTCTTGAGAATATTTGTATATTTATATATTTTAAATTGCACATAAACAAGACTAGTAATACATTTGGTACTTTTTTCAACATGCAGAAAAGGAAATTTTAAGAAGGTGAATAAAGATATAAGTTCTAAAATTCTTCCTGCACCTCAGTAGATGATCTTATTTGCTTTGGAAAGTGCTATCCTATATAATGCTGAAGAATCACTTCAGTTTGTTTTCTTTTTGTTTTGTTTGGAGACAGGATCTCACTCTGTCGCCCAAGCTGGAGTTGCAGTGGCATGATTATGACTCACTGCATCCTCCGCCTCCTGGGCCCAAGCCATCCTCCCAACTCAGCCTCCCAAGTAGCTGAGACTACAGGCACATGTCACCACATAGAGCTACTTTTTGTAGAGATGGGGTTTTACCATGTTGTCCAGGCTGGTCTCGAACTCCTGGGCTCAAGTGATTCACCCACCTTGACCTCCCAAATTGCTAGGATTATAGGCATGAACCACCACACCTGGACACTTAAGTATTTTTTTTAGCAGAATAATCTTGTTGCTTTTCATCATTATATATGAAGCTATAAACACAGACATACTGAGAAAATGTCAAATCACCCTGTTTTGATTTATTTATTGCTTTAAGGAACGTGTTGTGAGCATCAGCTATGTTCGGGTCACTGTGTTACATATGTGGAAATATGGAGATGAGTATGTGCAATGAGTATGAGCCCATACCAGTTGTGGAATACCTATCCAGCTTTGCTTGCGTAAAGAGAGGATTAATTAGATCCAGTTCAGTGAGGGCCATATTGAGGTATAAGTTTGTATAAGAATGAGGGGACAGGAAGAGCTTCATAAAAGGAGCAATGTTGGCCGGGCACAGTGGCTTACGCCTGTAATCCCAACACTTTGGGAGGCTGAGGCAGGTAGATCACGAGGTCAGGAGTTCGAGATCAGCCTGGCCAACATGGTGAAACGTCATCTCTACTAAAAATACAAAAATTAGCCAGGCATGGTGGTACACATCTGTAATTCCAGCTACTCAGGAGGCTGAGGTAGGAGAATTGCTTAAACCCAGGAGGCAGAGGTTGTAGTGAGCTGAGATTGTGCTACTGCACTTGAGCCTGGGCAACAGAGCAAGACTCCATCTTGGGGGAAAAGAAAAAGGAACAGTGTTGAGCTGAGTCCTGAAGGAGCATGACCACAAGAGAAGGGGCAGAAATGTGCTTCTGGGGGGCTGAAGGTATTTACAAAAGCCCAGGGCTGTGAATAGCCCATGGATTTCCCCAGCAAACCCATGGGCTCTTAGGGACTCAACAGCAAGCACAGCCCAGGTTCTGCACCTTCCAGTGGGCCTTTTTGCATCTCCTTTCTTAGCCCTGCCTCCACACCCCAGCCCCATCCCAGACATGGAGTGGCCTCATGGTGAACACATGGATGCCCCACCAAGACCTGTGTCTTCAAAGAATGCCCAGTGCTCCAAATTATCCTTTTGCCCTCTTTAGAAGCCAATTACTTCAGGGCCATTGGTCTCAGCTAGAGGCCATAAAGGAAAACATCTGCTCCCCTAAGGTATGAGCAGCACAGAGCAACCACGTCATTCCCTCCCCAGCATTTGATTAATATTCTTGAAAGGTAATGGTGTAAATCATGGGAAGGAATTTTTTTAATCTGGCATTTGGGCCTTAGTGCAGTCATTTGAAGAAATTTTGGGGGTAGACGGAGATTTCCTCGTGTCTATTGAATCTCACTTTTATTTAGCCTTTGCCAGCCCTAGAAACGGATTTCCCTGGCTGCGCCTCATGGTAGAATGTCTTTCTGTATCCTTACACACTCCTGACCCTGGCCTTTTTTTTTCCATTTCAGAAGCTTGTTATCTACTACACCTGAGTAAAAAACCCATTGTAACAATCCAAGATGGTGCTAGAAATATATGCAGAGACTCCTAAAAGTGTTAAGGGATGTCCCAGATGGAAGCAAAACTGACAATCTGTTATATAATATTTCCATGCCCAGATTTAAAAAGATGTGAGGGATCTATGTTGTCATTGGCCTTAGAGGTCCCCAGGACTCAGAGAGTACATGTCTTCTTCAGCTGAATACGTTTGAACAGAGAAGAAAGAAAGGTACAGATAGATCATTTTATACTTTCCAGATGCTTTACACACACACACACACAAAATTAACTGGAAAAGCTTCCACCATACCTCGGTTGTGGGAGCCAGTAGAGCAAGCCATAGATACTCTAGTTCTTCCAGGCAGATGATGGCTTACGCTTCTCTACCCTCTACAAGGTGAAATGTGGCTCTATGACATGCTTAGCGAATGAAAGATGTATGAAAATTACATGGTACCTCTGGGAGGAAGCTTTAAGAGCCAGTACACAGTTATCTCTTTTGCCACCATATTCTGTAATGATTGCGGACATAAGTCTTGGGTCAGAACATCTGTCAGCTGGGGACCTGGAGTGACTCTGACAAACAAGGTTCCCCTGCAAACCTCCATAGAATGGGTAACCTGGACCAGAAATAAACTTGTGTTGTGTGAAGCTGCTGACATTTGGGGGTTGCTACTGCAGCAAAACCTAGCCCATCTGACATGCACAGGTTGGTACATGTAGTATTCTGCACCTAGTGTCATTGCACAGAGACTCAGTACCTTTGTGTATTAGTTTACAATCTCTTGGTTTTAAGTAGTGGAAGCCAATTTGAACTAGTAAGGAAAGAGGCTTTGTCATGGGATACAGAGCATCTCCTAGAATCTGACAGCAGGAATGTCGTGAGGCCTTAGGAGGCAGCAGTGCCAAATGTTGTAGAAATGGAAGATTCTCCTCTGATACCTATTTTCTCCTTCCTTTAGTAATGGATCCCAGATTTTTAGCTGGGCACAAAACTACCCAGAATAAAAACCACATTTCCTGCTCACCATGTCAACTCTGTGTGGCTATAAAACTAATTTCTAATTAATGGATTGTGACCAGAAATGAGGTCAAACTTTGGGACTCAATCTTTGAAGGGGAAATACATGTCCTCTGTTGCCACCCTCTTCCCACTGGTTAGAATGCTGAGGCAATAGGAGGAGTTGGAGCAGCCACTTTGAGCCATGAGTTGAAAGCTACATGTTGAGGATAGATGAGCAAATATATAAAAGAAACTGAAATCCCCCACATCATTTAGAGCCCATACCAGTTGTGGAATACCTATCCAGCTTTGTTTTGTCTTTGTGAGAGGTAATAAACTTGCTCCTCATATTTTTAACCTTTTTAAAATAGAGCAGCTAAACTTGTATTCTAGTCAACACACCTTGATCTAGAAAGATGGCTGGACATTGTCTCCATCTTTCTGTGCTTTCTCTTTCCTTCTGCACACCTTCATCCTTTTTTTCTGTGGTCCGCTTTCTCTGATTTCCAGTTACTCCATAGAAAACATGGCTGCCTCAAAGAAGCACTATGTTCATGTATGTAACAGATTTATTAAGCACCCATTCTGTGCTGGGAAGTGTGCTTGGAACATCTCTTCTGTGTTCTGTTCTGTCTGTTGCTAGCATTAAGCACTAGCAACAGAACAGCACATAGAACAGATTCTTTTTTCCATGGAGCATACAGAGAAGTGATGAGGAGGAGAGGTAGGCAGTAACATGAAACAGAAAGATCATCATGAAATTTGAATAAATAAAAAACATTATTTAAAAAAGGATTTTTATTAAGGATGAAGTAAAGAGGGCTGTTGAGGATGGAAATGTAGATGTGATCTACAGAAAGAACACCTTGTAAACTATGTTATGGAGATTGGCGTCATATAGATAGTCATGTCCAGACTGGATAAAGCTTATAGGGGTACAGGAAGAAACGGTCAGAACTATCATCTATATTTCTGTCTTTTTTAAGAAAAATTGTGTCTTTTGCATTCTTTATAGTACATATAACTGACTTGTACAGTAGCACATGTTAATAACTTACGTGTAATTAATATGGGAATAGAGAGCTGGCAAATGGTTTTACCCAGGGGGATAGAATGGTGCAGTTTACCAATTAGAAAGGGCACTTGGAGCTACGGTGTGGAGAATAGGTGGAAGCAAGTCAAGATTACAGGCAGGGAGACCAAGAAGAAGGCCATGGCGGCAGAACAGCTGGGAGGTTATGAAGGCCTGAACTTGGTGGGGACTGGACAGACTGGAGAGATACAAGACTCACTAGGACTTCTGAACTGAGGGAATGTGGGACTTGGAAAAAGAGAGAAGAAAATATGATACTAAGGATTCCACTTTTGCCATCAGGATGAGTGGGGTGGGCCTGTTACTGCAATTTTAGGTAAGCCAAGGTTTGTAAATTGGCCCTAAATTGGGGGACATGGAAATTGCTGGTGAAAATGATTAAAAACAGTTTCAGCATGAGAGTGGGGTGCAGAGTGATGAAGTCTGAATAAAGGCCGTGAACTTAACTGAGACACCTATCTGGGGGAACTGATGTAAGAAGCAGGGTTGTGAATATGGTAAAAGAAAGAGTAGGGGTGATTTTTCATTATTTTTGAAGATGGGAAAGACTTTCACCCTGTGAGGCATCTATTCTCTCCTCTTTATTCTCCTCCCAAACAATGCTTTTCAGACACACACCCATCTTCCTCATCCTTGTCCAACTTCCTTATTCCTGGACCAACTTCTCTGTTACTGTAAGAAAATCGTTTTCTTTTATTTAGTCAAAAACAAATTCTGATAATTGAAGACACATATAAAAGTAATGACGGTGGTTGACTTGCATTAAGGAAAGGAAGTTTTCAGCTAATATTAGACAAGACAGACAAGCCCTAAAATCTTTTGAAGTTCCCTTTAGACACACCCAATATTTCTGTCTCCTTCATCTTTTCTTCAAGTTGGCGCTACTATTAAACAGTATTTTTTGTGCTTTTTCTTTTTTTGTATTTGGGCCATGTGAAGACTTTTCCGGGCTTACCTACGGAGTAAACTCCATTCACAATTTCCTCCCTAAGGAAAAAACGCATTTCAAGGTTTTACTTTAGAAGCTAGCTTGAGGGGGAGGGGGTGGGAGTGGGTTGGGGGCTTAAGTTCTTGGTTTGCCAGGCCTTTGTGGGTACAGGATGGTACAGGAGTGACCCACTAAAGGCATAGCTGTTGGTGCAGCCCAAAGAAGCTAAATGTACCTTTCAAGGTTTCTTCGGCGCCGGGAGTGACTGTGCCATTGGAGAGGTCAGTGAGGAGAAGGCCACACTGCTGTTTAACCAGGAACAGCCTGGGCTCAGGCCCTTCTTTGCACAGGAAGATAAACAAGGAGAGGGCAGGCCTACTTGGGAAGTTCAAGTTAAATCCTGGCAGGCCTCTGGTTGCCCAAGCAGCCCAACATATGGGCAAAATGCTTCTTTCCCCGGCACAGCGCTCGCCTCCCCGGAGAGGTTCGAGCATCCTGTGACCTCCTTCTGCCCTTAGTCTTGAAACTGAACGGGTTTGGGCAGCCAGGCAGGCCTCTGCAGCTTTCTCTGCCCCAGCCCCTAGGACCTCTGTCTGCATCCCTGGCTTGCTGCTATGGCTGCAGAGGAGGAAGAGTGAAACCGCGCCAGTGGCTGGCGCAGGCCAGGCCGAGGCCCCTCCTCGGCCCCCTCTCGGGCGGCCCTCCCTCCCCCTCCCGGGGCGTTTGTATTGCAGACACCTGCAGCACGGGCGGCCGCCGCGATTCCTGACACAAGGCGCTGGTACCTGAGCCCTTGACTGGTAATGCACCATAAACGGCTCCTTTCAGGCCCTTTCAGAGCGGGAGCGCGGAGGTCACCGTGTCTACAAACCCCTCTGTGTCTGCCACGTCTCCTGGGCCCTGGGCGCCCGGGCCTCCAGCCGCAGAGCACGCCTGCCCGTGGGAATCCCAACACTTGTGCTCCGCGAGGCCGGCTGGGCGGGGGCGGGGGAATGGGACCACCCGGCCCTCCCCCAGCCTGGCCTCCCCCGCCCTCCCCGCCGCTGGTTCACAGAGCTCAGCGAGTGGAACGAATTTGGTGCGCAGTCCTCAGACGCTCGCGGAAATCAAATGATAAGGCGAGGTGAGACACCCGCTCTCTACCCCGCGGCCGACGCCCACCCCGCGACAAAGGTATCAAGCGGTGTCCTGCCCCGCGGCGCCACAAGGGGCGGGTTGACTCTGCCTGAGCACCCTTGGGCAGCCAAACGCTCGGCTTGCTGGGCGGCGATCCCCGCTTGGCGCGCACAGCCCTCCAAGGCCGGGTGGGGTTGGGTGCAGTTGTGCCTGTGGCGCAGGTGCCTCAGTGGCTCAGACCCCGGCCAGTGCTGTCGGTAGTTGTGCACGTCTTGGGCAGGCGCTGGCGCCTGGCTGGCTAGTCGGTTCTTCCCAAGCTTGGCGGTAGACGTAGGGTTTGGAACACCCGGTGCTGAGACGCGAATGCGCATAAAGAGAAAAGTGTTTCCAGTGTTTCCCCAAAATGGGGAAGAGGGGAGGACAGGTATGCAAGACCGCCAGGGCCACTAGTCTTTGTGCCAGCCTCACTGCCTTCTTTCCCTCTGGCCTGGCTCTGGACACCGAAAGGCGGAAAGAGGGGCCGCGCCGTAGAGCCAGCCGCACTTGGGGACAGCAGGCGGCGCTGGCCCAGGCCACCCAAGTCCAGCAGATGAGCCCTCGGCCTGCGGGGGACCCGGCCGGAGGCCAGGGAGGCGGCGGTATCGCCGGAGGGAGCGCGCGCCCCCTCCTGGGTCCGCAGGGAACCCAGGTTACCTGGGGAGCCGGGCTTTGTCGGCCATGCTGGCTCTCCTGGGGCCCAGAACTAATTAAACGCCTCTTTTGGCCAAGGGAAGCCTCACGCCGAACGGGGGTGGGGGCTTGTGGGGGCGGCATGTGGGCACGGGAATAATCAACTCCATTCTTGCGCTTCTACAAAACCCGCGGCGCAGCTAGAAGTGAACAGCGGCCGCCTGAATGGCGGTTTCAAAAGGCGACACCTGCAAGCGCTGCCGGTTGTGAATTGAATGGAGTCAAATGCGGCGCCCGCTCCTACCTGAGCCGCGAGCTATTAGTGTCAGGCGCGCCCGGTTGTCCGGGCAGGGAAGCGCGCTGCCGGGCGGCCAGCGCTGAATGCAGCAAGCTGCGGCGGGGCCGCTCCATGGGAATGTCGCCACTTGTGCTGCTCGCGGTCGGGAGGGGGTGCGCTGCCCTTTCACAGACAAACACAATTAGGCAAAATGCTCAATGAACATTATAAATGACGTGCGATCGCTCTGCAGATTGCCTGGCAAATCAAATTATATGGTCGCTCGCGGGCGATTTCCATGTGCTTTTAAAACTTAAACAGGTATTCGCACATTTAAAAAAAAAAAAAATAGGGGGGTGGTGACTCAGGGATTCCGGGGGAAAAAAGTGAAAGAGTCGGTGTTGAATATTCACACATCCTCTTTGTTGGCAACTGACTTCACAATGGGCTTGGAGAGGGGGTGCGTTTGGACGAGACACATTTTTTACTGCCTTCCAGGCTGCAGAGGAAGGCACCAGAAGTTTGCATTTGTTACAACTCACAATTACAGTGGAACTCTTTTTTTTTAAGACTAAAATTCTTATCATAATAAATGACTTGAAAGCTACTGTCATTGTAATAAGATTGAAGAAACATTCTAATCAGATGAAGTGCGCCCGGGTGCACTTGGAGGGGAGGCAGAAAGAGCCCTGCGCTTCTCGCTAGCACAGAGCATTAATCCAAGAGGGAGCTGGGGAAGAGAGGGCTCCGCGCTCTGCACAGCCCAGACTCTGGGCCTCAAACACAGCCCCAAGGCTCCCTGGTTATCTTTTGGCCTCCCAGTGGTCCCCCAAGCTCCGGGAGGAGGAGGGGCACGGAACCAGAGAGAGAAGATTGAGATGGGTGCCGTGCGCCCAGGGCAACTCTGGTAGAAACGCTGGGAAGGGCACAAGCACCCCTGCCACCCTTGGTCCTCCCCAGCTTGGCCCTGCGCTCTGCGACTGGCGAGCCTCGGAGGAGGAGGGCAGCTGGAGGCGCCGGGATTGCTCGGACCCCCGCAGAGGCTAGGGGCCGTGCCTCAGGCGAGGGGCTGTCATCCAGCAAGAGCAGAGCTGATTCTGGCTTCAAAAAAAAGGAAGCAAGGAAGCAACAGCCATCCGTGGCCTCACACCCCTGCAGACCTCCATCTCATTTTTGATTTTCTACTATTTTTGTTTTCAGATAATTGGGACGGAGGGAGGGGCGAATAATTGCGGATCATGGTGACAGTTGGTAAATATATGCATCTTGGTGAGGAAAGACAAGCAGAAAAAAAGACTGGAAATCCAGCTTTGGGGTTTGTCTTTGTCGGTGACTCACTGTTATCTTGGGCAAGTAGCTTAACCTCTCGGGCTCAGTTT
This sequence comes from Callithrix jacchus, assembly GCF_049354715.1. Lineage (NCBI taxonomy): Eukaryota > Metazoa > Chordata > Mammalia > Primates > Cebidae > Callithrix > Callithrix jacchus. The sequence continues at coordinate 23,654,897 of NC_133508.1, read as the reverse complement.
TCTCATCCATGAAATAGGAACCAATGTCTGATGTGTCTTCCTTGAGGGATTTTCATTAGGACTTTCATTGGGAATGGCAATCTTTTGGGTAGATTGTTTTTGTTTACCTTAAGGTCAAAAACTATACATAAACCTCAAGGATAAAAAGCTCCTTGGGAGGATAAACCTCAGAAACTCAGAGACCTGAGCCCTGGCATTCCTCCACTCCCAAACCTTGCAAAGGAATCGCTCCTTGTTGGACTGGAGGAAAGGAATGCTCTTCCTAAATGCCTCCTTGTGCAAAGAGGGACTGGGTCCCTGAGGAGGGTGGAGAGCAGAACTCAGCCAACATGTGGACTATCTGGTAGTGTGTGTGCACGCTTGTGGGTGCAGATGTGTAAGGGGGCAGGTCTCCAATATGTTGGACATTTTCGTTTCTCCTTGTCTCACACTTGTCCTGCTGGTACCAATGACCACTTCGTGCAAAGCAATGAATGAAGTTCAATTCATGAGTTAGGAAGGTGCATTTCATTGAGAAATAACATTTTTTATTGCAGTTCTGGGCATGAGAGTCCCGGAATGGCGAAGGTTCTGGGAGTACCGTGGAGCCAGGTGCGCTGGCCTTGGTGCTGAAGGTAAAGGCCGAGCCTACGGAGGCAACCGCCTCAACCCATGAGCCATCTCAAAGATAAAAGCAAGGGGATCACACCTTTTTAACACGTCCCGTCCAGAGTGTGTGTTTGTTTCCGTGTTGTGTGTGTGTGTGTGTGCACCCGCGTGTGTATGTACACACCCGTGTGTGTGTAATGAAAATAACATGTGAAAGCACCGTTTCTAATAAATTTTAGTTAATTGAATGGACATTTAGATACCTTTCTCTCAATACGCTCCATGGCTTACTTATTCAATTCCATGTGGGAAAATTTTTACTAAACGATAGTCATACAATGTCTTAAGGATACCTGTTTCTCACTTTCTTTCACCACCTGATCGAAACATGGTGGAGAAGTTTCAGTCAAGAGAAAAATGTATCAAAGACAAGAGTGGTCCATTCAACACTTCTCTCTGATTATATTTAAGTTCTTCACTGCCTCTGCGCCCAAAATGGGGTGATTCCATCTCAGGAAAGAAGTGATTGGAACAGAACCATCTTGAAAAGGCACATGTGGTTTTAATTAATGAATCTATTCTGAGACCTCTAAGGAAGCTCACTTAGTACCGGGTTAAACCCAGTGATTAAGGCTTCATGTGTGCCATTTAGGGAAAAATTTTCCTTGGGCTAAAATATGGACAAAAGACGATGGACCTGTTCTGTTCATTTTTCTGTCACGATATATTTTTTGAGACAGGGTATCAATCACTCAGATTAGAGTGCAGTGGCATAATCACAGCTCACTACAGGCTGGAATTCCCAGGCTCCAGCAATCCTACCATCTCAGCCTCCTGTGTAGCTGGGACCACAGGCACTAGCCACCAAGCCCGACTAATTTTTGAGAGACAGAATTTCACCATGTTGCTCAGGCTGGTTTTGAATGTCTAAGCTCAGACAATCCACCTGCCACAGGCTCCCAAAGTGCTGGGATTACAGGCATGAGCCACCATTCCTGTAATATCATATTTAATAGTTAAATATATATTTCTACCCTACTCATTCAAAATAAATATTAAGTAGCATGTGCAAATATGTGTGCTTTGACAAGATAAGAAAATAAGTAAATGAGAATATTTGGGGTGAAAAAATAAGATGTAACTGGAATTAAATTCTGTACACTTGCTAGAGATGCTCTAAAGTTTTGGCTCCAAACCTCCTCATTGTTGCAAAAAAAATAACAAAACAAAACAAAACAATAAAACAATAAATGTCATGATTCATGTTATCTAAGATAAAAACAAACTGGTTTCTCACAGAAGAACAACTATTTGCAATACTGACATCAGAGAGAAACCTCTTCTATGTGTCCCCATAAAATGATGTACCCATAAAATGAAAAGTGACCTCAACCGTGTTCCTGAAGCAAATAGACATGAGTTGTGTGAGCTAGCTTCGATTTGTGTCATTCAGTGAAGCCCTACAATATCGCTTCTAGTTGAATAACAATAAAACTGGTGAGAAAAACACCTGGCAAGCACCATCTTCACTCATACCCTTACTGGGATGCTGGAATCTTAGTGTTGGGGGCAAACTATCCTGAGAGTCCTTATGCTACAGATGTTGCAACTTCTGAAATATTTGCAAAAAATACTCTGGGGACCTAGCCTGGTATTTTAGGTAAGACCAATGACAGTGACAGACTTTGGAAAAGAGGAGGTGTTACTGTTAGTGCTGGAACCATCAAAGCCATCTTTGGGCCAGTGCTCCAACTTCAGTACCTATAAAGCTTTAACTCCACATTTTTAGGCCTTAGAGATTATGATTTGGTGGGTCTAGTAGCATCAGGGAAAAAATGGTGTGTGTGTGTGTGTGTGTGTGTGCGTGTGCATGCACGCGCATGCATATATATGTATATATGTGTGTGTGTATCATTTTGGAAAAAGCATAATTTTTATAAGCACCCTAGATATGCAGTGAGACCACTAAATTGTTTCCTTCTTCCCTGTATAGTGCTAAACTACAGTTTCTGGCCTCTCCCACAGCGGTGTTGGACTGTGTAATTGAGTCCTGGTTAGTGGAATATAGGTAAAAGTGATGTATATCACTTCTAGCATTAGTCCCTAACACCACTCTTGAAATCCTCTAAGTTGGCTTTTTCTCCTCTTGTTGTCTGCCACCTTGGTACAGAGGAACCCAGAGAGGACTCTGAATGCCCTTAGTGATGGCAGAGACATTAGATGGAAGGAAAACTGTGCCCCAGAATGAGTGTGTCGGGAAGATCACCCTTTACAATCTGCAGCAGTCACTGAGCTATGTAATGAGCAATAACTACACCTTCACACTGTCAGCTACTGAAATTTGAGGACTGTTTGTTACAGCCTCTAGCTCTTCTTAACTTAATATATGAGGTGATTCTAACATAGTCCAATAACCATTTTTGGAGAAACACTACCCCAAACAAAACTGTGGAAAAGCAAATGATTCTGCCTCCTGGTGACAATTCCTTAGCTTCTAAGAACTCAAATGGTAACAATTTCAGGAGTGGCAGCAATCCAAGTGAATGCAAGATTTGGGATCAGTGCCTCTCTAATTACAATCCATAAATGTTGTCTCCTCATAAGTTATACCCAGAAGTCACAATTTCTATGGCATTATTTTATTTCCTGAATATTGTCTTCCTTTTTTACTCTCTGCCTTGATCCTGTCACCATTGGGAAGGGTAGATGAGCTTTAAGAGAAAAGGAAGGAAGAGCCTCAAGTCTGTAGAGCCTTTGTCATGTGGTAGACATTATACTGAACTCTTTTCATGTATGATCTCCCATTTCATAATGAAGACTCTAAAACCTTGGAATTGCTGTGCTGGCTTTAGGGACTTACTGATGACCTTAAAACGCTGCCCCTTTAAGGAGTTTGACTGGATGACAAACTTAGGTAAGTACACCTAAGCTATGCATCTCAGTGGGAAGACAGACAAAGGGGCACGAACTCAATCTGAATGGTATCACTGGGCTGGAAAGCAGTTAGGGAAGGGCTGTGCTCAATGCTGTAGACCAATTGGCTCAGTTCTGCAGGGGGCTATTCTAAATGGACGCACAGTAAGCCTGTTCAAACTCATTAAGCTCCTGGAACTCTGACCTGAGAAAAAGGATGTGCTTTTTATTAAGAACCTTATAAAGGTAGTATTTTTAGCAGCAGAAACTCCATTTCTAGGGATCAGTTCTAAGGAAATAATTTGAAATATGGAAAACATTGTACACAAAAAGCTCTATGACACTATTTATAAACAAAACAGAGGATACAACCTGAATGCAGTTTAAGTGGGTAAGTCATTTAATGATGCATTATTAAATGACACACATGGTCATGAAAATGATCATGCAGAGGGCTGGCACTCACTTTGAAAATGCAGAAAAGATAAATTTAAATGAAAACTATTAAAATGTAGATTTGAATTAAAATGACCATCTAAAATGAAAATGAAAAATAAAACATCAAAAACGAGCGATAGAATAAACATGGAAAGAAATATACCAAGGTGTTCATACCATTTTGTCTTTGGGAAAAATAATTAGGGGTAATTTTCTCCCCAACTTTTCTAATTTTTTTCAAATGTTCTCTTATGCTCATGCTTATATTTTACAATGGAAAAACAAAAAATAAAAATTTTAAATACAAGGAATTTGCTTTTAGAGAAATTGTTTAGAAAACAATTTTAAGCTGTAAAAAAATGTGAAATACAACAGACAGACAGAAAAATGTATGAAATACACAACTCAAGGATTTATCACAAGACAAGCACCACCAAGTTCAAGAGCTAATACTGCCAGTGCCCAGAAACCCCTCTTATATTCTCCTCAATCACCATTGCCTTTGTCGTCTTCAAGAGTCATAACTGTCAAGCGTCCATGGTCTCCATTTCCTTCCTTTTCTTCAGAATGTTGCCTCCTAAGTCTGAGTCCTTAAACTTGAGGATTTATCTACCTTTTGAACTTTATGGAAATGGAATCATAGAACGTTTCTTTGTATCTGCTTTACTTTTTTAACACTATAATGTGAGGTGCCTTTGTGTTGTTGCATGTGGCAAAATTCTTTAATTGCTGTATAGTGTTGCATTGTATGAATGCAAAATTATGTATCCAGCATTGTCCGATAGATGTTTGCAGTTTGGACCAGCTGCCGTGAGCATTCTTGTCCACGTTTCTTAGTGCATGTGTGCAGTCGTTTCTTTGAGGCTAAACTTAGGAGTTGAAGTTCTGGGTCATAGGACATGCATATCTTTTTCTTTTTCTTTTTATAGTATTCCTTCTTATATGTATCAAAGCTCATACCACACAATGAGCTCTGGGTTGCAAAAGATAATTTATTTTTTGCATCTGCCTAAGAATATGCATATTTTTAGCTTCAGTAGATTTAATGCTGAACTGTTCCCCACAGTGGTTCTAAGAGTTTACACTCCCATTAGCAAGAAGCATGTGTGTTAACCCTTTAGAGAGTGGAAACATATGGCCCATAAAAGGAGACTTCAGGGGATTTGTTTTTAGCCTTTTTCTTCTCAGGGACAGACTGGAGAAAACCTCTTTATCAGATTAGGGATTCCCAAGGCTCACAGTAGATATTGACATTGCGATATACTCGCCAGTTCTGAATCTAAGCTGACCTTGAAGTGAATCTCCCAATCAATTAAAAAAAACCCCACCCCACCAGCCACAGAGCTGAAGTGCACTTAGAAGTAACATTTGGGTGAAGAGTTAGGTACTAAGGAGTAAAGTTCTGGATGTGAATGGATCACACAAATAAAATATCTTTCAATAATTCTGAGTCTGGGAGCCTCAGGAAGCCACAGATGTGGTAATGGGGCTAAACCAAGAATTTTCAATGTTAAACACTTAGAGAAATCAAATATTTACTACAGATAGGACTGGTGGGATGTCTAAAGCTTCCTGGCTTTGTTTTGACCTGGAATTCTGTAAACTGGTTGTGATAGCTCGGCTACATCATGCTAATCACAAGCTTTGGTTGGAAGTCATATGTATGTCTGCTTAACAGAGTTAGGAAAATTAGCTTTAAATGGACATGTGCATAATCTCTTAAGCCTTGGAGCTCATGGGGCTTGTGGAGTTGAAGAGACTGGGGGGCACTGAAGGTTTATCATGAGGAACGTGGGTGTGCTTGGCAACCCAGAATCGTACTCACACCTGTCTGTCCAATCTCTCCTTCCTGGCCATTCTTCATTTTTAAACATTTTTAATTTTTAATTTACTTTTAGAGATGGAGTCTTGCTATGTTGCTTAGGTTGCTCTCACTTTTGGCTTCAAGTGACCCTCCCACCTCAGCCTCCCGAGTAGCTGGGATTCCAGGTTCCACATGACTGGCCCTCTTTGGCCATTCCCTACTCTCTAGCACAGACTCTCAGCGATGGGCCCCATGGAGGATGACAAATTTTACCCCTGTTCACAGGCATAGGGGCTTAGCCGCATCTGACCAGCCTGTTATGCCAAGGCAAAAGAAAAATCAAGGGGATGGCATATGCCACCTCTGTCAAATCCATCTTGGGGGGCAAAATGGATGTCACCATATGATGAAAAGAAAAATCTAGATTAGTTTTCTGCAGCTTCTGTAGCAAATTACCACAAATAAAACAGCACGAATGTATTATGTAGCAGGTTTTTTTCTTTGTTGTTTTGAGACGGTCTTACTCTGTCACTCAGGCTGGAGTGCAGTGGTGCAATCTCAGCTCACTGCAACTTCCGCTTTCTGTGTTCAAGTAATTCTCATGCCTCAGCCTCTAGAGCAGCTGGGACTACAGGCATGCACTGCCACACCTGCCTAATTTTTATATTTGGTGGAGATAGGGTTTTGCTGTATTGGTCTCAAACTCCTGAACTTAAGTGATCCGCCAGCCTCAGCCTCACAAAATGCTGGGATTACAGGCATAAGCCTTGCACCCAAGCCTTACATTACAGTTTTATAGGTTAAAAGTCTGACATGAAGGCTGGGAGGCAGTGGCTCTGGCCTGTAATTGCAACACTTTGGGAGGTCACAGCAGAAGGATCGCTTAAAGCCACGAGTTTGAGACTAGCTTGGGCAACAAAGTGAGACTCTGTCTCTACAAAAATAAATAAATAAATAAAGGAAAATATAAAATTATTCACCTTTAAAGTCTGACTTGGCTCTCAATGGACTATAGTTGAGTGTCATCAGGGATGCCTTTCTGTCTGGAGACTCTGGGGGAGACCCAGGGAGATCTATTTCTTTGTCTTTCAGTTTCTGGAGGCCGCTCATGTTCCTTGGCTTGTGGCTTCTTCCTCTGTCTTCAAAGCCCAGTAACACTGCATCCCATGGACTATCTTTCACCTACTCATATCTCCATTTTCCTCCCTTTTCCTCTTTTAGAAACAGCATGATTTCTTAGTGCTGCCAGGATCAGCCAGCATAATCTGTTTTAAAGGCAGCTGATTAGTGACCTGAATTCCATCTGCACTCTGTGCCGTGTCACTACCATAGTCACATATTCCAGAGATTTGGGTGTGGCCATATTTGGAGGCCGTCATTCTCCCTGGCACAGACTCTTGGTAACAGGGTGGTTAATTGATGAGCTGTGGGCTGCAAAAGAAAGAGAAGGCCAGGGGTGGAAGTGGGGGAGGACAGGTTGAGCCTCCAGGTATAAAAACAGCTTCCCCCACAACCCACTTCTTCCTGGTGAGGCACAGAACAAAGGAGGGTGAGCATGCCCTGTAATGATGCCGCTGCACATTGCAGTCCTGGAAGCCACATCCTTGGGTTTCGTGAAAAAGCTCCATCAATTTCCAGACATTTTCAGGCAACAGCTTGACTGGTTTCTGGACGCTGATGTGCAGAGCGCTTCTTCGTGGTGGTGTATTGAACCTTCTCCCCTTGTCCCTCAGGAGAGACCTAGTCTGACTGTGGTCTCCAGGAGTGGAGGTCCTAGAAATGCCAGAAGGAAGAAAAAAAATGCTAGAAATCGGCCGGGTCCTAGCAGCTAAACTTGGGCCGTCTCTATGTAGGTATCAGGCCTGAGCACATTACATGCATTGCCTTAATCTTTGCAAATGTAATCACTGTCTATTATTATGCCAATTTAGAGGTGAGGAAAAGAGAGACACCCTTGACCATCACAATCCTGCAGTCATGGTCAAACACGGAGGGCCAGAAAGGAGAGCTGGGCACCTCTGGGTGCTTTGTCAGCCAATGCTTGTCTTTCTGAAAGAGGTTTGCTTTTCTCTCTCTCCTCTCTTCTTAGACAGAGTCTCACTCTGTCACCCAGGCTGGAGTGCAGGGGTGTGATCTTGGCTCACTGCAATCTCCACCTCCCAGGTTCAAGCGATTCTTCTGCCTCAGCCTCCCAAGTAGCTATTACAGGCACCTGCCTCTATGCCTTGCTAATTTTTTGTATTTTTAGTAGAGGCTGGGTTTCGCCATGTTGGCCAGGCTGATCTTGAACTCCTTACCTCAAGTGATCTGCCCGCCCCAGCCTCACAGAGTGCTGGGATTACAGGCATGAGCCACCACACCTGGTCAGAGGTTGCTTTTCTGTTGCATTTCCTCCACTTTTGCTCAGCAACTCTAAGTGCATTTGGCTGTCTGTTCGCCCTCCCTGCCATCCTGGCAAATGGAAGTGAGACATCATTACATTCCTAATTGAGTAGATTAAAAATGCCATTTCCCAGGGGCTGATGGCAGAATTGCCCCCAATGCCACCTGGCCCCTTTGAGGCCCCAGTGGTGCTGAAATGGGGCTAGGGGATCAGAGATGGCCAGGGGATTTAGCTGTCCTTTGTCCCCAAACTCTTGTTTGGGTGGGGCTGCATCTGTCGTGGGGGACGGCTGTCCTGTAATGAGGCCTGTGGCTTGGCTGTTTCTGCTCTCTGGCCTTCTTGGCATGGAACCAGCCCTTTTTGGATGGGTGGGAGCCCCATGCCCTCTTTATGAAGGAGACTGGTCCACATTCTTGAGATGGGCTCTCCAGACCTTCCTTCTGAGTCTTTATTTACAACTGTGGTTCTCACTGATCTCTCCTTCACAACTAAGGTAAGGAGCCTAACTCCTACCCCCAGCACTAATTTAGTTTCTACCATTTCCTGTTTCAAATGATTTCATGTGTGTTGCCTCCCAACTTTCTTTCCCTTTCCTTCCCTCTCTCCCTCCCCTTCCCCTCCCTCCCCCCCACCCTTTCTTCTTTCCTCCCTCCCTCCCTCCCTCCCCTCCCTCCTCTTCTCTTCTCTTCTCTTCTCTTCTCTTCTCTTCTCTTCTCTTCTCTCTCTCTTTTCTTTTCTTCTCTTTTCTTCAGATAAGGTCTCCCTCTGTCACCCAGGCTGGAATGCAGTGGTGTGATCATAATTCACTGTAATCTCAAACTCCTGGACTCACATGGTCCTCCTGCTTCAGCCTCCCAAGTAGCTGGGACCACAGGTGTGTGTGGCACCATGCCCTGCTATTTTTTTTAATTTATTTTTTTGTAGAACAGTGCTCCCCTGTGTTGCCCAGGCTAGTCTCAAACTCTTGTCAACTAAGTTTCTTGAAGGCAAATACCAGTCTCATTCTCTGGAATCTCTTCCTTCAGTGACCTCAGTGCTGCACCCTACCAGGGACATAAATACTTACTGGAAGAAGGGGGTGGGATTGGCTGAATTATAGCAAAATTAAATTGTTTACATTGATTTCCAATGTAAACAGACCAATGTAAGCAGACCTTTGGTAGAAATAATCAAAGCACCAGAAACTTCCAAGCAATACATATGAATCATAAACATGCTTTATCAAAAATGCTTTTCCATTCTAGATTTTATCCTTTAAAGCAAAAATTCGTGTCAGAATTATTTTTGTCTGCTGTATGAGCACATCTTTTGTATCTTGAGAATTTGGTGTGTTTTCTAAAATGAGAACTATTTAAGTAATCCCATCGTCTTTCTGCCAAGGAGCTCAAAGATAAAATCTAAACATAGTCAGAGCAATAGTTATAAGTCACATTTTCCATTCTGTCCTCCTCAAATTATTTTTGGTGAGGGATGGAGCGCAAATGATGAAAAGTGAAGCTGATGTTTTAGGTGTTGAAAGCCAGAGATAAAGAAGCATGACTGGGAGGTATTGGAGACACTGAATCTGCCCCAATCTCGATTTTCTTCTCTTGAGGCTCATTGGATTCCCGGCTCCCCCGCCCCAGCCTCAGTTTCTTTTTTGTTGGTGTGTCCTCAGGAACCCTGGCCATTTGGCACCACCCCACGCCTCTACCCCCAAAAGCCCCAAGTCAAAGAAAGTTCTCACTGTGATCTCTGCTGTCCCTGATGGGCACACACCAGGGACTGAAGTCACAGCCAGGAAGCAGGACACGGTGGCTCACAGCATTTCAGGAGGCTGAGGCAGGAGTTAGAGGTCAGGAGTTTGAGACCAGCCTGGCCAGCACGGTGAAACCCCATTTCTACTAAAAATATGAAAATTAGCTGGGCATGGTGGCACACACCTGTAATCCCAGCTACTTGGGAATCTGAGGCACAAGAATCACTTGAATCTGGGAGGTGAGGTTGCAGTGAGCCGAGATTGTGCCATTGCACTCTAGCCTAGATGACACAGTGAGACTCTGTCTCAAAAAAAAAAAAAAAAAGTCACAGACAGGCCTGACAGCAAAAGCCCTGAGTCAGACAACATGAGGCCAGCTAGCCTCTTATGACACCAAACCTTTGGCAGTCACTGTGTTAAGATGTCTATTTTTCATGTTCATTTTTCCTAATAGTGAGTTTGGAGCTCTGTTGACTCTGCAAAGCTCCTAACAGCCACTGGAAGTTAAACTGAGAGAGAACAATCTTCAGTTTGGTGACTTTGACTCTATAGTGGCTCCCCCTGAGCTTATGACAAGCTGAAATCATTCTGCAGTTCTCTGGGGTGTGCTCACCCTTGTCTCTCCCATCCTGCTCTTGTGAAATGGAGTTTCACTGACACTACTGGCTCTTTCCTGGAGCTGTGGTACATTTCATTGGGTTGGTTTGAGTCTATTGTTCTAGCTGATGATGACTTTTTACCAGCTATATTGAGATGTAATTAACACATCATACATTCACCTAGCTGAAGTGTACAATTCAACGACTTTGTATATTTAGTAGATTCACTATATACTATATCCATCACAGCAATCAAGTTTAGAACATTTTTATTATCCTCAAAAGAAACCCCATATCCTTGGCTGTCACCCCCAATCTCCTCACCCCCTCCCCAGCTCCTGACAATCACTAATCTACTTTCTATCTTTGTAGATTTGCCTTCTCTGAATATTTCATATAATGGGAATCATGCAGTGTGTGGTCCTGGGTGACTGGCTTCTTTCACTTAGCTTCATGTTTTCTAGGCTAATCCACATTGTAGATGTATCTACCAAATAATATCCCAGTCAGCAAGACCTCCTTTCCCAGCAGTTAGATGTGGCTACGTGACTAAGTTCTCCCCAAACATGAGGCGTTAAGACAATAGGTATGCCTTCCCCGTGTTTCTTCCACCTTCCTGCTGGGTGCAACCTGGACACAGAGGATTAAGACAGAATTCTTTCCTCAAGGAGCTGACAGTTTAATAGAAAAGTCAGATTAAAAATAATGATGGAATGGAACTGGAGCTATAATATGTTACCAAGTGCATGCCACATGAGATGCAGGATGCTCTAGCCCCACAGGTTGTGGGTAGAAAGGTGAGGGTATCAAGAAAATGATGATTTTTTTTCTTTTTCTTTTTTTTTTTTTGAGACAGTATCTCACTCTATCACCCAGGCTGCAATGCAGTGGCACAATCTTGGCTCACTGCAACCTCTGCCTCCCAGGTTCAAGCAATTCTTCCACCTCAGCCTCCCAAGTAACTGGGATTACCGGCATGTGCTACCATGCCCGGCTAATTTTTATATTTTTAGTAGAAATAGGGTTTCACCATGTTGGTCAGGCTGGTCTCGAACTCCTGGCCTCAAGTGATCTACCTGCCTTGGCCTCCCAAACTGTTGGGATTACGGCGTGAGACACCGTGCCCAGCCAAGGACAGATATTTTAAGAACTTGGCTGAAATTCAGATACACCATTTCCCCAGCAGATCCTGGCATTCAGAATGCCAGTCATGGCAAATGCCAGTGGGCAAATGCTGTTGATCTGAACAGATGGTCTCATAGGCCTGAAGCAGCACAGAACCAGGGAAGATGTGTTCATCTAGACACTTCCTAGCAGAGCTAACCCCGATTACAACATAAGAAGAAACACTCACTGTCAAGCCTCCTTTGAAAGCAGATGCTTAAACTGTTCGTTGAAAATATGAGAAAAGGGATCAGCTCAGTTGGGTAAGTTGTTTAGAATCTTCATTGGTTCTCAAATCCTCTGTCATCCCCTGGCAATACTTGACCGGATTTTTTTTTCTCACTGTGTGTCTGCCATTTCACTTTTTTCCCTAAGGCAAGATCTCTTTAATTATTCTATCTTCTATTAAGTGGGCAATTCTCACACTGTTAAAATACCTCCCCACAGCAGTATTATTTGTTTGTTCCTAGTCTGTGGACTAAGAAAATACAGAATGTGCATTTCTACTACTAGGATACTTCTAATTTTTTAAGTCTCTTGAGTGGTGGGAAGGGAGGGAGCGGGGTGTTCAATAGGTTTGATTAAGCAGCTTCCCTAAGAGGAAAAGCAAATTAACAGTGAGTGGTTCTAAAGCAGTCATTTGGCTCCCTCTGGTGGGCTCTTGCAGAATTACTCATCCCCCCCCCCCCCGCCCGCCGCCCCATACAATCCTGTCTCACTCACATCGACTCACTTAGAAAATAAGTGAGAAAAATGCAACGAAACAATCTGTTAACCCAAATCCTTGGCTAAATTCCAAGGATAGAGGAATTGACCGAGGATTTTAGGTCCAGTTAGGCAGAGCAAAATTCAAGAGATTAGATTCCGTTCTACTCTATGCAAAGTGATAGGGCATTTTAGCAATACTTGAATATTAATTTTGGTAGCTACCATTTTTCCTCCATATTGCCTTAGTCTACAACATAAAGTCCACTTAATATAAGTCAGGTCTTGCCCTTCGCCTATCACGCCCCCCACCTTCCCCGCAAGTGCTCAAGAGACTTGTAAAGGGTGAAGGTCGCCCTCTAATGGTTTGGAAGAGTCCCACATGTGAAATTCTTTTTCTTCATTTGAACACTTCAAACAGAACCGTTTAGAGTTCGAGAATCCGTCTCCCACCACTCATGTTAGTTGCACATTTCTAAGTGGCTTATAAAGGATATTTAACAATTTTAAAACCATATGAAGTTAATGCAAAATGTGTGTGTGTGTGTGTGTGTGTGTGTGTGTGTGTGTGTGTGTGGTTTCTAAACTACGGCTGCTCAGTGGGCTATGGATCACTGAGGTTTACCTGCCCTTGCTGTGGGAGGCAACAGACAGGGGCTTTGCAGCTCAGACCTGCCCTGACACAAGGATGCTGTGGCTCTCAGGTGTCTAAAGAGCCAGCCCCCTGGACAACAGAAGCAAGAGTAGCAAGGTTCCCCGAATCTCCTGGGGTGCTTGTTTCCACCTGCAGGACCCTTTTCAGCCCCTGGGACTCTGCTTGCCCCAGTTGACCAGAGGACGTTTCCTGTCTGCCTTTTCACGACTCTGCGTAATGAGTTACACAGGACAATGCCATGCCTGGAGCTCACCGCTCATTGTGATGACAGAGTCATGTGCCATCCAGACAGGGCATTTGTTTTTGGATGCACTTGGTGCCCATAGTCCTTGGCTTTAGTGTGCTTAGTGCGGCCGTGCAGTGAGGGTGCTCAGCGGCTGAGTGCTGCTGACTGCAGCAAGGTGCTTAGTGCGGCCGTGCAGTGAGGGTGCTCAGCGGCTGAGTGCTACTGACTGCAGCAAGGTGGTTAGTGCGGCCGTGCAGTGAGGGTGCTCAGCGGCTGAGTGCTGCTGACTGCAGCAAGGTGCTTAGTGCGGCCGTGCAGTGAGGGTGCTCAGCGGCTGAGTGCTGCTGACTGCAGCAAGGTGCTTAGTGCGGCCGTGCAGTGAGGGTGTTCAGCGGCTGTGCTGCTGACTGCAGCAAGGTGGTTAGTGCGGCCGTGCAGTGAGGGTGCTCAGCGGCTGAGTGCTACTGACTGCAGCAAGGTGGTTAGTGCGGCCGTGCAGTGAGGGTGCTCAGCGGCTGAGTGCTGCTGACTGCAGCAAGGTGCTTAGTGCGGCCGTGCAGTGAGGGTGCTCAGCGGCTGAGTGCTGCTGACTGCAGCAAGGTGCTTAGTGCGGCCGTGCAGTGAGGGTGCTCAGCGGCTGAGTGCTGCTGACTGCAGCAAGGTGGTTAGTGCGGCCGTGCAGTGAGGGTGCTCAGCGGCTGAGTGCTGCTGACTGCAGCAAGGTGCTTAGTGCGACCGTGCAGTGAGGGTGCTCAGCGGCTGAGTGCTGCTGACTGCAGCAAGGTGCTTAGTGCGGCCGTGCAGTGAGGGTGCTCAGCGGCTGAGTGCTGCTGACTGCAGCAAGGTGGGCCATTCACACCAGCTCGAGGTCATCTCCTGGGTGACCTCACAAACCCACCTGCCTGAGAGTTGATCACTCAGGTTTAATGCAGTTCTTTTATTTCCAAAAATGTTTTAAAAGTACCTGTCATGCACAAGGCATTGTGCTGAACACTGAGGGAAGTTAAAATCAGTAAAAGTCCCTACCAGTAAGGAGCGTCCTTTCTAGTCTGGCAGAGAACACAGGCTGTGCCTTAAAAGCAAACTTCTTTGATCCACACAAGTGCGCAGACCTGCACAACCCTGCTGTCTCGTTGTGCTGTGACTGTTCACTGGCCTGTGATTCCTTAATGGAAGAGATTTGAATGGCTGGTTGGTGTCTTTCCCTTTCTCTCTTTCTCTCCCTTCATCCCTCCCTGCTTCGTTTCCGTTTTACTTCCTCCCTCCTTTCCTCTTTCTCCCTTTTCCCTTCCTTCCTTCCTCCTTCCCTTTCTCTCTTGCTTCCTCTCTTCTTTCTTTCCTTCCTTCCTGCCTCCTGCTTCCTCTACCTTTCTTTCCTTCTCCTTTCCTTCTTCCCTCCCTTTCCTCCTGTCCTTCCCTCCATCCTCTCTCTTTCTTTCTTTTCAATACACACAGTGCCTCACATGTTGTAAGCCTGTAATGATCAGAGCAAATTCACAGGGGGAAAGTGGGGTTGGCTCTGGAGAAGGCCCGTCTCACACGCGCAGGTGTGGGTGGAGAACGTGGTGACGGTGGGTGTCATCCTCAGCACTGCACAGCCATGTGATTGGGAATGCTCCTAATTAGGTCACAAACGCCCCTCCACATTTCTCTCCCTCCCTCCCTCTGTGACTTTCCTGTTCCATGCAATCCAGACCTGCAGACGGATCATTCTCATCTTGCTTTTTTGTGTGTGTTGGTTCCAGTTTGGTAACATTGAGTATGATGCTGCTGTGACCTTTCTTGCTGTGTCTCGGTGCACATAGTGACAAATGTTTGTGAGATGTTTATCCAGAAGTGTGATGGGTAAGTCCTAGGATCTGGGTATGCTCAGCTTCGGTGGATGGTACTTGTTCCGGTGGTCTATTGCGACCTAACAGATCACCCCAACATTTAGTGGTTGAAAACAACCACCATTTTATTACGTCTATTCTGTGGGCTGCAAACTCAGGCAGGCTCAGTCAGGCAGTTCTTCTCTCCATTTAGCTCAGATTAAGATCATTCAAGTATTTGGCTACCATGTGATCCGGAGGGTCCCAGATGCCTTTACTCACATATCTGGTGCCTCAGCAGGGACAGCTGCGAGGCTGGGCTCAGCTGGGACCACCAAGCTCGTCCTCCATGAGGCCTCGCCAGTGTGGCCATCTCAGGGTGGCAGAGCATCTTATAACATAGCTGGCTTCCCCCGGAGCAAGTGTTCAAGAAGACAGGGGTGGAAGCCACAAGGCTGATGGTGGCTGAGCCTCAGAAGGCATGTAGCATTGCCCCCGCCAATTCTGCTGGTCACACAAGTCGCTTAGGCCAGCTCAGATTCAAAGGAAGGAGAATTAGACTTGGCCTAATTCCAAACAGGAGAAGAAACAGCAGAGGATTTGTGGCAATTCTAATACTTCCCCAAAGTGGTCATGCCAATTTCTACACACACCTGTAATTTATGAGGCTGCCAGGGTGAGATTTTTTTTTTTTTTTTTTTTTTTGAGACAGGGTCCCTGTCACCCAGGCTGGAGTGCAGTGGTGTGATTATAGCTCATTGCAGCCTCAACATCCTGACCTCAAGCAGCCCTCTCACCTTTCTGCCTCCCAAGTAGCTAAGACTATAGTGCACGCCACCACACCCAGCTAATTTTGTGTATTTTTTTTTTTGTAGAGTTGAGGTTTCAACATGTTACCCAGGCTGGTCTCCAATTCAGAGGATCAGGCAATCCACCCACCTTGGCCTCCAGGCATTTGTCACCGTGCCTGGCTAGGGTGAGATTTGTAATAGGAACTTTGTTGTAAGGAACAAAGCCGTTTGCACACCCGTGGAAGGCCCATCCTCTTTCCTTCCATCAGCTACAGAATGGACTTGCTTTCAATGCTTCTCAAGAATCCACCTCAACCTCCACAGGGTGAAACTTGAGGCAGTTGACTCACTTGGCTCAATCTCCTACCTCCTTGCCAACACACTCATCAGGAGTTCCACATCCTCACCTCGCTGCTTCCCTCCCCTCTCAGGAGAGTAAGCCTCTGCTCCTCTCTAAGGCCAGTCGCTGCCCCCCACTTCAGCCTCCCCAAGCCCAACTCTGCCCCACACACCCCCATTTCCCCTCAAGCTCAGTCCTCCCCACTCTACTGCCTCTTTTCTCTCCAATGCAACCTTTAATGGGACTGTTTTCTCAAAAATTTAGGCACATTCTGCTGTTTGCCCTTTTAATGTATTTTTAGCGATCAACTCTGAACTGTGAAGTTGATGTCAAATCCAACAGAGAGGGAGGGGCCCTAAAAGGAAGGAAGGGGGAGAGGGAGATATTTTAAGTAAAATGTTTTATATATATACTATATATATATATATATATATATATATATATACACACACACATACACACACACACATACTATAAATATATACCAGTATATATATAGTACATATATATATAGGGAATGTTCCTAATTAGGTCACAAAAGCCTAATTAGTATATTAGTATATTATGTAGCATATATATATATATAGAATGAGTCCTAGCTATTATTATGTACCAGGTGCTGTGCAAAAGTCATTCATTGTATTCTAGACTCTTTCCCATAACTCTTTGGGGTAGGTTTGAGTTGCTACTGTCATCCCTGATTTTACACACAGGGAAACTGAGCCACAGAGAAGTTAAAGCCCTTTCCCACGTTCACACAGCCTGTAAGTAGCAGAACCAGGGTTCAGAAAGCAGCTGCCTGCAGAGGCTTAACTTTCAACCCCCCTGCTATATACCATGAGACCCAGGAGGGCCGATGTCAGTCTTGTTTATCCCCTGAGGGACCTGACAAGGGCTGCACAACTGACAAGTGGTTTGGCCCTGACTGAAAGCCAGTTTTTGTCTGAATGTAAAGTCAGTCCTCGTCACCATTTTAATATCACCTATGTCAAACTCATGGAGGCATAAATGGAAACATTCAATGGCAGGGCATTTGTTAAACAGCAGCATAGCCATACAAAAGAATATGCCTTAAGATTATAGGGACAGGCAGGCATGCTCACGCCTGTAATACCAGCACTTTGAGAAGCCAAGGCAGGTGGATCACCTGAGGTCAGGAGTTTGAGACCAGCCTGGTCTCTATTAAAAATATAAAAATTAGCCAGACGTGGTGGTGGGCATCTATAATCCCAGCTACTCAAGAGACTGAAGCAGAAGAATCACTTGAACCTGGGAGGTAGAGGTTGCAGTGAGCTAAGATCATGCCACTGTACTCAAGCCTGGGTGACAGTGAGACTCTGTCTCAAAAAAAAAAAAAAAACACAGATTATAGGAAAGAATATAAGAAGGAGACTGGAAAGTCAGAGAGAGGAACCAAGGAGATGCCAGCTTTCCCTGCAACTTTCCCTGCAGCATTTCATTTCATACACACACAGATAAACACATACACACCCACGCATTATTACAGATGCCCACATTGATTCCTTCTGCTGGTGAATAGCACAGATGTGTTTGTTAGATTACTCTGTACTAATTTTTTTCAACTCCTCTAAGTATTTCATTTTTATATAATAAAAGTGTATTTACTTGGGGGGAGATTATCTCCAAAGGCTCGCGGTGGCCATTTTTAGAGGCTGGAATTACAGTGATGTAGATTTCCTTCTATTTGAATGTCGGTATTTTCTACATTTTTCAAGTTGGACATTTATTACTTTTGTAATAAGACAAAGAGTGAGTTATATGCAAATTTTTGTTGAATCTAGGAGCAAAGTGAGAAAGGAACTTAGACCCCTGAGTGACATATTTTCATCACTGCCCTCTGTGGTGGTGACTGTTTTCACCCATGACTTAGGGTTAAGACCTTGGGAAGAAAATGGACTTAGGATGAGCGCTCTTCCTCTTCTGCAAAAAGAAGAGTTGAGTGAGTACTGACCTTTATAAAATACATGGGGCAATGGCAGGCTGGTGACAACTTTCTGCAGACAAGAGAAAAAAAAAAAACTCCTATTTTTGTTTCTAGCTCAGAGCACAAGTCCAAAACACCTGCTGGCTGGACAGTATAAAAATTGGTTCAAAAATATGGACACCTTGAAATAGTTTTAATTTCTTCATTATGGAAATTAAATTAAGATGTTTTCATTGAATAGGAAGAGGAATTTGAATTGGCAGATGCTTCTAGTGCATCCAAATCACTTGTCATCTAAACTAGGACATTCTTGAGAGAGAGAGGACGCTGACATGGATCAGGACTTTTCCAGGCATAGGACATAAGGTCATCCTAACTATGACTGTCAGAAGTATTTTGTGCCCCAAGGCTGCCATGCATCCAACATGCATTGAGTCATCCAGTGAGCATTTAGTGAGTGTCTACCGTGAACCTGGCACTATGCATGTCCTGGGAGAGTAGCAGTGACTAAGACAGACTTGGGTGGCCTCCACTGAGCTCATCACCTCCACGGAGAGGACCAGCCCTGCTTTCAGAGACTCCAGAGACCAATCGCTCTGAGGCAGAGCCAGGTCAGACCCGGGCTGTTAAAGTCACACCTGAGACATGCTATTCAAACCTGCATTGATTCCAGCACAGGTGGTGGCAGGAGCCGGGGGAATAGGGGTGAGCATCTCTGAGGAGAAGCTGGGAAACCATGTCCGGATACTTGCAGCCCTTCATCTAGTGGGGAAGAATGTTGTTAAGCAACTAACTCCTACATTCATGACTTGCAAGTGTACTGCATGATTTGAGAGCCCAGGTTGTATAACAGGAAGATCTGACCTGGTTAGGAGTTCGTGGGTTTTTCCCAAGGAAGTGGCATCAAGGCGAGGCCTGAAGAATGATAGGATTTAGCCGGAAAGAGGGAAAGGACTTCGTGCAGGGCCCCTGCATGTTGAAAAGCAAGAAGGAACAAAATGCATTTATGGATCTAAAAGAGGCCAATGTGGCTAGAGAGCAAAGAAGAGAAATTCACATGCTTGGCTTATTTCTCTAGTTTCATATGTATGTGTGTATGTGTATGTATGTATGTGTGTATTTATACATTTAAAATCATATCCTGTTCTTAAAAACCACGCTTCTCTCTGAGCAATGAGAGGCTCTCTGAGGCTTCGAGTGAAGCTATGTACAGACACACTTTATTTCCTGGGAAGTGTGCAGGCGATGGCTTGGCTGATGGAATGGGAGTACAGAGCCCTTCCCAGTTGCTGCCGTCAGAGGTGAGAACCCATTTCTGCTGCAGCCAGGTAAGACCTGGCACCCCTGTAAATCAGGTCGCTCCAGGTCCACAGTAGCCGGGGCGGAGCAGCTGTGTGTGGTCTCCTATGAGCTTGCTGGTTTTAATGTCCCAAACTCCCTCTTTCTGCTTCCTGGGTGAGGGTTTTATCTTTCAGGTGACCTAGAAATCCTGTGTCCCTGGGCCAGCACAGCGATAGCATGAAGCTCAGGAGAAAAACAGCTGATCACAGCAACACAGGCAAATCTGGCACTGAAAAAGGCAGGCTTCTTGCTTCGGCATGGCTGGCTCTGTCTTTATTTTCTGGGGCAGCAGTTTTACTGCATTGAGTATGTATGGCTGGAACTGAAGCTGTACTGATCTGGGATGTTTGATCCATGACACATAACTGGATGGGGGCCATCAGAACGATGAGCGGAGCTCTGGGAGCTGGGACCAGCATCCTGCGGTTAATACAAGGACTGACACCACGCTCCTGCAGAGTGCGGTGACACCAGGCTCTATCAGCAGCTGCTCCCCACCCAGGCGCCCCACAAAAGGACTGGTTACAGGATGGGCATGGCTGCCAACTTCCGGCTCTCTCTCTGATGGTCTTTCTGTGGCTTCCACAGGGAAAAATTGTAAAAGTTGTGCTGAAGAATTATGATAGTTGGCTGGGTATGGTGGCTCATACCTGTATTCCCAGCACTTTGGGAGGCCAAGAAAGCAGGAGGATCACCTGAGGTCAGCAGTTAGAGACCAGCCTGGCCAACATGGTAAAACCCCATCTCTACTAAAAAAAAACCAAAATACAAAAATTAGCTGGGCATGGTTGTGTGCACCTGTAATCCCAGAGCTACTCAGGAGGCTGAGGCAGGAGAATCACTTGAACCCGGAAGGTGGAGGTTGCAGTGAGCCCAGATCACATCACTGTACTCCAGCCTGGCTGACAGAGTGAGACTCCATCTAAAGAAAAAAAGGAATTATGATAGTTAAGTAGTGCTAAGAAAGAAGCCCCACAGATTTTGGAGTCAGAAAATTCTGGGTTTGAGGCTGGTCCTTGTGCCTTATGCTTATAATCCTAGCACTTTGGGAGGCCTAGGTGGGGGAATCGCTTGAGGCCAGGAATTCAAGACCAGCGTGGGCAAAATAGTGAGGCCCTGTTTCTACAAAAATAAAAAATTAGCCAGGTATGATGGTGCATGCCTGTCGCCCTGGCTACCCGGGACTAAGGCAGGAGGATTCCTTGAGCCCAGGTGTTTGAGGCTGCAGTGAACTACGATCAGGCCATGGCACGCCAGCCTACACGACAGCAAAGTCCTATCAAAAAAAGAAAAAAAAAGGAAGGAAGAAAGGAAAAGAAAAATCTGGGTTGAAATCTTAACTTTGACCCTGCTAACTGGGTAATTTTGGGCATGTCATTAACTCTTCAACTGTAAAATGAGACTGTCAACATCTATCTCATAGGGTAGTTACAGGGATTACCTGAGATCATGTATATCAAATATTTAGCATAGTGACTAAAGGTAATGTGTTCTCAGTAATCACCTGAGCGAGGGAGAACATTGTTTTTCTCCCTTATTATTCGTAGCAGACCAGGGGCAGTGGGGCTGATGGAGAAAGAGCCAAAGGCTTCCACACTCTACCTATCACTATCCACGGGCTTTTAGAACTCTGATTTGGGCGGGGCACAGTAGTCACACCTGTAATCTCAACACTTTGGGAGGCCAGGGCAGGTGGATTGCTTGATCCTAGTTCAAGACCAGCCTGGGAAACATGGCAAAACTTTGTCTCTGCAAAAAATATGAAATTAGCCAGGCATGGTGGTATTTGCCTGCAGTCCCAGCTACTCAGGAGGCTGAGGTGGGGGCATCGCTTGAGCCAGGGAGGTAGAGGCTGCAGTGAGCTGTGATGGCACTACCCCACTCCACCCTGTGAGCCATGTCTTAAAACCAACAGACAGAAACAAAAAAAACCCTCTGATTTAGGCAACTTTCAGGAGTTGGTCATCCTTAAACTTCAAATCAGTGGGGTGCCTATAATTTAAAATCCCTTCCATCTGTCTGGTTTGAGCAGGTCTTCCAAAGGACAAAAACAAAACAAAACTTCCCAGTCCCAGCCAGGTTATTGAGGTGTGAAGTGAAAATGAAAGGAGGCGGTCATCTCGATGTTACAACATTTGGAGAATATTGTAAATTTCTTACTACCTCAAAAATATTTGTTTAAAAACCTCCATCTAAACTCAGTTATTATGACATGCATCCACTTGGCGGTCTCAGCCTCTGGTGATCAGAGCTAGGTGTGTGGGCTGAGTCCAGTGGTCTGCATGCAAATGCACAAACAGGTTATGAAAGGTAGACCCTGGCTGCCATCTGAGCCCCCTGGCTTTCAGCCTAGGTCTTAGTTATTCGCCGGACAGAATGCAGTTGATTTAAAAAGTTACCAAAGTGGCCAAGTGCAGTGACTCACACCTGTAATCTCAGCACATTAGGAGGCCAAGGCACGTGGATCATGAGGTCAGGGGTTCAAGACCAGCCTGGCTAACCTGGTGAAACCCTGTCTTTACTAAAAATACAAAAAAATTACCGGGCATGGTGGTACCTATAGTCCCAGCTACTCAGGAGCCTGAGGCAAAAGAATTGCTTGAACCCGGAAGGCAGAGGTTGCAGTGAGCCGAGATCACACCACTGCACTCTAGCCTGGGCGACAGAGCAAGATTGTGTCTCAAACAATCAAACAAAAATTATAAAAGTAGCCGGGGTGGTGCTCACATGGAATCAGAATCTTAGGACTGTAGAATAAAGATCAGTAAAAAACTCTTTTATGGATCTGTTAGCAACTTCCTGTGGGATACGTCTGGCCTTCCTTCTTTCTGACTGGGCAGACTGCATTCATACCCTCCTACCGGGGTGGATAGATAGGGAAACACAGAAAGCAGCTTTCTTAAACACAGAAAGCAGGGTTTTCCTGGTGTGAACAAAGAGTGATCTCAGAAAAATAACTCGTTCTGGTGTTCAGGTACTGCCAACTTACAGGGCTACAGAGGCAGTGCCCTAAAATACAAGGCATTATTTTCTGAAATTGAACTGACTTTAGCGCATACCTTATGTAGTAATTTAATTTATTCACATTTAATCTATGTGCATATTTTAAATTATTACAAAATTAACAGAGTTGACTAAGAAAAATGAAAAAAATACCAAATAGTGCAAAGTGAAAAACTCTTATTATGTCACCATCCGGAGGCTATGGCTGTTCACGATGTGACGTGAGTCCTCTCAGTGTTTCTCTATGCCCTTACTCAGAGCTTTAGTTATTTGTTGGTATACAAAAATTGAAGCTGCAGCAAACATGCTGGCTTGCAACCCACCCCCTCCTTATTTTAACTTCACAATTTCTCTTGAACATTTTTCTATGTCATCATATCATCCATCTACAACTCTAAGAGCTGATGGACGTACTACAGTTTTTCTTAACTTACCCTCTATTGCTGGACTTGCATACTTTTGCCAATATTTTACTATTATACACAATAGTAGCTATATAAGGTATCCACATATACATCTCTATCTATATTTCAGATTATTCTTTTAAGGAATTATTGGCAAAGATATGCTGTATATAAAAGGCATTGACAAATATTGCTAGGGGCTGGTTCCCTTGAATCCCTGCAGTAGTGCATAGGGTACTTCTTGTCTAAATCTGGCCTATACTATTGCACCCACTTTTAAAAATCTTTGCAGTTTGTTGTGTAATGCTGAGGTTTGGGGGGCAACTGAACCTGTTACCCAGGTAGTGAGCATAGTACCCAATAGGGTGCTTTTCTGTCCTTGCCACCCTCCCTCTCTCCTTCCTCCTGGAGTCCCCAGTATCCATTATTCCCATCTTTCTGTCCACGAGTATCCACTGTTTAGTTCCCACTTACAAGTAAGAACATGCAGTATTTGATTTTCTGTTTCTACATTAATTTGCTTAGGATAATGGCCTGTAGCTCCATCCATGTTGCCACAGAGGATATGATTTTGTTCTTTTCTATGGCTGTGCAGCATTCCATTGTGTATATGTACCGTGTTTCCTTTATCCATTCCACTGTTGATAGGAAACTGGGTTGATTCCTTGTCGTTGCTATTGTGAATAGTGCTGCGATGAACATGCATGTCTTTGGTAAAATGATTTATTTTCCTTTGGGTAAATTGGGATAATTGGATTACTGGATTGAATAGCAGTTTGGTTTTAAGTTCATAGAGATATATCCAACCTGCTTTCCACAGTGACTGAATTTACATTTCTACCAACAGTGTATAAATATGCCTGTTCCTCTGTAGCCTCACCAATATCTGTTGTTTTTTTGACTTTTTAATAATAGCCATTCTGACTGTTGTGTAATGCTATCTCAATGTGGCTTTTATTTGCATTTATCTGATGATTAGTGATGAACCAAAGAACACTGCTGACAATCACTCACTTGTTTGTCTTCCTTTGAGACGTGTCTGTTCATGTCTCTTGCCCATTTTTAATGGAGTTATTTGAGATTCAGTTCTTGAATTGTTTAAGTTCCTTATAGATTCTGGATATTAGACCTTTATCAGGTGCATTGTTTGTGAATATTTTTTCCCATTCTGTAGTTTGTCTGTTTACTGTTTTGACAGTTTCTTTTGCTGTACAAAAGTTTTTTAGTTTAATTAGATGTCACTTGACAATTTTTGTTTTTGTTGCAATTGTTTTTGAGAACATAGTCATAAATTCTTTGCCAAGGCTGATGTCCAGAGAGTATTCCTAGGTTATATTCTAGGATTTTTATAGTTTTAGGTCTTATATCCATCAGACTACCAATGTCATTTTTCACAGAATTAGAAAAAACTATTCTAAAATTTATATGGAACAAAAGAAAAAGTCCTATCAGACTTTAATCCATCTTGAGTTAATTTTGTATATGGTGAGTGGTAGGTGTCTTTAATCCATCTTGAGTTAATTTTGTATATGGTGAGTGGTAGGTGTCCAGTTTTATTCTTCTGCTTATGGTTAGCCAGCTATCCCAGCATAATTTATTGAATGGGGAGGCCTTTCTTGCTTATTTTTGTCAATTTTGTCAAAGATCAGTTGGTTGTAGGTATGTGGCTTTATTTCTGGGTTCTCTGTGTTTCTGTTTTTGTACCAGTACCATGCTGTTTTGGTCATTGTAGCCTTGTAATTTAGTTTGAAGTCTGGTAGTGGGTTGCCTCTGGCTTTTTTGTTTTCAATAGGATTGCTTTGGCTATGTGGACTTTTTCTTTTGTTCCATATAAATTTTAGAATGGTTTTTTCTAATTCTGTGAAAAATGACATTGGTAGTCTGATAGGAAACATTGAATCTGTAGATTGTTTTGAGTAGTGCTGCCATTTTAAAGATATTGATTCTTTCAGTGCATGAGTATGGGATGTTTTTCATATGTTAATGTCATCTATGATTTCTTGCAGTGGTGTTTGGTAGTTATCTTGTAGAAGACTTTCACTTGCTTAGTTAGATGTATTTCTAGAAAATGTTTCTTGTATGGCTATTGTAAATGGGATTGAGGCAGTATTGCTTTAACTAGCATTTCATTATTAATAATGAGTCTGAAGCTATTTTCTAATATATTTTGGTCATTTTTGATTTCTGTTCTTGAAAATTGCTTTTCAATGTCTGTTGTCCATTTCTCTAAAGAACTTGTCTTTTTATTACTAAATTATAAGAGCTCCTTATTTATACTACAAAAATGTTCCCCATTTTCTTTTCTTTCTTTCTTTTTTTTTTTTCAATTGTGTTGAATAAAAACAGAAGTTACCAAGTAAATGCAGCAGGCATTTCTGGTCTCTCCTGACCTCTCCATAGCATTTCACAGAATTGACCATTTATGGTCTCTCTGGTCACTCTTCTATCCTTGGCTTTCATGATATTACACTCTTCTACTTTTTCTCCTCCTTCTTTGGCTAGTCCTTCTTATTTTCCTTGTAGGATGCCCCGTCTCTGCCCGTCACTTAAGTGTTCATGATCCTCCAGCTTTTGTCATTGCTCTTACCTCTCCTCACACTGTATACCCTCTCTAAGCAATCCACATCCACTTCCTTAACTTCAGTTGTTCAATTACAACTATAGGCTCATAATTCCCATGTCTAGAGCATCAGCTTGGATCTGCCTCCTGAGCATCAGACCCATATATCCAAATGTCTATTGGGTATCTTCCCTTTGGTGTCTCCCAAGAACCTCAAATACAATAGAAATCTTCATCTTCCATTTGTAGTAATACTCCTTCTCCTCTGTTCCTTATCTTATTAAATGGCTCCACCACCAATCTGGTTGCCCAATTCAGAAGTCTGGGTATCAACTGTGACTCCTCCCTTGCCCCCTTCCACACATTCAGACCATCAACTTGACTTGAAGGTTTTACCTCCTAAATTTCTCTCAGTTCCACATTCTCCATCCCATACTTGCAACGCCAGTCCAGAAGATAATCGTCTCCCTCTGGATTACTCCAAAAATCTCCTAAATCTTTTCCTCTTGCTCCCTTCCATTCCATCCTCCCCATTAGAGATAGAGTTATTATCTTAGTGTGTTTACATTGCTATAAAAGGATACCTGAGCCTGTATGATTTATAAAGAAAATAGGTTTCTTTGGCTCACAGTTCTGCAGGCTGTACAAGCAGTGTGGTGCTGGCATCTGCTTCCGGCAAGGACTTCAGGAAGCTTTCCAGCAAGGACTGGAAAGTCATGATGGAAAGCAAAGGGGAGCTGGCATCCCATGGCACTAAAGAAAGAAGGAGAGGGAATGGATGTCAGACTCTTTGAGATAACCAGATCTTCCAGGAACTCATAGAGCAAGAACTCACTCATTATTACAGGGATGATACCAAGCCATTCATGAGGAGTCCACCCCCATGACCTAAACACCTCTTACTAGGCTCCACCTCCAAACTGGGGATGAAATTTCAACATGAGATTTGGAAGGGACAAATATCCAAACCGCATCATTATTTTCCAAAATATACAAATCTGATCAAGCAAGTTCACTATTAAAATCCTTTAATGGCTTCTCATTATGCTTGGGATAAAATTCAACCGCTTAATACTAGATGTATGGTGTGCCCCCCACCTGTTGACTTTCTCAGGCTTTTTTCCTATAAATTCTTAACTTATCCTTTTTCTCAAGTCTAACAGGACTGCCAGTTAAAATGGTAAAATAATTTATATTGCTAGGCATGTCCAATTTCAGAAATGCAAAAATAGGAGAAAATCTGGGTTTGGTACCAATCAAAATTCTTTCCTTAGCTCTGTGGAACCAGCTTCCATCATGTCTGGGCCTCCCCATGTGCTAGTTCCTCTTCCTCCTTCCTTACACTCCCTCATCCTCATAACATCCCCCACATGCATCTTTAGCAAAATTAAACATTAGGTAAAATTGGTCCAGTGCACCCATTCTCTTTTGTTCTCTTTCTTACTAAAATCACATTTCCTTCCCCAGCTAAGCTGAAGTTTGGAAGAGATATTGTTGGGGCTGGACTTTAGGCTTTGGCAGGTATGTCCTTATTCTTAAAGCCTGTCTGGGATCTCAGCTGAGTATCACATGTGTTAACAAGAGGTAATGATATTTCTCTTCTCAGACAGGGCATTCCAAAATGCCTCAGCCCTGCTAACCCTCTGCCATCAGCGCCACCTTCAATCCTGTAGAAATGGCTGTCTGGTAAGTAGACAGTAGCTTCTACCATGGAGAGCTGTGCCTTATGCGTGTACCACCTAGCCATGCCATGCATTTTTTCCAGGGGGCACCTACCTGGATTCCCAAGGGCCCCATCTGCACAGCTCTCTCCTTTCTAATGCTCCTTCCTGCAGAATCCAAATATTTCAACTAATCCAGGTTCTAGTTTCTGATCTCTGCCTCCTCAGCTCAGCAAGGCCACTGTGTTCTACTTGGAGTCTGGCTGCCTGTGTCATCCCTGGCAGAGAGTTTGGTAACTGTGTGGCTCACTTGTGAAATTTCCCTTCTCTTGCTGCCAGTATCATTAATTCTTCTGACCTATGTATCACCCAGCTTCAAAATAATCAGCTTCAAAATTGGGCCAGTCTTCAATCTGTATCACTAGCTCTATATTACTACCTCTGATCTAGACACTACCTCCAATCTCTAATCTAAATCACTGTGCAGATTACTTAGAGCAAATCCTAGGCAGGTCATTTCATTTATAAACATTTTAGCATATATCTCTAAACAGTAAGAATTCTTTAACAAAATCCCATAAAACACTCTTCAACACAAAATAATAACATTTTCTTAATATCATTATATATATTTGCTAATGTTTGAATTTCTTCAGTTCTTTCATAAATTCTTTATAATTTTTTCAAATCCTGATACAAGTAAGGTCCATACATTGCAGTTGGTTGCTGTGTTTCTTAAGTCTTTTAACAATCTTCAGGTTATCTCTCCTCCTTACAAACTACTTACAGAGGAAATCAGTCTGGATTTTTCTAACTGCAGCCATGTTGTATTACTTAACATGTTCCTCTATCCCTTGCATTTGTTCTAATAGACCAGTAGCTCTGACTAGAACTTGATTAGATTCATGCTGGAATATTTTGGTAGGACTTCTTGCATCTCTTTTTGTGATGATCATTGCCTAGACCCATTATTTCAGTAGGGATTGTGAAATGGTGATTTAGAATGATAGATCAATCCATTTGTTATGTGGATTGCTTCTATAAAGAGAAATTTCTTGAATTTTTAAATTTATTTACCACAATTTAGTTTTCTTTCTTCTTTTTCTTTTCTTTTCTTTTTTTTCTTTCCCTCCCTTCCTTCCTTCCTTCTTCCTTCCTTTTCCTTCCTCCCTCCTTCCTTTTCTTCCCTCCTTCCTTCCTTCTTTTCCCTCCCTCCCTCCCTCCCTTCCTTCTTTCCTTTCCTTTTCTTTTCTTTTCCCTTCTCTTCTCTTCTTTTCTTTTCTTTTCTGTTCTGTTCTTTCTTTTGCAAAGTCTTGCTCTGTTGCCCCAGCTGAAAGGCAATGGTGTGATCATGGCTTACTAAAGCCTCAACCTCCTAGGCTCAAGCTATCCTCCTTGCTTCCACCTCTCAAATAGCTGGGACTACAAGTGGGCCTCACCATACTCAGCTTTTTATTTTTTTTTATTTTTTTTTTCAGTTTTTGTAGCAATGGGTCTCACTATGTCACCCAGGCTGGTCTCAAACCCCTGGCCTCAAATGATCCTCCTGTCTCACACTCTTGAAGTGCTGGGTTTCCAAGTATGAGCCACTGCACCCAGCCCCAATTATCAAAATAATAATTTAGTTATCTAATAGCCTCATAAGTGAGCCAATGAGGAATTTATTTCTATTAGGAACTAATGGATTTAAACTTATATAAAGTGATTCACTATATTGTAGATACTATTCTTTTTGATCCCCAAATTGTCCCATTTTTTGTCACTGTGAGCCCTTGCAAGTTGGATCTGGAGTTCCTTTGACATGATTCTAGTTAAGTGGTTATTTTGTTTTGTTTGAGACAAGAGCAAAAGATGGAAATAATCCAAATGTCCATCAGTGTGGTACTGGTTAAATAACCTGTAGTACAGCCACATAATGGAGTGCTATCCAGTTATGAAAAGAAATGAAGCCTATCTTGACTTCTAATAAAGAGATTTCTCCAAATAAACTTTCTTTTGCAGATTTACCTTTGAAACTATGGGAATATTTCACAGAATTATAAAACAAAAGTTAAATTTGAAAAAGCAGTCCCCAAACAACCAAAAGCAAAATGAGATGGTGAACCCACTTCTACATTATGTCAGTGGCATGACCACGTCTGTGTGGGGGAATTTTAAGTAATTTAAAACATGGTAATTCCACTGTAAATCCATAAGATCTGTTAACTCAGACAAAAAAAAACTGTAAAAGAAGAAAAAATTAAACTGTTTTCTCTATCTTTTATTTTTGGTAAATAAGTAATTATGTTAGTATCATTAGGAACTGGGATTTACAGTATGGATTTTTCCATAAGAAAGGAGAAACTGATAGAAGATTGAAAACGTTAATTTAAAAACCTTATAATTTTCCATTTGAGTTGGAAATACTAGTATGAAATCATATAAAACACATTATATGTTTTATCTCTAAAAATTATTTCCTAACTCTATCCATGAAAAAACCTAAAACAAGGAGCAATCCAGGGGTAGTGAGCAGTTTGTGGTCTCTAAATATTTCCCCATGAAAGGAACCAGGGCGCCTTGAAGAAACGGATTTCTCCAGATACAGGATGGGAAATATATAAAATGAGCCTGGATCATCTTGTCATTACCAGAAAACAAGGTAGCTCTCAAATACTTCACTAGTGCCAGGTGGGGTGGCTCATGCTTTTAATCCCAGCACTTTAAGGGTTACAGGCTGAGGAGGGCAGATTACTTGAGGTCAGAAATGTGAAACCAGCCTGGGCAACATAGCAAGACACCATGTCTATGAATTTTTTTTTGTAATTAGTGGGCATGGTGACTCATGCCTATAGTTCCAGCTACTCGGGAGGCTGAGGCAGAAGAATCATTTGAACCTGGGAGATGGAGGTTGTGATGAGCCTAGATCATGCCATTGCACTCCAGCCTGGGCAACAAGAGCAAAACTCTGTCTAAAAAAAAAAAAAATGACTTAAAAGCCACAAGCCTGTAGTCCCAGCTACTTGGGATACTGAGGAGGGTGAGGAGAGAGGATTGCTTGAACCCCAGGAGTTCAAGGTCAACCTGAACAACATAGAGTGACTGTCTCTAAAAAGAAAAAAAAAAAAAACAAAGAAAATGAGCTTAAACCAGTTTTTTATTTTTTTAACTTATTTTTAAATTACACACACACACACACACACGTATATATTGCACTTTAGGTTCTGGGGTACATGTGCAGAACATGCAGGATTGTAGACATACATGGCAGTGTGGTTTGCTGCTTCCATCTCCCTGTCACCTATATCTGGCATTTCTCCCCATGTTATCCCTCCCCAACCTCCTTACTCCCCGCTGTCCCTCTCCTATTCCCCCACAACAGACCCCAGTGTATGATGCTCCCCTCTCTGTGTCCATGTGTTCTCATTGTTCAACACCCGCCTATGAGTGAGAACATTTTCTGTTCTTGTGTCAGTTTGCTAAGAATGATGGTTTCCAGATTCATCCACGTCCCTATGAAGGACACAAACTCATCATTTTTTATGGCTGCTTAATATTCCATGGTGTATATGTGCCACATTTTCCCTGTCCATTCTATCACCAATGGGCATTTGGCTGGTTCTAGGTCTTTGTTATTATAAACAGTGCCCCAATAAACATATGTATGCATGTGTCTTTATAATAGAATGATTTATAACCCTTTGGATATGTACCCAGTGATGGGAATTGCTGGGTCAAATGGAATTTCTATTTCTAGGACCTTGAGGAATCGCCACACTGTCTTCCACAATGGTTGAACTAATTTACACTCCCACTAACAGTGTAAAAGTGTTCCTATTTCTCCACATCCTCTCCAGCATCTGTTGTCTCCAGATTTTTTAATGATCACCATTCTAACTGGCATGAGATGGTATCTCAGTGTGGTTTTTATTTCCATTTCTCTAATGACCAGTGATGGTGAGCATTTTTTCATATGTTTGTTGGCCTCATATATGTCTTCTTTTGAAAACTGTCTGTTCATGTCCTTTGCCCACTTTTGAATGGGTTTTTTTTTTTCTTGTAAATCTGTTTTAGTTCTTTGTAGATTCTGGATATTAGCTATTTGTCAGATGGGTAGATTGCAAAAATTTTTTCCCATTCTATTGGTTGCTGGTTCACTCTAATGATTTTTTCCTTTGCTGTGCAGAGCTCTGGAGTTTAATTAGGTCCCACTTGTCTATTTTGGCTTTTGTTGCCAATGCTTTTGGTGTTTTGGTCATGAAGTCCTTGCCTATGCCTATGTCCTGAATGGTTTTGCCTAGGTTTTCTTCTAGGGTTTTTATGGTGTTAGGTCTTATGTTTAATTCTTTAATCCATCTGGAGTTAATTTTAGTGTAAGGTGTCAGGAAGGGGTCCAGTTTCTGTTTTCTGCACATAGCTAGCCAGTTATCCCAACACCATTTATTAAACAGGGAATCCTTTCCCCATTGCTTGTTTTTGTCAGGTTTGTCAAATATCAGATGGTTGTAGATGTGTGGTGTTATTTCTGAGGCCTCTGTTCTGTTCTATTGGTCTATATCTCTGTTTTTGTACCAGTACCATGCTGTTTTTATTACTTTGGCCTTGTAGTATAGTTTGAAATCAGGTAGCATGATGCCTCCAGCTTTGTTCTTTTTGCTTAGGATTGACTTGACTATGCTGGCTCTCTTTTGGTTCCATGTGAAATTTAAGGTGGTTTTTCCAGGTCTGTGAAGAGGGACATAGCTAGCTTGTTGGGGATAGCATTGAATCTATAAATTACTTAGGGCAGTATGGCCATTTTCACCATATTGATTCTTCCTAACCATAAGCATGGAATGTTTTTCCATCTGTTTGTGTCCTCTCATTTCCCTGAGCAGTGGTTTGTAGTTCTCTGTAAAGAGGTCCTTTACATCCTTTGTTAATTGTATTCCTAGGTATTTTATTCTCTTTGTAGCAATTGTGAATGGCATTTTGTTCTTGATTTGGCTCTCTTTAAGTCTGTTATTGGTGTATAAGAATGCTTGATTTTCTATCCTGAGACTTTGCTGAATTTGCTTATCAGTTTAAGGAGATTTAAGTTCTGAGGTACACATGGAGGTTTGTTATGTAGGTAACCTTGTGTCACGGGAGTTTATTATACAGATTATTTTGTCACCTGGCTATTATGCGTAGTACCCATTACTTACTTTTCCTGATCCTCTCCCTCCTTCCACCCTCTGCCCTCCAATAGGCCCCAACATCTGTTGTTCCTCTATGTGTCCATGTGTTCTCATCATTTAGCTCCTACTTATAGGAAGAACATGTAATATTTGGTTTTCTTTTCCTGCATTAGTTTGCTAATGCAGGGGGTGGCCTCCAACTCCATCCATGTTCCTGCAAAGTACATTATCTCATTCCTTTTGATGGCTGCATAGTATTCCATGGTATATATGTTACCATTTTCTTTATCTAGTCTACCATTGATGGGCATTTAGGTGGATTCTATGTCTTGGCTAGTGTTAATAGTGTGTAGTGAACATACATGTGCATGTCTCTTTATGATAGAAGGATTGTATGCCTTTAGGTATATCCCCAGTAATGGGATTGCAGGGTCCAATGGTAGTTCCATTTTTAGTTATTTGAGGAGTTGCCATTCTGCTCCCTATAATAATTGAACTAATTTACACTCCCACCAACAGTCTATAAGTGTTTCTTTTATTTTTTTTTCACAAACTCATCAGCATCTGTTATTTTTTGGCTTTTTAGTAATATCCATTCTGACTGATGTGAGATGGTATCTCATCGTGGTTTGTTAAATCAGTTTAAAGGGCAAAATAATGGAGAGAGTGGACAAAATTGCTTGAAAATGCATTTTAATAGCAAATCATCCTGGAATGTTAATGTTAGCAATACAAATACTAGGGATTTGAAAGATTCATTTTTAATGAGCATTTTTTTTAGAGATTTACTTGGAAACAAAAATCAAATTGGAAATTCATAGAAGGCTCATGCCTGTAATCCCAGAACTTTGAAGCCAAGGTGGGCAGATTGCTTGAGCCCAGGAGTTCAAGATCAGCCTGGGCAACATGGTGAAACCCTATCTCTACAAAAAATACAAAAAAAAGTAGTTGGGCTTGGAGGCGTCTGCCTGCGGTTTCAGTTGCTCAGGAGACTGAGGTGGGAGGATCACCTGAACCCAGGAGGTCAAGGCTGCAGTGAGCAGAGATCACACCAGTGCATGCCAGCCTGGGCACAGAGTGAGACCCTGTCTCAGATTTTAAAAAAGATGTGGGCCGGGCACGGTGGCTCACGCCTGTAATCCCAGCACTTTGGGAGGCCAAGGCTGGTGGATCACGAGGTCAAGATATAGAGACCATCCTGGTCAACATGGTGAAATCCCGTCTCTACTAAAAATACAAAAATTAGCTGGGCATGGTGGCGTGTGCCTGTAATCCCAGCTACTCAGGAGGCTGAGGCAGGAGAATTGCCTGAACCCAGGAGGCGGAGGTTGCGGTGAGCCGAGATCGCGCCATTGCACTTCAGCCTGGGTAACAAGAGCAAAACTCCATCTCAAAAAAAAAAAAAATTGTGGTAATGACCACCAAGAGCTACTTCACAACACTTGAGATGCCTCCAGTGAGTCTAAGAGCTGTGGAATTAGGGAAGACGGGACTCCCCAGCAGTGCAGTACTTAACGACTGTGAAGTCAATCAAGCAGCCATGTTTATAAAGTCAAAGGTAGAAAATAGATTATTTTAATTGCTAATTGTTCTTGAGACCTTTACCAAGATATATTTTTTAATGTAGCCTAAATGCTCTTCTCAAGAGGCATAGTGAAGGAATTACAGTTCATTCAGAGGCTGACATGCTGCTGATTGAAGTACAAAGAAGAGTAATCAAGGTGGTGGGTTTTTTTCCCATATGGCTTTTAAAATTTACAAAGAAAATGATTTCAAGGGGTACACACTAGAAAGAAACAAGTCTATAAACAGTTACCAATCAGCCAAATACACACCAGTTGCTAGGAATATTCCCTCCACCCTCATCTGTTACCTACTCCCATACCCCATAATCAGCATCTAAAGGTCACATGCATTATCCTTTTGTTCATAATTCTGAGGGAAGGGAAGGAAGGGTCAGACCGTGCTCAGAGACCCCAGAACCACAACTTAGATAACTTTGCAGACACAAATCTACCACCATGATAGCGCTGGGGATGCAGCCATGTGGGATGCCTCCATTTAGGGTGAAATGAGCAGAGGCCAGGAAGCAGAAGGCTGTCCAGGCTGAGCTTTGCACTGGGTCTGCTGTGGAGGCTGGCCTCCTGTCCTCTTCAGAACTAGACTCAGGGGCCTCAGATAGTAAGTTTTAATTGGAGAAGAGGCTAGAGACTGTGAAGGGAGGAAATCAGACATACATACAAAGCAAGCCTGTGTGGACTACCCATTCTTATAAAATTCCTCACACCCAGGTGTCTTGAGAAAATCACCTTTTCCTGGAGTCCCAAAGCCCTGTTGGTGTCTCAGGACCTCTTGAGGTGTCAGTAGGTTAATAGACTTGAGAATCTCTAAGTCACTGGCCATGTCAGGTGTTCAAATCCCTTTTGCATCATAGGGAATTGATCACCTGTTAAGGCCCATGCAGAGGCAGAATCCAGCCATGGTGACCTTGGAGACTCATCTTGGGATTTTCTTAGACAGGCTTCTTAAAATCCCACAGACTGATGGTGGGTTCTAACATACCTGTGAATTATAGGAAGAACATCTTACAGAACCATCAATCAGCCTATAGGCTGAGATGGGCACTTTTAATTTTTATATTGTTTAATTTTTTAGTTTTCAAGAGACAGGGTCTTGCTATATTGCCCAGGCTGAACTTGAACTCCCAGACCCAAGTGATCCTCCTGCTTCTCAGCCTCATGAGTAGCTGGGACTACAGGTGTGACCCACCATTCCCAGCTTAGGTCTGCTGCTTTTTAAGTGTCTACTGGGTCAAATTTTAAACTTGGTTTTAAAACCAAGAGTAACTTTGTGACTTAGGACAAGAAAAGCAGTGATGCCCCCTTGGCTTCACTATTTCATTTTTTAATCCTAATTAACGTTTTCCAAATTTAATCTCTGCCATTCCCTGTGGGATGTCATATCTCTGTTAGTCTCTTGGCTGAAGTGGCACAGTTTTAGAGGTTTCCACTTGATCCTTCTCATCACAGTTGTCCTTACTCCACACCTGGTAAGCCATATGAGGTTTCCCCAGCTGGGAAGGCCATCTATCCCAATAATGTCCTCAGGGACCAGCAAAATGACTACAGGATGGATCCCATGAACTCAGTGGCTCTCCTGTGGGATGAATCTGCGTGACGCCCATGTGCCTCTGTGCACCTGCACCGGGATAGAGTGGCCATGATGCTTTTTAGGTTCCACTTGTAGGAGCAATGACTAAGACCTTTCTTTGCTCCTCAGAAAACAACTGCAAAATGTGGACTCAGTACAAAAGCAACTCCGAAGTACTGAGTGAACAGAAGCAGACAGTCTCTAGCAAAGATTGTGAACTGGTGTAAAGGGATGGTGGGGAGCCATACAAATCTGTTCTCAGCTGCCCAGACTTTAGCCTGAGGCTAAGTGAATTCCATGTGGTGCACACAGTGGAGGTGGGGGTACAAAGACGGAAAAATCCTGCAGAATTTTTGGTCTGAGAAACCAGAAAAGTGAAGCCAAAAAATTGTGAACATTGAAGAGTCGGGGAAAGTTTACAAGGGAAAGGTGAGAGATGAGATCCCCACATTTTGTGTGTCCACATTTCTGACGGACTCCTGAACTATGTACCATGGAGCAGACAAGACTTCACCAGACGGCAAAACAGCCAGTGCCTCAATCATGGACTTAGCAGCCTCCAGAACAGTGAGAAAATACATTTGTGTTCTTTATAAGTTCCCCAGTCTTTGTTATTTTGTTACAGCAGCACAACACCAAAAGACAAAAGCCAGAGATAGCAAGGAAAATTTGAAAGCAGCAAGAGGAAAATCACAGATTGTACAGAGGAGCAACAGTCTTAGTAACAGGTGACTTTTCTTCAAAAATCATGGAGGCCAGAAGAGAGTGGACCAAAAAACCTTGTCAACTCCAGATTCTATATCCAGTGAAAATAATATTCAAGAATAGGCCAGGCATGGTGGCTCATGCCTATAATCCCAGGACTTTGGGAGGCCAAGGCAAATGGATTGCCTGAACCCAGGAGTTTGAGACCAACCTGGGCAAAATCGATCTCATATCTACAAAAAATGGAAAATGTAGCCAGACGTGGTGGTGCTTTCCTGTAGTCCCAGCTATTTGGGAGGCCGAAGTGAGAGGATCACCTGACCTCAGGAGGTTGAGGCTGCACTGAGCTGTGATTGTACCAACATACTCCAGCCTGGGTGACAGAGTAAGATCCTGTCTCAAAAAAAAAAAAAAAGAACAGACATTTTCATTTAAAAGAAAGTTACAGCATTAATTACCAGCAAACCTGCACTATAAGAAATACTAAAGAAAGTTGTTCAGCCTGGAGAAAAACCAGATCGAAACTTGGATTCCCTGAAAATAATAAAAAGCATGAGTAATGGCAAGTACCTGGCTAAACTCAAGATTTTTTTCTTTTCTTCCCTTTACCTCTTAATTATTTTAATAAACCACATTTTAAAAATTATAACATGGTCTTGTAGGGTTTGTTATGTTATAGATGACTACATATAAAAACTATAAGGCCGGGTGCGGTGGCTCAAGCCTGTAATCCCAGCACTTTGGGAGGCTGAGGCGGGTGGATCACGAGGTCAAGAGATCGAGACCATCCTGGTCAACATGGTGAAACCCCATCTCTACTAAAAATACAAAAATTAGCTGGGCATGGTGGTGCATGCCTGTAATCCCAGCTACTCAGGAGGCTGAGGCAGGAGAATTGCCTGAACCCAGGAGGCGGAGATTGTGGTGAGCCGAGATCGCGCCATTGCACTCCAGCCTGGGTAACAAGAAAAAAAACAAACAAACTATAAAATAAAAAGGAACATGGACTAATAGGGTTGCAAGATTTCTGTATTTTATGTGAAGTGCTGAAGTAATTATTGTAAGCACTCAGTGAAGTTGAGAGTGTGTGTGTGTGTGTGTGTGTGAATTCCTTCCACAACCACTAGAAAAATTAAGAAGTCTAGCTAAATGAAAACAGGAAAATTAAAAAAGAAATCTGAAAAATATTCAAAGAATTTAAAAGGAAAAATCACAAAAGAAGGAACAAAGGAAGAACAACAGAAGAGACAAAAACAACCCAGATCCTAAAGGCCAGCATAGGAATGACTGCAGTAAGTGCTGAGAAACAATCCGGTCAAGAAGCAGAGACTGTCAAAATGGACGCGAAAAAACTGTCATGTTTATCATAGAAGAACCTGCCAATATAAAGGCAGATAGGTTGAAAGAAAACGGATAGAAAAATACAGCATGCAGACAGCAGACATCAAAAGGCTAGACTGGCTAGACTGATATCAGGTAAATATACTTAAAACAAAATGTACATTGCATATTGTTAAGTGGAGAATTTTACATTATATGAAATTTCATGTTATATCGACTATGTCACAATGAGGTGCGTCATCATATAATTTCATTACTCCATAATGATAAAAGTCTTATTGTCAAGGACAACACAACAATCAAAATTTACATGCACCCAAGATATGAAGCAAAAACATGTGAGGCAAATAACTGACAGAATGAAAGGGCAAAAGAGACAGTTCCACAAACATCACTGGAAATATTAACATCTCTACCGAGCAAGTACTAGAACAATTAGAACAGAAAATCAGTAAAGACATAGAAGTTTTGAACAATATTATCAACTAACGTGACTTGATATTTATAGAACATTGCACCCCAAATGGCAGAATATACATTATACATTATTTTCAAGTGCACCTGGTATGTTTGTCAAAATAGGCCATATTTTGGGCCAAAAAACGTATCTCAATAAATTTGAATAGTTTAAAATCACACAGGCTATGTTCTCTGTCCACAAGGGATTAAACTGGAGTTCAATAATAATGAGATAACCAGGAAAATTTCAAATATCTGGACTTTAACATATAAATAACCACTAGATCAAAGAAGAGTCACAAGTGATATTAGAAAATACGCTAATAATATATAATATACATATGATAATGAAAGCCTATCAAAATTTGTGGGATGTAGGGTAAAACAGCATATATAGAAAACTGTGTAGCTTTAAATGCCTCTCTGGGAAAGAAGCGAAGTCTGTAACTCAATGATCTAAGCTTTTACCTTAAGAAATTACAAAAATAAGTGCAAGTTATTGCTCAAAGTAAACAAAAGGAAGGAAAAGATAAAGGGTAAAAATCAATAAAGTAGAAAAGATAAAAACAATAGAGAAAAATCAATAAAACCAAAAGCTGCTTTTTTGAAATAAACTCAATAAAACTGACCAGCTGTAGTCAAGAAAACAGAAGATACAAATCCCCAATATTAGGAATGAAAGAAGGAATTTCTCTACACGTCCTTTAGGCTGGAAAAGAATACTAAGGGCATACTGTGAACAATTCTATGCCGATAAGCTTGACAATCTAGATAAAATAAAATGTTACTTAAAAAGCAAAATTTACCATAACTGACTCAAGAAAATTTGACAGCCCTATATAAATTAAGGAAATTGAATTCATAATAAGAACTTTAACTCCAGATTTAGATCACTACATTGGGGTATTCCGCCAGACATTTAAGGAAGAAATAACACCAATCTTACACCAAAGTTTTCAAACTATGAAAGAAGAGGAAGCATTTCCCAGATCATTTGGTGGGGCTAACATTACCTTTTTTATAAAATCAAATACATCACAAGATCAAAGATCTACAGAGCAATATTACTCAGAGCACAGAAACAAAAATTCCTAACAAAATGCTAGCAGATAAGAATGAATAACATGCAAAAAGAATACTATGTGTCAGATCCAAGTGGGGTTTATCTCAGAATGTAAAGCTGCTTTAACCTCAGAAAATCAATCAATGCAATCTACCACATTAATAGAAAGCAGAAAAAGAACTATATAATTATTTCAATGTAGAAAAAACCATTTGACAAAAATCAACAATCTTTCATGACTAAATCTCTCAGCAACTAGAAATAGAAGTCTTCCTCATCTGATTAAGGTTATCAATTAAAAAACCTACAGCTAACATCAAACTCAATGGTGAAGATGTAATGTTTTCTACCTAAAATCACAAACAAAGCAAAACAAGGATATCCACTCTCACTATTTGGACTTAAATTTGTATTGTAACACCCTAACAGTGAATAAGGCAGGAAAAAGAAAAAGGCAAATTGGAAAGAAGACATAAAACTGTCCTATTTAGAGACATGACTGTGTATGTGGAAAGCTCTAAGAACTCTAGAAAAAAGTTATAAGGATTAATATAGGTCATTTAGTAAAGTTGCAGGATACATGTTCAAAACACAAAAATTAACTATTTCTAATATAGTGGAAAAATAGAAAATAAAAATGTAAATAACAATTTATAATAGTATTAAGAAAATTAAAATATTTTGTCATTAATTTAACAAAATGTGTACAAGACCCACGTACTAAAAACTACAAAATATTTAAAGAAAAACTAAGGAATAATTAAATAAACAGAGAAACATACCAGGCTCAGGGAGTGGGACACTCAATATTTTTAAGATGCTAGTTTTCCCTAGATAGATATATTAATCCAATATCAATCAAAATCCCAGCAAGACTTTTTATAGAAATTTTCAAGCTAATTCTAAAATTTGTATGGAAATGCATACGTTTTGATTATGTTTTTCCAACTTTGTTGTTTTCGAAATTGTTTTATCTAGTTGATTTATGCTAAAACAATTTTGAAGAAAGAACAAAGTTAGAAAACTCACACTACCTGATTTCAAGACTTGCTATAAAGCTATAATAATCAATACAGTGTGGTATAAATGCTGTAAGAAGAGATATATCAATGGAACAGAATAGAGAGTCCAGAAATAGATCTATGCTAATATGGAAATTAATTTTTTGAAAAATGTCAAGGAAATTCAAGAAAATCTTCAATAAATAGTGCTGAGATAATTGGCTATCTGTAGGGGAAAAAAATTGAATTCCCCAAATTAGAACTCTATCCTCAGGGAAAATATTATTCAGAATTAAAGGAGAATAAATGTGTTTTCTCACCATCAAAAACTGATTAAAAATCACCAGGAAACATGAACTAAAGGGAAAAATAAAAGAAGTTCTTTAAGCAGAAGAAAAAGAATCACAGAGAAACAATTGCAGGAAGAAATAAAAGAGCAACAAAAGGGGCAAATATGTAGGTAAATATCAACGAGTACCAATCATATATACTAATAATGCACAGTATTATATATTAGTATGTATTCATGTATTAGTTCATATATTAGTTATATAGTATGTATTCATATATTTTATATTATATATTTATACTAATATATGCTAATTAGTATATATTAGTACATATGTGAGTATATTATCATAATGCTTTGGGAGCTTTAAAATGTGTGTAAAGTGAAATACCTGACAATAATAAAACCAAATATGGAAGGATGTTAATAAAGTGTTCTAAGGCTAACATTCTTGGAGAACCCAACCTAAATAATGTCACATATGATAGTAACAAGGAAGCATGTTGTAATGTCCATGGTATCCATTGAAAGAAATGTAAAATAATCTATGACAAGTTAATAAATAGAAAAATGGTATAAATTTCCTTTCTGCCCATAAAGTCACAAAGAGAATGATTTATATACTTTCAGTAACAAATGATTCAAGACTCTGAACTTGTGAAATACTTGAGTCGCTGTCAGTCTTGGTATAAACAAATGCCTGCTACCATGTGAGTCAATTCTTATTCGTCATTTTTTGTTTAGAGTCTTCTTTATAAAAGAGCACATTCATTGACTTAGCCAAAAAGCAAACATAAATTTTAGTGAATATTTTATTTGGACATTTTAAAGTTTTGCTTTGTAACCAGAAGGTATGAGGGTGAACATTTATTCATAGTCACTGAACTCTAACCAAGTCCTATTGTAGTGTATTTGCGGGTAAAATGGTTGGAAGTAGCATGCTCAAGACACTTACAATTTTGAAAAAGCAGCCATGCATCTCATCGATCACCATAGGTGCTCCCAGAACACAGCTCCTCCGTAATCCTGCTCTTCAGTGCTAGCATTGTTGATTCCTTAGATTCTGTATTTCCCTTCCTCCTCTCACTTGATACCTCCCTTACGTCGATCAAGGACTGGACTGCAGTGGAAGGTGCAGGGAATTTTTGTAGGAATTGTTTGGCTTATTAGTCCATCAGCCAATAATGTTCCCAGAGTCATGCCCTTGTCTCAGGTGAAGCTGTGGAAGTTTTTGAAGGAAGCAGCTGCCCCTCTGTCATTCTGTGAAGTTCTACAGTCCAAGTGGGAGTCAGGGTGATATGTTTTGGATGCTCCCCCCTCCAAAACTCACGTTGAAATGTAATCCCCAGTGCTGGAGTGGGCCCTGGTAGGAGGTATGTGGGTCATGGGGTTGGATTCCTCATCACTTAATGCTGTCCTGGTGACAGTGAGTTCTCGAGAGCTGTGGCTGTTTTAAGAGTGTATGACACCTCCTTACCACTGTGTCTTGCTCCTGCTCTGCCATGTGAGACACTGGCTCCCCCTTCACCTTCTTCTGTGAGTAAAAGCTCTCTCAGGTCTCTCCAGAATCCGAGCAGATGCTGATACCATGCTTCCTGTACACTCGGCAGAACTGTGAGTCAATTAAGTCTCTTCTTTATAAGTTATCCAGTCTCAGATATTTCTTTTTAAAAAAAAATCTATTTATTGTTCTACTTTTTTTTTTTTTTTTTCAAATTCTCCTAGATCCTGATCAGGTATTTCTTTATAGCAACACAAGAACAGCCTAACACACAGGATTAAGTTGATTCCAGGTAAATAAATTAAGAGAAGCAATGACTCACTGGAGATAGCAGCAAACTCAGCCCAGTTTTATGGCAAAGAAGTCAAGTGAATTATGAAAATTGAGGGTACACACGAAGGGGTGGCAGGGAACGGGATACTCTTGAAGATGGTCAGTGTTTCCTGGGTTTGAACTTCAGAGCCACACTGTTGATGCAAAACCTCTGACCGTTGGGCCCAGGTCCATCAGGAAACACGTGACCAAGATGAGCTTCACACTGCAAAGGAGAGAAGCCTCTGTCATCTCCACATGCAAACAAAGCTCTTTGTAGAACCAGACAGAGGAACCCCTCCATGGCCACTCCACTCCGGAGCCTGACATCTGTGTTAGCAGAAAAAGTCTATTGCATCAGAATTCAGTTAAGAAATGAAAGAAAGCAGGACACCATCATGGTAAATAGCTTTACTTTATCAATAGGATGTGAGCAAATTATTAAATTTGGGCCTTGAGTTACTCATCTAAAAATGGGGATAATTATCATACCTAAGTAAGAGAGCTGTGGGGACAATTAATTGATATATAGTATCTAAAGCATTAATGTAATTCCTGGGTAAGTGCTGAATAATGTTGTAGTACCCAGTGTATTATTATTATTTATTACTGAAGGCAAAAAGACTCTAACTTAATTGGCTTGCCTCTAGTGTTTTACAAAACCCATTACTCAAAAAAATGTGAGCACCTAAGGATATCAAAATGAATTTATGATCTGGATTTAAGCCACTCTCTCCTGCTGGGCTCACAGAAGGCACAGAGTGCTGATGTCACCCGCAGCATTGCTCTGCAGGCCAGTGACTTGCTGCAGAGTGCAAAAGGAAGGTGGAGAGATGGAGGTGCCAGCCACGCTGAGTAAGTCA
The DNA here is from genome assembly GCF_049354715.1 of Callithrix jacchus. NCBI lineage: Eukaryota > Metazoa > Chordata > Mammalia > Primates > Cebidae > Callithrix > Callithrix jacchus. The sequence continues at coordinate 23,612,006 of NC_133508.1, read as the reverse complement.
ACAATGAGATGCCAGCCACTCTGGGCTTTCTGCTCCTTATCTCTGCACAAAAGAAAGTGAAGATCCTACCTCTGTTCCTGTCTCTGTGGAAGATTAGAACCAGGAAAGGCCACTGTAGAGAGAGGCTCAAGAAGCCTTTTCTCTTTTCTGCAGTGCCCAGATGGAAGGGAGACAGTGATCATTATTGGCATGTGTAGAAACTCCATGTGTTCTGGGCTGGGTGCAGTGGCCCATGCCTGTAATCTCAGCACTTTGGGAGGCCAAGGCAGGTGGATCACTTGAGGTCAGGAGTTTGAAACCAGCCTGGCCAACATGGCAAAACCCCATCTATACTACAAATACAAAAATTCACTGAGTGTGGTGGTAGGCATCTATCATCCCAACTACTCAGGAGGCTGAGGCACTTGAACTCGGGAGGTGGAGGCTGCAGTGAGCTGAGATCGTGCCACTGCACTCCAGCCTGCAAAACAGAGTGACGCTCTGTCTCAAAAAGAAAAAAAAAAAAAATTCCTTGTGTTCTGAAGACAAAAGTAACCCCATAAAAGGACATCAGATTTGCCAAGAACAAGAGAGCTCTGTGGCACTTGGGGCAGCATCAGGGAAAGTAAAACAAAATAAGAAATCTCACCTGCTTGCAGACGACCTCTGTGCGAGCGGACCCTAACGAGGTGTCCAAGCGTCTCAGGATCCCTGTGTGGCTTTCATCAGAGCCAGACGTACCATGAGCCTCAGAAAACGAAGGCCACCCAGTGCCAGAGCAGTACTTTTTCTCAGAACTGTGGAAGACATAAACAACACTACAGCTGCTAATGACACTGTCATTAACATGCCAAGAGGGTTTCATGCCCCAGCGTGTCTTACCAGTGAGCAGGATCTGTTCCTACTCTCCTCTGCCAGATCCCAGTTCTGTGACAGTCAGTCCCATGGGAATCATCCTCACTGCACCTTCACTATGGAAGCCATTGCCTCTCGAAGTGAAAGGACTTCTCAATGTCCAACAAGGATCTAAAAACACATGGTGCTTTGTGAACTGTGTTGCATATTAGGTAACACAGATCAAACCCATGTGTTGAAAATGTAAAAAAGGGAGAAATCAAAACTAACTACTAATGGTCAGAGGAAGTCATCATCTTGGTGCATCACGGAAGTGTACAGAAGGTCTGATGAGAAAGTCATCCTTAGCAATGGGAATTTCAGCTTATCTAAACACAGACGCCTCAACAGGGATTCAAAAGCTGCCTCTGGCCACTTCTTAGCTGTGTGAAATCACAGCTCTTGAAGCCTCAGTTTGCTCACCTAGAAAACGGGAATAGTATCTACCCCATGGGGCTGTTTTGAAGATTTGAGGGGAAACTCTGTGAAGTGTGATATAAAGCTTAGCACATGGTAAGTGCCCTGAATGCTTGCCGTGATGATGATGATGATTAATTAATACACCTGGTACCTGGCATCAATCACTGCAGTGAAATCTAACCCACCAGAAGTCTCCCAGGGACTCATGATGCTGGTACAAGATGAAGGAGAAGGACAACAGGCAAATCCACTCACCAGGACCCACCGTCTAAGTGCTCTAATGGATAAGCTCCCTTAAATGACACTGGGAAAATAGTCTTTAAAACATTGCTATGGCAAGGAAATGGCTCTCTCTATCTGAGGAAGAAAGAGAATAATTGAATATTAAACACAGAAACAACAAACTAAGAAGAAAAGGTGGCCAAGAATCAAATCCCTAGACTATGAACACAGAAGAAAGCATAGCTGACAGCACAAACTCCCACAGAAACAAATGTGTAATGCAGCAATTCTCAAACATTTTGGTCTCAGCACCCCTCTATGTCCCCAAAATTAATAGAGATTACTGAGAGCTTTTGTCTATGAGTTATATATGTCAATGTTTAACAAATTATAAATTGTAAATGAGAATTTAAAACTATGTGTGCATTATGTTTGTTTTAATATAGGTTGAGGGCCCCTTATCTGAAATGCTTAGGACCAGAGTGTTACAGATTTCAGATCTTTTTGAATTCTGCATTTTACTTGATGGTTCAGCACCCTTAATCTGAAATCTGAAATACTCCAATGAGCATTTCCTTTGCGTATGATGTTGGTTCTCAAAAAGTTTCAGATTTGGCTAGGCGTGGTGGCTCACACCTATGATCCCAGCTCTTTGGAAGGCGGAGGTGGCTGGATCACTTGAGCTCAGGAGTCAGAGACCAGCCTGGCCAACATGGTGAAACTCCCTCTTTACTAACAATAGAAAAACTAGCTGGGCATGGTGCACGCCTGTAGTCCTAGCTACTTGCGAGGCTGAGGCAGGAGAATAACTTGAGCTGAGGAAGCGGCAGTTGCAGTGAGCAAAGATCAAGCAACAGAGTGAGACTTCGTCTCAAAAAACAAAAAAGTTTCAGATTTGGGTGAATTCAGATCTTGAATTTTCAGAGTAGAGATGCTCAACCTGAAATAAGTTTATTACATGTTAACATAACATATATTTATGGGAAGGAGGACTCAAGATGGCACTGTGAGAACAACCCAGGATTGGAGCTCTCATTGAATCCGCGGAGAGGTGAGTCGGAGCTGCATTTCCAGACTGATCTTTGTTGCCCACAGAACGGGGAAATTCCCAAGTATAAAGGAGACGCGGGACGCCAGGCAGTACCTCTGCCTGGCGAAGCCAGCAGCTGAGGTGGCGGCGGCCGGCCCTACCCAGCACTCCCCACAGGGCGCGCTTGTCCGGGTGCCCTGTTGAACTGGCAACCTGAGACTTGAGAGGGCTGGACTTGAGACTGAATGAGACTTGGACAGTGGGCCAGCCCAGGGGATTGCAGGGACAGAGCGTTTGGGATAGCCCAGTGGGACGAACAAAACCGCGATTTCAAACGATCCCGAGCAGACGGTCTGAGACGCTCTGTGGGGGAGGGGCGCCCACCACTACCGAGGCAACCCGCCCCAACTGAGATACACGCCCACTGCTGACGCAGCCAGCCGTTGCCGAGGCAACCCGTCCCTACTGAGATACACGCCCACTGCTGATGCAGCCTGCCATTGCCGAGGCAACCCGCTACAACAGAGAGACTCCGCCACAGGGCGTGGTGGAGACCACAGCAGAACAGCAGAGCCTGCAGCAATAGGGCAAACCTCACAACAGCAGGGCGGAGCCTCGGCAGGCAAACAGTGGCTAGTCTGCCTCCTAGCTGGGCAGGACACCTCAACGGACATCCAAATATAAAGCCTGAACCCCCCAACACAGAGCATTTGAGAAAAAAAGGGTTTTTTTAATGAGCTCTGTTGCAGCAGAATCAAACATAGCAGCCTAACAGCCCTGAATGAACAACAGAGCTCACAGCTCAGCAATTGAGGTCCTATAAAGTACAGACTGTCTCCTCAAGCAGCTCCCTGACCCCTCTATATCCAAAAGACTGACATTTGGCAGGCATCATCCTGGGACAAAGATAGCAGAAAAAGAAACGGGTAGCATCCCTCGCTGTGCTACAGCTGCCAGAGGTGCACCCCAGACAAGCAGGGTCTGGAGTGGACCTCAGCAGTCGTACAGTGAAGGAGCTAGACTGGTAGAAGGAAAACCAAGTAACAGAAATACTTCATCATCAACAATCTGGGTGTCCACTCAGAGACTCAATCGAAAAGTCAGCAACTACACAGACAACAAGCGGATAAACCCACAAAGATGGGAAGAAACCAGCGAAAAAAGGAGGAAAACACCTGAAACCAGAACCCTCGCCTCCTAGAAAGGACCAAAACTCCTCACCAGCAAGGGAACAAAGCTGGACGGAGAATGACTGTGACGAAATGATGGAATTAGACTTTAGAAGGTGGATAGTGAGAAACTTTTGTGAGCTAAAAGAACATGTATTAAATCAATGAAAAGAAACTAAGGAACTTGAAAAAAAGATATGAGGAAATGATAACAAGAATGGATAACTTAGAGAGGAATATGAATGAATTAAAGGAGCTGAAAAACACAATACGAGAACTTCGCGAAGCATGCACAAGTTTCAATAGCCGAATTGACCAAGCAGAAGAAAGAATATCTGAAGTCGAAGACCAACTCAATGAAATAAAACAAGAAACCAAGATTAGAGAAAAAAGCACAAAAAGGAATGAACAAAGTCTCCAAGAAATGTGGGACTATGTGAAAAGACCTAACCTACGTTTGATAGGTGTACCAGAAGGGGACGAAGAGAATGAATCCCAGCTGGAAAATACTCTTCAGGACATCATCCAGGAAAATTTCCCCCACCTAGCAAGACAGGCCAACACTCAAATGCAGGAAATACAGAGAACACCACAACTCTGCAAGAAGAGCAACCCCAAGACACATAATCGTCAGATTCAACAAGGTTGAAATAAAGGAGAAAATACTAAGGGCAGCCAGAGAGAAAGGTCGGGTCACCCACAAAGGGAAGCCCATCAGACTCACAGCAGATCTCTCAGCAGAAACACTACAAGCCAGAAGAGAGTGGGGGCCAATATTCAACATTCTTAAAGAAAAGAACTTTCAACCCAGAATTTCATATCCAGCCAAACTGAGCTTCAGAAGTGAAGGAAAAATAAAATCCTTTGCGAACAAGCAAGTACTCAGAGATTTTGTCACCACCAGGCCTGCTTTACAAGAGCTCCTAAAAGAGGCACTACACATAGAAAGGAACAACCAGTACCAGCCATTCCAAAATCACACTAAATGCTAAAGAGCATCAACATAATGAAGAATCTACAGCAACTAACAGGCAAAACAGCCACTTAGCATCAAAATGACAGTATTAAATTCACACATAGCAATATTAACCCTAAATGTAAATGGACTAAATGCACCAATCAAAAGACACAGACTGGCAAATTGGATAAAAATCCAAAACCCTTCAGTGTGCTGTATCCAGGAAACCCATCTCACATGCAAGGATACACAAAGGCTCAAAATAAAGGGATGGAGGAAGATTTACCAAGCAAATGGAGAGCAAAAAAAAGCAGGAGTTGCAATTCTCATCTCTGATAAAATAGACTTTAAAGCAACAAAGATCAAAAGAGACAAAGAAGGTCATTACATAATGGTAAAAGGATTGATACAACAAGAAGAGCTAATGATCCTGAACATATACGGACCCAACGCAGGAGCACCCAGATACATAAGGTAAGTTCTTAATGACTTACAAAGAGACTTAGACTCCCATACAACAATAGTGGGAGACTTTAACACTCCACTGTCAATATTAGACAGATCAACCAGACAGAAAATCAGCAAGGATATCCAGGGCTTGAACTCAGACCTGGAGCAAGCAAACCTGATAGACATTTACAGAACTCTCCACCCCAAATCCACAGAATACACATTCTTCTCAGCACCACATCACACCTACTCTAAAATTGACCACATAATTGGAAGTAAAGCACTGCTCAACAAATGCAAAACAACTGAAATCATAACAAACAGCCTCTCAGACCATAGTGCAATCAAGTTAGAACTCAGAATACAGAAACCGACCCAGAACCGCACAGCTTCATGGAAACTGAACAACTGGCTCTTGAATGTTGACTGGGTAAACAATGAAATGAAGACAGAAATAAAGAAGTTCTTCGAAACCAATGAGAACGAAGACACAACATGCCAGAATCTCTGGGACACATTTAAAGCAGTCTCTAGAGGAAAGTATATAGCAATAAGTGCCCATATGAGGAGAATGGAGAGATCCAAAATTGACACCCTGTCGTTGAAACTGAAAGAGCTAGAGGAGCAAGAACAAAAAAACTCAAAACCCAGCAGAAGACAAGAAATAACTAAGATCAGAGCTGAACTGAAGGAGAGTGAGACACGAAAAACCCTTCAAAAAATCAATAAATCCAAGAGCTGGTTTTTTGAAAAGATCAACAAAATAGACAGACCGCTAGCCAGATTTATTAAAAATAAAAGAGAGAACAACCAAATAGATGCAATAAAAAATGATAAAGGGGAAATCACCACAGATTCCACAGAAATTCAAACCATCATCAGAGAATATTACGAACAACTCTATGCACATAAACCAGTAAACCTGGAAGAAATGGATAAATTCCTGGACTCCTGTGTCCTCCCAAGCCTAAACCAGGAGGAAGCTGAAACTATGAATAGGCCAATAACAAGGGCAGAAGTCGAGGCAGCAATTAAGAGCCTACCACTCAAAAAAAGCCCAGGTCTGGACGGGTTCACAGCCGAATTCTACCAGACACACAAAGAGGAGCTGGTACCATTCCTTCTAAAACTATTTCAAACAATCCAAAAAGAGGGAATCCTTCCCAAATCATTTTACGAGACCAACATCATCCTGATACCAAAACCCGGCAGAGACCCAACAAGAAAAGAAAACTTCAGGCCAATATCCATGATGAACATAGATGCAAAAATCTTCAATAAAATATTGGCAAGCCAATTGCAACAGCAAATCAAAAAACTTATTCATCATGATCAAGTAGGATTCATCCCGGGGATGCAAGGCTGGTTCAACATACGCAAGTCTATCAACGTAATTCACCACATAAACAGAACCAAAAACAAAAACCACATGATTATCTCAATTGACGCAGAGAAGGCATTTGACAAAATTCAACAGCCCTTTATGCTAAAAACCCTCAATAAACTCGGTATCAATGGAACGTATCTCAAAGTAATAAAAGCTATTTATGACAAACCAACAGCCAATATCATACTGAATGGGCAAAAACTGGAAGCATTCCCTTTGAAATCTGGCACTAGGCAAGGATGCCCTCTTTCACCATTCCTATTCAATATAGTACTGGAAGTCCTAGCCAGAGCAATCAGGCAAGAAAAAGAAATAAAGCATATTCAAATTGGAAAGGCGAAAGCCAAACTGTGTCTATTTGACCCCATCGCCTCAGCCCAAAAACTCCTGAAACTGATAAGCAACTTCAGCAAAGTCTCAGGATATAAAATCAATGTGCAAAAATCACAAGCATTCGTCTACACCAATAACAGACTTAAAGAAAGCCAAATCAAGAACGAACTGCCATTCACAATTGCTACAAAAAGAATAAAATACCTTGGAATACAACTCACAAGGAACGTAAGGGACCTCTTCAAGGAGAACTACAAACCACTGCTCAACAAAATCAGAGAGGACACAAACAGATGGAGAAACATTTCATGTTCATGGTTAGGAAGAATTAATATCATGAAAATGGCTATACTGCCCAAAGTAATTTACAGAATCAGCGCTATCCCCATCAAGCTACCATTGACTTTCTTCACAGAACTGGAAAAAACCACCATGAACTTCATATGGAACCAAAAGAGAGCCCGCATAGCCAAGTCAATTCTAAGCAAAAAGAACACAGCGGGGGGCATCACACTACCGGATTTCAAACTATACTACAAGGCTACAGTAATCAAAACAGCATGGTACTGGTACCAAAACAGAGATATAGACCAATGGAACAAAACAGAGGCACCGGAGGCAACACAACATATCTACAACTATACAATCTTTGATAAACCTGACAAAAACAAGCAATGGGGAAAGGATTCCCTGTTTAACAAATGGTGTTGGGAAAACTGGCTAGCCATGTGCAGAAAGCAGAAACTGGACCCCTTCCTGACACCTTACACTAAAATTAACTCCAGATGGATTAAAGACTTAAACATAAGACCTGGCACCATAAAAACCCTAGAAGGAAATCTAGGCAAAACTATCCAGGACATAGGAGTAGGCAAGGACTTCATGAACAAAACACCAAAAGCAATGGCAACAAAAGCCAAAATAGACAAATGGGACCTAATTAAACTCCACAGCTTCTGCATGGCAAAAGAAACAGTCAGTAGGGTGGATCGGCAACCAACAGAATGGGAAAAAATTTTTGCAGTTTACCCATCTGACAAAGGGCTGATATCCAGAATTTACAAAGAACTCAAACAGATTTACAGGAAAAAAACAAGCCCATTCAAAAGTGGGCAAAGGATATGAACAGACACTTTACGAAAGAAGACATATATGAGGCCAACAATCATGAAAAAATGCTCATCGTCACTGGTCATCAGAGAGATGCAAATCAAAACCACATTGAGATACCATCTCACGCCAGTTAGAATGGTGATCATTAAAAAATCTGGAGACAACAAATGCTGGAGAGGATGTGGAGAAAAAGGAACACTTTTACACTGTTGGTGGGAGTGTAAATTAGTTCAACCACTGTGGAAGACAGTGTGGCGATTCCTCAAGGCCTTAGAAATAGAAATTCCATTTGACCCAGCAATCCCATTACTGGGTATATATCCAAAAGACTATAAATCGTTCTACTATAAGGACACATGTACACGAATGTTCATTGCAGCACTGTTTACAATAGCAAAGACCTGGAATCAACCCAAATGCCCACTGATAATAGACTGGATTGGAAAAATGTGGCACATATACACCATGGAATATTATGCAGCAATCAGAAATGATGAGTTTGTGTCATTTGTAGGGACATGGATGAATCTGGAGAACATCATCCTCAGCAAACTGACACAAGAACAGAAATTGAAACACCGCATATTCTCACTCATAGGTGGGTGATGAAAAATGAGAACACATGGACACAGAAAGGGGAGTACTAAACATTGGGGTCTATTGGGAGGAAAAGGGGAGGGCCAGTGGGAGGGGGAGGTGGGGAGGGATAGCCTGGGGAGAAATGCCAAACGTGGGTGAAGGGGAAAAGGAAAGCAAAGCACACTGCCATGTGTGTACCTACGCAACTGTCTTGCATGCTCCGCTCATGTACCCCAAAACCTAAAATCCAATAAAAAATTAAAAAAAAACCTATATTTATGACAAATAATTATACTTTTCAAAATGAAACAAATGTTTCATGAGAAGAGTTGCACTGTTTTACAATTTTGCAAGGCTCTTTAATGTGTGACTTAGAAAAAGACAACTGAATCTTCATATGTGCCTCTGCATTCAGTCTGCTGCTCTGTTGTTTTGATTTCCCTCCCAGGAATCCCTGGGAGGGTCCTCAGACCAAGCTTTGAGAACCACAAGTATAGCCATTAGGAGGAAGGGCTTTGACTTCTGAAAGATTTGGGTGTGAATCCGGGATCTGTCTGTTACATGTGTATGACCTGGGCAAGTCATGGAATCTTATGAAGCCTCAGTGTCCTAATCTATAGAAAAGTATAAACTAAAAATAAAGTTCTAAGCTACCCACTGACTGAATAGACCCCCTCTTGGCCAAGGAGACTCTGAAAAGCCTTTAAACTGAGTTTCCAGTCATGATGGGACAGAAGGTCAGACACACTTCATTATACCCCGGCCCTTTCGTGGTTTAGACACAACAAATGACCAGCATTAATGTTTAAATAGAGATCATAAGACTGGCAGAGCAGACTCTGTGTGGCAATAATATACCAAATTATAAACAGGACCTAAGGCCATGCCAGGCAAGGGTGAAGTCATGTACCTCTACACTTAAAGAATCAACCATATTCCTTTTTTTTTTTTGAGATAGAGTTTTGCTCTTGTTACCCAGGCTGGAGTGGAATGGCGTGATCTCGGCTCACCACAACCTCCACCTCTTCGGTTCAGGCAATTCTCCTGCCTCAGCCTTCTGAGTAGCTGGGATTACAGGCACGCACCACCATGCCCAGCTAATTTTTTGTATTTTTAGTAGAGACGGGGTTTCACCATGTTGACCAAGATGGTCTCGATCTCTTGACCTCATGATCCACCCACCTCGGCCTCCCAAAGTGCTGGGATTACAGGCTTGAGCTACCATGCCTGGCCAAAGAATCAACTATATTCTAACTGCCACAAGGGTTTTCTTTTTCTCTAGCAGCTAAACAAGCCCTGGTCTTGAGATAGGCAGTGCTGAAGCAATTGCAGCTTGCCTACCATCAGGCACGGACTACCTGAGAGCCTCTGTTCCACCAGCAGTAACTACAGCTTTGATTGCACAAGAGGCTGATTTTAGTAACTTTCTCCTGATTAAAAGACCATGAACTGGTTCTGATGCTTTACAGAGGCTATGCACTTTCAAGCCTTCATATTCTGAAAAATCTTTTGATGTATAGGGTCTAATTATAATACATTTAAATGTTACGTTTCTACCCCCAAATAAACATAGGTCATATGTTACATGCATGTTTGTTCAATATGCATATGTCAGGACCATCTTCATGAATTTTCATAGCCCCTCCTGTGAGCTGTTAAATACGTGTATTTAGCCAACGCCATCAGCATAAAGCCCCTACCCCAGCTGTTCCCCCTTCCAAGTGCCTGTGGCTGCTCTTGGCTGGGAGCTGGCTTCCCAGCCTGTAGGATGGCCGCCTTGAAGGCTGTAAGCCCTTAGAAGAAATAAAGTCTCCTTTTCTAAATGTATAGGTTGTATTATTTTTTAAGCTAACAATAGCAATGGCATTATCACCTCACTTTCTGTATATAGTATGCTTACCATGGTAAACATGACACACAAGCACATGACACATGGCACATAAGCCAGTAGCTATTATTTTTAATATATTTTTTATTATTAATAACAGAAATCTATAAAATGTGAGCAGTAGTGGGTCCAACTAGAAGTGTCTTCATGTTCAGGTCGGGTTTACAACCCTCTTCCAGGGGTTCAAAACCATTCACCTGGCCACTCTGCTCAGGGTAAAACATCATCAAGTATTGTTTCATCCAGCCTTTTCATCCTCAACATTATATTTAAACTAGTAATCATTAAAGGAATTTTGATGGCGAATTATGAATATAATAAAAGTATTTAAATGAATGAATCTAAGACTAATAAAACCTCATTAAAGCATTTATGGGAAACAATAAATCTTTATTGATGCAATTAGCAGAATCTGGAGATTTTACCAAGTAATATGAGAGGCCCAACATATATAAATCAAGACTGGGAACCAAAAATATTAAAGCCAATCAGAAATTCCAATATACATATTGAAGTGATTAGCAGATCGTAAGGTTTGCCCTTGAAGCTCTAAAACCATTCTGAATCATATACCCTAAGGGCCTTTTATTTTGTTGCATTTTATTTGCTTTGGTTTTCTTTGATTTCTGGAAGTTCCGCAGTTCCCAACCAACAGCACAGGCACTTGGTGATAACTGACAACCCTAACCGCTTAGAAGAATGTCTATTCCTTTGAGAAAATGGGGCACACAAAAGTTTTTTTTTTGTTTTTTTTTTTTTGAGAGACGGAGTTTCGCTGCTGTTACCCAGACTGGAGTGCAATGGCACAATTGGCTCACTGAAACCTCCGCCTCCTGGGTTCAAGCAATTCTGCCTCAGCCTCCCAAGTAGCTGGGACTACAAGAGCACACCACCATGCCCAGCTAATATTTGTACTTTTAGTAGAGATGGGGTTTCACCTTATTGACCAGGATGGTCTCGATCTCGACCTCATGATCGACCCGCCTCGGCCTCCCAAAGTGCTGGGATTACAGGCTTGAGCCACCGTGCCCGGCCCAAAAGGCTTTTAACAATATTATTTAGTTCCTCATGGCACGTACAACATCAGGATGTTATATAAAAAGTGAACCAGTATCAGGCTCTGTTTCCTTTTATGAAGATTTATGGTCATGAAATATGTGATCCCACAGTAGATTTTAATAAGCACTTTCCAAAAAAGGCTTATGGGGAAGAAAACAAGGGAGAAGGAAGGAGAGAAGGAGGAGAGGAAGCAGCAGTGGGGGGCAATGTCACTTCATTCCAATTTAAGGAAATGATAGTCTGGAGTCCCAGCTTTGGAGAGGCAGAAGCTCTCCAAAACTGTGTATCAAACTCATTCCAACAACTATAGGATGATGAGGGGAATGACAGTAAGTCTGGCAGATGAGGCTGGGAACAAGGCTCTGTAAAGGAAACTCATGAGTTACACTGGCCAGCGACACCGTTAGAGGCTGCTTACATCTTCTGGGAAACAAAGTCTGTAATTCAGAAAACAGGCACTAGAAGGCGATGGCGCCTATGTCAATGGTGCTGCCCACGTGGCTTATGGAAGCTCAGCTAGTAAAGAATGTGGGCTCTGGAGTCCAAAACTGTGGGTTCGTATTTTGGCTGCCTACCTATAAGCTGCTGAACCCTGGACAAGTGATTTTATCTTCCTAGGTCTCAGTTTCCTCATGTGAAATGATAATAATGATAACACTACGCTGAGCTGCCTAGAGGTCTGATGAAATGATGCACATGAAGAGCCTAGGCACAGCACCTGCCACATGCCCAGAGGGCTCCTTCATTGCTGTGGAGCTTCCCATTCTCAAGAAGAGTACACTGTACAGGCTCCAGTGGAGCCCCAATCCCTGCAATATCACTTACTAGATAAGTGACCTAATTCTTTAAGCCTCAGTATTCACATCTGTTAAATGTGGGTTTTAATAGCTCCTTGTTGGAGGGTAAGGATTGTTTGCAAAGTACTGGAGCCCAGTGTCCAGCATATAAATGCTCAAGAAGTTGCAGCCACTTCCCTCACACATTTCCACAGTGATTTCATAACCACAGCTTCTTTTTGTTTGTTTTTAGATGGATTCTCACTCTGTCGCCCAGGCTGGAGTGCAGTGGCTTGCTCTCAGCTCACTGAAACATCCATCTCCCAGGTTCAAGTGATTCTCCTGCTTCAGCCTCCCTAGTAGCTTGGATTACAAGCATCCGCTACCATGCCCAGCTAATTTTTGTATTTTTAGTGAAACAGGATTTCACTCTGCTGGCCAGGCTGGTCTTGACCTCCTGACCTCAAGGCCTGCCTTGGCCTCCCAAAGTGCTGGGATTACAGGCGTGAGCCACCGTACCCAGCTCATAACCACAGCTTCTGATAGTCCCGACATTGCTACAGCATCTAAGCAGCACGACAGATATTATTAATCACCAATCAAGAAGTACTTATGGGGCACGTAAGTATTAGTTTCTGAGATGGCTATAACAAAGTACCACAAAGTGGTGGTACTCTCTCACAGCCTGGAGGCTAGAAGTCCAAAGTCAAGGTGTCTGCAGGGCTCTGAAGCATCTAGGGAATCCCTCCTTGTCTCTTGCTACCTTCTGATGTTGCCGGCAATCTGGTTTGTAGCTGCGGATCACCAGTCTCTGCCACCGTTTTCACATGCTGTCTCCTCTCTGTCTGGGCTTCTTCTCCTCTTCTTATAAGGACAGCAGTGATACAGGAATTAGGGCCGACCCCACACCAGTATGATCTTATCTAAACTAATTATAGCTATAGCCACCCTATTTCCAAATAAGGTCAAATTTTCAGTTTCCAGGGATTAAAACTTCAACATGTCTTTTTGGGAGTCACAATTCAAGCCCTAACAACTTCTCTGAGCTTTGTCCAAGAAGTATACATGGCCAAGGGACTCAAGGACCTTATCAGGTTTATCTCCTTAACTAAATAAAACACTGGAGCCAACAGGAGAATAATTAGGTCCTAAATTGTGTGCTACTGACAAATTAATAGGAATTTGAAGCAGATTGAAAAAAACCCCAGAGTATATGCTATGAGATAAGGTTTCTGGAGAAATATGAATTAGTGGGGCTGAGCAGATCCCAGGAGGCCAGCCCAGCATGAGGGGAAATCCCGGGCAGGAAGTGGCCAGACTGGAGCAGGGAGCTCAGAGGAGCGAGCCCTGTGCCTACTTGTTGAACAAACTACTGAGTTTTGGTTGACCAGCTTTTCCCTTCATTTTCACTCTCCACAAGCATTTGAAGGAATTATTATTTTTGTACCTCTTCTTCCTGCTATACACACTGGAGACCAGACAGAAAGAGAAGGAAAACTGGAGGCCAAACAAGAATGTATTTCTAAAACTCCTCTGGAATGGGAAGAAGGTTCAGAAATAGAGTCTGCATTTGTATATTCTCATTAATTAGAATATAACGCCAGAATTCCTCAGGATCAAATGCACATTCATGTCTACAGCCCTAAGAGGCGTCTACTGCTTAAGAATTCATCATTACTAACTTGGATCGAGTGCTGGCCTGAGTCGGGCATGTCAGGCATTGCTCTATGCTTTTCCAAGTATTAATTCATGACTCAGATCATCCTCCCAACAACCCTATAAATGAGGTGCTCTTATCTTCATTTTATAGGTGAGAAAATCAGACACAGAGAGGTTAAGAAAGTTGCTCAAGGTCACACAGCAATGGAGCCCACTCTACTGCTTCTCCCATAGATGAGTATATCTTTAAGAAGAGTATATTCTGGAACATAAATAATCTTCAGGAATATATTATTTCCTTTGGCTGCAGTAACAGCAACAGGAACACGGAACAGAAGCAAACTTGGAAGTCTTTAACAATGCAAAACAGAAACTTTTCAACTCAAACCGAATGGTGACAAAAAAATAAGGTTGGTGAGTTGGCAGTCCCGTAAACTGGCCACTTGGTTAATGGACTTTTGGAGAATCGCTGGTTTTCCCATTAGTCTTGGCTGTTTCACAATCTCCAGGACCTGGAGTTGGTCATGTAACTTCCTTAATTTGAACTAGCATTGTGCTAATACAGTAGCCTCTGGCCACATGTGTGTGGCCTTTTGTTTAAAAAGTTAAATTCATAAAGTCAGCTTCTCGGCTACACTAGCCACATCCTGAATGCTTGACAAGCACGTGCGATGGGCGGCCACCACATGGCCGGATACAGACATCTCCATCACCACAGGAAGTTCTACAGGACAGAGCCTTCTGCTCTGGACTCAGGACCCTCCTGGCTCCAGTATTCCGACACCACAACTAAGCCTGCCAGGTGAAAGGAAGGGAAGAAGGGCCCCCCTCTTCAGATGCAGAAACCAGAACATCAAGGAAGTGGAAGAGTGAAGACCGTGATTTAGGAGAATGCTCTTGCAAGGATAATTTACCTTCTGTATTCACGGTGCACAGAGGGAGGGAGACAGCACTGCCTGGTGCCTGCAATAACAAGGGAGCCTTTGACACGCAGGCAACACAGTTCTCTAGCTGAAAGCCCATGGGCCATCTCAAAGTCCTACCTCTCCTCTTTAACAGAACCATAAAAGGTCAAGAATAACTATTGTCTCAGAAACCTGAGTCCCACATTTTACTGTGTAAAAATTAACCTCCTTCTAGTTTGCCCCGTGCCAACATGAATGCATCTGGGCAAAGCCCTGCCCATCTGCAAGCACTGAGGAAAATCAATGCTAATCACTCCTCATCCTTCCTAATGCAGCCCACATTAGCAGCCAGCAGGGCAGGAAGGCCCAGACCACTCAAAGCCCAGAGGACAGAAGGAAGCACTGCCTAATGGGTGATACACAGAGCTGGCTTGATTTATATTTTATTCTAAACCAATTTAGAGTTGATGCAAAAGAAAGGAAAACATCTTTGAAGTTCTGAAAAATTGGACTTCAAAGATATTTTCCTTTCTTCTCCATTGAATCTACTTTTTTTAAAGACTGTTTCCGGCATGTCTAAACAAAAAAGGCTTTGTGGAGAGATTTCAGATCCTGATTGACTTAAAAGAGGCTTTGAAATCGAGGGACAATTAAATTTACTTTTAGCTATATAGAAGAGGGTATGGTATTCACTACTGTCAAGCATTGTGGAGAATCTATCCTCATAAAATTCTGCCTTTCCTAAATTCAATTATAAACCCATTTTCCCTGGGAGAGAGAGAGTTTTAATCGCATGGCCCAGCAAACATAATCATGGTTTATATTTATTTAAATACTTTCCCCCTAAAAACAAAAAAACTCTAATAGCTTTATCATAAGGTGTTCACCAAGTTTTATTTGGTTGCTATTTCTTGAGGATACAGAAAGGAAGAATATAAGCTAAGAAGTCTTGTTAATGGCTCTAAATGCTAGAAAAAAGTCAAGACAAGCAAGTATCTTATATGAATAGCTCTCCTTACAGCAACAATGCAAAATGACAAGGGCAATTTTTTTTTGAAAAAAAAAAAAAAAACAAACATGGGTATTGTGGGAATTTTTTAATCCAAGATCTCAAATGAAACAGAGCAGCAAGAACCTGGAGGTTTGGTCTCCTGTGGCTTTCAGTTCCTGATCTTACCTGAAGAGTGGACTATCGCAGCACACACAGTGGTACATTCCTGCTTCCTTGTTATTCAGGTAGATCCCACTGAAAGGCTGAAAGTAAATTAGATATGTCACGTTCAGATTTCTCATACTACTGGCAGGAGATGATACAGCAGATTTAAATCCTGGGTAAGTCCCCACATGAAGGAATTTCTGTGCTGATTTGACGGAGTACAAATAGCGCCAGAGAGAAAATAATCATGCACACAATGAAGCAGCCTGAAAATGTATTTGTAGCCGGGGCTTTATTGCACCCAATATTCAAATTATGACATTAATAATGCTTTGTATTCATACAGGACTTTTCATCCAAGAGCTTCAAAGTCTGTGAAAAGGCAAGAAAACAGTCTTATCTTCTGTGATTGTATGAGATTTTGGTCTTCCTTTCAAAAGAGTTGATACAACAGGAATCTAGTCCACTGTCAAACACTGAAATCTCCAATTAAAGACAGAATATAAATACATAAAAAGCATAGTTCGGTGAGATCAGAGATTTTGCCTATAATATGCTTCATGTAATGTTTAGGACATGGCATACTTAATAAATGTTAAATAATGACCTAGATTCCCCCAAGTGCCACTGGTGTCTCCCGCTGGCTAAACTGAACCAAGAGCTGGGGGGAAAGGGAACTGTTCACTCTTCCTAAAGCTCAGAGCAGGGGAAGCCCGTGGAGAGTGGATCTGGAGAGTAGACAGAGAATGACCTGCACAAAACCTCCCCTCTATTGATACTTGACTCTCAGTTATTGCTCAGCCAGCCTGTAAATTTATTCATTGGCTAGCAGAGTGCTAGCATATTACGATTGCCCATGACAAAACATGCAGGACTGAATTTTAATTTAGAGTCACCAAAGAGAAGCCTCCGATGTTTTATTTCTCTTCTCTTAGCTGAAAAAAAGCTAATGAAGGCTTACAGTTCAGCGATATTCTAAAAAGGTAAATGTGGAAGTGGATCCATGGAAAGAAATTTATAACATTAGTTAAAATAATGAATGATGCTCATTTTGTCAAATGGCCAAGTGCAGAGAGTATATTGTACCATCTGTTTGAGAAGCCGACAGATTTATTTTCCTAAACATCTGGCAGCTCATCTCTCCGGTCGCTCTATGTACCAAGCCCTGCCTGGCTCTGTACCTGAGAATTAGGGTTGGCTTAGAATACCCTGGGAAGACACACAACTACTCAGAGTATCATGTGGTTCCCTTGTGTGATCTACACACATGGCTAATATAGTCTCTTTCCCACTGAGAGCTTTAATAAAATTCCACCCACAGGAAGGTTTCAAACATACCCGCATTTCAGGATACTCTATTGGGATGTGCTGGCCCTTCTGATGACTTTAGCATTGGAGAAACTGAGGGAGAGACCATGATTACAATGCCAGTGCACGTGGGCAGTGACCTGAGTTTTGCAGGTGCTGACGAAGGAAAAAACATTCATACTCTACCATACCTGAAGCCACAGGGCTGGGGTCCACTCTGTGGGATCTGCTTCACTAGGAAAAATATATAATAACAAAGTTCAATTCAAAAAAGCTACATTCCAGTAGCTATATTTGGTCTAAGACAGACCACTTGTTAAGAAACACGGCACTGTGTTCTCATTTATATGTGAGAGCTAAAGAATTTGAGCACGTGGAGGTAGAGAGTGGAAAAATGGATAACAGAGCCTGGAAAGGGTGAGCGGGGGTAGGGGGAAAATGAAGAGAAGTGGCTTAAAGAGCACAAACATACAGTAAGAGAAAAATAATACACTCAGCGTTTGATAGCAGAGTAGGAGGATGACACTTAACAAAAATGCATTGTATTCAGGTGACAGACACCCTGAATACCCCAACTTGATTACTATGCATTATATATGCGTAACAAATTTTCTCATGTACCCCATCAACTTGTATACACACCACACATGCACACACACATACACACAGAAATGCGGCGCTGTAAAAAATGGTGTTATAATGAGAAACCACTGAGGGTTATTCTCAGAAAATGAATGAAAGCCGAGACTGCCGAATGCAGTTTAAATAGTGTTTCCACCTCTTGGCCGGCAGTCATTGGACATTTACAAAAGTTGATTTTTCGAATGCCTAGTAGGGCCAGCCACCACGTTAGGTGCCAGGGGATATAGCAGCAATGGCAAATGCTATAAAGGAAGAGTTCTGCTAGAAGCGAGCTTTGCTGGGGACTAGGAGAAGTTTTCCCAGAGAAAGTGAGATTTGGGCTGACAGCTACACGGTAGGTCTGAATGAATGGATGGAGGGTGTGGGGAGGGATGATGGGAGAGAAGAAGGAACACTGGGTGCAAAAGCCTTAAAAGAGAAGGGAGCCCAGGGCGTGTGAGAGTTCAAGAGTGGTGCAGCCAAAGTGCGGAGTCAGGAGGAAAAATGACTGGATATGAGGATCGGGGTGGGAGCCAGGGGCCCTTAGGACCTTATTAGCCATTTCATGCTTTTCCTTTTCCCTGAAAGGACTGGGCAACCACCAAAGGTTTTGAGCTGGGGGGTGATGTGGTCAGATTTGTGTTTTCCAAAGAACTCTTTCTGGCTGCAGTGTGGAGAATGGGTTGGCCGGAGCAAGAATGGCCGGCCATGCACAGGGGAGGTGACAGTGACTTGGCCCCGCGGGGAGGTGAGAGCAGTGCATGGAAGTGAACTACGGGAAGGTTACTTAGAAGTCAGAATAGAGACGATGTGTCCAGGGAAAAGTATCAGGTTTCTACAGCTCGATGGATATCGATACCTCGAGAAGGAAACAATGGAGGAGGAAGACCAGGTCTGTGGGGTGTTGATGGGCAGCTGGGTTTCATAATGGGACCTATTCCAACTCCCCCCTCACTGCCAACACGCGCAATCAGAAAACTGTAAACCAGCTTAGCTTACCGGTTCTGTTCCCTTTTCTCTGGTGACGTAGGATTGCTCTGGGGTTAGTTTCTTTTGCCACTCACTCTTGGCAAGAGGCAGCTCACACCCTGTATTGTTAAACAGGAATTTTAAAAATTAAAACAAAAATGCCCGATGGACTTTTTTTCCTTGGCTTTTTCCCCTAAGTGCACTGTCACCCAGCAGAATAATCCAGTCCCTTCCTCTCCCATGAATTCATTCTTCATGGGGACCAGAAGGCTCAGTCACAAAATGCCTTCATTGCCTATTTAACTTAATAAGAAATTAGTAAGAAGTAGAGAGCCAGTTTTCTAGTCCTCCTGGGGCACAGAAGCTAAAGGGGCAGCTGAAATATGAAAGAATGTGGAATACATTCCCTTCCGCATTCCCTTAGGTACCTAAGGGTAGAAACTGATCCTCTCTTCTGTGATGACTTTGACAGGAGGAGCTGCTGTCAGGATCCAGCCGGAAGTAGTTGAGGCACTGGACAGAAAGAACTGTCAGCTAGCTGGTTATTAAACTCTTCTCCCTTGCTGGTTTATAAGGATATCTCTGATTTTCCTTGCCAAGGTAGGTCTTTATTTTAAAAACCTTTTTGCATGGAACAAAAGATGAAACTCCCATAGCACATAGTCCTGAAAGGGAACCAGACCTGCCATAATCTATTACTATGCTTCATGGTTTTTGTCCATATTTTGTTTTCCTCTTTCCTACTCTCCTTGGCATGTATATTACTACATTTATTCAGGTGAGTGTAAGCCAAGTAACTAGAGCAATACTCTCTTTAGCCAAAGGGGGTAGGAAGCCCAACTCCTATAATAAATGTTTTTAATCATCCAACATTAAGAATTTGAAAGGATTTTATAATGTGTCCAACTCTTCAACTTACAGATGAGAAACAGAGGCTCAAAGGGTTAGTAATCTCACCACAGTGCTGAAGATGAAATGTTACATGCCTGTGACGTCAGCACCTATATATCAAACACATCAGAAGTTAGAGTTGAAATTCATTTTGGGTTATTAAAAAAAAAAGCCCTAAATTATCCTTCGGCAAGAAAAGACTTATCTTTTCACCAGTTTATAATACTGAACAATACTGCATTTCCAGTGGTGCATTTAGTTGATTGCTTACATTTTGCTAAAAGGTTTTTAAACTATTTAATATATTAAAAGTTTTTTTATTTCCTTTTATTACTATTATTATTCTTATACAAGGGCTCCCCTAGGAGGTATCTTTTATTAAATATATGCTTTATAAGACTACAGGGGTTTCTTTTTACTGTGGAAATATATCTCTGAAGTTCTTATGGAATATACCTCAGTTAACACATGATTTTTTGGGTATTCGACACTTTGGGAACAAAACAAAATGTATTTATGTGATAATTATTATTGCCCAGTGGCCTTCAGAGTTATCATGCAGAATGTCAGGTGATAAATGAAGAATGAAGTATAGAATTTTTTAAATCACCATTTTGTAAAAATCATCAGAGAATTCTAAAACTCCTGGGCGAAATATTTCTGGGGAACAGAATAGTCATATCTTCCCAAAATCCAACCCCAAAGTTTATTAATTACAATGAAGAAAATGCCACCATCTTCACCAAGTAGGCTAAGTTAGCATCACCAACAGTGGGACAAGCGACATCCTGTCTTCCCGATATGATGCCCTGAAAAGGACACAACATCACCAGGAAAGTTTTCCTGCTGCAAGTGCTCCATCTGTGTCTCGTGGAGAAACAATCACATAAGTGAAAATTGAGGGAAAGTATTCAAAACAAGTACTCTCCCCAACTAAATACAATGTGTGACCCTTTATTAAATTCTAGATCCCAGAAAAAAAAAAGAGCTATAAAAGACGTTGTTCGTATATGGTAGGAAATTTGAGTATTAACTATGTATTAGATAAGGGTGCTCAATTTCCTGAGTAGGAAAACTGTCTTGTGGTTTTGTAGGAAAACATCTTTGGTTTTAGGAGACACGCTGAGACATTTAGCAGGAAAGCATCATGATGTCTACAACCTCAAATAGTTTAGCAAGAGCCATATAAAGTGTTAGTGTGTGACTGTGAGTTTGTGTGTGTGTGTGTGTGTCTCAGTATTGGGGAGAGAGATGGGGAAGAGCACGTGAATCTAGAAGGGAACTTCAACTCTATGAGATTTTATCTAATGCCCCATAATCCCAGTTTAATTGTGAGGAAAAACATCAAACAATCCCAGACTGAGAGACATTCTACAAGGAACCCGCCCAGTACTCCCCAAAACTGTCAAGGTCATAAAAAACAAGGAAAGATGGAGACAGTTTTGACATATGTACCATGATTATGTCAGAAGTTAACCAGGGGACCTAGGTGAGGGGTTTTGAGAACTCTGTACTATCTTTATAACTTATCTATAAATCATTTTAGAATGATTCCAAAATAAAAAAAGCTTATTTAAAAAACTATCTTCTCTATGGCTACCCCTGTACCATTAAGCACTACGGGAGAAAATCCCCCACCTGGGGAGAGAGTTGTCCTTATAAACTCCAAGTTACTCATCTCACTGGGATTTCAGTGAACCACAGTGAGTATTATCTTTCCCCAGCCAGCTATCTTCCCATTTCTCTGCAATGGGTGTTTTAAACCTTTTCTAATCTCAGGAATGTAAACTACTACAACCACTATGGAAAACAGTGTGGAGATTCCTCAAAGAACTAAAAGCAGAACTACCATTTGATCCAGCAATCCCACTACTGGGTATCCACCCAGAGGAAAAGAATTCATTATATGAAAAAGATACTTGCACATGCATGTTTATACCAGCACAATTCACAATTGCAAAAATATGGAACCAACACAAATGCCCATCAATCAACTAGTGGATAAAGAATTGATGGTGTATATATACAATGGAATACTATTCAATCGTAAAAAGGAACAAAATAATGGCATTCACAGAAACCTGGATAGAACTGAAGACTATTATTCTAAGTGAAGTAAGTCAGAAATAGAAAACCAAATGTCGTATGTTCTAATTCATAAGTGGGAGCTCAGCTATGAAGATGCAGAGGCATAAGAATGAGACTTTGGGACTCAAGGGGGAAAGGGTGGTAGGGGGAATGAAGGATAAAAGACCATACACTGGGTACAGTGTACACTGCTCAGGTGATGAGTACACCAAAATCTGAGAAGTCACCATGAAAGAAAGAACTTATTCATGTAAGGAAACACCACCTGTTCCCCAAAAACCTATTGAAATTAATTTAAAAAAAAAAACAACTTTCCACTCTCCTCACACCATGGTATCTACTACATCTCCCCTTCCTCTCAATAGATGATTTTGCTTTTGTAAAATCAAAACCCACAACAAAAGAAATCCCTCAATCTCTTGCAACAAAATCATCACCCTTACCTATGCCTGTATCTATCTACCCTTTTTCCATCTTGTCGCAATGGAACAAGTGACTGCATCTGATATGGTTTGGCTCTGTGTCCCCACCCAAATCTCATGTCAAACTGTAATCCTCAGTGTTGGAGGTGGGGCCTGTTGGGAAGTGATTAAATCAAGAGGGCGAATTTCCCCTTTGGTGCTGTTCTAGTTAGTGATGGTGAGTTATTGAGAGATCTGGTTGTTTAAAAGTGCACCTCCCCTTCTCTCTCTTCTTCCTGCTCTGACCATGTGAGACCTGCCTGCTTCCTATTCACCTTCCGCCATGATTGAAAGTTTCCTGAGGCTTCCCTAGCCATGTTTCCTGTACCGCCTGTGGAACCATGAGCCAATTAAACTGCTTTATTTCATAAATTACCCAGTCTTTTGTATTCAGGATTTATTTTTTTTTTTTCTTTTTTTGAGATGGAGTCTCGCTCTGTCGCCTGGATGGAGTTCAGTGGCATGATCTCAGCTCACTGCAACCTCTGCCTCCCAGATGCAAGCAATTCTCCTGCCTCAGGCTCCCAAGTAGCTGGGACTACAGGCAGGTGCCACCATGCCCAGCTAATTTTTGTATTTTTAGTAGAGACGGAGTTTCACCATGTTGGTGAGGATGATCTCGATCTCTTGACCTCATGATCCACCCGCCTCCTCCTCCCAAAGTGCTGGGATTATAGGCGCAAGCCACCAGGCCTGGCCTCTCTCTGGTATTTCTTTATAGCAGTGTGAGAACAAAGTAATACAGCCTCCTCTTTTCTGTGTTTCTTTTTTCTTTTCTTTTTTTTTTTTTTTTTTTTTTGCCACTTCTGTTCAGGATCCTCTCTCTTTTTGTCCACCCCAGATGAAGAAAAAAGGGAATGCTTTAGCCAGAGGCACTAAAAAGAGCAAGAACAGGCTTTGTTAGTAAGAGTGAAATGTCCTGGATTCCTCCTCCAAGATCTAAACTCTAGTCCCATGGGGAACTTGTGAGACCTAACCTCTGGCCATCACTGACATCTGTCAAGGAAAGGAGTAAACAGCATCATGATAAAACACCTTCCTCTTGGCTTTGGCAAAGATCTTGCACTATTCCTGTGGATAGATAAGAGGAGGACTGACTTCAGGTACTAAGGTTGAAATTTACAGTCTGTGAAGCTGCTTTATCTTCCTATCTCCTTTCAGGAAGGAAGTGGAATGGGCTTAGAAAAAAACCCTATTGTCTCCTGGAAGCACTGTCCTTCGTGTGACTTAACAGGCAGCACAGTATAGCAGCTGACACTGGAAAGAGGGAATTAGAGAAGGGCTAAAAGTCAGTGGGACTCTCATGAATTGAGCTTTAAAACATGTACTTCCTTCGCTTTGAACCTATGGCTTGAGTCTGGGTTTCCCAGCTCCGTCTCCCACACCTCTATATTTTGTCACACCTATTAGAGACTATCTGTTCTTCAGACACCACCTTCTCCCTCAGCCCTAATTTTTTTAAGAGACTAAGTGTCACTGTGTTGCCAAGAATGGAGCACAATTCATAGGCACCATCAAAGCACACTACAGCCTTGAATGCCTGGGCTCAGCGATTTTCCTTCCTCATCCTCCCAAGTAGTTGAGACTACAGGTGCATGACACAGTGCCACGCCATAATGTTTTCTTGTTAAGTTTAAAATATATAACTAATATTTAAATTGCTAAATGAAATAATTAAGTCTTCATCTAAGTACAATATGAAAGGACATTTTTCATGGTTCTTTTAATCCTTATCAGTGTGGACCTTTTACACTATTTTTAATGTATCTGAAAGCTTTAGTGGGTCGGCAATAATGTTTGGACTAGTTCTTTCTCAAGCCCCAATTATACAACATTTAGCTGCAGACTTGCCAGCCTAGAAGGCTCACTCAAGGGCAGACGGACTCTGCTTTGATAGCCCAGTGACAAAAGCTCATTTGGGTACACCCTGGTCAGGATATATGTGGGCTGTATCACTTTAAGAGGTTTCTTTGACTTGGATGTTAAGAGCTGAATTGTGACACCCCCTGTCCTCCAACTTCAAAATTCGTATGTTGAAGTCCTAATCCCCAGTACCTTAAAATGTGACTGCATTTAGAGACAGGGCCTTTAAAGAGGCAATCATGTTAAAATAAGCCATTAAGAGTGGGCCCTAGTCCAATAAGACTGGTGTCCTCATAAGAGGAAGAGACAGTGAGAAAAGGTCACCTTGAGGACACAGCAAGAAGGTGGCTATCCCAAGTTAAGGAAAGAGGTCTCAGGACAAATCAGCCCTGCTGCCCCTTGGTCTTGGACTTCCAGCCTCCAGAACCATATGAAAATGAATTCCATCGTTTAAGCTGCCCAGCCCATGGTATTCTGCTATGGCATCCCTAGCAGATGAACACACGGGGGCTTTAGGAAACAATGAAAATTTAAATAAAAATTGCAGTATGAATAAATTCTGTGCAGTTTTAACAAACAGCAATTTAGGCATGTGTACATTAGAGACACAACAAGGTCTCTGACTTGGGAATGAGTCAAGTCATCTGGCCTCCGTGGCTACAGAGATGTTTCGACACTGGTTGTGTCCTTTTGTATGTGTGTGTCCAGGTACTTTCTGTCTTCTGCACCACATGCTCACCCTTTGGGGGCTATATGTTTCCCAGATTCCCTCTACATTCTCTTGCTATCAAAACATTTATCGGTTGCTGCTCTTGCACAAGATAGCTACACAGCTTTACTTTGAGTAATGCCTTAATAAACTCAAATTCCTTGGAGTACTTTTCTGAGTGCTGTGATTTGCACAGGCCACATATCTTGGTCAGAAGTTTCATGGGGTGGGCCTCAATTTTTTCATCCCTAAGGAAATCCCCTCTTGGTCCTTTAGTCACCTACCAGGTGCCTCCTTTGGGTTTTGCTAACCTTCCTAGCCACAGTTGCTATACTGCTAATTGTCATGCATAAACCCACTTCATTCTGATAAATACTTGTTGAATCTAATGGAATCCACTAGATACTGGTATTAGAAGAATCCCCAGGCCATTCTGATCTGCAGAACTGTCTCTCCCACCACAGTGCCTAGACTATTTTAACCCTATGCCCCGGATGGTTTCTTAGCATAGTCATCTCTGTAAAGAATATTTTCCTGAAGCAACAGATTGTTTTCTCCAGGATATTTCTTACTTTGCTTTTTCAGTTTGCTCTTTGTCAATCTGGAGAACAAAATCACTCTAAGCATATGAGAAACTGCAGCACAGGAGAAAAATACTGCCATTTCAACATCTTCTCATTCCCCCATCCCAATTTCTCTCTCTCTCAACTGACTCCCTAAGCCCACAATGTAAGTTAAATGAAAGCTACATTTTTGTCCTTTCCACTTATGTATCTAATCATAACTAATATTTATTGTGTACCTGCTAAGTATGAAGCATTATAATAAAACATCTAATTATAAAGTTACTTTGTACAACAACCCTACCCTACCATTACCATTTTCCTTATTTTATAGAAGGAAAAAAAATCTGAAGTTGGAACTTACCAAATTCAAAAACGTGTCCAAAGACACCGTTACAAACTGAATGTTAGCTTTCTCCCTGATCCTCTCCCTGCCGCCATATGTTGAAGCCCTAACTCCCAATGAGATGGTATTTAGAGGTGGTGCTTGGGAGGTTATTAGTTTTAGATTCGATCATAAAAGTGACGGATTCGTGGTCCTTCCCGAGACAGTCACATGAATGCGGAGTGAGAAGGCAGTCAACTGCAAGCCAGAAAGCGTCTGCATCAGGAACCAAATCTGTCCCACCTTGATCTTGGACTTTCCAGTCTCCAGAACTGTTAGAAAATGTCAGTTGTTGAAGCCACGCACTCCACAGTATTTTGCAATAGCAGCCTGGGCTCAGACAGAGCCAGGAAGCCACAGAGAGCCAAGACTCAAAATCCACACCTATCCACACCCAATCCCTTCATCACAGAACTACTACCTGCTTATCATTTTTAATGGCTGTCTAACAGTTTGTTGGATTGAGTTTTCATGATTTATGTAAGTATTTCTTAACTGATTTGGGTTATGGCCAGTTTCCATTTTGTAATAGTATGTAAACCATCTTTGCATATATAGCTTTGTTCTTCTTTTGAGCTATTTCCTTTGAATAAATTCTCAGGAGCGGGGGTCTGATAAGGTACACAGCTCCTGTTATGTAGTGGTGTCCGGCCAAATTTTAATGTTGCTGGAGAACTTTAGACCCCAGAGCAATTCATTAGGCTGCTTCTGACAGCAGCAATTACAGCTATAAAGTAGTTCCCGTTAAACCACTATCCAGTACCAAGGGGGATAAAGATCCCCAGTCAGTAACTGTGATCTGTTTCTGTCACCTGTGGTTCTCAGCAAAACTATGCTTGGCACACAGTAGGCTCACAACAAATGTCATCAGACTGACTGACTAGAGACACCAGGGGTTAGACAGGCCATAGCCGGAAGTCATGTTGGATCATCTAACATTCCACGACGCCAGCGCTTTTATTTAGTATTCTTTTAATACAGCATTTTGAAAACTTCAGTGGCTAAACAGAGCTCCAAATGAGTTGGAACATTTTCATCAGTTGGGTATCACTGAAGTTCTTCAATGAACACATATATTGGATTCAGAGGTGGGACAGTCTGGCAACTGCCCGGGATGCCACTCCTCTGGGGCACTAAATTCCCCTGAAACAGCCCTGAAATACAGGGATGGCTGGCGCAGGTCTCCGAGGTGAGTCCTTCCTGATTGGTGAAAAAATGTACAGGTACCCAGATCCAAGAGGGGATACACACACACATACACACACACGTTCTCAGATCCAAGAGAGGACCCCCCCCCACACACACACACCCTGGTCTCTGTCTCCGTTATTAATAAAGCTGTCACCTGAAAAGGAACAAACGATCAACCCAGTCTCCCTGGCTCCTAGACATATTCATGGGAAGACAGCAGGACAGGGAACACCCACAGGAACACCGAGTCGGAACTGCCTGCTTCTCAGCTGCTGGAAGGAAGCCCGAGGGACTACCAAGAGGACTGCAGTGCAAAATACCGGGGGCCTTCACAGGGGCGCCGGGGCCCGGCTGCTGCAGCCCCGACAGCGGGCCCCTGCCTGGAGTCCCCGATAAGGGTCAAGGGCCCCCGGGCCCCACTTCTATGCCCTCACTCCCCCCGCCCAAAAAGAAAAAAAATTATGCGCACATTTAGGGGTATAATTTGCTCATTTCCTCGGCTTCTCACAGGGATCAGTCCCCACCCCGCCACCACCAAGTTTACAATCCACTGTCCCAGACCCTCAGGCGGGGGCGCGCCGCGGAGGGCTCAGGAAGAGGAGGGCAGCGCCCGGCCTGGACCGGCCCCAGGCCCCGGGTACAGCGGGTGAAGTGAATCGGAAAGCCCGAGGCGGCGGCGGGGCCTGCGAGGCCTGCGTCCTACCTGCCTCCCCCAGGCCCGGCCCCGCGCCGGGCCCGCGGTCGCCCTCTCGGCCCCGCATCGCCCGCAGAGGCGCCACTCCGAGGGGCAGGCCCCGGAGCAACCGGAGGAGTCGCGCCATGACGCCCGTTCGGGCACCGCCCCACCCTCTGCCCTCTGCCCGCCTCTGCCCTGCCCCCAACCTACCCCTCTCCCATTCCTCCCCTCCGCCGGAGCCAGTCGGCCTCCCTCCCCACGCTCCGCCCCACCGCCCGCCCCGGCTTCTCCGTTTCGTGCCCCTCCCTCCTTCCCAACTTCCCACCTGCTCCTCCCGCTACGTGCCCTAGGCCCTTCCAGGTCCGCGGCCCTCTTCCTTCCCACTCTGCCTCTGTCTCCTCCTCTCTGTTCCCCTCCTTTTCCCCTCGCCTTTCCTCCCCCTTCCTCTCTCCCTTCCCTTCTATGAGACCCTCCCCAGCCCTTCTCTGCATCTCCCAGCTCCTCCCACTCCTGCTCCTCCCTCGCCCTGCCCCACTCCACCCATCCCCATTCCACTCTTCCTCAGCCCAAACACTGATCTATTTTAGTCTGCATTTTCTAGAGTCGTCCGTAAATGGAATCATCCCATAGGTACTTGATTTTGTCTGGCTTCTTTCACTCAGCATAGTTACTTTGACATGCCTGAGTGTTTTTGCAAGCAACAACCATTCATACCTCGCTAGTGCTGAGCAGTATTCCATTATGGCTATACCACGGTGCGTTTATCTAATCACCACTTGATTTAGGCTGCTTTCAGTTTTTCCTGACCAGAACTACAGCTGCTAGGAACATTCCTGTGCAAATCTTTGTACAGACATATACGGATTTTCTTCTCTGGGGTAAATACCTGGAAATGGAATGCCTAGGTCATAAGGTAGGTGTAACCATTTAAGAAACTACCATACTGTTTTCCCAAGTGTTTTTTTTTTTCTTTACATTCCCACTAGCAGTCTATTCGAGTTCCAGTTGTTCGTCATCCTTGCCAACATTGAATGTGCAGAGATTTTCATGTGTAGTGCAGAGATTTAATGTGTAGTGGTAGCTCATTGTGGCTTTCTGATGCATTCTGTAATCGTTAATGACGTTGAACATCTTTTCATGTGCTTATTTGCGGCAAATATATTTTCCTTGCTGAAGTGTCTGTTCAGATCTTTTGCCCATTTAATGTTAAGTTGTTTAATTATTGAGCTTAGAACATTGTATATATTTTGGATAAAAATCTTTTATCAGATATACGCTTAACAAATATTTTTTTCCCCAGTCTCTTGCTTTTATGTCTCCTAATAGTTTCTTGGGAAGAGCAGACATTTTTAATTTTTATAAAACCCAATTTATCAATTTTTTAGTGGATCGTTCTTTTTTTTGGTATTATATTTAAGAAATCTTTGCCTAATCCAGGATCACAAAGATTTTCTCTCGTGTTTTGTTCTAAAATTTTTATAGTTTTAGGTTTTACATTTAGATCTCTGACCCACTTTGAATTAATGTTTATATATGGCCAAAATTTCGTTGTTTTTATCTGTTTTGTTTTTGCATATCTATATCCAGTTGTTCTAGCAGCAACTTTAGAAAGACTACCCCTTCTCCACTGAATTATTTTTGAATCTGTGTCAAAAATCAGTTTTCCATTAGTATGTTGGGTCCATTTCTGGACTTCCTATTCTGTCCCATTAATTAATTAATTTGTCTATTTTGACATCAATACTACTGGACTGGAACCAGTAGTATTGGTACTGTATCCTGATGACTGGACTTGGAACCAGCTAGCATTGGTACTGTACCTCTGTTCTTTTTTAAGGTTGTTTGGGCTATTTTAGGTCTTTTGTATTTCAATGTAAATTTTAGATTCAGTTTCTCAATTTCTGCACACAAGCTTACTTAAATTTTGATTGGGATTGCAGTGATTTTTATCCATAAGTTTGGGGAAAATTAATATCATAACAATGTTGAATCTTCTGACTCATGATATGCCACTCTATTTATTTAGGTCTTCCTTAACATCTACTAGTAGTGTTTTGTAGTTTTCAGTGTTGAGGTCTTGCGCATCTTCTGACAGGTTCATCCTAAAGCATTTCATGTTTTTGATGCTGTGGTATTGTTTTATCAATTTCAACCTCTGATTGCTAGTACGTAGATTTTGTATATTGATCTTGTATTCTGAAATCTTGCTAAACTCACTTCTTAGTTCTAGTAACATTTTATTAATTTCATCAGATTTTCTATGTAGAAAATCATGTCATTTGTGTAGAAAGTGTTTCACTCTCTCCTTTTTAATACAGATGTCTTTGCTTTCTTTTTCTTGCCTTATCACACTGGTTAGAGCCTGTACAATGTTGAATAAAAGTGGTGAGAGTGAACATCCTTGGCTTGTTCCTGATCTTAGAGGAAAAACATTCAGTCTTTTACCATAAAGTATGATATTAGCTATAAGTTTTTCATAAATTTTCTCTCAGATTCAGGAAACTTCTATTTGTAGTCTACTGAGAGTTTTTATCAGGAAGGGATGTTGGATTTTTGTCAAATGCTTTTCTGCAGCTATTGATATAATCATACTCTTTTTCCTATTTTATTTTTTTAGTTTGTTACTTTATTTTCAAATGTTAAACCAACTTAGTACTTTTTCAATAAAGCCTGCTTTATTGGTTTTATTATTTGTTTTATGTATTATTGGATTATGTTCTATGTTTCATGGATTAACATTTTTAGAATTGTTGCATCTGTGTTGATGAGGGATGTTGGACTGAAATATTCTTTTCTTATAGTATCTATCTGGTTTTGTGTCTGAGTAGTAAGTAAACAAATTCAAATCCAGAGAGATTAAGTACCTTGTCTATGATCATACTGCTAGTTAGTTGAAGAGTCTGTAAAGTTTCCCTAAAGTTTAGAATTTAGAAAATATCAAGGAATAGTAGTTTAACTCACCCACCTTCATCCCCAAACCAAGTAAAGTTAATAAATTACTTAACATTGTGACATTGAGGGGGAAAAAAGACATGGAGTCTGGTGTAAAACCTACCCAAGTCAGAATATCTTAAATTTAAAAGATGCATGAGCTTGATCAAGTATTCAACCTGTGACAGATCAGTTTTCTTATCCCCAAAATGTGGTTATCGTAAGGATTAGATACAATATATGTTAAAACACCTAGCAAAGCCTTTGGTTGATACTTGGTTTTAATAAATGTTAGTTGTTATTGAAGACTAAATGAGAACAACAGTAATTGGTAAGCAGAGCTGATAACCAATCTATCCTTGCATTTCTGCACATCCTCACACTCCCAGAAAGACATTCTAAGCACAGAGGAAGTCCCTCCCTCCCTCCCTCCCACCATTCTCCTTTACACCTCCTAGGCGGACCTTTACCTCATCTTTGCCCAAACCCTTTCTGGTCTTAAAATGCCCCCTCTTCTCACCACCATTTGTCTAAATCCAACTTAACCACCCAGGCCCTGCATTGATCTCACATTTTTGGACACATGGTCTTAGCCTGAACAAAACTTACTTTATGTTTCCCCTTTTACTTCATACACTGAGTGGTAGAAACTACCAGTTGCCTGGCCAGCATCTGCTCTCTCTACTTACAAACAGATCTTTGATTTTATTAAGAGTAGCAATATGCCTAGCTAAAATGTTACACCTGCCAGCTCTCTTGTAGTAGTTGGTGGCAGTCATAAGACTGTTTTGGACAATGATAGGAATAGACATCACTGGGAGCTGCCAGGAAAACCAGTTAAAGAGGACCTGGCTCAGTAGTAGCCTTTCACTCTGCCTTTTCTTTCTGCTTGGAAATTAGTCATGATGGCTGGAGCACTGGCGATCTTCTGGTATACATGAAGATGAGACCCACATCTTGATTTGATAAAAAGTAGAAGACATGAAGGAGCCCAGGTTTCTGAAGACAGCGTGGAGCCAATATACTGCCCCTAGATTGCCTGCTTTCAGATTTCCAATTACATGAGAGAAAAATAAATATATATTTTGTTTAAATCACTATTATTGGGATTTTAGTTGATAGAGTTTATATAAAGTTGATAGAGTTTATATCTGATGTCCTGAATTTGATTGTGAGAATCTTCAGGAAAAGCAGAGTTCTATAACTGTGACTCTTTGTATGGCCAACACACTTCCCTGCAAACTATAAGCACATAAAAACAATTGCTGATGATAAAAATCCCTAAAAGATAAAATAGAATGACCGAAAAATGGGAGATCACTGCAGAAGCCAATTTGCTTTTCTCTACCAAAAAACCATTTTGGAAAGAATAAGGGGCTGGAATAAGCTTTGCACAATTTCTCTGCCATCACCCTCTTCCGTATGAAGAAGATATATAAGTTTCAACCATTTGAAGACTCAGGTTTTTTTGAGTGTCATATTTGCCAGGGTCATGTGTCCGTGTGCACTTTAATACATTAGTATGCTTTTTCTTCTGCTACTCTATTGTCAGTTTATTTCAGAAGGCTGACTTCAGAGGGAAGTGTAAACTTCCCTACTACACACTGCGCGCGCGCACACACACACACACACACACACACACAATAAAACAATATTGCATATATCCATTTTAAAATAAAAATAATTTTCCGACAATAGAAGCAATAAAAGGAGTTAGCACTGAACAAATGATAAGGATGACAGGTTCAAGTGAATGAAATTTAAGTACCTACATACATACTACAAGGTGAAGAACAAAAAATGATTAGTCTCAAATTAGAAAAATTAAAATAAAAATATGAGAATTTTAAAAATTAAAATAAAAATATGAGAGCATCATAATACTCATAATAGGAAACACAACATTGTATCTATTAGGGAAATTAATATTATCTATATGGGCAATTTCAGGTCTGACTGGACAGATGGTTAAAGAATATGAACAGATGGTTTGCACAAGGAAAAATACAAATAGCAAACAAACACTTGGGAAACTGTTTAGCTTCCATAATAATGAAAGCATTAAAAATTAAAATTGCCTAATATATTGCCTCATGCATATTAAATTTTTAATAATAGTTGTTTTTTTTTTTTATAACCAAAGTTACCAGAGCTTTGAGGACTCTTATGCTGCCTGTAGAAGTAGTATCATACTTTTTCTGGAAAGAAATCTGACAACATGTACTAAAGATCACAATTTGGCAAACTAGCTTTGGGGAGCAAATCCCAAGGAAAAAACTCAATAGCGAGTTGAGTTTTTAAGAAAGCGCCAGTTTTGCAAAGAAGTTTACAGCTATGCTTTTCATAATGGCAGATTAATCCAAAATCATTAACAGCCAGGAAATGACTAAGTTAATCTTGACATAGCATTACAACAAAACATTATGTAACCATTAAAATGTCATATATGAAGACTCTCTGGATTTATGGAATGGTCTACATGAAATAATGTCAAGGAGAAAAAAGTAGAACACAAAATAGTTGATACCTGACAGTATCAGTGGATAAAAGCATGCACATGGAACTGACCTGTACTGAGGCATACCATTTTGGAAGAGGTTAGTATTGTTTGGTGAAAAGAGACTTCTTTTGTACTTTTCTCTTCAAATGACTTTTTACATTTCACAAAACTTCATTTTACATAAATTAAAAAATAGAAGCAGGTAAAAAATTATTGAACACTGTCTCAGAAATCATTACTGATAATATTTGGTGTATATATTCATTCAATCTTTTTTAAGTATACTGTAATTGATGGTTGATGGTTTAATTACTTTCCCTTCGCTCTGAACTATACTCTGATTTTTTCTTTGAGAAACAACTCCCACTCCCATTCTCAGTCATGAGATTTAGATAAGATGGCTCCAGAGCAGTATTTCGCAACCTCAGCACTGTGGACGTTTTGGGCCAAATAATTCTCTGGTGAGCATATGGGTGGGTCAGGGGGCTGTAGGTTTCAATTGTCCAGTGCATTATAGGATGTTTAGTAGCATTCCTGGTCCCTACCTCCTAAATGCCAGTACCATGCTCCTCCCGTGTGACAACTAAAAATGTCTCCAGACATTGCCAGATGTCCCCTTAGGGGAAGTCACCCACCATTGGTTGAGAACCACTGATCTGATCTAGACTTAGACTCTGATTGACTTAAGCTACTTAGCTGATTCCATCCTATTATCCTCAAGGATCTGATCAGAGATGGGCACACAAGCCAAACAGGACTGCCTAGGAGCAAGAAATCAATCATGCTGAACCCATGGGGTTTGAGTTTGATTTCATTCATTTTAACTGCTTGTGAGAATCCATTGTATCAGTGAGACAGTGCGAGAATTAGAGCTGAGATCTGGAAGCGGAGTCTGTAGTTTGGGTGGCTGGGTTAGGGAATATTGTGTAGTACTAATGACAAAACCAGTCACTTGGAAAACAGAATAGAGAGGTGTGGAGAATCTGAGTCGGTGATGTTGCTTGAGCTGCTAGAACTCACCTGAAGGTTTCATCTTGGTTTTTCATTTACTTAATAAATTTCTCACTGTCTTTTTAAAAGTCAGTTTGAAATGGGTCTTTTGTCTTTAGAACCTATAAGTCTAACTGAATTATATTTTTTCAGGAGTATCTTTCTTTTGTTTGTTTGTTTTTTGAGACAAGATCTTATTCTTTTGCCTAGGCTGGAGTACAGTGGTTTGACCAGAGTTTACTGACATCTCGACCTCCCAGGTTCAAGCAATCCTTCCACCTTAGCCTTTCCAGTAGCTGGGACTACAGGTATGCACCATCCTGCCAGCTAATTTTTGTATTTTTTGTAGAGATGGGGTTTCACTATGTTGTCCAGGCTGGTCTCAAACTCCTGGGTTCAAATGATTCTCCCCACCTCCCAAAGTGCTGGGATTGCAGGCGTGAGCCATGGCACCTGGCAGGAGTATCTTTTAAAAATTATTATGTAATTATGAGAGACTTAAAACATCCAGAAAACAAAGACTACAATGTAACATATCTATAACCAGCAGAGTATATTAACAGTGAGGTTAAATGTTTTGAACATTTGTCTCAGACTCCTGTCTTCCCACATTGCCCAATCTCTCTCTCTCAACGAAACATGGAAATACATGTGAATTCCCATTCCCCATTCTCCTTCTTTCCTTATCTTTCTCTCCATTTCCATGTGTGTTTTTGTAATTTTACAACAGATGATTTATATTAAAAGAGTTTAAGCCAACATTCAGTGTATTTTAAAATCTCACAAGAGGTATCATACTGTCTATATACTTTTGCAACTTGAGTTTATCATTCAGTATTATGCTTTTTAAAGATTTATTGAGAGAGAGAGAGAGTTTGATTTCATTCATTTTAACTGCTTGTGAGAATCCATTGTATCAATAAACTGGAGGATATCCATTTTCCTCCTTAGAGACATGATATGGTTTGAGTCTGTATCCCCCCAAAAATCTCATGTCAAATTGTAATCTCCATTGTGGGACTGGATCATGGGGTTGGATTTTCCTTTAGTGGTGCTCTCATGATAGTGAGTGAGTTATTGTGAGATCTGGTTGTTTGGAAGTGTGTAGCACCTCCCACCTCTCTCTCTTCCTCCTGCACTGGCCGGGTAAGACATGCCTGCTTCCCCTTCATCTTCCGCCATGATTGTAAGTTTCCTGAGACTCCCCAGCCATGCTTCCTGTACAGCTTGTGGAACCATGAGCCAATTAAACCTCTTTCTTTATAGATTACCCAGTCTCAGGTATTTCTTTACAGCAGTGAGAGAACGGACTAGTTCAGAAAGTTGACATGCTTTCATTCTTTAGCTATTATGAACCATGCTACAATGAACAACTTCATACAAATCTCCTTGGGCATGCAAGATTTCACTAAAGTAGACATCTAGAAATAGAACTCGTGAATCAAAGAATACACTCATTTCAGTCTTCCTAGGACTCCGCATCATTCATCAAATTAGTTGTACCTACAATGTCTGTGGGTTCCTGTTTCCCTACATCTTCACCAGTATTTGATGTCATGAGATTTACTAGTTTTTGCCTATGTGATGGGTACAAAATGGAAGCTCACTGATTTTTCATTTTTAATTCCCTGATTGTTAATGGGATTTAGAATTTTTTCAGATATTTAGTGACCACTGTGGTTTTCTTTCTGAGTTGTGGGCATTTTGTCTCTTTCTTTCAGATTATTTCTTTTTTATTACAACCTATTGCAATCCTTTATTATTATGCACAACTTTTTATTGAATATACGGGTTCCAATTATTTTCTTCTGTTATGTGGATTGGAGTTTTACTTTGCTCATGATTTTTTTTGTATGGATGTTTTGATTTTTAAGTTGTTTAATTTCTCTAGCTTTACACTTACAGTTTATTTACACACTTTTATTATGTTTATTCCTATATGTGTGCATATAATTATCTACAAACAGTACATATTCTTGTCATTACACTGTAGGTATTCTTTTCTACCTTGTTTTCTCATTTCCTCTATGGATTTTTAAAATCTGTTTTATTTATTCTAATGGATCTTATGTAATAATGATATGCTCCTAAGTTGTCTTCTAAAGTTTCACATTTCAGTTTTTAGTCCACTTGATATTGCATTTGAGGTATAGTGTGATGTAGTGATCTAATATAGTCTTTTTCCACATGGAGAGCTAGTTGTCAGAGTCATTTGTTAAATGTCCATTCAATAAGCCATTTATTAAAAAATATATTCTAGGGCTGGGCACGGTGGCTCACGCCTGTAATCCCAGCACTTTGGGAGGCCGAGGCGGGTGGATCACGAGGTCAAGAGATCAAGACCATCCTGGTCAACATGGTGAAACCCCGTCTTTACTAAAAATACAAAAAATTAGCTGGGCATGGTGGTGCGTGCCTGTAATCCCAGCTACTCAGGAGACAGGAGAATTGCCTGAACCCAGGAGGTGGAGGTTGCAGTGAGCTGAGGTGGCGCCATTGCACTCCAGCCTAAGTAAAGAGAGCGAAACTCCGTCTGAAAAAAAAAAAAAAAAAAAGGTATATTCTGTTCCATTGACCATTTTTTTTAGCTCTATACCAATACCATAATTTCAATACTGTAGTTTTATGATTAATTAGTAGTCAATAATTGTATCTATCTATGGGATTCAAAGTGATGTGGTACTGATGTAGAAAGATTAGATCAAGCTAATTAATGTATCCATCACCTCACCTCCTTATCACTTTTTTGTGGTAAGAATATTTGAAAATCTATTTATATAATTTTGAAATATACATTATTATTAATTATGGTAACCATGCTGTGGTTTAAGACACCCAAATCCTATTCCTCTTGTCCAGCTGAAACTTTGTATCATTTGACCAACATCTCCTTTCACCCTGCCTTCACTCACTGCCCGCAACTCTTCCCTGGTCTGGTAACCACCATTCTTCTTTCTGTTTCTATGAGATCAATGTTTTTAGATTCCATGTATAAATGAGATCATATAGTCTTGCTGTGCCTGGCTTATTTCACTTAGCACACTGTCCTCCAGGTTCATCCATGTTGCAAATGACACAGTTTCCTTCTTTTTAAAGGTTGTATAGCATTCTGTTGTGTAGATATCACATTTCCTTTACCCATTTATCTGTTGATGGAGACTTAGGTTGCTTTAATATCTTGGCTATGTGACTAATGCTGAAATGAACATGGAAATGCATATCTCTCTTCATCATGCTGATTTCAATTCCTTTGGCTGTATACTCAGAAGTGAGATAGTTGGATCAATACTATCATTTTATATCAAGCCTTAGTATTTGGCAATTATAAATCTCCCTTCATCAAAAATTTAGTGGCTATTTTTGGCTCTGCATTCATACAAGTGAAATATAGAATCACCTTCCATGTGAAATCTAGTAGCATAAAAAGAATTCTGTTGAAATGCTGATTGGAATTGCTTTGAATTTATAGAGTAAGAGGCAGACAATTGCCTTTTTAAAAAAATTACATGACATTAAAATAATAAGTTAAAAATAATGA
The DNA here is from genome assembly GCF_049354715.1 of Callithrix jacchus. Classification (NCBI taxonomy): domain Eukaryota; kingdom Metazoa; phylum Chordata; class Mammalia; order Primates; family Cebidae; genus Callithrix; species Callithrix jacchus. The sequence goes on along the minus strand of NC_133508.1, from coordinate 23,574,345 downwards.
AGTTTTCTATAGTTTTATGCTATTGTCCATAAAATGCTTATAAATCTTTTGTTACATTTATTCATAGAAACTTTGTAACCTTTGTTGCCATTGTGTGTGTGTTAAACATTCTAATATCTAGTTGTTGTGTATTTAAATGTAATTTTAGTATATTTATACAGCTATATATTGCTTAACAAAGAGAATTGCTCTGAAAAATGCATCATTAGGTGATTTTGTCATTGTGTAAACATTATAGAGTGTACTTACACAAATGTAGATCATATAACCCACTACACACCTAGGCTGTCTGGTACAGTCTGCTGCTCCTAGGCTACAAACTGTACAGCATGGGACTACACTAAATCCTGTATGCAATTTTTAATGCAATGGTAAGTATCTGTGTTTCTAAGCATATATAAACATAGAAAATGTATAATAAAAATGTAGCATTATCATCTCAATGAACTACCATGGTATATGTGGTCTATTGTTGAAAGAAATGTCATTATATGGCATATGACTGTATTTTACCCAGTAATCTTGCCACACTCCCTTCTTGCATTCAACAATGTGTCTTGAAGAATTTCTTAGATTTTCTAAGAAAATGATCTCATTATCACATCATCTTTCTTCCTTTCCTGTCCAATACCTTTAATTTCTTATTGTGCTGGCTGAGACCTCCAGTCAATGTTGAATAGAAGTTGTGACAGCAGGTGCCCTTGTTTTGTTCCTGACTCTAAAGGAAATGCTTCTAACACTTCCCCAATACATAGTATAGATTGTTGGAGGTTATTAGGATATCAAAGTTCCTTTCTGTTTCTAGTTTACTAAGAGTTTTTGTCATGAACAACCATTGAATTTTATTTGTTGACTTTCCTGCTGCAGTGAGATGATAGTATAATTTTTATCCTTTACTGTGTTAATGTAGTATGTTATATTAATAGATTTTCTAATGCTAAGCCATCAGATCATTTTCATGACCATACTTGGTCTTGATGTGATTTGTTTTTTAAAAAATATGCATTTAATTTGGTTTGCCAATATCTTCTTTAGGATTTTTGTATTTATATTCAAAACTGAGTTTAGTTTATAACTTTCCTTTCTCCTAGTTCCATTGACCATATTTTTAAGTTAAGCTTATGCTAGTCTTAGCAAATGCATCTCGAAGCCTTATGTATATTGCTCAAAATCAATCTGTGTGTGTGTATTTATATAATTTTAATGGCTTCACTAGTGTTTGGATATATCATAATCTATTTGCAAGTTAAAGAACATACTTTATGTATAGTTTGTTGGTGATTTTAATTGTAAAGATGATGAACAGTTAATAAAACCAATATAAAAAATAATATTTTATTGTTCTGATCTATCTGGTTCCATTCCCATATCACAGAGTTTTCCTGGCTAAATTGTTGTGCTAGCACCTACCTTTAAGCAGAGGTGAGTTCCCCCTTGAGAGGCCTGGCATCTTTCCTGCTCTGCAGACTGGCATCATTTCAAGATGAACCTAGGTTTGGTCCAGGGAACTCCTACTCTGGATATTGATCTCCTGGGCTCTTCATGTCTGAGCTATCTTGCCTTTATCCCCACACTCTGCCAATTAGTTTTCTTCCATTAAAATATGAAGACTTTTGCTGTCTCTAGTGCTCCTCTGGGTCCTTTACTTTCTGAGGCTAATCTAACTTGTTTTGTCAAGGGAACCAGTCCTTATCTGGCACTCTAGAATAAAGGTCTAGAAAGCTGAATTCTAACTCAGTAATTTCTCTGGTTGTCCTTCAGTCTACCCACTTCCATTTTCATGAGACTTTGTTTACATATAAGGTGTGGTTCCAGGATGGTTCTACTGGCTTTTTTTTTTTTCTTTTTTTGTTTGTTTTGAGTCAGGCTCTCACTCTGTTGCTCAGTTGAAGTGTGGTGATATGATCATGACTCACTATACTGGCCATCTTCAAGTTTTAAGTGATCGTCCTGCCTCAGCCTCCTGTGTAGCAGGGATTAAAGACACATACCACCATGCCCAGCTAATTTTTGTATATCTTCGTAGAGATACAGTCTCACTATGTTGCCCACACTGGTCTTGAACTCCTGGGCTCAAGTAATCCTCCCATTTCAGCCTCTCAAAGTTCTGGAATTACAGGTGTGAGCCACCACACTGAGCCACCAAACCTGGCCTCCACTGGCTCTTTGTTGTATCTTTACAAATATTCAGTCTGGTCCTTGAAACCCAAATACCACCCTCCTGTGGCCGAGAAATATTTCAGCATGGAGGAAGATCTAGATTATCCTCGATTTGTGCCTTCGAGCACCTTCAGCAAGTTCTTCAAAATCATGAGAGCAAATCTCTGAACATATTTACAAGCGATGGTGAATCTTCTCTCTCCAGATGGCTCACCACAGCAAGTTAATCCCACTTCATGTTACTGGTAATTGAATTCTCCCCTGAGAAGGAAATTGTATGAGATCCATGAACATTTGATGTATGGATATTTCTAAACAGCCTGACTTGGAAAAGATTAAAACAGCCTTGTATTCCCAATCCCTCAGACCTCCTCGCCAGCAGGACCCAGATTTTAATCTGCTCCAGGTGGCTAAACTCAGGAAGGCTTATACCTCTCAGCATCTTCAATTAATGCCAAGTGTAATCATAGTTGGCAGAGTTCAAGGTGTTCTGGCACGTTCAAGGGACGGGCAGAGAACCTCCCTGCCAAGTCCTCAGAGTCCTATCTTTTGGATAGCACTTTTCATAATCAAAAGCTACCGTGATTAATGAGCTGCAGGCAATGGGTAATCCCCCTGTACTTAAAAATCAGAACCATGGAAAAAGAAGTAAGAGCAAATTATCCCACATAGCCTTGGGTTTCTTGACCTCAGAAGCTTTCTGCAAAATCTTTCTTTTAGGACCTTTGCCATGCAGACAGCTGAAACCTGACTAAGAGAGAGAGGCTACCTACTGCTCTGCGTCCGTGAGTGTATTTGTTTAAATGCTACCCATGAGCCCAAAGGCGTTTGAAATTGGCCACATTTGAAAGTAAAACAAAGCATCAAGACATTGGGTTTGGAAAATAATCACATGACTGGGCTTGCTTTTTTTGCCTGTCTGACTGGCATCTGGCTCAAGGCAACACCAAGCAAGCTGCTTCCAGAGCTTGTTATAAGAACAACTCCATAGTGGAAACTGACCCCCCGACACTACTTCTAGCAAGCCTTAAATTCCAATTTATACCACAGGATTGAAAAGGAAGTTTTACCTTAGGAAAAAGAATTCGAAATTGAGCAAATGTTTTTCTTTAATTTGATGGCTACAGAGAAGTTTTGTTTTGTTTTTTAAAGAGAAGCTTTGTAAATTTCCCTAGAAACAAGTAAATCAGAGTTGCAGAGCAAACAGAGAGACTCGTCCTTGTATTTAATGCCTTTTCAGAAATACTACCAAGCTAATGGAGTAAAAAATCACCTCTAGAAACTTAATAGGCTTACAACATTTTTGATGTAGGTAATATGTTGGCTTTTATGACTATCAAAAGGTCAACAGAAAACAAGAAAATAGTGTTCATCATTCAACTAAGTCCTTGACTTTTTTTTTCAATTTTATAAATTACTGAAGTTTTTATTTAAATTAGATTTCATTAGTCATTGTAAAATGGCACATTGACTTCACTGCGGATTATTTTAAAAGCTGTAGAAATGGAGTCAATTTTATTTTATCACGCACACACAACATAAAAGCCTTTGTAATTACTTTGTTTTATGAGACTCCCCATCAGTCGGATACATTGTAAATATCCCATTCCACAGTTTATAGGTGGGGAAAATGAACCACGTGGAGGTTAAGCTGCTCATGTTCACATTACAGCAGCAGTGATGGAATTAAATCTGAGCCATTCTCAGTAAAGGAAGAATCTGCCCCCATATATGAAATCCAGAGCCCTCCAAGTGTTTTGCAAGAAAGAGCTCTAGAAAGAACATCCTAGAACTGGAGAAAGTATCCACATGTGGATCTCAATTCCATCCTTCCCTCTTGGCAGCAGTCAGTGTCCAGTGTCCTGCTCTGTTGTAAAAAACATGAACAATGAATTTACTGTGTTCCCTTTTGCACAGCCCAGGCGGACTGACAATTCCTAAACAACATGAATACGTGCAAAAGGAAAACCAGAAGGAAATAAACAGTGAATTAAACCTCCTCAATTCACCCATCCCCTCCCATAATCCGATTTTGTGGTGCCTTAGATTCACCCTTCCTCCCATGACTTCCCTTCCACATAAACTCTTCCAGCGAGTCCTCTGGAATTCCACTTCTCCCATAAACAAACTCCTGCTTTGAGGCTCAGGTTACTTATGTCTACAAACATCCATGTCCTGTTTCTCAGTCCTGCCATCTGTCAACCTTTTGGTCACTCTCCCACATTCACTGGGGACTTGTATGCCTGGTTTCGTGTCTTTCTCTCTAGTCCAGTAGCTGGGTGACCTCAGGGTTCATGCCGAGGACTGTTCCACACTCCCACTGCAGGTCTGTGTGCTAAAGCCTAATCTTCCCCACTGCCTCCATCAGGAAGCTAGGGCATCAGATACTCAGAATGTCTGGACCAGGCAATTTAAATAAAAGTCTGTCCCCAAAACTTTTTGTCTCAAGCAACTCCCAGTCATAGAATCAGAAATACTTCAATCATTGTGTAAATAGCTCTTAGTCTTAAAATGCATTTTATCTGCAGCAAAGCAGAATTCTTGTTGAAACTGCTGGGTAAGAAGGTTCTAAAAAATTTCTCTTGATTACAAAATAGTAAATGGAAATTATTAATAACCCATTCATACAAGTTTCATGTGTATAAATTATCATAGATATTACTATTGAGTTTGTGGACTGCCATGGCTATGTGATTTGGTGACTGTAATAACATTTATAAGGGCTTTTCCCATAGGAGCTGAGTCCCCCCAGGAATCATTACACTTGACTCAGGGGCTTATTTGGTATTTGTTTTCTATTTGTCCTCAGTGTTTTTTGTTTCCTCTAAAATCTTATTCCCTGTTTTTTTGTATGTTTGTTTGTTGCTTTAATTGAGTTTTTGGCATTTGGTACTCTATTTTTCCCCGTGTTGAATTTTTGAGTTATGCCTCTTTGTAATTGTTTTTAATGGTTGCTCTAGAGGTTACCATTACATCCTTATTACGTCTATTATACCACTTCTCACATAAAATCTTTTTATTTTATTTATTTATTTATTTTTTGAGACTGAGCTTCGCTGTTGTTACCCAGGCTGGAGTGCAATGGCATGATCTCAGCTCACTGCAACCTCCGCCTCCTGTGTTCAAGCAATTCTCCTGCCTCAGCCTCCCGAGTTGCTGGGACTACAGGTGCGCACCACCATTCCCAGCTAATTTTTGTATTTTTAGTAGAGACAGGGTTTCACCTTATTGACCAGGATGGTCTCGATCTCTTGACCTCGTGATCCACCCGCCTCCACCTCCCAAAATGCTGGGATTATAGGCATGAGCCACCGCGCCTGGCCTACATAAAGTCTTAAACTATATGCAGTCACCTCTCCATAGTCATGGGTTCTGCACCTGGGCATTCAACCAACCATGGAAAGAAAATATTTTAAAAAACAATAAAAGATAACAATATAAAATACAAATAAAATATAGGATAGCAACTAATCATATAGCATTTACATTGTATTAGGTATTAGACGTAATCCAGAGATGATTTAAACTAAATGGGAGGATGTGAGTAGGTTCCATGCAACTACTATGCCGTTCTTAGCAAGGACTTGAACAACAGCAGACATTTGTATCCATACGAGGTCCTGGACAGTCTCATCTTTGTGCTATTGTTTTTAAACATCTTACTTCAACATATACCATAGACACCACAACACAATGCTTTATTTTTGCTTTGTTTATTTATTTTATTTTTGCTTTGTTTATTTGTAAATTTTTTTTAGAGACAGAGTTTTGCCATGTTGCTCAGGCTGGTCTCAAACTCCTGGACCCTGGACTCAAACCCTGGATCCACCTGCCTAGGCCTCCCAAAGTGCTGGGATTACAGGTGTCAGCCATTTCACAAAGCCCTATTTTTGTTTTAAATAGTTAATTTACCTGTGAAAACATTTTAAAAATGAGAAAGGTCTTCTACATTTCTCTATATATTTACCATTCCTGGTGTTCTTTATTTCTTTGTACAGATTTGACTTTCCAACTGGTGTTATTTCCCTTCAGACTAAAGAACATGCTTTGACAATTATTGTAGTGCAGGCTTGCTGACAACAAAGTCTCTCGGTTTTGTTTTTTTAGAAAATGTCTCCTTTCACCTTCATTTTTGAAAGGAATTTCTCCCATTTATAGACTAGATTGACAGTTCCCCCAGAGAACCCCCTCCTGCCTCTTCAGCAGTCTAAAGATGTTATTTCATTGACTTCTGGCTTGTACTGTATTATGAAAAGTCAACAGTTATCTTTTCTCCTACATGTAAAGCGATTCTTTCCCCAGCCCCACCAGCTGATTTTAATGTTTGGTTTCCAGCATTTTGACTATAATGCCTAGATGTGAATATCACTATGTTCTAACTAAGGCTTGTTGAAATTCTTCAATTTGTGGGTTGAAATTTTCCCACAAATTTGAAAATTGTTCAGCTATTATTTCTTTAAGTGTTTTTTTTTTCTGTCTTAATCTCTCTCTCATCCTCTTCTGTGGCTCTAATTATATATTTATTAGATTATGTGATACTGTCCCACAAGGTACTACTAAGGCTCTGTCCATGTTTTTATTATTTTTTTTCCCTGTGCTTCAGTTTTGATATGCTACCTGCAAGTTGACTGGCCTTTTCTTCTGCAGTGTCTAATCTACTGTTAAATCAATACAATTAAATTTTATATTTTTCAGATTCAGAATTTCTATTTGCTTCCTTGTTTTTATATTTCTGATTTCTTGGTTGAGATTCCATATCTGTTAACTCCTTAAGTTCATCTTTTCCTTTAAATCCTTGAATAAATTTATAATAGCTGTTTTAAAGTCCTGTCCAAGAATTCCAGCATGTGTCATCTTTGGGTCGGTTTCTATTAATTTCTTTTCCTTCCTGATTGTGGTCCACTTTCTTCCTGCTTTGTGTCACAGCTGGTAATTTTTTATTATATGCTGGACTTTGAGGATGCTGCCTGGTGCTGGATTTTGATGTTTTTCCTTAGTAAAGTGTGTTGATTTCACTTCTGGCATCCAGTTTCTTTACTGATGGATTAGTCTGATTTTGCTAAGACTTGTTTTAGACTTTGTTAGGGCAGGTCTTGGGTGGTCCTTGTTTTAGGTATGGCCTTTCTAGATGAGATCTCCTGACCTCAAGTTACCTGCCTGCCTCGGCCTCCCAAATTGCTGGGATTGCAGGCTTGAGCCACTGTATACCTGAGGTGGCTCTCAGCTGAATACCTGAGGTGTTCAGCAAGTTCTCTCCACTCTGGCTGGTTGGAACTCTGACATCTTCCAGCTCCAGGTGACCTCTGGAACCTCCGCTCTGCTCAGGGGCCCCCAGTAGCTGTTCTGTTCGCCACAGGGTCTCGCCTTCCATGTGTACAACTTTGTCTTCAGCCAAAGACTTAAGGATTTAAAGGGCCCTTTATGAATCCAGGAATTCTGCAGTTTCTCTTCTGAGAAGCTCTGGCCTCTATACCATTCTAACCCCCAAATTCCAGCTGCTTTAACAGCCTTGAACCAAACTCTTGTTTTGTTAGCACAGTGAGACCACTGCTATCTGTTTGGGCTCCATTTTCCTCTTCCACAGTGTGGAAGGTGCCCCCAGGTACTTTCCAAACCTGTCATTGCAAATGTACTGTTTCCTTTATTCTAAAGATTACAGCCCTTTGCCGTCTGTTGTCTGTGACTGAGAACAGATGCTTTATGCATTTTGCCCAGTTTTGTACTTACTATTTTTAAGTGTTAAGTCTGATACTTCTTAGTTCATCATGACCAGAACCAAAAGTCAGCTCAGGAGTTTTTAGAGCTACAAATCTTCATGTTTGGGGAAGAAACATTATATTTTAATTTATTTGTTTTTATAATGTGGCACTGAAAAAAATATTTCTACTGGTTTTCATGTTTTTCTCTTTCCTCTTCTCTATATCCAGCTTCTTCTTTTTTTAATTATCCTTAATAGGAGTGACCAAGGTTGGTTTATATGTAAACTGGAATTCTGGCAACTATAGAAGAGTTTTATACAACACTAAATCTGCAAATCCTATCAGTATACTCCTGAGGAATAGAGAGGGATTTATGTATAGAAAACATATAAACAGCTAGGTTTAGAAAGCTTAGGAAAACACAACTTTTTTTTTTTTTTTTTGAGATGGTGTCTCACTGTGTCACCCAGGCTGGAGTGCCATGGCACAATCTCATCTCACTGCAACCTCTGCCTCCCAGGCTCAAGTGATTCTCGTGCCTCAGCCTCCCGAGTAGCTTGGATTAGAGGTGCCCGCCACTGCACCCAGCTAACTTTTGTGTTTTTAGTAGAGACAGGGTTTCGCCATGTTGGCCAGGCTGGTCACGAACTCCTGACCTCATGTTATCTGCCCGCCTCAGCCTCCCAAAGTGCTGGGATTATAGGCGTGAGCCACTGCACCCAGCTGGAAAACATATGTTTAATAAAATTTGCTTGCCTTATTTTCCTGGCCTGCTTATGCCTGTATAAGCACAATCTCAATTTTCATTCAAGAGTGTTTCAAAAATCTGCCTTTTTTTCTTTTGACAAGGCCAAGGAACCCCACTTCATGCTTCCCAACTTCCCTCAATCTTCTGATTCATTTTCTAGTCTGGGAAAGTGTCTCGTTTCCAAGTATATAGCAGAAACTGTATGGTCTATACTGTGGCTTTCATCATGATAAAGTGAAACCCCACCTTCACCCCATCCACATCATGGAAAAGCTAGAGAGTAGTCAACCCATTACAGGTTCATGAAATGACAGTGTTTTCAAGATGCAATCATCTTACCATTCATAATTTAGAGCTGAACACATACTATAATAGGAGTTGATTCTTCCCAGCGTTTGCAAGTATTGTGCTGAATTTTAGACCAGAAGGGGCCTTAGAGGTCATCACATTCAAACTCTTCATTTGCATTTTAGCCAAATGAGATCCATAGAGGCTGATACTTTTCCCAGTTTCACACACCTAAAGGATTAGAAGCAGATCAATAACTTGCATTTTCTGACCTCTAATACAGATTCTTTATGCTTCGCTATGTAAATGCAAGATTGACCTCTCCTGATTCCCTTGTTCTTTATAGAGGCAGAGCTGTTCTTCCAACAAGTTCTATACACGACAGAACTCTGTAGGAAATGGTGAAATTGAGATGATCTAAACAATCATATCTATTTTGTCTTGATTCTTTTGAAGCATTCTATTTCTTCATTCTCAGTTTATTATTCTAAAGGCCCATATTTTGATTGAACATATTCATTTTTTGTTATAATGAATGCATAAACTTTATTTAAAAGTATCCATTTGACTGCATGTCTTAACAGCTGAATAAGCAGACCATTGCTGCCTATGTTGATTACATTTTACCTCCCTTCTCTTTGCTTGCCTAGATCTGGATGATTGATTTACAAATGAAAAAGCAGAACATCACATTACACTTCTCTGAAAGCCAAGTTCATGTGCATCTAGTAATTATCCACACAGGTAGCATCATTTTCATGCTTTTGTTAATAAATAATCTTCACTTGAATAAAAATCATCTACTTCTTGATTACTTATTATTTATAATTTATTGAATGTTATACTTTCAAATTACGAATTAAAGAGGTATCATCTGTAAACTCACAATACCATGACTGCTACCTCGTTTAAGGACTTAAGTTAACAAGTATTTATTACATACTTGTGAAAGGTCATAAGGGACATGGTATTATTTCTGTCTTCATGCACCTCTAACCAAGTCTGGCAGTTAACATGTAGATTCACATGAATGGAAACAAAGTTGGGGATAAGCTGGGAAAGTCAGGGACAGTTTTCCAGAAGGAGGGAGCTTTGAGGGAGGTGTGGGTAGAGAGAGTATTGGGAAGCTGGAAGAAGCAGGGGCAGCAGTGCAGCTTATAATCCCAGCACTTAGGAGGCTGAGGCACGGGGACTTCTTGAGCCCAGGAGTTCAAGACTAGCCTGGGCAACAAAGTGAGACCTCATCTCTACAAAAACAAACAAAAATTAGCCAGCCATGCTGATACACAGCTGTAGTTGTAGCTACTCAAGAAGCCAGGTGGGAGGATTGCTTGAGCCCAGGAGTTAGAGGCTGCAGTGAGCTGTGTTTGCTCCACTGCACACCAGCCTGGGCAACAGCGTGAGACCCTATCTCAAAAAAAAAAAAAAAGCAAGAAAGAAAAGAAACAAAAACAGAATGCCAGAACAGAGACATAGAAAAAAGAGCAAGCAGGCTATTTATGAGGACTATGTTAGGGTTAGGTGATAAATAAGAACCAATATCTAACATTCCTTGAATTCCAGGAACTCTACTGATCTCTGTATACTTTGATGATTTTTTTATCTTTGTGGTGTGTGTGTGTGTGTGTGTGTGTGTGTGTGTGTGTGTGTGTGTTTAGACAGGTTCTTGCTCTGTTGCCCAGGCTGGAGTATAGTGGTCTGATCTTGGATTACTGCTACAGCCTCTGTCTCCCAGGCTCAAGTGATCCTCCCACCTCAGCCTCCTGAGTATCTGGGACTGCAAGCACATACCATCATGCTGAGCTAATTTTTGTATTTATCGTAAAGATGGGATTTCACAGTGTTGCCCAGGCTGGTCTTGAACCCCTGGGCTCAAGCGATCCTCCCACCTTCACCTCCCAAAGTGCTGGAATTAAAGGCATGAGACACTGCACTTGGGCTCTGTTATTTAGTTTTTTAGCAAGACTTGTGCCACTGACCAAACTATGTAAGTAAAAAATTATAACACTTCCTTCAACCCAGCATACACACAGGTCACTAATGGAAAGCTTTAGTCAGGCGTGCACGCTCACTAACTCCCCCCAGGAATGCTCTGTCAATCCTACCACACGAATACATGACGAGTCAAGCCGGCTGAAGGCTCTCCCGGTCCATAAAGTGCTATATTCCTGTGTTGTAAGACAGAACATAGAAGGAGCTCAGTGGTAGTGTGCCTCCCAAACAGTGAAAGAGAACAGCACAGCACTCACGCCGTGATGAACAACAGGCATCTGGAAGGTCGCCTACACCAACGTGTTTCTTCTTCCTCCTCGTGGTACATTTTCAGGAGCTAATCTTTCCGGGAGCTCCACTAAGAAGGAAACCAGGATCTCATCCTAGTCAATATTCTAAGAATTTTGAGGCACACACATTTTATTTATTTATTTATTTAGAGGCAGGGTCTCTCTTTGTCACCTCGGCTGGAGTGCAGTGGTGCCATCACAGAGCACTGCAGCCTTGAACTCCTGGGCTTAAGTGATCCTCCTGCCTCAGCCTCCTGAGCATTTAGGACCATGGGTGCATGACACAATTTATTTATTTATTTTTGGTGAAGATGGGTCTTGCTGTGTTACCCAGGCTGGTTTTGAACTCCTGGGCTCAAGTTATCCTCTGCCTCGGCCTGCCAGATTGCTGAAATTACAGGCATGAGCCACAAAATATCTTTTAGAGAAGGGAAACCATATTCTAGTTCTTTTCCTTAGGACTTCTATTCTATTCCACTTCCTGATCAGGTAAAAAGTATACTGGAAAACCCCACCTTCTTTCGTATTATCTTTCTTTTTTTTTTTTTTTTTGAGACGGAGTTTCACTCTTGTTACCCAGGCTGGAGTGCAATGGTGCGATCTCAGCTCACCGCAATCTTCGCCTCCTGGGTTCAGGCAATTCTCCTCCCTCAGCCTCCTGAGTAGCTGGGACTACAGGCGTGTGCCACCATGCCCAGCTAAATTTTGTATTTTTAGTAGAGACAGGTTTTCACCATGTTGACCAGAATGATCTCGATCTCTTGACCTTATGATCCACCCGCCTCGGCCTCCCAAAGTGCTGGGATTATAGGCATGAGCCACCGCGCCCGGCTTTCTTTCATATTATCTTTAAATTCTCTCCTTTTCTCCAAGATAACCATTTATGGAAATTGGAGTGCCTGCAAGAAGGGGAGACTTGCCTCTGATCCTCTGGCCAGAGGCTTAATGAGACAGACTAAAGAGCAGTGAGAGAATACTTGACATGAATTCTCTGGAGTTTGGAGCATACAAGCTCAGGAGGCCTGCTGCCAACTTTTGTTCTAGAGTGTTCTGAAGGAGGATTGTCCTGTGGAGAACTCACTCTGCACCAGCAAGTCTTTTTTATTTGTTTGTTTGTTTTTGAGATGGAGTTTCGCTCTCATTGCCTAGACTAGAGTGCAATGGCACAATCTCAGCTCACTACAACCTCTACCTCCAGGGTTCAAGCGATCCTCTTGCCTCAGCCTCCCAAGTAGCTGGGATCACAGGTGCCTGCCACCACACTCAGCTAATTTTTTGTATTTTTAGTGGAGATAGGGTTTGGTTATGTTGGCCAGGCTGGTCTCAAACTTCTGACCTCAGGTGATCCACCTGCGTTGGTCTCCCAAAGTGCCAGGATTACAGGCATGAGCCACTGCACCCAGCCCATACCCACAAGTCTTAGAGCATGGCAGTGGCCTGGGAAGAAGTGGTGTGCAGCCCTACCCCAGCCAACTTCTCTGTGCTCTTTGGAGAAAAGCAAAAAGTATCCTATTCATCCCCATGGCTGAGCACGGAGGACTGTGCATGGAACCTAGGGAAAGGTAAGAGCTATGGGCTTTCCCAGGGGCCACCAAGCAAATGATAGAGTACTCCCCATTCTTTGGGCTGCCATGTGAGGTTAAAGAGAGATGGTCTTGGTCTTCAGTGACCAAGGGGTGGAGATGAAACTTAACACTATCCAGGGAAAGATGATAAACCTGTAAGCTGAGTCAACCACATCAGTCTAGGTCACCATATTAGAGCAAACCAAATGCAAGCCAGAGAGCTACCGTTCTGAGTGTTACAAAACAACGTGTCAAATCCATCTGTCATCTTGCACTGAGATAAAGATCCAGCTCTGCAGAGAGTTACTGGAAGGCATTCCAACATCAGTTCCTGAAAAATATTTCTTTATCGCAACAACTGCTATTTACCAACTGCTGTGAGCTTAGTGTGTTAGGAGCGGCATTTCTTTATCCCTTCTCTACCTCCTCACTGGAGAACATCCTCCCCACCAGCCAACCAAACCCAACATGCTAGGGCGGGAGAAAGAATGAAAAGCAATCCAGACCCCTTACAGCACTCCAAGCCCTTGTCTCCACGGTCTAGTCTGTATCAAAGAAGAGCTTTGAATTTAGCAGACTAAAGAGCTTTTTGTTTTGTTTTGAGACAGGGTCTCACTCTGTTGCCCAGGCTGAAGTGCCGTGATGCAATCATAGCTGACTGCAGCCTCCAATTCCTGGGCTCAAGTGATCCTCCTGCCTCAGCCTCCTGAGTAACTGGGACTACAGGTGCATACCACCACACCTGGCTGATTTATTTATTGTTATTTTTTATTTATTTTTAGCAACAGGGGTCTTGCTGTGTTGCCAGGGCTGGTCTCAAACTTCTGGCCTCCCGTCCTTGGCCTCCCAAAGTGCTGGGATCATAGCAGTGAACTACACAGCACATGGCCAGACTGTGTTTTAGTAACTGAGAGTAACTGATGTTGGCCTATTATTTACAAGTCTGAGTCTCTGTTTTGATGTTATGGAATCTAAGATGTCATTAGTGGCGGGGAGAAATTCATTTGACATAGAAAGCTGTGGTTAAGGCAAGAATATCATTATACTTTCAAATCATTTAAATTCCTTAGTAAATCGGTTATATAGATAATTTCATTTTAAAAAGATTGCCATTTAAAGTGGCTGCTTTTGGCTGGGTGCAATGGCTCATGCCTATAATCCTAGCACTTTGGGAGGCCGAAGTGGGTAGATCACCTGAGGTCAGGAGTTCGAGACTAGCCTGGCCAACATGGCGAAGCCACGTCTCTACTAAAAATACAAAAATTAGCCGGGCGTGGTGGCAGTTGCCTATACCAGCTACTCGGGAGGCTGAAGCAGGAGGATTGCTTGTATCTGGGAGGTGGAGGTTGCAGTGAGCCAAGATCATGCCATTTCGCTCCAGGCTGGGTGACACTGAGGCTCCGTTTCAAAACAGAAACAAAGTGGCTGTTCTTTTCCTAAGTTTGGGACTTTAAAGAAGCAATTCTTCCATCTACAAAATTAATTTATGAGCTACCGTCATTTTTCAGCTATTTAAGGTATTGGCATACTTTGTGTCTCTTCCCTTGTCTTTCAAAAAAAGATAAAGGAAAATTCTTGGAACCTGGGAGAAAAATGGTTATAAACAGAAGAAGTTCTTTAAGTAGGAGGTATCTTATCTCTTTAAGAAGAAAGTTCCACTCTCATTCATCTGTGGTTAGTGTCCACGACAGCAATTTTCCAAATGGTAACCTCATGCACAAAGTGCACTCATATTTCTTAAAACGTGAGCCATTGAGCTCCTCTCACCTGAAGGGTCCATCCCCATGTGACACAAGAAGAGGAAGCAGAACTATGAAAAATTACAGGACAAGAAATAGAAAACACATTCTTCTTTTGCCTTGTGTGAGTTCTTCTGTTTTAGTAAAGAGGTTTTATCATCTTAAGTATTCCAGTCACTGGCACCAAGACCAAAGTAAAAACAGCCTAATTCCAATGATGTTGGTATATTTTTTACAAGTCTCAGTCTCTGTTTTTGATGTCCATTTAAGATTTTTGTATAAATTTTGTAACACTTTTTCCCTAATGTGTATTCTATCGTTAGTATTTGGGGATTTGGGATCAAAACAATCTGACATTATATTGAAACTTTTAAAATAAGCAATTTAAACCAGGCATGGTGGCCCATGCCTGTAATCTTAGCATTTTGGGAGGCCAAGGCAGGAGGATCACTTGAGGCCAGGAGTTCAAGACCTGCCTGGGCAACACAGCAAGACCCCATCTCTCAAAAAAAAAATACAAAAATTATCCAGGTGTGGTGGGTATGTGCCTGTAGTCCCAGCCATTTGGGAAACTGAGGCAGGAGGATCACTTGAGCCCAGGAGTTCAAGACTGCAATGAGCTATGATGGCAGCACTGCATTCCAGCCCGGGTGACAGAGCAAGACCACTTCTCAAAAATAAAATAAGCAATGGCCAGGTGCAGTGGCTCACCCTTGTGATCCCAGCACTTTGGGAGACCGAGGTGAATGGATCACCTGAGGTCAGGAGTTCCAGACTAGCCTTGACCAACATGGTGAAACCCTGTCTCTACTAAAAATACAAAAAATTAGCTTGGCATGGTGAGGGGTGCCTGTAATCCCAGCTACTTGAGAGGTTGAGGCACAAGAATCGCTTGAACCTGGGAGGCGGAGGTTGGAGCTGAGATCACACTATTGCACTCCAGCCTGAGCAACAAGAGTGAAACTCCATCTCAAAATATGCATATATATATATATATATGCAATCAACATCATCTCTATGTGCCTTGAGGAAAAAAAGTAATGACTTTTGAAAAACTGAATATACAAAATAAAATCTTGCATGATCCTTCATTACCAATATTCTGCCTTCAATCTTGCTGCACCTGCAGAGCCTTCATGGAACATTGTGTTAGGCTGTTATGAAGAAAGGATGGTGGAAAAGGATTGGGTAGAGCAAGCTAGGCAAAAAGTAGAAATTGTGACAAATGAGCAAATGAATGAGTTTCTCGGATTAATCTCTGAACTTGCTGATCAAGAGATGGAACTTGAGAAGGGAAGTAATAAATCAGAGACTGTGGACAGTTACTGATTACTGAGAGCAAGGCCCTCAAATCAGCTCTCCTGGAGGTAGGCTGACTTTGGGTGCATATAGTTAGAGCACCCCTGTGGACCACTGAGACCCAGGAGGATGTATGGGAGGGAATGATATTTACGGCAAGAAAAGCAAAAACAATAATAAAGGAAGCTTTTTAAAAAGAAAAGCCTTACCTTTGAACAGCACATTGCGATCTTTGTTTATTTCATCTTAATTCTGATGCCAGCTATGGAGTATGTTTTGCTAGTTTATAGTAAGTGAGTGACTGCTCCAGGAGTCCCTAACTAGAGCCAACACTCAACCCAGGTCTTCTGATGCCAACTCCAGTGTTCTGTCCCTGATGGGCTCAGGCAGAAGGATGAAGATACCCAGCATGCCCAGAGCATCTTCCCTGGGACTGTATGTGCTTGAAAGTTGCTTCAACCCAAAAATTGGGAACAGGCTTTCTTCTGATGCAATGGAATGTTTTCTTTTTCTTTCTTTCTTTCTTTTTTTTTTGAGACAAAGTCTCACTCTGTTGCTCAGGCTGGAGTGCAGTGGTGCAATCTCAGCTCACTGCAAACTCTGCCTCCTAGGTTCAAGTGATTCTCCTGCCTCAGCCTTCTGAGTAGCTGGGACTACAGGCGAGTGCCTCCACACCTGGCTAATTTTTTGTATTTTTAGTAGAGACGGGGTTTCACCTGTTTCATCCTGTTAGCCAGGATGGTCTCAATCTCCTGACCTTGTGATCCATCTGCCTCAGCCTCCCAAAGTGCTGGGATTACAGGCATGAGCCACTGCGCCCAGCCTGTGTTTACTTTTTATAGAAAAGATGAATTTTATGAACTTTACATTTCTCCTTTTTTTTTTCTTTTGGTTTCCGAAAAGCCCAGGGCCCAATTTCTGGCCTGGTCTCTAATTTAGAAAATTGCGCATAACCTTCTGGTCATATTTTCCCATTCTATCCTTACTATCTGTCACCTTGACTTTTTATTCACATTTTCTTATTTTCAAGTGGCATGCATATCATCAGCCTCTTTCAATTACTTGTGGAACAAGGTGGGCTATAAATATATAAACAACCAAGGTCAATATTTAACATTTGATAGCTCTAGTTTCTGGAGGTAGAGCTATCATTCTGAGTGCTATAAGACAACATCTAAACAGCCATCTTTTTACCTGCGCCTGGATGAATAAACAGCTATATATAGTGATGTTGCAAACCATTCAAGCATCAGTGCCTGTCAAAGATTTTATCATCATAACAGCTGTGTTTTATCGAGAGCTTTGAGCACTACACTGCTGTGTGCACCAGGAGAGGGGTGCGTGTTCTCTGGATTTAGACAGGAAGCATAGTCTACTTTCATCACTGAGGAAAATCCCACTGGGAAGAGGCGTTAAGTCTGGACTTTCCAAATAATCACACTAGAGGGGGAAGAAGCCCCTTGGTTGTACAGAGCTATTCCTTCTGTAGATTTTCACGCCCTTCTACTTCCTGCCCCGTCTGTGCCAGGAGAGAATGCCAGCTCAGAGCTCCATCGCTCCCTTCCTGGAATCCTGATATTTCTTCGTTCCCCTCCCTCTTCTCAGTTCTGAAGAGCCAGGTTTTCATACCTCATAATCTCACTAGCCTATGACACCAACGGTCTTTTTCTTTCTTATTTCTTTCTCTCTCTCTCTCTTTTTTTTTTTTTAGTCAGGGTCTCCCTCTGTCACCCAGGCTGGAGTGCAGTGGCATGATCTCAGCTCACAGCAATCTCTGCCACCTGGGTTTAAGCAATTCACCCACCTCAGTCTCCCGAGTACCTGGGATTGCAGATGTGTGCCACCACGCCTGGCTAATTTGTTGTTGTTGTTGTTGTTGTTTTGTAGACACAAGGTTTCACCATGTTGCCTAGGCTGGTCTCAAACTCCTGGGCTCACATGATCCACCTGCCTTGGCCTCCCAACGTGCTGGATTTACAGGGGACACCTGCAGTCTTGAAAGGCAAGGAGAATGGACATGACTCTCTAAAACCCCAGTCTCACCATGATGTATACATACATGATGTAAGTTAAGCACTTTGAACAGCATAAAGTTTACCTATGAAATAGTGTCATAAAATTTTTAACAGGCACAGAAGTTATGGATACAAGTTGCTGGGCACCATGGCTGACACCTGTAATCCCACCACTTTAAGAGGCTGAGGCGGGCAGATCACCTGAGGTCAGGGGTTTGAGACCACCCTGGCCAACATGGCGAAACCCCATCTCTACTAAAAATACAAAAAATAGCTGGGTGTGGTTGTGGGCACCTGTAATCCCAGCTACTTGGGAGGCTGAGGCAGGAGAATAGCTTGAACCCAGGAGGTGGAGGTTGCAGTGAGCTGAGATCACACCGTTGCCCTCTAGCCTGGGTGAGAATGAGACTCTGTCTCAAAAATAAATAAATGTTTTTTTTTAATGTTATGAATATAAGTGAATTTGGATGCATACAGTCTTTTTATTTTTATTTTTTCAAACAATCACTAAGTGTCACACCTCGGCTGTTATAAAGATGGCCCTTGGTATATCATGGCCATCATTAACCATGACAATAGAAAGTAATCATTGAATAAACATGGACTGTGGCTAAGCATTTTGCTGAGAGGGCCACATCTACAAGACCCCGGCTGCAGAGCTCCTAGCAGAGGGCTTCCTGAAACCAAAGGCACAGCTAAGGCTACACGCTGCACACACACATGTAGTTACAGGCTCACCCATTTGTATCATCAGCTTACAATGCTCAGGGCTGGAGGACGGTGAGTGGGTGAGAGCCATTTTGATACAGATGTAAGTAAACTTTATGATCTCTTTTCTAATTTAAAAATCCTGTGCTAAAATGGGCAATTTAAAACCATAAAGCTATCACTCACTTCTAAATCTCTGTCCTCTTTTTTTTTTTTTTTTTTTTTTGAGACAGAGACAGAGTTTCGCTCTGTCACCCAGGCCGGAGTGCAGTGGCACTATCTCGGCTCATTGCAACCTCCGCCTCCCAGGTTCAAGTGATTCTTGTGCCTCAGCCCCCTGAGTAGCTGGGATTACAGATGCCCACCACTGCACCCAGCTAATTTTTGTACTTTTAGCAGAGATGGGCTTTCGCCATGTTTGCCAGTCTGGTCTTGAACTCCTGGCCTCAAGTTAGCCCCTCACTTCAGCCTCCCAAAGTGCTGGGATTACCGGTCTGAGCCCCTGTGCCCTGCCTTCTTTTCTCACTTTTGAATCGTTGCATGGAGATCTTAACTCCTTACTTTTCATTCCTTGCCTCAGGCATCTCAGAGTTTTGGCTGACTGAATATATTCAGAGTACAGAATGAGACAAACAGTTGAGTATACTTTTATTCGGCTCCAGTGTCCTCAGTGTGGTTGCAGCCGTCACTGGAAGGTAATTCATTGTGCAATTTTGTGTTCTTGTTTCTAGTGCTAATCTCTCCAGGGCATTAAGAAGGCTAAAATGGAAATTGTGTGGGTTATTAATAAAGAGACTAATTCAGAAATTCTCAAAACCGCACGTCTCTTTCAGTTGTAAGCCAAGGTGATAGTTTGCTTTTCAGGACTGAGTAGCTGTATTTCTTGCTACACAAATATTGGGAAAGAAAGAGTGAGGCTAGCCAGGTGCGGTGACTCACACCTGTGATCCCAGCACTTTGGGAGGCTGAGACAGGAGGATCACTTGAGCTCACGAGTTCGAGACCAGCCTGGGCAACATGGCAAAACCCCATTTCTACAAAAAAATACAAAAATTAGCCAGATGTGATGGTGCACACCTGTAGGCCCAGCTGCTTTGGAGGCTGAGGCGGGGGGAACTGCTTGAGCTCAGGAGATTGAGGCTGCAGTGAGCTGTGATTACACCATTGCACTCCAGCCTAGGCAACAGAACGAGACCCTGTCTCTACCAAAAAAAAAAAAGACTCAGGCTAGCCTAAATTGGAGATTTTTTTCAGATTCTAAGCAAGTGGTTCTCAAAGTGTGGCCCCAGGCCAGAGAGGTAGGCTCACCTGGGAGGTTGTTACCAGTGCAAATTCTGGGGCCTCATCCCAGGCCTAATAGAGTGGTTATTTCTGAACCTGGGACCCAGGAATCGCCAGCGCCCCCTGATTCAGATGCCCGCTGAAGTTTGAGAACTGCTGCTCCATCGGTCTAGTGTGAGAACAGGTGCCTTGAATCGAATCATGCTATGAGTGCAGAGAGCACATTTTGGCTTCCTGTACTGCAGTCTAGCCCGATATAGCAATGCAAGATCATAGTTAATGGGACTTCTCTTTTAAAGTGGCTTGCGCTTTGGGGACACCACTCCTTGGCCTTAGTTAATGGCCGCAGTAATTACTCGACTGCTTACAATTCAATAATGTTGTCAACAAATTGGGTAGTTAGTAGCCAGTCTTCTGGGGAGCCTCGTGAACATGGGCACAGCCCACGGCTGAGTACCCAACCGTGACAAGGGGCACACTGGAGACAGATAACCAGATACTATAGGCCACATTATTTCCTGAATTGCGACAACCTTGATACTCCAGACAGAAGTATATCAGCACTTGAGTCACCCCATCTCGGTCTCCCCTCTGTTTTTCTGTGTCCTTTAATCTAACAGCATCCGTGACTGTCGTTTTAAGTGAAGGTCCCATCTGCATTTTACAGGAGTTCCTACGAAACTGTGACAAGAATGTCCCATCGGAATGTGCAATGAAAAGGGAAGCGCTGCCATTAGCACTTTTTTTTTTTTTTTTTTTTTTTTGAGACAGAGTCTGGCTCTGCTGCCCAGGTTGGAGTGCAATAGTGTGATCTCGGCTCATTGCAACCTCTGCCTCCCAGGTTCAAGCCATTCTCCTGCCTCAGCTTCCCCAGTAGCTGAGATTGCAGGCATGTGCCACCTTGCCTGGCTTTTTATTTTTTGTATTTTTAGTAGAAACGGGTTTCACCATGTAGGCCAGGCTGGTTTCGAATTCCCGACCTCAGGTGATCGGCTCGCCTTGGCCTCCCAAAGTGCTGGGATTACAGGTGTGAGCCAACTGCGCCTGGCCTGTCCACATTCTTAATAGCTCTTTCTGGGCCTTAAATTCCAGGAATAGCCAGAAGAGTGTGTGTGCAGCCAGCCTGACCAAGACAGTCTTCTCCCTTTCTCATGCGGTTTTCTCTTAATGAGATGGGCAATGCTAAGGAAATATTTGGTGCCAGAACTGTAGTCAAAGCTTACCTGCCCTGGGCTTCTCCCTACACATGGAGAAGCTGCTACCAGCTACCCCACCGCTACCCTGCCCCAACCGTGGCCGGTTCTCCCTCTTCGACACATGGGAATTGTTCTTTCTTTTTGGGAAACGCCATCCTTCTTCTTAGTTTCTCTGTTGTCACTATGAAACCCAGAGACCTGAAAACAAATCAATTGGAGCAAGGTAGAATTCAGCACATATCAAGTAAGACTGGGGAGTAATTACTGCCTGGGCGAACCCGTGCAAAAACAGCCACGCTGGTTGCATATTTGTGTCTTTCCATTTGTTAGAAACTTTCAAGCCTCTACTACTATTACTTAAGAAAACGTCTGCATGGAAATTCTATCCCCAACTGAACCTGAACCGAAGCCTGCAGATGAGGGCCAGGCTCCCCAGCTTCCCGGAACAAGCAGACAGTTATTAATGGAAATGCTCTCGCTACTCAGGTATGTGCTAACATCTGTTAAAACTGCATTTGTACAGGATTGCATGAATTATTGATACATGAACACATTGCTTTAGCCAAGCACAATCTTTTACGATTTCATGACACGGCTTCCCAGAGTTCTAGGTTACGACAACCTGACTTTCAAAGTTACAAGTTAAAGCAATCTGCTTGCATCCCAGGCCGACTGTGCGGAAGAGATTTGCGATTGAGACGATCTGCCATGTACAGAGAATGAGGTCTCCAGTCAGCAAGGGAGCCGGAATCTGTGGCTGGGACTTTTCTGAGGTCTCCTGAGTAGGTAGCTGTGTAGCCTGTCACAGTGTAGCTTTTCAGAGGAAGGCATGTCATGCTCAGAATAGAGAAATTTACTCCTGAGCATTTTTATTATTATTATTTTTAGAGACAAGTTCTTGCTGTCACCCAGACAGGAACACAGGGGTGCAATCATGGCTCACTGTAGCCTCAAACTGCTGGGCTCAAGCCATCCTTCCACTTCAGCCTCCTCTGTAGCTGAGACTACAGGTATGGACCACCATACCTGGCTAATTTTCTTTATTTTAATTTTTATGTAGAAACGGGGTCTGACTATATTGTCCAGGCTGCTCTTGAACTCTTGGGCTCAAGCAATCCTCCTGCCTCAGCCTCCCACAGCTTTGGGATTACAGGCACAAGACACCTGGTGTCTTAGCGTCCTTAAATAAAACCCTGCGGGTGCAAGGGCTAGAGCTTTGTCAAGCTTCCACTACTGCTGGATCGACATCTCTTCCGCCCATGGCTTTTCCTGGGAACATCTCTGCGTCGCTGTAGACTCCACCATCTGGCCCACCTGGCTTTTGAGTTGGTGAATCTCACTGGGGGCTCTAGACAAACTAAGCATTGTGAAGTGCACTGGCTCCGTGCTTAACTTCATTTTTATCCCACCTACCTTCTAATAAAGAATGTTTTGGAAAGTAAGGGATCAGAGAAGGTTTCTACAGTTAGGGTGCATTATTAGGCCCGGTCCTTGTTTCAGCCTCCACTTAGCCTAACTAGAGGTACTTTTTCCTCTGGATGAGGAGGTTATCGTTATCCATCCCGTGGGATTGGCGCCATGAAGGGGCCACTAGGGGGCGCCCGGCGCCTCAGAATAGTCCACCTTTAGGCAACGAAGCTGGCAGGTCGCCAGGCCTGGTGCTGGAGACTCCGCTAAGGTTCCTGGAAGGCCTTCATCTGTCATTAATGGTTGGACAGAGAAGAGCACTGCCGGCCCCAGATGAGAGTGAGGAGGCCAGTCTGGGAGAAGGCAAGCAATTGAGAAGGCGGAAGGGGCAAGAAAAAACTGGAAAGGGTGGCAGAGCGAAAAGGAAGAGAGCAGAGGCCCAGAGGAGAGAAAAGAGCAGGGTGGGGGAAACGGGAGGTGCGTTTTGCAGGGCTGGGCAACTCCAGAGACAGCGGAATGCCACGTTTTTAAGGACCCTATGGTGCGTCCGGGGACAGGGAAGGAGCCGGTTTTAGGCATCTGTGTGCCTGAGGCTGGGTCTCCCCAGGGTCTCCCCAGACGCCTGTGCCAACCTGCTCGCTTCATACTTTTCCTGTTGCCTTAGACTCACAACTCACCGTGCTCACGTCCTTCTAGAAAACGAGGACCCGTGTTGGTGTCAATACCTCCCAGTGGAGGCAGGAGCGGAGGATGGAGAAAGTGGATTTGGGTCATCACTTCAGCCTTTTAGAATCACGCTACAGGCTGGGGGTAGTGGCTCACGCCTGGAATCCCAGCGCATTGGGAGGCTGAGGTGGGAGGATTGCTTGAGCCCAGGAGTTTGAGACCAGCCTGGACAATATAGTGAGAACCGCATCTCTACAAAAAGAATTTTCAAAAAATTGGCCAGGCGAGGTGGTACACACCTGTAGTCCCAGCTACTAGGGAAGCTGAGGAGCCTGGGAGGTCGAGGCTGCAGCGAGCCGTGATTATGTAACTGCACTCAAGCCCGGGCAACAGAGTGAGACCCCAGCTCTAAAGAAAAGCAAAAAGAATCACACTTTATTATTGATGATTTTGAATCATGAGATAATAAAAAAGGAAGGACCTTTTTTCCCACTTAAAGATATTAGCAATTATTATGGGCCCTTACTGTGTTCTAGTAATAGGTGTCAGCATTTAGAAATCTAATGCCGGCCAGGCACGGTGTAATCTCAGCACTTTGGGAGATTGAGGCAGGCAGATCACCTGAGATTAGGAATTCGAGACCAGCCTGACCAATATGATGAAACCCCATCTCTGCTAAAAAGACAAAAATTAGCCAAGCATGGCCTGTAATCCCAGCTACCCGGGAGGCTGAGGCAGGAGAAGCGCTTGAACCTGGGAGGTGCAGGTTGCAGTGAGCCAAGGTTGTGCCACTGCACTCCAGCCCAGGGAACAGAGTGAGATGGAGGAAAGGAAAGAAGGAAGGCAGGAAGGGAGGGAGGGAGGGAGAAAGGAGGGGGAGAGAGAAAAGAGGGGGAGGCAGAAGGGAGGAGGAGGGAGGGGAAGGAAGTCTAAAGCCATTTAAGACACTCAGCAACCTGATGAAGTAAGTGCTGTCGTTATCCCTATTGACAGAAGAAAATGACTCACCCAAAGCAACAATGCCAGCAAATAGTGAGGCTAAAATTAGGGACCCAGACAGTCTGACTTTAGAGCCTGCACTTAAGTAACTCAACTGAAATTAATGTCAGTTAAGTGACAGAACTGGAACTTGAATTTAGATCCCCTGTCTTCAAATTCTGTTGAATCCTCTGTACCACTGTTCTTAAGTTTTTTGGTCTCAGACCCCTTTATTCTCTAATTATTGAAAACTCTAAAGCATATTTCTGCAGGTTTTATGTGTCACTATTTACGGCGCTATAAACTAAAATAAAGTAAATATCTACTAATTCATTTGAAACACTAATAATAAACCCACTCCATGTAAACATAAACAACATCTTCATTAAAACATTATCGAAGCGGGGTGCAGTGGCTCACGCCTGTGATCGCAGCACTTTG
Organism: Callithrix jacchus; assembly: GCF_049354715.1. Taxonomy (NCBI): domain Eukaryota; kingdom Metazoa; phylum Chordata; class Mammalia; order Primates; family Cebidae; genus Callithrix; species Callithrix jacchus. The sequence goes on along the minus strand of NC_133508.1, from coordinate 23,549,873 downwards.
GGAAGCCTGGGCAGGTGGATCACAAGGTCAGGAGTTCGAAACCACCTTGGCCAAGATGGTGAAACCCTGTCTCTACTAAAAATACAAAAATTAGCTGGACGCGGTAGTGAGCCCCTGTAATCCCGTCTACTAGGGAGGCTGAGGCAGGAGAATTGTTTGAACCCAGGAGGCAGAGGTTGCAGTGAGCTCAGATCGTGCCACTGCACTCCAGCCTGGGCAACAGAACAAGACTCCATCACAAAAAAAAAACGAAAAAAGAAAAGAAAACATTATTGAGAGAAAAAATGTTTCCATTTTCTGCTATATGTCAGTGTCATATTTGATATGGAAAACTTAATACAGAAAGGCCCAAAGTAAAGACAAAAACAAAATCACTTGAAATGCCATCGCTGAAGAGGGAATGACTGTGACTTTTGTTTTATATATTGTCCCAGCTTCCTGGGAAGATTCTGAATTCCAGACATCGTGCCTTCCAGACACTGAAGCAGTAACTTTAAACTGTGGCAATTTAAAAGTGCCTGTAAATATCATCGTAGGAAATCTTAAGGCTGTACCAGGACCTGGAGAGGGTGTCGGTGACCTTGATCACCTATTTCTAGACTTCACTGGAGATCACAGAGCTCAGAGCACATTCTGGTTTAGTGATAGTATAAGGCGCACGCCAAAGCCAAACTATCTAGCTACAGAAATTCTGTCTCCTGCCCCGGGAGCCAAGGCTAAGCCCTTCACTGCCTTATGCTAAATGTGCATTAAATTGCGGAGAGCAATTGGTGTTTCTCAGTGCCTCAAATTTGCACCTGCCTGTTTGATACCAGGAAAGGGTGTGGCCATTTCCTCTTGAACTTTGGGTTAGAGATAGCTGGGTATAAGGGGGTAGGGCTTGGGGAAGGTAAGCAAAAGCCCACCCAGGGTCATCAGCTGCCTGGTGGTATCTCCTGGCCAATCATTTCTCGTTCTGTGTCTCCCTGCCGCAGACCAGCTCTGAGCCTCCCAGGACACCACGTGATGCCTGCATTTCACTCCATGCCAAGTTCCACATGCCAGAGAGCTGTCGTGGAGCTTTGGCAGGGAGAAGTGTCTGGGCCAGTGGCCTGTGGCAGTTACTGCTCCTGGCTCTCACAGACTTGGTAGAGTTTGTAGGGGATCTAGAATTTACTGTGTCCCTAGAGAGGGGGTCAACAAATTGACAGAAGCCTGGGGTTAGAACAGAGAAGCCAGAGAGCACACAGTATTTATGGACAAAGGCAAATGGCTTGGACTATGATACCAACATCATATTCCCTTCCTCCTTGAAGAAAGGCCAGATGCCAGCAGTCTCTCACTGGTTTCTTCATGGGGCCTGGTAGTCTGCAGACCCCTCGTCATCAGATGCCACCTTGGGAAGAAATTGGATGGGAGGCCATGCAGGGAAGAAAGATGTCTGCCACATCAGTTATTTATCTGAAAGATACTGGGTTATCCAGAAAGAAAAAGCAACTGACAAGCCGCAAGCCTAAAAATTTTCTTTGTTATGCTGGGTCTGGTGGTGAGTACTCTTAAGAAATTTCAACCATGCGGGGCACAGTGGCTCACACCTGTAATCCCAGCACTTTTTGAGGCTGAGGCAGGCAGATCACCTGAGGTCAGGAGTTCAAGACCTGGGCAACATGGTGAAACCCCATGTCTACTAAAAAAAAAAAAAAAAAAAAAAATTAGCTGGACATGGTGGTGCACACCTGTAATCCCAGCTACTTAGGAGGCTGAAGTAGGAGAATCACTTGAACCCAGGAGGCAGAGGTTACAGTGGGTCAAGATTGTGCCACTGCACTCCAGCCTGGGTAACAGAGCGAGATTCCATCTCAAAAAAAAAAGTTACAACCAATTCCAGAGAATGGTTTGTTCTTTCTTAGAAACTTACTTCTTTTCATGTTGTTTTCTCTACGTGGTGACAAATGTAAGGTTTTAGTTTACAGAGAGCATAATGTGTCCCACCCCAAGACCTCACCATACAAACACCTGCTCTCTGCATTGGGTGGAAAGATCTTCCTTCAGCTGTTGGCTGTCAGCAACTTTTTTGCAGACTGGTTGAAGCTGGACAGGAATGGTAATCAGGGGCCGTGTGGTATTATCCATATGGCATATAATCAAAATTATGTTTTCACACAGGCAGAACAGATTCCAAGCAAGAACAGAAGCAGGATTCCAAGCAGGTCTCAGATCAGTTCCGGATCCTCATGCCAATGCCTTATATCCAGTTCCCCTGGCCGCGTTTTACATTTCAGCAAAAGGCGTGTCTTGCAAACCCAGCAGCGCTTATATGGCCAGTGTCATCTGAGAATGCAACGGGGTGATTTGTGGTGGGAGAGCTGTGTTAACCGGGCTCAAACTGCTATCCAATATCCCAAACGTAAACCTCTTCCTGCGGGCTTGAAAAAGAAGCCAGGGCTCTTAGAAGGTTCACTTTTCATGTGCTGAAGCCTTCCAATTTCTTGGTTGCAGCTGGGCATGCTCTAAAGCAGATGAGATACTCTGGGAAAGAAACAGGGTCCCCATCATCCATCCCGGATCGGGGTAGGGACAGCAGAGCCTTCCAGGGACAGCTCACCTGTCTCACCACCCCCCAGGGCTCGGCTGGGGATGGCAGGACCCCTGGACTGATTAGATTCTCCAGAAAGAGCTTCATCCAAAAAAACGACCTTTAGACTTCTATGTGTTTTATCCTCCCAGCCAAGCATCTTCTCACGAGTATTTATTAAACACCTACCATGCGCAGACACCGTGCTTGGACACACTTGCCAATTATTTCCTCGGAGTTTGTTTTCCAGGCAAAAGGAGGTGTTGATGGATTAGCCACAAGCCTTAGTGCTCTCCAAAGTGCTTCTTATGATTGGGTCTTGTAGGAAAATGCTTCATGTTGGTGACTCTTAAACCAATGCCCAGTGTTTATTTCTGATGGACAGAGATCGTGTGATTCGTGCCAAATAAAGACAGGAGCTGATGGGATTTTCGAGAATTGCAGGTTCTACTTTTGATATTTTCCCACAGTAGTTGGGAAGGAAGAGTCTCCCCAAATGAGAAAGAAGTTGGGTGGGAGGGGGTCCTGCAGCCTTGGCTTCCTGGGAGGCTCTTGGATGACTCACAGTGGGGGTAGGGAGCAGCCGCAGGCCGCTGCAGCCCTGGTTACTGCTACAAATTTATCTCCCCAACTACGGCCTCTCCATCTGTTCTACCCTCTAATTACAAATGCAAAAAATAGCTAATTTGCAATGGCATCATAAAGAGGAAAATCTAAGTGATTTAAGAGCCGCTCCGTGTTACGTGGAGCGTGTCTTACACACTCCAGCAGAGAGAAACTGCTTGTTCCCTGTGTTGGGAGAGTCCCCTCATCTCGGCCAGTTTCTGATTTGCCCTGACTAGGAGAATTATTATTAAAAGTTGCAAAGGGCAAGGAGCGGGTCCTGAGAATGTTCCACCCCCACCACAATCGCTTCTGTCAGAAAGGAGGCCAGCCACCATGGTTACAACTCAAGGCCAGTAATCTGCCTTGATCTCTAGATTATTTCAACTTCTTGGCAAAATATATGATGTGGACACAGTACTATGAGCCAAACTATAATACAATTATTTTCTTTTTAACCAGGCATGGTGACTCACACCTGTAATCCCAGTGCTTTGAGAGGTCGAGGAGTGGAGATCACTCGGGGCCAGGAGTTCAAGAACAGGCTGGGCAACACAGGAAGACACCTATCTCCACAAAAATGTTTAAAAATTAGCCAGACATTGGCTGGACAGGGTGGCTCACACCTGTAAACTCAGCACTTTGGGAGGCCGAGGCAAACAGATCACTTGAGGTCAGGAGTTCAAGACCAGCCTGCCCAACATGGTAAAACCCTATCCCTCCTAAAATTCCAAAAAAAAAAAAAAAACTAGCTTGGTGTTATGGCAGGCACCTGTAATCCCAGCCACTTGGGAGGCTGAAGCAGGGGAATTGCTTGAACCCGGCGGGTGGAGGTTGCAGTGAGCCGAGATTGTGCCGCTGTACTCCAGCAACAGAGTGAGACTCAATCTCAAAAAAAGAAAAAAAATTAGCCAGGTTTGATGGCTCGAGCCTGTAATCCCTGTTACTTGGGAGGCTGAGGTGACAGGTGGAAGTGAGAGGATCACTTGAGCCCAGGAGTTGGAGGTTGCAGTGAGCTGTGACGGTGCCACTGCTCTCCAGCCTGAGTAATACAGTAAGACCCTGTCACTAAAAATAAAATTTTTAAAAAAATGAAATAAAAGTTATTTTCTTTTCAGTTGTGCCAGTGATGAAATGATGAGAATGATGGTGCTCAGGATATCCTACCCCAAAATACAGCACCTTGGCACACTGAATATTTTCAGCTGAAGGAACTTGAGAAACAGCAGAAGGAAGAAGCCTCCCTGGCCTTTCCCTGCCCTCTCCTGAAGACCGTCATGTGAGAGGTGCCCTTCCTATACCTGGAGGAAAGGAATATCCTTATCTGTGAAGACAGGGTCACAGGAAGGAATCTGAACAGGGTGGCTGGGTTTCCCCAGCTTATTCCTATTATTTCAGTCTCTTTTACCTGATCCATTTCTCCAGAAGTGTCCACTCTTCATCAAGTCTGCCATAAAAACAGTGTTAGCTCTTTCTGATGGGGTCTTCATTTTCTTTTGAAGGCTTTCTTGTCATGTAAAACTTACTAAATAAATTTATATGTTTATCTGTGTATTGTTAATCTGTGTTTTGTTACAGGGACCTCAGCCATGTACCTAATATGGGTAGAGGAAAAAGATGTTTCTCTCCTACAATGGTTTATCATGAATTATCTCAGTAAGGGGATGTACAAAGGTCTGTGCACATGCAAAGTCATAGATGTGAACTTTCTTTTCTTCCTCTCCTCCTCCTCCCTGTCTTCTAGCTCTCCTCCTCTACCTTCTATCTCTAACTGCCGAAGACCTTATCAATCACTGTAGCAGCAGCAGCAGCACCATGCAGAAGAAAGAGTGATTTAGAGTCAGGGCTGCCTCTAGATTTCTGTTGTGCTTTGCCACTCAGTGGTTATGTAAAAACAGAGCAGGTGACATCCTCCCTGAGCCTCAATTCCCTTAGGTGGGAGGGATCAATTAGCACCTGCCCTGCCTCTCTGACCCAATCTTTTAGTTAACAGGTGAGAAAACAAGGCCCAGAGAGGCACCTGGCTTGGTCTCATGGCTAAGATCCTGCAGGGCTAAGATGAGAGCCTGGCCCTTGTATTTAACCCCTGCAGTCACAGGGACCCAGGAGGTGTTAGATATACTTTTGGGATCCAGGACTGTGCTGGCTGCTGGAGGAGGGTGGAGGAAGGGTGTGGGGTGGGGAAGGCACAAGCTCTGGTGGAAACCACAAAACAACAAGACACTTTCTCTGCTTTTGAGGAGCACGGTGGTTCTCTTCATCCCTCCCTTAGGAGTAGAGGAACTGCTTGACAGGTTCATCTTGCCCACTGCCCAGATCGAACCAATTTGTCAAAACAGGGGAATTGCAATAGGGAAAGAATTTGATACACATGAAGCTGGCTAAACAAGCAACCAGAGTTTTATTATTACTCAAGTTAGCCTCACCTAAACTTTGGAAGCTAGGGTTTTCTGAAGATACTCTGATGGGCAGGGGGCCAGGGAATGAGGAATACTAATGGGTTGGGTCGGGGATGAAATCGTAAGGCACCGAAGCTGTCCCATTTGAATCTCATGTTGAAATGTGATTCCCGGTGGGGCGTGATTGGATTGTAAGAGTAGATCACTCATGAAGGGGATCTCTTTGGTGATAAGTGAGTTCTCACTCTGAGCCCACCCAAAATCTGGTTGTTTAAAAGTGTGTGGCCCTACCCACCCCACCCCCCATCACTCCTGCTCCTGTTCTCACCATATGATACACCTGCTGCCCTTTCATCTTCTGCCGTGATTGTAAGGTTCCCGAGGTCCTCACCAGAAGCAGATGCTAGAGCTGTGCTGCGATGGCCTGCAGAACTGTGAGTCAATTACACCTCTTTTCTTTATAAATTACCCAGCGTCAAGTATTTATTTATAGCAATGCAAGAATGGCCTAACACAGCCTGAATGACTCCTGGGCCATAACTCCTAATCTTGTGGTGAATTTGTTGGTTTTACAAAGATGGTCTGGTCCCCAAGCAAGGAGGGGGTTTGTTTGTGGCTAGGCCGTTATCATCTTTGTTGCAAAGTTAAACTAAAAACTAGCTCGGAGATGAGAAGCAAGATGGAGTTGGTTAGGTCAGATTTCTTTTACTGTCATACTTTTCCTATGTCAAATTTGTCTTACTGTCATAATTTTTGCAAATGGGGTTTCAAGTAGGAAAATAACTTCCCTGAGAGTGCTGAGCCCTGTTCTGAATCAGCATTGCCAGGAGCTTATAAGAAAGATCTGAGGCAAATCCCTTTGGTTCTCTGGACCTCAGTTTTTCCCTTGCTGTAAAATAAGGTTGAACAGAATGGGCACTAGGAATCCTTCAAGCTCTAAAACTCTATTATAACATTATTGAATCTAATGGTAGCACTGGTCTTTGTTTCATTACCAGCAGCTCTGAAACGCTCATTTGCTCTAGGAACCCTTTGCTTGCTGTAAGAATATTATGACTTGTTATTTCTATCTTTAGTGATGGTATCTATGCAATAGGGAAAATAACAAAAGTTCTTTCTGGAAAAGTTAAAAATTAAAAAAAAAAAAGGATCATTCATATACATGAACTCTGAATAAGCCATAAGTAGATTATTTGAAGCAGAGAGAAATAATCTATTTTCTAGGACAATATAATCCCTTTTAGGTGAATTCTTAGTGTGATTATCAGATGATAAGTTCTTCAGAGTTGTTTTGCAAATAAATTATGCAAGAGGGGAGGCGGTGTAGTGAGAGGGTAGGTTCCACTGGTTGATAAGACATAGTCCTCAGATCAATAGCTTGGTGCACACCCATATTTGCAGGAGAGCTCATTCAAAAATCTTGGATTACATGATACAGGATGGAACTACATCAGAGTTAAACACCTAGACTAGGCTGAACTTTGTAAAAACAGCTGCCATCACAAATGTTTAACATGTAAAGATAAGTACTGGACTGTTTCTTCCCTTGCTCATTTTTCCATCATTTTGTGTAAGAAAAATGTCTTCATAACCTTGCATACTGTTCACTTGTGTTCAACACATGCTGGGGAAACTGAGCCATAACTTCTAATCACATTGTCTATACCGCAAGTTTCCATACCTACCCTCTTTCTGCTCCAACTGCATGCACACCTAGGAGACTGTTCCAGAAGCTCAGTGATACTGTCTAGAGCAGTTCAAACAGGAGAACAAGTTTTTTGTTTTTTTGAGATGGAGTCTCGCTCTGTCACCCAGGCTGCAGTGCAGTGGCATGATCTCAGCTCACAGCAACCTCTGCCTCTCGGGCTTAAGTGATTCTCTTCTGTTTCCTCAGCCTCCCAAGTAGCTGAGATTATAGGTGCCTGCCACTGCGTCCTGCTAATTTTTGTATTTTTAGTAGAGACAGAGTTTCGCCATCTTGGCCAGGCTGGTCTCAAACTCCTGATCTTGCGATCCACCTGCCTTCACTTCCCAAAGAGCTGGGATTACAGGCGTGAGCCACCAGGCCCAGCTGCTTTCTTCTATTTTTAATTTAAAGATTAGCATAAGTTTTCTATTTTTAATTAGAGATTTGAGAGTTCAAACACCTTTAAGAAAGATTTTGAAATTAGAGGAGGGCAAATCGTGTCTGTTATTATTTGCTCTCTGCCCTTAGGCATTTTGCCCCAGAGGCTTGGGTGGGGCTGGTTTGGACTTGCCTCTGCAGACACGTTGGACCTGCTGTCCAAGAGTTCCTGGTTAATACAGAAACGCTGTCCTGAGATGCACAGAATCGCTGGGACAGGTGTTTCAGAAAACATTCAGCATAGAAGAAAGATTGGCAAACACAGACAAAGAAATCAAGAGTCTTAAACACCACCCTTCATCCAGGAAACAGGAAGGGAAATTTCTACTTTTGTTTGGAATTCTCAGGGTTTTGGAACCTTTCAGAAGCAATACAGAAAAAAATGACAAAACAAAAGAAATAGAGCATTTTCTTTAAAAGGGAAAAAAACTGTTGACCACTCATCCTCTTATCTAGAGAGTGGAGAAAATCAAAGGGCTTTTTACTTTTCATTTATATGAGTGAGGAAAGCCTTAGTTTTAACTTGTTGCTTTTAGTGGAAGAAAGAAGTTTTCAGATTGGATCCACAGACTGACTTTTTGGAATAGACGTAGCTTCCTTTAATTCTATCAGAAAATAATTCTTTTCTATTATAACTCTATTTGAAAGCAATATATTTTTAGACACTAAACAGAACGTTTGAAGCTGTGACCAACTGGTTTTTGGCGCAGTCCACGAGTTCAGGTGTTATGTGGGTGGAGTTCTGGACACGATGCTCCGAATACAATACCCTGGCATTTGAGAAAACAGCAGAAGCAAGATCTCTCTCACCTCCTTCTTGCCCTTCTCCTCTGAAGCAGGTAAAAAGGCCTTCACCTGAGAAGTTCCCACCCTATACCTGTCTTTATCTCTGAAGAACAGGCACACAGAGAAGACTCTGAACAAATAGGTCTTGCTGACTTTGTAACCACAGGACCAGCCCAAACTGGGCCTAGTCTGTTGATAACAAAATGTCAAGTTACTTTTTAGGTAAAGCAGGCCCAAAAAGTATGGGCATGCACCATAGACAAAGCTTTGACTCTAACAACACGTGGAACCAATGATTCCTCCTCTCAGAACCAAAAAGACCAGGACACGACAGAACCTGAGTGCTGGAACTCTTCCAGAAAATCTGGGGTGAAAATCTGCCTCAATATCCCTGTGATGGTTAACATAGAGTGTCAACTTGATTGGATTGAAGGATGCAAAGGATTGTTCCTGGGTCTGTCTGTGAGGGTGTTGCCAATGATTGACATTTGAGGCAGTGGACTGGGAAATGACCTACCCTCAGTTGGGTGGGCACCATCTAATCGGCTGCGATCATGGCTAGGATAAAAGCAGACAGAGGAATGTGGAAGGACTTGACTTGCTGAGTCTTCCTGGCTCCATCTTTCTCCCATGCTGGATGCTTCCTGCCCTCAAACATCAGACTCCAAGTTCTTCAGCTTTTAGACTCTTGGACTTACACCACTGGTCTGCCGGGGACTCTCTGGCCTTCAGCCACAGACTAAAGGCTGCACTGTTAGTGTCCCTACTTTTGAGGTTTTGAACTCAGACTGGCTTCCTTGCTCCTCAGCTTGCAGACAGCCTATTGTGAGACTTCACCTTGTAACCATGTGAGTCAATATGCCTTCATAAACGCCCCTTCCTATATACACCTACCTGTTAGTCCTGTCCCTTTAGAGAGCCCTGACTAATACAGTACCTTATCATAAATGGTCAAACTTGAAGCAATCCAATCAGACCCTGTCAAGCCAAGATTCCTAAATCATTTCCCATTCCCTCTGATCCCTTAAAACTTGCCCCAGAACCCACATCGCAGAGACAGAGTGGAGCCAATCTGGCTGATTTTGCACTAAAGCCTTTCTTTTCTCAAAAGCTGGTGCCATAGTTGTTGACTTCTGTGAACATTGGACAGTGAGCCTGTTTTCTCGGTAACTTCTCCCCACAGTTTATGAAAATTAGATCATCCCCCCCCACCCCCCCACCCCCCATCTGTGATTATACTTCACAACTATCTACTGAATTATCCATCAGACTTAGCATAAAAATAACAGGCTTCTCTTTGTCTTTCAGTTTTCATTTCCTTATGAAGGCTCCGATGCTACTTAAAACTAACATTAAATAAAGTTGTATGCTTTTATCTTGTTAATCTCTTCTTTGTGATAGGGCCTCAGCCACGAATCCAGCCATGGGAAAAAAAGACATTTCCTTTTCCCCTACAGTATTTTCTTGTACTCAGGCACAGAGACCAGAACCTGAGTGAAAAGGCCTCCTCCTTAGCTGTAAATGACACAGCGTAAAATAAGTTGTTTGCTCTTGACACGTAGAAATCCAATCAGAGCAATGCCAAGAGCACATTCTCTGGTTAATCTGACATGACTAATTCAACTAAACTGGATTTAAAAAAATAACTTTAAAAGTAGATTGCATCCCAGTTGCTTCCATCTGAACCATCCTCATTTCCTGTTCCTCTGCATTTTCTATTCCTGCTCTCTCCCCTCCTAGAATTCTGACCTAGCTTTCCATAACACCCCAGTGAACTGGAGGAGCTTTCTGGGTAATTAGCATGCAAATGAGCATTTCAATGCACAATCATAGACAAGCCTTCAACGCTCCTGCTGAGGAATTGATTTTGTTAGAGGGCCTGGAGAAGGTGTGTTTTTCATTTAGACATGCTTGTGTGGCTATGAACACAAAGGGTAAATTCCATCTAGGCAGTAATTGATAAGGAACCATACGTGAAATGAGAATATCACCATAGCAGGTAAAAAAAAAAATTCTTTGCTTTGGATTGGTCTGTTAGATACTAGCTAAGAGATGAGGACATCTCAAGGAATATTAATTTTGAGGAATTCTTTTTTTCATGTATTTAAAATATTGTCATAAAGGAATTTATTTTAAAAAGCTTCAAATTACCTGCAAAATGACCGTATTGGAGAAGCTTATTCGATTATACAAAATTTATTGTATCTAAGTGTGACTCCTTTAAAAATGAGAGAATAGAGCCTTTGTTCCTTCCTCTTTTTGTCTTTTACTGGAGAGAGGTTAGTAAAGGTTTACTCTGGTGGCATTTGGAAATGACATTGGGCTTGCCATTTTCTTTGGTAAACAGTTCTGCTTGGAGTGCCTAAAATATATGTCCTTAAGGTCTGATTTCCCTGGATTTCAGATGAGTTTTTAAAATTTGGTTTTTTGATGGTGAAATATTGTTCTTGTCTGTGTTCATATTTCATGGCTGGGATGACAGTTTCTGTTACTTCTGAATGAGACTGAGCAAGGCAGATTTTGCAGCTCATGTGTTGCAGGGAGCTACAAGCTTTGGGAGCCATCTTTTGGCAAGAAAGTGATTGCCTGAAATATGAGCTCTCTGCCTTTTTCAACAAGGAGAGCTGAATTGACCCATGGGATGGCGGAGGTAGGGAGGGGAGTTTTGAGGATGAAAATGCACTTCCTCTTAGCATCCGGAACTATCAGAGGCCTGTGAACCAGAGCAACTCCATCTTGAACAGGAGCTGTGTAAAATAAGGCTGAGACCTCCTGGGCTGCATTCCCGGATGGTTAAAGCATCCTGAGTCACAGGATAAGATAGGAGGTTGGCACAAAATGTAAGTGATAAAGACCTTGCTGATACAGCAGGATGCAGTAAAGAAGCTGACCAAAACCCACCAAAACCAAGATGGTCACGGGAGTGACCTCTGGTCATCCTCACTGCTCTACTCCCACCAGCGCCATGACAGTTCACAATTGCCATGGCCACATCAGGAAGTTACCCTACATGATCTAAAAAGGGGAGGCATGAATAATCCACCCCTTGTTTAGGATATAATCAATAAATACCCGGACAAATGGGCAACCAGCAAACCCTTGGGGCTGCTCTGTCTGTGGAGTAGCCTTTCTTTTGTTCCTTTACTTTCTTAATAAACTTGCTTTCACTTGACTCTATGGACTTGCCCTGAATTCTTTCTTGCACGAGATCCAATAACCCTCTTTTGGGGTCTGGATTGAGACACCTTTCCTGTAAGAGAACTATCTATGAGTACATCTTTTTTCTTTTCTTTTTTTTTAAGCCTATAAGGGGATGCAATGATAACAGTAGTTAGTTACCTCTGGTCCTGGGACTGTGAGTGATTGTTAGTTGCTTCTTTATCTGTTTGTCTACATTTGACTCTACAATGAGGCTGTATTACTTGGAGAATCCAATTATTATTAAGGCTCTCCATTCTGGAGAAGGTCTAGAGCTATCAGGCATGGAGCTAGCTGGTTGTTGGCAGGAATGAGCCCCATTTCAGCTGGAACCTCGTCCTGTGCTGCCCAACTCTGTACTGGCAGCCATCTGCCTTCTGCAGAGTTGTACTGGCCACAGCATGGTGCATCCGGGGGGTGTCTGCTCACCATGAAGGAAACTTCCATTCTCTGTAAGGTGTCAGAAGAGCTGCCTCTGCTCCCCATCTTCACCTGGCAGGGCTGCTGTGCGTTCCTTAGAGCTGCCCTTGACTGTGGTACCAGATTCCAGAACGGTGATTTATGGAACTATTTGGTGTCAGGTGATTTCTCATTAATATCCTGTCACCTAGCTTGTCATGGTTTGTGGCTGCTATTCCAAAAACCTAAGGCCTTTGAGAAAGCACCAGTGACTCAAAGCACAGGAGGAGGAAGGTCCAAAAATGCATCTCCCCAGTTTGCTTCTTACTGCTCAGCTTTCCTTTGAACAAGGGGAATGACAATTCTAGGGACCTGGGAATGGTAGCTGCTGAAGATAGTGTGACTTCTGAGCACAGCAGTGTCCCCACCCTCTCTCACACCATAATTTTCCTAAATAAATGCCTGTGTTCTGTACTTCGGACAGGAACAAAATCTGCATATTCAGTAGGCCATTAAATTAAAAAAAAAAGTCTTGATGAATAGGCCGGAAACAAATAGATCAAAACACACATACTCTGTAGTTGATAGAAAAAACTTTTCCTTCTTTGCTGTATCTTCCATGTTGTCCATAACGAGCATGTATGTTTACCCATACGTGAATTCCACAATGAGAGTCAGTCATTTGGCTTCAAGTCTGTTATGCTTTCATGATGCAGATTCTCCTGGAAGGTGTCTTTTACAGTCACGTGGTGGAGTTCATCCTTCTAGAATGAAGGTTTTGAATTGAGAGGCCCCAGAGATCAGGCTCTGATAAGCCTGAAGAAGTGTGTGGCAGGAAAATGCTGGGGACTGAGAGAAAAGGCCGGAAGATGAGTTGGAAAATCAGCTTTGCCCATCACAGGGTTTGCCAGGGGTGGAGCCTTGTGACTCAGCACATTCCAAATCTTAAGTTCCAACTTGAAGAGCAACCCTCCTCCTACACACCCTTCCCACTTAGCAATGCTGGAATTCCTAGAAAGCCCAGCTGTTGCCTGGAGCCCTAGAGATCCGGAAACATGACTCTTCTCAGCCCCTCCCTCACCCCCGAATTTCCAGGGCTTTAGTCTTGAGCTCTGCTCCTACCCTCTCTCTGGGAGAAAGGGAAGTGGGAGTCTTTGGCTGTTTCACAGCAGAAAGCCCCGCTTCTGACACTGAGTGATTAAAAGTGATTTTTCTTTTTTTAAAAAAGAAGCCTTTTATCATCCTCCTAGGGCTGTCAAAAACCATTTGGGCAGATTTTCCTACTCTTGTTTTTACATGCAAAAATGGGAGGTGTAGGGGAGGGGGAAAAAAAGTCTTTTCCTTCTAACCATTTTATGTTCATTGGCTGAGGCCCTGCAAATTAGAAACAAAAGATAGATTAACAAGAGGAAGTCATACTAATCTACTTAATGTAAGTTTAATATTTTTTTTTTTTTTTTTGAGAGGGAGTTTCGCTCTTTACCCAGGCTGGAGTGCTATGGCGCGATCTCGGCTCACCGCAACCTCCACCTCCTGGGTTGAGGCGATTCTCCTGCCTCAGCCTCCTGAGTAGCTGGGATTACAGGCACGCGCCACCATGCCCAGCTAATTTTTTGTATTTTTAGTAGAGACGGGGTTTCACCATGTTGACCGGGATGGTCTTGATCTCTTGACCTCGTGATCCACCCGCCTCGACCTCCCAAAGTGCCAGGATTACAGGCGTGAGCCACCGCGCCCGGCTTCTAATGTAAGTTTTATCAGACATGGAAACTTTCATGAGAAAATGAAGACTCGGAAGAAATGATTAAACATGAGTGTCCTTATGCTAGACTTGGTGAAGAGTGGAAGTCGTGGAAAAATGGGATAGGACAAAGGTATATGAACAAAAGTATTAAACTGGAGGAAACTTGGCAAGACCTGTTCCTTCAGATTCTTCTCAGCATCCCTCTGTGTTTGGAAAGACTCCTTTCCTCTGGATAGAGGTATTCCAGAAAAGGATCCTGATATAGACCCCAAGAGAGGTTTCTTGGCTCTCACACAAGAAAGAGTTCAGGACAACTCCACACAGTAAAGTGAAGGTGGGTTAATTAAGAAAGTGAAGGAATAAGAATGGCTACTCCTTATGAAGACCAGCCCTGAGGGCTGGTAGTTGGCAGTTTTTATGATTATTTCTTCATTTTACGTTAAACGAGGGGTGGATTGTTGATGAGTTTTCTGGGTAAAAGGTGAGGAGTTCCTATAACTAAGAATTCCTCTTCTTTTTAGACCATATAGGGTATCTTCTGGACATTGCCATGGCATTTGTAAACTCTCAAGGCACTGGTGGGAGTGTCTTTTAGCATGCTAATGCATTATAATTAGCACCTGATAAGCAGTGAAGGTGACCAGGGGTTTCTTTTGTGGCCACCTTATGTTGGGTTTGGCCAGCTTCTTAACTGCATCCTATTTTATCAGCAGGGACTGTATCTTGTGTTGACCTCCTACCTCCTCCTGAGACTAAGAATACCTATTAGGTCTCAGCCTCATATTACCTAGCCCCTATTCAAGATGGAGTCACTCTGGTTCAAATGCCTCTGACAGAGGGAGAGCACATGAAGTTCTCATCCTGCTTCAAGGGAAGATGAGAGAGGCCTGTCTGCTTCTGCCAGTTTCTCAGATTCCTTTGGCTTAAAATATTCAATATTCCAAAGTGCCATGTTTTAGAGTAGCATGTTCTGAACCCCATCAGGGGAAATACCTGTCCTCACCTTGGCTCACTCTTACAAAGCACAGCAAGAACGAGAGAGGAGAATTTCCAATTTGCTCAGGGAAGTGTCACCAAACCAAACTTGGGTCCCCCTACCCAGCGCAGCAAAACCAAACACTGAAATTGGGATTTGCAGCAAGAGAGAATGAGGCATTTACCGCAGGGCGCCAAGCAAGGAGAATTGGCAGCTCATGCTTAAGACACAAACTCCCAGATGGTCTCTAGGCAAGGGTTTTCAAAGGTGGGAGGCAGAGATTATAGGCAGTCATAGATTCAAACACTGAGGCTATACGTTCGTTTGACCTAAAAGGCAGGACACCTGAACAGAGGGGGCACAGGCCATAAAGATCTTTTCTGATTTGCAACTGATTAAAGAGGTGATGTTTGTCTAAACATTTGGGATCAACAGAAAGAATGTTAGCTCTGGCTCATGGAAGTGATCTCCTCCTGGTCCCTCAGGAAGAAATTTAGAACAAAGAACTACAGTCAGAATGCAGTCCTTAATTCCCCCTTATCTAAAGTGTACATGTCAGTGGAGGATGTTTGTTTATTTGTTTATTTGTTCGTTTGTTTTTTGAGACAGAGTCTGACTCTGTCACTCAGGCTGGAGTGCAGTGGCGCCATCCTGGCTCACTGAAACCTCCGCCTCCCAGGTTCAAGCGATTCTCATGACTCAGCCTCCCAAGTAGCTGGGATTGCAAGCATGCAGCACCATGCCTGGCTAATTTTTGTATTTTTAGTAGAGAGGGGGTTTCACCATGTTGGCCAAGCTAGGTCTCAAACTTCTAACCTCAGGTTATCTGCCCACCTCGGCCTCCCAAGGTGCTGGGATTACAAGCATGAGCCACCATGGCAGGCCTAGTGAAGCATATTTTTCATTTAGTAGGATCTGGGATTCTGAAAAACAGCTCAAGTTCATATGTTAAGATTGTTAGTCTCTATAGGAAACCCCACATTTTGTGACTCTAACTTCCGTGGCTATTCTTTTAAGTTACTATTATCTTCTTGCTTATCTAGTTGCTCATTTACTTCCCAGGGCTTTCTTAGGGACCTGGGATTTTCCCTGGAAGGAACTCAAGATTTTCATTTATTTCCATGCTTGGGGGTGGTTCCCAGCAGCCCCTAAGAGAGCTCCTTGCTCCTCCTCCAAAGTGGTTTGGTCAACTGTTCTCTTTACTTCCAGTGGAGCCCTAGCTAAAAGGAGGGAGGCTATGAATTGTTTCTGTTTTTTTCCACGTTACCAATTTTTTTTTAGCTTTTAAAAATTAATTTTATTTTCTAATTAATAACTACAAGCTGTATATACATTCAATGTGCATGTGGTAATTTAATATGGTCATATAATTTGTAAAGATCAAAGAAGTGTACTTGGGTATCCATCACCTTAAATATTTGTCTTTTCTTTATGCTGAAACATTTGAATTATTATCTTGTAGCTACTCTGAAATGTATAACACATTATTGTAAATCATACCCTACTAATCTATCAAGGACTAGCTCTTATTTCTTCTATGAAACTATGCATTTGTACCCCTTTATTTTAATGTCAGAAAATCTGGGTGTGTTATCAATCACAGATCCTTAGGCTCTCATGCAGTGGAAATTGACAGGAGGCTGAGAAAGTTTCCCAGACAGGCTTTACTGGGGCTGATGCTCAAGCACAAGGCAGATTCAACGTGGGAGCAAGAATTCTCCAGCTGGCTTCCGGAGGGCAGATCTTTGCAGTGTTTTAAGAAGGATGATATGAAGATCATGAGTTATGTGAGTATCTTTCCACGTATAAGGTAGAGCAAGGCGGTTCAGGTGCAGTGAGAAATCGTGTTGGTACATACATTGCATGATCAAAAAATGACAGATCAGCCCCTCCTGGGGATTTTAGTAGTATAATAAGGCAAATGGTCAGGATTAGTTATTCTCCTGGTCCTATGAGCATGCAGATGATTGAGGTTCACTCCCTGGGGTAAGATGTCTGGTGGAATGCTGCTTATTTTAGTTTTCCCATGTAGTATGCAAGGCCTCATGGTCAGCAGGTATATATGGAAGAAATACATTAGTGGGGTTGGTGCCAAGTCCTGTCCCTGCTCTGTCTAACCAGGGAATGGCATGAATGCACTGAGGATGATGACACTTAATCAGGGGCGTTCTCTGTGTCAGGAACCATTTCCACTGCTTTATGTTCATTCATCCTCTTAATTCTCAAGCAATCACATGAAGAGGAAGCTATCATCATTGCCATTTTCCAGGCAAAGAAACTGAGGACCAGGGAGTGACTTGCCTGAGTCCACTCGTTTAGTAGCAGAGCTGGAATTGGAACTGGGTAGTTCTGGGCTGGCGTGTCCGCTGAAACCACTGCACATCCTCCTCTCATCATGGTGCTTCTGGAGGGTCTTTTTCAATTTTCCTCACATCTATATGTAGAAGCTTTTTAAAAAGTTTCTTTTAAGTATCTTTCGGGACATTATGCTAATTATAATGTGCTAACAATTTACATCTGTAATTATGTATGAGGCTAGGGAGTGAGTGACTCTGTAGCTTGGAAGGAGATGATTCAGTTATTAGTTATCATGAAAACCACATTGTCAAGTCTGAAGAAAAGCAGTAGTATACCACCAGGTACTGGTGCCCAAAGGAAACCCATCGTCTAAATAGCTTCAAGGCCCAGGGATTTTAGTGCTTATTCCAGTGGCATAAGAACATAAAGGCAAGGAGGTAAGGCAACCTACTCAAGTGTGTCCCCAAAACTTTTCATTTTGTTGTTTCACAAACAACAAAACTGAAATGACAGTGCCTTCAAGCCAATGGCATCTTGCAGCCAAGTCATTTGGTATAACATGGATCCCAAATTTTCCAGACAATTTATTTCATATATTTTTAATTGTCTTTTTTATGGGATAAGGTGTTATTCTGGTGCTCAAGCTAAGTGCTGTGGCATGATCATGGCTCACTGCAGCCTTGACTTCCTGAGCTCAATCAGTTCTCCTGCCTAAGGCTCTGAGTAGCTGGGACTTACAGTCATAATTTTTTTAAAAAATTAAAAAATAACTTTTGGTACCTGACTAATAAAAAAATTATTTGTAGATGGGGGCCTCTACAAATTTGCCCAGGCTGGTCTCAAACTCCTATATTCAAGATATACTTCCTACCTCAGCTCCCAAAGTGCTGGGATTACAGGCATGAACCACTGCACCTGGCTAATTGTCTTTTTATTTTTTTTTTTAATAGAAATAAGTACATCCGTAACAATGGCTCCAGTTTTGTTTTAAAGAACAATCCCATATCCAAGGTTAAGTGTAAATACTGATACCTTAATCTGAGCAGAGATTTCCGAGTACACTTGACCTGAGGGAATGATTTGGAACTGAAAGGGCCCAGAATATGCTACTGTGGCATATAAATTATTTTGAGCAGAGGCATTTGAGTCCCTGAAATTTGTCTAAAAGTAGAGCCTCTCAAGATAACTCAAAAGAACTCAGTTATCTTAAATTCTCTCCCTGGGAGCAAACAGAAGACTGACTCAGGGCCAGAGGCTAGAAGTCAGCACACCTAAACAGTCATTGTGACAAAACTACCGTATCAACCATCCATTCTCCTAAGGGGCCATATAGGTTTCCAAAAAGTCATTTGTTTTTCCTAAGTGCCCCTTTTCCCCTCCTCTTCCCCTATCAAGGCTGTATAGAAGCCCCAAATTCTAACCATATCTTTGAGTGACACTTTTCTCTGAACTCCCATGATTACGCCTGTCTTTTCTCTCGCTAATCTGTTTTCTGTCCCTTTAATTCACAGGTCCCCAATCACAGAATCTAAGAGGTTAGAGGGAACAGGAAACGTTTCCTCTCTGACAGAACACCTACTAAGATCCATTCTGACCTTCTCTCTGGCAATTCCTAGCTCTTCTCTGAGCTCTACAGGCTTTTGAATTCCTTCTGCATGGTGTCTTTGAGAGACATCAACTGCACATGAAAAATAGTAGAACGCGTGGACCTACTCTCTACACGTTCTCAGCCGTGTTTCTGACTCTGAGGGCTCTGAGACTCAACCAGTGACAAACTGAGGGCGAGAACTGGCTTCTATCCTGCAATGATTTACTTAAAACTGTGCACTGTGATTCCTGTGGGGAGGCCATTCCCCTTCTCCCACCCAGCCTGCACTTTGGGGCCTTTGAAGAAAGTGGAAACATGGCATTTTACAGCTATGCCACAAACTTGATGGTGAGACTAAATCTAAGCCTAAAAGAAATCAGATGGTTGATATTAAGAGATTTACCAGCGTTTTCCTTGTTTCCTGATTTCCTTTCTGGGGACTTCATATTAGTTTGTATATTCTCTGAACGTAATGGTTTAGCTGCATCAGACACAGCAGACTTGAGTCTCAGGGCATTTATTTTATAAGGAAATGTTTGAAAAGGGGCATTTTAATTATCCTGTAAATGTTTTTAACTCAGCAATAATGTTTACATAGCTAGTAATCATGGCTCCCAGGTATGGGGAGAGTTTTACTGTTGTTAAGTTTTGTGATACTCTTTAAAGTCAGCTATGATGGGTTTTATATCATTACTTCTGAGGGGACTCTGAAGACTATTGCTGGCAATTCTTTGCTCCCTTTTTATTGTTTATTCTATTATTATCTTATTTAGCTAAGGAAAATAATAGCTGCACAAAGAGAATCTCCACATTCAACACTTAGTTTTTCTTCTCATTCTAATCTTCAAGGGAGTAAATCATTGCATACAAGAAAAATAAGCTAAGCTTTCTATCTTGTAAGAGTCTATGGAACTAGCATATTTATCTCTTTCCCTCTTATTTGTATTAATAAAATGAGACCAAAAAAACAAGTTTCTGGAAAGCTAAATAAATGAAATCAGAGAGCTAGAAAATTGTGTATGCAGATAATGACTATTAAGGAGTTAGCAGATAAATGACTCGATAATACAGATATAAATGCATTCATCTGGGTTTTTCAAAGTTTCCTGAAAGTAAAGACTGTAGAATCAAAAGGACAGCTAGACACAAATTCATATTTTTCAAAGAAAGGACCCTACAAATAAACTAACTGGACTATCACTGGATTTGTGTGTCAGATATGTGAGTACTTACAGAGGCCGCTGCTGGCTTCAGCTGTTCTCATCAGTATGATTAACAACGACTTAAAAGTGCCTGATTCCATTTGTATGCCAGCTGTTCTTGTGTAAAACAAACTGGGACTTTCTCAAGATAATCAGAGCCTGACTGTCTGCAGGATTTGGGGGATGATACCTTTGAGCTGTAAAAGGAAATTAATGACTCTTAGCTCATCGCTCAGAGGTCAGACCCAGACGTTTGTGACTGAAATATACCTAAAGCAGATGTTGCTCATTGGGAACTTATAAAAATGACTGCCTGCTCCTTTCCAAGTTCCAGTGGGAAGAAAGGTCTTAGCCTATATGGAGCCTTATACACTGTTAGCAGGTTAACAAGTACCCAAGTAACCTTAACTACATGAACAACCATACTTTAAAAGGTAATAAGTCCAGGCGCAGTGGCTCACACCTGTAATCCCAGAACTTTGGGAGGCCAACGCGGGCGGGCTACCTAAGGTCAGGAGTTCTAGACCAGCCTGGCCAACATGGCAAAACCCCGTTTCTACCAAAAATACAAAAAATGAGCCCAGTGTGGTGACGGATGCCTGTAGTCCCAGCTACCTGGCAGACTGAGGCAGGAAAGTCGCATGAACCCAGGCGGCAGAGGTTTCAGTGAGCAGAGATTGATTGCACCACAGCACACCAGCCTGAGTGACAGAGTGAGACTCTGTCTCAAAAAAAAAGAAAAGATAATAAGTATGCCAGTATGCAAGGGAGGCATTCAAAGGCGCAGGCAAGCTCTGTCCGCCAAGACACAATACTGAGTCATATAACCATAGGAAGTAATGCTATATCCTCTTAATGAAGCACTCACACACAGGTAGCCAAGGTGTTGGTGATAGAGAGTGATTTCAGACATTACCTCCAAAGCCAGAATTTCTGTATTTTGACATTCTATTCTATAAGTTCAAAAGTGACTGTGTGATGCTGGGCACCGTGGCTCATGCCTATAATCCCAACCCTTTGAGAGGCTGAAGCAGGTGGACCATTTGAGGTCAGGAGTTCAAGACTAGCCTGGCCAATATGGTGAAACCCAATCTCTACTAAAAATACAAAAATTAGTTGGGTGGTAGTGGCATGTGGCTGCAATTCTAGCTACTCGGGAGGCTGAAGCAGGAGAATCGCTTGAGCCTGGGAGGTAGAGGTTGTGGTGAGCCAAGATCGCGCCACTGCACTCCAGTCTGGGTGACAGGGTGGAAAAAAAAAAAGTAACTGTGTGGTCATCATATTTGCTACACTGAAAGGCCAGAGGAAATCAGTTCCTAATCAGAGATGGGAGTGATTTTCTTTACCACTCAACTACTTTCAAAAATATTCAGAAGAAAATAAAAATGAATTAGAATTCCATTTTAGTCTTTAAGATCAGTTAGTTTAAGGCATTCAGATAGTCAACAAATATTATTCATGGTATCCCTTTGCTAGGAGCTCTGATAATAAGGTGTATGCCCAACATAAAATAGCTTTCCATCTCATTGGGAGAGATCAAAGCATAATAGCTAATAGTTGGCAAATGCTTACAATTGTTAAAGCAAAATAAAAACGGAGGCCACCGTTTCGGTATACTGAAAAGCCAACTGCCCGTAGTTGTGTGACCAAAACTTAACATCATGCTGATCTTCCCAAAACTTTCCCCACAAAGATAAACACAACACAAATGTAAGCTTTTTGTCCTTACCAGCATGATTCAGTGAAATTAAACCAGTAACCTGTCAGCAAGTCAGATTAAACAGTTTGGTTTGGCTTGAAAAAGACTATATGACAGTCAATCATGAAAAAGACCAAAATGCTTCCTCCTTTGTGCTCTATAAAATGCGCTGTTACTGCTATAAAATTGAGACATCATGTGAGGTCTCCCAGCTTGTGGACTCTTCTTTTGTATGCAAGATAAACTCTTAACGTTCTAACTGGATCTGATTTTATTTTTGACGCTGTGTTCAGCACTGCTCGTGCGCTTATTTACACCTGAGAGCAACATTATGAAGTGTCTACTATATTACATCCCCATTTTAAAGTGGAGAAACCAAGACATTTGCAAAAGATCCCACCGCTAAGAATGGCATAAGAAAGCCACTCCAATCCTAGTCTCTCTGACTCCAAGGATCTGCACACTTCTAACTATGACATGACATACATGTGCATTAAGAAAATAGCAACCCCAGGCAGTAAGCATATGAAAAAATGCAAAATGAGTGCCAAAGATGCTGATAGAAGGTCATCAGTAGAGCATAAGGCTGCAGGGGAAGCTTAGGGAAGAAGGTGAGGCTTGATCTGAATTTGGACTTGAACTTGTAGACAAAAGATTAGTAGGGCGATGTAATAGGATATAGAGGATAACCACGATACTTTTTCATAAATACTCCTTTGGGGCTGCCAGAGAAAGAAAATTGGATTTAATGACTTATGAGGCCAATCTGTTGTGACCTTTTAAATGTAATTATAATATACATATATAATAAGCTTTTATATATCTGTATAAACATATAAATATCTATATTTATACATATAGGGATACTGGTTAGGGTAAGTTCATGTAACTGTGTATGAATCGTCTCTATTTTATAGAAGAGAGATTCCATAAAGACTGTTAAGAAGTGATGAAGCTGGCCGGGCATGGTGGCTCACGCCTATAATCCCAGCACTTTGGGATGCCGAGGCGGGTGGATCACGAGGTCAAGAGATCGAGACCATCCTGGTCAACATGGTGAAACCCTGTCTCTACTAAAAATACAAAAATTAGCTGGGCATAGTGGCCCATGCCTATAATCCCAGCTACTCAGGAGGCTGAGGCAGGAGAATTGCCTGAACCCAGGAGGCAGAGGTTGCGGTGAGCCGAGATCACGCCATTTGCACTCCAGCCTGGGTAACAAGAGCGAAACTCCATCTCAAAAAAAAAAGAATTGATGAAACTATTGGGAGACAATGCTCCATGGGTCTCCCTCATTCTGCACATTTTCCTGGTTGACCTTTGTTCCAGACTGTCTTTTCAAGGATGTGGTTGAATAGCCTTGGGAAATAATATAGTGTCTCTTTTACTCCTCATTATAAAGGATTTGGGTTCTCTAAGCTCAGAATTCTTCTGTAACACAAACCACTGCCATTTGTAGGCATCCATCTGGATCTATCCATGTTTTCCCCATGAGACTTGGGAGCAAGGAGATTTGACACAAATAGCCTGGCTCACGCTGCTTGCTGTGCTGTGAGTAATAAAGTCTTGTCTCTGACCCAGATATCTTATGTCTTATTCCAGCAACAATAAAATTGGCAGTTAGGTTGCAAGTAGGGTAAAGCCTCAGACCCTTCACAGTTCTTGACAGAAGATAGGAGGTTTATTTTCTTATGTAGGTTGGTCAAATTTATCCTCATCCTATTGAAAAATAAGGCATCTGTGTTGGCATCCATTGGAATAACATCAAGCAGATCCATCGTAGAGCCCAGAGAAACCAGGAAAGGCAAATGCCAGGGTGGGAGTCTCCCCTGAATACTTAGCTAAGGTGCCCAAGGATTGTATTAAGTGAAGTGAAGCCTTTCCATGTCCATATCCTCAGAATGCTCATCGTCTAAAGCAAGGGCTGCCCAACTATGGTCCATGAGCCAATCTGGCCCCCTACGTGTTTTAGTAGATACAGTTTCATTGATTAGGTATTATCTATGGCTGCTTTTGTGCCGCAATAGCAGAGTTGAGTGGCTGCAGCAGAGATGGAATGGCCTGCAAAACCTAAAATATTTACGATCTGGCCTTATACTGAGATCTAAAGAGAGAGATAAACACATGAAGAATGAGGAATTCCCTTAAAACATGCTAAAGGCAAACAGAACAGAACATTATGTGCATATAGAGAGCTACACACACACACACACACACACACACACACACACAAACACACATGTGCACTCACATATACAAATTCACACGCCACCCTCCACCTATTGTCTATATGCATGGTCTTATTTCACCTTCCCAACAGCTTTATGAGACACATAGGTTGGAAGCATGGCCTCTGTAGTCAAACTAGGTTTAAATTGAAAGCTTTGCCATTTACTAGCTGGGAAATCTCGGGTAAATTACTTAACCTCTCTGTGCCTGAGTTTTCTCACTTGTTAACTGTAGGTAGTCCTACCTGTGTATCACAGGATTACTCCAAGAGTTGAAACTGTGTAGAACATCCTCTGGCACATCATAAACAATATATAAATATTTGCTATATTTTCCTTACTTTCCAGAAGACTAAACTGAGGGAGAGAGAGGTTAAGTAATTTTCTCAAGGTCACATGGCTAAAGTGAGAGGCAGAACTTAAGCTCAGCTCTGATTCTAAAGAGCTGCTATTATATTGCTTCTGAACAATACAGGCTTATTGCATTTTTATCCCTGCTATTATATTAATTCTCAATAATTGAGTTTATAAGTCAAGCCACCACAAGAAAATTTCTTTACCTTTTCCAACTATGCTTTTTATTTTTAAAATTGCGATTTGTGGTTTATTTATTCGTAGATCCTACAGGTCTCTTGTACTGTGTGAGTTCCACAAGAACCTCATTTGAATGCACTGTATTAATACATTCCCACCTGACACTTTGGTGATTGCCTTAGAAATGAAGTCCACTTTTGCTATTAAACTAATTATAATCATGGCTTTAAAGTGATAAACCTAAGCAAAGATTTTGCTAATGATCTATATACTACTACTTGGGTAATTTTAAATAAATAGGACTTTTAAGTATTAATCCCTAAATAAGTGACTTGACACTATTGTATTGCTCCTAGTATATATCAAGAACAGTGATATTTTTCCATATAGTCTTTAGCAAGTTCATCCTACTCCTGTATTCACTTGAGTTTTAAAAACAAAGAGTGGCTGGGCATGGAGGCTCATGCCTATGATCCCAGCACATTGGGAGGCCGAGGTGGGTGGATCACCTAAGGTCAGGAGTTCAAGACTAGCCTGGCCAACATGGCGAAACCCCATCTCTACTAAAAATATAAAAATTAGCTGGGTGTGGTGGCAGGTGCCCATAATCCCAGCTACTCAGAAGGCTGAGGCAGGAGAATCTCTTGAACTCAGGAGGCGGAGGTTGCAGTGAGCCGAGATGGCACCAGAGTGAGACTCCATCTCAAAATGAACAAACAAAAAGAGTGTGTAAACACAGCCTCTCTCTAGATAGTTCTAAGGAAAATGCACCATCTCTTGAAACTCCCCATCCTTTATCTCCAGATTGCCGACTTTGACAGAGGAATACTATAAGAGATACCTTGCTGAGAAACAAGTTACTTGCCATTAAAAGTAATAACAAAAACCATGAATTACTTTTGCACCAACCTAAAATGTATAAGATTTCTGTCTCAATAAAAAGAAACAATTTCAGCTTGGGCAGCATAGCAAGACCCCATCTCTACAGAAAATGCAAGCAGCTGGGTGCATGCCTATAGTTCCAGCTACCTGTGAGGCTGAGGTGGGATGATCACCTGAGCCCCAGGAGGTCGAGCTGCAATGAGTTGTGACTGTGCCACTGCACTCCAGTCTGCTTGACAGAGTAGGATCCTCCCTCCAAACAAAATAATAATCCATTTGATTTTACATATTAATTTGAGCTTCTGGAAAAGTATTTCTTGTGGATAAAATCCTGCTTCTTTGGCAAGGAAATAATACATTTGATGTGTACTTATTAAAAGTATTAAACACATTTGATGTGTACTTATGAAAAGCACAGCACAAACTTGAATTCTCATTTATGATGCTTGCTTAAAGACCGAAGCTTGTGAAAAGAATTTTATTTACCTGTCCATTTTCCATTTAATTAATAGCTATTTTTAAAAATTAGATATTAGTTTTAATGACATGTTTTGATTTCTGGAAGTAAAACTCTGGCTTTTGACTCTGACAGAACAAATACAAGTTACTTTATGTAAGTTGGCTTGAAACATCACAGCCACAACAGTTGCAGGGTTTCCAGGGTGTTTAAGGGACACTCAGGATTCTGAGTCAAATCTCTGTAGTTTCACACATTACCGCATATGGCTTGGGTCTAGTTCCGACCAAATTACCTGTTATTCCAGCCCAAAGCATATAATTCCTGAAGGAGAGCCTTAGCACTTTTCCCTCTTGTGGTAGCCACTGAGAAGGTCTTGTATTCCAAATGGAGGCAGGTACAAAATGGTAGGAACTTCTGTCAGCCTGGGTTCTTGAATGACTGTGTGGAACCAAGCGAGCTTCCTCTACTGACCTATGTTTGATATGCAGTGTGATAAAAGACCTAAGCCACTGAGATCTGAGGATTGTTTATTGCCCCAATAGAAAAGTATTGTCATCTCCATCTATTTTCCAAGTGGATTGTCTTTTTCTTATTGATTTTTAGAAGATGTTTACTTAACATTTGCTTGTTAAATATGCTGCATTTTTGCTCCCTGTCAATAGTTTTGCTTACAGTGTATTTTGCTGACAGGGATTTAAGAGTTGCAAGTAGCCAAACTTGTCAAATATGTTTTTTTATGACTTCTAGTTTTTTCTTTTTTTGGCATAAATAGACTCTCCCTTGTCAAGATTATAATTTTCCCGACACCAGTTACTGAATAGACTGTCATTTTTCCAGTGGGCAAAAAAGCTACTTTTAACAATGCTAAATCCTTCCTATATGTATGGATTTATGTATGTGTCTGAAGTCTTAATTAAAAAAAAATTTTTATGCCTGTACCATACTAATTTGCTTTTTATTGCTTTTTAATATATGTTCTGATAAGTGAGACAATTCCTCTATATTTTTCTATTTCAAAGCATTCTTAGTTTTCATACACATTCATTTTTCTAAATAAATTTTGCTGTTTGTCAATTTTAGAAAAGAAATGTGTTGGGATTCTAATAGAAATGATGCTAATTTTATACATTACTATGGGGGACTGAAATCTTTATACTACTGAATTTCCCATCAAAGAACATGCTGTTCCTTGAAAGGACATCTCCATTTATTCAGGTCTTATTAAAATTCTATAGTTTTCCTTTCATAGTTCTTGTTAAATTTATTTCTAGGTATTTTATAAGTTTTGTTGCCATTGCAAATATATTGTCTTTGTATAAGTGGCTGATGATTAAATTTTATGGCTCCACATTTAAACTAAGTAAAACAGAACAAATGAACTTTGAAAACCTATATGAGAATTAAACTTAAAGCATCTCTGTTCAGTAATTATCTAGAAACTAGTTGAAACAGACATTGTACAGAATTGTCTCAAAGATTAAAAAGCATTATCTTTGGCGTGCACCAGATTTTAAAAAGTGGTGTTTACCCGGGATCTATCCTAGTGGCTCTGCACAGGACATTTGTCTAATTCCACTTTACTTTGATGTTAGTGCACTGGACTGTGAAACTTCTTTTCAGAACTTATTAGATTGTTTTTTGACGATGTTATTTTCTATATAACTCTTTCCCATCTCCATGAATCTGCCAAAGAGAAATTCCCCTGATGTTTGTTTCTCCTGAGAAACTGGTCTGTGCTTTTATCTAGTAGACCCTAGTGTAAATCACATAACGGTAACATTTCTCCCCCACACTGGCTGCCAGTGAGAATACAGTCAAATTTCCACTCATATCTCACAAATGCATTGCATTTTTGTAAATTATAACCTTTGAATTCAAAACTTATTCCTGCTTTGTTGGACTTTCCTACACTTATGCCTGTATTTCATTTTTTTTTTTTCTTCATATGTCCTATGAATCTTTGTAGTCCACTTTAAGTGAATTTGTAGATCCAAATTCACTTTCTGGATCAAAACAGACTTGAAAATGCAGCGGAAAAACCTACAAATTTTTATGAAAACAGGATTATATAAAAATAGGATTATATCCTATAATCCATGCTCTAATTTTATAAAGTTGCATGATAAATATAATTATCACGCCATTTGAAATAAAGAAATTTATTCTGAAATTAAGAATTATATTCTTCGAAATTACAAATTGGTTAATACCAAATAATCTTAGCTTTAATTTCCAAAATCAAATTCACTTTAAAACATCTTTTAGGAAAATGACTGTACAGGTCAACATTGGACTCTCAGCCTGACTAGGCTTCATGAGATTCATTACATTACTAGTTTTTATTTCTCTTATCATTTGAAATGTGTATTTACTCCCCATTTTGTGCTCAATACTGAAAACACAATTCCTCAGCAAAGACTTGCTCCACCTTTATGCTTCAAAGTTTTCCAAAAAATAAAAATTTTGTAGTTCTGTAAATTGAAAATAATATATTGATGGCCCAGCATTAAAATGTGGAAGAGCAAATCATAATGGTTTTTAGCTGAAGGTATGTCTCCAAGCTAACACAGACAAGATGAAAACAAAAACATTTTCTGGAAATATATTTTAGAAATATTTTAGATTCACTATATTAAACTTTTAATGATGAATTTTTAAAAATAGAAACACATTTTTAGAAAAGCAATTTGTAATGCTCAAACAGATCTGTATTTATCCTATCTAAACTATCAAAATCTTAAATGAAACTGAGACAAGGTGACTGCAAATACTAAAAATTCACTGAGTTTACTTAACCGAGCATGCCTGAAGTATTCTGGGCACGAAGGATGACAGTCATGAGGCCGCAGTGTTGTCCTGGGTACAGCAGCTGAGAGCAACATGTGATCCCTAAATGACAGAGGTGCTCCTCAGGACACAGTGGGCTGGATGAATTTCGACAACAATCAGCCTTACGTGAGGGTTAGTGAGCAGAAGATGTCCTATTAAGACAGAACTCTTGCCAAAAGTCTGAAATCAGAAACACAGTAAAGTTCACTCCAAGTTTCCTAATTTCTAGGCAGAGAAAACATTTCTAATACTTTTATTTAAAGAGATAAAATCAATTTGGTGAATGTCTTAGAGAGTGTACACAATGAATTTCTTGTTTGAGCCTCTCTTGTTTTCATCTGATGGTTTAAAGAAATCTGTAAAGATCAGCCTCTCTACTTCTCAACTTCATCAGTCCACCTGGATGGAACATGAGATCAACCACGTACAACTCAGGAGGCGGGAGGCCCCTAATCACTCCCTTCTGAGATTCGTTCAGCAGCTTGACTTCATTCCATGCTCTCCCATACTCTCCGCGAACTAGGGAGCAACCGATGCCAATTCTATCTGCCAGAGCCTGCAGATAGAGAAAACAAGAGATCAACAGAGAGGACGCGGGAGAGGGGTGGGGAATATCCTATTTGTAATTGCCCACCTTGGTTGAAAGTGAAATACACAAGTCTTGCCAAGAAATGTTTAGATTGGAGGCTGAAAGATAAGGACTATTGGTATAGCGGCCAATCAAATGTGATAAATTCCCTTTATCAAATGTGATAAATTCACTCAAGTTGCAAAATCTCTGCGTTGGTCCTGCTGGGAAGTGACCTTTTTCAGGTAGTTACATTATTGTATCAGAAGGGGAAGGCGGTTGGAAAAAAGCTATTCTGTGAGTTCTCAGCACTAGTGCATCTATCCATCTTTCCAAACTTCAGGTCTCCCCCTGGCTGTGAAATGCAGTGGGACTGAATGGAAGCATCACCGCGAGGTGGGAACTCTTTCCAATTGAATTACTCTGTGTGCCAGGGAGCAGGAGAGGCAGAACTGTGGGTGCCTGGTCCTAGGGCTCCTTGTTGCCACCTCACCAGAGACCACTTAGGTTCCTTGTAAGTTGTCTCTTCAATTTGCCCTCTGATAATTCCTGATTTTGAGGTTATTAAAACAAAGTATCTTTAATCTGGAGACTACTCAGCCACTTTATAGTGAGCAGGAGAGCTGGCTCAGCCTGCCTGGGTTTGGACCGTAGCCCAGACCTGAGATAGACCAGCTGCGCACCCCACCCAGAGGCATGGCATCTCTGGGCTTCCATGGCTTCATCTGAGAAATGAGAGCAGCAGTACTTTGCTTATAAGGTGTTAGGAAGATGAAGTCAATTATCTGTCCAGTGCTTACAGCAGTGAACACCAGCAAGGCTACATACTCAGTTGATGCTACATAGCACCAGGAGGCAGGAATTGTGCTGTCTTAGTACCCTGTATATGTATATATTAATTAATTGATTACTTACAATATAAAGACTGCATCAGGTCACTGTGTCTTGGGTGGACCATGTTGATTAAGACTTGGTTATCGTTTTTAGGGCCTTACATTCTACATAGACCTACTGTAAAGTGTCAACTATAACACACACAGTATCTGAATGTATGGCACTCATGGGTCAGTGGGGTAGAGAGACAAAAGTAAATATATAATTATAAGATGTTTCCAAAAGTAACACCCCCTGTCAAAGCCTTGTAAGTCATCAAAACGACCAACTATGTGGACTAGAGGCTATTGTTTTCCCCATTTTGTAGAGGGTAAAAACTGAGGTCACATAATTTTCTCAAGGTCACGGTATGTGGTGACCAAAAGTGAGAGCCAGGAAATCTGTCTCTGGAGTCTGAGTTTTTAATGTCAGGGTTATAACTGCTGCTCACTGAGGTGAAGGAATTCCCATATGAAACTTTCTGTTTTCTTTGTGAAGCAGGACACAAGTCACCTGCTTAGAAGAAAGCAGTGCGGATGGAAGGTCTTGGGAAAGGGCAGATGTGGGACTCAGCAGCTGAAGGAAATAGGAAAAAGCCTGCCACTAGGAGCTGGGAAAGGATAGCCTATGGCAGTGGCATGTAGGAGTGAAAAGGAAAGGATAGACAGTTGGAACAAGGCTGGGATGGGGTGGCAAGGGAGAGGGTGGAAGGATGTACAGAGAAGGAATGGGGGAAATTAGTGAGTAAATTATTAGGGCATTGGTCTATTTGTGCAGTCTGCCTAGGGGAGAAAGTAAAGCCAAACAGGCTGAAAAACTGGAAGAAAACAGAGGAGATAAAGAGTATGTATGGAGAGCAGAAAGATTTAGGAGGGGTGGAAGTATGACATATTTTTCTGAGTATTGGTGCTCAGAATTTCAGTGATGGGAGATTTCTGGGTAATTAATTACATGACTCAATTGAGATGGGAGGGTAATTCCATTGGAGGTATCTTAATGAGCTTAAGATGCCTGCTATGAACCGAATGTTTGTGTTCTCCCCCAGATTGATACACTGAAGCCGTAATCCATATTGTGATGGTGTTTAGAGGTGTGGGTCTTTGGAAGTTGATTAGGTTTAGATGAGGTCATGAGGGTAGACCCCACAATGGGATTAGTGCCCCTATAATAAGAGACAGGAGAGCATACTCACTCTCCACCATGTGAGGATACAGTAGGAGCCCTTTCCCTGCCACATGAGGATACCAGCAAGAAGGTGGCTGTCTGCAAACCAGGAAGGGAGCCCTCACTAGATGCTGAATCTGCTGGCACCCTGATCTTGGACTTCTCAGCCTCCAGAACCATGAGAAATAAATGGCTGCTGTTTCATCCCCTAGTCTATGGTATTTTGTTATAGCAGCTCAACCTGACAAATACGGTGCTTATGAGACACTCATATAGAGCTAGCTAGATAGTAATCACATACATAGATCTGGAATCAGGGGAGGTTTGAAGGATGAAGGAAATGATCTGTAGATTTTAGGTATTTATGTGCTATTTAAGGCCACATGAAGAAAGACCTCACCCTGCAAAGTACATAAAGAGTGAACAGAAGAGCATCTGGGCCAGAACCTTTTGGAACCCCAATATTTAAGAGAGGCCTGTAGGCATTCTCCAGTTCTTTGACCTGTTAAGCAAGGCAGACAATAAAGAGATCACTAAGGTTCTTATTGAGAGACTGGGAGCAAAGGCCAGATGGCTATGAGTTAGGACAAAAATGAGAGGTGTGCCAAGGAGTGACAAGGAGCTAAGATGACTCAGAATTTTGACCAGGAATGAGAATTATCTATGGGTGGGTCTTTTATTCAGGTCAGCATGGGCTCAAATTTCAGCTCCACCTATGGTTGACCTTGGGTAAAATTATTTCTCCAGGTATCAGTTTGCTCACCTTTAAAGCAAGGGTAGTAATTTCTATATTTGGCATTTTTGAAACTCTTCACAATTATAGTTATCAAGTCCCTGGCATATAGTTCAAAACGATATTAGTCATGGTAATAAGATTTAAGGTTGTAATTGTAGCTATTATGAGAAAAGATTTCTATTTTCTTTATATACTGCAGACTTAAGCATGTTTAGATTTTAAAGCGGAAAAGAGCTAAGAGATAGAACAGAGTTAAGAAGCGAGAGATGAAAGAATTGATTGAGCAGTCAGTCCAAGGGAATAGGAAAGGCTGGCCTTTAGATAATAAATAGAACTAGCTCAGAACTGGAGGTAGGTAAGATGCATGTGAATGCAATGATGTTTATCAGTATTTGGGAAAGGGCAGGAAATTTATGCATTTAATCAATAGTTTACATTTTCCCAGTTTCCATTACATGCTAAACACTGGATAAGATGGAGCAAAAGATCACCCCCGCTCTTCAACCTGATCCTTCTCTGATGTCCCCATATCGGGAAATAATGCCATCATTACCAGTTGTCCCACTCAGAGCCCAGAAATCATTTTGGTCTTCTCATGTACTCTCTCTCTCCATGCCTGGGCAGTCACCAGCTCCTTTCAGTTATGTCCCCTAAATTCATTGCCTCTTCCACATCTGCATGTCAGGATTTAGTATAGATCAACCACACTTCCGGCTCGGTCACCTTCTAACTGGTTTTCCTGTCTCCAGTCTTACCCCTGCTCTAACTCTTCCCTGTTCTGTTGTCTGAATGGTGGTTCAAAATGATGTTATCCCTTGAAAACTGTCAGTGGCTACTGATACATTTTAGGGTAATAAAATAATACACAAACTTCCATGGTGCATTATGATCTGGCATCCGCCCCTCCTCTTTTCCTCATGCACACGAACTATTCTACCTTCCTCAAATAGACCACTGACTCTCATCGCTGCATTGTTTTGCATAACATGTTTTCTCTGTTTGAAATACTCTCGTTTTCCTTCTTTACCTGATGAAATCCTATGCAGCCTCTCACACTTGGGTTATATATCAGCTCTTTCTCTGACATTTTCCCCGACTTCACTTTGGAACCTGCAAGTCTGGTTTAGGTACCCCTTGAGTGCAGAACTGTCATTTTAGTATCTTTGTACTCTCAGGCCCTGGCAGAGGCCCTTGCCATAGTAGGCATATGGTCAATATTGAATAAATATGCTTCTAGTAGTCTGGTGACTATATGGGCAGGTATGTCTGTGTATGTACATATGTACACATGTGTATGTATGTGTATGCTTGTATGTATATATGTATATACACACATATATGTCAGATACAAGTAAATCTAAATGGTAGAATTAATAATATCCAGTTAAACGTTAGCAACTGGCCTACTCCAATATGAGAAAGACAAAGCATTTTTACTTAATGCAAATGAGGCAAAATACCTTACCTACCTTGAAAAGCAAAGCTCGATGGTAGAAGATTCCTTTTTTGACATGTCCAATTGGTATAACATTGGATTTAAGTTGAAATTTTAGTTCACTTATGTGAAGTTCCCAGCTGAAATCAGGTAGTTTCTCTTTTAGAATCTTACCACCCATTTTTTCTGCCACGTACCTGTGTCAATTACATTGAAATCAAATCAGTCGAATTTAGTAATTCACTTGGGATGCCTTGAGTGTAATTACATGTAAATATACATGTAAAAGTGACATTTGCTGTGATTTTTATTGCGTTTTACTTTTGAGAAGGTACTTACAATAAGTAGGCTGACATGCTTACTCTATGTAAATCATCACATATAAACTGAAATGTTAGCGATTTCATTCCATGTGAACAAGAAAATGAGTGCTAATTTTTCCCAATGTTTATAATAAGATAAAATCAGTGTAACACTAAATATCAGTGCAGTTTTAAATTTTTATCTTTCGAAACATATTTTTAAATATTTTAATCTGAAATCTAAGGAAGGAGTTGAACTAACATATATATGGTTCTTCTTTCAAGGAATTTAAACTCAGAGATAAGACACATAGAAAATTTTACCATTAGATTTACAAACATTTTCAAGTTTTATAATTTTATTTTTTCTTTAAAAATTTATTTTAATTTAGAGAAAGATTCAGTAACAACACTGAAGTCAGAGGAGCAAGAAATCAGAAAAGGCAGAAAGAAAAATAAAGTCACAGACCTGTGAGCAAGGCAGGATAAATGTATTCTTGGCCGTGGATTTCTCCTAACATTAGGCTCTCACTGAAGAAGTCAGTAAATGTACCTGCAAAACCTTTGTCTATGAAGACCACGACATCCTTGGAGTAAAGACAGAACTGCAATTTTATTTATTTGTTTATTTGTATTTATAAAGAGAGATGGGAGTCTCACTATGTTGCCCAGGCTGGTCTCAAACTCCTAGCTCCAAGAAATCCTCCCATTTCGGCCTCCCAGAGAACTGGGCTTACAGGGGTGAGCCACTGCGCCTGGCCCAAAATGGGAATTTTAAAGAATTTTCTCTTGCTGCATGAGAAACCAAGCAAAGAAGAACAATGGTTGAAAAAAAAATGAGAAAGAGTTGGGGAGAAAGCTGTTGAACTGAGGCAGTTCCACCAAGGCAGGGTGGGATGCCAAGGAACCAGAGCCATGGGGACAAATCTGCGTCTCTCCGTATCTTGGTGTAGGCTCAGGTTAAAAAACGACAATTATCTGAGAATGATGGAAAGTGTTTCTGATAGGAACAAAGCATGAAGAGATTTGACAAATGTTCACATAAGCCAAGGCAGAGTTCCGCTTGAGCCATCACTTCTCAAGGACACCAGGAACACTTCGCTAGCCAAAAATGTTCTCTTCCAGTTCTGGCTGACAAAAATCAATGATCTGGCAGCTGTGTTACTTGCAGTTGTCACATCCAGGTTTCATGATAGCAACTCACTGCTATTTGGAGGAGATGCAGGCTCCCATAGAGACCGCAGCTGTTGCACAGGCCAGCAGCTTACCTACTGAATGGTGTCAGTCACGAAGCCTGCCCTCACTTCTGGTGATTCCTAACCTCTTAAAGCTACCGAGTCAAATTCCAGCCTTTGCCTGGTGTAATTAAGCACTCTAACGAAGAAGGCAACTTCACTGGCTTATACAGAGCCCTGAGCCTGCCCAAGCAGCCATTGCTTAGAATGCTTACACCCCACTTAAGAGTAACGTGAAACACAAAATATCAGACACAGATCAGAAAAAGAGACATTGGACATTTGTATTAGAAAATATATCAGTTTACAAATAATTCACAGTAGGATTCCTATAACTTACGAACACCCCATCCACCTGAGGAATAATTAAATTTTCAAACTTTTGACACATTCATGACTTCGACAGAATCACATTGAAATATGTGTTTAATTATCTAGCTGAAGAAAATGACAGGCATTTTTCTTGAAGCAGTTTTCAGCTCCTATGTCTGATTCTTAGTTGACATATGACCTAAGTAGAAATTGAGGACTTTCCCAATTCATTGTGTTTCTGTGTCAGAGTCAGAGTGCTTTAAGGTTCAACTCTATTTATGGTGTGTTTGTCTAAAAAATGGCTATAATATATGTGTCACTAACATTTTTTCAGAAATTAAAAACATATATATACATAGATGACTTACTTTGCAAGAACCTCAATCTGTTCCTTAATACTGGTTATGGGCAGTATTGATCTGGTCACTTCATACACATACATGGAGAAATCGGGGTCAGAGGGAGGACACCATTCTTTGTCAGAGCTTCCTTCACCAACAAATTTGGGCACTGCCATAACCTCTTCCTCCTCTTTTACTTTTTCTTCTTCTTTTTTTCCTCTGCCTTTCCTTTGAGAGGAAACAAGGGCAATCAAAATCACATCTCCTGCTAAACAAACAGACAAACAAACAAATGCTCTTGCACTTCTGAGAACAGCATCACAGGAATAAGGGACACTGAATCCTTGGACAACAGAAGATTGAACTGTGTGGATCCACTTATATGGGGATTTTTTTTCAGTAAATACAGCTGGCCCTTCTTATCCATGGGTTCTGCATTCCACAACCAAATGTAACTGAAGATACAGTATTTGTGCTATATAAAACCCACAGACACAGAGAGCTGACTTTTCATATATGTGGGTTCCATAGGGCTGACTGTGGGTCTAGAGATGCATGGATTTTGGTATCCATAGGGCTTCGTGGAACTGATTCCCCATGAGGAATGACTATATTGTATACATACATAAAGTTTTCCAATTTTCATTTTCAATGATGATGAGAGAATTTTACAGAGTCTATATCAGGCAGGATATACTAAGTTTCAGGAGAACATTATGTGATTGATATATCTTATGAAGATCATATACTGGTCTTCTGTACAATTGCTAGCAAGGTGTCTGGCACATGGCAGTAGGTATGTAACATATATTTATTGAATTGGAAACAGTTAGGTTGCCTCCTCAGAGTCTAAGCCAGCTACATCACCTCTTACTTCAGGAAAACCTTCTGCAGGAATAATTTTGATTGCTATTTTTAAGAAAAATTATTCAAAACAAGAAAATTAAGCAAAAAAAATCCCACAAAATAAGAATGGCATATAATCTCCAAGATGTACAAGAACAAAGACTCATCCAAGGTTTATCTAGGGAAATGTATTTAGTTCAGTACTTAGTACAAATATAATTTTAATTAAAAGTTCTGGACTTAGAGAATTACTAGGTAACATGTATATTTTAACATGTAGATATGCAAATAATTTCTGTCCAATGGAAAATATACTTCAAAGGTTACAGTTTATTGTCCTATAAGATGTTAACCAATGTGGCATGTAACTCAGCAATCTTTTTCTAATATTCCTTAGTTAAATTGTATAGAAATACCTTCCACTTCAACTGTTATTTGAACTGGTGTGAACATCTTACTGGTTCCCTCCCACCTGCCCCCAGTTAATGAGTCAAACACAATAACATGGGATCTTATTCCAGGTAATGTAGAGTAAGCACATTTCACCCTGTCTGTCCCTTTGAATACAGTCACAAAAACTGGACAGGATGCAGGCAACAGCTATTTGAGGACCCAGAAAAGTAAATAGCAGCACGAAGAGCAGAGAACAAATTTCAATTAATACTCTACTGATGATGATTTTATCCTTTTATTGAATTCCACAATTCACCATGCTGAACTAAACTTAGCCCAGTAACTGGTAGTAAACATCAGCACAGAGAAAGCTCAAGAAGATGCCCTCTTGAGAGACAAAAAAAAAAGAGAGAGAATAAAGGAAAGTCCCCGTTTTAAATTTTTTTTCTTTCTAATTTTTCTTCATTCTTGTGCATTCTAAGCCCATGAGGAATCCTGTGACAGTGGCACTAGTGGCACTGGGGTCCTTTAAGAGCCTGAAATTGCTTTATACTCACTCAGACCTTCTGCTCTTTGGCTGTAGATATGGGTGTAGTCATGGCAAGTGTGCAGTAGATCAAGGTAAATAAAGTTTTCTGGCTGGGGAATCTAAATGGAAGCCCCCAAAGAATCAGAAAAGGCAATGAAAATCATGGAAAAGAAGGAGCTTGGAAAATCAACCCCATAAAATTATTGATAAATTCCTTGGTTTATCCTGAGTTGTGGATGCATGGCTTGACCCTGAACAGCACACACATAGACTTTGAGAACTGAACTATGGGATAGACTGCCATCCAAGTCCCAGAGTGGATACTGATTGGCATACATGCAGAACAAATCCAAATAGCACTGCAAAGACTTTGAAAATTGAGCTGACATTGTAATGACAATCACAGAAGCCTGGTTAGAATTGGAAGCCTGAACTCAATTTGGTTAACTGCCTGCTAAAACACACACAAAAGGAATATTCTTAGAATGTAAATAAAACCTGTAAATAAGACCCATAGGACTTATAACTTATTATAATCAAAAATTACTCATTATATGAAGAACCAAGAAGATATCAACTTATATAGGCAAAGACAATCAATAGATACCACTGCCTAGATGACACAGATGCTGATCACACAAAGACTTTAAAAATGCTTTAAGAAGTAAGGTCAAATACTCTTGAAATGAATAGAAGTTTAAAACGCTTAGAAAGAAATAGAAGATATAAAAATATAATTTTGGAACTGAAAAAGGTGTAATCAAAAGCTTAAAAGAACACAACTCCCTTAATGGGTTTAAGAACAGAAAAAAATAAAAGAGAAACTAGCCAATGAACTTGAAGATAGAACAATAAAAATCATCCAGTCTGAACAACACAGAGAACAAAGTTGTTGTTGCTGCTGTTTGTTTTTGAGACAGGGTTGTACTTGTTGCCTAGGCTGGAGTGCACTGGCTGCCACCACTGCTCACTGCAGCCTCAAACTTCCAGTGCTCAAGTGATCTTCCCACCTCAGCCTCCCAAGTAGCTGGGACTACAGGTGTGTGCCACCATGCTCAGTTAATTTGTTTTCGATTTTTGTAAAGACAGGGTCTCACTACATTTCCCAGGCTTGTCTCCAACTCTGGGGCTCAAGCAAACCTTCTGCCTCAGCCTCCCAAAGCGCTAAGATTACAGGTTTGAGCCACTGTGCCTGGCTAGAAAACAAAAGATTGAAAAAACTATTGACAGATGCTCAGGGACCTGTGGTAGAATTAAAAAGATCTAGCACTGGTGTCATCACAGTCCCAGAAAGAAAAGAGAAAGGGTACAGTACAGAAAAAACACACTGAAAAAAAAGGAAAGGCTTAGATGGCTCCCTCAATTTGGGTGAAAACATAGATCTACACAGTCAGGAATTTCAATGAATGCCAATAAGATAAACCCAAAGATATCCGCTCTCAGATATATCAAAATCAAACTTTTGAAAACTAAACACAAAGCACATGACATGACTGTCTATGTAGGAGCTTCCAAAGAATCCTCCAAAAACACTATCATAAATGAGTTCATCAAAGGGTCAGGATATGAGGTCAACACATGAAAACCAATTGTGTTTCATAAAGTAATAAGGAACATGTGCAAATCAAAATTAAAACCAAAAAAAGGTTTGAAGCATTTACGATTGCTCCAAAGAAAATACTTACACACTTTTCAAAAACACATTGAATTCCTATATGATCTGTGTGCTGAATATTAAAACTGCTAAGGGAAGCAATCAAAGAAGACTTAGATAAATGATGAGACATGTGGTGTTCATGGATTTGAAGGTGTAATGTATTAAAGATGTCAGTTCTCCCCCAAAATGATCGCTGGTTTTAATGCGATTCCTATCAATATTCCAGCAGTTTTTTCTAGACATATAATAGAAAATCTTATTCTAGAATTTATATGAAAAGGCACGGGCTTTAGGATAGCTACATCAATCTTGACAAAG
The DNA here is from genome assembly GCF_049354715.1 of Callithrix jacchus. Classification (NCBI taxonomy): domain Eukaryota; kingdom Metazoa; phylum Chordata; class Mammalia; order Primates; family Cebidae; genus Callithrix; species Callithrix jacchus. The sequence goes on along the minus strand of NC_133508.1, from coordinate 23,510,660 downwards.
AAAAATAAAGTGGGAAGAATCACTGTACTTGATAGTAAAGCTTACTAGATAGCTACAGTAATTCAGACAGAGTGATACTAGCAGAGGGATAGACACATGGATGGATGTAACAGAACTTAGGATCCAGAAATAGAAACCAAAAAAATATGCTCAACTGATGGTTGCCAAAGGTGCAAAAGCAATTCAATAGAAGAAGGATGGTCTTTTCAACAAATGGTACTGGGGCAATTCGCTTTGACGGTCCACGTGGTGATGAAACTATTCATTATCTTAACTGCGCTAGTAGAGGAATAAACCCACATGTGATAAAATTGTGTAAAATTAAATACACACACGTAGAATAAAAATGAAAAAACTTGAATGAAATCATTGGATTATATTAATGTCAATATCTTAGTTATGGTATTCTGTAGTTTTCAAAATTGTATAATTAGGGTACATGGGATTTTTCTATATTACTTCTTATAACAGCATGTTATTACCTCACAAAAATTTCAGTTAAAAACTTCCTTGGCCTTACTTTTGTCATCATTTCTAGGCTGTATTCTGTTCATTGATCTATCTAGCCCTTCACCAATACCACACGATCTTGGTTATTGCGGCTTTCTAGTAAGTCTTAACATCAGGTGGAGTGATTATTTCAACTTTATTTTCCTTTATCAAAATTCTTTTGGCAATTATAGTTTATTTCCCTTTCCATAAAACTTTTTAGAATCAGATTGTTTATATCTACAAAAAATCCTGCTGGAATGTTACTGGAATTGTATCAAATCTATAGAGCAATTGGGGAAAAATAAACATTTTTACTATTTCGTATTTTCTAATATTTGAGCCTGGTATGTCTCTCCACTTAGTGATTCTTTGATTTCTTTTATGTTTTCAAAGTTTTCAGTATACAAGTCCTGGACATGTTTTGTTTCACTTTCATTTTTATTTCATATTTCATTTCTTAGAGCTATTTAAAATATTTACAAAATGTTTGGTTTTCAATTGTTTATTGCTGGCCTGCAGAAACATGATTGATTTTTCTATGTTGGCTGTATTGGCCTTATATCCTGATATATTACTGAACTCATCTATTAGTTCTAAGAGTTGTTTTAAAGTGGATTTCTTATGGATTTTCTATTTAGACAATCATGTTGCCTGCAAATAGAGGAATTTTTTTTTCTCCCACACTTTCCAATCTGTTTAACTTTTAAAAATTGCCTTTTTGCAATGTCTAGGACTTCCAATACAATGCTGAATAGGGGTGGTAAAAACGGACCCTAGCTTGTCTTTCTCATGATCTTTGCAGTCTTTTACCATTAAGTATGATGTAATCCGTAGATTATTCTGTAGATAACTTGTATCAGGTTGAGGCAATCCCCTTTTATTCCTTTTCCCAACAGTTTTATTTTTATCAAATCAACGTCATAAGTAGATGTTGAATTTTGTCAAACGCTTTTTCTGTGTCAGTTAATATAAGTTGGTTTTTCTTCTTTATACTGTTAATGTGATGGATTACTTGATTGACAAGCACGACACAGGCTTGCGTTCCTAGGATAAAGCCCTCAGGTTGCTCAGATAAATTATTCTTTCTGTATACTGCTGAATTTGATTTGCTAATATTTCATAAAGGATTTAGGCATCTATGTCCATGATAAATATTGATCTGTAATTTTCTTGTAATGTTCTTGTCTGGTATTGGCATTAGGCCAATAGTTTGGCATTAGAGTCTCATGAGTTGAGAAGTGTCCTCTCTTTTTCTATTTTCTGAAAAAATTGTGTAGAACTGATGTTAATTCTTTAAATATTTGGTGAAATTTGCCAATGAAACTCTCTGAGTCAATATTTTCTTTTTTGAAAATATTTTTAATCAATTTATTTAATAGTTACAGGACTGTTCTGTTATCTATTTCATCTTTGGTGAGTTTGGGTAGTTTGTAGTTCTTGATAAATAATCGATCCATTAATTGCATCTAAGCTGCTGAACTAAGCTGCTTATAGCATTTCTTTATTACCCTTTACTGCATTGGCGGGTTGTAGTAATACTTCCTAATTTCATTACTTGTTTTGGTAATTTGTGTCCTCTCTCTTTGATTAATTGTTATCTTTGCAGAGGTTTACTCATGTTATTGAACTTTTTAAAGAACCAGATTTTTATTTCGTTGATTTTCTCTTGTTTCTCTGTTTTAAATTTCATTGATTTCTGACCTTTATTGTTTCCTTCTTTCTGTTTGTGTTGGGAGTATTTTGCTCTCCTTTTTCTAGTTTCTTGAGGTTGAAGCTCAGACTATTGATTTGAGACCTCTTTTTGTTTCTAATGTAAGCATTTAGTACAATAGATTTTCCTCTCAACACTCTTTGAAAAGTGCCCCACACATTTTAATATGCTTTATTTTAATTTTCTTTCAGTCCTATGTTCTTAATTTCCTTTGAGGCACCCTTTTACGTCCCATGGATTATTGGGAAGTGTGTCATTCAATTTTCACATGTTTAGAGATTTTCTTGTTGTATTTCTTGCTGCATTCTGTTCTGATTCTATCATGATTATTGCGCATATGTATAATTTTAAGTATTTTAAATTTCCTGAGGTTTTTCTATATGGCTCAGGATATTTGTGAATTTTCACATGCCCTTTTAATGAAACATGTATTCTGCTGTTATTGTTGGAGTGCTGACATATATCAATGAGATCTTGTCAGTTGCTGGTATTGCTCAAATTTATATCCTTGCAGATCTTCCTCCTAGAAGTTCTACCAGTTGGTCTCAATTATAATTGTGAATTTGTCAATTTCTCCTTTCAAGAAAATTTGTAATGGATTGTTGAAGCACATTCATGATGACTACTTTAAAATCCAGCTCAGATAATTTTAACATCTGATTTCTCTTCATGTTGGCATTAACTGATTATCATTTTGCATTGGTATTGTGATTTTCTTGGTGCCTGATATGATAGATAATCTGGATATAATGTCTATTATATCAGAAAACCCTGGGTCTATTTATTTATTTTAGCAAGCAGTCTTTCTGGAGCTCTGCCTACAGGTCCTGGACTACTTTTGTAGGCAATGATTCCTATGACACGTCAATTGTCAGAGACTGCGTATATGTGTTTTTCTGCTTGGTTTAACTAGGCTGCTGGAACTCCCACTGGTCCCTGCTGGTGTTATCTGAAGGAACACAAGGAGTTTCCCCATTCTTGGACTCTTTGTGAAGGATAGGTATTTCAGGGCTGCAAGGACCCAGAGGCTTCCCTAGGCAGGAGCTTGTTGTGTCTGGTTTCCCCCAGCCTGTGTAAGATAGATAGGACCCTTGTGGCAAGATTTTTCCCTACTAAGATCCCCCACTCCTTGCTTAGGTCTCTCTTGCAGGTTCCACCTACCTGTCAAATGTTTCTCAGTGGAAAAGGGAGTCTCAAGTTTATTGGGACAAAGCAGCTTCCCAGGCTGGGCCACATCCTAGGCTGAGCAGGTCCCTTCTGGCCACTCCAGTATCTATGGATGGGAGAAGTGAGTCTCAGGCCCTCAGGTACACTTGCTGTGTCTAGATCCCTCTTGCTATTGCTGCCCAGCTGCCCTGGTATCTCTTGGCAGGTCTGAGGGTGGACAGGGGGAAAAGGAAGCCTCTCTGGCTGTCAGAAGAGGCATTTGCTTACCCTAAACTCCTAGTGTTAGCGGGGATCCAATCAACCCCCTTGTCATTGGCACTGAGCTTGCCTAGTGCTGTCAAACGACTACTAGTTGCTTTCTGATGCTAGGCTGGGGGACCTTCTGTTAGGTGAGGGAACATAAGATGCCCTGCCATGCTGCGTTTTTCCCCCAGTCATAGGGTCCCCAACGGTTCACCTTCTTCTTGCCTCCTTTGGAGTTCTTTGTTTGCCTCTTACATTATTTCCAGGGTTAATAGTTTTATTTACAGGGAGGAGCAATGTAAAACTAGTCTATGCCAACTTGATCTTCAGGAAGTCAACAAGTGATTTTTGACAAAGGTACAAAGATAATTCAAGCGAGAAAAATGTTGCTTTTCATCAAACGTTCCTGGAACAATTAGACATTCATACGCAAAGTATATTCAACATAAGCCTTATGTTGTATATAAACATTATCTCAAAATTGATGCTAGACCTAAATAGAAAACCTAAAAGCATCCAGTATTTTGAAGAAAACAACAGAGGGAATCTTCTCGATCTGGGGTTAGGATATATATGTGTGTGTGTGTGTGTGTGTGTGTGTGTGTGTGTGTGTGTGCGCGCGTGTATAAAAACTCTATTGCTATAGTTATATATTTTTTCAAGGCATTCATCAAGAAGCAGGGAATTTTTAGACATGACACCAAAAACACAATCTATAAAAGAAAAATTTGACAAATTTGACTTTATCAAAATTAAAAACTTTTGCTCTATGAAAGCTGCTGGTAAGAGAATAAAAAGTCAAAGTACAGCAGAGTGGGAGAATATATTTGCAAGTCACATGCTCAACAGAAGACTCATACCTAAGAGAAAGAATGCTCAAGATTGAACAGTAAAAAAGCAAACAGCTTCTGCACAGAAAAAGAAACTATCAATAGAGTAAACAGACAACCTACAGAATGAGGAAACTATTTGCAAACTATGCATCCAACAAAGGTCTAATATCCATGATATATACCGAACTTAACTCAACAAGCAAAAAATGAATGACCCCATTAAAAATGGGCAAAGGACATGAACAGACACTTTTTCAAAAGAAGACATACATGCAGCCAACAAATATATGAAAAAATGTGCAACATCACTAATCATTACAGAAATGCAAATTGAAACCACAATGAGGTACCATCTCACACCAGCTAGAATGGCTGTTACTAAAAAAAAAAAAAAAAAGATGTTAGCAAGGTTGTAGAGAAACAGGAATGTTCATTCATTGTTGGTGGGATTGTAAATTAGTTCAGCCACTGTGGAAACAAGTTTGGAGATTTCAAATAACTTAAAATAGAGCTACCATTCGACCCAGCAATCCCATTACTGGGTGTACACCCAAAGTAAAATAAATCATTGCACCAAAAAGACACATGTAGTCATACGTTCACTGCAACACTATTCACAATAGCAAACACATGGCATCAACCTAGATGTCCATCAACAGTGGATTTGATTTTTTTAAATGTGGTATGTATACACTGTAGAATATGATGCAGCCATAAAAAAATAAAATCATATCCTTTCTAGCAGCATGGATGCATGCAGCTCAAGGTCATTATCCTAAGTGAATTAATGCAGGAACAGAAAACCAAATACCACAATATCTCACTTATAAATGGGAGCTAACCATTGCATACACATGGACATAAAGATGAGGACAGCAGACACTAGGGCACTGAGAGCTACTATACAGGGAAGGTTGAGAGGTGGGGAAGGCTTGAAAAATTACCTATTGTTATTGGGCTCACTACCTGGGTGACGGGATCATTTATACACCAAATCTCAGCAACATACAATTTACCCATGTAACAAGCCTGCACCTGTACCCTCTGAACCTAAAACAAATGTTGAGAAAAAGCAAAAACAGAAGCCCAGTTTGAAAAATGAGCAAAATACTTGACCAGATACTTCACCAAAGAGGATATAAGGATGACAAATAAGTACATGGAAAAAAATGTTAACATCATTAGCTATTAGGGAAATGCAAGTTAAGATCATGATGAGATACCATGATCTTATGTACTATGTACATATTAGAATGAATAAGTGAATACTGACAATCCCAAGTGATAGCAAGGATGTGGAGCACCTGGAGCTCTCACACACTGCTGGTGAGAAGGCAAAATGCTATTGCTACTCTGGAAAATTTGCTAGTATCTTATAAAGTTAAACATACAGTTACCATATGACCCAGAAATCCGACTCCCAGGTATTTACCCTACAGAAATTAAAACTGGCTGGGTATGGTGGCTCATGCCTGTAATCTCAGCACTTTAGGAGGCCAGGGTAAGTGGGTTACTTGAGGTCAGGAGTTTGAAACCAACCTGGCCATGATTTAGTAGAGACCATCATCCATCTCTACTAAAAATAAAAAATTAGCTGGGCATGCTGGCACATGCCTATGATCCCAGATACTCAGGAGACTGAAGCAGGAGAACTGCCTGGATCCAGGAGGCAGAGGCTGCAGTGAGCCAAGATTGCGCCCCTGCATTCCAGCCTGGTCAGCAGAGCAAGACTCCACCTAAAAATCAAAAAACTACTTACACACACATGAATGTTTGTAACAGCTCTGTTCATAATCAACAAACCCTGGAAACAACTCAAATGTCCTTTAACAGATGAGTAGACATACAGAGTGGTATATCCACACAATGAAATCATGCTCTAAAATAAACTACGGATAGACAAAAGAATTCAGAAGAATCTCAAAGGCATTATGTTGAGTGGGAAGGCCAGTCTCAAATGTTACACACTGTATGATCCTATTCATGTGGCATTCTCAAAAGGACTAACAGGCATGGCTGCGTGGTGATGGCTTGTACATGCCATCCCAGCACTTTGGGAGGCAGAGGCAGGTGAATTGCTTGTGCTCAGGAGCTCCAGACCAGCCTGGGCAACATGGTGAAAGCATACAAAAATTAACTGGGTGTGTGGTGCATACCTATAGTTCCAGCTACTCAGGAGGCTGAGGCGGGAGGATCACTTGAGTCCAGGAGGTTGAAGTTGCAGTGAGTGGAGACTGCAGTAAGCCAAGATAGTGCCATTGCACTCAAGCCTGGACTACAAAGTGAGACCCTGTCTCATAAAAAAAGAAAACAACAAAGCAAAACAAAACTACAGTAACAGAGAATAAACAGAGAATACCAAGGGTTCGAATTTCTGGGGTGATGGAACTGTTTTGAATCCTGGTTGTGATGATGATTATACAAATCACTTCTGTTAAAATTCACAGAATTGTAAAAGAAATCAATTTTAAAATAAACCTTGCTGTGTATTCACTTTATATTTACATGAGAGTTATTATTTTACTTTTACATCAATTATATTCTGACACTATAGATGGAATGCCTGTCTTTATTCTGCATCTCACCCTGGGGGATGCTGATGTGACCTGATGACCTACACCCCACTTTTTACTCTGCAGCAAACACACCTAAACAGCTTGACACAAACATGAACATTTTCAGTATCAAAGAAGGCAATCATCATTTTGCTAAAATACTTCTGGGCTGATAAATAACAGCTTATCTGTCATTTGTGCCTCGGCAAGGCTTACTTTCTCTTCTTTCCACTGCTAGCTGAGAGCCCACGTTGGAAGAACCTGCAGTGAGGCTGGACAGCCCTCTGTGAGAAAGTAGGGAGGATTTCCATGGCCACTCAACAGAGCAGCTTTGCAAGGAACTCAGGGAAATCTAACAGGGAAGATGCAGGGGTCAGGGGAGTCGCAGCCTTCTCACTTCACAGCTGTGCCAAGACACAGCCTATCCTTTTCCTTAATAATTACCAAGGTGCAAGTGTAGCAAATGATACCGCTATGGATGCCTTTTTTGTTTTGAAGCACACAGGCTCTCGGCTGACCCACAGTCACACAGAGAGATCAAGAGGCACCATCTATGGCCAAACATGACCTTCGGCAGAGGGGTCTAAACATGAATGAAATGAGAACCTAAGTTTCCAGGACCCCAGACTGTGTGGTGACTCCAGTGTGGGCTGGGAGGCTGTCCTATAACCCCAGCTGTGACCACAGACCTGCTTCCCTGCCCAAGGCCTTTAGCTCTTTTGAATGATGAGAGAAGTCTCCAGAACAGGGCTGGGTGGGGCTTTGAGGAGGTGGAGTTCCAAGGAGGACAATGCTGTTTCTTTTTTCTTTTTTTTTTTTTTTTTTTTTGAGACGGAGTTTCGCTCTTGTTACCCAGGCTGGAGTGCAATGGCGCGATCTCGGCTCACCGCAACCTCCGCCTCCTGGGTTCAGGCAATTCTCCTGCCTCAGCCTCCCAAGTAGCTGGGACTACAGGCATGCGCCACCATGCCCAGCTAATTTTTTGAGTGTTTTTAGTAGAGATGGGGTTTCACCATGTTGACCAGGATGGTCTCGATCTCTTGACCTCGTGATCCACCCGTCTCGGCCTCCCAAAGTTCTGGGATTACAGGCTTGAGCCACTGTGCCCAGCCGACAATGCTGTTTTAACTCGCCCAGCAGCTCAGCCACCCTTTCTGCTTGACCCTAGCTCTATGGTTCCATTTTTCCAGCAGAATTTTGTCAGTTAACCAATGATATGTAAATAAATGCTTCTGTTTATGATTTAAAAGAATTGTTGCCTTATCTAAATATCTACCACACTGCTCTCTGCGACATTTCCCTGAGGGCAGATTCTCTTACACACCCTGTTCATTATAATAGGATCTGACAATATAAGATTAAACAGCAGCTTTGATTGCACCTTTTATTTTGTTACCTTATTGAGAACAAGGAACTTAAAACAACAAATGTGTCAGAGGGTCAAGAAAATCAAGAAAATGGGGCTAGGCCAGACCAGGCAGGTGATTCACCTGTTTTGTTTTGATTTTTGAGACAAAGTCTCGCTCTGTTGCCCAGGCTGGAATGCAGTGGTGCAGTCTTCGCTCACTGTAACCTCAGAGTCCCCGGCTCAGGCAGTTCTCCTGCCTCAACCTCCCGGGTAGCTGGGATTACAGGCATTTGCCACCACACCTGGCTGATTTTTGTATTTTTAGTAGAGAAAGAGTTTCACCATGTTGGCCAGGCTGGTCTCGAACTCCTGACCTCAAGTGATCTGCCCACCTTGGCCTTCCAAAGTGCTGGGATTTCAGGCATGAGCCACCATGCCCGGTCACTCACTTGTTATATACTCATGAGTACTGAGCATCTGTTATACTAGCAGTAAATTAGGGGGGGTGGGAATTATTTATCTTTAAGTATTACTAGAAGCATAATGGGAAGGGAAAGAATTGGCCGAGGTCCAGATGAATTTTCTTTTTATTTTGAAGAAAAGAATAGGAAAGTAATCCTGCCAACTGCTATTTGAGAATTACAAAGCTCTATATTATTTATGAGAAGTAGTAAAAGTTTTATACTTTCTAATTAAATATTATATTTGCTGCAGTTAATGAGAGAGGTTAGTCATGTATCATTGAGTGCACCCATGATATATTATGATAGAATCTCTAAGCAAAAGTTAGTATTTCCCGGAAAGATCATCTTAACCCCTTTCTCTTATTTGTGAATAATAATAATTAGAAATTGGACATTGTCACATATGTAGTTAAGATTTTAGTAAATTAGAAGCCAGTACTAGGAAGGTCAATTAGAAGTGCAGGAAGCACAAATAGGTTCACCTGTTTTCTCAAATGGCAAGGTAGCCTTGTAAGATTGGGGAACTCAGTTCCAGTAGTCAGTCCAATACTCAGTCACTGAATAGAGTGACTATTCAGAGTTGCCTACACAACAGAGGCAGGAGTGTTTCTCACAGAGCATGCTGTCTGGTTTAAGAACAAGCAAGCATTTGGCATGAAGGAGAAAATATCTGATATGCCTTCGGGAAGGGCAATCTTATGAATGATTAAAAAGAGAGAATTTCCTGGAACTCCTGAAATGCAGTTTCTTATTGATAGAAATAGAAGCATTTCTTTTGGACTTCTTTCCCATGAAGCCTGCCAGGTTAATATTAATAAGGGCTTCAGTACTTAAATAAATTTCATTTCATGCTGATGGAAATAAACACTTGGAAATTATAAGATTAACTCTGGCAAAATTAATTCTCAGAAAGAGCATCAATTTATAGTTAAAGACAGCAGAACTTTTACCTCTCCTGCAGAAACTAGCAAAACCACCTCAGGAAACAGGGATTTACTGTGGGATCCAAAGCTCTAAGGGCATTTTTCTACATTCATAGGTGGATGAAAAGGAGAGCAGGTAAACATATAGAATATTTGGCTGGCCCTAAGTCATGTATTGACATTTTCAAAGTTTAATCCTTTGCTCATTTTTGATACCATCGACTATTTAAATAGGACAAGGCTGGTGGGAGAAATACAGGTCATGAACCCAGCCCACTTGGGGTTTCAATTTAAGCAAGATTTTCTTATGTGGAAAATAATCACAACACCAGGGAGCATTCAATAAATTCCACATGAGTGATAAAGATATGAAAGTCTCCAGGAGTTCATTGTTGAAAGAAATGTTTTCAAATTGGGGGTCCTATTCCACCCAATCTATTCCAAAAGGATGGAAACAAGGCATTGTTCAAATTAGAGATACAATTTGTTCTGCGTAGTGTCTGATTGTGTGACTGTGTGAGAGTGTGTGTGTGTGTGTGCGTATATGTGTATATTTTTTTATTGTCTGTCTTCCCACTAGGATGTAAGTTTTGTGAAGGCAAAGGTTTGCATTTGCTGCTGTACCTCCAATACAGGAACAAATCCAGGCATATAGAAGGGGCTCAGTAAGTATTTGCTGAATGAATGAATGAACTGTAGGAAAGAAGGGGAGAAGGTGGTTATAGGTGACTAAGAAACAATATCTGTTTCTGAAAGACTTTAGTAGTCAAGATTTGGGGGATGAAACAACAATAGTTAAGTTATGAGTAAAAAGAGGGAAGTGGGAAGTTATTTTAAAAACACAAATGTTTTAGGAAATCATTATCCTGTAGGTCAAGATTGTGTGAGTAACAGAAATGTTAAAGCATTTGCTGTAAATATCTAAGAGGCTTCAGACACAGGCAGCCTGGAAAGAAGATATGAACAAGGAGACAGCAAAACAACTAACTTTTAAATATGTGTAATAAACTCATGTTCAATCAAGTGAATGTTTATGAAAACTGGTTTAAATAGAAAAGAACAATGTAGATAGAACTTACCAGACATTTCACAAACAGGTCTAGTGAATGCTATTTTTTTTTTTTTTTTTTTTTTTTTTTGAGACAGAGTTTCGCTCTTGTTACCCAGGCTGGAGTGCAATGGCGCGATCTCGGCTCACCGCAACCTCCGCCTCCTGGGTTCAGGCAATTCTCCTGCCTCAGCCTCCTGAGTAGCTGGGGTTACAGGCACGCACCACCACGCCCAGCTAATTTTTTGTATTTTTAGTAGAGACGGGGTTTCACCTTGTTGAACAGGATGGTCTCGATCTCTTGGCCTCGTGATCCACCTGCCTCGGCCTCGCAAAGTGCTGGGATTACAGGCGTGAGCCACCGCGCCCGGCCTGTGAATGCTATTTTTAAATGTTTACATTTAAATGTCCTCTGTAAGGAAAAGCTGTAGAAGGAATGTTAGATATGCTGGTTTCCGTGAAGACTAAGGAAGGAGGGAGTGGATAAACAGAACAAATTAATCACATCTCCTATGAGTGTTTTGCCTTGAAGGGGAGTACAACTAAAGCCTTTAAAACCAAAAGTAACACAGTGCCTGGTCACCCAGGAGACAGAGATTTGAGTTTCCATGCTGCGTCATAATGATGCTCATCAGGGAAAAAAAATCCATACTTTCCCTTTCTCTTCTCCATTTTAGAACACTTCACACGTAATTGATCTTAGTTCTTTCCCATCTCTTCTCTCCTCTCCCTTTCAAAAATGTAGCCACTCCACGGTCCTCAATGTCTCATTATTCTTTGTCAGTATCTCTCACTCTTTTTATTTTTTTTCTTTATTACCTTCTTTAAATTTTTTTTAACTTTTATTTTAAGTTCAGGAATATATGTGCTGGTTATTACATAGGTAAATTTGTGTCGTGGGGGGTTTTGGTACAGATTATCTCATTGCTCAGGTATTAAGCCTAGTACCCACCAATCATTGTTTTTCCTAATCCTCTCCCTCCTCCCACCCTCTACCCTCCAGTAGACCCCAGTGTGTGTTTCTGTTCCCCTCTATGTGTCCGTGTGTTCTCATCATTTAGCTCCCACTTATAAGTGAGAAAATGCAGTATTTGGTTTCTGTTCCTGCATCAGTTTGCTAAGGATAATGGCCTGCAGCTCCATCCATGTCCCTGCAAGAAACATGAGCTCATTCTTTTTTATGGCTGCATAATAATCCATGGTGTATATGTACCACACTTTCTTTATCCAGTCTATTGTTGTTGGGCATTTAGGGTTGATTCCATGTCTCTGCTATTGTCGCACTCTTTTTTTTTTTTTTTTACTTTTTGAGATGAACCTTTGCTCTTGTTGCCCTGGCTGGAGTGCAATGGCGTGATCTCAGCTCACCTCTACCTCCTGGGTTCGAGTGATTCACCTGCCTCAGCCTCCCAAGTAGCTGGGATTACAGGCATGCACCACCATGATTGACTAATTTTGTACTTTTAGTAGAGACAGGATTTCTCCATGTTGGTCAGACTGGTCTTGAACTCCTAACCTCAGGTGATCTACCTGCCTCTGCCTCCCAAAGTGCTGGGATTCCAGGCATAAGCCATTGTGCCCGGCCTTGTCTCACACTTTTTAACATAAGATATTCTCAGTGGCCTTATCAGATGAATACAGTTAAAATATTTTATTCTATTTCCAGGAGTCCAGAGTTTTAATAGTCACAAGACAAGAAGGGTTGACCAGGACAACAGGGCTATGCTAATTACCCCTGAATGGACCAAAGGCTAAGAAGGGAAGAGAGAATGGACGCACACTGAGCCCCGAAGTGTGCCAGGCAGGGTCAGGCACTCCTGACACCATCTCTCCTCTTACAGCAGCTCTTTGAGGCAGGGATCATCATTTTCATTTACAGTTCAGAAGACCAGGGCCCAGTCATGTCTGAACACAGTCTCTGTGTTCTCCTTTATCGTCAAGTGGGGAGTGAGCTGCCAGGATGTACAAAGAAAGAGGGAGAGTAAAGACAGTAGGAAGAAGGAATAATTATTCTCATTTGTTTAGAGTTGTTCTCCCTGGGCATATTGTAAAGGAGTCAAACATCTATTCCTTTCAACAAGCAGCATTCAGTAATTGAAGTCATTTCAAATATTTAATCAATAAATATTTCTTTACTGCCTCTGATGTGCCTGATACTATTCTAGGCTCTATGGATAAAAAGAATAAGAAAAGGCATGGTCCCAGATCTCAAACAGCTCACTGTTTAGTAAGAAAGACAAGTAAATCAACACAAATCAGTGCAGATAGAATCCATTCACAGAGCACTTTCAGTTTTGCAGGCTGACTAATGACTGTTCTGGAGAGCTCATGTATTGCATGGAGACATTATTATATTATATTATATTATATTATATTATATTATATTATATTATATTAGCTAATAATACTGTAGTGAATACTTGAAATTTTCTAAGAGAGTGGATCTTCAGTGTTCTCACCACAAAATGCCAAAAAACGAAAGGGAACTCTGTGAGGTGATGGAAGTATTAATTAACTTAATTGTGGTAAACATTTCACAATGTGCACAGATACCAAAACAACATGTTTAAATTCACATAATAATTCAATGGTCAGTTTTGCCTCGATAAAGTGAGAAAAAAATAGCTAAATTAATTAAAAACCTAAATTCACAAGAAATGGGCACAAAATAAATGTTTACCCTGGCGTGACCACAGAAAGCTTTACAAAAACAAAATTATGAAGAAAATAAAGAATAAATAGGAACTGCAGTCCCACAAAACAGGAAAGGCTATTCCAGGGCAGGCCATGGCTGGAGTTTGGGCTTCCTCTGTAAGATGAGAGGGAACTTTATTTTAGGCAGTCATATGATCTGACTTTCATTTAAAAAGACATGTAGCAGCTGCCCATGGTGGCTCATGTCTGTAATCCCAGTACTTTGGGAGGCCGATGCAGGCAGATCACATGAGGCCAGGGGTTCGAGACCCAGCGTGGCCAACATGGCAAATTCCCGTCTCTAATTAAAAAAAAAAAAAAAAAAAAAAATTAGCTGGGCATGACAATGAGCACCTGTAATCCCAGCTACTAGGGAGGCAGAGGCATGAGAATTGCTTGAACCTGGGAGGCAGAAGTTGCAGTGAGCCAGGATCGCACCACTGCACTCCAGCCTAGCGACAGAGTGAGATTTGGTCTAAAAAATAACAAACAGCAACAACAACAAAAAAGGTGGGGGCGAGCACGTCCGAGGGTGCCTTCATGGAGGACGGGTTTACGGAGGGTGATGCAAAAGTTGGAGGATTTATAGCATAATAAGAAGGTTGCTGTGAATGATACATAACAAAGTCCTGAACTGGGGAAGTAGAAGTGAAAATGAAGGGAAGAAACGAACATAGGAGAGTTAAGACATAGAGTGCATAGGACTCGTTTGGTCATTCCGTATTAGGGATAAATGAGAAGGACTTCAAGATGATTCCTAGGCATCGGTGATTGTACAGGAATATGGTTAACATGAACCAGCACAAGGAAGCGGGGGCAGGGGGCTTGGGAGCTGTGGTGAACAATGAGTTCAGGTTGGAACATGTTGAACTTGAGGCGCCTTTAGAGTGACAGGGCAGAGGACTCTACCAGGGAACTGGACACACAGGTCTGGACTTGAGAGGGGTCTCAGCTTTGGAATGGGAGCTAAAACTATGGAGAGTAGGAATAGGAGGAAATGAAGAGCCCTGGAGAACATCAGTATTTACGGTATTGCAAAGGATGAGAAGAGGAATAAGAGGAAATGAAGAACCCTGGAGAGCATCGGTATTTACGGTATTGCAAAGGATGAGAAGATAGCACCAAGGGCCCAAAAAGAAGAAATTTATCCATAGAACAAACTGACATGGATCTAATGAGATCAAGATGTGAGTGCTTCACAGTGTTACAGAAAATGTCAGCATCAAATATCACAATAAAGCAAACCAGAGCTGTGCGGCGATCAGCAGCTTGATGTTCACAAGCACATAAATGAGTTCCCACCCAGAAGGACTGCCCAAAAGATCTAGGATTAAGAACCAGATTAGCTGTAAGAAAAGTAGGACAATTTTTAAAAGCCAAGAAGAGCAGAAGAACCAAAAATGAGAGCTGATGTTCACCAGCCTGGGAAAGGCACGCTTCGACTGAGGGACTACATATACACCAGGGTCCTGTGGCTGCTCATCAGTCAAGTGGCTTGTCCCTAGCAAAAGAGCAGAAGGCTGAGTCTTCCCCAGGGCCATAGCTGGGTGGACTACAGGGGACACTTGTCTCAGAGGCAGCCAATGTTCTGGCTGGCCTGTGAAAAAAGATTGTGTCTCCTGAAAATGCACAAAGAGACAGAGATTGTATTGATTGCTTCCAGGCTTTTGAACTGGAAGGCTGCTTTGGAATTGGGGCCCGATGCAGTCGGTTAGCAAACCAAGGTCACATGCAAGTTACAGTTAGAGGTGAGGCTGTAACAAAAGCCAGCAAGGAAGATACCATGCAGGTGGCGAGAGAAAGAAAGGAGAAGAGAGACGGGCGGGCCCTGCAGTTGTCACCTGTCCCTTTGAGGACCCTCTGCATCCCTGCACTGGATTCCGTTACATGCTAGTACGGCTGGAGTGTGTTTTGGCTCCTTGCAACTGTTTAGTACAACAATAGTAATAACAATGGGAGCTGACATTTGCCAGGCACGGCGCTAAGCATTTCACCTGTGTTGACTTACCTGTGGCTTACAACAGCACTACGAAAGTGGTTCTATTTTTATTTCAGTTTTATGGATAAGGAAACAGAGGCAAAGAGAAGGTAACCTATTTGCTCCAGATGTGTCATTTATAAGTATGGAAGTTGTCAGAAATAACCTTTTCCTGCAAAAGTTTGCATTTCTGTTCTTTTGAATAAGTATGAATGCCTATGAGTGCTAGCGAGGCACGGCACTAAATACAGCGATGAAAAGAAAGTATTCAAATAAGTACATGTCCTTGTTCTTGAGGAGCTTTTAGTCCAGCGGGGAGAAGCTCAGAGAGGCCAGAGGGCAGGCAGAGAAAAACGAAGAAAAGAAGGACAAGGAGTGGAAAGGGAAGGAGAAAGGAGAAAAGGGAAGGAGAGAAGAGGGAAGGGAGGGAGAGAAGAGGGAAAGGAAGGAGAGGGGAGGGAAAAGAAGGGGGGAAGGGGAAGAGAGGGAAGGGAAAGGGAAGGAGACAGGAGGGAAGGGAAGGAGAGGGAAGGGAAGGAGAGGGGAGGGAAGGGAAGGAGAGGGGAGGGAAAAGAAGGGGGGAAGGGGAAGAGAGGGGAGGGAAAGGGAAGGAGGGGTGAGGGAAAGGGAAGGAGATGGGAGGGGAGGGAAGGGAAGGAAAGAGGAGGGAAGGGAAGGAGACAGAAGAGGGGAGGACAGGGAATGGGAAGGAAGGGGATAGAGAAGGGAAAGAGAGGGAATGGGAGGGGAGAGGAACGGAGGAAAAGGGAGGGGAGAGGAGCACACGGAAGGGAAGAAAAGGGAAGAGGGATGGGGTGGAAGAGAGGGAGATGAAGGGGAGGGCAGGGAAGGACAGGGAAGGGGAGGGGAGAGCAAGCAGAAGTTAGAGACTGGAACCGCAGGAGCAGATGAGAAGCAGTGATGAGAATACTGAGCACCAGAGACTAGCAACAGGAAAGAAAGCCAGAGGCAGAAAATGAAGAGGTCTGAGGAGGAGGGCAAGCCACTGTCCAGGCCTTGGGAGCTCCTCAGAAAGCCGAGGTCTGTTATCCTCCCCACGGCCTCCAGTGCCCCAAGACCCCTACAGGCATAAGTCTACCTTAACTCAATACAGCTTTCCAAAGAATCCGGGAAAGTTCTCACAAGTATGTTTTAAAAGTGTGTAAACGTGTAGGGTCAGACACGGTGGCTCATCCCTATAATCCCAGCACTTTGGGAGGTCGAGGTGGACAGATCCCGATGTCGGGAGCCTGAGACCAACCTGGCCGACTTGGTGAAACCCCGACTCTACAAAAAATACAAAAATTAGCCAGGCATGGTGGTGTGCACCTGTAGTCCCAGCTACTCAGGAGACTGAGGCAGGGGTATCGCTCGAACCCGGGAGGCAGAGGCTGCAGTGAGCCGAGATGGCACCACTGCACTCCAGAGCAAAACTCTGTCTCAGAAGAAGAAAAAAAATGTCAACATGTAGAAGAAAGTACATTTAAAATACACAGGCCTCGAAAGCACATTGTAATTGTCCCAACCAAGTACACGTGTTGTCGTGTCTTTCCTCCACCTCGGTCCTTCTTCCATGGAGGGTAGAGACAGGGAGGGAGGCAGGGAGCACCCTGGAAGCAACAGGGATGGGGAAAGGGGCGTGGGACCAGCCCGGATGTGGGGCTCCCCACTTTCAAAAGGCAGCCGTGGGAGGCCGAAACCCTCACACTAAGTTGGTTACCCAGGGTTGGGCTTTCAAACGATGGACCAGAGACTGCTGTCCCTTTTGTCATTTTTTAAATTAAAGTGACTGAAGGACTGTGTTGTTCCTATAAGTGATCCAAGTGACCCGAGTTTTCAGCCGGAGCCAGAAGACAATTCTCTCCGGGTAAATTTTAAAGAGATAGTAGGAGACAAAAATCAAGTTCCTTTTTAATTTCATCTCATGAGTCTTGCCTGGTTCAACACACTGATGGCAGAAGAGAGCTTCCTACTGCCACCAGCCTGGCTGGGCACCGAGGAGACTCAGGACACTTTCTTACCTCCCTCCTTTTTCCTTGGTGGCGCTTTTGCTGACAGTATTTCGTCCAGAAGCTGGCTCCGACTTGTCTTCTGTGGGAGACCCAAATGCGGCACTAAAATGATAACCATTTTTTCTTGTTATTTGAAAAAAAACCACAACCAATTTTGATTATATGGAAAATAACAATACATTACATTTGCATTTAGAGTTTACCAGACATTTTTACTTCATTATATGATTTGATTCCTTTCCCCATCACGAAGCTGGGGACCCAGCGTTATTTCATCTGTAGCTAAGGAAATGAAACCCACATAGACACTAAGTCATGTGGCCCAAATCACTGCAGGTCAGCGGCAGATAGAATGTAAGACCAGATTTGCTGCCTCCTTTTCCAGAGAGCTTTCCCACAGCAATGTAAAAGGCAGTTGTGCAATTGTATTACCATATGAAGAATGAAAATCCAATTGCCCAAATCTAACATCTAAACCATTTTTTCACACTCAAATTATAGGGGGAGTTCCTTGCGTATAGATAAAACATTCTTTTCTTACTTGCTCTTGTCTTTACTTGATCTTCCTAAGGAAGATGAAGAAGAAATACTTCGTCCATAACCAGCATCTGATTTATCTTCCATAGATGACGGTGGAGAACTAAAATTTTACACATTCAAAATTATATATAGATTAAAATAATCTATTTGTCAATAGATTATTGTTTTATTCCACAAACCAGAATTTTTTCCTGAAAGTCATAGCTGGAGCTGACTTTTAACAGTGACATACTGTTTTTAAAGTATAAAGGAGGAGTTATTTTTTGTTTGTTTTTTGGAGACAGGGTCTCTGTCACCCAGGCTGGAGTACAGGTGTGCGATTATGGCGCACTGCAGCCTCGACTTCCTGGGCTCAAGCAATCCTCCCACCTCAGCTGTAGCTGAGACTACAGGCATGCACCACCATATACAGCTAATTTTTGTATTTTTTGTATAGACAGGGTTTTGCCATGTTGCCCAAGCTGGTCTTAAACTCCTGAGCTCAAAGGACCCACCTGCATCAGCCTCACAGTGTTGGGATTACAGGTGTGAGCCACTGCCAAATGACTATTATAAAACCTTTCATAAGCTAGAACAGAAATTATTTGTATAAAATGTATCACATAAGTACTATATGGCTATATAGATATGCATGACCTTTTTTTTTTTTTTTTTTTTGAGACAGAGTTTCGCTCTTGTTACCCAGGCTGGAGTGCAATGGCGCAATCTTGGCTCACCGCAACCTCCGCCTCCTGGGTTCAGATAATTCTCCTGCCTCAGCCTCCTGAGTAGCTGGGATTACAGGCACGCACCACCATGCCCAGCTAATTTTTTGTATTTTCAGTAGAGACGGGGTTTCAACATGTTGACCAGGATGGTCTCGATCTCTTGACCTCGTGATCCACCCGCCTTGGCCTCCCAAAGTGCTGGGATTACAGGGGTGAGCCACCGTGCATGAGCATTTTTTAGAAGACCATTGGAGCTTTCATTTTTAGCTTATATCAAAGAGAAACACTGGGTGGTGACTGTACTCCAACACACAGTCCTGGAGAATTGTAAACATGATTCGTCTTGGTTTGCTGCCGTTATGCTTTCTTCAGTGACTCCCCGGTAAGAGGCCTTGACTTCAGAATGTGCTTGAAATTGACTGGTAGTATGGAGTCAAAGGAAGGGAGCAGAGAGCTCATTGATTTGCGGTGGTGGCTATTTCATGGTTATTCCCCGTCAGGCTACGAGTTTATAAGTCAGTGTTTATTTTCACGGAGGTGCTAGATACAGGAGAAAAGAATCTGGGAATCTTTGCATATTCACATGTCGATGGAGAAACAACAACAGCCACAAGTACATGCTTCCATGCAACCCCTCTGCCTGCAAAGACTCACACATCAGATTTACTGTTGATTAAGAGTATAGCCCGTAGGTCACTTGGTTCCTGTAAGCAGAGCTCCTTCAAAGGCAGCAGTTTAGTGCCGGGATTTATCTGTAAGATAATTTAAGGGCTAAAATGTAGTATCTGCATGGGGTCATATTTTTGAAAATGAGTACAGACAGAACATGTTCTCAGCTGTTTGCAGTGTCTAATTTCACACACACAAACACGCACGTGTATAATATACACATATAAAATTAGAAATAGGAACCTGAAGCCTGTGGATGTTCTTGCCTTTGGGCAGGACAGATCCAGTCTCCTTATCATCGCAACTGCTTTACACTCAGCTGTTTGATGTCGTCATTATCATCTTGGCCCCTGGAAGTATTTGGATGGGCAAATCCATCTATATACCTAAGGGAGAACTGCCTGCCTGCAAAAGTAACTGAGTGCTGGAACAGATGACTAAAAGTGTTGTGAGTGTATCTAAAAGTAGGCCAGACAAAGCCCTGTGCGGGCAGTTTCACCAGCCTGGAGGTGAAATATCTCTCCAGTTTTGAGATATTTTTCCAATTAAGTTATAGTTGAATCCCTTTGTCATCCAAGATACATTTCATGGTCCTTTGGAAAGAAGGCAAAAGTGGGCCTTTTAAAATAAGACTGACCCTGCCATTCTTCTGCCCAGGATCCTGCCATGGTTCCCGTTGCATTCAGAGTAAAGGCCATGTCCTTCCAATGTTCTCCAAGACTCACATGACCTGGCCTCCGTTAGCCCTCTGGTCTCGGGTCTGTTCTCCCACTTTGCTAGCCCAGCTCTGGCCGCACAGCCCTCTTGCTGTGCCTAGCACATGCCAAGGTATATTCATTCATGGCTCTTGCAATGGTTGTTTCCTCTGCCTAGAAAACAACCCCAGATTTGCCCAGAACTAAGGCCCTCACGTCCCACAAGTTTTGACTTGGAAATGATCATCCTGTCAGTGAGATCCACCTGACCACTATTTCTAAAATTGCAACCGCCCACACCTCAGGGCTCCCCAGCATTTCAGAGCGCCTCACCCTGCCTCTGCGCTGCTCTCTTCTCCCTCCCTGGTGACTTTTATTTATTTATTTAAGATTGATTCTCGCTCTGTCACTCAGGCTGGAGTGCAATGGTACAATCTCGGTTCACTACAACCTCTGTCTCCCAGGTTCAAGTGATTCTCCTGCCTCAGCCTCCCGAGTAGCTGGGATTACAGGTGCATGCCACCATGCCTGGCTAATTTTTGTATTTTTAGTACAGATGGGGTTCCACCACGTTGGTCAGGTGGTCTCGAACTCCTGACCCCAAGTGATTCACCCGCCTTGGCCTCCCAAAGTGCTGGGATTACAGGCCCGTGCCTCTCATTTCTACCCTGGGATAGGATTTGTTTCAGTATCCCGTTAGGTGTTTATTCTCTGTCCCCCGGCACTGGTACCATGGGAGCAGAGACCTTGGTCTCCATTGTTTACTGACATATTCACAGACTCCAGTAGCAGAAACTTGGAATAATATTTACTGAATTAATGAATCAGAGCATCCCCATTTAGAAAAGAAATTGTCTCATTAAATGTTTTAAAACTTCATAACCAAACACCTTTTGTCACGATTTAATCTGATCTAAGGCAAGGTTTTCCTAGTAAGTGTTCTGCGATCATTTTTTGGCTTTTCCCCTTGGTTTTCTTGTTTGTTCCCCCCCCCCCCGCCCCTTGGTTTTCTTAAAGCAACTTTGTCCTGATGCTGTGACATTCTTTTTAAATTATCACTGAAGGAGATGGGCTTCCTGGGAGCGATGTCTCAGTGGTTTGTGTGTTTTGCAGGGTGTTACAGGGCACGGCAGTGGTGGCAGGAGGTCGGGGAGGGGCAGAAGGGAGAGTGAGTGTCAGGTTTTAGGTGAGCTGTTTTGAATTATTCAAATTTTCTCTAGTTCTCCACTACCGCTCTCAAGTGTTTCCTGCAACCGAAACTCAGTGATTCACTTTTATGGCCCTGTCTCCTCTGCTTCTTGGAACCAAGTCGATCCAAGGCTTCTGCTGTCAGCCTCACTCCCCATGTACTGAGTTCTTACACCTGCCTTGAAAACAACACATAACCACTCTTGCACTTCTGAGTTCTCCCGTGACCTCAGGAAATACACAGTGTTCGTGGTGCTTGCTTTCTGAGCTCTGCTTTCATTAGCTCTCGTTCCTGTCTGTGATTTTTTTTTTTCCTTTTCCTTTTTCCTCCTGCACAGCTTCTGCCTGATCTTGGGAGCTTTTGGCAACTCTTAAAAATGTTTTAACTCTGCAGACCATATCTGCTTCCTAGTTCTGCTTAAAATGGAATTTGTGGGCTTTTAACATTTCCACCATTCTCCTCATTGCTTTTGGTTTGCAGAAGAAGTAGAAAATACTGACTAAACCAGTCATGTAAAAAGTGTCCTCAAGATTTTAATTTCTAGCTTTTCACTTCTCTCAACATTCATGTAATAGAAATAATAGAGCCCCCAAATTTTAAATGCTACTTTCTTTTTAAAGACAGGTTGGAGGGCAGTTTACTGCATCCTCAAACTCTGGGTTCAAGCCATCCTCCTAACTCCGCCTCCTGAGTAGATCCGACTACAGCTGCAGGCCACCACACCCAGCTAATTTTTAAAAGTTTTTTGTAGAGACAGGGTTTCACTATGTTCCCCAGGCTGATCTCAAACTCCTGCCTCAAGTGATTCTCCTATCTCAGACTCCCAAAGTTCTGGGATTACAGGCATGAGTCATGTGACCTGCTCCTTCTTTTATATTTTTTTTTTGTTTTGATAGGGTCTTGCTGTGCTGCCTGGGCTGGAGTTCAATGGTTACTCACAGGTGCAGCCATAGTGCATGGCAGCCTCAAACTCCTGGGCTCTTGGTCTCAAGTGATCCTCCTGCTTCAGCCTCCCAAATAGCTGGGACTCCAGGCACGCATCACCGTGCCCACCCAGCTTTTTTTTTGTTATCTTATCTGGAACTTGAGACTGCCACTAGCTAGCTGATTTAATTACAAGTAATCACATTATAGTTAAAACTGAACAAAAAACAAAATCTTATAACCAAAGTTAAGAATGAAGTGCTGATTTTCGAGTTTCTGCCTGTGAAGTATAAATCACATTAGGTGATTCTGAAATTGCAATGTAATGGTATCAGGATTAAATAAAAATTATCATCCTACATACTAAACTACAAATAAGTGATGTCACTTACCCGACCATAATCATAGAATCCATCGTTAATTATGTCACTTGATGACAAATAGCCGGTCTGGCTGTATTTCAGGGAAAGATTGTTGTTGAGCAACTTATTATAAGCTGCCTCGCTGAATTTATTTTTCCGACTTCCTGATAGGTTAACTTCTTCAAGGACATCTAAAGCCCTTTCAATAAAAGCAAAAAGCATTATTTGCTTTATACAAGCCAACCAACACTGAGTCTCCATTTATATACTGACTTAAGATCCTGAAGGGAGAATGGAGATGCAGCTTAAAGCCTCCCCCCCAATTTTAGATAAAGTAATTCTGACAGAATTATGAAGACAAATCTGCCCTTCTTAAGGATACATATGCCAAATAGTAACTCATATTCAAACAGGTGAAAAGGACACTTTCAGGAGGAAGAGTTCTTTGTTCATCTAAAAGTAAAATTAGTATAGGACCTCAACTTTTTCATCTAACTAGATGCAATATATGCAAAGAATCCAAATGTTTAGAAATTAATAAAGGAAACCTATCTATAGAAACTCAAAACCTGGGGCCAAATGTGGTGGCTCACCCCCGTAATCCCAGCACTTTGGGAGGCTGAGGCGGGCAGATCACTTGAGATCAGGAGTTCGAGAGCAGCCTTGCCAACATGGCAAAACTCTGTCTCTGTAAAAAATGTAAAAAAGTAATCCCAGATACTAGGGAGGCTGAGACAGGAGAATTGCTTGAACCCAAGAGATAGAGGTTGCAGTGTGAGATCACGCCACTGCACTTTAGCCTGGGTAACAGAGTAAGACTGTGAAAGAAAGAGAGAAAGAGAGAATGATAGAACGAGAAAGAGGGAGGGAGGGAGGGAGGAAGGGACAGAAGGAGGGAAGGAAAGGAGGGCAGGAAAAACCCTATTCATTAATGTGCTGAAGGCAACAAACTCATCTGCTTTTGGTCATCAGAACTCATTGGTGAAGGTGGTTAAATGTGGAATTCTGGTGAAAAGGTTTGGATGGGTGGGGAAGAAAATAGAGGTGATAGTCACAGCTCGCCCATTTAATTTTAGCCTTGAAAGTTGGGAGAAAAATAGAATTTGTTTGGCAGTCAGTAGCAGAAGAAAGTAAAAGAGAAGCATTTATCAAGATAAAGGGGTTAGAAAAAAAAATCAAAGAAGATTTTTTTCAAGGGCAGTGGGGGAGCATTCATATGGGGTAAATGGGTACTCCTCTGCCTCCAGGTGGTTCCTTCTAGCCAAGGCTGGTCCTGGGGACAGGCAGACCTCCTGAGTGTTCTGTGGACCGACAGAGCAGTGCAGACTCTGCTTGAAATTCCTTGGGCCTGAACAGTGTGCCTTTCCATCATCTGCTCTTCATCTGAGCCAGAAACTTGAGACGGCATCCACTCACCCGAGCCTGCATAATACATTGGCCGTCAGCTCGTCACCAGCACAGACCATCACTGCCCAACTGGCGTGCTTCCTGACTTCATCATTCTTGGAGCGCAGCAGCTCTACCAGGGGCTCCAATCCACCAGAATTTCTTAACTAAAGCAGAAGCCAAAATGTCACACATTAAGAGTGTAGTATGTAAGTATTTGAGCTTTTGAAAAAAATCTCATTATTTGATTGCTAAAAGGTTTTAACTATGTAAAAATGCTTTAGAATGTGTCTATCTTTAGGTTTATTAAATTCAGGGGGAAAAATGTATTGCAAACCCTTACATGCAGGAACCTGGTTTACTGGCCCCAGGAAAGTATCCTAGGGAGGTCATCCTGATTTTATGTGGGATGGGGACTGCGGCAGTCTGTCTTCTCACTGCCCGCACATGGAATGCTGGATGCTTACTCACTCTGCTCCTGAACACTGACTGTTCCTTTGGCTCTGTAATTGGCAGAATAACGGTCCCCCAAAGATGTCCTCATCCCTGGAAGGGACTCTGCAGAGGTGATTAAGGGTCTTGAGATGGGGAGATGATCCTGAATTAGCCAGGAGGATTCAGTGTAAGAACAAGGATCTTTATAAGACAGGGACAGAGGTGTGGGAAGCAGAAAAAAAGAGACATAATGGAAGCAGAGGTTGGAGTGACACGCTTTGAAGATCCAAGATGGGTCACAAGCCACACAAAACAGAAAGCCCCTGGAAGCTGAAAGGGCAAGAACATAAGACACGTCTTCAGGCTTCTGACTTCGCAATCTATATGATATTGGATTTGCATGGCTTTAAGCCACTAAGTGGTGGTCATTTGTAACAGCAGCAATAGGAAGTTAACACCATCTCTGAGGCTGGGGCAGGATGAACCGATGCTGGCAAGGACCCCCCAATGTCACCGTGCACAGCCACCAAGTCAGCAGTGCAGCCAGAGCAACACTCAAGCAATTCTCCAGAGAAAGACCCATCTTTGCTATCCATACAGTGTCTTCTCTTCCTTTCTCCAAGGACTGAAGAAGAGAAGAAAAGAATTGAATAGACCTTCATTAATTACATTATTAAAAGACATCACTCATGTATAAAATCACTCTGGCCAGGTACAATGGCTCATGCCTGTAATCCCAGCACTTTGGGAGGCCAAGGCAGGTGGATCACCTGAGGTCAGGAGTTTGAGACCAGCCTGACCAATATGGAGAAACCCTGTCTCTACTAAACATAGAAAAATTAGCCAGGCATGGTGGTGGGTGCCTGTTAATCCCAGCTACTTGGGAGGCTGAGGCAGGAGCGTCACTTGAACCCAGGAGGCAGAAGTTGTAGTGAGCTGAGATCACATCATTGCACTTTAGCCTGGGTGACAGGGCAAGATTCCCTCTCAAAAAAAAAAAAAAAAATTCCAATCAGAAAAAAAGAAAGATTGGGCAGAGTTCTTGTCTCATGTCTGAAATGTAATGCTGAATTATCTATGTGTCTGGAGGATAAAAAGAATATTCTTATTCTACCAGTTTGAATGTTAGTATCTGAAGGCAAGATCCCTGTGGAATGCATTCCACCTTCAGGCACTCTCATCTCAAACACAGGGGCCCTGGTGGGGCTTACATTTTATCACATATTACTGGGACAGCTTAGAAAGTTCACTTAAATCATCCTAACACTTAGCAAGCCAACTTTCTGCTCATTTTTATATCTGGGTATAATATAAGATAGTAATCTAACACCATGTATCCTTTAGGCAAAGATTTAATTTATTCATTAATTCCTTCATTTATTCATTCATTCATTCATTTAACAACTGTTCATTCAGCATGTATTATGTGCCAGGTGTATATTAATGACATGGACACAGGGACAAAAATATCTCAGTTCTTTTCCCTAAAGCCTCAAGGAGCTTGTAGTCTTTTACATAGAACCATACCATTCAAAAAAGGAAGCCAAAGGGTGTAATGGGAGCATAGAGAAAGATGCACCCTGCTTTGAAAACTAAAGAAAGGCTTCCTGAGGGCAGGAGGGTAGAGCTGAATTTTGTAGGAGAAATAGGAGTTTATCAGGTGGGGAAAAGGAAGAAAGCAGAAAAATCAACCAGGTACAGCTCTGAGAGCAGAGCATTCAGATAGAGTAACAGGTAGTGTGGCATTTCTGGAGTGTTGAGTTCCACCTGGACAGCTGGAGCTTACACTCTTAGGTAGGCAGGTGCAGGTCATGGGGGCTCCTGCAGATGGCGCTGAGCAGCACGTTGGGGATTTGCAATGATGTGAAGAGGGTTACAAGTTAGAAAGGTCAGTCTGGAGCCAGTAAGGGGAATAGGAGGGGAGAGGAAAAAAGTAAAGGGTCTCCTGCATATTCCAGAAACTAACTAGGTGGGTGCCCCTGCAGGCTGCATGGAGGCATAAAGAGGATGCTTGTTTGTCACTGTGCCCATGATACCCAACAGAGCACCTGGCACACAGTAGGTGGAGTCTACCACTACCTGCATGAGTGAGCACAAATGAAGTGAGTCAATGGGAACAAAAAAGGGTGGCAGAATGGAGATCAAGGCGACAGAAGAAAAGGATTAGGCAGTTGTTTGAGCAGACGGCCTAGTGTGAAGCTTGGGCTCTGGACTCTGATGTGTTCTCATATCCCTGACTTGACACTTACCAATTCTGCTTTGAGTATATTTCTTTAAGCCTCATTTTCCTCATCTGTAATATGAGGATTACAAACATACATATCTCAAGTGAGGCTTAAATGCATGTGAAGTGCTTAGCACACATGTAGCACACAGCAGGTGCCCATAAACGCTGGCTTTGTTATTTTTAGGCGACAGAAAAGAATAAAGTCCCAGGATGTTCAAATGAGTCCCATGATGACAAGAAAATGTGAGAAAATTAAGAAAAAAAAAAGAGGATGATTGTTGATTTAAGTCCAGCTGTATTTTTATTCTTTTAGGAGGCAGAATCTTTTTGTAGAGATGCGGATCTCCCCAAGTTCCCCAGGCTGGCCTCAAACTCATGGCCTCAAGCAATCCACCTGCCTTGACTTCCCAAAGTGCTAGGATAACAAGCGTCAGCCATTGCACCTGGCCTAAATGAAGTTTTTCTGAAGATTTAATAGGATCACCATAAGTTACCAAGGACATTTTTGTATCATATATTTTCAGATAAATGCAATTGTGTATTTTGAAAATAAGAAATAGAGAAACACAAGAGTGCACATCAGAATCCACATGCATAATTTAAAGAATTCCAGTAAAAAGCACACCTGTTTGTCTACTACCCAGCTTAAGAGATGACCATTTCAATGCCGCTGAACCCTGCGTATTCCATCCGATTACATGCCCCCTTTCTCCCTGCAGAAGCAACCACTTTCTGAATTTCAGATTCATCATTCCCTCAATTTTCTTTATAGTTTTAACTTATATGTATGCATGCCAAAACAGCATAGTGCCTAGCTTTGCATACTCTTGAATGTTACATAAATGGAATTGTAAGTACATATTTCTCTACAACTTGTTTTTCATTGGCATAATGCTGTGAACTCATCTCTGCTGACATGTGAGGCTGTAGCTCATTCATTTTCACTGACATAAGATTCTATTTTATGTATACAGCACAATGCGTTATGCGATATCTTAACAATTGAACAGTTGGTTTGTTTCCAGTCGTTTAGATACTATAAACAATGATTCCTGGTACACAGAGGCAACAGATTCTCTTAGGTATATACTTAGAATTGCTGGGTTTATAGGGCATGCTCACCTTCTTTGCTAATAAAACAAAACAAGACAAGACAATGCCAATTTGTTTTCCACTGTCATACCAGTTTTGACAGACTTAAATGATAGGTTTGTTCAATCACTTAAAAAGGTTCCAAATGAAACGACCAGCAGGTACTAGACAGAAAAATGAGAGAATACATGTTATTAAAACTCTCACCTCTGTCCGGGCCTCAACGTCACATGCCATTGAGGCGACAGTGAGAGCAGCTTTGCTCTGCACGACTGTGTTTGCAGAATGCAGAGGGCTGATGATGGCGTGCATGATGCCATGGTTCTGTATGTTCTGGCGCAGGGGCTCCTGCATGGCCATGTTGGTTAATACCGTAGCAGCGTTGGCAATGGCTCCGTCTCGTTTACTAGACAGGACGTTTATTAATGGATCAATACCATCAGCTTCAGCGGCAGCGCTGAGTAAATGAAGGAGAAATGAATGTGATTCATCTGAATTCAAAAAATTATCTTTGGAGCATGCAACTAAGCTGATAAAACAAATGAGTACAGAAATACAATTTTAGAAATAAATTAATTTGCCATGCAATGAACCCAGAATTGAGCACTAGTGATTTAAATGGAGTCTGGGAAATTTTGAGCTATGAATGAATTGAAATAATTCTTTTTCTACTTTTACAGCTTTTGGTTATAGAAAAATATACCATTATTGCTTCTTAGAAACCTCAGAAATAGATGGCTACTGCTCAGAAAATGGGACAACCATGATTGTTTTTATTTATTTACATTTAAGACCAGGAAAGTCTATTTAAGGAAACTCTTATATGATATTATACAAGAACCATAAAATTATTAGGAAGTTCTCTTGAAGATAAAATATTCCTAGCTATTAAGAAAACAGAGCCTTAAGTAATAGAAATGAATGAGCATGGCAACTCCTGATTTAAGTTAAAATTCATTAGCATGTCTTCCTCTTTTTCCAATTAGGTTGTTAATTGTAGGCAAAGGTTAACAGGTTTGAAACCAGCAAATCATTCTGCATGTGAATATTGCTTTTACAAATGAAACATCACAGATCAAAGTCATGATATGGATATGGATAATTTTAGTAATGTAGGCATATTCAGTTATTAAATGTCCTGTCTCTAGTATAAAAAGACTACAGTTATATTAATATATTAACATTTTTTCACAATTAGATAGCCTAAATCTTTTAAGAGCACAAAATAGTCCTTGTTTTAAAATCAGTTTAAAAGCTCATATGTAGTAAAAATAAAAAATTAGAGTATTTTAACAAATGGGAGATAAATCAGTTATGTTCTTTAGTGTGTGTAACTGCTTTAAACAGATGTTCCAAGCAATAAGATAAAGAGAGGGTCCTGATTTTAAAGGGAGACCCAAAATTCTGTGTTCAAAATCCATTTAAATCATCATAGTAATAGAAGTCATCAAGGCAATAAAAATACTTGAGATGTCAGTAATATGAACATCTCTTTTAAGTTTTTGTTTGACACTTTTTTTATTTAGGATTACATAATAATAACCAAAAAATTAAAAAAAGATTAAGGCTAAATGATTCAGCCCATCACCCTGAACTGTAATGAATTAAATTTAATTTGGTATTGTCACTTCAATTTGCTTGTTTTGAAGGAGGACTGACAACCTCAAGGAAAGCAGTTATGGCAGCTGTCCATCAGAGAGGAGGCAAATGAAATCTCCATAAAGAGACTGGAAGCTGTGGGTTTAAGGAGGCTGTGACTGTGGCGCCGGCTCTGAAAGAAACTAAGCCACAGTGACTGGGCAGGAACGTAACTAAGGGACAGCAGGTCTAGAAAACGAAGGGCTCAGTTGGTGTCGCCCTCCCAGGACCACCTCGCACCCTCACTTATGTAAACCAGTCCCTCAAACACACCACATCCCACAAAGGCAAATGCAGAGCCTAGCTTCATTTCTACTCATTCTTCAGTCCTTGTACATTAAACTCTTCTTTTTTTTTTTTGAGACGGAGTTTCGCTCTTGTTACCCAGGCTGGAGTGCAATGGCGCGATCTCGGCTCACCACAACCTCTGTCTCCCGGGTTCAGGCAATTCTCCTGCCTCAGCCTCCTGAGTAGCTGGGATTACAGGCACGTGCCAACATGCCCAGCTAATTTTTTGTATTTTTTTAGTAGAGACAGGGTTTCATCATGTTGACCAAGATGGTCTCGATCTCTTGACCTTGTGGTCCACCCGCCTCGGCCTCCCAAAGTGCTGGGATTACAGGCTTGAGCCACCGCGCCCGGCCACATTTAACTCTTCTTTCGGTATCTCCCATTCATTTTCTAGGACGACGTCCCTTAACATTTGGTTAGATGACATGTAACCAAAATTGACTTATACGAAAATGTCCAGAGGCCCTGCATCCCTCACTGTAATAGCCCAACGATCAGCATTTAATTTACTTTCCTAGTGGATAAAATAAACATTCTTAAGCTAATTTCACTTTTCATCCTCTGTCCTATCATTAATTGGCATGGTGTTCATTCGGTTTTGTGAAAGAGGGAAACGTTGGAGGTTCTAATATGTTACCTTATCAGAAACATCTCATATTTTTACAATGGAAATATTGAATACTTTTTACAGTTGCCAGCAGAAATGTTAAATTACGCATTTTCTAATTAATGATATATACTTAACCTTTTCAAAAATCAGTTTTTTCCTTATTTTTCAGGTACTTACTGCAATCAGTCCCTTAAACCAAATATCTTGTATTTTTTAATCATTATAAACACTCCTTGGCCAAATGCACAATTCCTTTGTTACTTGGTGGTTTTTCCTTGAAAATGTTTACTTTTTAAAACATCCTGAAGAGTTAAGAAAGAGCATACAATCGCAGGGTATTTCAATGGCATCCAGGGTAGAAGCAGAGGTGTTTTAAGTAAATGCATATAATAATTTCTCAAAGACCTTGTCTTTTGTGTGTGCCACGGAGATTTTAGAAAACTAAAGGAGTTCCTAGGGTCCTACATCATCTTTTTTATTTGTCTTAAAAACTAAGAAAAATCTGTTCATAGAGATACAAGAATTTACACCAGGTCTATCTGAACACTCAGCCTTTCTGCTTTCACTCTGTTTCTTTCTTTCTCTTCTACAAAGGCATACTTTGACTTGGTTCCTTTATATCTCTACCTTCTGCTCTTTTCTTTGCTCTTCACGGAGACAGTAAAGAGAAATGCATAAAAGCCTAGCTGTTTAAAAAAACCAAATATTCCAGTACACAGTGGAATATAGCTTTTACTAAATTGAACATAAACGCCAGCACAGAAAGATGAATTGTGCAGGCACAGCTGGCACAAGGTGCATTACATGTACATATCCGCCCGTAATTCGCTATGTGCAGCACTAAGTCTAAAAAGAATAACTGAGATTAACTTATCATGGTGGAAAATTAAACTATTACTCTTACCTTAAAAACTAATTTTATATATAGAAATAGACTGCAGAATTCATACTTTAAAAAACAAAAAAGAATTAATTCTGTTTATTTCAAACCTCAGAGATTCTGTTTTATTTTTCCCTGTACACAAGCCGAAGCCTGTCATATTTTTAAAACACATTTCAGTTTTCCAAATAGTATAGCATTATCCAAATGAATGGGACGGAAGTCAAACTGCTTTGTTTTAAAATCCAGAATTATAGGGCCATATGTCATCACAATAATCTGAAAATATTTTCTGATATTTACTATCATTAGTCTCCATCCAGTTGGAGTTTAATCAAGTAAGAGTTTAAAATGTAAATTGGGAAAAAAACAAACTAAAAAACAAATATGGGAATGTATAAAAGCATCTGTGGATATCATTTGATATATGTAAACAGAGGTGAAGCTTGACATGTCATGTGCCGTCAGTCTATTAGCAAATCCTGACTATTTCCTCCTCCACATTTCTCCAATCTCTCCCTTCTTTCCATCCTCCCAGGGAATCCAATCCAGCATCCTCTCTTGTGGGTTGATATAAATAACCTCCTAACAGGTCTCTCCTCACCCCTCCAGTCTTTCCTCCATCTTACAGCTAAAGTGATCTTTTATAATTATAATCATATTGCTCCCCTCCTTAAAACTTTCAAAATTTCCCATTGCTTAGGATAAAGTTCCCAATTTTTTCTTTTTCTTTTTTGTTATATTAAAAAAATTTTTTTTCCTAGAGTGGAATCTTGCTGTTGCCCCAGGTAGTCCCGAACTCACGGCCTCAAGCAATCCTGCCACCTCGGCCTCTCAAAGTGCTGGAATTACAGGAGTGAGCTGCCATGCCTGGCCTAGTCCCAAATTTCTGACATGGCCTCTGAGGCCTAGCACAAGCGGCCCCCGATCCTCATGCCAGCCCTACCTTACTCCCCCGCCTGCCTCTTCCTGTAGCTCTGTGCTCTAGGCCTCTCTGGCAACCTTCAATATTCCAGGCTCTTTCCCACATCAGGGTCCCCTGTGCTGTTCTTACTTCCTGACATCCTCTGTCATCCGGGACAATGCCCAGCCCTCTTTCACTGCTCAGCACAAATATCTTTTCCTCAAGAAGGCATTTCTGGATCCCCAAACTAGATTTCTTTTTAACGTGAGCTCAGAGCATTTGTGTGCTAAATATACACATTTCTTTTTGTTTAAAACTATGATGTTCTGGCACAAAGGTTTACATCAGAGAAAAGTAACAATTTTAAAATGTTATTTTGCAACACTCATGAATGGAATTCAACAGTTTTTCATTTAAATGCCCAAACCCCACAATAAAAAAGCACTTATAGAAAGCACACTAAGAATGCCACTGAGGAAAAATTCAAACACACAAACAGTGTCTATGGCTCACTAAAAATATTATGCAATTTCATGTCTGT
Source organism: Callithrix jacchus (assembly GCF_049354715.1). Taxonomy (NCBI): domain Eukaryota; kingdom Metazoa; phylum Chordata; class Mammalia; order Primates; family Cebidae; genus Callithrix; species Callithrix jacchus. Next base: position 23,478,102 of record NC_133508.1, on the reverse strand, counting down.
GGCTTTGCACTTGTGGTCCCTTTTACTGCAAACACTCTTCCTTATCCCTCTGGCCCTTGTGGCTGGAGAACTCCATCTCATTCTTCACTATCTGCTTACTTGTCCCTTCCTCTGCAAAGTCATCTGTGACCATCACAGCCCTCCTTGTTAATCACTCCCTCCTCTGTGCTACGTCTGTACCTGGCACATACTTCTTAGAGGTAATGTTTGAGTCTTATTTGTATTTCCGGTGCTGAGACGACTAATATATTTTAATTGACTCAAATCAACTCAAGGTGAGTGAGCAGAAATCCGCTGCAGGTATTGAGGAGGAGGGAGGGGGAATGTGCTTAGCTCAGCTTTAAGTTTGCAAGAAGGGACAGGATCCAACAACACTGCGATTTCCAGTTTTATCACTTACAGCTGCTCCTGAAATCGGTTCATTTCCTCCCCACCCTCTTGCTTCTCCAATTATACAGTGAGGTAATTTTTAGATAATATTCAAGAAATAAAATTTTGCACTTTAGACAACTTCTTGGGAATAAATTCCAAGGGATTTTATCATTTAAATTTAGCAAGGGATATCTCTATTTTGCCTTTGCAGGCATTGTTGACTCTGTTTATTTGAGTGTGCACCAGCTGACACCATTTGGTACCTTTCAGATTTGAATCCTTGCTGCAATTTGAGGTTCACATTCAACCCATCTGCAAAGTCTGGTAACACGAATCAAGGGTGACCTTGGGCAGAATAGAAATCTGTTTAACAGAGCCCACATACAGGGTAATATGTGGAACCCGATGGAACAGATGGTGATATTGGCAATAAGAACCTTGTTTGTTAACAGTGATTACAACCATTCCCACCAGCATGACTTTTCATATGTCTCCCTGAGTTTTGTCACACCAAGGAAGACATATTGGTGGCAGACACGCTGCAAGTGGTCAGGGGCAGTGCGTACACAGCAGCGACTCAGGGCTGGCATTTTAAGCCTTGCCGGCTGCGGGAAGTCTGGACAGGTGGAACACTGGCCGTTCTGATAAACAGGTCTCCTGGTTATCACAGTCAGAATTGGAATGCCATAAACAGAATTCCTGACTCTTGTTCCAGCCAGTTTCTCAACAAAGTTAATGATCCAAGAAGTGGAGTGTGTTTGCTAAATTGGTCCATTTCTGGGTCCAAAACAAGGATCTTCCCACCGCAGCCCCAGAGCTATAGGACGCTAGTATTTGTGCCCCCAAACTCTGGCTGAACTCCAGGACTGACAAACTAGCCAAGAGAATGTTCTCCTTTTAAAGAAATATTATTTAAAGAAGTTTTTCACAATTAAGGGAGAGAAACACAATTAATTGTCGGCAAATGCTTAAAATGAAGGGTTTTAAAGTAATATAATTACAGTAAAGTCTAGCCATGGGGAAAAAAAAAGTTGTTTGCATCTATAGCAAAATCAGAAGAATGCCAAAAAAAAATGCTAAGAAATATGTGAAACCAAATGGATTACGTCATATTGATGCACCTTAGCAGGTTTCATTTTGAGTCTTTCAGAATTCCCTTTGATGTTGCCGCCATGGTCACATGACGCTTTCCCAAAGAGAACAGCAGGACTGCAAAGAGAATAGTGAGCACTAACCCAGCACTTCCACAAAAAGCATGCATGTTTTGCTACCGATTTTGAGACAGTCAATCAAAGTCTGGGGAAATCATATGTAATTTTCTTCCAAGTGACGCGGAGTCTTTATTGACCTAGCTGTTCAATCACAATACTTCACTTCCATACATGCTACCTTCTGTTTCAAAGGCTAGAATGCCCTACTCATAATTAACTACCTGCCATCAGCAGAGAACAGCTCTCTTTCGCATGGGTGACGTGTCTTCTAATAAAATAGGAATGACGGTCAAGGAGTGAGGATATTCATAATAAATGACTTTTGCGGCCGGGCACAGTGGCTCAAGCCTGTAATCCCAGCACTTTGGGAGGCTGAGGCGGGTGGATCACGAGGTCAACAGATCGAGACCATCCTAGTCAACATGGTGAAACCCCGTCTCTACTAAAAATACAAAAAAAAAATTAATTGAGCATGGTGGCACACGCCTGTAATCCCAGCTACTCAGGAAGCTGAGGCAGGAGAATTGCCTGAACCCAGGAGGCGGAGGTTGCCGTGAGCCGAGATCGCGCCATTGCACTCCAGCCTGGGTAACAAGAGCGAAACTCCGTCTCAAAAATAAATAAATAAATAAATAAATAAATGACTTTTGCAGCTAGCAAATGTTTCTGTTTAGCCCGGAAATCAGCCGATTTTTATATCTGTCAATGACAAGGGATGCAATCCCAAAGTAATTAGAGATACCGTGGTGTTGATTTTCTTAACCAAATAAGGACACCGAATGCTCTGGTGTGATAGCAAACAAAAAAAGTCTCTGCACTTGCCGGGAATGGTTTATTTTCAGCAGTTCAGATGTCAGTTCTTCAGAGGACCCTCCCTTGACAAGCCTGGTATTCTCTAGGCCCCTTTCCTAACCCCAGGGCCATGGCCCTCTCTCCACACTGTGCTGTTTTAAGTTTGCCCATACTGTTATCTGTTCTGCAATTACCTTTCTAAAATTATTCAGGTACTACTAGTCTCCTTGACTGGAATGTAGGCCGGATGCACTCCTTTCCTGTGGTACCCCTAGAGCCTGGCACAGTGCCCAGCAGGTAAAGAATACCCAGATAATGGTAGAACCATTACCAAAAAATGGTAATAATAATCATCCCTTCACTCAAGGTGGTAAGTTCCCTACCATTGGGAATGAAATGATAACAGCTATAAAGACAGATCACATCTGGTCCCCAGTGAAAGCTGGATTCCAGACTCCTCGTGATACTGGTTAGGGGGTAATCACTTATCGTGCACTAAATACAGTAGATCATGTAGATTCATTTTTACTTGTTTGTTTCATAGTCAAAAAAGACAGGATGCAGGGAGACTAAAACTTGCTCAAAAGCAAGTTAATCAACAGACAGGAAAAAACGTGGGTTTCTGACATTTGATTCATGACTTTTTACATTTTTCAACCTTTTAAGCTTTAAAAAGTACATTATTTTCAGGAAAACAAAACAACACAACAGAATTTACTTGCTTTAGGACATCATTCCTTAGGGAATGGAAACTGAGAAAGAGGAGGAGGCAGAGGCAATAGAGAGGATGAGAGGGGGGCCTCGGGGAAGGAACCGGGGAGAAAGGCGGAGGGAAGGTGGGAAGTGAAGAGAAACGGAAAGGAAGGCAGGAAAGATGTCTCCAAAGGTGCCTGCAGGAGTGAGTGCAAGGAGTGCTGACCATTCAGTCTGGAGGAATTCAAAGAGGTCATGAATTTCGGCACAGAAGTTTCTGGTGGGGAATGTGGAGAAGTTTTGGGTCCTGGAGGCACTGATGAGGAGAGAATAAAATAAAAGTTGCCAGGGTGGAGAGTGTGAGCTTCAGTGCCTACTGGCTCCCTGGGGACCTACAGAACAGACCACCTCTGTAACCGTGAATAAGCACCGGGCCTCAGTTTCCTCATCTGCAAAATGGGCATGACAGGAATATTCCTTTCCCCATAGGACTGCTCTGGGATTTCATGATATATTCCACTCAAGGACTTAGCTCAATACCTGGCCCGTCACTGCAGCTTTCAACAACATCATTTTTTTCAGATCATGGACACATACAATCATATCGCAAAACGTGTGTGTGCGTGAACATTTCATTTTTAGAGAATTTTTATTTAAACAGCCAAATCTCCTACACCTGCAGGGCTAGAACTGGGGCAGTTTCCTCAGGAATCCTACTCAAGCCTTTCCACTCAAGTGTAATCAATGAGCCATAAGGACCATTTCCAGAGTGAAGAAAAATCAAGAGAAATGATTAACGTAAAAAGTCAAGGGTTGGTAAAAATAAACTTAGATAGGTCTAAGTATGCTTCAAATCGAAAGAGGGGGGAAAAAATCACACGATATAAAGATTTCCTCTGAAAATCAGTAATGTTGTAAATTAAACCTGAAAGAGTACTCGCAACTTTAAAATGAGGTTATGCAAATATCAGTCTCTGCACTGTAGGTAATAAAAATCGCGTGGATAATTTTCTGATTGAACATTTTATGGGATTCACTTAGCCTCACAAAATTGGTGGCTAATCAAATTCAAACTGTTGGTCGAGGTCAGATGGGCGTCCACTGACACGAAATGGGGATGTGGAATCCACTTGTTCTGTTGCAGAATTCAGCTTTTCATTCTGTTTTCCAAATTCACTATGATTTTTTTCCGATTCAGCATAACCAATGTTTAGAACAAGATTCCAACAGGCAGGGAGGAATCGGGCTCTAAGGGGCAGAAATGAAAAGCATCCACTCAGTAAACCTGGACGGAAATAATGCAAGAATAATTCTCAGGTTTACCATGAAGACTTTCCCCATTTATTTTATCTGTTAATTCCAGAGGCCTTTTAAGGTATTAATTAACATGTTAAATATGTTCTTCCAGAGAACGTATTTCCTTAATACAAAATAATACCTTTATCCTTAATACAAAACAAAATCTCCTAAAAAGTTATGAAATTAGCTCGAGTTATCTTCCGAGATACTCATATTGCAAGTATTCTAATTCAAAGGATGTAGAATTTTACAACAAAGTGATATAAATGAGAATTTAAAACAAAATCATCTATTGCACAAAATCAAGAGCAAAAATCAACTCTAGAGAAACGATAATAGCAATGAGGTCTATTACTTTATATTGTTCAAAAGTATTACATTTATCCTGTCTGGTTATATAGCACAGAAGATGTCCAGCTACCAGTACAATGAATGCCTCAAAACGTTTGTAAATTGCTATACCTTAACAGGGGACAAGCATCCGTTAAACACACGCTTAGTAGTAGAATATTATCTCTAAAAGCACCATGGTGGAATAATTTTCAGGTAGGAATCTTTTAAGAATGTTTTAAAAATCTCATCTTAGATACACCGGAGAGTGTTTCAAATTAAATTAATGTTCGTTTCATTAAACTACCGAGCAATCCCTCCGTTACTTTTTTGCCCCTCCCCCAACATGCTCCTAAACTGCCACTAGGGGTCAGTATAAAGACGCGGTTTCTTGCATTGTTAGAAGGGAAAATGGAACTCTGAAAATGAAAAGCCCTATGCAACAAAGACAATAGCTGTACAACCTTAGCAATACTAAGTGCAACCTATACATCAAGCTTACAACACGAACTTGCATTTTTCATGAAACTACATTTTAATTTTGTAAATTACTGTGGATTATCTCTATGGCCAGCGCTCCTTCAGTAAAAAGTATTCTAAATGACAGGATTACTTATATAAGTGGGTCTGTGAGTACTGGCCAAGAAGTGTACTCTAAGAACAGGGTGTTAACACTGATTTTTCAGAGGGTGGTGGAACACATTTCTAGCCATTTCATCTCTTCCTGTACAGGGATGGTGAAGGAAAAGTGACACTCGTGGTTTGTATTTTGCTAACTTTAAGAGGAGTTTTTTTCCCCTTCAAAATGATCATCATCATTCATTGCACTCAGCCTTCATTCCACCATGAAATACAGCCAATTCTACCATGAAATATAGCCAATTCTCAGGAATAACCATTAGCCTAAAATCAATAGAATAAAAGAAATGGTAACAATAAATACACAAATACATTCTCTTCCCACCAACTTTACTGAATGGGATAGAAATGTTTTAAAAGGCTTGAAAAACTGCTTTCTATTTCTGCTGGAGAAATTTAACATTCCAGGAAATCACTTAAGGTCATGTCCCTCCTTGACAATACTGAAATGATTGATAAGAACATTGGTCACTGTGCAGTACTGATTTTTCTTGAAGCACTAGATGGAGTATTGACTTGGCTTGAACACTAAGTGAAGTTCTGTGTGTGGCATACGTTTTAAAGTTTTCTCTACAAATTGCATGGCATTCTTGGGCATGATACTCCATAAATAATTCCAATAAGTATTAAAATTAATCAATGCTTTATTTCTATATTAGCAAAGAGAATGTTTAATATTGATAATGCAAAATGATGAGTCAGCCATATATAATGAGGACATTCTAAGGTTTCCAAAGTGCTCAAATGCACATCCATATAATTTGGAGGCATTCTAGCTGTTCTTGGAGTCTCTTTGGGGTGTACTGCTTCTGTATTTCATTATTCCCTCGTGCGGTGCTGACCATAGAGAACACAATGGCAAGACAGTTTCTGGGGAAGAGCTTTTTGTCTCTGGTATTGCAGAAGCTGGCGATGGACCAGTAATCAATCAATTAATTTTTTTAGTCACCACTATATGTGCTACCATTTAGAAATTTCTTGGGTCACTGTGGTCATGGAAAGTCAAAAGAAGTACAAAAAATAAAAAATAATAAACCAAAAAAATGGAGAAAAAAGGATCTCTAAGATTTGGGGAATTCACTCAGTTCTTCATGGATAGAACATGCAATCATTATGAAGAATCAGTGTTAGTATGATCTATGTGTAACCTAGGGATTTACTCTAACAAAACCACAGTTCTCACTTCTCTATAGGTATTAAAATAATTGTAGTTATTACTGTTTATATTTTTATTTTATTCATTGTATTTTATATCCTAAGATAATTGCATCTTTTGAAAACTATCAAGCCAAGATTTATATTAATCTTTATTAGTTCTGAACATTTATTCTAATCTTTTCATGGTTTACCAGTGACCAAATGTGGTGAGCATTGGCTAAGGTAAGTGAAAATCACTGAACCCTTTTTCTTCTTGGAATATCTTAAACTCTAATTCTAATCAGATCCAATAGATGGCAGTGATGTTATAAATTAATAGTTTAAATATTCTTTTAATATGTAGGGTCTGCTCCTCAGAAGAATAATTCCCCCAGTACTTGCATAAATAATGTGGAACTTTGATATAATTAATTGGATAAAGGCGTTCGGGATAAATGCAACATGAAATTTAGCTGAAAATAATATTTCCTCTGTCAAAAATTAACAGCTTTCTCATTTTCAAAAAGTATAACAAATTGAGATTTGTCAAAGAGATCAGCAGTATACCAATAAAGGATATGTGTCCAATCAACTAAATGGATTACACTTTTCTATGAAAGTTACTATTGCCTCTTGGTTTCCATTTTCATCTGTTCCTTCCGATAGGCATTGTTTTAGCCTTATCACCTTTGATTTATTCCCTTTAAAATAGTTTTACTTTGCTTTATCCTTCTTTCGCTGCTAATAAGTGAATCTGGCTGTCCTCTTTCACTATGCCTTTATAAAAATAGTTATTTTTATTCTTATTTATTGCCTTTTCATATTCTTACCCACTTGAAGTAATCTTTATTCCACAGATAATATAGAATTAGAAGTGTCAACAGGAGGTCCTTACAGGGAAGCCTCTGTTTTCCAAGTTATGACAACAAACAAGGAAAACCACACTGATTCTTGCTTTCTGTTTGAAGTAATGGGCATTGACTGATTGTTTGACAACAGATTTTGGTTGTCAAATAGACTTTGTTTTCCTCACTGTCATTTTACATTTGGTTGTTTTTCTTTTTCCTTTTTTTTTTTTTTTTTTTGTTTGAGATGGAGTCTCACTCTGTTGCCCAGGCTGGAGTGCAGTGGCACAGTATCAGCTCACTGCAACCTCTGCCTCCAGGGTTCAAGCGATTCTCATGCATCAGCCTCCTGAGGAGCAGGGATTACAGGTATGCACCACCAGGCCTGGCTAATTTTTTTGTATTTTTAGTAGAGGCAGAGTTTTGCCATGTTGGCCAGGCTGGTCTCAAACTCCTGACCTCAAGTAATCCACCCACCTCAGCCTCCCAAAGTGCTGGGATTATAGATGTGAGCCACCTTGCCCGGACATTTGTTTGTTTTATTTTTGATGTAAGCCTATTTTCTTCTCATTGCCCAGTACGGGATGAAGACTATTCTAGATGCTTGGGATGCTTCAGTGAATTAGATAGAGAAGGCTGCTCCCTGCATGGATGCTAGCAGTTGGTGTGTGTGTGGTTGGTGTGTGTGTGTGTGTGTGTGTGTGTGTGTGGCAGGGGAGGACAGTGCAAAAAATAAATGATGACAAGTGTACCAGTGAATTACATGCTATGTTAGAAAATGATAAGCATATGTAAAATGGGCAGCAGGGAAGGAGCGTTGAGAATATGCATGTGTGTGTGGGGTGCGATCTTAAGCCGTGTGATAATGCTAAGTTGCTTTGCCAGGGTGGCATTCCAACAGAGATATGAAGGGAGTGAGAGACGGAACCGCAGCCTGCCAGGGAAAAAGATTTTCCAGGCAAGAGGGTGGTGACTACAAAGACCTAAGGCAAAATACTCCTGGAAGTGGAATTTACTTCTGGGTTATATTTTGTGTCCATTTTACTCTACGACATTAGCTCCTTTGTAAGTAAAAGGATTCATGTTCGTTAATAATATTTAAACTACCATCTCAAGTATCCATAATTCAAATACCTAGAAATTTCACATGCCCACAACTTACATGAGAATTATCTGCAGGGTGGGGAATGGCCTCTGAGAAGCAAAAAAATGTACTTAGAGAAGAGGCATCAGGCCCTCCTGTATGGGTTTTATGTAAAATGTGATAAAGCTGGGTTACCTGGTATCCAAGCTTTTCATGGACAGAAAGGAAGATTTGAAAGGAACTCTGGCAGGGAGGAAGTTAGAGCTCTGCCAATCAGATCCACTGATAGCAGTGAAAATGAAAAAAACTGAAAGTTCTCAAAAGCCTAAGAAGTAATCAACAAAATACATCGAAGGTCAAAGGAGCTGCCCCCCTGAATTTATTCCCAGTGAGTGGGACAAGGAGCCCCCGCTTCCCAAGGGGCCCTGAGAACACTGCCGAGGGTCATATGGCAGCCACTTAGTCAAAATGGCAACCATAACTTTCCCCACCAATGTTTAATAACAGGGTGATCAGTTTAAAAGGCTGAGAGGGAGCTGGATGCAGAGGCTCACATCTGTAATCCCAGCACTTTGGGAGGCCAAGATAGGAGGACTGCTTGAACTTAGAAATTTGAGAGACCAGCCTGGACAACACGGTAAGATCCCATCTCTCAAAAAAAGTAAAATGCCAGATGCAATGGCTCACACCTTTAATTCCCACACTTTGGGAGGTTGAGGTGGGCGGATCACAAGGTCAAGAGATAGAGACCATTCTGGCCAACCTGGTGAAACCCCATCTCTTCTAAAAATGCAAAAATTAGCTGGGCATGGTGGCACGTGCCTGTAATCCCAGCTACTTGGGAGGCTGAGGCAGGAGAACCACTTGAACCCAGGAGGTTGCAGTGAGCCAAGATTGCACCACTGCACTTCAGCCTGAGCAATAGAGCAAGACCCTGTCTAAAAATAAAAAAATAAGAAATAAAAAACAGAAGGTTGAGAGGAAAAGATTTTAGATTTTAATTCAAACATCACAAATTTTTTAAAGTTTTTTTTGGATTAAAGAAGTAAATTTTTAAAAATCCACTAAACTTGAGTATCTGGGAAACCTCATTCATAAAGAGTACCAACTAGGCAAGGTTTTTTGGCATCAATTAAGGTGATGATCAGATTATTTTAATAAAGTTGAAAATCTTCCACATAAGGCTAGGAATGGTCTGACTATTTATTTATGATTGCTGCTAAAATTGCTCATCATCATACTATTTTATTATATTTTATGTGTTTTTTTTATGAGAAAGCAAGATGTGTGAAAATTTGAAATCAGATACATTAGACTATAAATTTACAGAAAGATTATAAAATTCTATTTTTAGATTATAAAAATATTTTAAATAAAAACGAATTTGTTAGCTTTACAAAAAGGGTTACAACAAAGTACATTTCTCCTTCCCCAGGCTGATTATTTAATTTAGAAAATTTTGATCTACCCACAACTTTCCAAGCAAAAATCTATTACATAAAGGAAATTGCACCAACGTTATATGTTACCATGACAACGCCAGCAATTACTCAATGCGTGAAATGAGCCTCCAATTCCAGAAGATGCCCTGAGTTAAGAATTGGGTTTTAAAATTTCATTTTAGACACATTAAGATATGTGTGTAGGAGAAGGGTTATATTTTAACCTACACACAAAATTGGTATTTGCAGTGCTTATGTGCATTTTTAAAAAGCAGGCTAGCGAGGATCAAATATTCAAACGCAAATGCACCTGGAGAAAGTTATGTGGGTTTTTGCCTCCTATACGACTTACATATGACAGAAAAATAATTAGAAAACCTTGATTCCCACTATCCCAGCAGCAAAGCCGTGATGCTTCCTAGGGGAGATGATGGAACGGACTGCTGCTAAAAGTGACACCAGAAATACTCACCAATGCTGAGTTTAAGCTCACAATTCTAAAAAGACGATCTGAGTAGAAAATTATTTTATTAAAAATAACCAATCACATTCGTTGTCTCATTTCCGTCGTATTTGGCATTAGGTATTGAACTCAAGGAGGTTTCGAGAAGGAGTCCTTCTATAAGTGGCTGGTTCATGTTCATTCCTTTTGATCGACTCTAGAATCTTTTGCAACTTTAGTCTTCAGCATTTGGCATAAACCTGTCAAATCTGATTCCATATCCTCCTCAAAAGCATTTATCTTCAATATTTTTTTAGCTCAGAAAATCCCAGGTAAAAACTATATAAACCTCAGAGAACATTCAGAAAGCCGCTCTCATTCATGTCCCATTTCCCTTACAAAATATAAAATTAAAAAAAAATAACAGAATGGACAGTATATAATGGGTTAAAGAAACGACTGCAATTAAAAATTTACAAGAATAAAATTAAATTACAAAAATAAGTTAACCAAAAGCCAGGCGTCATTTAGTCCTGACTAACCTTTCCGTGGTAACCAAAGGAACTCTAGAGACAGTCAGATGACAAAAATGTGTCAGATAGATCATTAAACTGAGAGAGAAGGCAGTTCTCTCTCTGAAGGCAGCCCCTTTTAGAACTACTTACCACCCTAGTTTCCTATGATTTTTGTATAAAATAAAACAAAAAATACAAGCCGGGCAAAGTCACATCAAATCAAGATAGCTACACCCTCTGGAGGCCTGTTAAAGTATTCTAGATAATATACAAATCGAAATGGACGGGAAAGAGAAGTGGTTTAGTGTTGCATTGTGCGACCATACTGGAAAAATCACTGAATATGCTATTTTCAAATTGCTACTTAGAAGGACTCAATATTACAGAAATTTGGTGCTTTCATAGAGATAACAATGACCCTTAATTTAGGAAATTACTATGTCCAAGATAGTAGCTACCAAAGGAACACAGTTTTGTTTTGACGCTTATGCATTTCTGTTACATTTTTACCAGGCAGTTAGATTTGTAGTCATTCCATTAGGGTCTTATAAAATATTTGGGTGGGCTGGGCATGTTGGTTCATGCCTATAATCCCAGCACTTTGGGAGGCTGAGGTGGGTGGATCATGACGTCAGGAGTTCAAGACCATCCTTGGCCAACCTATTGAAACCCCATCTCTACTAAAAATACAAAAATTAGCTGGGCGTGGGCGTGCCTGTAGTTCCTGGTGCTCGGGAGGCTGAGGCAGGAAATTTGCTTGAACTCAGGAGGTGAAGGTTGCGGTGAGCTGAGATTGTGCCACTGCACTCCAGCCTGGGCTACAGAGTAAGACTCCATCTCACACACACACTATATATATATATTTGTATAGGAGAACAGAAAGGGAAAGAAAGGCTAATAACTATTATGTATGTGATGGAGGCAGACAGATTTATTTCAAGTTAGAAAAGGATAATTTTAGCCACAATATCACAAAGCAATAATAAATGAAAGCAAACTAACATACCAAATGAGATGTTGAGAGGGCAAGTAATTATTTTCTTTATGGAAGTTGCCTTCAATAAATGCTTACTATTTTATAAGGCAGTCTTACCTTCCATAGAGGAAAGACTTTGAAGTCTGACAGACCTGCATTGATTTCCAGCTCAGCGATTTTGATAAAAATGTGTACCCAGGAAAATTATGTAACCTCAAAAAATCTCAGTTTCCTTAACTGCTGGCAGATTATTTTGGTAATTTTAAAATGAGTATTAGACACCAGAGTGTTTGGGATGCAGAAGGCATTCCTATTCCTTAACTTGTCTTCACAGTATTTGCCTATAATATGTTTTTTGGTTTATTTGTTTGTTTTTTGGGGTGGAGCCTTGCTCTGTCACCCAGGCTGGAGTGCAATGGCACGATCTCGGCTCACTACAACCTCTGCCTCCCAGGTTCAAGCAATTCTCCTGCCTCAGCCTCCCCAGTAGGTGGGATTATAGGCGTGCACCACCGTGCCCAGCTAATTTTTTGTATTTTAAGTAGAGATGAAGTTTCACCATGTTAGCCAGGCTGGTCTGGAACTCCTGACCTCAAATGATATGCCCACCTTGGCCTCCCAAAGTGCTGTGATTACTGGCGTGAGCCACTGACCTTTTAACTCTTTCTCTGTTATCTAAAGTTCGTAGCCTTTTAAAATGGTTCTTTAAGCATTCTTCCAGATTTACCAAATGCTCATGCTATGTTGTCTTTAACATTTCCAGCATTATTCAGTCTTATTTGTAGAAGCTTCAACAAGAGTCCTCCTGGTCCCTGAAATCAAATGGACTGCACATTTTCCCATCAAAGTCAGACATAGTTAAGATTTTGTAATATTTTTGGAAAACAGGACCATCTGATGATTCTGTTTTCATAAGGGATTCTGAAGAATAAACCAAAGATAGACCATCTGGAGAAATTCATAGACTATCTTGAGAGTCAAAATCTTAACATTAGAACATCCTGGACTGTGAATTGCCCCACCAGTCGGTGTTGGGGGAGGAGCTCTGAACTTACTTTGCATTAGCAGGGTTGCACGTGGTGAGGTTTGCCAGCGCCAGAGCGGCTGCTTCCCGTACCTCTTCATTGTCACTTTTTAGCAACTGAATTAACTGTGGAATACCTACAGAAAGAGAAAGGTAAAAATGTGACTTTTAAAATGCCCATGTGCACTAAAATATGGTAACCTAAAAATGCTCAAAAGAGTTGTTTCAGTTGGCTTACCCTGGTTATTGAAAAAGTCTTTGCTGCCTGAATTCTCACACATTGCTGAAATAGCTTGGGAGGCGGCAATTTTAGTGCCATCATTTTCAGAACCCAAAAGGGCCACAAGGCACTTTTCAACCTCTTGTTCATGGAAAAGTTTTCTATTTTCAGCTTTCATACACAAAAAGGAAAAAAAATCAGAATTTTAATGCAAACATTGTGAACTATTATTACTTTCTCATCTAAGGTCTAATAGGAATTCAGACCATTTGCTAGCTTTAGTATGAGTCTAAACTACACCAAATCTGTAACTATTTAACGTTAGATTACAGCAATTATGCAAAATGAATCACGGATGTTGCATTTCCCGCCCCCCCCCCCCCCCCCGCCCGCCATTCCCTTGTATTGAGATCAGTATGATGGCCAAGGAAATTCTATAATAGAAATAAGGCAAGTTTTCGGATTTAGCAAGCACTGGTTTCACACCAGTCATGTACCTGACCTGGTGCTCCGTGTTCACACAGGCCATCTGCTCACTAAGGACAAAATCCAGCTTATCTGATGGTTCTTTTAAATGTAAAACCCAATATTGGAAGAATGCCTAAGATGAGCAAACTGATTAGCTGGACGCTTACGAGGTTCAGGAGAAGAGCAGAGGAGAGGAGGAAGTAAAAATGAGTTGTAAGTATCGTCCCGAGTCTTAAGAAATGTATAGTCTTATGTCAAACTACAATCATAATTTTTTCTCAAATGACAGTACATACGTAAGTAGCAAAAATTTAAATAATTATTTAATTAAGTTATGACTCTAAGCACATACCATTACATTCATCCCATTTAAAACACTATGTTTGAAACTGAAGTATTTTTAATATTCTTTAAAGTATCTTTAATGTTCCCTAAACATTGTTTTCTCTTGGCTTCGTTTGATTTTTTATAAATGACAGTCTCATTACTATATTAATGTAAATATTGCATTAAACTAAATGAGAACATTAAAATAATTTTTTTTGTGTTATATTAATTCTAATTTTTTCATGTTCTAGCTAATTCTAAAGGAGTTGCTATTTATTAAAGTATGTTCTAGAAAAAATATATTAAGTCAAACTGTTTTGATGACATAAAGAGGTACCAGAGACTAATATAAAAAGAAACAACTTACAAATAATTCCTTGTTAAATAATTTCATTCCTTCAAAAACTTGTCATAGATTTGATTATTAATACCCTTTATAAAGTTTATAAAATTAATCTTTATAAATTCTATTTTTGTGATTAAAATGGAAGAATGTGTCATATGCACTCTTAGGATATAATAAATAAGAGAAGAATATTCTATTAGAGTAAGAATCTTTGCAAAAAAAGTTAATAATTTAGATTGCAATATTTACATGTGGAACTAGTTCATTACTTATATGTAATTTAATTAACTTGTTTTTTTTTAGACCTATTTTCAGAAATTAACACCAACTAGGTTTCCATTGTAAAGTTATGATTTCTTCCTTCCCTCAAAGATGACTAAAAAAAAATCATCCTTTTTCGCAGAAGCAGAGTTACATTTAGATGGCACCATATTTGCAAATACTTTTGGCCTCTGTTCACCTGATACACAATATATGTCACACAATCTGGCCATAACTGGCACAGGCTAAGTTATTAATGCTTCTGCTCATTCATTTTAAACCAAACATGAACCATGTCCTGTAATCCTATCATTTTAATCTCTTGTTCCTTTCATGTACTGTCAGAATTCAGGCAGCCCATAACCTTTTTACATGAAAAAGCTTTAGTTAATACTTAAATCTCAATGATGTGGCTCCAAAAATGTTTTAAAAGATACATAGTTCTTATTATTTTTCACTGAATAAGTAATATCCAAAACTTTTCTGGAGTCTCTGACCTAAAATGCTTAGATTTATCATTAAGATTTTCCCGATGGCTCTGAATGCAATTTTCTAAACAGAACCCTCTTGGCGTGGATTCTATAGGGAAAACTGGCCAAAATGATTAATTTGAAAAGACGAACTTTGGAGCATGTAGTTGTTGCTTTCAGAAAACAGTATATTTATAACTACTGAAAAGATTTTTAAAAATAATTTAAATAGATACTGAGAGCAATTAGTTTCTCAACCTTGCTTCCAGTGTTCTCAAAATGCAGCTGTGTTCACTAAACCTCAAAAGTGCTGACTGCAGATGAAATAACATATTAACCAAATACTTTCATTGAATTGCTACACCAAGAAGTATTTGTGTTTTAATTACTCAGATCATAAAATGGTAAGATAGTTATGCTACTAATAGCATAATGTCCTTTAAAAATAACATTTGTTCAGTATCCTTAAAATAAAAAAGCATGACGTTTTGTTACTGGAAGTAAATCTGTGTGTAATGATGCTTTCATTCATCCATTCTCAGAAGTTGCTGTTGTGCCTCTTTTACTCCTGCTGAGATGTTAATGCCAGTTCATAAACCTCATGGCAGCACAGTAATTAACACCTTCCTCCTACGGGTCCCAGGTCAAAGGCATATTTGATTTGGGCTTTCCACAATTGAGATGCATGTTAAAACTTTACTCAACAAACAAAACTCAAAGAAAGTGTGCTTATGGGTTTGGATGTTTCAACTGTACTTCTGACATACAATGACAATGCATGACTTTGTCTAAAAAATATTCTTTTGATAATTGTAAGTAAAAATAAGTGTTATAAATTGCTATTGATAGTTACATTGTTCTTAATAACAGTATAAGGAGCAATATTTTTAAAAATCTACTTATAAATGGAGTTTTCTAACTGTGGGACATTTTTTACACTTCTTCATGATTATATGCTTTCAACATAGGAATACTAGGAGATAGCTTTCTTAAGCATTGTTAAGTTTTTAGAGTTTGCCACTGTAATTTAAAATAAGACACGTCTGGTTAAGCTGGCTGGGTCTGGCAGATAGAGGTCAAGGCAGGCAAGAGTTGATATACAAAGAAGTAGACACATGATATGGTTTGGCTGTGTCCCCAAACAAATCTCATCGTGAATTCGTGAGAGAGACCAGGTGGAGATAATTGAATCATGGGAGCAGTTTCCCCCATCCTGTTCTCCTGATAGTGAGTGAGTTCTCACGAGATCTGACGGCTTTATAAGGGGCTTCCATCTTTGCTGGGCTTTCATTTTCTCGCCTGCCACTCTGTGAGAAGGTGCTCCCTGCCACGATTGTAAGTTTCCTGAGGCCTCCCCAGCCATGCAGAGCTGTGAGTCAATTAAACTTTTTTTTCCTTTATCAATTCCCTGGTCTTAGATATTTCTTCATCGCATGATGAGAACAGACTAGTTTAACAAAAAATACACGTAGGATCTGCAAAAAGGCAGAACCTAGACCAGGCAGGAGGAAGAGGTGGATATGGTAGCTCTAGCCACATAGTAAGAGTTAAGAGGTAAATAAATCAATAAAAATAGAGAATAATCAGGCAAATGACAAAGATGTCAAACTATCTACTAGCACTGGCCCCAAAGATGGTTCTGCCTTAATATTGAGTTCTGGTCAGAAGTGGGCAGTACTGCCCAAAAATGTCTATGGCTAAGGCAGATCAGAGTCGTTACAGGAAATTCTGCGTCTGGAATGGAGAGATTTCTCAAAGCCCTGCACTTCAATCAGAAGAGCATTCACTCATAATAATTTATTGGGATATATGAACAGAGAGAAAGTTTGAATCATTGTGGAATCATCTACCTTTCTAGAGGTTCCAAGAATCAAGCTTTCAGACCAGATACCTCCTAGGCTATAAGAAAATTAAACCACCTCTGCATTCATTGAATTTGACAAAACACCTGGCATGCTTTTTCACTTTTTGTAAAGTTGCCACAGATGAAAACAATTTAAAAAGAAAGGAGGCTATGTCAGAAGGGATAGAGGAAGATTACCAGTTGAATAAGTTGAATTATAAAATGTAAGTTTTCACAGTAATTGAGGAAACCTGCAAGATCATGGTGAACGAGCCCTACTGTAATACAGACGGCTGTTGATTGAATGATGTTAAGGTAGATATAAGTCTCCGCCATCTGGAAAATGGAGGTTCTGCTCAGCAATGGAAGTTAACTTTTGTGCTGTGCTTGCTTGGTACTCCAATGAGGATTGGGTTGCTTTAGTCCATGCATGGGTTGTTGCTTTAATCTACCATAGTGGAGACAGGTAAAGATCTGGTGTGAGAAAACTGGCAGCATATGTAGAGCAGAGTGGGCTATACAAGGTTAAAGCACAAGGAAGCAGGTTTTTAATTTCTTAAGGACAAAAAGAGAAACCAGTTATTTTACTGACACCTTAAAAATTAACAGAATTAGAAAATTGGATTTTTCCTCTAAATCGAGCTGTTGGAAGAACATAGATACCAACAGGTGAAAACAGTATTTCCCAAAGCGGAATCCAGACAGAAGGTGCAAACCAGAGCAAATGAGTACAAAACGATGGTCTAACAAAGTTATACAATCCAGAGCACAAGGGGGAGTATATGAGGAAGAACAAATTGATAACCAATGGCCGTGCACTGTGTGAAATAGAAGAATCTCTAATGCCAAGTGGGACTATCTGGACTTGATCCTGCTTATTTTAGCTCAAGAGTTACTAACCTGGGGTCCATGAATTCAGAAGACATAGGTGGGCTTCAGGCAGTCTATAAAGTCTCTGCAATTATATGCAGAATGTAGTGTATTTGTACATTTTCAGAAGGTTACTCTTTGTTCAGATTCTCAAAAAAACTTAACGCTCTCCAAAGTAAAGTGTGGGCAGCATAGTTGGATGTGCTTGGAAGCCGTCAGGAAGACAGGCAGGAATTTAGAAGACAGGTCAGAATTAGAAACAGATTTGGGATTCATAAGCAAATAAGGAGGCAGCTGAAACATTAGTCATAAGTGAGAGTGTTCAGGAAGATTTTCAAGAGAACAAGACAGAAAGCAGGAAGGCAAGTTTAGTATTGAAATAAGCTGAGCAAATCAGTAAAGGTGAAGGCAATTAATAAACAATCAGGAGAGAGGGGTGTTTTGGACCCCTTTTATCCCCAAGGGATAAAAGAGTTTAGAGGAGGAGGGGGAAATCAACAGTGTGGACTCCCACCCAGAGGTCAAGTTAAAAAGGACTGAAAATGCCTCTGCAGGATTTAGGAGCTGAGAGGTCAATGTCAAATTGACCAGAATGGTGGAAAAGGAAGTCAGGTGCAGCAGGTGACATGATGGAGACGAGAGGAAGACATGGGGCTGTTTTAAATGGACTGATCTGTCAAAGAGGATGATTGAGGGAAAAAAGGAGCAAAAGAGGACCCTGGGGCAAGGGAAAGAGAAGAAGAAAGAAATTTCCACAAGTAACCCAGGCCACAAGCAAGGAAGGGCCTCCAGAAAGCTCTGAACTTCCATCACCTTCCTCTTACATTAACCACTGAGAAGGTAAACTCTGGCATTGCAGTGCCACATGACAGGAAGTCTCCTTGTCATCCAAAATCAGGCTACAGGAGTACCTTGTCCTCTCAATTGATGGGAAAACAGGCAAAGGGCACCCTGTAGGCTTCCTCTATTTATTAAAATCAGGCCCAGGCAGAGCCCTCTGCATTCCATCATGAGCATTAAAAACTGAAATTATGAAACAGAGAAAGAAGAACAGAGATGGTCTAAAAATAAGTATTCATGGGGAAAAATGAAATGAAACAAAAACAAGAATCCAAAGTATATTAGAAAACACTAGCTTCCTGAATTAAGGGAAAAAACCATGACTCTGGAGATCAAAAGCCTCCTGTGTAGTAAAGACAGTGGAGAAGGGGACTTAGACACATTTTGGCAAAATTTTCAAACTCAGAATAAAAAATTCTACCTTAATACGGGAAAAAAATCACATATGCAAGATAACGGAAATCAGGCTTGAATTCTATAAAAGCAAGCTTCATATATATTTAAGGAGAAATATTATGCAACAATTCCAAACCCAGTTAAATGGTCATATATGTTTGAAGGCCGAAAGCCTATTCACAGGTAAGGTCTCAAAGCATATCACTATTGGCTATGCCTTAAAAAAAAATTTTTTTTTTTTTTGAGACAGAGTTTCAATCTTGTTACCCAGGCTGGAGTGCAATGGCGCGATCTCGGCTCACCGCAACCTCCGCCTCTTGGGGTTCAAGCAATTCTCCTGCCTCAGCCTCCTGAGTAGCTGGGATTACAGACACGCGCCACCATGCCCAGCTAATTTTTTTGTATTTTTAGTAGAGACGGGGTTTCACCATGTTGACCAGGATGGTCTTGATCTCTTGACCTCGTGATCCACCCGCCTTGGCCTCCCAAAGTGCTGGGATTACAGGTGTGAGCCACCGCGCCCGGCCAAAAAAATTTTTAACTGAAAAAATATATTCTGGTTAATTTTAGAAATGAATCAAAAATAAAATAAGGATAGGTAAGCTTAACTAGGAGAAATTGACAGCACACACCGAAACAGACTCAACATGCATGTAACTCTAAATGATAATGTAGTTAAAATGGAATGTAATTACAAAGTGATTGTTTTAAGAGAGGCTTTGGGCCAGGAGTGGTGGCTCACGTCTGTAATCCCAGCACTTTGGGAGGGCAAGGCGGGAGGACTGCCTGAGGTCAGGAATTCAAGACCAGCCTGGCTAACATGGTGAAACCCCATCTCTACTAAAAATACAAAAATTAACAAGGCACGGTGGTGCGTGCCTGTAGTCCCAGCTATGTGAGAGGCTGAGGCAGAAAAATCGCTTGAACCAGGGAGGTGGAGGTTGCAATGAGCCAAGATTGTACCACTGCACTCCAGCCTGGGTGACAGAGTGAGACTCTGTCTCAAAAAAGATTAAAATTAGAATTAAAAATATAATTACCATAAGATTCAGTAATTCCACTTCTAGGTATATACCCAAAATAATTGAAACCAGGGACTCAAAGAGATACCTGTATACCCACATTCTTAGCAGCATTATTCACATTAACCAAAAGGCAGATGCAACCCGACTGTCCATCCATGGTTGAAAGGATAAATAAAACGTAGTCTATACAGACAATGGAATATTCTCTGGCTTTAGGAAGGAAGGAAATTCTGACATATGCTACAGTATGAATGAACCTTGAGGACATCATGGTTCATTTGTTCAAAAGCACAAATACTGTATGATTCCACGTATGTGAAGAATCTAGGGTCATGAAATTCATAGAAAGTAGAATGGTGGTTGCTAGGAGTGAGAGTGAAGAGTGGAAATTATTGTTTAATTGGTGTACTTTTAGTTTTGCACTAGATGCAAAGATTTCAGTAGATGGACAGCACCACAACAATGTGAATACATTTAATGCCACTAAACTGTACACTTAAAAATGATGAAGTTGGTAAATTTTATATTACTTGTATTTCACCACAATTTAAAAAGCAAGAATGGAATTGATTTCCTTTTCTTCAAGCAAAACTGCTCCCCTTCTTGAGTTCTCCATTTCTGCAAGTGGCACCATTTTATTCCCATCTGTCTAAGCCAGAAACCTGGCCTCATGCTTCATATTGCCTTCTTCCTCTGTCAACGAACATAGTTATTCAACAAATACTCACACATGTGCTGGTGGTTCTCCTTCCAGAGAACCTTGCGCCCATCCTGACCACCACATTTATTTCAGGGCACCTTCACAGCTCACCTAGATTACTACAGCAACCGCCCTATTGGTCTTCTGTGTCTGGTCCTAAACACTTCCAATCTCTTCTCCACTTTGCAACAGGAGTTCTCTTTCTTTAAAAAGTGAACATTCGTGAGGTTTCCTCCCTTCTCTGAGTAACTTCAGTGGCTCTTTGTTGGCATTAAAATAAAGTCCAAAGTCCTTAACTGGGCTTATAATGTCAATGAGCACTGGACTCCTCACTGTGTCTGCAGCCTGAGCGCTCAGTGTTCTGTGACATTCTGGTCATTAGCCATTCTGGAACTTGCCATGTTGTCCCTCCTCTGGCCTTTATACACATTGTTCCTTCTCCATCCCAGCTGAACCTTCTTTGACCAGTCAGTTTCTCTTACTTACTCTAGGTCCTAGCTTGTAAATCACTGATTCCAGGAAGATTTATCTGATCCAGGTCTGTGCTGGGAGCCTTCCTGGGTGATCCTGTGTTTCCATCATTAATCACTTTGAACACTGCATTGTGATTGCCTGTTTACTTTTCTGTTCTGGGTGAGACTTTTCTGTTCTGGGTAAGGACTTAATAATAAATCATGAGCAAATGAATTTATACATTGTTCTGGAAAGGTTGTAGTTCACTCAAAATCACACGAGTAGGTCATTGCAATGCCAATAGTGGAACTCCAGTAGCAGCAACTCTGTCCGGTGTGCTTTTCAGTACTGTGGCATATAATGGATCATCAAACTCACCACCTCAAAATGAGTTAGAACAGACTTGGAATGACCCAGCCACATTTGATACATATAATACTCTCCAGAGAGACGCAGAGATATGCAAACATTTTAGGAGTGACATTGTCCATGTCTTAGCATTTTACTTCTCTTTGGGTTTCAATTAGCTAAGAAGGACTGGGATAGAAGGAAAATAGAGCTGACCAGCTAAGATAATGTATAAGTTCCATTTGATAGAATACTGGAGAAACTGTCTTTTGCCAATATTAAAAAACCTTGATTTCATAATCAGTCTCTCAAATAGGAATTTATAATGTAACTCATGAGGCCCCTCTATATACACTACATACTGGATAGTGAAATCCTGCTTACTGCATTAAAGCTTTGTCTTGAAGAAATCCAGTGTGTGCTGAAAAGGAAGTGTTTCCCATAGTATAAACACAGATAGACAGGTAGATAGATATACAGATGTGAGTATATGTGTTTAGAATATAAGTCACTTAAAATAGTCAATGCCGTCATCATTTATAACAGTGGTGGTGCAGAAGGGGAAAAATAAAATCACATCCTTTATTAAATAAGACTCCAAATATACATAAATTAAAACTATGATTTCATCTTCTGTGCTTGTGATATAATTTATCTCTCATATTTTACAGATTTATGTCAACATAACTTGTCACTGAAATGCAAATTGTATTATGTATATAGTATGAGCATATTACTTTTCACAGCTGTAGAACGTGGTACTACTAGACTCCAGCTGAAACTTAAAAATTACTTTATAGATATTATTGTGAATGTGAATTTCTTCAAACAGTGCTTTCAGGTTCACAAACAATGCATACATTCTATATAATTCCAAATTCAAGCAAAATGAAGGCTTAGAACTTAATATAGAAATGAACTGATTTTTAAAAAATAGGATGATAATGAAATCATTGGAAGTCAGATGAATTTGGCCTTAAGTAGTAAATATAGCACTATTCTCAATTTTTTTTTTTTTTTTGAGACAAAATTTTCATCTTGTTGCCCAGGCTGGAGTGCAGTTGCACAATCTCAGCTCACTACAACCTCTGCCTCCCAGGTTCAAATGAGTCTTCTGCCTCAGCCTCCCGAGTAGCTGGGATTACAGGCATGTGCCACCACACTTGGCTGATTTTGTATTTTTAGTAGAGACAGGGTTTCACCATGTTGGTCAGGCTGGTCTCAAACCCCTGACCTCAGGTGATGCACCTGCCTAGGCCTCCCAAAGTGCTGGGATTACAGGTGTGAGCCACTGCGCCCAGCCTCAAATTGTTTTTTGTTTTTTGTTTTTTGTTTTTTTGAGACAGAGTTTCGCTCTTGTTACCCAGGCTGGAGTGCAATGGCGCAATCTCGGCTCACCGCAACCTCCGCCTCCTGGGTTCAGGCAATTCTTCTGCCTCAGCCTCCTGAGTAGCTGGGATTACAGGCACGTGCCACCATGCCCAGCTAATTTTTTGTATCTTTAGTAGAGACGGGGTTTCACCATGTTGACCTGGATGGTCTCGATCTCTTAACCTCGTGATCCACCCGTCTCGGCCTCCCAAAGTGCTGGGATTACAGGCTTGAGCCACCGCGCCCGGCCCTCAAATTGTTTTTTAAAAAGCAGACAAATACTCTAGTGTTTGTTAGTACTAATCAAAATTAAGACAACAAGAGGAATTACATGTGCTTAGTTTATATAAAATAAGACATTTTGGGGTATAGCGGCTTATGCCTGTGACTCAGTCAAGGTGGGCAGATTGCTTGAGCCCAGGAGTTCTAGACTAGCTTGGGCAGCATAACAAAACCTTGTCTCTACATAAAAATACAAAAATTAGCCAGGCCTGGTGGTGCACACCTGTAGTCTCAGCTACTAGGAAGGCTGAGGTGGAAGGATCACTTGAGCCCGGGGAGGTTGAGGCTGCAGTGAGCTGTGATCATGCCACTACACTCCAGTCTGAGAGAGAGAGTGAGACCTGGTCTCCAAATAAATTAAGTAAAATACAATAAGACATACGATCATAAGCTGCTTTAGTAATGGCTTTGGCTGCATTCTTCTGAATATCAGGAATTGTAGAGTTTTCTGCAAATGACAGGAGTTTTTTAAGATCCCCTGTCTGCTGAATCTGCACTATAGTATCCATGTCTTCGAGGCAGTTGGCTATCACTGCAAGTGCTTCTATGTGAAGGTCATTCAGTTCCTAATAAAAGCAAGTGCAACTTTAGAAGGTTGTACTAAAGGAAATGTACACTTCCCGTATTTTACTACAAGAGGAAATAAAGTCAGTCAGAACACAATGTAATTAATTCTGTTGTGACACAGGCCCCAGGGAACAGGAGTTCTGCTTATCAAAGTAACGTCACCCTTCCTGGCTATGTGCCCTGTCTTTTCTCCTTTCCCTTAATCCAAAATGTTTTATGGATAAAATGTAATGCTAGGAAGAAAACTTCCAAAAATGGTAGCCAGTGAAGTTGCTTGTATAGTCTTCCACCAAAAACAATTTTGAGATCTGGAGTAAACATTTTTTGAAAAAGCAAGACCGAAACTGATGAAGATATACTTTAAAATAATTTGTGGCTGTAAGAGGGAAATGTTGTGAGTTTGTGGCTATCTTGCCTGAGGAAATCTACTGAATCCCCACAGCTATGGAAAACTTCAGCCTTACCTAAATAGCTAGAAATGTAAAGGGGAAATCACAAAACTGAGAAATGCTCAGAAAGGATTATCCATCATGAATGGAAGGAACTCACCTCACAGCAAATACATTGTGGCCAATGTTCATGGAATTCACTGGTTTGACCATGTTCCCACCATCCTTAAGCAGCTGGCTTGATAGAATGGCCTTTTACAGACTAGTTACAGCACCAGCTAAGTGGCAAGACCTTGCAGGGCTGGAGCAAGGTTCTCCGGAATGCTGTATGTGCTCTGAATCAGTGACTACCATATGGTGCCATTTCTTCTATAGTCTGGATTTGTGGGTCCAGGAAGGATAGTTGTATCAGGTTAGGTGAAAGTATGATCTCATCATTGTCTTAATTTGAAGATCAAGTATGATTTAAGATGTATATTGGTGCCAATTTAACAAGGAGAGAACCTGATGATGAATTTTTGTCTAGGCCACAGTACCCAGATATTTGGTCGAATATTCTAGATGTTTCTGTGAAAGTATTTTTTCATGAGATTAATATTTAACTGTAGACTTTTAGTAAAGTAGATTACCCTCCATGATGTGAGTGGGCCTCACCTAATCGTTTGAAGGCCTTAATAGAAAAGGATTGATCTACCTGGCCACAGAGGGAATTCTGCCAGCAGACCACGCCTGGACTCAAACTACACACTTTTCTGAGTCTTTAGCCTACTTGCCTAACCTGTGGATTTTGGACTTGCCAAGCCTCCAAAAGTATATGAGCCAATTCTTTAAAACAACTACCCACCCACCCCTCCAACACAAACCCATTGGTATGGTTTGGCTCTGCGTCCCCACCCAAATCTCATCTCGAATTGTGATTCCCCAGGGCAAATTAAGTAACATAATCCCCATGTGTCAAGGGAGGGATCTGATGGGAGGTGACTGAATCATCAGGGCAGTTCCTTCATGCTGTTCTCATGACAGTGAGTTCTCATGAGATTAAAGTAGGGGCACTGGATCTGAAATCTGTTTATTACTATTTCAATAAAGAATTAGTGGCAAAAGACACTGGACATGTTTGGAAGCTATCTGAATCACTCAAGTCAATTAAATGGTATTCAACAAACTGCTAGATGAGGTTTTGTAACCAGGAGATCCTAGAAGGCACAAGTATTCTTAAAGTTTAATTAATTCCTAAGGAGCTTACAAGCAACTATGGACATTTAGCTCCAATATTATCAAAATGTATGTGTCTGGGAGGAAAATTATGCTTCTTGCTTTATCCTAGAGAAGACCATAATGCAGGTTAAAAGACTCACCCCAGGTGTTTCAGGAAATCAAGAGGAAGATCATAGACAAGAATTTAAGCATCTTAAGTCTGCTAAACCAGAAGACTTTTAAAATTAGTTTAAATTGTCCTCTACAATTAGCCTGATTTAAGCAGGCCAATAAACTTTCTGTAGCAATAAGCAAATTAATCCATTACACTTAATATATGTTAAATAGAATAAAATTTCATTTTTGAACATTTAGGAGAGATACATTTCCTAATAAAGAGTCAAATGAATGAAACGAAATACCTTAGTTTCTAGGATCTTAATAAGGTGGTCCAATCCTTGATGGTCTCTTAGCATTGTTCGAGACTCTTTATCATTTGTAATAACACCTAAGGTTTTAAGAGCCAACAACTGAATAATTGGAAATTCTGACTTCAAGAGATCTAAGATAGGAGGTATTGCATTTAGTTCTTGAAGTGTAGTTCTACACTGAAAATCCTGCCACAAAATACAAATGATCAAAACAATAAATTTTTAAGCAAAATACATTCTCAAGAATGGTGAAATTCTGTTTTCTAACACAAGAACATAAGTTATAATTTTCTCATCTTTTATTCCAAATTCCCTTCCAAAATAACTCAAAAGTGAGAAATCTTTCAATTGACATCACCAAAATATTTAACTGTAATATGTACACATTATTTATAACAGAAAATAAACATCTATGACTTTTGTAGTATCATTTATTATTCAGCAAATTTCGATTAAACAGCATTATAAAATCTATGCATCATGAAATTCTTTTCACACTTGGATATACTTCTTTAAATAGTAATTAATAAAATGAAATTATGGCATTGATTTCTTATCTCATTCAAATGGACTGTTTATGAAGTGCCTATTAGCAGGCAGTACTGTTGACAGGCCCTCTGCATACAAATTTACAGCAGCTTTATTCAGATACACGACCTTTATTTAAGACATTTACACAATCAAGGGGTCATTATAATCTAGACAGTTGTTGTGCTTGTATGTCTTTGATTCCGGTGAGTGGAAAAAGTGGGTGGTTAAGAAAACAAGCCACGAAGTCAGGGAAAGCTCCCAAACTCTATTAAGACATGACATCTTTAATCAAAACATGATAAGTATCAAATGGCACTGAAGGTGGAGAAGGCTCCAACTGAAGCTTAGCTTTCCCCTGTCCATCTTTTTATTGATCTTTAATATGGAGCTTCCTTTAGATGCAAAATTGTAGGTTGCTTTTTGTCATGGGTTGAATTGTGTCCCCCCAAAATATATGTTGAAGTCCTAACCCCAGTACTTGTTAATGTGACCTTATTGAAAACGGGGTCACTGGAGATGTAATTAGTTATGATGAGGTCATTCTGGAGTAAAGTGGGCCCTTAGTGGTGTCCTTGTACAATTGGTGTCCTTAGGAGAAAAAACCGACCGAGGGAGAGCTTACTGGGATGCAGCCATTAAGCCAAGGGACTTTCTCCATCCTTTGATGGATGGTCACCCCCTGAAGCTGGGAAGAGGAAAGGAAGGATTTGATCTGGTCTTGGTGTGGGCATGGCCCTACTGACACCTTGATTTTGGACATCTGGCCTCCAGAACTGTGACTGTGTCTAGTTTGAAGCCACCTAGTTTGTAGCTCTTTGTTACAGCAGCCCTAGGAAACGAATACACAGTTTTTAGCCGGTACTGCTGTTAAGAATTGTGGAGGTGATTATTTTCATTTCTGCTTGATTAAAAAAATAGGGAAATATTGCTCTAAGGAGTCTTGGGATTTAAAACACAAACAAACTTAGAGAAATACTTAATCAAAGGAGGTAAAGCCCTTGACTGGAGAAGGGAAAAGAGGGGCTAAACTTCCTGTTTAGGGTGCCTTTTAGGGAGGGAGGAGTGAGGGTGAAACCAGTGAGTAGCAAAGGTGTGCTGCGGCAGGAATTTTGCTTTTGCTGCCTTTTGATATGAGCCCATTTGTCTCTCTCTGCCTGGATATGTTGCCTCTCCATTAATCCTCCTCTTCACCCTCATTTTGGTATTTCCTATTCTCTTAATGGCCATTTAAAATTTGTGTCTTTCCATTTTCAGCTGATCTAAAGCTAATCACATGTGCATGCTAATTGTTAAGGAATCTAAGCAGCAGAGAAGGCTGTTCAAAGTGTCAGGAAGCTGACCTGCTGTGTGCATGAGGGGGTGTTTGTGTGTTCTGTGTTTCCAGAGCTGGGGTGCGAAGGACAGGACTGTAGGGGAGGGGAAGGTTGGCAGTTTCCTTCCATTACAGAGGAAAACATTACAGTGAGGTAGTGTCTATCTTACTATCGTGGATAATGAATTCTGTTCTGCATACTCAAATTATTAGATTTTTGGCAACAAATAAGCCTAAATCAACATCTCAGTACATTGAATAGGGTATATATTAACATCCAATATGCTTAGAGCGCCAGGGTTCAATCAACAGTAACTGCCCAGGTTCTACATATTAGATTTCCTGTTTCAGAAGAAGTACATTTTATTTGCATGCCATTCTTTTTTTTTTTTTTTTTTTTTTTTTGAGAGGGAGTTTCGCTCTTGTTACCCAGGCTGGAGTGCAATGGCGCGATCTCGGCTCACCACAACCTCTGCCTCCTGGGTTCAGGCAATTCTCCTGCCTCAGCCTTTTGAGTAGCTGGGATTACAGGCATGTGCCACCATGCCCAGCTAATTTTTCATAGTTTTTTTAATAGAGACGGGGTTTCACCATGTTGACCAGGATGGTCTCTATCTCTTGATCTCATGATCCACCCGCCTCAGCCTCCCAAAGTGCTGGGAGTACAGGCGTGAGCCACTGCTGCCAGCCGCCATTCTATTCTTTAAAAATAGAAATACATTTCCAAATACTTTTTCGTGGGAGACAGACTTATCAAATGTGAAAACTGAAAGATATCTACACTGAGCTTCCATTATTTTTTCTCTGAATAATAAATACCAACCAGTAACAAGAATATCTAATGATGCAAAACTGGTGAGTTTTTAGAAGCTTTTTTTCTATTTTTAATGGGAAAATCTAAAATCAGCTTTCATCAGAATACTTTTTAGAAATTAATCTTACCTGCACCAGGTTGTAAATGCATTCCATAGAATTCTTCTTTACATCTGGGTCTGGGCTACTCAGTAGTCTGATGAGTGGCTCTAATCCCCCATGTTCAAATATTTGCACTTTACCGGTGTACTCTGCAGACATGTTTGCTAGACAGAGACTAGCAAACTCGTGGATAACTACTTCTTCTGTGTATCAAAAATAAATAACACAAATATGCCAACTGCTTATTATTCAACCACTACCTTAAAATATGCCTTGGAAACCAAAGCTCCACAAATTGTATCTTGCTTACGGCTCACCTTTTTTACAAACTCAGAATTGACCTGTGATTTGAGAGATTTTAATAACAATAGTTCATGAGTGATTTTCAATATATAGTTTAATCAAGTGTAAAAAGTTTCCATTTTTTAAAACAGACATAGAATGCAAAGTTACCTTCTGGAGCGAGCTGAGCAATGACAGAATTCATGACGTCTAACTCCCTTAACAACTTTTTAACATCATCTACAAAGGAAGAAACAGAATATTGATGTTCATTATTAATAATAGACTGGGTGCAGTGGCTTATGCCTGTAATCCCAGCACTTTGGGAGATCAAGGCAGGTGAATCACTTGAGGTCAGGAGTTCGAGACCAGCCTGGTCAACATGGTGAAAACTCAACTCTACTAAAAATACAAAAATTTAGCCAGGGGTGTTGGCTTGTACCTGTAATCCCATCTACTTAGGAAGCTGAGGCAGGAGAATCACTTGAAGCTGGGAGGTAGAGGTTTTAATGAGCCAAGTTCACGCCACTGCACTCCAGCCTGGGCAACAGAGTGAGACCCTGTCTCAAAATAATAACTATAATGGCAGTATCTACTGAACAGTCCCTTATGAGACAGGTAATATTATTATCTGATTTTACAGATAAGGAAATTGGGCTCAAAACCTCACAGCAAGTGGTGGGGCAGGTTTCATGCTCAAGTGGGGCTAACTGCACACATTCTCTAGCCTGCTTGTACTCCTCAATCATGAGCTGGACTTCCTTCTAAGACACTAGAAACAATAACCATGAAAGTGCAGAATGTGCCTGGAACACATATCCGGAGAGTCGAGTTACTGTGCCCTACATTTATTTATTATGTATTACTAATCTTTTTATATGTGTTGCTGGGAGGGTATTTTTAAATTTTGATCTTAATCTTGTACAGAGTGCAAATAAGAATTACCCAGCCTATTTCAATCAATACATCTTGGTTGCCTACATTCAATTTGATTATTAGAAATGTCAAAAATGCTTAAAAGTAAGTATCTTGATTTTCATAAAGTACACTTTTATACTATTTTTGTCAGCCTAATTAAAGCTAGACAGGTATGCCTATGTGCTGTGCTCTAACCTCAGTTCTGCTACTCTCCGCCTGCATGACTTTGGGCAAATTAACTAATACTTTAAGGTATCTTTCCTACTTTTAAAAGAAAGAGTTGCGTAAGAGGTATTACAAAGTTTGTGTGTGTGTGTGTTTGGAGACAGGGTTCCGCTGTCACTGAGGCTGGAGTGCAGTGGTGTGATGATGGCTCACTGCAGACTCAATCTCCTGAGCTCAAGCAATCCTCCCATCTCAGCCTCCCACAGTGCTGGGATTACAGGCATGAGCCACCATGCCTGGCCACAAAATATTTTTGTTTCTCAAATTCCATGGTTTATAAATAGAATAAAACATAAGATATTAAAAAATCTTCCTTTTTCTTAGTTATAATATTCCTTTTTTTTGTTTGTTTTTGGTTAAGCATTCAATATGGCACTAATATAGAATTATTACACAGGTAATCCTTGTGATAAATTTAGGAAGGTCCATAGCCTTATTTTCCTTCTCTATGCCTCTGTTGCCTCAGATGTAAAGAGAATAATAATAGTACCTACCTCACAAAGCTGTTAGGATTAAGTGATTTAATATATCAATAACACTTAGTATAGTGCCTGACCCCTTGTCAGGGCTATGTGTTAGCTAGTATTATTATCATAGGCTAATTGGCGGGACATACACTCCACCTTGACTGTCCTCATTCTGCTGTCGTCTCTGGAAATACTCCCAAGCCTCTGCCTTACAGCACAGCCACCATCAGAGCTCGAAAAGTCACAGCCTTCCACTAAGGACACACAGAGCCCCAATAGCTTCTATCACCGCAGCTGCCCGCAAACACAGTTTCTGTAGCTGAGGTTGTAATGGCACAGATGTCACACAAAACCACCCTTCCACTTCTCTTCCCAACTTCCACGCATAACTGTTCCTGAACACACTCATACCACAGTCCCTGCTGGACATGGAATAAGAAGGCCTCACTGTCATCACACCAGATCCAGGGAAAAGAGGGTGCAGGGTAGGCAGGAAGACTAGGAAAGAATCCGTGCTTGCGTTTTGCTGAGGTTATCGTAAGAGGGTGAAAGTATGGTTTTAGCCATGTGCCATGATAGGCATGTGTTTATTCATAGCAGCGTAAGTTTCATGTTAGAATTCAGTCTGTACTAAGAGTGTCATTTAAAATGTATTATGAGTTAGGCTGTAATAAATTAAAATTTATTACAGGCTCACGCCTGTAATCCCAGCACTATGGGAGGCCGAGGTGGACAGATCACGAGGTCAGGAGTTCAAGACCAGCCTGGCCAACATGGTGAAACCCCATCTCCACTAAAAAAATACAAAAATTAGAGGGGAGGACTCAAGATGGCGCTGTGAGAACAACCCAGGATTGAAGCTCTCGCTGGACGCACGGAGAGGGTGAGTCGGGGAAGCATTTCCAGACGGATCTTAGTTGCCCACAGAACGGGGAAATCCCCAGGTATAAAAGAGACGCGGGACGCCAGGCAGAGGTCTCCGCTGGCGTAGCCGGCAGCCGGTGCGGCTCCGGCCCGTGCCGGAGCGCAGACGCGCTCCACAGCGCTCCGTACAAAAGCGCACTGTTACGGGTGCCCTGTTGAACCGGCAAACTAAGACCCGAGAGGGCTGAACTTGAGACTGAACGGGTCTTGAACTGTGACCCAGCCCAGGAAATCCCAGGGACTCAGCGTTTGGGGGAGCGCCATGCGACAAACAAAACGGCGATTCCAAACGCTCCCGGTGAATAGGTTATTTTTTTAAAGCGCAGCGCCGCGGGGGAGGGGCGTCAGCCATTACCGAGGCAATCAGCCCCTACTGAGGTACACGCCCATTGCTGATGCAGCCTGCCGCTGCCGAGGCAACCCAGTACAACAAAGACACTCCGCCACAGGGTGTAGCCCGTGGCAACAGGGTGGAGACCACAGCAGAAGGGCGGAGCCTGCAGGAAACGGGCGAACCTCACACCAGCAGGGCGGAGCCTCAGCAGGCAAAAAGTGACTAGACTGCCTCCTAGCTGGGCAGGACACTGAGGCGGACACTCACAAGGAAAGCCCCAACCCCCCCCCAGACAGAGCATCTGAGGAAAAAAAAGGTGTTTTCTTACGAGTTAGGTTGCAGCAGAACTAAACATAGCAGCCTAGCAGCCCTGAATGAACAACAGAGCTCACAGCTCAGCACTTGAGCTCCTACAGACTGTCTCCTCAAGCAACTCCCTGACCCCTCTATATCCATAAGACTGACAATCGGCAGACATCATCCTGGGACAAACATAGCAGAAAAAGAAACTGGTAGCATCCCTCGCTGTTCCGCAACGGCTACAGGTGCAACCCAGACAAGCAGGGCCTGGAGTGGACCTCAGCAGTCGTACAGCAAAGGGGCTAGACTGGTAGAAGGAAAACCAAGTAACAGAAATACTCCATCATCAACAATCTGGGTGTCCACTCAGAGATCCAATCAAAAAGTCAGCAACTACACAGACGACAGGTGGATAAATCCACAAAGATGGGGAGAAACCAGCAAAAAAAGGAGGAAAACACCTGAAACCAGAACACCTCGCCACCTAGAAAGGACCAAAACTCCTCACCAGCAAGGGAACAAAGCTGGACGGAGAATGACTGTGACGAAATGATGGAATTGGACTTCAGAAGGTGGATAATGAGAAACTTTTGTGAGGTAAAAGAACATGTTTTAAATCAACGTAAAGAAACTAAGAACCTTGAAAAAAGATTTGAGGAAATGATAACAAGAATGGATACCTTAGAGAGGAATATGAATGAATTAAAGGAGCTGAAAAACACAATACAAGAACTTCGCGAAGCATGCACAAGTTTCAATAGCCGAATTGATCAAGCAGAAGAAAGAATATCTGAAGTTGAGGATCAACTCAATGAAATAAAACAAGAAGCCAAGATCAGAGAAAAAAGCGCAAAAAGGAATGAACAAAGTCTCCAAGAAATGTGGGACTATGTGAAGAGACCTAACCTACGTTTGATAGGCGTACCAGAATGTGATGAAGAGAATGAATCCAAGCTGGAAAATACTCTGCAGGACATTATCCAGGAAAATTTCCCCCACCTAGCAAGACAGGCCAACACTCAAATGCAGGAAATACAGAGAACACCACAGAGATATTCCGCAAGAAGAGCAACCCCAAGGCACATAATCGTCAGATTCAACAAGGTTGAAATAAAGGAGAAAATACTAAGGGCAGCCAGAGAGAAAGGTCGGGTCACCCACAAAGGGAAGCCCATCAGACTCACAGCAGATCTCTCGGCAGAAACTCTACAAGCCAGAAGAGAGTGGGGGCCAATATTCAACATCCTTAAAGAAAAGAACTTTCAACCCAGAATTTCATATCCAGCCAAACTGAGCTTCAGAAGTGAAGGAGAAATAAAATCCTTTGCGAACAAGCAAGCACTCAGAGATTTTGTCACTACCAGCCCTGCTTTACAAGAGCTCCTGAAAGAGGCACTACACATAGAAAGGAACAACCAGTACCAGCCATTCCAAAATCACACTAAATGCTAAAGAGCATCAACATAATGAAGAATCTACAAAAACTAATGGGCAAAACAGCCAGCTAGCATCAAAATGGCAGTGTCAAATTCACACATAACAATATTAACCCTAAATGTAAATGGACTAAATGCACCAATCAAAAGACACAGACTGGCAAATTGGATAAAAAGCCAAAACCCAGCAGTGTGCTGTATCCAGGAAACCCATCTCACATGCAAGGATACACAAAGGCTCAAAATAAAGGGATGGAGGAAGATTTACCAAGCAAATGGAGAGCAAAAGAAAGCAGGAGTTGCAATCCTCATCTCTGATAAAATAGACTTTAAAGCAACAAAGATCAAAAGAGACAAAGAAGGCCATTACATAATGGTAAAAGGATCGATACAACAAGAAGAGCTAACGATCCTAAACATATATGGACCCAATACAGGAGCACCCAGATACATAAGGCAAGTTCTTAACAACTTACAAAGAGACTTAGACTCCCACACAATAATAGTGGGAGACTTTAACACTCCACTGTCAATATTAGACAGATCAACCAGACAGAAAATCAACAAGGATATCCAGGGCTTGAACTCAGACCTGGAGCAAGCAAACCTGATAGACATTTACAGAACTCTCCACCCCAAATCAACAGAATACACATTCTTCTCAGCACCACATCATACCTACTCTAAAATTGACCACATAATTGGAAGTAAAGCACTGCTCAGCAAATGCAAAACAACTGAAATCATAACAAACAGCCTCTCAGACCATAGTGCAATCAAGTTAGAACTCAGAATTCAGATACCAACCCAGAACCGCACAGCTTCATGGAAACTGAACAACTGGCTCCTGAATGTTGACTGGGTAAACAATGAAATGAAGGCAGAAATAAAGAAGTTCTTCGAAACCAATGAGAACGAAGACACAACATGCCAGAACCTCTGGGACACATTTAAAGCAGTCTCTAGAGGAAAGTATATAGCAATAAGTGCCCATATGAGGAGAATGGAGAGATCCAAAATTGACACCCTATCGTCAAAATTGAAAGAGCTAGAGGAGCAAGATCAAAAAAACTCAAAACCCAGCAGAAGACAAGAAATAACTAAGATCAGAGCTGAACTGAAGGAGATTGAGACACGAAAAACCCTCCAAAAAATCAATAAATCCAAGAGCTGGTTTTTTGAAAAGATCAACAAAATAGACAGACCGCTAGCCAGACTGATTAAAAATAAAAGAGAGAACAACCAAATAGATGCAATAAAAAATGATAAAGGGGAAATCACCACAGATTCCACAGAAATTCAAACCATCATCAGAGAATATTACAAACAACTCTATGCACATAAACTAGTAAACCTGGAAGAAATGGACAAATTCCTGGACTCCTGTGTCCTCCCAAGCCTAAACCAGGAGGAAGCTGAAACTATGAATAGACCAATAACAAGGGCAGAAGTCGAGGCAGCAATTAAGAGCCTACCACACAAAAAAAGCCCAGGTCCAGACGGGTTCACAGCCGAATTCTACCAGACACACAAAGAGGAGCTGGTACCATTTCTTCTGAAACTATTCCAAATAATCCAAAAAGAAGGAATCCTACCCAAATCATTCTACGAGACCAATATCATCCTGATACCAAAACCCGGCAGAGACCCAACAAGAAAAGAAAACTTCAGGCCAATATCCATGATGAACATAGATGCAAAAATCTTCAATAAAATATTGGCAAGCCGATTGCAACAGCAAATCAAAAAACTTATTCATCATGATCAAGTAGGATTCATCCCGGGGATGCAAGGCTGGTTCAACATACGCAAGTCTATCAACGTAATTCACCACATAAACAGAACCAAAAACAAAAACCACATGATTATCTCAATTGATGCAGAGAAGGCATTTGACAAAATTCAACAGCCCTTTATGCTAAAAACCCTCAATAAACTCGGTATCGATGGAACGTATCTCAAAGTAATAAAAGCTATTTATGACAAACCAACAGCCAATATCATACTGAATGGGCAAAAACTGGAAGCATTCCCTTTGAAATCCGGCACTAGACAAGGATGCCCTCTGTCACCACTCCTATTCAATATAGTACTGGAAGTTCTAGCCAGAGCAATCAGGCAAGAAAAAGAAATAAAGGGTATTCAAATAGGAAAGGTGGAAGCCAAATTGTCTGTATTTGCAGACGACATGATAATATACCTAGAAGACCCCATCACCTCAGCCCAAAAACTCCTGAAACTGATAAGCAACTTCAGCAAAGTCTCAGGATATAAAATCAATGTGCAAAAATCACAAGCCTTCCTCTACACCAATAACAGACTAAAAGAGAGCCAAATCAAGAACAAACTGCCATTCACAATTGCTACAAAAAGAATAAAATACCTTGGAATACAACTCACAAGGAACGTAAGGGACCTCTTCAGGGAAAACTACAAACCACTGCTCAACGAAATCAGAGAGGACACAAACAGATAGAGAAACATTCCATGTTCATGGTTAGGAAGAATTAATATCGTGAAAATGGCTATACTGCCCAAAGTAATTTACAGAATCAACGCTATCCCCATCAAGCTACCATTGACTTTCTTCACAGAACTGGAAAAAACCACCTTGAACTTCATATGGAACCAAAAGAGAGCCCGCATAGCCAAGTCAATTCTAAGCAAAAAGAACACAGCGGGGGGCATCACACTACCAGATTTCAAACTATACTACAAGGCTACAGTAATCAAAACAGCATGGTACTGGTACCAAAACAGAGATATAGATCAATGGAACAGAACAGAGGCATCAGAGGCAACACAACATAGCTATAACCATACAATCTTTGATAAACCTGACAAAAACAAGCAACGGGGAAAGGATTCCCTGTTCAACAAATGGTGTTGGGAAAACTGGCTAGCCATGTGTAGAAAGCAGAAACTGAACCCCTTCCTGACACCTTACACCAAAATTAACTCCAGATGGATTAAAGACTTAAACATAAGACCCGGCACCATAAAAACCCTAGAAGGAAATCTAGGCAAAACTATCCAGGACATAGGAGTAGGCAATGACTTCATGAACAAAACACCAAAAGCATTGGCAACAAAAGCCAAAATAGACAAATGGGACCTAATGAAACTCCACAGCTTCTGCACAGCAAAAGAAACAGTCTCTAGTGTGAATCGGCAACCAACAGAATGGGAAAAAATTTTTGCAGTTTACCCATCTGACAAAGGGCTGATATCCAGAATTTACAAAGAACTCAAACAGATTTACAGGAAAAAAACAAGCCCATTCAAAAGTGGGCAAAGGATATGAACAGACACTTTACGAAAGAAGACATATATGAGGCCAACAATCATATGAAAAAATGCTCATCGTCACTGGTCATCAGAGAGATGCAAATCAAAACCACATTGAGATACCATCTCATGCCAGTTAGAATGGCGATCATTAAAAAATCTGGAGACAACAGATGCTGGAGAGGATGTGGAGAAAAAGGAACAGTTTTACACTGTTGGTGGGAGTGTAAATTAGTCCAACCATTGTGGAAGATGGTGTGGCGATTCCTCAAGGCCTTAGAAATAGAAATCCCATTTGACCCAGCAATCCCATTACTGGGTATATATCCAAAGGACTATAAATCGTTCTACTACAAGGACACATGCACACGAATGTTCATTGCAGCACTGTTTACAATAGCAAAGACCTGGAATCAACCCAAATGCCCATCGATGATAGACTGGATTGGGAAAATGTGGCACATATACACCATGGAATATTATGCAGCAATCAGAAATGATGATTTCGTGTCGTTTATAGGGACATGGATGAATCTGGAGAACATCATTCTCAGCAAACTGACACAAGAACAGAAAATGAAACACCGTATATTCTCACTCATAGGCGGGTGATGAAAAATGAGAACACATGGACACAGAGAGGGGAGTACTAAACTCTGGGGTCTATAGGGGGGAAAGGGGAGGGCCTGTGGGAGGGGGAGGTGGGGAGGGATTGCCAGGGGAGAAATACCAAATGTGGGTGAAGGGGAGAAACCAAACAAAACACACTGCCATGTGTGTACCTATGCAACTGTATTGCATGCTCTGCACATGTACCCCAAAACCTAAAATGCAATAAAAAAAAAAAAAAGGGAAAAAAAAATACAAAAATTAGCCGGGCATGGTGGTGTATGCCTATAATCCCAGCTACTTGGGAGACTGAGGCAGGGGAATTGCTTGAATCTGAGAGGCAGAAATTGCAGTGAGCTGAGATCGTATCACTGCACTCCAGCCTGGGCAACAGAGCAAGACTCCGCCTCAAAAAAAAAACAAACTATAAGTTACAGGGTTTTGATGGATGACTCAAAAAGTACCATTAGAAAATGACAAGGAAAATATACCCTGTTCATAAGTCAGGGACTGCCTTTAGTGGCATGGTTTTGGTCAAACTGGTATTCTAATGGACATAATAGCATCTTTTAACTAATATTATACAATCGCATTATTATATTAATATGTTCTTTAGTATTATATATTATATATTAATGTAATTATACAATATTGTGATATAACATAATTGATATTAATTGTATTATTAATCACAGTAATGTTAATTATGTACATATATGATTAATATCACTTATGTTATATACTATATATTAATATAATATTAATTATGTAACGTAATATTCCAAGCAATAGGTCTGATTTAAGAAGTAAATGCACTTTTTTTAATTTATTTTTTTGAGACACAGTCTCACTCTGTTGTCCAGGCTGGAGTGCAGTGGTGCGATCTCAGCTCACTGCAACCTCCGCCTCCCAGGTTCAAGTGATTCTCCTGCCTCAACCTCCCGAGTAGCTGGGATTACAGGCACCCACCACTATGCCTGGCTAATTTTTGTATTTTTAGTAGAGATGGGGTTTTACCATGTTGGCCAGGGAGGTCTCAAATTCCTGACCTCAGGTGATCCACCTTCCTTGGTAAATGCATATTTAAATTTATCTTTTGAAAAATATAGTTTGCAGTTTCAAAATCAGTTTATCAAAGCCCTTTAGGTTTTGTTCACTATGAAATACACATGAAATGTAACATAAATATAGGCAGGCAAATTACATCACACTAACTCGAGCAAAAATGATTTTCATTCTAAGAGAAAATGATGGCTTTCTCAGCTTGTAGGACTACATCACCAACTCTGAGAGGAGTTTTTGCATGGATGTGCTTGCATATATTTTCCTGTTTTAAAATTATCCCTTAAAATGTGAAATCACACATTTGCTGCATTATACTGATGTCATGTTTTTGTGAACGTTAAAGTCAGTTTAAATAAAACGGAAACAAATTCTCTAATGTTAAATTTAAAAGAATGATAATGCATTACATGGGATTATTTGATTATTTTTAAAAGTGGATACTTACTATTAGAAGCCAGGATCCCAAATATCATAGTAGCATTTCTTCTTACAATTTTGTCTTCGTGGGTGAGTAGTTTAGTTAAAGGTTCCACAGCTCCAAGTTCAAGGAGGGTTGTTTTATTTTCCTCACCTGACATCACACGTGAAACAAAAACAACACATGGATACCATCGATCTTATCAGCATTCTGCCCTGTGCCATTCCAATTTCTTATTTGCCATTTGCCTTTCACAGTACTCTTGGCTTCCACTGGTATTTCCCTCAGAATGAACTTAGAGCACAGGCATCCCGGACACTTCCTCCTCTCCCTTCCCCTGTTTACAAAGCTGGCTTCATCTTATCCTAAGTTCTGAGCTCACACTGCACCTCCTTGGAGCAGTCCCCTGCAATCACCCTATCTACTGCTGTTACTGCATCCAAGTGTTTTTTACCTCTCTTTATTCGTTGTATTTTTGTCATATCACTTGACAACGTCTGTGTTTTGCTTGCCTATGCCATGATAACTCTCCATGATGACAGATACCCTTTTTGCCATATTCTCTCATACCCTTGGTGCCTAGCACAATGCCAGTCATGTAACAGGCACTCAATAAATGCTTCCTTGTGTAATTAATTCGTTCTAGCCCCTTTTTGTAGATTCAATAGAATTGTCTATAGATGTCATCACATTAATTTTATGTGCCAAAGTGACTGAGCTAAGGGATGCA
The DNA here is from genome assembly GCF_049354715.1 of Callithrix jacchus. NCBI lineage: Eukaryota > Metazoa > Chordata > Mammalia > Primates > Cebidae > Callithrix > Callithrix jacchus. The sequence goes on along the minus strand of NC_133508.1, from coordinate 23,438,743 downwards.
CAGATAGCTACTGAAACATTATTTCTGGGTGTATCTGCAAGGGTGTTTCTGGAACAGATTAACATTTGAATCTCTCAACTGAGTGAAGATGTGCGCTCACCAATGTTATTGGGCAATATCCAATCTGCTGAGGGCTTGAGTAGAACAGAAAGGTATAAAAAGGAAAAATCCTCTCTTTTTTCGGCTGGGACACCTATCTTCTCTTGCCCTGAGACATTAGAGCTCCTGTTCTCAGGCCTTTGGACTCTAGGACTTTACAGTAGCTTTGGTTCTCTGGCCTTAGGACAAGACCGAATTACATTCCTGGCTTTCCTTGTTCTCCTGCTTGCACATGGCATTATTGTGGGATTTTTCAGCCTCCACAATCATGTGAGCCAGTTCCCATTACAAATGTTTTCATATATATATGTACATATGTTTTATTGGTTCTCTTTCTCTAGCGAATCCTGAGTAATACAATGCAAAAGATTGCTGTAATAACAGAGAAAACTGAAATGGAGGAGGGGTGTTTATGGGAACTCTACTTCTCATTTTCCTTTTTTTTTTTTTTTCTAGACAGGTTCTTGCTCTGTCACCCAGGCTGGAGTGCGGTGGCATGATCATGGCTCTCTGCAGTCTCGACCTCCTGGGCTCAAGTGATTCTCTCACCTCAGTCTCCTGAGTAGCTGAGACTACAGGCAAATGCCACCACATCCAGCTAATTTTTTTTTTCAAGTTTTTTGTAGAGATGGGGTCTCAGTATGTTTCCCAGGCTGGTCTCAAACTCATGGATTCAAGTGATCCTCTTGTCTGAACCTCCCAAAGTGCTGGGATTACAGGCTCTACAAGCAACTATGCCTGGCCTCATTTTTCTATAAACCTAAAACTGCTTACAGAAAAAAAGTCTAGAATTTTTTTTAAAGATATTCTACAAATTGTGAGAAAAATTCTGCAAATATATATCTGATACAGAAGTAAAGGGCGCATATCTAGAATATATAGAGAATTTCTAAAACCAAATAAGAAAACAAGCAAATTTTAAAATATATATGAACAAATTATTTGAACAGATACTTCACCAAAGAGGATATATGATGATGATAAAGTACATTTTTCTCTACATCATCAGGCATTAGGGAAATGCAAATTAAAACCTCAATGAGATGCCACTTCACACCACAAGGATTACTGTCATCAAAAAGATGAATGACAAGCACCAGCTAGTGTAGGAAGAAATTAGAACCCTCAGACAATGCTGGCGAGAATATAAAACAGTACGAATCACTCTGGAAAATGGTTTGGCAGTTTCTTTAAAAGCTGACATACCCCTACCATATGACCCAGGCAAACTGTGGTAAATCCATTTAATGGAATAGTACTCAGCAACAAAAACAAATACGATGATATGAATTAATCTCAATTAGGGCAAGTGAACAGAGCCAGATTATGTCATCTTGTATAAATCAAACAGAGATAGTTCTACCTCTTTTTCTAATCTGCGAGAAAGTTTTTAACTACAAATTTTTTGGTTGTCTTTTATTTCTTTTTCTTGCCTGATTGCATTGGCTAGAACCTCCTGTGCAATGTTGAATAAAGATGATGATAGCAGACATCCTTCTTTTGTTCCTGATCTTAAGGGGAAAGCATTTAGTTTTGTACCATTAAGTGTGACGTAAGCCATAGGCTTTTTTTGTAGATATCTTTTATCAGATAGAGAAAGTTTATATCTAGTCCTACTTTGCATACATATTTTATCAGGAGTGGATGTTGGATTTTGCCAAAAAGATGGTTTTGCATGTATGAAGATGATCATATGGTTTTTTCTTTTTTAGAGATTTATATATTTTTTTCTGATTGCTGCTGTAATAACAAATCTAGTGGTTTATCAACAATACAAATTTATTATTTTATGGTTTGGAAGTCAGAAGTTGGATACATATCTCAGTAGGTGAAATTCAAAGTGTTGGCAGGGCTACCTATGCTCTTTGGGAGCTAAGCTCTATGGCAGAATCCATTTCCTTTTCTTTTCCATATGGCATTCCTTGGCGAGCGAGCCCCTTTCATCTTCAAAGCCCAAAATCACACCCTTCTGACCTCTGTGTCCACCATCACATCTTCTCCAAATCTGACTCTCTTGCCTCCTCCTTTCACCAATAAGGGCCTTTGTGATTATGTTGGCCCAACCTAGATAATCCAAGGAAATCTCCTCATCTCATAGTCAGTTGATTAGCAACTTTAATTCTATCAGCGTTCTTATTTCTCCCTTGTCATGTAACATACTATTTTTACAGCTTCCAGGGATGTGATATTTTCTGATGTAGATATGTTGGGGTTCTTTTTCTACCTACCACACATTGTAAAATGCCTTGATTGATTTTCAGATGTTAAACCAACCTTGCAATTGGGGAATAAGAGTCATTTAGTCATGATGTGTTACCTTTTTAAATACATTGTTGAATTTAATTTGCTAACATTTTGTTTAGAATTTTTACATCTATGTAAATGAGGCATATTGACTTGCAGATTTCTTTTTTTGCCTTTTTCTATCTGGGGTTTACAGTAATGGTGGCTTCACAGAATGAACTAAGAAGTAGTCCACCCTTTTCAATTTTCTGAAAGTATTTGTATATAATTGGTATTATTTCTTCCTTAAATGTTTGGTAGAATTCACCAGTAAAACCATCTGGACCTGGAGTTTTATTTGTGAGAAAGTTTTTAACTACCAATTTCAGTTTTTGTAATATAGAGCTATTCAAGCTCTCTTTTTTTAAGTGAGCTTGGAAATTTAGGTCTTGAAATAAACTTGTTCACTTAATCTAAGTTGTAGAATTTATTGGTATTAATTTATTTTCATAATATTCCTATTATCCTGATAATATCTGTAGGATCTCTAGTGATGTCCCCTCTCCCACTCCTGATAGTGATAATTTATCTTCTCTGTCATTTTATTTATCAGTCCATCTAGAGGTTAATCCTTCTTATTGATCTCAAAAAAACAGCTTTTCATTTTTATGGCTCATCAATTTTTTCTGTTTTCTGTTTGGTTGATTTATACTCAGATATCTATTATAACATTATTACAACTTTTGGGTTACTTTGTTCTTCTTTTTCTAGTTTAAGATGGAAGCTGAAGTTACTGGTTTCAGAATTTTCTTGTTTTCCAGTATAGGTATTTAGCACAATAAACTCTCTAAGCAGTTTTATAGCATCCTTCACTGTGTTTTAATTTTCAATTCTGATTTTTATTTTGATTTCTTATTTGATTTATGAGTCATTTAAGGGTATGTTATATACTTACTAACTACTTAACAATTATCCAGAGTTTTCTGCATTATTGATTTCTAATTTAATTCCACTGTGGTATGAGAATATATTTTGTGTTATTGGAATCACTTAAAATTTATTGAGGCTTATTTTATGGCCCAGAATATGATCTATTTGGATAAATATTCTGTATGCACTTGAAAAAAGTTGTGTACTCTACTGCTGTTAAAGCGTTCTATAAATATTAATTAGGTTAAATATACTGATTGATTGTCAAATCCTTTACATCCTTATATATTTGCTGTCTACTTGTTCTCTCCTTTATTGAGAGGAGCATTGAAATCTCCAGCTTTAATTGTTGATACCTGTTTCTCCTTGCATGATTAGCTTCATGTGTTTTAAATACCTCACATTCAGTACATGACTGTTTAACATTTTTCAGTCTTTTTATTAACTGATCCCTTTATCATTATAAAATGACCTTCTTTATCTCTGGTACTATTCTTTTCTCTGTTTACTTTTATAATAATATTTCTATTATTAATGCTTGGGCTTTCTTTTGATTCATGCTGGCATGACATATCTGTTGTCATCCTTTTAAGTTTCTTTGTCTTCATATTCTAAGTGCACTTCTTGAAGGTAGCATGTAGTTAACTCTTGCTTTTATCCAACATATCAGTTTCTTCCTGTTAATCAAGGTATTTAGGACATTTATATTTAATTTTTGATATGATTAGATTAAATCTACTATCTTATTTGTTTTTTGTATGTCCCATTATTCCGTGTTTGCATTTTTCTTCATATTCTCCCTTCTTTTCTATCTATTGAATATTATTATTCCATTTTATTTTTTTCATTGGCTTATTTAATATTATCCTTTGTTTTGTTATGTTAGTGGTTGCATTAGAACTGCAGTATACATCTTTGACTTATCACGGTCTACTTTCAAGTGGTATTATGCCACTTCACATATGAGATCCTAACAATAGTATACTTCCATTTTTTCCCTTTCTACCTTGGGGCTGTTGTTGCCATCTATTTCACTTATACATATGTTTCAGACTGCACATTATATGATTATTTCTATATAAAATAATAAATTCTCTTTTGAAGGGATTCAAATAGCAAGAAAAAACACATATGTTGCCATTTCTAGCTCTCTGTATTCTTTTTTGTAGATCTATATTTCCATCTGGTGTTACTTCTTTCTGCCTGAAAGGCCTCTTTTTATTATAAGTAGTAGTATAGCTCTGCTGGTAACAAATTATTGTAGCTTTTTTATATTTTAAAATAAAACTTTATTTCACCTGTGTCTTTGAAAGATTTTTTTTTCTGGATATGTAGCTCTGGGTTGAAAGTTTTTATTTATCTTTCATTCTTTAAAGATTTTTGCTCTACTGAATTCTCACTTGTATAATATCTGATGATAAATCATTCTTTATAATTCAGTATTATCTGTTGTCATTCTTTGTTTATTTGAATATAACATGTTTTTACTCATTCTGGCTGCTTTTAAGATTTTCTCTTTCTCTCTAGTTTTGAGCAATTTGATTATAAGGTACTATGGCATAGTTTACTTCATATTCTTTGCACTTGGGTTTTGACAGACTTTTTGGATTCATGGATTTAAAGTTTTCATTAGATTTAGGGAAATTTCAGCCATTATTTCTTCAAATGCTTTTTCTGTCCCTGTCTCCCTTTTTCAGAGACTCCAATTACACCTATATTGGACACATGGACTTTTCTCATACCTTATGGAATTTCTGTTCATCTTTTTAAAATTTATTTTTCACTGTCCTTCATTTTGGATACTTTGTGTTATTGTGTCTTTGAGTTCACTAATCTTTTCTTCTGCAGTGTTTCACTGCATTTATCCAAGCCTATATATTTTTCATTTAAGATATTGAAGTTTTTCATCTCTAGAAGTAGTATTTGGGTCTGTCTTTCTTCCATGTTTTTATTTTCTAAAGATATAGAATACAGTTGCAATTAACTTTTAAATGTCTTTTCCTGCTAATTTTAACATCTGGGTCAATTTTGATTTGCTAGTTGTTTTATATCTTACTCATTTTTTCTGCTTTTCATGCCTGGTATTTTTTTTTTTTATTGGATGCAAGACATTTTGAATTTTACCTTGTTAGACAATGGCTATTTCTGTATTCTTGAGATTTTTTTCAGGTTCAAATTAAGTTACTTGGAAACAACTTGATCCTTTCAAGTTTTGCTTTTAATATTTACTAGGTGGTACTAGAACAGTGTACCATCTAGGACTAATTATTTTTCATACTGAGGCAAGACTCCTCTGTGTATTCTACATAGGGCTCCATGAATTCTGAGATTTCAGTCTGGCTGATGGGCATGGGTACTACTACTGGCCCTATGTGAGCACCAGACACTATTACCCCAATTCTTTGGGTGCCTCTTTGTCTATTTCCCTCACATGTACATACTGCTCACAACTCTCCTAAATATAAGAATGGGATCCTTTACAGATTTCCTGAGTTCTTCTGTGAAACTCATTCCTCTCCTTTACTCTGTCCCAAAAACTCTAAATGCTTTTATCTCCCTGGACTCTCGGGTTTGTCTTCTTAACTCAGAGAGTCCACCAGGTTACCCTTTCCAGTGCTATGTCCAAAAAGCTCTCTGAAGTCAAAAATCTGAAGCAATCATAGGATTTACTTCCTTTGATTCCTGTCTCTCAGTGGTCACTGCCCTTTATTATCTGATTTTGATGGTCTTGTCTACTGTTATTTCATGTATCTGGTTTATTTTCTTCATTGTTTCTACCAAAAGAGTAAGTGTACTCTACCTTCACATATTAGGTCTGTTTAATTCATTGTTTTTAGGCAGTAGAGTTGTCTATCTTGGCCAGAAGCCAAAGTCCAATCTTTTTTAACTTTAGAAAATACTACTAGTATAAAACATCAGATTTACAATTATTTCTGTATTCATTTCATATGAACTACATGCCCATCTAATTCTTCATGTCATGCAAAAAGAGACTACACATAATTAGATACATGTGACAGCCAGATGATATATAATAACTCGATAAGACTGAATGGGGTTCATGCTGCCATAGATACACAATCCAATATCTCCCAGGAATCTACACCAACCACTCAAAAAGGTATAGTTCCTTCCAGAACCACTGTGGTTTCCATCTGGATTCCCAGTGATGACCTGAGTGACGAAGCAAGGTGAGTATTGTAACCTTGGCTAATTGGAGGATTTGTTGTTCTCTCATTCAAGTTCCAACACAATATTTCAAGTATTGTTAATTTAAAACAAAATTGTTCCCATCTTAGTTTGAAATGTTTTATTAAAAAAAAAAAAAAAAACAGTTACACTTAACTCCCAATTGGGGCATTTTGTACCTGAACCAGGATTCATCTGATTTTAAGAATCATTAGACTGGGATTATGGATTTTTAAGAAAAATAACACAGAAATAAAGTGTCATTTTCATCACATCATATCAAAGGCACCTATTGTCAATATGACTTATCACAGTTGATGGTTTTTTGTTTGTTTTTTGAGACAGGGTCTCATTTTGCTGCCCAGGCTGGAGTGCAGTGGCACAATCTCCGCTCACTGCAACCTCTGCCTCCCAGGGGCAAGCAGTCCTCACACCTGAGCCTCCCAAGTAGCTGGGACTGTGGGCATGTGCCATCACACCAGGCTAATGTTTTTATTTCTTGTAGAGGCGGGGTTTAACCATATTGCCAAGGCTGGTCTTGAACCCCTGAGCTCAAGCGATCTCCCACCTCAGCCTCCTGAGTAGCTGGGACTACACACATGCACCATCACAGACAGCTAGTTTTTGTATTTTTTTTTTGTAGAGAGATGCTTTCCCACATTGCCATGGCTGGTTTCAAACTCCTGGGATCAAGTGATCCACCCACCTTGGCCTTCCAAAGTGCTGAGATTACAGGCATTAGCCAACATGCCCAGATGGTTGATGTTGATTTTCATCACCTAGCTGAGGTTGATTTATCCCTTGCAAGATTATTTCCCCCCATTTCTATATTTACTCTTTGGAAATAAGTCACTCTGTACATCTCCCACTCAAAGAGTGGGAAGTTATATTTCACCTCCTTGAAGTTAGAGTGTCTGCATAAACGATTAGGAATTCTGCATGGGAATTTGTCTCTTCGTTTCCATTTATTTATTCACTCATTTATTTATACCAGTATGGACTCATGGATACTTATTTTCCACTTGTATTATAACCCAATACTATTTTACTTTGTTGTTCTAATTGTTCCAGCTTGACCATTTGAGTTCTTTCAGCACCTATGATATTTACAATTTCTAAAACTACAATGAAACTTTCAGAATGACTGTTCTATCCAATGACTAAATTACTCCTTAAGATTAAGCTAGGCACTCAGGGAGAGACACTGCTTTCAGTTAATGCATTAAATAATATTCTGGTTGTCTGAAATAATTCATCTGAGAGCAAGTAAGTGAAAGACTAGGAAGAAAAGTGCCCATGATGTAGTAAATACTTTTAAAAATTAATGAAATGGAAATATAAACTGAAAAAAATCCAAACCTTTTAAAGCAAATTTATAAATGGCTTCACATGCTTTAGCCAAAATTTCCTCTTCTGGAGATTGAAGCATTAATACCACAGTTGCTGCTTTCTTGCTTTCAATTATTAATGGATCAAACTGAAAGGCAGAAAGAAAACTATCAGGTTCACAAATGAGCTTTAAAAATCACATTAAAAATGAATGGGTCTTAAAACTTAAAGAGAACAGAATCTTGCAAAAAGGATGTGGTCACTGCCCAATAAGTGCATTGCAAAGTTTTTCATTTTAAAAACACATCACCCGCTAGAGACACAATTGTTAGCATTGCTGGCCTTGATATTCCTGGGGTGTGGTGGGAAGAGTAACGTGTTTTGGAAGCTGACGGGTCTAGTTTCTCAATTTAATCATGTGGAATCCAAATGACTTACACTCCTTGAATGCCAATTTCTTTTTCTGTTTGATTAAGATAATAGTACCTTTCTCAAAGGAGCAAGGAGAGGAGTAGAGCATGTATGTAAAGCACTTAGCACGTCATCAGGCTCATGGCAGATGTACATCAAATGACATGTTGGTATGCTTACTTAATACACAAAATCCTTGAGCACCTATATATATTGGATTTTCTGACCATCCTGATAATCAATACTTGCTTTCCAACCACTAGACTCTAGATAAGCAGGAATTACGTATGTGAAACAATAAAAAAAAAAAGCAGTAGAAAATAGCACGGAACATAATGAAAATTGAATAAAATCTGGGATAGGGGAAATGATAATATAATCTAAAGAAAAAGTATAGGACTCTAAGAAGACCTGTGTCCTGAGAATTCATGTGTAATTAAAATGAGCTATTGTTTATAACACATAGAAGCTTTCCGTGGTTAAGGAAAAAACAAATTATTACACTATTTTTCGTCCATTTCCAGAGATGAATGGAGGATGGCGTTCTGCTTAGGATAAAGTTTAAAAAAAAAAACGGTATTTCAAAGCTTTAGCTGGTTCTTTGTGTTGGCTTTCCTATATGGACATCTTACTAAGATATGGAATATTTTTTTTTGTTATGGAGTCTCGCTCTTGTTACCCAGGCTTGAGTGCAATGGCGCGATCTCGGCTCACCGCAACCTCTGCCTCCTGGGTTCAGGCAATTCTCCTGCCTCAGCCTCCTATATGGACATCTTACTAAGATATGGAATGTTTTTAAGATTGTTTCATTTTACATAGAGAATGGAGAAATGCATTGCTCTGATTACTCCAAGGATACATAGTTTTGTAAGTTTGGAAGAGTAAAGGAGAAAGAAGATGGCGAGAAACAATGACCTGAAAAGGAAACAGCCAGGATAAAACTTCCTCCTTGGAGGAGACATGGCTGTTGAATTTCAGAACAGCATTGTCTAACATCCAAAGTAAAGCCGCTGTTTTTCTATGGCTCCCTCTATACTAGAAGCTGTAAGAGTTACAAAAGTCTTGTTTGTTCTTTTTTTTTTTTGGGGGGGGGGAGGAGGAAGGCAGGAAGGAAGGGAATAAGGACGGTAGGGAGGAAGGAAGGGATGAAGGAAGGAAGGAAGGGAGGAAGCGGGGAGGGAGGGAGGGAAGGGAAGAAAGGAAATCAAGCAATGAAAGAGACATTGCCGACCTGGATCTAGAGGTTTACAAGTTGATTTCTTTTTTTTTTGAGAGAAGGAAAGAAAAAAAAAATAAGTAAAGGAGAGGAAGAAAGAGGAAGAGAAAGAGGGAGAGTAAATGGAAATATTGCTTTATTTTGAAAAAAATTGGGTATTAATAATGGCCAATCAATGTTTCATTTAAACTAATGGGTGGGTGTGATGTGGTATTGACAAGAATGTATATTTTGTGTATTTGAAGTGGAGAGCTCTATGAATATTAAGTTTACTTGTTCTGGATCTGAGTTCGAGTCCTTGATATCCTTATTAATTTTCTGTCTCATTGAATCTAAGTCTCCTATCTGAGTGTTAGGATCGTTAGCTCTTGTTGTTGCATTGATCCTTTTACCACTATATCTTTGTTGCTTTAAAATCTATTTTATCCGATACAAGAATTGCAACTCCTGCTTTTTATTTATTTATTATTTATTTTTGCTCTCCATTTGGTTGGTAAATCTTTCTCCATCCCTTTGTTTTGAGTCTTTGTGTATCCTTGCATGTGAAACAGGTCTGGATGTAACATGCCGTTGGGTTTTGGCTGTGTCTTTTGATTGGGAATTCAGTCAATTTAAACTTAGGGTTACTGCCATTTGATGTTGACTGGCTGTTTTATCCATTTGTTGGTGTAAATTCTTCTTTATGTTGGTGCTCTTTACTTTTTGGTGTATTTTTGGAAAGGCTAATACTGGTTGTTTCTTTCTGTGTGTAATGCTTCTTTCAGAAGCTCTTGTAAAGCAGGCCTGGTGGTAATAAAATCTCTGAGTTCTTGCTTGTTCATAAAAGATTTTATTTTTCCTTCAGTTGTGAAGCTTAGTTTGGCTGGATATGAAATTCTGGGCTGAAGGTTCTGTTCTTTGAGGATGTTGAATATTGGCCCCCACTCTCTTCTGGCCTGTAGAGCTTCTGCCGAGAGATCCGCTGTAAGTCTGATAGGCTTGCCTTTGTGGGTAACCTGACCTTTCTCTCTGGCTGCCCTTAGTATCCTCTCCTTCGTTTCAACCCTGGTGAATCTAACGATTATGTGCCTTAGGGTTGCTCTTCTTGAGGAATATCTTTGTGGTGTTCTCTGTGTTACCTGGGGTTGAATGTTGACCTGCTTTGCTAGTTTAGGAAAATTTTCCTGAATAATATCCTGAAGGGTATTTTCCAGCTTGGATTCATTCTCTCGGTCGCATTCAGGTACACCTATCAAACGTAAATTTGGTCTTTTCACATAGTCCCACATTTCTTGGAGACTTTGCTCATTCCTTTTTATCCTTTTTTCTCTAATCTTTTCTTCACGTTTTATTTCATTAAGTTGGACTTTGACCTCTGATATCCCTTCTTCTGCTTGAACAATTCGAGTGTTTAAACCTGTGCATACTTCTCGGAGTTCCTGTATTGTATTCTTCAGTTCCATTAATTCACTCATACTCCTCTCTAAGTTGTCTATTCTCAATAGGATTTCATCAAACCTTTTTTCAAAGTTCCTAGTTTCTTTACGTTGGGCTACAACATGTTCTTTTAACTCACCGAAGTTTGTTATTATCCATTCCTTGAAGAGTGATTCTGTCATCAGGATGAGCTCGTTCTCCATCAAGCCTTGTTCCATTGTTGATGTGGAACTGTGATCATCTTTAGAGGGAGAGGCGTTCTGACTTTGAGTATTCTCAGCTTTTTTACGCTGGTTTCTTCCCGTCATTGTAAATTTATCCTCCTGTCGTCTTTGAAATTACCAACTTTCAGATTGGGTCTCTTGAGTGGACGTCCAGGTTGTTAGTTCCTAGGGCCAGAGCAGCGGCGTTAAAACTGATGGTGCTTTTCTGCCCAGGATTCTCCTGTCGGGCTTCCTTCTTGTTTCCATAGTAGGCGACTCTGCCTTCCCGGGGCTCCAAACCTCGGTCAGAAGGGATACCGGTCCTGTTTACTCTGCGCCGAGCGCTGCCGCGTCCAGGTGCTGGCGGAACCGCTGCGCTGACCATGAGAGTCGCGCTGGCGACTTGTGTGTTTCCACCACTGGGGGATCTTCTGCTCCGTGAGCGACCAGACTTTGTCTGAAAGTGTGGCGTCCTCTAGTTCTCCACGCCTTCCCTGAGAGCTGCAATCCCGGGATGTTAGCGATCGGCCATCTTGGATCATTCCCGTCTTGTTTGTTCTTAAACCACTTACACTTTTTTAGAGAATACAGATCTTCAGTAAAAAGTCAATTGTGTACACCAGGTTTGTGGCTTTTGTATTTCTAGTGACATGATCCAGCGAGAAAAAGTGGCCTCTAGCTGAGCCAAGAGCAGTGGTTGGGATGCTGGCTGCAACACTGATGGAGGAGAGCAGAAGGCCTTGGAAATCCACAGAACTCTTGAGGGAGGACTTCTGAATGTAGTTAGGGTTTGGGGCTTGAGAACCATCTTATTTAGGTATTAAAGGGTAGCCCCAGAATGTCCGAGGACCTCACATCACCCAGGTGACACAGCTGACCACAGCTTTTTTAATCTAAAAAGAAGTTAGGAAGCTGGATTACATGATCTCCTCCAGATAAAACATTTTAGGATTCTATGAAGTGCAAAACACGTGGCAGGGACAATAAATACTGTGATGAGAATGGGGAAATTAATTCGAAGCTGGGGTAGATAGAGAAAGCTCCATGGACATGGTAGAATTTAAGATAAGATTTGAAGAACAGATAAAATGGGATGGATGGCGATAAGAAGGAAGGATACACAAATGGAGAAGACCACACAAGATGGTTTAAAATGGGAATAAATGTTTGTTTATTGTCAATAAAATATTAGCTTGACCAAATAGAAAATAGACAACAAGAAACAAAAATAATATTAAATAATAAGAAAAAAAAGACTTTAGCAAATGACCTATACCTTTCCTTCTCCTAACTGTTTATTGAGGATAATCAACAAAGGTCCAAGTGAAAAGAATTGTGACTCTTGGAAGTTTATATCTGGCTAGGTTATCATTTGATGTTTGGATTTTCACAAACTCAAAAAGTGTATCAGCCAATTAAACAAATTTCTCAAGCAAAGTCTCCAGCCAAAAGTGGGGAGGACCAAAATATAAAAACAATTGTGGTGGATCAATAAATTAAAAAAAAATGTATTTTGCTGTTTAGCTTTCTAAATGTTGCAAATCATAAGTTTTTTTTTTGAGATGGAATCTCACTCTGTTACCCAGTGTAGAGTGCAATGGCTTGATCTCAGCTCACTGCAACCTCTGCCTCCCGGGTTTAGCCTCCCAAGTAGCTGGGATTACAGGCACCCACCACCACACTAATTTTTGTATTTTTAGTAGAGACGGGTTTTGTGTTTTTAGTAGAGATGGGTTTTCACCATGTTGGCCAAGCTAGTTTCAAATTCCTGACCTCAGGTGATCCACCCACCTCAGCCTTGCAAAGTGCTGGGATTACAGGCATGAGCCACCTGGCCCAGCCAATGCAATTCTTAAGAAAGGATTTCTGAAGTGATAATGATTTGTAAGGAAAAAAAAAAACTAATAGTGGCTTGGAATTAAAACTGAGATTTTTTTTTTCAATGAAATAGGTAGAGAAAATTATTGGTTTAAAGAAAAGTAATGTTGCTTAGCTATTATTTATTTTTACATTAGTAGACAAAAATGCAGGTTAAAATATGTGTATTTAATAGTTAGGCTACCAACAAGTATACAAAGTTCCATATTGCCAGAAAGAAAGGATAACAAAGGAAACTTGCTCAATTCAGAAAAGTGACAGAAAATACAAAAGAAATTACAAGATGAAAACATAGCAAAAAAAAACCCAAAGTTTCAAATCAAATAGGAATAAAATCAAATATGTCAGTGATCAAAATCAACATCAGTAGGGTAAACAAATCCAATAAATTGCATTAAAAAGCAAAATTAACTTCCCCATTTGTGTTAGTAGGTATTTCTTCCACATGATCTTCCAGAATATTAATTCAGATCTCTCCAACTAAGATACAGAACATCTTTAGAATCTCTGAAGGTTTCCTCACACTTTCCCTAAGCCATCCTGCCCCCATGAGACATAATCATTATTCTAACTTTTAAAATAATCACTTAATTTTCCATTTTTGAACTTCACGTAAATGGAATCGTACAACATTCATTCTTTCATGTTTGGTGTCTTTAGCTCAGTGCAATGTCTGTTGCAATTCTTTCAAAATTTTGCTTATATAACTAAAACATATTTCTTATAGCTACATAATGCATTCCATTATGTAAATATACCAGTTTGGGTTCTTTTCTTTCCAGTTTGAGGAAATCATAACATAAGCCACAATGAATATTCTTTTACATGTCTTCTTATGGGTACATACATTCATTTCTCTTGATATGTATCTAGGAATGTAATTGATGAGTCATAGGGGAGACATATATTTCCCCTTCATAGGTACTTTTGAACAATTTTCCAAAGTGGTTTTTATCAATTAACATTCCCTCCAGCTATGAATGAGAGTTCCAGTTGCTCTACATCCTCACTAACACTTGGTATTATCAGTCTTTTTAATTTGCCTTTCCAAAACTCTTCAATCATATTTTTAAGTTCATCTGCTTTTCATAGTTATTGTAGATGAAGAAATTCCTGCTGCTACCTGCTACCACTATATCCTAGACAGAAGAGAAATGTTATTACTTTTTGAAAGTTCTCTCCTGTCTCTTTTACTAATTCTCACTCAGTAGCATCCATCTATCATTCAGCTTTGTCTTCTGCTATTATGCTTAAGAACCCATTAATTTTTCTCTGTCTGCCTGCAGATGGGTTTCCTGTAGCACTCACCGTATTCAGGCTCTGAGGGTTCTTGGTAGCCAACTAGCAAGTGGTGAAACATATGGATCGATTTTTTCAGCTACTCCCACTATAGAGATTCTTGAATTGCATTTGGATCCCCAGTCCCTCTCCTTTCTCTCCCTTTATCAGCTTTCTTCCTTCTTTCCCTCTTAAGTTGCCTTGATTAGATGCTCTATTATCTGAATAACACTTCTGCTAAAGCCTAAACCTCCTTGTTTCTCTGTTTTTTCATCAAATTAATCTTCCAAAACCCAAACCACACGTGAACACTAGTATTTTCTTCTTGGCATTTGTACCCAAGTGACCAACCATTCTCAAAAAATGTATAACTAGAGGAAAATTAGTATCACTGTAAATTCATGACCAGCAATTGACAGGGCCTCACTGCAAACCAGGTTTCTACATTTCTCTTGTAAACTTGATTTTTCCCCTCAAGAGAACAAAATTATTTCAAACATTTTTACTATCCTTGAACATTTAACACTCTCACCTCCCCACTTTCTTTCCTCTTCACCCAGCAAATTTTTCAGAGAAAATAAAGTTACTAGATGGAAACTCCATCAACTTTTAACTTGCGGATTGAAATCTGCCTGTATCCGCACATGTTCTTCTATTACATCAGAGAAAATATCCAAGGCCAATTCCTAATAGGTGCTTTGGCTTTTTAATTCATTCACCTTCATTCATTAATTCATTCATGTAATAGACATCTATCTAATCCATATTAAGTGCCAGACACTAAGAATAGCACATTAGATAACTCAGTCTCCTATTCTCACAGAATGGACACATTCTCTTCTTACCACATATTATTAATTATCCCTTTTGTTTCATGAGTAGTCAACTCCTCCCTGTCAACTAAACTCTTCCATTACTTCTTTTGAATCCAGCTTATAGAGGGCCAATTTAGACGTAATGCAATGTAGTTATTTCCAGCGTAAGTCTGATGAGTTTCGAGGAGTGTATACATCTGTATAGAATTTTAAGAAACATATACCTCTGTATAACCAGCCACTCCAAACAATATGTGAAAGTTTCCATGCCCCAACACATTCTCTCCTGCTTCTTTGCAGTTGATTCCCCTTCCTATGTCTGGTCCCAGACAACCACTGATCTCCTTTATTTGACTACAGATCAGTTTTGCCTGTCCTATAATTTAGTAGTAACAAAATTACTACATAGGGACCCTTTGTGTAGGCTTCTTTCATGCGGCAGAATATTTTTGAGATCCGTGTTGTTTCATGGATCTCATTTGTTTTTACCTTTCTTTCTACTGCTGAGTAGTATCTCATTGTATGAGTATGTCATGATTTGTTTATCCATTCACCAATTGATGGACCTCTGGGTTGTTTCGGTTTGGAACCATTATGTATAAAAACTGTCATGCACATTTTTATGCAGGTCTCTCTATAGACAAATGTTTTCTCTTGAGAAAATGCCTAGAAGTAAAATTTCTGGCTTGTCTGACAAGTGCATGTTTAATTTTATTAGAAAATATAATTTTTGTCTGGGTACATTGGCTCATGCCTGTAATCCCAGCACTTTGGGAGGTTGAGGCAAGAAGATCACTTGAGGCCAAGAGTTCAAGACCAGCCTGGGCAAGACAGTGAGAACTTGTCTCTACAGAAAGTTAAAAAAAATTAGCCAGGCATGGTGGTATGCACCTATAGCCCTAGCTACTTGGGAGGCTGAGGTAGAAGGATCACTTGACCCAGGAGTTCAAGGCCACGGTGAGCTACAATCATACCACTGCACTCCAGCCTGGGCGAGAGTGAGACCCTGTCTCAAAAAAAAAATACAATTTTTTTTTTCCAAAGTAGTTCTACCATTTGCATTCCCACCAGCGATGTGTCTGTACCCAACATAGTACTTTCATCTCTTCAGTTATTTAGGTCTTCCTTAATTTGTCCCAGGACTGTTTTATAGTTCTCAGCATATAGGTATTGCTTTTATTCTGTTAAACTTATGTCTGAGTCTTTCATAGTTTCTTATGCTATTGCATAGCTTTTTTTACCATCATGTTAATAGGTGGATAACATTTAGGATGATTTAAAAAATAAATCTTTGTATCATTAAAAAATGCCCATCCTTTTCTCAGGTAATATTCTTTGTCCTGCAATTGAAATGTATTTCATCTGGTATTAACATAGGTGCTCCAGATTTCTTATGATTAGTGTTGGCATGGTACCTATCTTTTTCCATGTTTTTACTTTTAATTTGTGTGTACCTTTATATGTAAACAAGGATTCTTATAGACAGGTTAGAGCTGAGTCTTGCTGTTTTACTCAGTTGGGCAATCTTTCATATTTTATCGGAATATTAGATTATTTATATCCAATGTGATTATTGAAATGGTTGGGTTTTAATTGATCATCTTGCTGTTTGTTTTCTCTTTATCACATTTGTTCCCTGTTCCTTTTATCCTTTTTACAGGTAATTTGATTTTTTTAGTGTCCCATTTTATCTCCTCTATTGGCTTATTAACTGATTTTCTCCTGGTTATAGGTCACTTTTTCCTTATTTGCATACCTAATAATTTTTATTGGATATTGGACATTGTGAAAATTATGTAGTTGAGCGTCTAGATTCTTTTGGGGGCTGGGGGAGGAGGAGTGTTCCTTAAAAGATACTGGATTTTGTTCTGGCAGGCAGTTATCCTACTTATGGATCAGGTTGATTATTTAAGGCCTGTTTTCAAGCTTTAGTAGGTTGGACAGGACTAGAGAAGCCTTTACTATAGGGCTGGGTAGTTTAGCCACACAATTATTAAGGCATGACTTTTCTGGGTATTCTCCTTAATGCCCCAGGTATTCAATAAGACCCTCAATGCCTTCCAAGCAAATTACTGTGCCTCCCAGACCAGTGTGAGCTCTAGAAAGGATTTGGCTTACGGCACCCTGAGAGTTGCTCATGCATGTCCTTCACCATGTGGAGTTTTACCCTGTACAAATTAGAATTTAGAGAATCTAGAGGACTATTAACCAGATTTCTAAAGCTATTGCTGTTTGTTGGTCTCTTCTTTTTGGTACTCCGCCCTGCAAACTGCAGCTATCTTATCCTCCCTGAACTCTGATTTCTCAAAAGTCTTTTATCTTAAAATAAAAACCAACTTTCCCTGGATAGTAGTCATCTGCTGTACACCACATCACTACATTACGCTCCTTTGTCTTTTACAATCAAAAACCTTATGAATCTATACTTTTCGCACTCTCACTCCTTACTGCACATCTCTAATCTTTCACCCTCATTAACTCACCAAAATAGTTCTCACTAAAGCCACCATCTAGGTCACCCAGGACTTCTTGAGAGTTTTATTTCATTTCTAACACAAATAATAAAAGAATACTTGAAACTATAGAGAGTTCTGGTGTGTTTAATTGTCAGGCCTCCATCTCTCTGGATACACTTTTTATTGTTTTTATTCATGGTGATTTGGGATTTGAAATTCCTTGGGTGAGTGGGCTTGCTTGCTTGCTTTTTCTCTTCTTCCACCGCTATTATTTTTCTAAACTTAACACACTGCATTACGTCTTTGATTTACCTGTCTACTTCAGTACGTTGTACTTCCATTCGCTCTGTTGCTCAGGCTTGATCTCTCAACTTGTCCCTTTCTCGCGCTCCATGGCCTACCCATCAGCACATCCGGCCAGCTCAACCTTCGAAGCACATCCTCAGGTTGGCCACATCTCATCCTCTTCACAGTGACCTACCTCTTGGGTCCCAGCTGCCATTAGATGTTAACTACGTTACCATAACAACCTGCAAACTGGTCTTCCAATTTTCACATTTCTCCCATATTGTAGCTAGAATGATCTTATTTTTCATTTGAAATACAAATGAGATATCACTACTCCTCTCTGCAAACTTCCAGTGAATTATCCTTTTTGCACATTAGGAAAAACTCCAACTTGCTTAATTAACATAGCCTAATGCCTTATGTGGTCACCACTATCTCGCCATCTTTGTGGCCCCTCCTACACCTTGCTCACTAATCTCCTACCATACCCACCTTCCTGGAATTCCTCAAACACACTGCATAAGGCTTTAGTTACTGTGGTCTGGCTGGGGTCCTCTCCCAGATATTTGCACAGAATACCCCCTCATTTCCTTTAAGTGTGTTTAGGTTAAGATCTCACCAAGAAAGCCCACCCTGACCTAGATTCTGTTTAAAGAGGCCCCGTCACACTCCTTACGTATCCTGCTTTATTTTTCTTCGTTGATTATATCACTACCTGAATTATATTATTATTAGTTGACTGTTTTCCCCACTATAATATAAGCTGCCTTGAGGCCTGAACTTTGTTTTTTCCCCATCTTTATGCCCAAGATGTAGAAGAAGGCTTGCAAATGGTATGCACTCTGTATTTGTCCAGTAAATAAATACATTTCTTTAGGCAAAGGACCATGCTGTTTCTCTGCCTCCATCACCTAAGAACAATACCTGGATGACAGAAATACTTGGAAAATGTCTGTAAAGGAATGTATTAAAGTTCCCCTGGAAATTTTTTCTATGCTTATGGCCTTAAAGTGCCTTAACTGTGTACTGTTAGCTGATATCAGGAGAGGGGGCTCTAAATCTGAGGTAGCAGTAGGCTTGAGGGTACATTCTGTACCTGAAATGATATGCAAAAGTACACTGGAGTACATTTCAGTGGGGAGAGGCTCCACAGTTCCCAACCTACCTTCATAAAGCTCCTTGATTGCCCTGCAAACTCCTAAGAAGCATAGCCTTACATCATCTTCACTACATAAGGCACTTTACCTCACGTCCCAGCTGGCTCTCTTCTCCACCAACCCCCATCCAAAACAGATTTCCCTTTTCTCGTGGAACTTTCACCCCAGAGACCTCTCATGTTTCTGTATTTTTAAAGCTGATTATGTAAACGTGTGAATAAAGATACTATGGTTAAGCATGGGTATGTGATAATTGCCACAGAATAACAAGTCTCAGAGGAATAGGTAGAGTACACAAAAATCTATTTAAACATAAGCTTTAGTAAATACTTAATAGTCACATGTGGTTATTTAAATGTGAATCTATAATAATTAAAATTAATTTTAAAGACCAGGTGCAGTGGGTCATGCTTGTAATCCCAGCACTTTGGGAGGTCTGGGTGGGAAGATCTCTAGAGCCTAGGAGTTTGAGACCAGCTTGGGCAACATAGTGAGACCCTGTCTCTAAAGAAAATACAAAAATTAGCCAGGTATACTGCTGTGTGCCTTTAGTCCCAGCTATTCAAGAGGCTGAGTGGGGAGGATCACTTGAGCTCAGGAGGTGGAGGCTGCAGTGAGCCATGATTGTGCCACCACACTCCAGCATGAGAGACAGAGCAAGGTCCTATTTCAAAAAAAAGTAATATGGGGTGTGAGAAGCTTAAGGAGAAGCTTGATACTGTAAGAGTTACAGTCCAATGGGCTCTCAAAGTAGGAGAAATACCAGTGTTTGGTAGAGAGTAGACAAAGTTCGCATGACATTTGTTTCTCCTATAGAGCCTGCGCCATTATAGTAATTTTTAATTAAAAAGGGCACTGAGAATAAATTGATAGCTATAACAGAGTGCCACATTATTAAATAAATAACACTGTGCTGTCATTACATAACCCATCTACTTTTCCGTGAGGAAGTCACAGTCACCAACAAGATGGTTGAGAAATTATAATTTCATGCTCTGTGCAAAATAAATGATAAAATTATTTACAAAAAGAATGAAAGAAAATGGAAGCATTTTGGCTAAGCTTTGAATTTTAAGCCCAGTCAATTTGAGTGGCCACAGGCTTCTAGAGATATTTTTATGTCTCTGTTAAGGAATAATACTGTCTAGAATAGTGCTGTCCAATGGAACTTCACTGATAAAAAGGTTCCGATTCTGTGCTGTCCAATATAGCAGTCACAGGCCATTTATTCATTTTTCAAAGTCCATAGTAGTGTTGTCAGTTTATGACAAAGAATGAAAGGTTGAGTTCTGAGATAAAGGAGGTCCAGGAAAACAAGCCCCAGGAGACCTCACTGTCTTCCCAGGAATTGGATTTGGTTGCGAAGCTGAGGGGCGTGTTCTGCTATTTTCCATTGTTCTGATTCAATATTCCCTGCTTAGCTTCCTTGTGTATTTAACTAAGGAAAGAAAGTCCTGACCCATTAACATAAATGTTCAGTTAACTTGATACTTAATTGTTACCACGCCAGAGCCAGGCCATAGTCTCTTGGAAGTTTAGATCCTGTGCCTTTATTCACTGAAGCTAAATCACCGCTGAAATATTAAAAGAATATAATTTCCATGCTTGCAAACTCAAAGATCTGACCATATATAAGTAAGTTTTCCTTTTATTAAAGCATCGTAAACAAACCTTTCCAAACATGGAAATGATTTGGGAAACTGATTTGGAAAGGAAGAAAATAGTTGTATTGGTTGACCACGCCATATCTTTTCCATATGTAGGCATCTCTTAGCTAGTGTCTCTTTTGTGAGAAGGAAGTACAAATCAATACCATATCTGCATATGTTAATGTTTCAACAAATGAGAATCTTAAAGGGAACTTTAGTTTTAATCCTGTTAGCAATACTTTTATTGCTGTTTTTATTACTTATTTTAAACCGTAGAGAAGAGAAGATAAAAATTGAAGTCTTTACAACCAATGTTTCTAGGAAACATGTAAGAAGCAAATTAACATTAGTTGACAGAGAAAAATTTATTTTCTTAAGTAGTTATATTTGTCTTTAAATCTGGTTTTTCATTTACAATGTGTAGAACAAATCTTTATTGACTTTGGAAGTATATTCTGGAACAAGTTTACAATATCCACAATTTACAATATCCAGGTTAAGATATTGTAAATTGTGGCATACTGCTTTGAAGTATGAGAACATTTACCGTAGAAAGGGCTTAGATGTTATTTTAATACCCCTCTGTCAGTTTTATAGTCAGAGTAGGATGGAAGTCCCCTGGGAAAGGCAAGGAAAAGTGAGGACCACTGGTCAATGTTACACACACCGTTGGCTACCCCCAAGGCTGTTGTGAGCTGAGGGAGCAAGAGTTCCATGTTGTTAACGCTAGGACTGCGTTTCTCAAGTTCTCCATTGTATCCCCAAGGATTGGAGTCCAGAGGACAATATCAGCAAGACATTATGAAGTTATAGAAAGTGTATTGGACACATCTATTGTTTATAAGCCCCTTAATTCTAATTTTAATCAGAATATGTTTTTGCAAATAAGATGCCAATAATGCTGTTTGGTAGCAAAAGGGAAGGTAATACGAATCTTAGATGCAATGAAGAAAACTAGAGAATCTGTAACATTTTAGGAATATGTCCTAAGAGAAGTAGCCAGAATGATGAAACATCATCTGATGAAACATCAGAGGTCCACCTCTGCAAAGCCTTCCTGGACCCGGGAAGACAGCCACTTCTATAGATTTTGTTCCACAGGTGTGTGTGTGTGTGTGTGTGTGTGTGTGTGTGTGTGTACGCATGTGTGTCAGAGGCAGAGTCCAGAGGATTCTCATAATAATAGATCTTATTTTCCAAGTTCTACGTGTCAGGCACTAAGACCTTTATGTAACTTATTTTGTTTTAATTCATGCAACAACAGCAACGAGTTGGATGTTACAATTCCCATTTAGGAGCTAAAGAAAAATGGAAATAACTTGGCCAAATTTGGCAAATTGGCCACAATATCACAGTTGGTGAGAGGCACCCCAGGGTCTTAATCAGGAAGCTCCCAAGGCTGGGGCAGATTTCTGCCATTAGCCCAGTTTCCTTCACACATGAAATTGCTGTGAGTCTGTGGACTCCACTATTTTTTTTTTCTATTCCTATTTTATCTGAAGGAAATTACATCAAATGTCTGTTTCAAAATAAGTTTCTAAACTGAAAATTGTCAAAGATCATTTTTTATTTTTAATACAATCTCTCAATAATTGATGAGCTTTAAAGAGAGAAGGTAAAATCAAGAGAGGGGAGAGCTTTGTGTATGGGGAATGAATTACTTAGCATTTGGAATGAAGATGATGATGCCAGAGTAGTCTCTCAATAGAACTGAAAAGGATAGGACTTCTGAGTGCAGTGGTCATCACCCGACAACTTTATACACAAATCTACTAGCTATAGCAGAACTTCCAGTTATTTTTGAAAATTCACTTGATTAATTAACATAAATGAGAGGCTGGTAACTGTAAATGGAAAGTATTTATTCATACTTAGTTTTTTTTATTCATAATGAAACTGTTTATTCATTAACTAGGCTATAAACATGCCATCTACATACTGGAAAAGCTAATAATTACTCTCTAATTGTGCTAATTATATAATGACAATGTTGTAAATGTTTGTTTATATAATGTTAGATTTCTCTGACTAATCTTATCATTAGTCAGAATTTGGACTTCTGCCACCGGGTATTCATGTATATACTGGTACATGCCAAACTGTGTGAACAATTTATTTTTATAACTAGTTGTTAAAGTGCCACTAGTATTCAAATCAGAAACTTACCACATCCTTAGGAGGAGGCTCTACTTCCTTCTTTATCTTTTTACCCATCCTGGAAAAGGATGTAATAGATGATTAAAGTGACATTTGCACATATATCTTTCAATTACCTGTGCCCTTGGGAGGAGGTTTATTTTCTCCTTTAAATTTATACCTTCTAAAACACAATGTAAGACATGTAGAAATGATCACACATGTCAAAATATGTCACCGACACCACAATTTCAAACTCTGCAATTTTAAAGAAACTTATTGATAAGATTGTTGAGTGTTAGTTCTGGCCTTCAGTTTGGAAAGGAGGTGAATATGTTAGTGGCATAACTTTTACTTACACAACAAGAAATCGTTTACCATTTTTCTGGCTTGCTTATGATGGGCTTAAGAGACTAAATTCAAGTTCATCTGGGACCTGCAAGAATATTTGTGCCACAAAGGCAGACATTTTTGTCTATTTTCTTGTACTATCTATCCCAAACACCTACAACAGTGTGTGATACATAATTGGCATTTGGTATTTATGAAACTCATTGACTCCATTTTTCCCAGGAGTAAAGATCTTGTAAATGGTATACAAAATCTGCCAGATCTGAATCAACATTTGTGTCCTTTACCTGGATAACAAAAGGTTCTCTCTCATATAAGCCACAGCTCAATAAAAAAGCAATTAAGAATCTGAAGAGACGCATTCTGGGGAAACTGAGGTTACTTCCTTTCCACTAGTCCTCACATGTCTATGTCTGTGTGGAAAAAGTGGAAGGAATGGTATTTATACATAGTTAACATACCACAGAGGAGTAGCCCAGAAAGGGGTCAAAGAAGTTTTCAAGATGTTAATGTCTATTAGAAAAACCCAAGAAATCTATCTAATTTTCTCCAGTGAGGTTTGTGGAATTATGTTTGGCATCAGAGCAAACTTAAACTGTATATCGCAGCCTTAAGGAAATTACTGTTGTCTCAATAGAAATCCTAGGACATAGAAAATCCTTGGGGGGAATCTACAATGTCAGCGTTAGCTCAGACTGCATGTCAAGGGTCAAAAGCAACTCCTAGCATTTGAGATACTGCCCAGAATTTATCACATACATTAATAAGCCACCTCTTCATAGAAACTCCTAGATACATCTGAAGCCTCTATTCCAGGTCTCTACCTTCAGACCACACTACTTTTAAGATTTTTGAGAGCCTGGGCAAGCTTACTGACACTGTAGCCAATATATTAAACTGTTAAAATGCTCCTGCATCACCTATTAAATGTCATTTGCATCATAAAACCTTTTGAAATTCATATTTGAAATTACTCAGCAATCAGTACATACACCTGGAAATTCTTGTAAAATGAAAAATTGTTTTCAAATGTAATAAAAAATTTATATTAATAAAACATTTAATTAACATTAATTTTTTAGTTTTATTTTCATATTTTAATGCCAATATAAGCATTATTTTTCAAATTTCAAACATCTTCCTTAGGTACTTGAAAATTTGAACAGGCCCTAGACCTTTTGCTTATAATATTTCAGGTAGACACGCAGAAACTATTCTAAGCAAATGAGAATCTAGGAAAAAACAATGAGTTTATAGTACTGTATAACCAATTCCAAGACAGCAGCCTTTGATTTATAAAAGAATTCCTTATGATTAATATTCAGGAAGCAATTAAATTACACCTGCATAAAGTTGTTTTAAATCACCTGATTTTCACCTAGGAACTAATTTTTCCCACTTCAGGATAGTGTTTTTAAGCAATTGCATAGTGCAGAGGTTAGAAGTATTGCAATGATAGAGCATCTCCTAAGCTAAAGAAGGAAGTTAACAGTATATGTGTTTTATCATGGCTCGGCGTGGTGGCTCACTCCTATAATCCCAGCACTTAGAGAGACTGAGTCAGGTGCATTACTTGAGATGAGGAGTTTGAGACCAGCATGGACAATATGGTGAAACCCCATCTATACTAAAAATACAAAAAATTAGCTGGGAGTGGCAGCGTATGCCTGTAGTCCCAGCTACTGGGGAGGTTGAGACAGGAGAATCACTTGAACCTGGGAGATGGAGGTTGCAGTGAGCCAATCAGGCCATTGCACTCCATCCTGGGTGACAGCGAAACTCTATCTCCAAAAAAGTAAAAGCCTATGTGTTTTATCACCATATTAGGTATAATAGTTAATGGAGGAGGGACTGAACAGCTGACATAGGCCAGTGGCAATGAGCAACGGAGATGATCCTTGTAAGGGAAGTGTATTTCATTGTAGAGAAAACAAAGAGCACAATAAATAAAATCAAAATCATCCAAAGAAAAGCTTAGTGAGATCAATACTATTTCTATGTAGTTCCTTTTTTATGTGTTTTTTTTTTCTTTCTTTTCTTTTTTTTTTTTTTTTTTTTTTTGACAGTCTTACTTTGTTGCTGAGGCTGGACAGTGGCCTGATCTTGGCTCACTGCAACCTCTGCCTCCCAGGATTAAGTGATTCTCCTGCCTCATCCTCCTGAGTAGCTGGGATTATAGGCATCCACCATCACGCCCAGCTAACTTTGGTATTTTCAGTAGAGACTGGTTCCCCACGTTGGCCAGGTTATCTTCAACTCCTGACTCCACCTGCCTCGGCCTACCAAAGTGCCTCCCATAACTCCCAATACCGCCCCGACATTGCATGTTTTCTAAAGTGTTTTTAACATCCTGTCTGAATTTCTGTCCCCTACTCTCACCTTCCCGTCCTGGGTTCATATTTCTACTAAACCTTTTTTTCTTTTTTGAGATGGAGTCTCACACTTTTGCCCAGACTGTAGTGCAGTGGTGCAATCTCGGCTCACTGCAATCTCCGCCTCCTGGGTTCAAGCAATTCTCCTACTCAGCCTCCCTAGTAGCTGGGACTACAGGCGTGCATCACCACGCCCAGCTAAAATTTTTGTAGTTTTAGTGGAAATGAGGTTTCACCATGTTGGCCAGGATGGTGCCAGATGGTCTTGATTTCCTGACCTCGTGATCCGCCTGCCTCGGCTTCCCAAAGTGCTAGGATTAACAAATAAATTCATGAAGTCTCACTTTCCCTTTATTGCTTCAATCATCTCCAGTGGATCAGCATAACATGCCATTTCAAATATTTTAAAATCCATTATCTATCTAGCCAGTCTCTGCTTGTTGAAATTTGTTTATAATTTTCTGGAAATATGGACAAGGCTGCAGAGAACATCCTTCGACATAAAATTTTCATCCATAGCTCCAACTATTTCTTTAGGATAAATTTCTAGCAGAAAATTAACTGGGTGAAAACTTCAAGGCATTGGATATGCAAATAAGTCTGCTCTAAAAATGTATCTTCTTGTCTATGAAAACCATTTTTTTCATGAGATGATTGGTCCTTTGTATTTCTTCTTCATGAATGTTCAGCCTATGATTTTAAACATTTTCTAATAAGTTCTGCTTTGAAAAGATTTAAAGAGGAGGAGGGCTCGAGAAATCGAGGCCACTTCTTGAGTTGCTCACTGTCAAGTAATGGAATCCAATTTGATCTCACCTCAGACCCCCTCCTGGGGCGGGGGGATCTCAGTTTTATCACCTGTTGAATGGGAGGTAGTGGGATGCTTACAAAACCCACCCTAATCGCCGTCTAACTCTGCAGGCGCGGGACAGAAACCCACAACGCCCAACGAGGTTGCTGCCTCACTGACCCTCGCAGTCTGCGCCCATGTGGCACTTTCTCCTTTCCCAGGTTTTTCTCAGACCTCTGCCCGGACCTCCTCATCCCGCGGGGTTACCTTTACCTGCCAGGAGATCCCGCCAAGTAGCTGCTACATAAACTCAGCAGACGCCGCAGACACCACTTGTCCCTTGTTGTGCTTGGTTGCTAGGCGACGCCGCGCTGCGCCTGCGCGCCTGGGCCCTGGGAGCACTCGGGGTTGCCGAGGTGCCCATTGTCCCACTGGGGCAGTGGTCAGTCCCACCGGGGCAGCGATCACTGTCGGAGGAGCCAAGTGCGTCCTCGACTACCTGAGTCCAGTGCTTTCGGAGAGAATGGAAGCTGGGGGTGGAAGCTGTAAATCAGGAGGCAGTTCAGCTCAGTTTCTGGCCCGAGGACCGGCCGTGGGTTTAAATATGCAAATACTATTGCATTCTTCTAAATACAGGCGTCAGCCAGAATCTCCGTGCAGATGAAACCCACATTAATCACCTCCTCCTCAGACTCCGCTAGGCTGCAGACCTGCACTGCCAAATTTCCCTGCACTAGGATGTCTAATCCGT
Source organism: Callithrix jacchus (assembly GCF_049354715.1). Classification (NCBI taxonomy): domain Eukaryota; kingdom Metazoa; phylum Chordata; class Mammalia; order Primates; family Cebidae; genus Callithrix; species Callithrix jacchus. The sequence continues at coordinate 23,411,806 of NC_133508.1, read as the reverse complement.
TCCCACAGAACTGCTCATGACCCTTCAAAGCCCCGTCGTCTTCCTCTTTCTTTCCTCTTCTGGCCAGTCTTCCAATCGCCTAGACCCCTAAGGAGCTTCAATTTCCCTTCTTCCTCCCATGCCCTCTAACCACAGTCATCACTTCAGCCACCTCTCGGCGGCTTACATTTTGTTTCCTGCTTGTTCCCTTTCTTATATTCGTACTGTCACTTCAATCCAGCTCGTCGATTTTTGGCCTTCTGGCTGATGACTTCAGTTCCTCACTCTTTCCAGTTCTTTCTACATATCACAGGCGAATCAGCCTTCCAGAAATCATTGTTCCAGTTTTGTCACTTCCCTACTCAAATGTCGGTGGCTTCCTAAGATAAAGTTTTAACACGTTGGCCTGGTATTTAAGACTGTCTGCTCCATCTCTGTTCCATCTGTGCAACCTCATTTTCAACCACTCTCCACCACCCAAGCGCCAGCTGAACTTACTGTTCGCCACAGTTTCCACACTTTTCTCTAGATTTTTTGCTCATCTATTCATCATTTCATTTTTCAACAAATATTTACAAAGTAGCTTTTATTTCCCAGGTCATGTGCCACACCTGGAATATTCTTCCATTTCCACTTAATTAAGCCTAGAGATCAAACGCCAACTTCATAAAATACTTTTGATTGCCTTTAGCAAAAAATCTCTCCTTCTCTTAGACTTTGCAAATTCCACCTCCTACTGGCCTTCCAGTCCTAAGAAATGATAGATGCTTCTTATAATTGCTACTTTTATATATCATATGTTCTCTCTTCACCTTTTAAATTGCCTGATAAACAGCTTTATAAAAATGACTATTTCTATTCAGTTTTCCATGGTCTAATATCTGGTGTGATTTCTGTATAGAAAAGATCGTAAGTAATGGTCATGGAAGTGAGAGGATTAAGACCAAACCGTATCAAGAAAACCAAAGAAGGAGTTTCAAGAATAAAGCATCATCAAGTGTTATACGATTGGACCTTGAATAATACACACCTGTATCTTGAGCCTCTCCCTCTCTTCCATGTTTTTTTCCTGTCGGTGTATAATCAGGGTGAAGTCTCTCCCATGCCTCATCTAAAAATCAAAAACAAAATCCCTTTGATCTGGTTGCTCCTTGCAACCATTATTCTATTGTTCTCTTTCTCTTCTTGGTCATGACTTTTCAAAAAATGTCGCCAGCATTAGATACTTAAACTTTTTTTTTTGAGACGGAGTTTCACTCTTGTTACCCAGGCTGGAGTGCGATGGCGCAATCTCGGCTCACCGCAACCTCCGCCTCCTGGGTTCAGGCAATTCTCCTGCCTCAGCCTCCTGAGTAGCTGGGATTACAGGCACGTGCCACCATGCCTGGCTAATTTTTTGTAATTTTAGTAGATACGGGGTTTCACCATGTTGACCAGGTTGGTCTCAATCTCTTGACCTCGTGATCCACCCTCCTCGGCCTCCCAAAGTGCATTTTTAACTTCCCATTTACTGTTCAGACTGCAGTGACCTGTTTTCATCCCAGCACTTAAACTATCCATATCCATTGGATGCTTCTTAGTCCTCATCTTGCTCGAGGTTGCTGCTGCATATAACACTCAATGGCACCTCATTCTTGAAACACTTTTTTTGCTCTTGATCCTTGATCCTCCTCCTACTTTCTTTTATGGCCATGCTTTAAGACCTTTTCTATAAAACAGGGTCTCTCTATACTGCCCAGCCTTGTCTTAAACTTCTGGCCTCAAGGAATCCTCCTGACTCAGTCTCCTGAGTAGCTGGGATTATGGGCACATATACCCTGTTACAGTTTTTTTTTTTTACAGAATCTTAAATGTTGAAATTTCCCAGGCATCTGTCCCTTGATCTCTTTTCACACAATATGCTTTTTCTAGGTGATCTTATTTATATTTGTGACTTCAACTATTACACATATGTAGCTCCCCCTGAAACTCTGATACCGAACTCTAGACCCATATATCCTTCTACTTGCTACACAGTTCCACCTGGATACCCACAGGCACTTCAGATATCAACACTACCCACCTAGATTCATTATTTTCCCGGTATAGACATGTTTTTCCATTTATCTAGGGGTACCAACAGGTGGTCTACCTAAACAGACCACCAAGTCTTACAGGCATCCTAGACTTACTCTCCTTCTCATACAGTTAATTATTGAATTTCCCTAAAAGTATCTTGAATTTATTCTCACCTTTCCATTCCCATAGTGCAAGTACAAAAAGTCACTGTCCTTTACCTGAATTCATCTAACAAGCCTTCTGGCAGGTCTCCCATACTCTAGACTCATCCTATCTTCAATTCATCTTCTCCAAGACAATCAAAGTAATCTTTCTAAGATGCAAATTTAATTTGTCTGTGTCCTTGCTGGCTCCAATAGCTCTAACATGTAAATGATGAAATGCAACAAGATTCTTACATTGACACTCAAGATCTCTCTTCTTCTGACTGCTTTCTACTAAAATAGCTTCTCTCGTTGTTCAAAAATACAGCAAACTGCTCAGCATTCTCCAAGTACACCATGACATTTTGTGCCCTTCCTTCCCCTAATCAGCCTGAAGACCACTTATTCATCTTTCAAATTTTAACTTAGTCATTATTTCCCCCAAAAAGTCTCTTCGTTTCTTCAGAGTGAAGCATTTCTCATTCATTGCTCTAGCTGTACCTTACACCTGCTCTGTTTCTGTTATTTTCACATGATACTGTAATTTATTTGTTTATATGTATATCTCCCCACCTAGGCTATTTCTAAATGTTCTTCAAGTAACTAAAGTTTTGTTAATACTCACTATGAGATAGGCAATTATGAAGTGGTTAAAGTGTGCCATTAAATCCTCGCCATAATCCTGTGAGGTCTGAATGAAGTACCTCATTCAGAGGATAATTAGCAGAAGGTCACTCTATAGTAAATGACAAAAACAGAACTTGAACTAAGGTCTGCTTGACTTTTATAGCCATGTTCCACACCAAGACATCATACCAGCCCATCCTGAAATTACAGTGTTACAAGTTGTCATGTGTTTCTATGAAATAATTTAAACTACTGTTTTAATTCTTGTTTTATAGACTTAGTCTTTGCTGAGTGTGTCAAATTGCAGGGGACAGGGGGTCATGTTTAAACATATACAGTTGGATGGATTTGGACAAGGTTTGCAATTGTGTAACCAACACCCCAGGGAAGTTTCAGAGACCATCTCCATCATCCAAAATTTCCCTCATGCCCCTTTGAAGTCAAATCTTTCCCTTTACCCCACCTCACTGGGAACAACTGCTCTGTTTTCTCTCCCTATCATTTTGACTTTTTTAGAATGTCCTATAAACAGAACCATGCAATATGCTTCCTTTTGTGTCTGGTTTCTATAGTGTAGCATAGCTTAGGAGATTTGTCCATGGTGTTGCATTTATCCATAGCTTGTCTCACTTTATTGCTGAGTGTTATTGAACTGCATAGATGTAAAACATCCATTTCCTAATTGATGGACATTCTGGTACCTTCCAGTTTGGGACTGTTATAAATAAATCTGGTTAAATATACAGGGTTTTGTGTGAACATATGTTTCTCCCTTCTTGGGAAAATACCCAGGAGTGGAATTTCTGGATCTTATGCCATGTGTATGAATAATGTTATGAGTACCTGCCAAATTGCTTTCAAAAGGAGCTATACTGTATTTGCATTCCCACCAGCAAAAATTAGAGATGTCATTGCTTCATATGCTCTACAGCACTTGCTGTTGTCAGTCCTTTTAAGCTTAGCCATTTTAGTGGGGGTGTAATATTACCTCCCTCTGGGTTTAATTTGCATTTCCTTCATGACTAGTAATGATGATTTCCTTCATGACCTATTCTGTGTGATTATTAGCCATTTCTGTGCCTTCTTTTGTGAAGAACCTGTTCAAATACTTCTTCTACTTTTAATTTGGTTGTTTGTATTCTTCAGTTGTAAGAGTTCCCTGTATATCCTGGTACAGGTCATTTGTCAGATATATATTTTGGGCATATTTTCTGCCCACGTGTGGCTTTTATTTTTTTCTTAAAAATTCCTTTTGTATACCAGAAGCTTTCAATTTTGATAAAGTCCAATTCATTCATTGTTTCAAAGGTTAGTCTTATTTTATTTCATTTTGCTTTTGCCCTACCTAAGAAATCTTTGCCTAGTCCAAAGGGAAAAAATAGACTTCCTTTTATTTTTTGTATTAGAAGTCTTCCAGTTTTGATTCTTACAGTTGGGTCTATGACCTATGTCAAGTTAGTTGCTGTATATGGTATGAGATGGTTTGAGAATGACGATTTTGCATGTAAATGCCCAAATGTTTCAGTACCCCTCGAAGAAAACACTATTTTTTATGTATTGAGTTACTTTGGTATCTTTGTCAAAACTAAATTTACCCTTTGTAAATGGATCTATTTCTGGGCTCTGTTCTGCTTCCTTGATAAATATATCAGTCCTCACACTAATATCACTACTTTTTGCATATTGTAGCTTATGGTAAGCCTTTAAATCAAATAATAGGAGTTATTAAAAGGAACAAATTTGTTATTTTTCAAATTGTTTTGGCCATTGTATGTTCTGTGCATTTTCCTACACATTTTAAAATTGGCTTGTCAATTTTCACCAGAAAATCTGCTGGGATTTTGATAAGAACTACATTTAATCTACAGATAAATTCCGGAAGAATTGACAGCTTATTAATATTGAGTTTTCTAATTTATTAACATAGTATATCTCCTCATTTACTTATTTTGAAATTTCTTCATGTTCAGGTCTCACACTTGCATTTTTAAAAGCTGGCACCTGAATTTTTGTAAGTTTTTATGCTATTATAAAGAATATTTTTTATTTCAATTTTGAAATGGTTCTTTCTAGTTTAAGAAATATATTTTTTTATATTGATCTTGTCTACTGTGATCTTAAGCTCACTTATTAGTTCTAGTAATTTTTTTGTAGATTCATTAGGATTTTTGTGTAGATGATCATGTTATCTACCAGTAAAGACATTTTTGCTTCCAATCTGGTTATCTTTCTTTTTGGAAAAAAAAATTGGCTTGCCCTGTTGCTCAAGGTAAAATCTTTAATACAATTTTGAATAGAAATGGTAAAAAAAATGTCTTGCCTCATGCCAAATCTTAGGGAGAAAGCATTCAGCCTTTACCATGAACCACAGGCTTTTTCAAAGTGCCCTTAACCAAGTCAAGAAAGTTTCTTGTTTACTGGTGAATTACTGTAGTGAATTAAGTTGAAATCTGTCAAGTGTTTTTCTTAAAATCTACTTTAATAATTATATGGTTTTTCATCGATGGTCTGTTAATATGGTGATATTACATGGAATTATTTTAAAATGTTGAATCAACCTTCCATTCCTGGATAAAGTCCCACTTGGATATTTTGCATTACCATTTTACAAAAAACTGGATTTGATTTGGTAATATTTAGTTAAAGATCTTTGCAACTATACTTATCAGGGATTTTGGTCTGTAATTTTTTTCTCATAATGTTTTTGATCATGGTTTTATGATAATGCTGGCTTCAGAAAATGATTTGGGAAGCATTTTCTTTTCTTCAATTCTCTGTAACTCTTTATGTAGAATTGGTAACTTTTCTCCCTTTGATGTTTGGTAGAATATATCAGTGAAGCTATCTTTTCTTCTGTGGGAAGGTTTTTAATTATGAATTTTATTTTTAGTAGGTACACAGCTATTCAGGTTATATATTCTTCTTCAGTGAGCTTTGGTACTATATGTAAATAGAGGAATTTGTCCAGTACAGGTAGGTTGCCAAAGTTATTGGTATGAATTTGTTCATAGTATTTCCCCAAGTCACTCTTTTAATAATTTGTATTATCTATAGTGATGTCCCACTTTCATTTGTGATACTGCTAATTTGAAAATGGATTCAAAATTATTTACCCATATAACAACCTGCACACGAAAGTTTATAGCAGCTTTATTTATTTATTTATTTATTTTAAGACGGGGTTTCACCATGTTGGTCAGGCTGGTCTTGAACTCCTGACCTCAGGTGATCTGCCCGCCTTGGCCTCCGAAGTGCTTGGATTACAGGCATGAGCCACTCCAGCCAGCAGCTTTATTTATAATCACTAACAACTAGAAGCAGCCAAAGAGGATTCTGAATAAATGAACTGGTATATTCTTACCATTGAATACAATTCCTCAATAAAAGAAATGAGCTATTAATTTACATAATAAAATTGATGAATCATAAATTAACTTTGCTGAGTAAAAAGGCCAAACCAAAAACGCTACAAAACTTCATTAATGCTACATATTTTAAAAGGCAAAATTACAGGGATGAAAACAGACTAGTGGTTACTAGAGTGTTTTGTTTGTTTGTTTGTTTTTGAGACAAAGTCCTTCTTTTTGCCAGGCTAGAGTGCAGTGGCACAATCTGAACTCAACTGCAACATCTGTCTCCCAGATTGAACTGATTCTTCTGCCTCAGCTTCCCGAGTAGCTAGGATTAACAGGAGCATGCCACATGCCCAGCTAATTTTTGTATTTTTAGTAGAGATGGGGTTTCGCCATGTTGGCCAGGATGGTCTCGATCTCTTGACTTCATAATTTGCCCACCTCAGCCTCCCAAGTGCTGAGATTACAGACGTGAGCCACTGTACCTGGCTGCTAAAGTTTTATAGCAGGAAGAGTATTTGACTAGGGGAAGCACAGGGAAATGGAATTTTTATGGTGATGGAACTAATATGACCTTGTAGTTGTAGATCCATGACACTATACTTTTGTCAAAACCCATAGAACTTTATGGTGTAAGAAGTGAACCAAATGCATGCTAATTAAATAAAATTAATCAGGGGGTTAGAAGAGCCTAGTACAGAAAACAGATGGTGATAAAAGAGCTTAACTGTTAGAAATGTATGGTATAACCTCACTGAAGCAGGCAGGGAAAATGAACTGATATAATTAACTTTGGGAAACCTTGTTTTGACTGGGAACTATAAGATCAAAAACAAAAGGAACAGTACATCAGTAGTGTATTCTATCAGGCAAAGTTGTTTCTCATAGAGTTTATGAAAGTTAATAATTCTGGGTAATTGTATGTTTATTTTGGGGTTGGGAAAATAAAGTTATGGTAAGTGGTGGGAGCCATGTTTCCTACTATTATAAAGAAAAATTACAGATAAGCAAGACAGAGGACTAGAATAAACTATGTAGGATTGGGTCAGAATTAAAGACATCAATGCAAACTCATGTTTAGCTTATTATATGCACAGATGAACAGATACAGAAATAATCATAGACGTGTTTCTATGGGTCAACATATATTCATATATTCCCTAACCTGTCTACTAATGGGACCTAGAAGCAGTGACATTCCAGTAATAAGTACACCTAGCACCCAAGCCTTTTTTCCTAATACCATTCTCCAGTAAAGGGAACCAGGGCTCCTTGGAGAAATAGTTTATTCTAAGTCTGGGGCAGGATATATACGAGATGAAGCTGGAGTCTCTTGTATTACCAGAATGTAAGAAAGTGCTCAGAAAACAAAAAGATGAGAGCATGTTAGGAGGGTACAGGAGCCAACGTGAAGGAGCTTTTACAAGTCAAAGCTGGAAGCATTTGAGCACTGAAATAAGTAGCACAGTACTGGACTATAACACAAAGTATTAAATAAACAGCCTTGAGACCATATTGACTTAAATAAATAAATGAATGAATAAATAAATGGGGATGAGGAAACAAATCTCCCTTACAGAAGACCTCCAAATATTTTATGTAGATAATCCTCCCTCTCAGAGGTATAGCTTACCGCTCCCCACATCCCCACTCTTGAGTGTAAGCTGCTCTTTGTGACTTGCTTCCAAATAGTAGATTCTGGAAAGGAAAGAGGGGCAGTAATTTTAGAGTGGAGAACCTGGCAAACACTGCCTCATCCAGGTGGTCAAGTTAACATCATCCATGATAAGTCATGTATATAGAATGTAGCTTGATAAGATGTTATGGTAGCTGGGCGGGGTAACTCACACCTATAATGCCAGCACTTTGGGAGGCCAAAGAGGGAGAATCACTTGAGTCCAGGAGTTCAAGACCAGTCTGAGCAACATAGTGGGACCCCATCTCTCCTAAAAATAAAAAGTTAGCCAGGAGTGGTGGCATGCACCTGTAGTCCCTGCTACTAGGAAGTCTGAGGTGGGAGGATTACTTGAGCCGAGGAGGTTGAGGCTGCAGTAAGCTGTGATCCTGCCACCATGCTCATGCCACCATGCTCCAGCCTGGATGACAGAGTGAGACCCTGTCTCAATAATAATAATAATAGTAATGAAACAAAGATATGATGAGAGCAGCTCTTCACCTCTGCAGTCGTCCTTCGGAAAACCAATGACCCCAGTCTGACCATCAGAAACCCAACTAAAGAAAAATTCTGAACCAAAAATCTGGCTAGTGCTCTTCAGTAGTATCAAGGTCATCAAAGATAAAGAAAGTTCGAGAAAATGTCATAGACCAGAGAGGGGTCTATGACATGAAGCTTCCTGCAGGAATGTAAGATCCTGAATGGGACCCTGTAGCAGAAAAAGGACATTGACAGAAACTAGTAAAATCTGAACAAACCATGGAGTTTAGTTTGCAGTGATGTTGCAATGTTGGTTCTTTTGTTGTGGCAAATGTGTCATAGTAATATAAAATGCAAACAATAGTAGGAACTGGGTGAGGCACATATGGAGGCCCTCTATACTGTATTTAAAACTATTCTAAATTTAAAACTTTGTTTTAAAAAACATAGAGCAATTTCACGTTGCTCTTTGTTAAATCTTGCTATCTATTCATTAAAGAAATCCGGTAACTTATTTATCCTTTTTTTCCATAATGTCATTGAACATGGTGGTCTGTAGGCTGTTTTATTCTATTAATGGGTGTTTATATCCAGAGACTAATACATTCAGGTGCAATTTTTGACAATAACCCACTGCAGGCAATGCTATATATTTTCTATAGCATCACATCAGAAAGCATAAAATTTCTGGAATATCTCCCTTTTGATGTCTTCATGAGTGGGTTCAGGTCTTATTAGCCTGACATTTTTCACTATAAAATTCCACTCAGCTTTTTATCTATTAGCTTGAGTAGCCATTGAGGATAATTTTCTGGGTCTATTATTTCATTCAATTTTTGCAGAATGGTGATCTTCTGTGTCCTCCATTACTTCTGAATTTATTACTTATTGTTCTATGATATTTTCTTATCAACTATCTGATTAACAGGAAATATAGTTCATATACGAAAGGCAGGATAAATGTTCGATTCTTTCCTTGTTTTTACCAGTTTTGGGGGGTGATGCATTGTTATAACCTAGAAGCTCCAAAAGTAATGAATGAGTTTTGGTTCTTTGTTAGCAATACAAACACATGGGTTTGTAACAGAAACATTAAAATCAATCATAGTCACTATTCCTTTAGATATTCAAATTGTCCGATATTGGCCAGTGGGAGCCCTTTTAAAATTTTCATTTATTTATTTATTTGTTTGTTTTAGAGATACAGTCTGACTCCGTCACCCAAGCCGGAATGCAGTAGTGCAATCATAGCTCACTGCAACCTCAAATTCTTGGGCTCAAGTGATTCTCCCACCTCAGCCTCCAGAGAAGCTAGGATTATAGGCACACAGCTAATTTTTTTAAAAAAACAATTGTGAAAATGAGGTCTCACCATGTTGCCTAGCCTGGTCTCAAAACTTCCAACCTCAAGCAACCCTCCTGCCTCTGCCTCCCAAAGTATTGGGATTACAGATGTGAACAACTGCACCCGGCCTGAGAGCCCCTTTAATTTCTGGTGTCCTTTTGATGTGACTCCAGCAGCCTTTGATAACTTCCCTGTTCTTTAGTATAAAAAAGTGTTTCCAGCTCATCTTGCATATTTGATGTCTCCAAACTGGAATCCAAAGAATCTAGTTTTGCTATACTGGAAAGTGACATTTAGAGACCGTAATCTAGACCCTAGGTTATTCCTTGCTCTTGAGTCATTCGTTGTTCCTACACCTTTTCAGAAGCCTGGTGAAGCTGTGCGTTCAGCACATGTTGCGCTGAAATTCAGAGGTCCAGACTGTGAAGACAAGAGGTAACATACCAGTGTGTGGAAGTCATAGGAACTCTCTAGTCCTGTAGCCATAGCTCCTCCTAGGCATTGAAAACTCTAAACCTGTCCTTTTTTGTCTCAGAATGAAGAGGTATAACCAGAAGTAATCTGCCCATCCATCCCATGTCCCTTGTAGTTCTTTTGTGTACCACATTGTGTTATGGCAGTAGCTACTGGGTCTGTCGAAAGTGTCCGATATGGCCTGGGCAACAAAGCAAGACCCCATCTCTACAAAAAAAGTTAGCCGGGTGTGGTAGCAAGTGCCTGTGGTCCCAGCTACTTGGGAAGCTGAGGTGAGAAGATGACTTGAGCTGAGGAGTTTGAGGCCTCATTGAGCTATGATCACGTCACTGCACTCCAGCCTAGGTAACAGAGTGAGACCCTGTCTCTCAAAAAAAATTAAAAAGTGTCCAATGGGTACTTCTTTCCAGAAAACCACAGATAACTTCCAATTTTTTTAAGACATCCTCTCAAATTAAGCAGATTCTCACTGTTTTCAACTTCAAGCAGGGTCACATGACCAGTCTGGGATTTCTATCTTTGAGCTTCTCAAGTCAAAAACCACTCCCTGGTTCCAGGCATTATATTATTCTATGGCAGAAAACAAAATCAGTTCTAACTAGCAGGGAATTACACTTGTAGCGTTGTTGCAAGGGCTGGAGAACAGTTTCTAGGCTCAGCGTTAGAGATGAATTTCAGAATAATACTGCAGAAATGGTCAACCAAGGAAGCCAAGAGATCAGGAAGCTTAAGTCGGTTTCAAGCAGAATCATGAGGGTAATCTCAATTTGGCATTTATGTTCACTTATTCTTCTCCTCCTCACCCTAATTAGGCTAATTTTTTTTGTCTTGAAAAAGTTATCAAGTGAAACAACAGTGCCTAGCAAATCATGCCGGCTCCACCCACAACATTTATAGCTCAAAGAGAAAAGATTTTGAACTTCTTAAAGCAACTGCAAGTTCAAAATAAACAAAATTCTCTTGTGAAATCAGGTTCACTAGAATTCCATTAACTTAAATTTCATAGCTAAAGCCAGGTTGCATGCGTAATTGCAGAATCGTTCATTGAACAGCCTATGTGAAAATGTGTTTGAGAGCAAGGCAAAGTCATAGAAAAGATGTCACCTTCATATAGTAGCATTAGTAGATCCATTTATGACATGTGAGGTGACACAGAGGAAGCACTAATCTAGAAAATATTTAAATCAAAGAAAGACTGATGACTCTATGGACATTTCTAGTAAGGTGCAGTTAATATATCTGGTTAAGACTGCCTAAAGAGAAATGCTTGGAAAAAACTATTATTTGTTTTACAAAGAGGTACCAAAACCAAGTTCTTGAGATAAGATATTTAAAGGACTGTATGAATATGTCATAACAAATAAGGTAAGTCGGAAACACTGTTTAAATGGATATGATACTGCTTCTGTGGTAGGTTTAAAGGCTTCATGGAAAGAGTTTATTTCAAATACTCTGAGTGAAAGAACCCATCATTTTAATCACACAGAATTGTTAGGGTAAAAAATTTTTTCGGCTGGGCGCAGTGGCTCACGCCTGTAATCCCAGCACTTTGGGAGGCCAAGGCGCAGATCACGAGGTTAAGAGATCGAGACCATCCTGGCCAACATGGTGAAACCCTGTCTCTACTAAAAATACAAAAAAAAAATAGCTGTGCGTGGTGGCATGCACCTGTGGTCCCAGATACTCAGGAGGCTGAGGCAGAAGGATTGCTTGAACCCGGGGGGCGGAGGTTGCAGTGAGCCAAGGTCACGCCACTGCGCTCTAGCCTGGCGCCTGGTGATGGAGTGAGACTCTGTCTCCAAAAAAAAAATTTTTTTTCATGAATCTATAGTTCATATTATATGATATTCTCAGGATGGTGAATCCAAGCCACTATAGTCATACCTGTTTACAGCTCTATACAAAGAATTAAGATTTTAAAAAAAAAAAACACTCGGCACAGAGGATAACCAATGAAATTTTTTGTAATACCTGCACTCAAATAGCAATTGAAATTTATATGAGTATAAATTATTCTTACTTTACAGAGTTGAAGATTAGTTGTCAGCTTAAAAAAATGTGTTAACTAATATTTTGAGCGTTTTAATACGCATGATCCGAGTTTGGAAGAACACAAGAAATGTAATAATGTGCGCTGTCAACATTCATGGATTTAAGACATAACTGCCAATGTGTAATTAGTGTTGGAATTTGAACACTAAAGAATTAGACCAGACAAACAATATCTATTTTTTCTAGAAGAAACACTTTATTAAAATTTTGAAGTACTTAATAAGAAAACATTTTAAAAGATTCATAACCATTTATTATCACAAACTATTTCAACCTTGCATTTGTAAAAGAAAGGAGTTATATTTAAAAAGTGATAAGCCTATGAAATACACATTTTGAAAGTTAAAAGAACAAATGATCTGATAAAGAGCAAGAAAGCAGTGTTAGTTCACTAGAGACAAAGCAAGAATCTGCGACTCTTTACATCTACTTGTGTAAACAGTCTCTGACCAAAGCAGCTTAGTGAAAAAATTATTAAATATTCTTTGTTATACTTTTATGATAAAGAAAATGAAATAAAAATTAGTGTGGATATATTAAATTCTGATTTCATAAAACATTTACTAACATAAATAGCCACACATTTTTAAATGAGATCACTGAGTTTGCCCCTGCAGATATTTTACATATGCACACACACACACACACACACACAATCTAATTTACAACTTGAAATTGCTGCATGTAATTTATTTTCTTTTCTTGTTTTCTGAGACAGGGTCTTGCCCTCTTGCCCAGGCTGGAGTGAGCAAGGTGGCTATTGAGAATATGCAATATTTTGATGAGAAATTACTGCATCCATAGTCCTAGCTACTTGGGATGCTGAGGCAGGAGGATCACTTGAGCCCAGGAGTTGGAGGCTGCAGTGAGCTATGATAGTGCCACTGTACTCTAACCTATTGACTCCCCCAAATCTCTTCCAGTTTGACTGGAAAACTCAGTGTGACTTACAAATATTACCATTTTCTGTGTGTCTTGGTGTGGAAAAGTTTGAGGCACTCATCTAAAGCCTTACTGACCACCATTAAGTTTCTGGTTCAATCTACAGAATTTCATTCACAGCAATCCTAGGGTAGCAACTTGCCATTATCCAAACATGCAGAGATCACAAAATGTGTCTTTTATGTAATTTTTAATGAAACTTAGTCTTACCTTCCCTAAATCAGCCAACTAACTTTCTTGATATTGAAGCATTTGAGCAGAAAATTAACTATGTTGACTTACGTTAATTTTGCAGTGCTATAATCATAGTAGCTGAACATCAACTAGGACTAGAGGAGGTGGGAAATCATGACGGATTTTCCTTCCCTACCACAGAAAACACTCTTGCTGCATCTAGGTTCTTATGGACCTTCAGACTCAGCATCTTTCTCCCCTAGACTGTGTCACAGTCAACGTAGCTATTTCCATGTCTAGATGACGTTTTAACTCCCATGCACTACCCACAAGTACTTTGGTGCTGTTAGTGTCAGAAACTAATTAAACCACATGATAGTATCAACTCTCCTATTTTTAGCAACCTGAGAGTCTTAACAAAAAACTTGATTTGACTCAGTAGATATGTTCTAGAAAATAGGTTTTTAAAAAAAGAATGTTTGAAATCTAATTATACTTTGAGAACAGTAAGAGAGTTGGCTATTTAGGGAAACCTGAGAATGAATTACTTCATAGACAAAAAGCAAAGAACTTTTACTAAGGACTGAATGTTAGTGTCCCTCCAAAATTTATATGTAGAATCCTTAATCTACAATGTGATGGCATTTAGAAGTGGGGCCTTTGAGAGATAATTAGGATTATATTAGATCATTAGAATAAGGCCCTCATGATGTGATTCCTGCCCTTAATAGGAAAAAGCGTGAGATCTCTCTCTACAACAGGAGGATACATCAAGGAGGCAGCTGTGTGCACACCAGGAAGAGAGCCCTCACCAGATACTGAATCTGCTCACACCTTGATCTTGCACTTCTTCCAAAACTGTGAGAAACAAATGTGTGTTGTTTAAGGCACTTGTGGTATTTGTGAAGCAACCTGAACTGACTAAGATATTCCTCAGTACGGAAAGCAATTATCTATTATTTGTCTACTTTTGAAATCTAAATTTGCCTCAAGTACAGAAAGTGTGTCTGTACAATACTAGGTAGATGATCATAATACATTCATTTTAATGCAGTCTTTGAATTCATTTCCATCCAAATTGAATTAGTCATATGGTTGATCACTGTAAATCAGTTGAAATTAGTCAAAGATACATAATAAAAATCTAAAAACTTCTGTTTTCTGTAACATTCAGTTCAGTGTTAGCTATGTAAAGAAAGCCGTAAACAGTATGTAACCTTCCACCATTTCTAAAGCTTAAGCATACGTAGTTTGCCAACATGTACCGTAAATAGTTGCTATATCTCTCAATAGTAGGTTGCCACAAGGCAGTTTCTTCGACCACATTGTGTTATTTAAAAGTTATCTGTTTTGTTGGCTGCTGTTCAAGGGAGCTCTTTGCCTGTAAATCCTCTTTACCTCATGCTATGGGGGAAGCGAAATCTTGGCACAATTTCAGAGTGTTTGTCTTCTTGTACCGGGGAGAAAAAAAAATTAACTGCTCCAAAGACTGACACTGCTCTGCAAATGGCCATGAAACAGTGGGAAGCCCTGTCGGCTATTCAGAAGGGTAAGACTACCAAGCACCCACAGCGAAAAATAAGATCCCCTCAGACTAGAGGCAGCCACTCTATTAAAAAGATCATTTAAAAGCCTGAATGACAGAGTTTCGAAGTAAATAAGGCTCATTGTGCACTTGACTCTGGGCCTTTAAAATCAGCTTAACTTAGTGGAGAAGGTCCCTAAGTAGCAATCATTTACTTCTTAGACAAGTTTTTACATTATTTTGACTCTGAACTTGGCTTCTGTGATTTGCATTGTGGAGACTGCAGCTTGTTTGCTAGTGGTTGTAAAGTTTAAGAGAAAATATGGTACATTTCACTTAGAAAAAGAGTAAAAACAGATGTCTAAGACAACCTACCCCTTTGAGATAACATCTTCTTCTGTGAAGGATGCTCCAAAATGGCTTCTTACAGTGGTAGAAGAAATCCTTTTACCTGGAACATGTAATCCATGCTGGTGGATAAACTGTAGGTACTCTTATCAGAGCAACATCTTGATTAAAAAGCGATTCTTCTAGATTGGCTTCTGATATTTAGTTTGTCAGAAAAAAAAGGATTAATTGTGCTTGCTTAAGAAAGGATCCCCTGAACCGAGAGCTGGATTGATCTAAAACCCAGTTCAGAATCACCAGAATAAACTATACTAAGTAGAGTGTGGTTGAGGGGCTTCCCCAAGAAGGCCAATGTGTTGAAAGCAGAGGGAATGGATCAATGAGCCCTTCTCTTTGCCTGTTGTGGTGAGTTGTAGGTAATACTATAGCACGTGGAACTATTGAGGCCAGGATCCTGGGTCTGATATCTCTAGGATTTTCTGGCCAAATTAGGCCAGAGATTTTGACTTGATCAAGACTGACACAAGATTACTGCTACAAAAGGAAGGCTGGGCTCCAGTCTTTCCAGTAACATGTGGTGACTATCAGCCTAATTAGAGAGAGTCCTATGGCCTGCACTTAGAGGGTCCTTCATGTTTGAAGGCCCAGGCCAGTTTGCATGGGTCTGGTTTCAAGGCAGCATTGTTTTGGGCATAGTAAGTTTTGTTTCCACAAATTATCAGAATTTGGGGTCTAATTTTGTACAGAATTGTCCCCACCCAAATCTCATGTTGAAATGCAATCCCCAGTGCTGGAGGTGGGACCTGGTGGGAGGCAATTGGATCATGGGAATAGTTTCTCATGAATGGTTTAACACCATCCCCCCTTGGTGCTGTTGTCACAATAGTGAGTTCTCATGAGATTTGGTTGTTTAAAAGTATGTGGCATCTCCCCACTCTCTCTCTTCCTTCTGCTCCAGCTGTGTAAGATGTACCTGCCTCCCCTTCACCTTCTGCCATATTTGTAAGTTTCCTGAGGCCTTCCCAGAAGCTGAAGCTTCTATGCTTCCTGTACAGCCTGTAGAACTATCATCCAATTAACCCTCTTTCTTTACAAATTACCCAATCTGAGGTATTTCTTTATAACAATGTGAGAATGGACTAACATGTTTTAATTTCAAATTTATTATATTTTCCATTACTTATTTCAAGATTTTAAAACATATGCAAATACTTAACACTTACAATTAACTAAGGTTTGATTCAAATACTTGTACAATAGAAAAAATAAGCAAAGGATGATACATGATGATCAACAGTAGGATCTTTTGAAATAATTGGAAGGAAAAGATTCTCACTGTTTTTTTAATTATAGCAGGTAGATATATCTAATAGTGGAAAGTTTTAATTATTAAATGTTTAAAGTTTTAATTTTTAGCTTCAAGTAGAGTATTATCTGTGATATTAACAAGTGAAATTATGTAAGGTGATGAAAATTATGACACAAGAGATTAGTCGCCAAGTAAAAGGGTTAAAATTTTATTAATTTTTAAGAGACCTCAACTTCAAGCCATCTTGAAGGAGTTAATAAAGTTTTAACAGTTGATTTCAGACATGGAGGATTTATTTTAAATATTAGTCCTCTGAAAGAATTAAAAAATTAAAGAGGAATAAAATATTCTGCAATGTTTATGTAATGAAAGACTGAGACCAACTTTACACAAAGACTAACAAAACAAAACTAACAAAACAAACTCTTAAACAGAAAGAATTTTCTGTATCCCATTAATCTAAGTTTTTCACCAGGGAGCTGCTATATCAAAATAAAGAAAAAGTCCAAAAGGAAAAACTACCAAAATAAAGACATTTCATTTTCTGCTACTCAAAATACAGTGAGATTTTTACTTCAACTTTGACCTCTACCTTTTATAGACACATTTCTACTTGTGCAGAAAGGAAAATGTAGTTCTACATATATTCCACTTATTACATAATTTTTTTCATTAAAGTCACAGCATGACTACTTGGTCCTTATACATGAGACCTTATACGTGCAATACTGGGCTACTGGCTGATATGGTTTGGCTGTGTCCCCACTCAAGTGTCATCTTGAATTGTAGCTCCCGTAATTTCCCCATGTTGTGGGATGAAACTGGTGGGAGATAATTGCATCATGGGGGTTGGTTCCCCCATACTGTTCTCATGGTAGTGAATCAGTCTCCCAAGATCTGATGGTTTTATAAGGGGAAACCCCTTTTCTTGGCTCTCATTCTCTCTTGTCCACCACTGTGTAAGACATGCCTGTGCTCCTCCTTTGCCTTCTGCCATAATTATGAGGCCTCCCCAGCTATGTGAAACTGTGCATCAGTTAAACCTCTTTCTTTTGTAAATTATCTAGTCTCAGGTGTATCTTTATTAGCAGTGTGAGTACAGACTAATACAGTAAATTGGTATCGGTGGAATGGGGTGCTGCTGTAAAGATACCTGAAAATGTGGAAGCAACTTTGGAACTAGGTAGCAGGGTGGGGTTGGAACAGTTTGGAGGGCTCAGAAAAAGATGGAAAAATTTGGGAAAGTTTGGAACTTCCTATAGACTTACTGAATGGTTTTGACTAAAATGATAGTGATATGGACAATGAAATCCAGGCTAAGGTGGAACTGGATGGAGATAAGGAGCTTGTTGGGAACTGGAGTAAAGGTGCCTTTTGCTATGTTTTAGCAAAGAGTCTGGCAGCGTTTTGCCCCTGCTCTAGAGATTTGTGGAACTTTGAACTTGAAGGATATGATTTAGAGTATCTGGCACAAGAAATTTATAAGCAGCAAAGCATTCAAGAGATTACTTGGATGTGCTGTTAAAAGCATTCAGTTATCGAGACCATCCTGGTGAGCATGGTGAAACCCCATCTCTACTAAGAATACAAAAAATTAGCTGGGCATGGTGGCACGTGCCTGTAGTCCCAGCTACTTGGGATGCTGAGGCAGGAGAATTGCCTGAACCCAGGAGGCGGAGGTTGTGGTGAGCCGAGATCACGCCATTGCACTCCAGCCTGGGTAACAAGAGCGAAACTATGCCTCAAAAAAAAAAAAAAAAGCATTCAGTTTTAAAAGGGATACAGAGTATAAAAGTTCAGAAAATTTGCAGCCTGACTATACAACAGAAAAGAAAAACCAATTTTCTGAGGAGAAATTTATGCTTGCTCTAGAATTTTGTATAAATAATGAAGAGCCAAATGTTAATCACCAAGACAATGAGGAAAATATCTCCAGGACATGTCAGAGACCTTCACAGCAGCCTCTCCCATCACAGGCCCAGTGGCCCAAGAGGAATAAATGGTTTCTCAGGCCAGGTCCACGGTCCCCCTGCTGCATGCAGCCTAGGGGCCTGGTGCCCTGCATCCCAACTGCTCCAATTATGGCTGAATGGGGCCAATATACAGTTTGGGCCATGGCTTCAGAAAGTACAAGCCCCAAGCCTTGGCAGTTTCCATGTAGTGCTGAGCCTGAGGGTGCACAGAAGCTAAGAACTGAGGTTCAGGAACCTCCATGTAGATTTCAGAGGATGTATGGAAACACCTAGATGTCTAGGTAGAGGTGTGCTGCAGGGGCGGAGACTTCATGGAGAACCTCTGCTAGGGCAGTGCACAAGGGAAATGTGGGATCAAATCCCCAACAGAGTCTTCACTGGGGCACTGCCTAGTGGAGCTGTGGGAAGAAGGCCACTGTCCTCCAGATTCCAAAATGGTAGATCCACCAACAGCTTACACTTTGCACCTGGAAAAGCCACAGACACTCAATGTCAGCCCATGAAAGCAGCTGGGAGGTGGGCTGTACCCTGCAAAGCCTCAGGGGAGGAGCTACCCAAGGTCTTGGGAACCCACCTCTTGCATCAGTGTGACCTGGATGTGAGACATGGAGTCAAAGAAGATGATTTTTAGAGCTTTAAGATTTGACTATCCCACTGGATTTTAAACTTCCATGGGGCCTGGAGACCCTTTGTTTTGGCCAATTTCTCCCATATAGTATGGCTGTATTTACCCAATGCCTGTACCCCCTGTAACCAAGTAATTAACTTGGTTTTGATTTTACAGGCTCATAGGCAGAAGGGACTTGAGGCCTTGTCTCAGATGAGATTTTGGACTGTGGACTTTTTTTTTTTTATTGAGACGGAGTTTCGCTCTTGTTACTTAGGCTAGAGTGCAATGGCGCAATCTCAGCTCACCGCAACCTCACCTCCTGAGTTCAGGCAATTCTCCTGCCTCAGCCTCCTGAGTAGCTGGGATTACAGGCACGCGCCACCATGCCCAGCTAATTTTTTGTATCTTTAGTAGAGACGGGGTTTCACCATGTTGACCAGATGGTCTCGATCTCTTGACCTCATGATCCACCTGCCTCAGCCTCCCAAAGTGCTGGGATTACAGGCTTGAGCCACTGCGCCTGGCCCAGACTTTTGAGTTAATGCTGAAATGAGTTAAGCCTTTGGGGGACTGATGGGAAGGCATGATTGGTTTTGAAACATGTGAGGGGTGAGGAGTAGAATGATATGATTTGGCTGTGTCCTCACCCAAATCTCATCTTGAATTGTAGCTCCTATAATTCTCATGTGTTGTGGGAGGGACCCAGTGGGAGATAATTGAATCATAGGGACAGTTTCCCCTATACTCTTCTTGTGGCAGTGAATAAGTCTCATCTGATAGTTTTATAAAGGGAGCCCCTTTTGCTTGGCTCTCATTCTCTCTTGCCTGCCACCATGTGAGACATGCCTTTGCTCCTCCTTTGCCTTCCACCATGATTAGGAGGCCTTCCCAGCCATGTGGAACTGTGAGTCCATTAAACCTCTTTCCCTTCTGAATTACCCAGTCTCAGGTATGTCTTAATTAGCAGCACAAGAACAGACTAATACACTGGTCTTACTGATTAACATTCAAATTCTAACAGTCATCAAACAACACTTGTGAATTTTTTCTTTGAGTCCATTAATGCTGATCGTACACATTATTTTTCATGTGGGCCTTCAATTTGGGATTATGTTCATTATATTATTGAGCTTTTTTTTGTCTTATTATTTGCCCAGATTGGTCTAGAACTCCTGCACTCAAAGGATCATCCCAGCTCACCCTCCTGTACACATCTTTGAGCATGTCAGTGAACATAATGCAACTCGAAAAATATTTTTCTAAGGTTGGCATTACTAATCGCATCACTTGGAAACTAATTTGAATAGAACACATACTTTATACTTATGCAAATTAACTATGTTAAAGAGTATTAATTTTTGTGAAAATATATTTGTAATTTCTATTCTATAATTATAAAAACTTGAATCTTAATTGACTCATCAAAATGGGCAATAAGCAAGTGATGCTAGAAGTTCCATCATCCATTAGTTCTGAATAGAGCAACTTAGGATGTGAAGGGTCTAAGATGGTCCTCCAAGTGTCTTCAGTCAAGAGAAAACTCACCTTAAGAGTTAGAGTCAAGAACAGGATCCATATCTGCTAAAGTAATAAGTTGTCATTTGTTATTTTGGCCTTAAAACCAAGGCCGCTAGATTCCATTGCCATGGCAACTTGCCCCGTGACAAGCAAAGCATCCAGTGTTTTGGAGATATGTAACTAGTAGAAATATTTTAAAATGTAAGAGGCATGAATGTAGATTTGCCAGTGTTATAACTATTAGGAAAATTGTATGATGGCTAAAACTATGTTGTAAAGCATTGTTGTGCAATACCAGCAATATCAGTAGAGACGCCAAAATTCTTTAAAATAATATTTATATTCTATAATATATAGAGATTTCTATATCTTAAGATAAAGTACTGAATTTTGAAGATTTCATATAAACATAAAAATACTAAGTACTGCAAGTTTAAATGATCGAGAGGAAATAGAGTCCACTGGCTGACTCTTAGATTATTAGAACTGCTGCTCTGAATAAATACTGAAAATACTGACCCTGTGTTTTGCAGGCTGTTGTTGATTGCTTTTTCCCCCTCTTTTTTTTTTTTTTTTTTTTGAGACAGGGTCTTTCTGTGTCACCCAGGTTGGAATGCAGTGGCACAACCACAGCTCACTGCAGTCTCAACATCTCAGGCTCAAGTGATCCCCCTTCCTCAGCCTCCTGGGTAGCTGGGACAACAGGCGTGTGCCTCCACGCTTGGCTTTTTTTTTTTTTTTTTTTTTTAATTTTCTTGTAGAGATGGGGTCTCACTATATTGCTTAGGCTGGTCTTGAACTTCTGAGCTGAAGCAGTCCTCCTGCCTCAACCTCCCAAACTACTGGGATTATAGGCATGAGCCACCAAGCCTGGCCAACCCTGATTAAGTAAAGTATATATCAAGTATAATGAACTTTCAGAGAATATGAATTACTGTAGAAACAAGATGCAAGTTGCAAATGGTCATGAGAATAATGCCTAAAATGCACAAATTAAAAATTATCTGAGTATTTCATATGGCCCTATTTCCAGAGTTAATTGGTATACAATTCAGGAGAGATTTACTGGCCCCTTCATCTATTCTAGCAGTCTGATACTACTGGATCATAGGAAATAGCTGAAATCGAGGAAATAATTTTAAAACCCCAGAGAGAAAAAGCAATGAAAAGCCATCATATTTTTTCAGAAATTATTTTCTCTTTTCATTCAGAAACAACCTTATTTATATAGATTAGAGAATCAGTGATTCTCTTTGTTAGGAACCTGAATCTTTCATCAACTTATTTTCTGCTATTTAGATTTTTAATGCTGTGTTTGTCTCTGTTTTTATTATTTTAAAGAAGACTGCAGTTGCATCTCTTGTTCTTTTTTTTTTTTTACAAGAGTTAGATTTACTTATTTAATAAATTGAGCCCACCATTTTTTAAAGAGAGAATTAATCATGAGTTGTTTCAGTAGATATAAAACTGATATTAAAGCCATTACTTTCTTCAATTTTAAAACTTTATTTAACTTAATTCTTGGGTATCCCCACAACATATCACATGCAGAGAAAGGTGCTGTTTTATATGTGAGAAGTTTACTGTTGTTGAACTCTAATTCAGATATACATCTCAACCCCAGCAGTTATAGAGTAAAGAACCTCGACATGGGAAATAAATTTTCTTTGTAGAAACGCAAATATTTATGAAGGTAGAGAGTGACAGTATATTATCATTCAGATTGTCCTGTTTATTTACTCTGCCTTTGCCTTAGAAAGAAGAAATGCAAATATAGAGGGACTGGAATACCCTTCACCTCAGAAAGTTGAATGCTAACATTTCCTTACCCTTGGAGAATGGAAAATTTGTTTCTGGGGACTAATGATTAAGGATGCAGCCTTAATGGATCTTCAGTGTCCTCTGTGAAACCTAAAGTAAAATTTAAAAACAACAACAAAAATATACCAAGAGGGCATATTGAGTTTAAAGGGAAAAGCAGAGTCTCTGAAAAATACAAGGTTGGTCAGGGGCTTCTCACAAACTGGAAAGGGTCTCCTTCTCACTAATATCCTCTGTTTTTGATCTAATATCCCATATTGCATTTAGTTGCCAAATTTCCTGAGTCTCCTTCAAGATAAACAATTCCCCAGTCTTTTTTTATGTGTGTGTTTTGTGATCTTTTGAGGAGTATTGACCAGTTATTTTGTAGAATGCTTCTCAGTTTGGGTTTGTCAATGGTTACTGATGATTAGATTGAGACTATGTATTTTTGGCAAGAATGTCACAGAAGGGTTGAGGTGCCCTTCTAAGAACATCATATCGGGAGGCACATGGTGTCAGTTTCTTTCTATGGATGGTGTGCATTTTGATCACTTGTTAAGATGGTGTCTACACTATCATGTTACTCTTTTTCTGTTTGTAGTTACTAAGTACCTGTTGAGAGATACTTTCAATCTGTGCAATATCCTATCTGTTTCTCATCACAAGTTCACCCTTAATTTTAGCACTCAACTGTGATTCTTGCCTACAAGTATTACTATCGTTTGCCTATCAATACTTTGTTTCTATCATTTCTTCTCCACGAACTAATTGGACTTGTACTGTAAAAATAAAAAGAGTTCTCCTTTCTCTTACATTTATATAAGAATATTGGAGAATATATACTAAACAAAAATTCTGGAATCGAGGAGAGCTTTCTAAAAAAGGCCTAAAATAAAAGCAGCCATAAATGAAAAGATTAATAAGTTTAAGCCTACAACCAAAAAAAATAAACCTTACACGAAAGCACTATACATACAGAAAATCAAAATACAGTGAATTAGAAAAATACATTTCAAATGTATACTACTACCTATGTGGTAATATTATATAATATATGCAAAATTCCTATAACTTAAAATCCAGAAAGCTATAGCAAGTGTATAAGGAATATGCCAGTTAATAGCAAATAGCTGCTACATATGACTTTCAGTCATGTGACATTGACTCAACTTCATCCTCACACAGAATAGGGCCACTGCTCATAGTTATACAGATTGGACATCAAGAGTTTGAGAAGGCACTATTCACATCAGGGTGTATTTAAAACTATCTTCCCATGTTTATGCAGTGCACAACTTGCACAACCATATGGCAGCCCTGCACATAAGAAAAATGCAATTTGTCACCATAATGTGATATCATTTTTCACTCATCAGAGCATCAAAAATCAAAAGTTTGATAATGCTCTCTGTTAAAGTTTGGGGAAACAGGCACTCTGAGCTCGTGGAATTTTAAATAGGTACAACCTCTGTAGAATAAATTGCTAAGATCAAAGATTAAATACACATACCTACACATATAGGAAATGGCATGTGTTCAAGAATATTCATGTTAGCGTTATTTGTAATTGCAAGAGAACAAAATCAACATAAAAATCTCTAAAGAGGAGACTGATTAAACAAATGTTGATTTATTTACTGATGAAATACTATGCACCCGTTTAAAATAAAAAAAAAAAGGAATGACAGGCCAGGTGCAGTGGCTCACTCCTGTAATCCTAGCACTGTGAGAGGCCAAAGTGGGTGGATCACTTGAGGTCAGGCATTCGAGACCATCCTGGTCAACATGGTAAAACCCCATCTCTACTAAAAATACAAAAGTAAGCCTGGCATGGTGGCACATGCCTGTAGTTCCAGCAACTTGGGAGGATGAGGCAGGAGAATTGCTTGAACCTGGGAGGCAGAGGCTGCAGTAAGCTGAGATCAAGTCACTGAACTCCAGCTGGGTGACAGAGTAAGACTGTGTCTCAAAAAAAAAAAAATGATAAATGACATATATGTATTGGTTTGAAATAATCTCAAAGAGCTATTAGGTTAAAAACACAAGATGCGGACCCATGTGAATATTATGCTACCATTAGTGGAGAAAAACCTCAGGAAGATAAACAAACAGGTAAATACAGCTGTCCCATCTGGGGAGGAGAGTTGGCTGGCTACAGAGGGTAGGAAAGAGACTAATTTTCATGATATATTTGGTACCTTTTGTGTCACCGATGATTATATTACCTATTTAAAGATAAACAAAATAATGTTTAAATTGAAAATTAGGCTGGGCACGGTGGCTCACGCCTGTGATCCCAGCACTTTGGGAGGCTGGGGCGGGTGGATCACGAGGTCAAGAGATTGAGACCAACCATCTTGGTCAACAAGGTGAAACCCCATCTCTACTAAAAATACAAAAATTAGCTGGGCATGGTGGTGCGCGCCTGTAATCCCAGCTACTCGGGAGGCCAAGGCAGGAGAATTGCCTGAACCCAGGAGGCAGAGGTTGCGGTGAGCCGAGATCGTGCCATTGCACTCCAGTCTGGGTAACAAGAGCGAAACTCCGTCTCAAAAATAAATAAATAAATAATTGAAAATTAAAGCAAAACAAAGACTAATGAACAATGTGTGTAGGCAGCCTTTACCCAAAATGCCCCACCAGTCTTGACAAAACCAGGGGTGTATCCAGTTGACTCCATAATCCAGGGATAATGATCTTCAGCTGTCAGAGCAGTCTGAGGTGATAGGACACACGGCTAGCCCATTCTTCTGCTGCTGAGACCGCCATGCCAATGTTCTCCTGATCCAACCATCAAGAAAGACTGTAATTCCTTAGAAATCTATGAATTTTGGAAACCAATCTATCTCTACTTCTCTGCTGCCAGTGGGCACTTGCCCTAACCCGCATTGTAAGAAACTTGAATGTCCCACTGTCTATTTCACCAATGACCTTTCTTGTTTTTCCCCTCTTCATCTCAGGAGGATGAGAAGAAGCAAAAAACTTACTTGTATTTTGCCCACACCCCATCTCTGGGACTAGAAAGTTAGTATAGTCTTTCATTAGACAAACAGATTCAGAAGCAAAATTTTGATAAAACCAAGAAAGAGACTCCTTAAAATTTATATTTGATTAATTAAATTTGTCCCTTCATTTCTCTTCCAGGATTTAGGCCCATCATTTATTTCTGAACTAAATAAAGACTTCCTTTTTCAGTAATATATTTTAAAGAGGATATTTATACCACTGGTTTGTTTCAGTAAGGTATTTGATATGGTTTGGCTGTGTCCCCCACCCAAATCTGATTTTGAATTGTAGCTCCCATAATCCCCACATATTGTGGGAGGGACCTGGTGAGAGGTAATTGAATCATGGGGGTGGGTTTTTCACATGCTATTCCTGTGATAGTGAATAAGTCTCAGGAGCTCTAATGGTTCTATAAAGGGCAGTTCCCCTACACACTCTCTCTCTTGCCTGCCATCATGTAAGAGATGCCTTTGCTCCTCCTTTGCCTTTTGCCATGATGGCGAGGCTTCCCCAGCCATGTGAAACTGTGAGTCCATTAAACTTCTTTTTCTTTATAAATTACCCAATCTCAGGTATGTCTCTATTAGCGGCATGAGAACAGACTATTACAGCATTTATTGAAGAAGCATTGTCATTTATGGATGTTTTCTACTTTATTTGAGTGACAGGAACGGGGCTAGAGATACATGTACCATATTTACAAGAAAATCTTAGCCTTTTATATAAACCCTATCACTAAGTCATCAGTGCTCAGTCCAGGTGATTAGAGGAGAGAAGAGTCAGAGGAGAAGACAGAAAACTGCCAGCTTCAGGAAAAACAAAGAGTCAGCTCCCAGGACAGCTCTTAGGAGGAGGTGATTTAAGCTGAATTCCGAGAAACATTTTAGCCAGATTGACAATGGGTATATCTCATTTCAGGTAGAGGAAATAATATTGACAAAATACATTTCGCAGACTGCAGGGAAGTTATTATGACATGAGCTGATGGAGCCCATGAGAAAGGGCAGGACATGTGGCTGGGAAGACAGCATAATACCTTATGCCCAAGGGGTTTGTGGAAACATTTTGAGTTTTATGAGACTCATATTTAAGACTTTGGGAAACTACTTTATAAAACAAGAAAACATCATAAAATTAAAATAGACCACATTGCACCGAAGAAATCCTACATGCCCAGACAGGTATATGTATTACCAGTACAACAAAGATCCCTTCTCCTTCCATCAAACATATCCCTTTTGTGGGAAGAAGCATTAAGAGAAATAAGGTTGGAGAGTTGTTCTCTCCTTGGGTACAAAAACTCAGACAATGACCAGCCAAGTGCCAGGAACAGAAGCAACCCCTTTCTAAATACTGCCATGTGTTTTTCTCCCCAGATTAAACACACTGAACTGGGATGGCATAAAAGCAACCTTTGAAAAAATAAAAATATTATTACTTAGATATTCTAGCAAACACCCTAAAGTGGCACAGCACTAGAAAACTGTAGGTTGGGATTTGGGGGCTAAGATCTCTTTATATGGCCAATTTAGTGGAAAATTAATTATCCCACAAGATCAAAGAGCCTTAATCTCAGGTCCTTTTTCAGTTTGTAAAATCTGCCAACAAAAACCTCACTTGAGTGTTGATGGGTTTTCCTCTGCCCAGCTGTGGCCTGGCTCTGAAGGAAGAAAAAGAAGCAAATGTTGAACAAGATCATTTGGACTCTTTCTCTCCCTGGAGATAGATCACAGCTGGCTTCCTCTGACTCCACTAAGAATTCATATTCTTCTGAAGACTACATGACAACACTTTCCTTCAATTACTATGACTTAGGCCATTTGTCTTACAAAATAATGCCCCTGCTAAGGTTTGGGTGTTTGTCCACCCCTCTAAACCTCATATTGAAATTTGATCACTAATATTGATGTTGGGGTTAATGGGGGTCATGTAGATCATGGGGACATATCCCTCATGAATTGATTAATGCTTTCTTTCAGAGGTGAATAAATTCTCACTCTCTTAGTTCCTGTGAGAGCTGGTTGTTAAAAAGAGCCTGGAACATCCCGCCTTCTCATGTGACCTCTGCACATGCAGCTCCCTTTCACCTTCTTCCATTAATAGAAGGAGCCTGATGCCCTCACCAAATGCAGATGCTCAATCTTAAACTTGCCTGTCATTAGAACTATGAGCCAAATAAGGCTTTTATTTAAATAAATTATCCAGTCTTTGGTATTCCTTTATAGCAACACAAAACAGACTAAGACAACCTCTTACTATGCTAAATGAATATTTGCCTCCCACCTAGGCCTGTTTTCATTAAAAGGTGTTCTCAATTTAGTGTAAAATACTTCTTTGTGAGTCAAAAAGTGGCAAAATCAATTTGTGTAACTTTGATTTCCAAATTCCTTCCATGATGGTGGGCTGAAAAAGGAAGGGATATGTCACAAGTTAGATTCTCCAGGAAGTAGTTGTGGTGACACAGTTAGGGTATATACATTTAATTGTGAAGTAAAAGTTAGAAAAAGGGAGAAAGCAGGACTGGTCAGCAGGGACCATTAAACCACCATACAGACAGGGAAGAGTCTTTGCCACTGAAAGTCTTAACTCTGGAGCAAAGACTACCCTTCTGAAGAGTCCTGTACTGGGGACTATACTGAGAATGGCGTGACATTGTCTCAAAAGCTGAGGCAGATCTTGGATGGTAGCTGTCCTGGAGATCTCCCAGAGCCTCAGTGAACTTTGTGTGCATGAGAAGTAAATTTTTATTGTCTTCAGTCACTGAGACTTAGGAATCTTGGATATGTGGGTTCATGACTTTCATCAGTTTAAGGAATTTTTGGCCATATTTCTTCAAATATTTTTCTGCTCTGCCTCCTTGTCTAGCTTCTCCTGATTGATACAAAGTACCTAGATAAGAATCTGTTATCAGGTCCTTCTAATCCCTCCTAGCAGCTGCTTCTTTACTCTGTACTTCCACCATTGTATGTACAAAATTGTGTGTTTGTTTTCCAGGGATATTGTGACAAAGGGGCACAAACTGGATGGCTTAAACAAGAGAAATTTATTCTTTCATAGTTCTGCAAGCTAGAAATCTGAAATCAAGGTATAGGCACGTCCGTGTTCTCTTCTAGCATCTCTAAGTCCTTCTTTTGGCCTCTTTCTAGCTTTTCCTGGTTTCTGGCGATCTTTGGTATTCCTTGGCATGTAGATGCATCACTCCAATATTTGCCTCTGTCTTCATGTGACCTCCCTTGTATATCTCTGTGCTTCTGCCTCCACATGGCATTTTCCTCTCTCCATGTGGTATTCTCCTCTCTTCACCTGTTTGAGATTTCCCTCCATTTTGTTAGGACATTAGTCATTGGCTTAGGACCTACCCTAATCCAGTATGACTTCATTTTAACTTGATTACCTCTGCAAAGGCCCTATTTCGGGGAAAAAAAAAATCATATTCACAATTAGCAGAGGTTAGGACTTCAACATATCGTTTTTGGCGGATGTGATTCAACCCAAAACAAACTGTATTGCTTTTATTTGCTTATATGCAGATTTTCCTTAATAAACTGAGAGTGTCTTGAGAGCAGGAAGCTCTTTACCCTTACTCTCTTAGCTTTTAGCATAGCATCTAAATTATATTTAAGTACTCAATAAATGTGTGTAAGAGATGACAACTAAATTAAAGCAATGCTTACACTGATATAGATCAATTAAAAAAAAGAACATAGGTAAAATTGTAGAATAATAAATATCTCCATTTTTGGCAGTGAATCCAAGTCATTATATAGAGTCCCACTTACACACAGTTTAGTTGTAGGCAGGAGAAAAATCCAACTGACACTGTCGTAAAATAGAGAAGAAATTTACTGAATCATGTATCTAAAAAGCCCATGGTCTAGGTCATTTTTATGTGATTCTGTGGCTCAGTGATGCAACCAAGAGAAACTAAAGATTACCTCTTTCACCCATGAAAGAGGACCTCACACTGAACTAGCCATAAACAACTAGAAAATTGGACAAAATATCTGAAACAACAGTTTTTCTTTGTGGGGCAGATTCTTTTTTTATTTCAGTGAGTTTTGGGGGAACAGGTGGTATTTGGATTCATGAATAAGTTCTTCAGTAGTGACTTTCGAGATTTTCGAAATCACTCAAGCAGTGTACACTGTACCCAGTGTTTAATCTTTTATCCCTCACTGCCCCCCGACCCTTTCCCCTGAGTCCCCAAAGTCCATTATGTCATTCTTATGCTTTTGGATCCTCATAGCTTAGTCTCCGCTTATGAGTGAGAGCATACAATTTGGTTTTTATTCCTGAGTTACTTCACTTAGAATAATTGTCTCCAATTCCACCTAGTCGCTGAGAATGCCATTGTTTAATTCCTTTCTATGGCTGAGTATTCCATGGTATATATATATACCACATTTTCTTTACCTACTCATTGATTGATGGACATTTAGGCTGGTTCCATATTTTTGCAATTATGAATTGTGCTGCTATAATTATGCATGTGTAAGCATTAATATCTTTTACGAGAAGTGGGATTGATGATCAAATTGTAGTTCTACTTTTAGCTCTTTAAGGAATCTCCACACTGTTTTCCATAGTGGTTGTGGTAGTTTACATTCCCACCAACAGAGTTAAAGTGTTCTCTTTTCACCTCATCCATTGCCAACTTCTGTTATGTTTTTATTTTTTGATTATGGCCCTTCTTGCAGGAGTAAGGTGGTATCTCAGTGGAGTTTTGATTTGCATTTCCCTGATAATTAGTGACGTTGAGCATTTTTTTCATATGTTTGTTTGCCGTTTGTGTATCTTCTTTTGAGAATTGTCTGTTCATGTCCTTAGCCCACTTTCTGATGGGATTTGAGACAATAGTTCTTAGCCATTGCAAAACACATTCGGTGAAACTGATTATCATTATTGTTTTCATCTAGAGGCACTTTACAGATTATAACTATTATGTTTAGCAAGCAGTACCCCAAAATACCACTTTGACATGCTGGCTGAATGAAGGAAGCAGCCTCAAGTTCTCTCTCTGACCTTTCCCTGCTTCCCTATTTCTCTGATTCTCTTACTTTCCCTAAACACCAAGAGTGACTATCTCTGGAATTTCCCTGTCTGATTAACAAAGCTTCTTTCTAAAAAGAATACAGTTGTCTTAAGACCTTCTTCCTAGGAATCACATCAAATAACCAGGAAGGATTAACTAACAGAGAAGAGAAGAAACTGGAAGTTACCATTCCTAAACAAACTTTTCATCTGTTTTCCTGAGGGCAGCTCTGAGAGATTATCTGGGAGGCTTTATCTACATAATAAGACAATATTTGTTCACAGTGAAGTTCCATTCCTCACCTTCCCAGGAACTCCCCTAGAGCCCAGAACAACTTTGTTTCAGGCCATTGTTTTTTGGGCTCACTAATTTCCCCTGAAAAGCATTCACTTCTACCCTTCTGTCTCCTCTTCAGCTGTGAAGAGTGTATAACATGTGGTCCTCACTGGGTTATAGGGTAATCATTCTCCTGCAACTCCCCCTATGCTATGAACATTAAGTAAATTTGCATCCCTCTTTCTCCTGTTAATCTGTCTATTGTCAGTTCATTTTTCAGTGAGAGGAAACCAAGTGGACCATAATGGTTTCATTGAGCTGACAAGAGAGGGATTGGAGTTTGGGAATATCAAGGTGAATATTCCCAAATATTGGGGAAGAGGGAATTGCAGAGAGCTCCAGAAACGTACACAAAGATCTATTGAGCTTTTGGCTGAATACTAAGCTGTCCATATGGTGTGCAAAACTCCATGAGGCCTTGCAACAGAGCTGTAAGCTAAAAAAAAAAAAAAAAAAATCCCAGAGCATAGATGAGGTTGAGAGATGTTTTGATTTTTTAACTAGCTAGAATGGAGAGAATGTGTTGAAAACATGGAATATTTAAAAGGTCGCAACTTTTAAATATTCACGAAATAATCTCCAGTGGGGACGCGCTCCCTTGGCCAGAAGTGAGGGACAAGTGGGAGTGTACTGCAGCCACGGGCAAAGGAACTGGGCACCCCTGCTTCTTGGGCACACCAGCAGGGGTGTGGCCTGAAAGCAGTGGTTGCTGTCTTCCCCAGAAAGGCTTATGGCCTGGGGCAGTTTTGAGTTCTTGAGTGCAGATTGCCTTGAACCTAGCCAGTTGTTTTTAGAACACTGCAGGTGTAAGATCTGCCTTGCCAAGTGTGTGGGAGCTGGGTGGGGCTCACTGCCTCCTGCTACTTCCCACTTTCCATACATACTCTTCTGTGCAGCACAGACAACTGTACTCCTCCCTGGAACATTACCTCTGCCTCCAGGATTACCCTGTAATCCCTACTGGGGCCACTGCTTGCACCTACCTGTATGTATGTGGAGAGCCAGAGTGTGAACTTGCCTGACCCAGTTACCATCCAGCTTTGCCCTGCCACCCACTCTGGTAGCTTAACACAAAAAAACTGAAACTTTTGGGAGTTCTATGGCCCTGCCCATTGTGTGAGTCACCAGAATATCTCCCTTGGGTAACACAAGGCAAGCAAAAATCCCACTGCTAGTACAGTAGCTGGTGCTCTTTTGCAAGCACCGCCTCCTGGCTAAAGACCACCCAGTGCACAGCCCATCACAGCAAGGGTCCCCAGTCCCCAGCCATAGACCAATACTGATCGGTGGCCTGTTAGGAACTGGGCTGCACAGCAGGTGAGCAGTGAGTGAGGAAGCTTATCACCTGAGTTCCGCCTCCTGTCAAATCAGCAACAGCATTAGATTTTCTTAGGAGCCAAACCCTATTGTGAACTGCATGTATGAGGGATCTAGGTAGCGTGCCCTTCATGAGAATCTGGCTATAGTTTCATCCCCAAACCATCCACACCCCCTACAGATTCATGGAAAAGTTGTTTTCTATGAAACTGTTTCCTGGTGACAACAAGTTTGGGGACTGCTGCATTGCAGCATCTGCAGGCACAAAACAACACAGCATGCAGGAAGGAGAGATCGTGTGCGTGACCTCAACTATCCTATTGCCTGCATTATTCTAGCTAACCAGGAGGCCCTGACTCTGTCTACATGACCAGTTCATT
Organism: Callithrix jacchus; assembly: GCF_049354715.1. Taxonomy (NCBI): domain Eukaryota; kingdom Metazoa; phylum Chordata; class Mammalia; order Primates; family Cebidae; genus Callithrix; species Callithrix jacchus. Next base: position 23,379,347 of record NC_133508.1, on the reverse strand, counting down.
ACTATTACAACTGGCATTTGAGAAAGTCAACACACTAAGGCTTTTTATGATGAAGGAATCTCAGAGTCTATGTCACTCTGCTGCCAGCCCCATCAGAGCAGGTGCTGATATTCACAGCTGGGAGACTTGAGAACAGGTCCCATCACTGGACACCTTGCAGACATTTCCCAGCACCAGTGTCAAGTGTGGCAGCCCCATTGGGCAGTTAGGTCCAGAGGAGCAGCAGCATTCACAGTAGTCTTGCCTTCAGGGACTCCTACTCCTAGAAGAAGAGAGAGTGGACTACATCCAGGGAGCACCCCATGGGACAAAAGAATCCAAACAGCAGGCCTGCAGTCCCACAACTTTCCGTTTGCAGGAGGTTTCTTTCAGCAGAGGCATAGGTGCAGTTCTGGGCTCAGCAGAGAAAGTCTGCAGCTCCACCCAACAGTCAGGCAATTCTGGTGCTTGCGAAAGGTCTTCAAGAAGGAGACTTCGTCTTCTCTGTGTCCACCACTGCAGATGTAGCTGGGGCTTCTCTCACAAGAGCTCAGCAGAGGTATACCTACAGACATTCTTTCTGGAACACTTCAGGGTAACTGCATTCGCACAACGAAGAATGCTCTCCAGGCTAAGGCTTGCATGAGGGTTAGAGTCACAATCTTTCTCTACATTGAACATGAGCATTCCTGCAGATGAAAAGAGGTGCTTGTCTAATCTGAACAGCTGTAACACTGGGTCAGGAGTATGACTGGGAGGTGTATTGCTTTCCTGCTAGCCTAACAGGGGAACTGAGGTGGCTCTCTGTCTTTCCCTTGAAAAGACCTGAGTGCATTTCACTGAGATGTCCCCAAGCTGGCTCTGTCAAGGCTGGGCCCTCTGCCCATCACTGGGTATTGTGTTTACCCACCTACTTTAACCACAGCTGGTTTTTATCCATAAACATCTCCTCTACTGGTCTAAAGCCTGAACTATTCAACTCAGTAAATAAAACACTGAGGGAAAAAAATAAATAACTGAATACCACTGGAGAAAGAGATAAGCTTCAAGAGACCTCTGCCATTCCAACCCCATAGGAGACGGTGAACCTACCCATACATCAAGCACATTGCTACTACAACCGGCATCTGAGAAGGCCACCACACAAAGACTCTATATAACCAACAAACTCATACAAAGTCTTCACCCCCAAAAGCACCCAGAGCCAAATTAGGTTACACTAAACTATAAACATTAAAGTCACATCCTAAAAAGTGAGGGAATGAGGATGTGAAAAATACAGTCAAATAAAAAATTAATTTTAAAATAGAAGAAATAGTCACCCAAATGAAAAGGAACCAGAAAAATAACTCTGGCAGTAAGAAAAAAAACAGGGTTCTATAATACCCCAGAAGATCACACTAGCTCTCCAGCTATGGAGCCAAACCAAAACGAAATCTTTGAAATAATAGATGCAGAACTCAGGATGCAAGAGAAAGGTAAAACCAATATAAAGAAATTTCAAGAGCAATTCAGGATATGAATGAAACATTTTCTAAAACAGATATTCTAAAGAAAAACTGATCCAAATTTCTGGAAATGAAAGACATATTAGGTAATTACAAAATTCAGTGGGAAGTTTTAACAACAGACTGACTAGACCAAGTAGAAGAAAGAATTTCAGAGATCAAAGAAGTCTTTCAAATTAATCCAATCACACAAACATAAAAAAGAATTAAAAGAAATGAACAAATTCTCCAAGAAATATGGGATTAGGTAAAATGGTCAAATCTAAGAAGTTTTGATGTTCCTGATTGGGGAGAAAAAGCAAAAAGCCTCAAAAACTTATTTGAGATAATAATTGAGGTAAAATTCCTTGGTCTTGCTAGAGATTTAGTCATCCAAATACAAGAAGCTCAAAGAACGCTCAGGCACTTCATTGGAAAAAGGACATCACCAAGTCATATAGTCATCAGGCAATCTAAAGTCAACACGAATGAAAGAATTCTAAGAGCAGTGAAATGAAAGCATCAGCTAACCTGTAAGGGAAAATGTATCGACTAATGACAGACTTCTGAGTAGAAACCTTGCAAATCAGAAGGGACTGGGGTCCTATCTTTAGCCTTCTTAAACAGAGTAACTGTCAGCCAAGAATTTTGTATTCAACAAAACTAAGTTTCACAAATGAAGGGGAAAAAAGTCTCCTTCAGGCAAGCAAATGCTGAGGATATTTGTCACTACCAGACCAGCCTAAAAGAAAAAAGAGTTCTAAAGTTTGAAACAAAAGGTTGATATGCACCAAAAAAGACTGGGCCTATAAAACAATAAAGCAAAAACTCATAGGGCCTATAACACAGTGAAGAGAACAAAATAGGTAACAATCAACATGATGACTGGAACAGTACCTGACACCTCAATATTAAATGTCAATGATCTGAATGTCCCAACTGAAAGACACAGATTAGCAGAATACATTTTTAAAATCACAAACTTAATAAGTGCTATCTTTAGGAGACTCACCTGACACCTGAGGATTCATATACACTCAAGGTAAAGGGGTAGAAAAAGATATTCCATGCAAATGGAAACTAAAAGCAAGCAGTAATAGCTATTCTTACATCAGATAAAATAGACTTTAAAGCAACAACAGCATAAAAATGCAAAGTAGGTCATGATATAATGATAAAAGGATCAACCCAACAAGAAGATATTATAATACTAAAAATATATGCACCTAACTCGGGAGCTCCTGGATTGATGAAACAATTACTACCATACCTAAGGAAAGAGATAGACAGCAACACAATAATAGTGGGGGACTTCAATACTTCGCTGACAGCACTAGACAGATCATCGAAGCAGAAAGTCAACAAAGAAATGCTGGACTTAAACTGAACATCTAGATGATTCTAACAGATATTTGTATAACATTCTATACAAGAACTGCAGAATATGCATTATTCTCATCAGCATATGGAACGTTCTCTAAGATAGACCATATGATAGGCTACGAAACCAGTCTCAATACATTTTTAAAAATCAAAATCATATTAAGTATATTCTCAGACCACAGCAGAATAAAACCAGAAATCAACTCCAAAAGGAACCCTCAAAATTTTAAGAATACATGGAAATTAATCAGTCTGCTCCTGAATGACTTTTAGGTTAATAATAAAATCAAGATGGAAATTTAAAAGTTACTCAAAATGAATGATATTGGTGACAGAAGTTATCAAAACTTCTGAGGTACAGCAAAAGCAGTGCTCTGAGAAAAGCTAATAGCACTAAATACCTACATTAAAATGTTGAAAAATCACAAATTGACAACATTACACCTCAAGGAACTGGAGAAAAAAGAACAAACCCAAAGCTAGCAGAAGAAAAAAAAAATAACAAAGATCAAAGCAGAACTGAATGAAATTGAAACAAAAAATACAAAAGATCAATGAAATAAAAAGTTGCTTCTACAAAATCATAAAGTTGATAGACTATTAACTAGATTAAGAAGAGAGAAGATTCAAATTAGCTCAGAAATGAAAATGGAGACATTGCCACTGACATCACAGAAATACAAAAAATCATTTGAGACTACTATGAACACCTCTATGTACATGAACTAGAAAATCTAGAGGAAATTGATAAATTCCTGGAAACATACAACTGTCCTAGCTTGAATCAGGAAGAAATAGGAATCATGAACAGGCAAATAACAAACAATGAGATTGAATCAGCAAAAAAGAAAAATGCCAACAAAAAAATCCCAGTGCCAGATGTATTCATAGCCAAATTTTACCAGACATTCAAGAAAGAATTGGTACTAATCCTACTGAAATTATTCCAAAGGAATTGAGAGAGAATCCTCCCTAACTCTTTCTGTGAAGTTGGTATCACCCTCATACTAAAACCAGGAAAGGACATAACAAAAAAAGAATACTATAAACCAATATCCATGATGAACATAAATGGAAAAATTCTTAACAAAATATTAACGAACTGAATCCAACAGCACAACAAAAAGATAATTCATCATAATCAAGTTGGTTTCATCCCAGGGATACATGCTTCAACATATGCAAGTCAATAAATGTGATACATCACATAAACAGAATTAACAACAAATTATATGATCATCTCAATAGAGGCAGAAAAAGCATTCAATAAAATCCAGCCTCCCTTTATGATAAAAACCCTCAACAAATACCTCAAAATAATAAGAGCCATGTATGACAAACCCTCAGTCAACATCATACTGAAGGGGAAAAAGCTGAAAGCATTCCCCCAGAGAACTGGAACAAGACAAGGGTGTCTACTTTCACCGCTTCTGTTTAACATAGCACTAGCCAGTGCAATTAGGCAAAAGAAATAAAAGGGATCCGAAATGGAAAAGAGGAAGTCAAACTATCTCTGTTTGCGAATAATATGATCATATACCTAGAAAACCCTAAAGACTCCACTGAAAGACTCCCAGATTTGATAAGTGAATTCAGTAAAGTCTCAGGTTACCAAATCAATGTAGACAAATCAGTAGGCTGGGCGCAGTGGCTCATGCCTATAATCCCAGCACTTTGGGAGGTCAAGGCAGGTGGATCATGAGGTCAAGAGATCAAGACCATGCTGATCAACATAGTGAAACCCCATCTCTACTAAAAATACAAAAATTAGCTGGGCTTGGTGGCATGTGCCTGTAATCCCAGCTACTCAGGAGACTGAGGCAGAATTGCTTGAACCCAGGAGGTGGAGGTTGCGGTGAGCCAAGATTGTGTCATTGCACTCCAGCCTGGGTAACAAGAGTGACACTCCATCTCAAAAACAAAAAAAAACATGGTAGCACTGCTATACACCAACAATAACAAAGCTGAGAATCAAAGTAAGAATTCATTTCCTTTTACAATAGCTGCAAAAAATTACCTAGGACTATACTTAACCAAGGAGATGAAAGATCTCTGCAAGGAGAACTATAAAACACTGTTGAAAGAAATCAAAGATGACACAAATGGAAATAGATGCCATGCTCATGGGTTGAAACAATTAATATGAAAATGACCATACTACCCAAAGCAATCTATAGATTCAATACAATTTCTATCAAAATATCAATATTATTTTTCGCAGAATTAGAAAAGCAAAAAAATTTATATGTAACCCACAAAAAAAGCTCACCTAGCCAAAGCAATTCTAAAACAAAAAGAACAAATCTGGAGGCATCACATTATCTAACTTCAAACTCTACTCCAAGGTTATAGTAACCAAAACAGCATGGTACTAGTATAAAGGTAGACACATAGATCAATGGAACAGAATAGAGGACGCAGAAATATTGCCAACTATTTACAACCAACTGATCTTAGATAAAACATAAATTGGGGGAAGGACACTTTATTCAATAAATAGTTCTGGGGAAACTGGATAACCACACATAGAAGAATAAAACTGGATTTCTATCTCTTGTCAAATACAAAAATCAACTTGGGATGGATCAAAAACTTAAGTCTAAAACCAGAAACCATAAAGATCCTAGAAGAAAACCTAGGAGAAACACTCCTGGACATTTGCTTGGCAAAGAATTTATTACTATAATCCCAAAAGCAAATGCAGCAAAAGCAAAAATAAGTGAGACCTAATTAAGCTAAAAAACTTCTTCACAGCAAAAAAAAAAATAACACAGTAAACAGAAAACTCACAGAATGGGAGAAAATATTTGCAAACTATGCATCTGACAAAGGACTAATATCCAGAATTTACAAGGAGTTCAAACAAATCAGAAAGAGAAAAATAATCTCATCAAAAAGTGGGCAAATGACATGAACAGGCATTTCTCAAAAGAGGATATACAAATGGCAGACAGACATATGAAATAGTGGTTGACATTACTAATCATCAGGGAAATGCAAAATAAAACCACAATGAGATACCATTGTACCCCAGCCAGAATGGCCATTATTAAAAAACAATAGGTGTTGGCATGAATATGCTGAAAAAGAAACACTTTTATACTGCTGGTGGGCTGCTAAATTAATACAACCTCTGTGGAAAATAGTATGAAGATTTCTCAAAGAACTAAAAGTAGATCTACTATTCAATCCATCAATCCACTACTAGGTATTTACCCAAAGGAAAAGAAGTCGTCATACCCAAAAGACACCTGCATGCATATGTTTACTGTAAAACAATTCACAATTGCAAAGATATGGAACCCGTCTAAGTGCCCATTAAATGATGACTGAATAAAGAAAATGTGGTATATTACACCACAGAACACTATTCAGCCATAAAAATGAATGAAATAATGTCTTTTGCAGCAAGTTAGATGGAGCTGGAGGCAATTATTCCAAGTGAAGTAACTCAGAAATGGAAAACCAAGTACCATATATTCTCATTTATAAGTGGGAGCTAAGCTGCGGGTATGCAAAGTTATTAATTTAATGGACATTGGAGACTCAGAAGGGGGAAGAGGGGTGAGGGATGAAAAAGTACATATTGAGAACAATGTGTACTACTCAGATGTACTAAAATCTCAGACTTCACCACTGTGCAATTCATGTAGCCAGGAAGAGCTATTAAAATAAAAAGAGCTATTATAATAAGAAATATTTTAAAAATTTTAAAAACTGTCAAAACCCTATGATAAGGAGAAAAATTATAGAGCAGTCAGAAGGAAAAAAAGCACATTAGAGGCAGAGGAATAAATATAAAATATATTGACATATATAGAGAATTTTTATACCATCTCAAAAAAGGACATAATGGAATCTCCATTCATTTAGGAGGGAAAAGGGCAAATATGCTGCTTAAATAGAAAATAGCTTCCTTCTGAGAAGGAAATGTTATTGTCTGCTTCACTTAATTTTTCGTATCACACTGTTTGATTTTAAAGAAAAAACTGACAAAACCTGCTGTCTATCAAATTTGTAAAATATCTTGAAATGTATTAACAAAGCATTGACGCATAGCAGATTTTCTAGATGAATCTTAATTAGCATATCAATTTTTATGTAAATGATGCTTTTTGCTGTGCTAGAGAAATGAATTCTAGCACAATGTAATTCTTAAATAAATTGAGCAACCTTTTTGCTCTGTTAATTGCCACTCAGTTTTTGCATTCTTTGTACTCTTTTTGCACTATGTCTTTAACATTTCAAGGGATAGGGTGTATGAAGAACTTTGTAAACTATAAATCACTGGAGAAAGGTAAAGTAAAATTATTGTAATCTTTGGTTTAACAAAGCTCTGCTACAGTGATTTGGGGTGCTACTTCTCATTTGTATATATCTAGTGATATTTAATCTTCCCTGTCTCTCTGCCTTTTACATTTTTTAGTAGGGAATTATACTATGAGGTTTAAGTAAACAAAGACAAAATAAAGTATGCCAACGGCATTCAAAGTCTGAAATCTTCCTAAGAACCAATCTGCTTTTTCTTGCCCTCTGGCTTTATATATACAGTTAGAGAAGGAATGAAGTCTGTCTCTCCTAGATATTTCCAGCTCTAAGACACTGCATAGTGATGAATTAACTTTACCTAAAGAGAAGTCTTGTCTTTGTCCCTGCTCTCCAGAGTTCACCTTTAAATGCTTGGAATTTCTAGAGTAATAAGAGCGTCTTTGTTACATCGTGGGCCCCTTAAATCATACCTCATAGCTTGTGCTAATGAGGTGATTCAGGGTGGACCCTTGGAATGTTACACGTTACACTCAGAGATGACTCAGTGTGAGGCCCCGGCCACATGGATAGTCTTAAGGTGAGCATTGGCCATACTAGAAAACCAGCCATGTGATTAGGGGGTCAGGACTCAGCAATGTGATGCTAGCCTCATCTCCAAGAAGGGGAGAGGGCTAGAGATTCAGTTTAACCATATGGCCATGATACCATCAGTCATCCCTATGTAATGGAGCCTGGAGAAAATCTCTAGATGTGAAAACCAAGGTGAGCTTCTTAGATTGGCAACACTCTGCATATAGCCACATATCAGCAACAGGAGAGTAACGTGTCCCAGGGGCATGGAAGCTTTGTGTTTAGGACCCTCCCAGTCCCAGATCTTGCCTTATGATCTTTTTCTTGGGCTGGTTCTGAACTGTATCCTTTGCTGTAATAAAACTGTCATCCTACATATAATGCTTTCCTGAGTTCTGTGACTCATTCTAGCCAATTATCAAACCTGAGGGAATCCATGGGGATCCCCAAATTTGTGGCTGTCTCATCTGAAGTGAGGGTGGCCCTGAGGATCCCTGAACTTGTAGCTGGTGTCAGAAGTCTTGGGCAGATGTGAAATTCTGGGGGACTGTGCTTTTAACCTGTCTTTCGTTATATGAGTGTTGGCTATGTTTGATACCTTTCCTCACCTATTATAAGAGTCACAGCTGACACTTCCATAACAAAAGACAGGTGGACAAGAGAAAAGCATAACTATTTAACCAGATTTACGTAACATAGAAGCCTTCAGAAATGAAGACTCAAAGACCCAGGAATATTGTCTGTTTTTGTGCTTGGTTTCAATGAAGAATGGACAGCCATGTAGAAAGGTGATTGGACAAAAAGGCTATGATCTAGTGGTCATAAACTGAGGAGGGGAACCACCAAAACTATCTGCCCATATTAGTCTTGGCCTCTCTGAGCATCACTTCCTCCTCCCAAGAATAGGGCAGGACCCCTCTGGAATGAGGACATTCCAGAGAGAAGGGAGAGAGTGACTATCCTAGGTCTTACGGCTTGCTTTGGGGGTGAGGAGTTCTAGTTTTTTTGGTTTTTGTTTGTTTCTTTTGTTGTTGTTTTACTTTTTTATTTTTTTACTTTTTCTTTTTTTTTTAATTGTATTTTAGGTTTTGGGGTACATGTGAAGAACATGCAAGATTGTTGCATAGGTACACACATGACAGTGTGATTTGCTGCCTTCCTCCTCATCACCTATATCTGGCATTTCTCCCCATGCTATCTCTCCCTAACTCCCCACCCCCCACTGTCACTCCTCTGTTTCCTCCTGACAGACCCCAGTGTGTGATGCTCCCCTCCCTGTGTCCGTGTGTTCTCCTTGTTCAACACCCACCTATGAGTGAGGACATGTGGTGTTTAATTTTCTGTTCTTGTGTCAGTTTGCTGAGAATGATGGTTTCCAGGTTCACCCATGTCCCTACAAAGGACATGAACTCATCGTTTTTGATTGCTGCATAGTATTCCATGGTGTAAATGAGCCACATTTTCCCTGTCCGGTCTATCATTGATGGGCATTTGGGTTGGTTCCAGGTCTTTGCTATTGAAAACACTGCTGCAATGAACATTTGTGTGCACATGTCCTTATAGTAGTACAATTTATAATCCTTTGTATATATACCCAGTAATGGGATTGCTGGGTCAAATGGAATTTCTATTTCTAGGTCCTTGAGGAATTGCCACACTGTCTTCCACAATGGTTGAACTAATTTACACTCCCACCAGCAGTATAAAAGTGTTCCTATTTCTCCACATCCTCTCCAGCATCTGTTGTCTCCAGATTTTTTAATGATCACCATTCTAACTGGCGTGAGATGGTATCTCAATGTAGTTTTGATCTGCATTTCTCAAATGACCAGTGATGATGAGCATTTTTTCATATGTTTATTGGCCTCGTGTATGTCTTCTTTTGTAAAGCATCTGTTCATATCCTTCGCCCACTTTTGAATGGGCTTGTTTGTTTTTTTCTTGTAAATCTGTTTTAGTTCTTTGTAGATTCTGGATGTCAGCCCTTTGTCATATGGGTAGATTGCAAAAAATTTTTCCCCTTCTGTTGGTTGCTGATTCACTCTATTGACTGTTTCTTTTGCTGTGCAGAAGCGGTAGAGTTTGATTAGGTCCCATTTGTCTAGTTTGGCTTTTGTTGCCAATGCTTTTGGTGTTTTGGTCATGAATTCCTTGCCTACTCCTATGTCCTTAATGGTTTTGCCTAGATTTTCTTCTAGGGTTTTTATGGTGTTAGATCTTAGGATTAAGTCTTTTATCCATCTGGAGTTAATTTTAGTGTAAGGTGTCAGGAAGGGGTCCAGTTTCTGCTTTCTGCACATGGCTAGCCAGTTTTCCCAACACCATTTATTAAACAGGGAATCCTTTCCCCATTGCTTGTTTTTGTCAGGTTTGTCAAAGATCAGATGGTTGTAGATGTGTTTTATTGCTTCCGAGGCCTCTGTTCTGTTCCATTGGTCTATATCTCTGTTTTGGTACCAGTATCATGCTGTTTTGATTACTGTAGCCTTGTAGTATAGATTGAAGTCCGGTAGTGTGATGCCTTCCACTTTGTTCTTTTTGCTTAGAATTGACTTGGCTATGCGGGCTCTCTTATGAAGTTTAAGGTGGTTTTTTCCAGTTCTGTGTAGAAGGTCATTGGTGGCTTGATGGGGATAGCATTGAATCTGAAAATTTCTTTGGGCAGTATGGCTGTTTTCACGATATTAATTCTTTCGAACCGTGAACATGGAATGTTTCTCCATCTGTTTGTGTCCTCTCTTATTTCATTGAGCAGTGGTTTGTTGTTCTCCTTGAAGAGGTTCTTTACACTCCTTGCTAGTTGTATTCCTAGGTATTTTATTCTTTTTGTAGCAATTGTAAATGGCAGTTCGTTCTTGATTTGGCTCTCTTTAAGTCTGTGATTGATGTATAGGAATGCTTATGATTTTTGCATGTTGATTTTGTATCCTGAGACTTTTCGGAAGTTGCTTATCAGTTTCAGGAAATTTTGGGCTAAGACGATGGGGTCTTCTAGATATACAATCATGTCATCTGCAAATAGAGACAATTTGACTTCCTCCTTTCCTATTTGAATACCCTTAATTTCTTTTTCTTGCCTGATTGCTCTGGCTAGAACTTCCAATACTATATTGAATAGGAGTGGTGAGAGAGGGCATCCTTGTCTTGTGCCATGACTCACCTTGGCGGGGAGGAAATCTGATTTCTGTGGCTGACTTTAGGGAAGAAGAGGGGTGAAAGACATGATGTAAGAGTGTTCCTGGATGGAAAGTATTGATGATGAGTTGTCCAACTTCCTGGCTTGTTGAACAAAGACTTGAACAAAATGCACAAACAAAGCAACAAAAGAGCAAAGGAACAACAAAAAAAAAGCAACAAAAGAATGGAGTAACAAAGGCACAGCTTTACTGAAGAAGGAAAAAGTACAATTCACAGAGTGAGGGCAGGTGTAGGTAGGAGGCCCAAGAGCCTCCTCTATTACAATGTTCTCCATGCTTTTTATAAAGCTAAAGAATTTGGTAACACCCCTTGGTGCCCTATAGAGGCCTCCCATTCTCTACACCCTATGAACGATTGGCCTGCGACAATCAGAGGCTGAAGTGGAGACTTGGTCCACATCAATCAGAGGCTGAAGTGGAAACTTTTGTCTTGTTATTATAGGAGTGAAGAAGTGGCCTGTATGCTGCCCAATTTTGCCTAGAACTGGCTGCACCTGCTATTCACTTGCTTATGCAAACTGCCATTCCTTTGCTTATGCCCCAACCCTTGGCTACCCTAATTCCCTATTCTCCTGCCTCAAGAGGTCAGAGAGATCTTGTTTCTGAGGCCTTCCATTGTTCCTCAGTTTAAAGTACTCAATATGCCAAGTGCCATAATTATGATGCCCATAATATGTTCTGAGCCCCAATAGGACTAAGGCTGAGCAGTCTTTGTTCTTGTGATCTTTAAGGACCAGTGAAGACACTGGAGAAAAACTTACTAATACCTATGTGAATAAATAGTGAGACACATAATTGTGGGCCTTACCTATTCTTGGGGATCAAGGAAGCCTCCCTAGAAGTGGAAGAGCATTTGAAGAAGAAGGATGAGTCCATGCAAAGGCTCTGAGATGGGAAACAGCACGTCACAATGGAAGGATTTACAAGGGGCTGCAGTGTCTGGACAGCAGAAAGTGGGGCAAGCAGAGGTGGGAGAGGAAGAAAGAATTGTCAGCTCATACAGAGTCTAATGCATGCTGTTAAGAATTTTGGAGTTTGTTTCAGAAAAGTAGAAAGCTTTTGAAATGACTATTAGACTTGCCTTATTAATAGTTACTTAGTGGGCATGCAGAACCTAAGTCCACTCCAGTGACATGGCTGGTACAAGAATAATCCTCATGGCACCGTCAAGGGTGGTGGAGGAGTGTGGATAGTTTCAGGATCTGCAGGAGCTGGAATTAACTGGACTTGGTGATGGATTGAAAATTGGAGTGCTGATGCATGAGATCCCAGGTGTCAGACATGACTAGGGACAAGAGAAGGCTGTTCACTGTGAAAGGAAAATAAATCTTGGGACCCCAAATTCACTAAGCCAAAGGGAAAAGTCAAGGTGGGACCTGCTTAGGGCCAATCTGCCTCCCATTCTATGCCTAAATAACATAGCCACTAAGATAAAAAAAAAAAAAAAAAAGCTACACACCTCCTTCACAAGGAATTTCCTTGTGGACAAAGGACAGATAGAACTCAAAGTCATCCCTCGGCTCACTGAGATAAATGCATATCTGATTGCATCCTTTGGAAAGGCTAATATGAAACTCAGAAGAATGTAACCATTTGTCTCTTACCTGTCTATGACCTAGAAGCCCCCTCTTCACTTCCAGTTGTCCTGCCTTTTCAGACAGAATCAAAGTACATCTTACATATGTTGATTACGCATGTGTCTCTAAAATGGGTAAAACTAAGCTGTGTCCAACCACCTTGGGCACATGTTGTTAGCACCTCCTGAGGTTGTGTCATGGGTACACATCCTTAACTTTGGCAAAATAAGCTTCCTAAGTCAACTGAGACCTGTCTCAGATATTTGGGGATCACATCGCTAAGGCAGAAAACACTACAAGAGGACAGGATTGTTGAGCAAGCATCCCCAGCTCAACTGGGGATGAATTGCTGAGCTTGGCATTGCTACAAACCTTGTGGTTGGAGAGATCTACTGTAAAGTTGTATTGTGGGTCTGGAGCTCAGAGGAAAGTCCAGTGCTGCATATGTGGATCTAGGAGTTGTGGGTATATAAAAGATGTCAAATTTATGGGAGTGATAGGCTTACCTACAAAACTGTACCAGGTTTATTTCCCAACGTGTGTGTCAACAAAAAGAGTCAAACTCTGTAAAATATCTGATGAGATTTATTCTCAAATATGAATGACTATGGCCTGTGGCATACCCATCAGGAGATCCTGAGAATATGTACCAAGGTGGGTAAGGCACAGCTTGGTTTTATACATTTAGAAAAGCATGAAATATCAATTAAATGCATCCTAAATGTATTTCTTAAAAATACATTGGTTTGGTCCAGAAAGGTGGGACAACTCAAAGGGTGGTGGGAGTGGGTGGCAGAGGCAGGGAGTGCTTCCAGGCTATAGGTAAATTTGAACATTTTCTGGTTGACAATTGGTTAGAAAGGAAATGTTCAGGTTAAGATAAAAGATCGTTGGAGACCAAGATTCTTTTGAAGTCTTATAGTGTCTGTCCTTAGACTAGATGACAAATGTTTCCTATCTAGACCTTTAAAAGGTGCTAGACTCTTTCCAGAGTAAGACTGGAAAGTAAATCACAATATCTAGGGTTAAATAAAACCCATCTGATGAGAATTTATAGTTTGTAGGGCATGACTCCCCAGAACCCTTAGACAGGAATTTGGGCAAAATGAAAAAAATCAGAGCTTAGTCCTCACGTGGCAAGCAAATGCATTAAGACACTAGGTTGCAGCAGAGAAGAAGGTTTAATAAGGCAGCCAAATGAAAGATGGGAGGAAACTTCAAATCTGCCTCCATGAGGAGTCCAAGAATAGGGATGAGGTTTGAACAAGTAGTGGACTGAGGTGAAGAGATCATTGATTGGTTGAAGAGCATAGGGTGAAGTCACAGGAAGCGAGATGAAGAATGTGTATTCTCATGTTGATTCCGTTCCTCCCTGGGGTCTTCAAACTGGTTGGCATCACCCATTTTGCTGTAATTCAGGATCTGAAAAACATCTTAAGCAATTCTTAAACAAAAAAGCCTTATGATTCTGATGTCTGAGAGTCTAGCTATGGAAACAATGAGAATTTAGTATCTAGTACCAAGGAGAATGCAAATGGTCAGTGTCTAGTGAGATGTGGCTAGTCCACACTGAGGTGTGCTGTAAGCATGATATGCACACTAGATTTTCGGTTAATAAGCAGCTACAGGAGGTGGGCCACAGTGCAGTCTGATGAATGCTTAATTATAAGTATTATATTTCTATCCAGAATCTGGCATGCAATTCTTTTTAACTCTGTGAGGGTGGTTTCGTACAGGCAGAAAATATGCACCAAGAGAAGCTCTGGTACAGCTTTATCTACAGAGTCTGCTCAAACTCAGCAACACTTTAGAGCTTTATTAGGTGGTAAAGGCTATATCCTTGGGCAGAAAGGGGTGGAAGAGCCAGAGAAAGTAAAACTTCAAAGTATTTTTCAGGTTTGGACAATAATCCTGGAAGACACAATGCCAAACACCATAATCCTTAATGTGTAAATTTCAAAAGATCAAAATCCCTAAAGTATAAATTAATTCTCTAACATACGAAATCCTGAAAATCAGGCCAGTGCCATGGCTCATGCCTGTAATCCCAGCACTTTGGGAGGCTGATGTGGGAGGATCGCTAGAGCCCAGGAGCTTGAGACCAGCCTGGGCCACATAAACCCAGTCTCTACAAGAAAATACAAAAAATACCAGGTGTGGTGGTACGTGCCTGCAGCTCCAGCTACTCTGGAGGTTGAAGGAGGAGGCTTGAGGCTGGGAGACAGACACTGCAGTGAATTGTGATCACACACCTGCACTCCTGCCTGGGTGACAGAGCGAGATCCTATCTCCAAAAAATTAATTAATTAATTAGACAAAAGCTCGTAAATCACAGTCACAAGATGGTTGCATTATGTTAGGCAGAATAGGGAATGCTCATTTCCATGTATATCAAATCAGGGAAGAATTTTTAAAAGAGCGGCACCACATAGAAAATCAACGTGAACATACTGACCATTTGAAGAAAGCCATGCCCCCGTCAAAAAGCAACCACTCATTACAAGGCAAGACTTCAAAATACAGTGAATGATCATGATAGCCAGCTGTTGTGGACTACCTATGTGCAATTGCCATCGTCTGTCCCTATGATACACTTTTCCATGTGTCATGTTTTCTTTTCAGTTTGTTTTTTAATTTTTTATATAGTTTTTTTGTTTTGTTTTGTTTTGTTTTGTTACTAAAAATAGGAATTGGAAAAACTTAATCCCTTGACTCATCTAGGGTTGCCTGCCCATTTCCCTGCTGAGCCGTGAGACTGCCTGATACCACAGCGTGCCGTCACGTTCAGATATGTCGGGGGTTCAATCCTATCCTGTGAAATAGAACAAATGACAGAACAGGGAATACTCAGCCTCCCCTCAACACCAAAGGATTTCACTCTCTTCAGAATAAGATGTGACAAAACAGTCACTGTGTTAGTCAGGGTTCTCTAGAGGGACACAACTAATAGGACAGATGTATAAATGAAGGGGAGTTTATTAGGGAATTGACTCACGCCATCACAAGGTGAAGTCCCACAATAGGCCATCTGCAAGCTGAGGAGCAGGGAAGCCAGTCTGAGTTCCAAAACCTCAAAAGTAGGGATGTTGACAGTGCAGTCTTCAGTCTACAGCAGAAGGCCCAAGAGTCCCTGGCAAACTAGTGGTCTAGGTCCGAGAGTCCAAAAGCTGAAGAACGTGGAGTCTGATGTTTGAGGGCAGGAAGCATCCACCATGGGAGAAAATGGAGGCTGGAATTCTCTAGTATATGAATGTTATGCGCTGGCAGCTGATTAAATGGTACCCACACAGATTAAGAGTGGCTCTGCCTCTCCCTGTCCACTGACTCTAACATTAATCTCCTTTGACAACATCCTCACAAACACTCCCAAGAACAATACATTGCATCCTTCAACC
This sequence comes from Callithrix jacchus, assembly GCF_049354715.1. Taxonomy (NCBI): domain Eukaryota; kingdom Metazoa; phylum Chordata; class Mammalia; order Primates; family Cebidae; genus Callithrix; species Callithrix jacchus. The sequence continues at coordinate 23,363,490 of NC_133508.1, read as the reverse complement.
CAATCAAGTTGCACTCAATATTAACCATCACAGTCACTAAGCTATGGAGAGACTGGGTGTTTTAGCCAATATCATTTTCTGTCTTTAACCACTTAAATAACTATGTGACAGACCCCTCCCCATGATATCCTTCGTCTTTTGGGTGCTTGAAAATATCCAAGACACTTGCCCTCAAAGAAAGGCACCCCACAAGGAAGGATAAGGCAGAAAGAGAGAGAAAGAGGGAGCCGTTGCAGTCGCAACAGGAACGAGGTGTTTCACTCTTTTTGCCCAGGGTGGTGTGCAATGGTGCAATCTAAGCTCACTGCAACCTCCGCCTCCTGGGTTCAAATGATTCTCCTGCCTCAGCCTCCTGAATAGCTGGGATTACAGACGCCCACTGCCACTCCCAGCTGATTTTGTACTTTTAGTAGAGATATGGTTTCACCATCTTGGCCAGGCTGGTCTCGAACTCCTGACCTCCGGTGATCCACCTGCCTTGGCCTCCCAAAGTGTTGAGATTACAGGTGTGAGCCACTGTATACCAGGCTCTCACACTTTCTGTGTCCTCCTGTGTCGCTCTAGAAAGGCAATACATCTATAAACCTGAGTTACTTTTCCAAACATTTTTCTTAGAAAAATATATAGAATGCTTGGATGTTTGCTCTCTCACTCTCCTAGCCATGCACTGTTTACAGAGTGTATGTTGTATACCCAGTTTGTCTTAGGCCAAGAGAAAACTTGGCTTGATCAGAAATGATCACAGCTTTGCAACATTCCATAGAAGTTGATTTAACTAAGAGTTATTTTCTCATCCTTATTCCACTCCTATCTAATGACCATGTGAAGAAAGAAGCAGATTCAGAAGGTATTTGAATCTATATCACCCTATATCTGAAACTAAATGAGGGAAGAGAAATACACATACACCCGATTTTTTAAGTAGTCAGGGACGTCCTTCTTTTAAATCAACTTTCCTTTTCTGGCATGTCTCCTTGAGGGCGTCTTCAATCTGTGAGTATCTATAATGTAGGTTCATGACGAGGACTGGAACTTCCCTGGAAACCAAAGGACTGTCTTTCAATGTGCACCAATTACTTTCACACCAACCTAATATGCAAGCGAGTCTGCTTTGCAGAGTGAGAGGCAAGAAAAGCAAGGTCTTGATATTTGTGATATCAAAAGAAAAATTCAAAGGGAGCATGAGGGAGCCTGTGGGGTTCTGTTAATGTTCCATCTCATGATCTGGAGTCTAGTTAAGCAGCAGTGTTCTTCATGAAAACTCATCAAAATGCACCCATTATTTATGCATTTTTCCTTATGTTTTTCTGCATCGTTAAATTGTTCACATTTTTAAAATCCATCATCTGGTCGGGTGCAGTGGCTCACACCTGTAATTGTAGAACTTTGGCAGGCCAAAGTGGGCAGGTCATTTGAGGTCAGGAGTTCAAAACCAGCCTGGCCAACATGGTGAAACCCCATCTCTATTAAAAATACAAAAATTAGCCTGGCTTGGTGGCGAGTGCCTTTAATCCAAGCTGCTCAGGAGGCTGAGGCAGAACGATTGCTTAAACCAGGAGAGAGAGGTTGCAATGAGCCCAGATAGCGCCACTGCACTCCAGCTGGGGTGAGGGAACAGGAGTCCATCTCAAAGAAAAAAAAAGCCATCATCTAATTTGTCTAACAAAAGTCTAAGAAGCAGATGGTGTCCAATCTAATCCAACTGGTGTTATCCAATATGGTACCCACCAACAACATGTGGCTGCTGAGTACTTGAGATGTGGCCAGTCCAAATTGAGGTGTGCTGTAAGCATAACATACACATTAGATTTTAAAGCCAGAGTATGAAAAGAAGAATGTAAAATATTTTATTAATAATTTTTGCATTGCTTTTATGTTGAAAGCATATATTGCAGATATATTGGCTTAAATACATTTTAAAAATTAATCTTGGTTATTTCTTTTTGCCTTTGTTAATGTGGCTACTAGGAAATTAGAAATTACGTATGTGGCTCTTGCTATCTTCTCTGACTCTTCCACTAGGCTGGGTATAAAGTTAGTTATTGTAGATCCTGGCCTCACACTCACACCTAATGGATAATTTCAATTCCCATAGAAATAGCACAGAATATTTTATATTCCAGGAGGAAAAATGACAATTACTAACTTTGATTTGTAAAGTTGGCTTAAATATATAACATTATACATGACTTTTTAAAAAAATTAGGATTCAGCTAACAGTGAATAGTGTAAAATGTTTTCAAGTTGAAAACAGTAAAAGTAACACTTCTAAAGTGAACAAATCTAGCTCATGACTATAATCCCAGCATTTTGAGAGGCCAAGACAGGAAGATCACTTAAACTCAAGAGTTCAAGACCAGCCTGTGCAACATAGTAAGAATCTAGCTCTACAAAAGAAAAAAAGTAGCCAGGAGTAGTCCTAACTACTTGGGAGGCTAAGGCAAGGGGATTGCTTGAGCCCAAAAGTTCAAGGTTACAGTGAGCTATGATTATGCCACTGTACTCCAGCCTGGGTGACAGAGCAAGACCGTGTGTCGAAAAAAGAGAAAAACAAAGAAGTCAAAATAATGGGGAAATCTGGATTCAGTCGATCATGAGTGCAGAACCACCACGGCTAAAGGAAAGAATATATCCTTTCTTGGGTTTACAGTCTCCCCCTTTGTCTTACATTTCTGCTTTCTGTTGGATCCTTTTTCAGAATTGGTATGCAGGCTGTGAGAAACATTCTTCCATCAGCAGGATCTGGCACTATAGCAGGCTCTTCAGATAGCAGGGTTGACATTTTTAAAATTCGCCCTGGATTTGTTAAGTGTTTTACAGCTGAGAAGCCAGATGAGCTGAGTTTTCACTGTATAAATTTTGTAAAAGCGCAGAGGCAAGTATCTCCTTAAGAATTCTTATATTCTGTGGGCCATATCATAGACATATTATTAATATATGTGTTCTTTTGACTATTCATCTAAAAATTGCTAATTATATATAAAAGCACACCAACAAAAGCATAATCATAGATATACATTATTTGATCTATATCCCAGTTATTGGTAAACCTTGAAACTAGTTACATACTATTCCTAGAAAAATCAAAATTTGTCCCAAAAGTGTTAGACTCAAGTCAAGACCAGAAGTGCTTAAGTAGGCTTAGGAAAATCACAGTTTCTTCCATGACAGTCTCCAAGAAAACATCTATCACGGAAGTTTGAGAAAATTGGGCACAGAAGCAAGAGTGAAGGACGAATCACAGCAATTGCCTTCAAGCTTTCTCCCATTTGCAGAGATTCTAATCCTTACTCTAAAAGGAATTATTTTCCTGCAAGGGGTTTGCAGTGAGAACATTAGTTTTTGTTTTTTAGAGACAAGCTAGAGTGCAGTGGTACACTCTTAACTCACTGAAACCTCAAACTCCTGGGCACAAGTATTCCTCTCGCCTCAGTTTCCTGAGTAATTTTTTTATTTTGTAGAAAGGGTCTTGCTATGTTGCCCAGCCTGGTCTCATACTCCTGGCCTCAAGCGATCCTCCTTTCTTGGCCTCTCAAAATTTTTGTTCTTTTTATATGTAACACTAACCATTTTATGTTCAACAGTCATTGGAGAAATCAAAGATTCAACAACTGTAGGACAAATACTCTTTGAAAGCAGCAACATTGTCTAACAAATTTTACTTGATATTCAACTTAACTATGATATTCAGAACAAAAAGATTGGGGAAAATAAGAGAGGGAGGAAAGAAATGAGACTGTCAAATCAGGGAGAGAGGAGGAAAGAAAATGATTGGTGTATTTTCTGGAAGTAATGAAAGCCATCAACCTGAGTTTGTCTAACACTTGATCTGAATGATAAAGAAAGACGGTACTCGTGATATCAGAAGGGAATTCCAGTTTATTAACATCTCACAAAACACATCAGCAACCTATTCTAGAAGATGCGCTACCATACTTATGTCAAGATTTTTCCAGTATGTGAATCATAGGATTCCTCCTTTTCTACTTGTAAAACCCATCCAAGTTCTTTGGAAATTTCTCTGATTACAGGAAACAGCAGATAGACTAATGAAATATCTGTAGTTATATGATGCCTACTAGTTAATTTTTAGAGCCTCTTAGGTTGAGAATTTAAAGTCTATCATTCTCGTATCAACCCAAAAGGCATCTCTTCCAGGCATTTGTTAACTAGCCCCTCAGCACACTTTAGGGTAATTTTATGTATCCACTTGACTGGACCACAGGGTGGCCAGATGTTTGGTCAAATATTATTCTGGGTATGTCTGTGAGTATGTTTCCAGATGAGATTAGCATTTGAATTGGTAGACCTAGCAAAGCAGTTTATCCTCCCTAACATGAGTGGACCCCATCCAATCAACTGAAGACCTGAACAAAACGAAAAGGCTGAGTAAGAGAGGACTCCTCCTGCCTGACTACTTGAGTTAGAACATGGGTCTTTTTCTCCCCTTCAGACTCAAACTAAAACATCAGGTCTTCTTGAGTTTCAAGCCAGCTGGCTTTCAGACTGGAACTTACTCTGTCAGCTCTCCTGGTTCTCAGACCTTTGAACTTGCATTGAGACGATGCCATCAGCTCTCCCTGGTCTCCAGCTTGCCAAGTGCAGATTTTAGGACCTCTGTAATCACGTAAGTCAATTTCTTGTAGTAAATCTGTGTATGTAAATGTGCATATTTACATACACATTGTATGTTTACATGTATGTGACGCCTATGAATGGATGGCTTCTTTTGGACTCGTATGCAGCTCTAGCTCTGTCCTGGGGAGAGGAAATTTGTGGGAAAGGCCTTTTCATTTCTCCAGCTACTTCATTTCTCTTAGGCAGATGGTCTTTGCTGCCCATAGACAGGATTGACTTGTTGCCCCTGCCCATCATTTTCAGAGGGGAACAGGTGTACACCATCCCCAACTATCCCACGTCACGGCACCTGCTCTGAAGCAAATACACACAGGAATCCATGAAAGTCTAAGCAGTTCTTGATCAAAGGGGTTTGAGTGCCTTCAGATTTAGGATGTGCTGGGACAGGTGAACAAGTTTATATTTTTTTCATTTACATCATTTTGTCTTTATTTCTTGAAATGAAACACCCTGATTGTATTATGTACAGAGAGTATTCACATGCTCCCTGACCAGAGTTACTTTGCATTGGAGAAACTCACATCCAAATCACTTCTCCAATTCTGAAAGAAAGAGGAAGATGGTTCTGGTGACATCAGAAGGGAATTCTGGTTCATTTACATCTCACAAAACACACCAACAGCCTAATCTAGCAGATGAGCTATGATACTTATACTCAAGATTTTTCTAATATGTGAATCACAGGATTCCTTCTTTTCTGCTTGTTTTCCAATATAAGTCTATAAAATATATTGTGTCAAGTGATAATCCCTGGCAGTAAATGACAGTGTATTTCTGCCAGTAGGGAACTAGCATGATTGTACTATATGAAACTGGAGATGTGATCCTTAATTACTCCATTTTTCTTTCACTTTATTTTACTTGGTGACATATTAATCTCTCCAGATCTGGTTTCTTGTGGAAGAAACTGAGATTGTGCACTAGAGTGATTTTTTTCCTGTGTATCTTTCTACCCTTATCTTTGTAAGAAGCAGTAATTTTCTACAAAAATTTGTTGCTCCACTATTAAATTTTAGAAACCAAGACCTACTATCTAATATACATCACTTATTTTCAGGCTGCTTTATTCCTGGAGGCAAAAAAAAATACCCTTGAATGATTTTTCTTTTCTTAATTTAAAGGAAGGTGAAAATGTTTTTTCTCTTTTTTAAATTAAAGGAAGGTGATTTATCTGAGAAGAATTGTCAACAAATAAATGATCACAGGCCCTGTACAATCAAGTTGACTGAGAGTCAGATTAGTGTAGTGTCCAAGTACACAGACACTAAAAGGAGAAAACACAGTATTGAATTCTGGCTCTTTAGCTGAGTAAATGTGTACCTTTGGGCACAGCATTTTACCCCTCTGATCCTGTCTCTTCATCTATAAGAGGGGAAAACAATGTCCAGCTCACAGATTTGTAAGAATCAAGTGGGATACGTTTTGCATGTGTCTGGCACGTGGTATTCATTCATTCAATGTCACCTTTTATTATTTACCATTCCCCACACAAACTATTTTGAAGAGTAACCTTCAGATTATTCTACCAAGCACATGAGGAAAATATAGAGGGGGCTGATGAGAACTGGGCAGGATCCCAAGTTTTCTGCTAAGCAGTTTGGAGTTCAAGTCAGGGTTACCATGTAAAAGGACCAAGATGTGGGTTTTATGTTCTAAGGAATGGCTGTGGCCAGGGCTTGGAAATCAATCGCCTCTGGTTTGAAATGCTAGCATCATAGCTTTCCAGCTGGGCGATTTTGAGCACGCCATTTAATTCTCTGCAATCCCATTTATAAAATGGGAATAATAATGTCCCCTATAAGGAGGTGGTGAAGAATGAAATGTGATATTATATATAAAACATTTAGCATAGCACCTAACAGTAACATGTCAACAAGTGATAGTAGCTATATTTAATATTGGGGAAGGGTTTATGTTTTCTTTGTTAGTGCTGATGTTCTTTAGGCTGGTCCAACTTTTCATGGGCTGGAGTGTTTTGCAACTCAGTGTGCGATAAATTTCCAAGCTCCTCTCTAGACCTGTGGGGTCTATAACAGCAGAAATCATTTCAGACCCCACCAGACAATAGGTTGGTTTATTGTCTTCCTCTTGGGTCTGGCTGGAGAAGCTCAGGACCGGGTTCTGGTGAGCTAACATGTAGAAGGAAGCCACTGGGAGGTGTTGTAGGAGGCCATAGTTCACAATATCTTTTCTGCATTCCACGTAACATGAGAAACATCAACCCACAGGTGAATCTTTAGTTAACGTATTAAACTACCTTAAAATAGGTAATTGAGTAGATGATTATGTTTTACATGTTCTCATTCTCATCAAAATGTTGCATTGGTCATTGTATAACTTCTGTAGCGACAATGTGAAGCTGTGGATTTGAGTAGTTCTGTGACACTTCTACATCTCTTTGGGCACAGTGGATTAGACGGCCGGACACATAAAGGGTTATTTACTAAGAGGAATTAGTGGTGTCTGTAATCATCATTATTGCAAAAAATAGCTTTCTTAGCCTGGTCTAGGTGATTCTGCATGTGTAGTGACAGTATAACAAAGAATCGCATTTACATGTTTAATTCAATCTAATTTTTTCCAGATTATCTTGTTCATTTTTAATGTGTTATTTTATCCAGAAATACTTCCTTGCATATGATTTTTCTGCATAATAAGATCATTTAGAAATGTCTAATGGGATCCAGATATATTGTTCTCACTGATTTTCTGTTATGGGGAACTTACAGAGCTTCCTTTTAGATACTTGAAAACATTCTGTCCAGGTTTGAAAGAGGCAGGTGGACATATAACTTCCCCTTACATTCATTCATAAAAACTGATTCGAGTGTTTTTTTAAAGAAAATCCACAAAGGTTTTCCCTTCTCTACCCAAACACCTTTATCTCTAGATTTCAAATTGGTTATTTTACATCTTCTTCTTATTTAAATCAATTAAAGTTTTGAATTAGAAAGAAGGGAGTTTGATTAAATTACTTTACCAAAGCAGTAAATCAACTTGGGACTAAATTTTCTTAAATTGCATGTGTTCTTTCATTGTTCACTCAGTCCACAGGTTTTAAATTTATTTATTTTGAGATGGAGTCTGGCTCTTTTGGCCAGGCTGGATTACAGTGATGTGATCTCAGCTCCCTGCAACCTCCACCTTCTGGGTTCAAGTGATTCGTCTGTCTCAGCCTCTTGAGTAGCTGGGATTACAGGTGTGTGCCACCACACCTGGCTAATTTTTATATTTTTAGTAGAGGGGTTTTTCACAATGTTGGCCAGGCTGGCCTCAAACTGCTGACCTCAAGTGATCTGCCCACCCTGGCTTCCCAAAATGCTGGCATTGCAGACGTGAGCCACTGCACTCCGCTGATTTTTTTTTTTTTTTTTTCAGACAAGGTCTCACTCTGTTGCTTAGGCTGGACTGCAGTGACACAATCACAGCACATTGCGGCCTCCTCCTCCTAGGCTCAACTGATCCTCCCACCTCAGACTCCCACACAGTGGGGACTACAGGCCTGTGCCAAGCCCAGCTAATTTTTTTTTTATAGAAACTGGGTCCCACTTTGTTGCACAAGATGGTCTCGAACTCCTGGGCCCAGGCAATCCTCCCGCTTCACCTCCCAAAGTGTTGAGATGAGATTGCAGGAATGAGCCGCTGTGACCAGTCTTTACTGAGCAATCTTTATTGAGAACTGACTGTTTTAAGACATTAGGTAAAATACTGTGAGTGAAATGGAGATAGATTAGTAACCGTCAGGGACTTCCCTCTGCAGATCTGTAGTTTATAGGGAAACAAGATTTAGATGCAAATGCTTGTAACAACATTTACAGAGAAATCATGTGGACCAGAGGACAGGAAGAGAGATAAAGTGTCAGCTGTTGGAATTTGGACAGCAAGGGATTAGTCCTGGCTTGAGGGAGTATTTGTACCTGCCTTTGTGTATCCTTGCCAGCATTTTCTATCTCTGAATTCATTCTTTCTTTCACTATTTAATGATGCTCTTACCCTCTAGAAAGGTTGGACTAAAAATTGTGACCAGGCAGGTGTGATGGCTACAGTACCAGCTACTCCAAAGGCTGGGTGGGAGGATTGCTGGAGGCTAGGAGTTCAAGACACGCCTGGGCAACATAGCAAGACCATTGTCTTGATACCAAATAAAAAAATTAGCTTGGCATTATAGCACATACCTGCAGTCCCAGCTATTTGGGAGGCTGAGGCAGGAGGATCACCCAGGCCAAGGAGTTCAGGGCTGTAGTGAGCTATGATTGTTCCATTGCACTCCAGTCTGGGCAACAGAGCAAGGTCCTATCTACAAAAAAAAAAAAAAAAAACCAAGGGCAGATATTTCACTGGCTCTTGCAGGGCAAAACAGACATAGACTCTGGGATATACAACATTTACAAGAACCAAAAAAATAATAATCCAAGTCCTGATTTTGGATTTAAAAATTAAGTTCTTGTTGTCTGCACGTTAATTTCAAAATAGCCCTCCTCAACATTAACATCTGTAGACGTTTGACCTAAGGTTTGAAACATTAGGAAATTGATTCTCTCTCTCTTTCTTTTTTCTTTTTGCTCTTGTTACCCAGGCTGGAGTGCAGTGGCACTATCCTGGCTCACTGCAACCTCCGCCTCCTGGGTTCAAGCAATTCTCCTGCCTCAGCCTCCCAAGTAACTGGGACTATAGGCACACACCACCACACCCAGCTAATTTTTGTATTTTTAGTACAGATGAGGTTTCGTTATGTTGCCCAGGCTGGTCTTGAACTTCTGACCTGAAGTGATCCACACACCCCCAGCCTCCCAAAGTGCTGGAATTACAGGTGTGAGTCACTACACCCAGCTGATTCTCTTAACTGATAAAGGCCAAAAGGAGCAAGGACTGACATTGACCAAGGCCTGACCTCCACAGAAGTGCTCCCAGTACAGGGAAGCCCCAGGAGTAGCAGAGAAAAACTCAGGCTGAAATGTTTGCAAACAGACATCATCAAACACAGCGTTGGCATGAAGGAAACTCAGAGCACATGAGTCACTGCCTCAATGGAGGAGTGGGAAGACCAGCCTCGCCCTGCTGGTGAAGACCAAACTTTAAAATAACCCTACTAAATTAGAAAAGTGGTCAGGATGCTTTTTAAAGTTTGCTGAAGTTAAATGCAGGATAGGAGTCCCTCCAGGAGAGGGAAGTGAAGTATACAAATAGAAGATGAGCTGTGACTGGCTACAGGGAAGGACGTCTAGAAAGGAGCCAGCAATGAAAATAGATAAGCTGGAGTCGGTCATAACAGCAGCTTTTTAAAGATTTCACAGTGCCAAGATGCAAAACCAAGTCCCAGAGGAACCATGAGATCACCCTCCCACTATACATGGTACTAGTGAAACTTTTCTGCGAGCACGGTGTCCATTCCTGAGTTCTAGAGTTAAGGAATGTGGAGAACTTGGCGACATCCTATCCCTAAAGTCAGCCAGGATTAGGAAGTAGGACTTCTGCAAACAAGTAAGGGCTGAAGATTGTTCACTGTGAAGAGAAAGCCAGGAGGTGATTAAATTGGAATATTTAATTGGCTAGATTTTGTGTGTGTAAATGTGTGTGTGTATACATATATTTTTTAATTCAGCTATTTTTTTCACTAGGGTACAAACAAACAATGCTTTGGTTATAATACAAATATTTAGGGTTAAACATTAAGAGAATTGTCTAAAAATGGAGTTCAAACCCTAGTTTGAACAAACTCTTCTCTAAATTGAAAGCCGTTTGCTTAGAAATCAGAAGCCTCCTTGGAAGGCTTGATCTTCTTGGTCTGATTTGACTTAACATTGGTAGGGATTAGTGCCTAACGGTTTCTTTTTCTTCACTCCATTATTATTTTTCAGGCATTTTCCTTCTTCCTGGTCTACAGTTTATGATAGTGTCCTCCCTTATCTACAGTTTTACCTTTTGTGGTTTCAGTTACCTGAGGTCAACCACAGGCCAAAACTATTAAATGGAGAATTCCAGAAAAAAATAATTTATAAGTTTTAAACTGGGCACCATTCTGAGAATGGTGATAAAACCTTGCATTGCCCTGCTCCATCCCCCCTGGGACATGAATCATCCCTTTGTCCAGTGGATCCACACTGTGCTACCCACCCACTAGTCATCAGTATCATCTACTCCTGACATCCAGCCACTGCCATCATCATGGCTCGATGATCCAGGTTCAGTTAGGAGGGATGGCCCTCCTAACTGTCAGAAAGTCAACAGTAGCCCAGGCCTGCATCACAGTGCCTAAGTCATTTACCTCACTGCATCTGATCACAAAGGCACTGTGGTATGTCACATCATCACAAGAAGGGCAAGCACAGAACAGTAAGATATTTGGAGAGAGAGACCACATTCCTACAACTTTTACTGCAGTATATTGTTAGAATTGTTCTATCTTATTATATTACTGTTGTTAATCTCTTACTGTGCCTAATTTATCAATTGAACTCTATCATAGATATGTATGTATGTGTAGGAAAAACATAATATCTACAGGGTCCAGTACCATCCATGGTTTCAGACATCCACTGGGGGACGTGGAACACATCTTATGCCGATAAGAGGGGACTACCATATTCTCCTGTCTGTGTTTGTAACAAGAATGCCGCACTTCTGGGCACTGAGTTGCCTCCCAGCCCTTTCCCCTCTGCCGTCACAGAAACCCTCCCACCTCCTCTGCTCTTCCTGAGCTTCCTTCACACATCTTGCATCAGCCAAAAGCTGCCTCTTCCCAGAATACACTGCTTCTGATTGCCCTAGAAGGCCCTTCTCCCACATGCACCCTAGTATGGAGGTGGGCTGCCATTCTCCTTGCTCTTTGTTCTGCTTATATCCACTACTATTGTTTCCTCTTGCAAAAATTCTCGCTTTTTTGGACTTCATGGTTTTTCAGCTCTCCCACTCCTTCTTGTTAGTGTCTTCCAGCCAATTCCTGGTCAGTCCCTTCACAGCCATTTGTCAAAGTCTTAGCCCCTGGACTCCAAGTCCCACCATCATGCCCAATAACTTCAACAAACGCATGGCACTCCACTGTACCAAATGGCCTCTGATTCCTCGCGTTCTCATCTGCAGTAGCTCTTCCACTCCACTCAAATCATCCACCACAGTGCACACATGGTGGGCCTTGCTGTCACTCTGCCGTACCCCACTTTGAGAGTCACTGAAACAAACGTCCTCTGAGCACCACTACTTCCCCTTGCCCTTGCTGGCTCAGCTCCTCCCACCCACTGAGGACATCCCATCAGAATTTCAGGCTGGCAGTTCCGTCCTCAGTCTCTCAGTGCCTTGACCTTGCCCTGTCTGCACATCCCCCTCATCTGGCAGATGCCAAGGGTTCAGCAAGTTTATAGCCCTTTTGCCAATACTGTCTATTCCCTTGCCCTTTGAGCTTTTTTTGTTGTTGTTGTTTCCCTCTATTGGCAAACTCTCACCCCTAATGAACCCAAGTATTTGGATTCCAGCCCCCAGGAGCTGAATCCTTCTGAAGAAGGCACACAATGGAGCAGACTGGCTTTACTGTATAAAAATAAATCTCAGGGCTGGGTGCAGTGGCTCATGCCTATAATCCCAGCACTGTGAGAAGCTGAGGTGGGCAGATGACCTGAGGTCAGGAGTTCAAGACCAGCCTGGCCAACATGGTGAAACCCCATCTCTACTAAAAATACAAAAATTAGCTGAGCATGATGGCCCCATTTCCTTTGCACAAACCTGGCCATTAAATATCCATCATGTGATGCCAGAACTTTTTCTTGTGAAAACACCTGTAATCCCAGCTACTTGGGAGGCTGAGGCAGGAGAATTGCTTGAACCCAGGAGGCAAAGGTTACAGTGAGCCCAGATTGCACTACTGCCTGGCAACAGAATGAGACTCTGTTTCAAAACAAATAAAAATAAAAAAGAATCTCAAATGAACCCTCCAGCCTGGGCAAAAGAATGAGACTGTGTCTCAAAAAAAAAAAAAAAAAATCTCAAATGGACCCTCTTAAGATATATTTTGATTAACTCACTCTCCTGCTTTCCATCAAAACTCCTGCAAAGATTGTCCCCTCCTTTGGTGACAGTTACTCTCATACCACATGCACACACAACCATATGCATCTGCCCCTTCTTCCGCATACTCAGCAGAATGTTTGCCTGCTACAGCACAAGGAAAAGTGACACGGCAACTGGAGGACTCTGTGATTGTTCAGAGCGCTCTCTTTCCTGGGCTTTCGCGGTACAGGACTTTTTTTGTCTTGCTCTCACCTCTCTGGCTACACCATTTCCTTTGCACAAACCTGGCCATTAAATATCTGCCATGTGATGCCAGAACTTTGCCTTCACTCTGTGTGCTTTTCTTAGGCATTCTTTGCAATGACAGACTTGCACAGATGACTCACAAACGTGTATCTCCAGACCAGACATTCCATCGGCGCCTCTGACCCATCTGCCTACCTGTCAACCTGTCATCTCCATGCAGGCGTCACAAAGGCACAGCAAGAGTTCCTAACTAAACCGTGCATCTTTCCACCTTCCAATGCATGCACTTCTTCTACTTCTCTTATTTCAGCAAAAGACACTGCTATCTTTCCTGTTCTCCAAGCCAGGTATCTAGACATCATTCCTAACCTCCCTGTCTCCCTCACCCACATATTGATTCTAACACCTTGTCCTGCTCATTTTACTGCCTGAATACCTCTCAAATCCATCTCCACGTGAACCCAGGCAACCATCACCCCCAGCCTGTGTGATGTCAGTAGCTTCTTCCTGCAACTGCTTAGACTGCCACACTATTCATCCTGTAACTATACTTTACCCTTCTCCACTCAGAAACCAGAGTGATCTTTTCAACATAATTCTGAGAATGCAGCTCTTCTTCTAAAACACTTCAACAGCTTCCATTGCTCTAAGAATAAAGAGAAAACTCTTTATCCTGCTATTTCCTGGGACAGATGCCCTTGGTGGCTGTTGAGGGCATGCTTCTTCATGCCACAGCACCTTTCTCATGTTGTTACCCCTATTTGGAATTGTCAAGTTTTCTAGCAGAGACTTCTCTTGTGGTTCTACTTGTCAAATTGTCACCACACAATCAGTGGGCTCACTGCCTGATGCACATAGAAGCCAATATGATGGCACCAGCGTTTGAGAAAAGAGAAGCTTGTAATTTAACTCGCAAGAAGAGGGGAGGAAATCCTCAAATTTGTCTCCGGGAACTAGGGGCTGGGGCAGGGTTCAGAAGCATAGGGTAATGAGGTGTGATCTGATTGGATCTGGCAATGAGGTGATGCCAGGGGGCATGAGCTGATTGGATCCTGCCATGGGGTGATGACAGCACTCAATCTGATTGGATCCTGGATCCTGCCATGCCGTGTCTGCTTCTTAATCGCGTCCCTGCTCCTCAGGCTGAGCATTTAGGTTCCTGTGGTTGCACACTTGGGCATGGTCAGGTTCTGCAAGATTCAACCTGGGGGCCCTTGGCAACAGAGAAACAACTCACAACTTTATTAGGTAAAAGTTGAGCCAGATTGGTCTGGTGTGGTTAGAAAGTCTCCCTACTATAAAATACCCTTCAATATGGCTTCAGTTTGACAATTATCAGTATGATTATTTGACTAATATCTGTGTCCCCTTGCTAAAGAATGCTGCTCTGTGAGCACGGGGACCCTGTAGGGCCTGGATTCCGTGTTGTCTGCCTAGCACCTGACAAAGTGTCAAGCACAAGGTAGGCAATCAGTAAACATTTGTTAACAGAACAAATGAATAAATGATCAGTATTATGTGTTTGTGTATCTCTGCAGAAATATCAATTAATTTATTATCTAACCTATAACTTAATTCATAGGAGAGTTGATTTCTTTAAAATCAACTCTTGGCCAGGTGCAGTGGCTCATGCCTATAATCCCAACACTTTGGGAGGTCGAGGTGGGTGTATCACCTGAGGTTAGGAATTCAAGACCATCCTGGCCAACATGGTGAAACCCCATCTCTACTAAAAAAATAAAAATTAGCCAGGCATCCTAGCGGGTGCCTGTAATCCCAGCTGTTCCGGAGGCTGAGAATCTCCTGAACCCAGGAGATGGAGGCTACAGTGAGCTGAGATCACGCCAGTACACACTCCAGCCTGGGTGATCAAGATTCTATCTCAAAAAATAAATAAATAAAATGAAATAAAGTCTTTGCTGTATAAGTAGCAGATCATAAATTGTTTTTACCCTACATCTCCCTCTTAGATAACAAAATAGGCAAATATTCTTTTGGCAAAGCAGCTTTGTTGCAGAGTTCCCTAATATTATATAATATTATTCCACTTACTGTGGAATTTGAAATTAAGGAAATATTTGGGTTTTCAGTTTGGACCTTTTGATTTCTCTTCCTTTTTTTCCACTCACTGATTTGCATTAAAACTTCTTCTTCTCTCTACTTACCAGGCTCTGCTTCCTAACAGAGAACTTCCAGGGTGAAAAGGCTTGTGGTTGGAGCTCAGCCATGTTGGTGCCGGGCAGTTATAGTCGCTGCATTGTGCAGGGCGGCGCCTGTGACTGTCAGAGCCCGGCAGCCTCTGCTCCAGCTCCGGGACAGATTGTTCTCACTGCTGTTGCTCTGATTAGTTGTTTTTCTGATTCTAAACTTGGCTTTGCAGTCTCAGTTATTTCCTATTTAACCTCACATGCAACGTGACATCTGGCCATGCCTCCTGAGAAGGCTTCTCTGATTCTGCCAGCTGAAATATAACTTGGTTTGTGTATGTGGGCAAGACCCTCCTGAGTCTGTCCCATGGGAAGGGGAGTAGGTTCTTCTGGTGACCTGGACCCAGACCTAAGCATATTTGCAGAATGGTTAGATTGGTCCTAAGGTCCCCTGCCTACCCAAGCATTCTGGCTTATTCCTCCTCCTCCTCCTCATACGCCCCACCCCAAGCCACTTCTCACTTGGGACCACTAACCCTGATGCAGCAGCTTCTTACCTTCTGGGGTTCTAGTCACTCCCCTCTCCTCTCTGTGTTGTCCCTCTCTGCCCAGCTATGTACATTTCCTTCACACACTCTTCTTCCTCGTGCCGCTAAGCACCTGTATCAATCAGGCCGCCACCTTGACATCTTCTCTTTGCACTTTGCCCACCTTCCTTGGGAAGTCTTTACTCTGGAATAGGTAACATCAACTTGAATCTTCATCCTGATTTTCAGATTCATATCTTCAATGCCACTTGCAGCGTTTACCATTTACTACTGTTTCACTGGACAGTATAACACACATAAAAGTGTATCAGGCAAAATAGGCTGATAGTACCATAGGAAGCAGAGAGCCTTGCTGTGGCCTTCAATTCCCATCACACAGGATCTCTTTGACTCCATTATCAAGCCCAGATATGCTTTCTTTGCAGAGGGGACGGGTTGCAATAATTATCCACCTGTGTGATCACATCTTTCTCAAGTGGCAAGTGACATTCTTGTCACACCACCAATATGGCTAGGATATGAGTATGCATGATACATTCTACAGTATATTCTCTCTTTTGAGGTCTAGAAAGATACAGAACTCTTATAACTGTAGGAAAAGAATCTCTTTGATAATATCATGGGAAATTGCTGTTGAAAACCCGGTGGTGGAAATGTTCAGGCACTAGCATAAAAATATGTTTGATATCTAATGTTGTTTTTGAATTTGCCCTTAAAATTTGGCACTATTTACAATTAAATGAATGGCTACAATGTAACTATTAATGATGACATGGCTGTTTGCTTTACAAAAGAAACATGATCCCCGGAAGTCCTTGGTTTTGTACTTAATTTAATTAGTGAATTGAATACCTGTCCCTTCAATTGCTCATTTACACTCTTGCTAAAGAAAGTGGCTAGCTTGTCGGAAGGAAGTACTTTCAAATTGGCTAATTAATTGGATCCATCGTTATGTGATCACTTTCCCATGGAAATAGCAAAAGGGCATTCTAAGGACAAACAAAAAATATCCGCACAGGCATCATACTTGTCATCAGCTCTAAAGTAATGTTATTTGTAGACATCTACTCAGTAAAAGAGCTGCTTGACTAATAGGGCAGATAGGCTTCAGGAAAAAAATGTATATATGAACATTGTGGTTATGTCTTATCTAATTAAAGAATGTATTAAAAACTAACTTTTAAATATTTAATATCAAATGAACATTCACAGATATGAACAGTGTTCACATGTAACAACTGGAAAAGAAAACAGGATCAAATTAAAGACAATGTCCCTGCAAAATTACAACTGTAAACACACACACACACACACACACACACACACACGTTTGTTTCATTTTTTTTTTTTTTTGAGATGGAGTCTTGCTCTGTCACCCAGGCTGGAGTGCAGTGGCACAATCGCGGCTTACTGCAACCTCTGTCTCCCAGGTACAAGGGATTCTTTTGCCTCAGCCTCCCAAGCAGTTGGGATTACAGGCTGTGCTACCACACCCAGCTAATTTTTGTATTTTCAGTAGAGATGGGGGGTTTCAGCATGTTGGCCATGCTAGTCTTGAACTCCTGACTTCAGGTGATCCACCTGCCTCAGCCTCCCAAAGTGCTGGGATTACAGGTGTGAACCATTGCACCTGGCAGGTTATTTATATATTTACTAGAAAAAAAATGGTGGGAGGCTGAGGAATTTAAATCTTTACAGGCTAAAAGTGAGGCAGGAGAATAAGGTCTGGAGCAGGAACAAAAGGCCGATTCCTACTGACTTCCTAGGACCAAATCAAATGGAAAAACGTCAGCTATGGCAGAAAATATCCTCTCCATTTACATAGGGCATATGCCAATTAACCAATGGAAACCTCTAGAGGATATTTAAACCCCAGAAAATTCTACAGTGGGGCTCTTGAACCCCTATACTGGGGCCTATTCCCACCCTGTGGAACTTACTTTTGTTTTCAATAAATCTCTGCTTTTGTTGTTTCATTCTTTTCTTGCCTTGTTGGTGGGTTTTGTCCAATTCTTTGTTCAAGATGGCAAGAACCTCGACACCTTCAACTGGAACAAAAGGATTCAAAAAAGCCCAAATTATGACCTAATGTATCATTCTACGGAATACACGGCATCGTCCTTTGCTTTGAACTGTATCTAAAGTAGCCTGCAATGATAGATCCTGGACATAGCAAGTCATGCCAGTGTTCTAACAACCTCACCAGCGACGCCACCATATTGCATGATTCAAGTCCACGACACCTCCATCCAAATTCCCTCCAATTCACAGTCAAGTCACTAAAACAACCACATTAAAAAAGGTCAAGTTACTCCTGATAGGCATACTAACCTGTGCGCTGTCTGAAACCCTGCTGGAGTCCCATTTCTGAGGAGGTGTGCTTTAGACTTCTCTAATAAAACGTTTTGTCAGTGGATGAGGTAGCTCACATCTGTAATTCCAGCACTCTGGGAGGCCAAGATGGGAGGATCACTTGAGTCCAGGAGTTCCAGACCAGCGTGGGCAACATAACAAGATTCCTGTTTCTACGAAAAGGTTTAAAGTGTTAGCCAGGCATAGCGGTGCTCGCCTGCAGTCCCAGCTACTGGGACGCCTAGTTTGCATGTTCTGAATAATACTTTTACTCCATTTGGAGTCTTTCCTCTCCTTCCAGCACTCCTTCATTGAATGAATGACAGAATGGACATGACAATAGATTCAGAGATTTGTTAGAAAGGGGATGTCATGCAAGAGGTAATGACAGGGTGCAGACCCTGGATTTCACCTGTGGTTTCTGGAGTCGATCTCATAGCTTCAGCCTCATAACCTGGCGTGATCTGTGCTGAGAATCGTGCTGTGGCATATTTCCAGTGCATCTCTAAGGATCAAGGTGCTTTCCAAGTTGGCTGAAGGATTCAGTCTAGTGAATGTGGTGGGTGGATGGATCAAAGCGAATGTGATTCTGGCTTCTTGCTTGTGGCTGCCATGTCCCTCACAGCTTGGAAGAACTGGAAATTGGTTTTTAATAAGGTAGAATTCGAAGTCACCTTCCTGTGAGACCAAAAGGGAAAAAAATCTGTTTAAAATGCAACTTTTCACAAACAGATTTTTTTTTTTTGAGACGCAGTGTCACTCTGTCACCTAGGCTGGAGTGCAGAGGCACAATCTCAGCTCACAGTAACCTCTGTCTCCCAGGTTCGAGCAATTCTCCTGCCTCAGCATCCCAAGTAGCTGGGATTATAGGTGCACGCCATCACGCTGACTAATTTTTGTATATTTAGTAGAGACAGGGTTTCACCATGTTGGTCAGGCTGGTCTCGAACTCCTGACCTTGTGATCCACCCACCTCAGCCTCCCAAAGTGCTGGGATTACAGGCGTGAGCCACCGCACCTGGCCCCAGATTTTTAAAATATGAGCTTTGCAGTATCCTTGTGAGTTTGGGAGGGAATGGTGGCTTATGGGCTAACAGCAAAGCAGGTGTGGTTCTCCTCAGCTCTGAGGCTTTCATTCTTGTGTTTATTTATGCATGCATACATGCATTCATTCATTCATATCAAGATGGGGAGAAAATTCATATTTAGTCTTTATGAGTTTAGACATAGATAAATCTGTTTAGATGTTGGGATGGTTATAAAATGCAACATTAATGACAAAAATAATTCTGAAAGACAAGATAAATAATATTTCTACATAACCACATGGTGGTGTTAGTTATGTCAGTCTAAAATACCAGATTATATCAACCCAAACTGGGAAGTAAAGGAATAAAATCTTGTTAAATTTTTCATCTGACCTAAAAGCAAGTCAGTAATTCTTTACGTTAAAATATAACGTAATTATTGACTTTAAAATGATAGAAAAGAAGTCTGGGTATTTTTGACTTTACTTAACACTTCTACTTTAAGTATTAGTGGAAACATAATACGCTCAGATCCCCTCTTCAGAAGGAAGGCATTATTCTAGCTGCTGGGAGTGTTGCCTGCCGAAGGCTCACAACTGAGTCCCTCCCCAGGAATTGCTTGAAATTGAAGAGGTTTCTTGCTCCTAAAACATTATTCCTCTCCAAGCACAGCCCACATCCATGCCTGGCCAATGCAGGAATAGAAATATTATATACGTAACTGCCCCTCAACCCCCTCCACCCCCACACCTCAGTTTGGAACATTCTAGAAGGGCCATCTCAATCTCAGAGCTCCATATAAGTTTAGCTGAGGTAACTTCTCTCTCAGCTCAGTCCTACATCCCTCACCTCTTTATAAATGCTGCTCCTTGAGTAGTACACTTTCTTGCAAACTTCTGCATGCTGATCTCTCATTGTTTCTTGGGGATCCTGACCTATGACAATAAGTGACTTCCAAATCACTGGAGGGTATAAAAAGCAAAGTCAACATAGTGATTATAAGTAAATAAATAAATAAATAAACTTCTAAGAGTATGAAGAATATTTTTTAGCTGAAAACATGGAACGAGATGACATACATGTATGTGTCAAATCTCCTCTATGAAAAGACAAAAGACACGCCAATGGATCAAAACAGCAAAATCCGACTTTGCTCTTTTGTCAGTGTTACAGTGTTATTTCTTTCATAGATGTCAGCCGAGGTCATTTTGACCTTTTAAAATTAAAATAAATCGTCCCAAGCCTTTAGTTCTATGTCCTTAGGGAAGCACAGCGCACTTCTCTGATATTTCTGCAAATTTCTGGGCACTTAACACTTCACTGTCACTTCTGCTCCTCTCTAGATGTTTGCTTTCTCTTAGGACTCCCGCATAACTCACACCCTTTCCTTGATTCTCCCTCAAGCCTCTCACACAAAGCAAAGGAGTGCAGCTCATTGTTTGGTTGAGGTGGGAGAGATTGTTTTAAATCGAGAGGATACAAATACCTGCAAATTGGATTTGATCATCATTTTCTGAAAGCTCCTTGACCACTGAAACTTACATGAACTCATGCAAGTTTCCTGAACAAAGACAATTTCCTCCCTAAACAGAACTCTGAGAGCAGCCAATATAATATTTTAATCCTGTTTTTATTAGAAAAAATCTGGAAGCTACTGAGAAGTCCAACTATAGGGAAAGAGTTACTTAAATGATGGTAGCTCCAGATGGTGGGAAACTCGAGACCCAATTTTAAATTTCATTCTCAAAGAATATTTAATGACTTGGTAAAATGTTCTTGGTATTGAATTGACAATTTTTTAAAAAGTAATTGTATAAATTTTGTAATCCAAAATATATATAATTTCATGTATATTCACATAAAAATTGAAAGGAAATGTACTAAATCACTAACTGTAGTTTCCAAATAGTATAATTTCTAGATAGTGAGATAGTTTCTAGATAGTGAAAATCATTAATTGTTAATTACCATTAATGGTAAATAATTTTATTTTTTATACCTTTCTGATTTTTTTTTTTTTTTTTTTTTCTGAGACAGAATCTCGCTGTCACCCAGGCTGGAGTGCAGTAGTGCACAATCTGGGCTCACTGCAACCTCCACCTCCCAGGTTCAAGCGACTCTCCTGCCTCAGCCTCCCAAGTAGCTGGGATTACAGGTGTGTACTACCACACCTGGCTAATAATTTTTTACTTAAAAAAATACATACTTCTTTTGGAATCAGGACAAATAAACAATACTTGTTTTGAAATACTTACTGGGGTTTACTCTGGGGATTAGAAATAATCATTAGCGGAGAGGAAAAACGTAATCATTTACATTATTCTGTCTTCACACCTGTTCATTTTTGTCAAGATGGGAAATCGGGGCCTTCTGAAAAGGGTGGCAGTATTTTCTGTTGCTTCACTGAGTATTTGTTGAAAGTGAGAAAAAGAGAGTAGAAAGTAATAAAAATTAGTTGATTGGTTCTGTGCTTGGAAATTCACAGGTGGCACAGACTTTATATTAAGTATAATTATTTTGTATTTGTCATATAATTGAATAAAGTACAATTTTGTGTTAAATGCAGATTATTTCTATTATCACATATGCAGTTGTCTAATTCATTTTTAAATAAATTCACTATTTAACTTTAATGTCATGTGCCCTTTAAGCTAAAAAATCATGAATTTTAAAAAATATTATGTGATATTTAAATTACAGAAAAAGGCATAACAGGGCAGCAGGGTCTCCTCTATGAATTGGTCATTGTTGCGACTACACCACTGATAATTATCAGTGTAAGACCATGGAATTACAGTGCTCTCCCTTTACTGACAGGACTTCACCTCCACACCACACTCCACCATGATAATTAGTTCCCTGTGACATAATCATGCAACTGTCCCAAGAACATGAAGGGTGCTAACTATGTCCAGTGACAAAGGTACTGTTTTAAATTAAGAAGCCAGTGTTTACTAAGAAAACAAAGTGGATAATGAGTTAAAACTGCTATTATTGAGATGTCTTTTATAAAATCTGAGGAAAAGGAAAGAGGAAAATCATTTCTGCCAATAGGATTTAGATTCTCCTTTTATCCACTCATCGAAATCTGTTAGAAAGGAGATTGTGCTGGGTGTGGCGGCTCACGCCTGTAATCCCAACACTTTGGGAGGCCGAGGTGGGTGGATCATGAGGTCAGGAGTTCAAGAACAGCCTGAGCAGTATGGTGAAGCCCCCATCTCTACTAAAAATACCAAAAATTAGCCAGGCATGGTGGCAGACACCTGTAATCCCAGCTACTCAGGAGGCTGAAGCAGGAGAATTGCTTGAACCCGAGAGGTGGAGGTTGCAGTGAGCCGACATTGCTCCATTGCACTCCAGCCTGGATGACAAAGTGGGACTCTGTCTCAAAAAAAAAAGAAAGATTCCTATAAGAGGATTTCTTGTTCTTGAATTTTCTTCATCTCAAACCAGCAGCACCCTCTTTGTCAAGCCAGAGATTGATTGGTTGGATTTGAAGGGGTTGCGTTTCCTGTCATGGGGTCCAGGGCTCCTTTGCTCAGAATCACCAAAGACCTTGTTCAAATGCAGATCCCGAGCCTTCCTCCAGAAATTCTGATTCCGCAGATCCAAAGTGGAGCCTGAGAATTCATTATTTTGCAAGTTTCCCAGTGATTCCTGTACACATGAAAGTCTGAGACCCACTGGGCCCAGCAATCCTCTATATAGTTTTAACAAACGCTTGGCAATGTTGAAAGATGAGAGCCTGGCAAGTTCCTAAGGCCTGTGGCTCACTGGACCTACAGAGGGTTTTCAATCCCGATAACAAAATGTCTTGCCTTATGAACTACAGTCCTGAGGAAACTGGTAAAAAAGATGGAGATGTCAAGAAATAATTTAATCTCTCCCCTTCCAGCCAGACTCAGTTGAAACTTAGTGCCATCACAGAGATGGTTTTCGTTTTATTAGTTCAGATTCACTAATGATGATGCTAAATAGTCTCAAAACACATAGTTTTATGTATATTTTGAAATATCATTTGAGTGAATATGTAATTTAATATTAGAATTATTCATACTTAATACACATAACATATTATGTGTGCATGTGTGTGTGGGTGCTTCAATCCCCATGCCAATAGTAAGCTGTAGACCACAGTTTTGTTTTTTTCTTTTTTATTATACTTTTAAGTAGTGGGATACATGGGCAGAATGTGCAGGTTTGTTACATAGGTATATACGTGCCATGGTGGTTTGCTGCATCCATCACCCCATCATCTACATTAGGTATTTCTCCTAATGCTGTCCCTCCCCATCCTTCCTACCCCCTTCTATCCGTCCCCTAGCCCCCCACCCACTGACAGGCCCCAGTGTATGATGTTTTCCTCCCTGTGTCCATGTGTTCTCATCGTTCAACAGCCACTTATGAGTGAGAACATGCGGTGTTCGGTTTTCTGTTCTTTTGTCAGTTTGCTGAGAATGATAGTTTCCGGTTTCATCCATTGTCCCTGTAAAGGACATGCACTCATTCTTTTTATGGCTGCATAGTATTCCATAGTGTATATGTGCCACATTTTCTTTATCCAGTCTATCATTAATGGGCATTTGGGTTGGTTCCAAGTCTTTGCTATTGTGAACAGTGCTGCAGTAAACATTCGTGTGCATGTGTCTTTATAATAGAATGATTTATAATCCTCAGGGTATATACCCAGTAGTGGGATTGCTGGGTCAAATGGAATTTCTATTTCTAGATCCTTGAGGAATCGCCACACTGTCTTCCGCAATGATTGAACTAATTTACACTCCCACCAACAGTGTAAAAGCATTCCTATTTCTCCACATCCTCTCCAGCATCTGTTGTCTCCTGATTTTTTAATGATCACCATTCTAACTGGCATGAGATGGTATCTCAGTGTGGTTTTGATTTGCATTTCTCTAATGGCCAGTGATGATGAGCTTTCTTTCATATTTTTATTGGCCTCATATATATCTTCTTTTGAGAAGTGTCTGTTCATATCCTTTGCCCAGTTTTTGATGGGATTGTTTTTCTCTTGTAAACTTATTTAAGTTCTTTGTAAATTCTGGTATTACTCCTTTGTCAGATGGGTTGCAAAAATGTTTTCCCATTCTGTTGGTTGCTGCTTCACTCCAATAATTATTTCTTTGGCTGTGCAGAAGATCTTTAATTAGATCCCTTTTGTCTATTTTGGCTTTTGTTCACAGTTTTAAAAATAACTTTTATTAGGCGGGCATGGCGGCTCATGCCTATAGTCCCAGCACTTTGGGATGCTGAGGTGGGTGGATGGCTTGAGCCCCAGAGTTCAAGACCAACCTGGGCAACATGGTGAAACCCTGGGCATGGTGGTGTGCACCTATAGTCTCATCTACTTAGGAAAATCACCTTAGCCCAGGGAGGTCAAGGCTGCAGTGAGCCGTGATTGTACCACTGCACTCCAGCCCGGGAGACAGAGTGAGACCCTGTGTCAAAAAAAAAACAAAAAACTTGCATTTTTGATGACTGTAAGCATAACACAGAGTTGTACAAGATTCAAACAAGATTGCAGAAATACTAAAAGTAGAAAGTGAAAATCTATCATTAACCCCTATTGCAAACAGTCAGTATATATATTAATGGATATACATGTGTGTATGTATCCAACATTTTTCTACACATATGGAACATTTTTAACATACACAGAATCATATAAAATGCAATGCTATGCCATTTAGCAATGCCTGTTGGACTTGCTTCTAAGGTAATAGCTCTGTCATGATAATAGCTACATAGTGTTCTACTGAATGGCTATATGATCACATTAGATTGTTCTACATTTCTATTTATTTATTTATTGAGACGGGGTTTCGCTCTTGTTACCTAGGCTGGAGTGCAATGGCATGATCTCGGCTAACCGCAACCTCCGCCTCCTGGGTTCAGGCAATTCTCCTGCCTCAGCCTCCTGAATAGCTGGGATTACAGGCACATGCCACCATGCCCAGCTAAATTTTTTTGTTGTTGTTGTATTTTTAGTAGAGACGGGGTTTCACCATGTTGACCAGGATGGTCTCGATCTCTTGACCTCATGATCCACCCACCTCGGCCTTTCAAAGTGCTGTGGGATTACAGGTGTGAGCCACCACGCCCGGCCCATTTCTATTTATCATAAACAATGTGGCACTTCATTTATCATAAGCAATTCTGGCTCCCACTTAGTCTTGAAAATTTTACTCGTTCTTCTCTTCCTCACGATTTCTTCCCTGACCCCCTAACTTAGGTTACTTCCCTGCTACGTAATTCATAGCACTTCATGTGAATCTTTCCACTGTAGCCTGATCAACTCAGGTGATCTGCCCTCCTCATCCTCCCAACGTGCTGAGATCATAGGCAGGAGCCACTGTGCCTGGCCAAGAAGTATTTT
Source organism: Callithrix jacchus (assembly GCF_049354715.1). Taxonomy (NCBI): domain Eukaryota; kingdom Metazoa; phylum Chordata; class Mammalia; order Primates; family Cebidae; genus Callithrix; species Callithrix jacchus. The sequence goes on along the minus strand of NC_133508.1, from coordinate 23,338,136 downwards.
TCAATGAGTTAATAAATCACTCTGCCCATTTCAGAAGTGGCTTCTGTAGGATAAACTCCTACAGAAAACTTATTGGAAAGCCCAAACCAAAAGCAATACTGTTTTATTTTTAATAGATTTCAGTTCCTATGCATGAAAATATTATTCATTACAGAAAAGCTCCCCTTGACTTTTCTAGATAATGTAGGTCACCTATAAATAGTAGTATGTATTAATATGTGACTTAAAATTAGCATTTATACATCGAAGTTATATCCTAGAAATGTTGACTTACGGGGTACATAATCAAAGAGTGCTAGGATCACTGCATTAGAAGCAAAAGATCCTTGAAGAAGGAGAGACCAGGCCCTAGAAGCGGGCATTCAAAGCCCTCCACTGTCTCACTCCCACTTTCTCTTCCAGCCTGTCTCCTGGTTTTCAGCCCCTGCCATCTATACTTCAGCTTTGTCACGTGTTCTTTATTTTCCTCACCCACCTTTTCCTTTCCCCTCTACTCTACGTCTGTTCACAGTTGGACGGCTCTTCTCCCCAGTCTTACCTGTCCTCTAACTGCAGCGTCAAATGTGATTTCCATCATAATGCACTCAGGATGGCCACCATAAAATGAATTATTTCCCTTATGCATTTGCCAACTCCTTTCTTCCTTGTACTATTGTAGTACTTACTATTAAGAACTTGCACTTTACTTTTTAGGCGGGCTCTCTCACTTAGATTAAAAATTCTTTTAGAGTACATAGACATTGTGACTAATAGATAATTAGAGATTTAGATGATTGATAAATAGAAACTCTTTATGAATGAACTATTTATCAAATAAATATTTACAGGGTATCCTCCATATGTGGGGCACTGTTCCAGGCTCAGGGTATCACAATCTTTAAAGAATCCTCTAAAGCAGAGGGAATTAAGATGGCAATAAATGTCTCATGTCATAATTACGTTAGCTATCCCAATAATTTAAAATTGGGTTTCTGACTGAATTTCTGTTTCATGACACTATCAGATATTCTCTTAATGAGTCTCTCAGTGTGTTCATTAATTGATAACAGTATCATCTCTATATTATATATTCAGGCTTTAAGAAGTTTATTGACTTCTCAAAATTCTATCTGCCAGTAAGAGTTGCCACTTCCAAAGTGGTGGGAAGAAGTCTCTTCTGCAGCCACTAAACTACCAGGCTTTACTCAGAGGTACAATTAAGTTCAAGATCAACACTATTCCTCATTCTTGGTTCTTTTTACAGATCAATACACAAACCCTCTACCACAGTTATAGAAGTCTCCACCTTCACAAATAAATAAGAGCCAGATTTGACAAGCCTTGACTTCCTTCTTCACTACCAGTAACTGCCATTCTCACTGCTGGAGACATCATGAACTTTATCACCAATCTTGATTAGATAGGCCAAGCATGGTGCCTCACACCTGTAATCCCAGCACTTTGGGAGGCCAAGGCTGGTGGATTGCTTAAGGCCAGGAGCTCAAGACCAGTCTGACCAACATAACAAAACCCCATCTCTATTAAAATTACAAAAATTAGCCGAGTATGGTGGCACACTCCTGTAATTGGGAGGTGGAGACATGAGAATTGCTGGAACCCTGGAAGCAGAGAAGTAAGCTGAGATGGCACCACTGTACTCCAGCCTGGGTTGACAGAGTGAGAAATAATAATAAAAATAATACTAAACTTGATTAGAAATTTCACTTCTATAAAGCCCCTCCTAGTTGTGGTAAAGTTGTGAATTTAGAATAGAGTGGCATCAAAAAATTTTGTACTTTCTTACAGCTGCTAGTTTCTTTCTATTTTTACAGCTGATGACAGCCTATTTCATCTAGTAGGCTATTTGTGCTGATAAGTTAAATATATTTTATCTTTCTAGTACTATCCTATTCTCTCTAACTCTCTTACCTCTCTTCTCACACAAACCAGAGGCAACAAACCAATTAACCCCATCTTTATACTGAGTAGAGAGGACAGGACTGTTTTGGTTAAATTTTTCCAAATCTTGAAGGTTTCTATATATCTAACTTCCCCCATACTCTTAATATTTATTCCTTCCCGTTTAAGGGAAAAGTTTCACTTTCCCTCTCTATTAGTCAGCTCCCCCCTCTAGCCATTTTTCCCCTAAAGTCACTTCCCTTGTTAATTCTCCAATAATCTGCTGTGTTTAAACTATTTGTAAACGCACACTTTTAAAATAGCATGCCAGCACTACTCGAGTCATTAAATAATTTTTAGATCAATAAAGATCTGTTTAGAACCGCTCCTGGATTTTAGATTTTAAAACAGAAATTTATCTCACTTTCCTCCCCAAACAAAACAAAAACACAAACTTAGATTGTTTGTTTACTGTATTCTTGTCATCACATTAAATATTAAATGTTAGATGTGACCCTAGTTTATAAATAACCCTATAAGGAAGCTATGCTCTTATGCATTCATCTTTCATTCATTAATTCAATAAACATTGACATCAGCTCTGTATCAGGCACTGGGCTACACCATGTAGCTCCAGAGCACAGGGCTGGGAGTTCAACAGAGCTTCCTAACAGCTGCTACTCTCAGCAGAGCCTTATATTCCTAAGCTAGCTTTCTGCCTGACCAATCAAAAATCTGTTCTCTGTTTTTCTTTAGAAGATCACTGAAAATAATAAAAGGCATTAGGAAAACCAGTGGGTTTTTTTTGTTGTTGTTTATTTTATTTTATTTTATTTTGAGGCAGAGTTTCACTCTTGTTACCCAGGCTGGAGTACAATGGCACAATCTCGGCTCACTGCAACCTCCACCTCCTAGGTTCAAGCAATTCTCTTGCCTCATCTTTCCAAGTAGCTGGGATTACAGGCACATGCCACCATGCTCAGCTAATTTTTGCATTTTTAGTAGGATGGGGTTTCACCATGTTGACCAGGCTGCTCATGAACTCCTGACCTCATGTGATCAACCCGCCTCAGCCTCCCAAAGTGCTGGAATTATAGGCATGAGCCACCGCATCCGGCCACCCAGCATTGTTACTCATATTTTTAATACTAGCATTTATGTAGCCAATCTGTTAATTTCTTAATGTTTTTGTTTTTAAAAGTTTACAGAGAGAAAATTCCCTTCCCAACCCCACAAAATCTTATAGTCCAATATTTCTTACTTGAAATTATATTTCTTTATGTCATGTGGATTTACAAAATTCATTTTTTGGCTTGTATTCAATTAGTAAAAGTGACTCTCTTTATGTCTTTATAACATGGGAAAAGATGGCTAAACCAACAAAATTTCTTAGATGTGTAAAGTGGGGTGAGATGCCTGGAAAAGTTAATAACAATAATGTCAACAGAAAAGAATTATTATTATTTTTTTTTTTTTGAGACAGAGTTTCGCTCTTGTTACCCAGGCTGGAGTGCAATGGCGCAATCTCGGCTCACCGCAACCTCCCCTCCTGGGTTCAGGCAATTCTCCTGCCTCAGCCTCCTGAGTAGCTGGGATTACAGGCACGCGCCACCATGCCCAGCTAATTTTTTGTATTTTTAGTAGAGACGGGGTTTCACCATGTTGACCAGGATGGTCTCGATATCTTGACCGCGTGATCCACCTGCCTCAGCCTTCCAAAGTGCTGGGATTACAGGCTTGAGCCACCGCGCCTGGCCAGAAAAGGATTTTTATAGCAAGAAAGAGAGGGATCTAGTACCATACAGCTAGAGGCAGAAGAACCCCTTAAATTCTTACAAATGATCCATGAACCCATTCAGAGAGTTGGATGCCCTAGTTTGAGACTTCTGTCAAGAGCAGTGACCCAGTAGTCTCAAGAAAAATAACTCCTAAGAGATATTGGCATGTACAGTTATTGAGAAAGAGGAATCTCATTGATCTGAGCCTAGGCAAGTAGCCATTGTGTAGAACGCAACAATGGTGGCCAACCTGACTGCCAAGTGAGAGGATGTGCAGTCGTGATATTTGTGGTTAAATGATTACTGTACTCTCCCCGGTTACTGAGGGATTTACATTACAAGTAGGGGAACTTCCTGACAGCATACTAGTTGAACATTCAGGTGAAAGCTATGCCAGGTATATTTAGGAATTGCCCTAAAATGACTGACTCTTCATCTGTATGTCCATTGTATACATATGTTCCCATTGTAAAAACATTGTATTGTTATCAAATTATATTTGTGGAATTATATAATATCCTTAAATAAATCAACATTTATTTAAATACCAATGCAGACCAGGCACTTTGCTAGGTATTGGGGACACAAAAATTAAGGGGGACAATAAACCTGTATCCCCCTTAATTTTTGTGTCCCCAATACCTAGCAAAGTGCCTGGTCTGCATTGGTATTTAAATAAATGTTGATTAAATTACATTTTAAATATGGAATTATTTGGTAATTTCCATAACACTTTTCTATTATATAGATAGAGAACCTGCGGTAAAGAAAGGTTTCATTTTCTGCTAAAGCTATGAAACATTAAGTTTCTGACTATGGAGAAAGATCAAACTTACGTGGTGGCTCACGCCTGTAATTCCAGCACTTTGGGACGCCGAGGCCGGTGGATCACGAGGTCAAGAGATCCAGACCATCCTGATCAACATGGTGAAACCCCATCTCTACTAAAAATACAAAAAGTTAGCTGGGCATGGTGGCATGTGCCTGTAATCCCAGCTACTCAGGAGGCTGAGGCAGGAGAATTGCCTGAACCCAGGAGGCGGCGATTGCGGTGAGCCGAGATCACACCATTGCACTCCAGCCTGGGTAACAAGAGCAAAACTCCGTCTCAAAAAAAAAAAAGACATGCATCTGATTTTTACAGATAGGTATTTTGTTTTTCTTTTGGATTACATTGCGTGGTTAAGGATCATAAGGTGTTTTTAAACATATAGAGGGTAAGATAAAATAATTGGTAATGCCAACCTGTTTGGACTGTGGAGAGAGTTTCCTCTTTAGAGCATTTTCTTTCTTTCTTTTGTTTTTAGAGACAGGGATCTTGCTTTCTTGCCCAGGCTGTTCTCGAAATCCTGGGCTTAAGTGATCCTCCCACTTCAGCCTCCCAAAGTGCTATCATTACAGGTGCAAGCCACTGTGCCTAACCTAGATCATTTTCAATGTGTGTTTGTAAAAATCTAAATATTTCTTACATATTAGAACACATTTTAATAACAGTGGTTTTAGGCAAGCCACATGAGAAAATGAATCTTCGATGCTTTTTCAGAACCCTTCCAAGTGGTCTAATTTGGACTAATGCCTTATCCTGGTTCTGAATGAAGGTGCAGAAGGTTTTGACTCTGTGTCAAATGTATCAAATCCTCCATTTTATCTGTTATTCTAGGCTTCAGAAACCATAATCTGCAGACTCCATTACTGCCAAGTTTTGATATGAAGAAACAGTAATATAAGCACACATGTATTATTTTTATCCCCAAATACGGGACTACAGAGCTAACAGCGAATAGAGCGTGGTTTGCAGCAGATATCTGTTACTTTCATCTGCTCCTCTCGCTCCTGCCCTTGACATCTGTCCTTCTCTCTACTGGCCAAGCACTAGGATTTGTTCATAATACAGCCTCCAGCCTCTCTTGTTTTGTGCCTCATAGGAAATTCATAAATTTCATAGAAAAGAAACCAGGTTTATATTGCAGTAAATCCCCCTTTATTAAATATGAAAGCTTAGAGAATTAATCTAACATGTGAGTGTGTTATCTTGTGCCCTAAATGCCAGAGAAAGTTCTCAAGACTTTTCTTTCAATCACGTGTTTAACAATGCATCAACCTTATTGCCTGGAACCTTTCATTTTGCGTCATGAGGACAATCAAAATACTATCCATTTTGTTCCTTTGTCTTTTGCTACAATAAAATCTTCCAGTAGAATGAAAAAAAGTTTTTTTAAAAAAAGATGAAGTTTAAAAAAGCTATGCTCCTTCCAATATATGATTGAACCAGTCAAAGTTAAGGACAAATTTAGATTAAAAATACAGATATGGCCGGGCGCGGTGGCTCACACCTGTAATCCCAGCACTTTGGGAGGCCGAGGTGGGTGGATCACGAGGTCAAGAGATCCAGACCATCCTGGTCAACATGGTGAAACCCCGTCTCTACTAAAAATACAAAAATTTATCTGGGCACGGTGATGCGTGCCTGTAATCCCAGCTACTCAGGAGGCTGAGGCAGGAGAATTGCCTGAACCCAGGAGGCGGAGGTTGCAGTGAGCCGAGATCGCACCATTGCACTCCAGCCTGGGTAACAAGAGCGAAACACCATCTCAAAAAAAAAAAAATATAGATATGATTATGGCACACACACAAACACTGACTCAACTTCACTTAAAAATACATTTCTTGGCCTTAACTGTCTGTTTTTGATGGATATAGATGATGATATGCGTGTGGGTAAAAAGTAAACACAAAATGTTAACCAGATGCTATCAGTTATAGTGTGCAATAAGTTTTGCTCTTCCATTAAAAAAGTCAACAAAGCTTCTGTTTTCATACAGAACACTAAAACTAGTAGAATGTATTTATTGTGTTTTCCAGCATGTGATTTTCTCAGAGACAGAGCACACAAAAAAAAGGGCTCTTTCAGCCTCGACTATCACAATTCATCTGCGTCCTAAAAGCAAAGGCCCTTGTTGAAACAGCCATGGCATTGTCCTTTCAGCAATAGCACACTATAATAGTTTTCCATTGTTTCTACAGGGGCAAGAGGATTTATCCAGTAGTAATAGCCACAGTCAAAGCAGGGAGCTCACCATGATAAACACATCCTTTACAGCTTCTCCTGGGGAAATGCATAAATAGACCACATAAACACAGTGTGACAAATTATTACAGGCTATTTTGATCCTGCTTGAAATGAAGGTGACACTTTTCAGAAAATGAGAATCAAAGTAGGCCCTTTCCCTCAAAGCCTACAATCTACACTGCTAAAGCATGTGTTTATTGAGTCTTGTTGTAAATTGTGCATTTATAGTTTGTGTATCAAGACTTCCAGGAAGACCAAGATTCCTCAGTCCCTGAGGAGGCTAAGTGGACTGTTCTGAAACCCCTTTCAGCTTTCGAGCAGTTCAAACACCGCTTTGCTTTGCACTCACTGCATCCTCTCATCTAGCCTCATCACGAGGATGGAAGCTGGATTTGACCTTTTTTTCTCATTCAGTTACACGTTTGATTAAAATGCATGAACTGGGAAATGTTATGGGGAAAAAGAGATATTCTGGGAAGGGGGAACCAAACTCGATGATACAGAATTCACATTTTTCCATCATCACAGCTACTGAATCAACCAAATCTTACTTGGTTGACTGCCAAGAAATCACCTCTCCAGGCCAGACACAGTGGCTCATGGCTATAATCCCAGCACTTAGGGAAGCCAAGGTGGGCGGATCACTTGAAATCAGGAGTTTGAGAACAGCCTGGCCAAAATGGTAAACTGAATACAAAAAAAATTAGTCAGGCGTGGTAGCATTCGCCTGTAATCCCAACCACTCCAGAGGCTGAGGCAGGAAAATTGCCAGATCCCAGGAGGTGGGGGTTGCAGTGAGCCAGGATCGGGCCACTAGACTCCAGGCTGGGTGACAAAGGGAGACTTTGAAAAAAGAAAGAGAGAGAGAAGTAAGGAAGGAAGGAGAGAGAGGAGAGAGGAGAGAGAAGAGAGAGAGAGAAAGAAAAGAAAGAAGGAAAGAAAGAGAGAGAAAGAGAGGAAGGAAAGGAGGGAGGGAGGGAAGGGGGGAGGAGAGAGAAAAATCACCTCTTCAATCTCCATTAGGTCACAGAATTCATTGAATCAATTGTTGAGATAATTCTCATTCTGTAGACCCAATAATAATCAGGCCTCAGTTTTCTATACCTATCTCTCAACAGAAAAACAAGACAAATAATCACAGGTTGTGTTTGGGCCCCTCATTCTTTTCCTGCTGGGTTCTAACCTATTGTTATGCTTGCTCTGCTCCCATTCACCCAAATAACTTGTTTGGCACAATCTGACTCAGTGAAAAGGAACAGGGCAAAGTTATTCGCAAGTAATAATGATGTGGCAAAGACGGGGTCATTCATTGTGTTCCATTTTGCTTTGCTTTTTTTCTAGTTATTTTATTATTTTGTCCAGATTGTCAGAGTAATATAGGATTCCTTTAGAAAATCCAAATCGTATGTATAATTATACAGAAAAAAAAAACCAGCGCCAACACATGGAGACAAAAACACCTGTTTTATGCACTAGCGTGATTTTTCCTGGTTCAAGAGTTTACCAACAATGGCAATGGCCAGTAAATCTTCACAAAACCATGCTGCTATGTCTTTGCTTTCACCTTGACAGCCCTGGAATTTAGTGGGATTTGTCACACTACATTGTAGCTGCCAATGTACTTGCAAATCATGCCTAGCCTGTAAGCTCCTTAAAGGAATATCTGTCATACAGTAGTTGCCCAATAAATATTTCCTGAATTGAACTAAATTAAATCAATCCAATCAGCCAGCAGTGGACTTTCATCACAACTAGAAGACCAAAATCAGAAGCTGATTTTCGTTTCACAGTGGTAGCTGACAACAAGTCAAGGCTATCTGCTGAGGAGTATATTTTCTTTTCAAAGTAAAACACCTACCATCTTAATTTAACAAGCTGTCTATATCTGATGATTCTGACATTTTATAAAAGTCCAATTAGAGAAGAGGGGGAGAAAAAAGCCACAGAATGATCCTCATTTAAGAATATCTAATTAGGGGTTTCTTAGATATCTTATTTTCAAACTTTGCTCGTAACTCCAAAAATAAAAGTAAGAAAACAGCATGTTATGTAAGCAAGTGTAATCCAGACCTGAAGGCAGAGGATGTGGGTTTAAAATTGCTTCTGCCATTTTCTACTCCTGATCTTATTCGAGTTACTAAATCATCAACAATTAAGAAACTGAGACAGCCAGGTGGGAGGGTTCCCTGGAGAAACTCCAAACAGCTTGCCCACTGAAAAGTCTCGCAACATTTCTGGGTACGACGTGAGGGCTTGAGAGGCGGTGAATGTAATGGGCACTCAAAACCTCTCCCTGTTACTTCTATGCCTTTTCATCCTCGGATTTCTAAGGGTGGGGGGAACCACACCCCTGGTAGCTCCCGGGCCTGTTCCGGCCTTTTTGTGGCCTTTTCCGGGACCCACCGGTGAGCGGCAGCTCCCTCTGCTCCGAGCTTGTGCTGGGATGCATGGCCCAAGGGTCCCGCAGAGCCAGCTGATGGGTTCCAAGCCCCTCGAGGCTGCCCCAGCCTTCTCTTCCCTAACCAGGGGGTTTAACTCTATCAGACAGTAATCAAGTTTAAACTTGTTTCCACATAAGAATAAGATGTTCTTCCCCAGGCAGTTTTAAACTGTTTTTCCTTTCTCTTTCTCTATCCCATCAGCAAGTTAACTTTTCTTTTTTTTTTTTTTTTCCTGAGAAGGACTCTCGCTGTCACCCAGGCTGGAGTGCAATGGCGTGATCTCCGCTCACTGCAACCTCTGCCTCCTGGGTTCAAGCGATTCTCCTGCGTCAGCCTCCAGAGTAGCTGGGCTTACAGGCATCTGCCACTACCCCCGGCTACTTTTTGTATTTTTACTACAGAGGGGGTTCCACCATGTTAATTAGGCTGGTCTCGGACTCCTGACCTCAGGTGATCCACCCGGCTCGGCCTCCCAAAGTGCTGGGATTACAGGCTTGAGCCACTGTGCCTGGCCCCTCAAGCTAACTTTTAAAAGTTTTTTTTTTTTCTTTTAGAAGATATTATATACTAGGCTAGCCACTGCCCCCCGCCCCACAACTATCACTAAATTTTCTGCAAAGTTTTGGTTGTGAAATCAAGCCTCCATCTTGTTTTCCATCCTGAGGGCATGGCTGGTTACTGCTTGGGAAGGCTTTGTTTAGCCATCCTGCCCAAGGAGATGCCCCTCTCAGGGGTGATGTCTGCACGTTTTCCTGGCCCTGTCTCTTACAGAGTTTTCTTCTGCCTGTCTGTGTGTGTAGTGTGTATGATGTCTATAAAAAGAGCTCTAATTAATTTAGCCTAAAGAAATACAAGCTCTTGGATCTAATATTTTTTAAAGGGAAGATAAAAATCACTGGTACCTTTCAGTTCATGTAACTTTAGTCTTTAAGAAATGCAGACATCCCTGAAGACTATTGGTAAAACGCAGGTGAGATGCAAGATTAGCTAAGCATTTAAGGTTACAAACTGCTTTTGGGATTTGAGAACTGTTTGACTTGCCGGCTTTACAACTGGTAAGGCTTGAGGACACATGGAACTAACCACAGCCTTAACTAAGGAGCCAAACCTTGGCTGCAGTTAGCACACAATTAAAGCAACTTACTAAATTTTACCTTAAAGTTAAAAATTGCTAGGAGTGGCTGGGCATTGTGGCTCATGCCTGTAATCCCAGCACTTTGGGAGGCTGAGGCAGGCAGATCACAAGGTCAGGAGATTGAGACCATCCTGGCTAACATGGTGAAACCCTGGCTCTACTAAAAATACAAAAAATTAGCTGGAGGTGGTGGTGTTCTCAGCTATTCTAGAGGCTGAGGCAGGCGAATCGCTTGAACCCGGGAGGAGGAGGTTGCAGTGAGCCAAGGTCGTGCCACTACACTCCAGCTCAAAAAAAAAAAAAAAAAAAAAAAAATTGCTAGGAGTTCATTGAAACAACTAGAAATAGATTTACATGCAAGTTGTGTAAGAACAGTGAAATGTGCTTTTTAGTAATAGCTTATAAGTAGGCATGGACATGTAAACTTTTGCTTGGGGTTAAAGGATTGTTTTGAGTTAAACTGGGAAGAAGCTGAAGATTCAAAGAAGTGGTAGAAACACTAAAAATTATCTTGCAGAAGAGGTTCTCTGTGTGAACATATTGACTACATTTTTAAAAAGCAATTATATGGTTTTTCTGTAAATTGAGCATTGAGATAAAAGTATAGCAAAGTTTTCCTCAGGTGCTGATCTGCTGTGGCAAAATTTGTAAATGGTTAGAAAAGGTTTTTGCTTCTTTAAAATTCCTGAGTCATTTTGGCAAAATAAATAACTTATGGTAATCTGGAATTCTGTTTCATAATATCAAGTGTTTTAAACCTCGAACATTTATCAGCCTTCCCAGAATCAAACTTCAGTTTCAAAATTGTCTCCCCTGCCACCTGGCTTTTCGAATACTTCAGAGGGCCCCTGAAGTGTCCAGAAAAGAGAGGTAAACAGGATTATTTCACATGTTTAGGTACATGGGATTGCCAAAATGAAGCTCAATCTTCTTCAGGTTATATCTTGGTGAATAATGCTAAGGTATGTTGCAAAATTGTATGGGATTTCTAAAATTCTAATGTCTGAGTGTATGCTATCAATTATAATTAAGGTTGTTAAGTTATTGTAAACCACAGAGATAACCAAACTTCTTTGTCAATTATGTTTATAACTACCCTGGACATACTGGTTTTTTTTTTCGGTTAATATTTTTATTTTGGCGTACTTTCTTCTTTTATTTTACACACAAATATACATACATTCATACAATGATACTCTGATTGTACGTATGATTTTACTACCTTTTTAGAATTTAATGTGTCAAAGAGGATTGATCCAGGCTGTGTGTGGTGACTCACACCTGTAATTCCAGCACTTGGGGAGGCTGAGGCAGGAGGATTGCTTGAGCCCAGGAGTTTGAGACCACCCTGGGCAATATAGGGAGATCTCATCTCTATTTCATTCAATAAAAATTTAAGAACCCAAAAAACAGAATTGATCTGACCTGGCTCCTTTTGGGGAACATTTGATTCTGTGTTCCCCAGTCTGTTTTTTCAGGAATCAGTTTTGTTCAAATGGTACTTTAAATGGTCACAAGAAGAAGTCGATGCTAAGGTTGGGTTATAATAAGAATACTTGTTAGGATAAGTATTTTGGTGGGGGGAGGGATTCGTTCCTTTAGCATTACATTCTAGGTTCCTGGAGGGCAAGGATGAGTCTTTGGTACAACCACAGCACATTATTGGACTTGACATGAAGTACATGCTCAGGCTTGTTGAACTATACTTTTAGGATGAAAAATTCTTTGAGAGGAAGGCCAAATGCAGAAAATTTTTCTTGTTAGAAGCTAGAGAAAACTTCTTTATGTTTGGAAATTCCCAATCAAAGGCACCATTTTTCTACTTGCTAGTGTTTTCCTATGTGTGGTAATATATAATTTTCTCTAGAGGCATGTATGGTGATTTAAGCTGAGGCATAGATAAAATACGACAAATTAATAGAAATGTATTTATTTTAATCGGTATTAGTAAAAATAAAAGCATAACTAGCACATCAGAGTTGCAATCCCAAGGATATTACTGTATAGAAAAAGGCCATATTGTTTTAATCCTTTTCAAAAGATGGTTTAAGCTGTCAGACTTTGACTGGTGCTCTCAAATATAGGCTTATGATTTCTTTGGATATTGTGACATTGGAATACAGGAAAATGTACAGGATTCATGAAGAGCTGAAATGCTCACAACTATGAAGCAAAACAAGAGTTAACGAAATGGACTAAGCTCAGGAAGCTGAAACAACTGTTTTGACTTTTGCTTGGAATACTGCTAATTCATGTTCTGTTTTTCAGTCAAGGAAACTTATTTTGAATTATTTATGGCATTTAATAATTGAGTAAGGTATACTCCTGTGAATAAAATTTGAAACATGTTTGTTTCTCTCTGCCTGGTTCCTCTAGAATTTGGAAACTATCTGTGAGTATTCTTATGGCAATATGGTTGTTTGCATCCATGCAGTAAGAATCCATTTTTCTTTTGCAACAGGACACAATTGGAGAAGGCAGTTATTTTACCAAGGCTTTGACTGGTAGGGTATGCCTCCCTTCAAGGAGTGAAGCAAGTCAAGCTCAACTTACAGAGCCAGTAAAAGCCCCACGGGGACACTGGCCTCATACCCTTGTCTATGCAGTCCCTGTACAGGATTTCTGACTTTTGGTCGGTAAATACTGTCACTTTCTAACAGGTCCAGGAGCTCCAGGTTTATCTTGGAACCTTAAGAGGAGAGGATCACCAAACTCATAGGTATTTGAAGATGCAAACACATGGCCAGGCTTGACTTTAAAAGGTCTTATCTGTGATTCCTTATGGAACAGACACTTCCAAGAAAGCCAATCCAAAAAGCCTATGTAGAAATAGTTATTCTTGCTGCACTTTATGCAAATAATCAGGCCAAGTATAAGACTAAGGTCTATTTTGCAAATCACTCAGTCCTGTCATAATTTTTTTAACAAAAATGAGGACTAGAGAGAGAGAAATTATGTTCTAAAACTTACCATACATTTGTCATTAAATCCTGAACTCATTAGTTGTTTTTAAGTTTTCACCTGCATTTCAGACTAACACTGCTTGTTCCTGTGAACCAACCAGTTATCCCTGGCTGTGGCTCAGAAAGAACAAGAGGGATGGGTAATATAGAAATCTGGATCAATATTCTAGTTCTGAGCAATTATCCTGCAAATCCTGCCAGGTGATGGCATGAATACGGTGCCCATCACCTGGAGGTTTCCTTTTTGGGAAGGTAAAACCAAGGGAATTAACCAAAGCCAAGCATCATGCATGCAAATCCTAGCAAGCATAACTATAGCTGCCAGTTATCACAAGACATCCTTTTCTCTCCCTTGTTGGAGGAGGACTCAGTTCCACAGCTTCACCGTATCATTTGGCTTATAACAAGGAGTCCATGCAATACCCCCAAGACACATTTTTGTCCTGGACTCAATTTCAAGCTTTATGTCAAAGCCCTAGAAAGAAAACTGGATCTCAGCGATCCAGAGGCAGATGGCACCAGAGGCTAAAAGGCACAGCACAAGTGTGCATGGTTGATTCCTGCCAATTTAGCCAACCCCAAACTTCCTGTTTTATGGATAAAGGCTGTGTTAGTATCCATGGCATAAATGGGGTCTAGGGAACTCCAAGGCTACTGGCAGTAAGTGGGATAAAGGCATAGGTGAGAATGGATAATTCCCTCTCTCCCTTACTTACCCCGGGTATCTGCTAAGAAGGGAATCAGGGATGCCCGCTCTCCTCTTTCTAGATTGGCAGTCATTCATCTGTCTGTCCCCCTTTGTTTTCTGTACCCCTTCTGAATGTATCCTGAACCCTTGGGACTCTTTAAAAAGAAGCCTTCTTTTTCCTTTCTTCTTCTCAGTTCTCTCTTCACTGATAGGTAACTGTGTCTCCGTACTACAGGACACTCCCCTCAGATGTGTCCTCCAAACTGAAAAGGTAATTTCCCAAACCTTAAACTGGTTGGCTTAGGATTGGGCTCAGGGGAAGGGAACCTAGAAGTCCAACATGCCGGCAAAAGAGTAAAGTCTTTTTTTACCAGTCAGGCGTTTGGCCTCCCTCTCCCTGTGCAAACTGGTAAAAGCTCTTTTTGAGCAGTCCTTACCCTCCCCCTGTTTTGTCACAGGCTCAATTTCAAGCTTTGGGTCAAAGCCCTAGAAAGAAAACTGATCTGCAGGATCCAGAGGCAGACGGCAGCAGAGGTTAAAAGACACAGCACAGATATATTTCATTTTGACACGTTTCCTAATAACCTGATTTGTCTGTTCTTGCCTTCAGACTATCAAACTCCAAATGATCACAGACCATCAAACTCCAAATGGTCATGAAACCAGAGCCTCTGACAATGGCCCCTTCTGCCAGGAACCCTTAGATAGGCCTCTGAGGGAGCTCTGACTGCCATTTCGCCAAAACAGCACCTCCTGTCAGCAGGAAGCAGTAAAGATCAGTCTTTATTATTATTATTATTATTTTGAGACAGTTTCACTCTTGTTACCCAGTCTGGAATGCAATGGCATGATCTCGGCTCACCGCAACCTCTGCCTCCTGGGTTCAGGCAATTCTCCTGCCTCAGCCTCCTGAGTAGCTGGGATTACAGGCACATGCCACCATGCCCAGCCAATTTTTTGTATTTTTGGTAGAGACGGTATTTCACCATGTTGACCAGGATGGTCTCGATCTCTTGACCTCATGATCCACCCGCTTCGGCCTCCCAAAGTGCTGGGATTACATGCTTGAGCCACCGCGTCCGGCAGTCTTTATTCTTAACCTTAACCTAACAGCAGTTCGTTGTAGTCTTTAGATGGGGGCGGGCGGGGGGCGGGAATGAGGGAACCAGAAGGAAGGGTCCCCGGGGAAACTCCATCCAGCCTGCCCACTGAGGTGGAGCCTCAGGAAGTGAAGGGAAGTGCTCGTGGCCTGGCAGGAAGTGCTCTAGCAGAGGGACTCCGGCCTTGTGAGAGTCCCTGTTTGCCCTTATTTTTCCCTTTTCACCCAATAAAACCCTGCTTTACTCACCCTTTAAACCATCTGAGAGCCTTGTTTTCATGGCTGTGTGATGGATAAAAACCCCATCTTTCACTGAACTAAGGAGAAGTCCTGCAGTAAAACCATCCGTAGTCTCTTCAAGGGTGAAGTGTGGTGATATCCACCTCACTGAGTTGTTCTCAGGATGGAGGGAAATGACAGGCACAGCACCTGGCCGAGCACATGAATAGATTATAGGTGTTCCCAAAATGATCATTTGAATCTGTGGAATCGTGCTTTCTTACCTTGTTCTTATGTGGTGCTTTTCTTCCTGCGCTTATTCTCAACATTGCATAAACTAATTTTAGATAGAATGACTAGTTATCTATTATTAGATAGATATTATCTAATACTATCTATTAATTACCTAAGTTTAGGTAATTAATATCCTTTTGATTTTATAGATGGAATAATATTCAGACTCAGTGATTAGGGTTGTGTCTGCTTGAGACAATTATGCCAGTCATGTGGTATAATTTGGTTCAAAACATTTTTTCTCTTTTCCTTTTAATATACCTTTGCAGGAATTTGCATGAGACAGTTGTCTTGTTTTTTGTTTTTTGGTTTTTTTGAGACAGAGTTTCGCTCTTGTTACCCAGGCTGGAGTGCAATGGCGCGATCTCGGCTCACCGCAACTCCGCCTCCTGGGTTCAGGCAATCCTCCTGCCTCAGCCTCCTGAGTAGCTGGGATTACAGGCACATGCTCATTTTTTGTATTTTCAGTAGAAATGGGATTTCACTATGTTGACCAGGATGGTCTTGATCTCTTGACCTTGTGATCCACCTGCCTCGGCCTCCCAAAGTGCCGGGATTACAGGCTTGAGCCACTGCGCCCGGCCTGACAGTTGTCTTGTTACTCAAACAGCTGATTGAGTCACACATTCTTGCTGAAATGAATCAGTGAAGACACACTGCTATTGTTCTGGGATCAACACCTTGGCATAAAAGTTCTAAATGGAAGTGAGCAGTCACCCCTGGGGTAGTCTCCTGGAGGAAGGGCAACTGATTAGCAGCCAAGTGACACTAATTCCAGTTCACCATGGTCCAGGACACAGCCCAAGTCATACACACGCATTCCTGCCACTCTCCAGGGTTGACTGGGCTCAGGGACTCATCCCAACCAAGTTCACAAAAGATGAAGTTAGTAAACCAGCAGGCCAATTGGTTCATTTATGATGAATAACACTGTGTGTAGCTGAAGCAGACACCAGCATTCCCAGACCCCCCACCCCGTATGTGAACAATGTAGAAAACCAATTTGTGAGAACTCCAGTAAGCCTAGAATCAGAACAAGAGGTATGAGTTGTACAATTCAAATGTTCAATGACACTGAGCTATTTGAGTTCTGTCCATTTCAATTTGTTCTTTTGTGGCCTTCCAATGTCCCAGGTAAAATGAAACCCTTTTAGGCATTGTTGTCGATAACAATCTGGCCTGGGTGTACCATGACTGAATGTTTCAGCCAAGATTTTAGTGCCTGGAGTGGTCAGACCAGTTAATCAGTTAATAATGCCTCTCAGAAACATTGTTTGTTGGCCAGATTCCTTGAATTTAAGTTTTTTGTTAATTAAAATGAGGGAGTTACTTGATCCAGATAACACAACCTGTTGCCATGGTTCTTAAGTAGAAACAATTTTAACCCACCTGGAGCCAGGTAGGGTAAGGTACGGTGAGCCCCCCACCTGGACTCACTTGTCCATACCTGTGGCCAAGGGCAGCACGTGTTGAAAGCGGTGCAGTAGGTGGCAGTGGCACAGACGTGGCCTGAGGGGGAATTGTGAGCACTGTGAACTGGAGGTCATCTGTCTCCATTGCTTGAGAAGGAAATGAAACCTTGCCGATTGTTTACTTAGTTCATTTTCATTTCCATCTTTCACTTGGTGTTCCCTTCTAACAAAATTGTCAGTGGTAGTACCTTAAAGTGCCATTTAAAAACATGTAAATTCTCCTACTTTTCCAAAGACTCCAAGTAAGCAGATTTTCCAGGGAAAGCTATGCAGATATAACTGAAATGCTGCCCCCAAAGGATCCATGAATCCCAATTTAAAACAGATTGGAAATTGCAACATGAGCCAACACCATGATCAGTTTCTCATGATAAGCTGGGTTACCTTTAAATCCCACTTTCGGGAGATCTAAGCAAAAAATGGAGAAGGTTCTGTTTGGTTTTCCACAAAGCTGAACACCAAAATTGAACGTTAGTCTTCAAATAAAGGTTTGTTCACTGGCTTCACACACTTCAAAGTATTTAATTCCATTATTCCAAGAGGCTACATATGAAATCTTTTTGCAGAAATGGCACCTAATCCATTAACAAGTAAAGTATGAAATTCCCGTTGATATGAAATCACCAATCCCAATAAGCCAAAAGGACACATCTAACTTCTCCAAGTGGAGAATGGTTTGTCTTTTACTAGTTCCCTGCTATTTTTAGCTAAAGTTATCACAGTGGAACGAATCTGATGCATTAACTCACACTAAATGTTATTAATGACTAAGACAGCTTAACCTGTTGACCCACCCAAAGGATTAGTATGTTAACTAGGGACGATGACTTGACGTAAAAGAATAAATCTCAGTAAGTTTCAGGCATCTGAGACACAATGAGAAGAGGAATCGGACAGCTCACAGCACACAGGCGATGTGGCCTAATGGGACAAAGTGCAAGCTGTGGTTTCACTCGGATCAGAATGGAGTCCTGTGCCTGGAGCTTTCTAGCTGTCTACTCCACTCAGATCTGAGTGAAGCCACAGCCTATACTTTGTCCCATTGGGCTACAATAGGTTAAGTAAGTTATTGAAATGTGGTTAACAATCGTACCTTATTTGTAAGACTGTTATGAAAAATAAATGAAATAATGTATATAAAGTGCCTAGGACAGTGCCTGGCTTAAAAAAGACACCATGACAGGAAAGCCAGTACATGAACGGCTTATCCATCTATCGTAAAATCACGAAAAGCTGGCTCTACAAGAAACTTCCAAATTTCACATTCTCCTTACACTTAAGGAGCATTTCACAAACTTTCTAAGTACACAAATCTAACAACCTTCCATTTATGGGAGAAGTAAACTGTTTTGGTTTCTTTTTAAAATTAAGACACTATGGTATTTTTATTTTATTTTTATAGAGGACTATAAAAGTTTATTTTATTTTTATGGACTCTCACCATGTGACCCAGTCTGGTCTCGAACTCCTGGCCTCAAGGGATCTTTTCTCCTCAGCCTTGCAAAGTGTTGGAATTACAGGCATGAGCCGCTGCACCCAGCATGAACTGTTATTTAGAACTATTATAGGGCTAATTAACCCTATCTACCACCTTAGGTATTTATAGAACTTAGATTCTGTTCATCTAAATATATGTAGAATGAGTTAGAACTATTTTACATTGAACTCTCAGACTTTCTTCCTCTTTGAAAAATATAATACTCACTAATAGGCACTTGTTACTCAAAAGGTAGGTCATGGGGAATATAAAGAAGTAATGCGCTGGGTGCAGTGGCTCACGCCTGTAATCCCCGCACTTTGGGAGGCCAAGGCAGGTGGATCACTTGAGGCCAGGAGTTCGAGACTAGCCTGGCCAACATGGTGAAACTCTGTCTCTACTAAAAATACAAAAATTAGCCTGGCATGGTGGTAGGCTCATGTAATTCCAGCTACTCGGGAGGCTGAGGCACAAGAGGCATGTGAATCCAGGAGGTGGAGGTTGCAGTGAGCCAAGATTGCACCACTGCACTCCAGCCTGAGCAACAGAGTGAGACTGTCAAAAAAGCAAAACAAAAAAAAACTCATGAAATCAGAAAGGGCATCAGGGAAACATCTTTAAAGAGAAGGTGAAAGGGAAGAAGGAAAACATTATTTTTCTTTTTGTTAAAAATTATAAATAGCTAGGCATAGTTACATTTATTTTTTGTTTAAGTGAAATTTGTATTGGCATTGCCCCAGGGCTGTATATAATAGAATACCTGCAGAAAAGCCAGCAGAAAGAGGAGAAACCATTACAGGTTAAAAGGTTTCAGGGGGTGGGAGTGGGATCGAGCTGTGTTAGCTGGCCTTGAAAGAACTTGCAAAACGGCTTTAAACCTGTCTGAGGCCAGTGCTGGGGCAGCCTCCATATCATTGCAGATGTGGAAGTATATATAGACTCTGCTTTTGTGATAAAAATCTGATAATCCAAGTTATGAGCCTATTACAATCAGGAAGAAGCTGCAAGGAATTTATGAAAAGGATATTCCGTTTCACCAGGACATGTGACTGTGATCACCATCTGTTTAAACATCTAAACAGTTCGTGGCAAACAACTAAAACCACTTTTACCCCCTACAAGCCTATCCAAGCATTTCTGTGTGTCCAGATAGAATTTAAACCCCCCTTTTCTAATCTTAGACTAAAATCTCATTTTAACTGGAGGGAACTGGGGCTAATTATAGTGGAAAACAGTAAAAATTAATCATTCAGCTAAAAAGTTTAATCAAGTGGTAACTTCTCTAAAGGTAGCAATGGTATCTGCTGGTCCTCAATGAAGACCTCATGAGATTTAACTCTGATGGGTACTGTGTGAAACTTACTATGATCAAACAATCATTGGAATTAACTGAAGCAAAGATCCTTCAAGCTATTCCTTGTTTTGATTTATTGAGTATAATAATATTAAGCATCTATAATATAAGCATCTATACTTCAGTATCATCTCTGTTGTATTTAAAACAAAAGTTAGGTCCGGGCGCGGTGGCTCACGACTATGATTCCAGCACTTTGGGAGGCTGAGGCAGGTGGATCACGAAGTCAAGAGACCGAGACCATCCTGGTCAACATGGTGAAACTCCGTCTCTACTAAAAATACAAAAATTATCTGGGTATGGTGGCACGTGCCTGTAATCCCAGCTACTTAGGAGGCTGAGGCAGGAGAATTGCCTGAACCCAGGAGGCGGAAGTTGCGGTGAGCCGAGATCGCGCCATTGCACTCCAGCCTGGGTAACCAGTGAAACTCCGTCTCAAAAAATATATAAAATAAAAAATAAAACAAAAGTTAATCTGAGGTAAAAGTGTATACTTTGTAATATTTATTCTGACCCTTAACACTTTCCATCTCATGAACATCAAAGATTTTCTTATTTTAATCTACCATTTTAAAAACAAAATTGGGCAGGGCACAATGGCTCATTCCTGTAATCCCAGCACGTTGTGAGATTTAGGTAGAAGGATCTTTTGAGCCCGAGGTTGCAGTGAGTTGTGATCATGCCACTGCACTCCATCCTGGGTGACAGAGCAATACCCTGTCTCTATAAAAAAGAAACAATCAAAACAAAATTGATACACTAAAGCTAAATTTATCAGATTAGCAGTAATTCTAGGTAGCCTCACCTTGTGTCATTGTTTGGATTCAAAGCTACATTGAACAAACAAGAAATTCCCAAAAGGATCCGGGGCAGCATATGTCCTTACCAAACATGTGATGAGGAAAGACCACTGATCATTATGTGCTTGAGATACAGATAGTCTCTGTCTTCAAGAAGTTCCAAGTCAAGTGAGACAAGTGGACAGAAAGGTGTCACATCTATTATCAAATCTTTTGCAAGCAGCTCAGCTGTGCTGTGGATATCAAGTCCCTAGGCTGTACTGAGGCTTGGGCCAGAGTCAGACAGAAACTGTGTCTCTCCAAGATCAGCACGAGGGGCCTGGGAAGGGAAACTCAGGATGAAGAATTTTAGGTCAGCTGTTCCTCCTCAGTGGCAACTCCTCTGCCAGCAAGGACGCTGAGATGACAGGTTGTCTTTTGAAGGATAGTGATGTTCCCTTGCACTGCCTCTACCTCTCTGCTTATGAAGTCACTACCCTGCCTAGAATATATAACTTACAGTAGATTCTTAGGGAAGGCATTTGGCACCAAAAGAGAGAGAAAGACAGTTATAGATGGGTCTCAGGTCTCCAGAGTAGTTCCACATTTGAAGGTCTATTCATTGATTCAGTTCTTGATGAGTTTGCTGAGATGCTAACAGCCAATTCCATACAATGTGGATTCTACAAGATATATTTGCCTGCCATCTCCCCACTTCCTTCAAAAATCAATGAGTTTATTTAAATACCTATTTCTATAAAGCATCTTGGTTGACTTATTTCTTCACACAGGAGAGATCCAAAGTAGGAGAAAGGACCATAAAATCTCCTCTTCCCAGTATATCACAAATAGAACCATGAGGGACATAGAACCCAACTGAGAACCCAGAAGTAGGCAATGGTAAAGATGAACTCTGGAACCCTTTGACAAAGGAATGTTTGGGGTGCTTTAGAAGTAGAAACTTATGAGAAAAAACAGAAGAACTCAGGTATCAAAACAGAATCCTCAGGGGCTATTTTTGTCATACAAAACTTGTACACACCCACTTGGTTTATGGGGACATCATTTTATTTCCATATTTCACCTTACTGATGTTTATAATGAGGTCCCTAAGACACTGAGGAAAGGTTAAATTGTCCCTGTCTCTGCCCTCACGTGGCCTCCTCCTCTATGTCTCTGTGTCTCTGTACGCTCTCCTCTTCTTAAAAGGACACCTGTCATTGTCATCTCAGCCTAGACCAGAATGATTGCATCTCAAGATACTCATCTTAATGACATCTTTGAAGACCTTTATTTCAAATAAGGATAGTTCTGAGGGTCTGGATGGACCTATGTTTTGGGGGCCATCATCCAACGCACTACGGCAGGAGATGCAGCAGCATGGGCCACAGTAGGGACAGGGCCATCCAGGCCTGCTGGCCGCTGCGACTTTCTCATCTCAAGGCACGGCTGGGCCCCCACCCTGGCTCAGGACAGAGGCAATGACCCCTTTTACATTCAAGATATTTTCATTTTTAAAAATTTCCTGTTTTTATTTGATTTGATTTTTAAAGCTGGATGTATAATGGTAAGTTTGGACTATCTGGAAAGTTCCCCTAGAACACATTCTCTTACAGTATTAGATGAATAAATTATTAATGTAACTTATGTAATGTAATCTAACGTAACATAAAATAGACAAGGAGACAAAGCTATGATGTATCTCTTTTTTTCCTTCAATCAGATCTAAGACTAGCCCACTTCAAAATTTAAGGTTAGAAGAATTTTATGTTTTCATAGAAGAAAAACCACTTTTTTTGGAGATAGAAATATATGTTATTGTAGTCATTTATGCAGTGAAGTATATTTGTCACATTTTAAAAATCCAGTAGCATTTTTTTCTTGGTAAATTTTAATAAGATATCTTAACATTTTTCCATATGTCTGATCTGCAAGGTGGTTGCTTTTTTTTTTTTTTTTAACTTCAGCTTAATTTCTTGGGAAATTTTAGAATTTTGGGGGGAAAAATGTCCCAAGATAATTTAACTCAGATGATGGAAAACTAAAATGATTGGCCCTTTTAAACAAGAGCACATATTTTGTTCTAAAAGAAATACTTAATAGGAAATGAATTCCCATAAGACCAAATGTTTTCACCTATAGTACAAAAAACACATTAAGGGATATAGACTTGTTTATAATAGAGCCTTCATCTGAAATGAGTTTTAATTATTAGTCAGTTTCAAAGAGCATCATTTAACAGAGGTGTTTAATTTGTTTCTTTGTGAAATCCCCATTTAATATTTATTTCTGGAAATGTTTGGGGCTACAAGATACATCACACAGTTGGCTATGTTTTTTCAGCCTGTTTGTCATGTACAAACTCAGGATTTAGGTTCTCTTCCTGTGTGAATCACAAGAAAGACAAGAGTATAGCACTTTTTAATATATTTTGTTCACTGATAAAAGGAAGTCATTCTCAAACTAGTCTCTCAAAGAATATTAATTTTGGTTCACAGAACTAAGATATCCTGCTCTTTAAATATCATATAATGATGACTTTTTCACAACTCGAAGAGAAATTTAGGTTAATAACAGTGTTTTCTTTGTTGGTTTTTATATGAGTACTTTTTTTTCTTAAAACTTTGACTCTTGTTATAACTTGTACATCGGCATTTTTGTCCACAATAGATCATTTTTTATTCAACATAAAAAGATGTATTTAGTTTCCACATGTTTACTAGATCAATATTTGATGGTATTCCATGAAGAGACTCATGACTTCTAGAAACTTAACCACATGAAATATTTTGAGAACCACTAATACAACTCTTTCATTAATTAACATCAAGGATTTTGGCCAGGCATGGTGGTTCACACCTGTAATCACAGCACTTTGGGAGGCTAAGGTGGATGGATTGCTTGAGGCCAGGAGTTTGAGACCAGCTTAAGCAACATGGTAAGACCCTGTCTCTACGAAAAATAAAAAAAAATTAGTCAGGCATGGTGGCTCATGCCTGTGGTCCCCCCTACTTGGGGGACTGAGGCTGGAGAATCGCTTGAGCCCAGGAAGTCAAGGCTACAATGAGCTGTGTTCATGCCACTGCACTCCAGCCGGGGTGACAGTGAAACCCTGTCTCAGAAAAAAAAGCATTTTAATTGTGCTCTGATTTCTATTTATAACAATATATGTGTTAAAGCAAAGCACAAACTAATGTAGCACCTTGCTGAGTTTGCAGGTTTCACCAGTCCACATCACTATCCACCGATGCTTCTAACACACTTTTCTTTCTTATTTATTTCTGACTACTGGCTATGTTGTTTCTTTCTTATTAGTTAATGGATGCCTTTTATAATTTAGATTTTAATTCATCTTTTAGAAATGTTTTTCATTTCTCCCAGAGAAGGCTACATCTGGCCTTTTTGGTACTTATCTTGTCTCCTGGTTTCCTGAAATGATTCCCTAAATGGCTGGTTTCCCCTTCATCTGGGAAATGCCTTTCACTGGACAATAATAGTTCAGTGATTCTCAAACTTGGCTTCACATTAGAAATCACCTGGAGAGCTTTTAAAGCGCCAGATTCCCACACAGAGCCCTTGGCCAATTACACTATAATTTTGGTATGAGATCCAGAAATATTCTCTATTAAACCTCGTCAAGTGAGTCTGATGTAAAGCCAAGGTTATGAACTGCTGCCTTAGACAGAGTAATATTAACTTGGCTTCTATGTAATACTCCGAGATACCATGATTCAACGACCTGTTTTCCCACCATCCCTCTCACTCCATCTCCTGTTCCCTAAATATTTTTATACCATCAACCCGAATAAAACAGAGCAGCTATCAAGGCAAAGTTAATTTGATTTCTTCCTGTTCATCCCCTACATTTTCCTTTTACTAATGGAGTTTCCGAGCTTAAAACAAAAGGCCAAAGTAGGTTTTTAGAAAATAGCGGTGAATTCTCTCTACAATCTTATCTCATGACTTTTGTCATTATTTCTTAATGTTAGCTTTGCTTGGTGACCAAGGATGTTTCAAAAAGCCTTTGCAAACTTTATGAGCATTAATCGATACCAAGTAGTTGTAGTTCTTCATTTGACTTCATTTAATTTGAATCATAAGTTCTGTGCATTATCCAAAATGTAAATTAAACTCTTTTGTTGTCTGTTTATTCAAGACAGGGGAGATCCCAAAGTTCTCATGGGCAAGATGACCCCCTTACTCATTTATGTATCTGCATGTCCAGTAGAGAGCCCAACTTAAAGTCATGGCCCTCAAATGAATCGATTAGTTAAACATCAATGAACAGATGAACAAACGCTGGAAGGCATGAATGAAAGCTAAGCACTTATTGAGGTCAAATCACAGAGAAGTTCATTAACAAAGGCAGGTGGCATATACCTACTTTGTGTCCACAGTTATCAGGGGAGAGTCAAAATAAGTTCGAGCAAAAACAATCCAAAAATCCAGAAGGCAAATTAAAATAACAGAGTGTTGGGATCTAACAGACTCTTACTCTCTATATTTCCTGGCAAAGCTAGAGCCAGCCCTTGGGACCATCAGGTGTTACCTCTACAGGTTGAGCTGGAACTGACACTCCGTGTGGCAGGAGAGTAGATTAGAAAATTCAACTGGATCACAATTGAACTGCATATTATTTATTAATTTGTTTAAAAAAGAATAGACTGCTGAAGTGGGAAGAATGCTTTTTCTGGTTTCAGGACACCTAGCCTTAGCTCTAACACTGACTAGCTGCATGACCTTAACAGTGTCATTTAATCTATATGCATTCAGGAATAATATTATCTTTAAACTTCACAAAGATAATTATTGGAAGCCCAAGTTCTGTAATTTTTAGATCCAGAGATGGGATGGATATAGACTGAACTGTTTCTCCAAAATTTATAGGCTGAAAATCTAGCCCCCAATGTGACTGTATCTGGAGATGGGGCCTCTAGGAAGTAATTAAGTTTAAATAGGGTCATAGGGCTTGGGACCTTAATTCAATAGTACGGTGGCCTTTTAAGAAAAGGAAGATTCTAATCAGGTGTAGTGGCACATGCCTGTAGTTCCAGCTACTCAGGAGGCTGAGGCAGGAGGATCAGTTGAGCCTAGGAGTTTCACTCCAGCCCGGGCAACATAATGAGAATCCATCTCTTTAAAAAACAAAAAGAAAATGAAGTTTTTCTCTTTCTCTTTCTCTCTCTGTCTTCTCTGTCTTTCTTCCATGTGAAGACACAGCAAAAAGACAACCATCTGCAAGCCAGGAAAAGAGCAGTCATTAGAAGGTGACCATGTTGGCCCCCTGATCTCAGACTTCCAGCCCTCAGATCTGTGAGGAAATCAAGTTCTGCCTATGAAATACCCAGTCTATGGTAATTTGTAGGGCAGCCTGGGATGACTACAGTAGGGGAAATGGCAGCCATGTAGGAGTCACGTAGAAGCCACAGACAGGTCTGGAGTGTTGGAACACGGACAGCAAAGTTCTCATCCTTCCCAATCAAGAGTTTTTTCCTGTTGTGTTAGTCAGGATGAGAAAGATTATGCTACAGTGACAAACATCCCCAAAATCTCAGTGACTGACAAAGTCACTCTGTCCCAGAATGCCAGAAGCTCCATCTCAACATATGCTTTTAAGATTGTAGACAGCCAGGCATGGTGGCTCATGCCTATAATCCCAGCTCTTTGGGACACTGAGGCAGGTGAATCACCTGAGGTCAGAAGTTCAAGACCAGTCTGGCTAACATGGCGAAACCCCATTTCTACTAAAAATATAAAAATTAGCCAGGCATTGTGCTGCATGCCTGTAATTCCAGCTACTCAGAGGCTGAGACAGGAGAATCATTAGAACCCAGGAGGTGGAGGTTGCAGTGAGCCAAGATGGCACCACTGCCCTCCAGCCTAAGCAATAGAACAAGACTCTATCTCAGGAAAAAAAAAAAAAAAAAAAAAAAGATTGTAAAGGCAAGGAGAGAGGATGTGATGACTCATGAACTGGCCCTTAAAGCATTTTCCCAGAAGGGATATACATCTGTTCACATTTCACTGGCCAGAATAAATCACATGGTCATGCCTGGTATAATGATCTACAGTAAAATGCACTCATACTGTGTGCACAACGGAGAAGAGGAAATAGGTCAGGGGCCATGTGAATGGCTCTCCTCCAGGAGTGCAGTGTTTGGAATGGCCCGGCCATCACAGTGACACACTACAGTCAACATGAAGGGATTCATGAGGTGGACTATGGCACAGAAGATGCCTAGATTAGTTAGTTTCCCCAACCCTTGGGGCACCACAGAGTATACAAAAGTGTGTTACCTCTTTTCCAGGAATTTTCCGTGGAAGTGATTATAAAGACATATACATGAAAATAATTAAGTAATAATAGCAGGCCAAGAGTGATACAACATCAAAATGGGTGACATGCATAAATTTAATTATGCAATTTCAGAGAAGATGGAGATTACTCTGCGATAAAGTCATTAAGAACAATTCCATAGACTTGAGTAAAACGTTTAAATACAAGCAAGCTTCGATGGGATAAGAGAAGGAAGAGGGCCAGGGATGGTGGCTCACGCCTGTAATCTCAGCACTTGGGGAGGCCAAGGTAGGAGGGTCACTTGAGCCCGGGGGTTCAAACCAGCCTGGGCAACATAGTGAGACCTCATCTCAAAAAGGGGGGAAAAAAAGAGTGGAAAGAGGATTCAAGGCAGGAAAATGGCAGGAGGAAAGGATTAGAGAGTGAATTTGGGGGCATGTTCAAAAAGCAAAAAGAAGACAAGCTAAACTGAATCAGAAGTTTCTTCATAGGAATAACAGAGTTTGAATTTTGCTTTATAATCTTTGAAGGTCACGTCTGTGTGTCTGTGTTTAAGTAGGCAGTGATGTTTGAGTTTCGGAATAATTTATCTGGTGTAAAGCACATGGGCAAACATGAAATAAACCAGAAAAGAGGAGTCAATTTATACTATACAACAGCCTATGGGATGAGCACCTGGAAATGAATGTGCATTATAGGAACTAAAAATAAGGTATGATAAATGAAAAATAGTTCAGATGAGTCAATAGGTTTCCTTTAGGACTGGTGTGCTCTGTGAAACAAGGGGGTGGGAAAGCAAAGATGATGTCAAGCTTTGGGGTGTAAGTGATCCTCACTGAATTAGTAGGGAAACCAAGGGAAAACAGAAATCTCTCCATATTCTAAGACAGCATCTAAAAAATCATCTCGTTAGGATTATGATGGGAACTTAGGTTAACAAACTAACAGGACGGAAATGCTGCTTATTGAAGTGATCAAACCTTACAAGAATGCACCAATTACTAAGGTAACAACTTTAAGCAGACATTTGATATAATTTATTTTCAGACGCATGAGTCTACATTTCTTCCATGAAATTACCTTCTATCTGAGAATATTCATTCCAAGCTTTCTGGTTTTATCAGAAAAAAAAAAAAAATTCAGTAGCCTGGTCACATAGGCAACATATCCTGAAGCTTTATATCCTTGAACTTAGAGGCCAGAACAAATCTTTAAGTGATCCCAATAAAACAAAATCAGAAGGTTAAAGCATAGGAATATGTTCCTGTATCAAATGCACCTTCTGAATTAATTCCCTTTGTTTCAACTCTTTCAGATGATAAAATTGATAGAAACATCAGAATTCTTCAGTGGCATAATCTAAAAGAAAATATCCTTTTTAAATGTGTCTTGCAATTATTTTTCCATTATATAGAGCAGCAATCACGAGTATCACAACTACTTCTATCACTCGGTAATTTTGGCATGTAGTACCAGCATTATCCATATAAAAACAATTAATCTAAGTCATTAGATCAGAGTCCTATATTCTCTTTTATGTGAGCCTTTATTCATTGTGCTATCTCATTGGAATTGATCTCTACCCGGTTAACATCCACATTCTGCCCTGCTACTTAACAGCTTACTCTAATATCATTTCCCCTTTTTTTCTGAAATTATATTGCACTTGCTGTCTTCACACTTCATTTCGACTTGTCATTTTCTATGCTTATTACTTGTTTTCTTTTCACTAGTGACTGTGGAAAAATCTTCCTACTGGATAGAGAAGCAAACTAAATGATATCTCCTCTTGGCTGTTCCAGATAGACCCAGAAGGTGGGATATTCTGCAGTTCAGCTGGCCATGGAGATGCTCAAATACACACTATCTCTTCGGCAAGACAATCATGAAAAAAAAAGACCATGCTCTATGAAATAATGTCTGTGATACGTAACAGGTGCATTGCATGTTCCTGGGTTAGAACACTATCTGGAAAAGCCAGGAATAATGGAATTGAGGAGAAAGATGAGAAGAAAAATAATGGACAGGAAAAGTGGGAGATTGTTAACTTAAAAAGTAACTAACAGGCCGGGCACGGTGGCTCAAGCCTGTAATCCCAGCACTTTGGGAGGCCGAGGCGGGTGGATCACGAGGTCAAGAGATCGAGACCATCCTAGTCAACGTGGTGAAACCCCGTCTCTACTAAAAATACAAAAAAATTAGCTGGGCATGGTGGCGCGTGCCTGTAATCCCAGCTACTCAGGAGGCTGAGGCAGGAGAATTGCCTGAACCCAGGGGGCGGAGGTTGCGGTGAGCCGAGATTGCACCATTGCACTCCAGCCTGGGTAACAAGAGCGAAACTCCATCTCAAAAAAAAAAAGTAACTAACAGGCCAACACATGCAATATGATCTCGTAGAAAGAGAGACTTGGAAGGATAAATGCTAAGAATGTAATAGTCACAATCAGTGGGTCATAGGTCTTTTTATTATCTTATTGCTGGTTTCTCTGCATTTTTCTACATTCTACAAAGTACTCATACTCCTTCTATAATAATAAAAGGTTTTATAAGAATATTTTTAATTTTTATTTTTTTAGAAACTAGGTCTTGCTATGTTGCCTAGGCTGGTCTCAAACTCCTGGGCTCAGGTGATCCTCTTGCCTTGGCCTCCCAAAATGCTGGGATTACAGGCATAAACCATTGCACCTGGCTAGAGGTTATTATTTTTAAGAGAGAGAAATCTCCCTGTATTCCCAGTTCTCCTATCCCTGGCACATATCTGCTTACACTCCCATATTACATGTCAATTATACCAAGGAGCTCAGCCAGAGAGCTGGGAGAAATCCTAGGTATTTCACATTCCCTTACCCACCCAGATTTTACCACCTAACATTTTTTCAATCTGTTTATTTCTCTTCTCTCCTACGACTGACTTTGATCCAAGCTTATTACCTTTCACTGAGTGTGAAGAGTTTGTTTTCCAGCCAATCTTCTTGACTCTTGTCAGGTTCTCTTCTCCACCAGAGTGAGCTAAAATGGCAGCATCATTCTCTTGCTTAAAGTCCCTCGGTGGCTCCCCATATCCACGCTCAGTATGGATGAGCTGGAGGTCTCTTCAGTACCCTGCCCATGGGGATCTCTTTCATCATCACGCTCAACAATGTCCTAAGCGTCAGCATTACTGAGCTCCACATAGCTCCCAGCACACTTTATGCCCTGCTCCTTTTCTCACGTGTTTCCCTATGCATAGAAAACCCACCTCTCGCTCCTTTAAATGTCCTTCTCTGCTATCCCTTACCTACACATGGCAAATTCCTATAATTCCTCAAGGATTATTTCTCCAGCAACCCTTCCCTGACAGGCCCTGGCAATCAGACTGAGTGTTCCTCTTGGTGTTCCAGGCACCGTGAAGACTCCGGCTCCTGCAGTTAACATTGGCTCCATTGTATAAAGCTCTGGGCTTCACACACCTTTTATTAGGTGTATTATCTTGTTAATCTTGTGGGCTATGGGGATGGGGGGAGGGGGGTTAAGAAGGAGCGGGGCGGGTGGGGGGGTAGGGGGGTGGGGCGCGGTGTGTGTGGAAAGAACATGTGTCTGCAGCATTCACTAGCAAATGTGGTTCTTCTAAAAACTGAGGACACTGAGTTTTTACCAACCATTGTCTATCCAGGTGCATTGGCAAAAGAGGTATAGCAGATAAGGTCCCATAAGGCCTGACCACACATGATGCATCAAAGGGCTTTTATATCTAGAGAACTATGGACACAGAGCAATCAGAATTGCTCCATATTCTGAGAACATAGGCAGAGCCTGTGGCGTTCTGGTTATCTCTACCCTGAAAGGATTTCCAGCCTCACAAGCTCCCATCTGCAAAGACCCTCCCGAGTCTTGTGAGCAGACGTTGCATTCCTTCCCAGAGTCTTTGCATAAGCCCTCTTTATGAGATCCTCATGCAAACTCTACGTTGGGAAGAGATGTGGGACCAAAGCAGTTTTTTCTGTTCTGCAGCCACACGGCAGTGACCCTCGGTTGTAGGGCGCTCTCAGATGATCTTTACCATAGGCCTCCTGGTACCGTTTCATCTCTGCTTTTATTTTACTGCACCATAGTTTGGATTTGATCTATGGCACAAATCTCAGTGTATAAAAGCAAAGCAAGCTTGTAATCATTTAACTATAAGTAACACAGATCTGCCCCTGGCCATCTCTTCCTACAGTCTCCAACAATTCAATTATTCTCTGATTTATCTCTTAGTATTTGGAGCACAATATAAAGCAACTTTCGTCGAAATCACACTGGTATCATCTATGTTCCAAAAGTAAGCATATTTGAATTTTTTTCAATTGCCTTCTACAAATTATTAAATTCTTTTTTTTCTGCCAAGTTCTCTAGATGTTTCTTCAATATCTCATGTTCCATTGTTGGAGAGGAGACATCTCAAGCTAAGCTGGCTTTAGTTCTTGTGGTGGTAATATCTTTCTAAGCCTTTCCTTCTTTTACGTCATGGCCTGATGGACTGAGTGTCAGTCATGTGGCCAGGCTGGGGCCTAGATTTCCCAGGCCAGAGTCTGCTGAGTGCTGGTTTAGCATTGAAATGCTGAGAAGAGACAATAGGAGCACCTGGAGGGAGGAGGCAGAAGCCAGGCTGGGGTCCAGGAGCCAAAGGTTTCAAGGTCCAGAAGAGGAAAACATGGAAAAGCAGGGCAAAATCTGGCAGAGTCAGGGAGGCATCCTAGTCCTTCATTTCCTCAGTCAGCAGGTACAGGAGACAAGAATGAAGAAGGCAGCCTCAGTTCAAGGGCTGGGATTAGAGAGATAAGATCTTTTCCAAATTTAGACACTTAACAACAATACTGCTATGGTTAGGTTTGTCCCTACTGAAGGTCATGCTGCAATTTGAACCCCTGTGTGGCAATGTTGTGAGGTATTTGAGTCATGGGGATTGATGCCTCAACAACAGATCAGTGTCCACGAATGCCCTCCTGCTGGGGTGAGTTCTCACAGGAGTGGATTGGTTCCCACTGAGAGCAGGTTGTTAATGAGTCTGGCTTTCTGGGTTTCACTATCTTGCTCACTCTCTTGCCATCAGATCTCTTTGTTCACACCAGTTCCCTTCCTACTGGCCACTATGACTGGAAGCAGCCAGAGGTCCTCACCAGACACAGATGCCCAGTCTTGAACTTTCCAGCCACCAGAATCATGAGCTAAAAAGCCTTTTATTCTTTATAAATTATCCAATCTCCGGTATTGTTATAGCAATACGAAATGCACTAAGACAAATACTTTGTTTTTTCATTCATTGTAACACGTATGGTATATTTTCTCTTTTTCTATTCCTGATCACTGTCCTGCTTATGATTACCCATCTCAAGTCTTTGTTCTTGGATTTAAAATTTAAATTTTAAATGTTTTTAGATTTATAAAATATTTGTTTCTCTGCTCACTTTCATTTATCATTTCTGATTATTTGGTCTATTTACTTTTTTAATAACAATAGTTTACAGATTAGCAGCTCTCCATAATTTATTTTTTATACCTACCTCTTTATTAAAAATATTTGCTTCAGAATACAACAAAAACAAAAATAAATAGATGGGACCTAATTAAACTAAAAATCTTCTGCACAGCAAAAGAAATAATCAGCAGAGTAAACACAATCCACAGAGTAGGAGAAAATATTTGCAAACTATGCATCTGACAAAGGACTGATATCCAAAATCTACAAGGGACTCAAACAAATCAACAAGAAAAACCCAGTAATCCCATCAAAAAGGTGGCAAAGGACATGAATAGACAATTCTCAAAAGAAAACTTATGGCCAAGAAACACATGAAAAAATGCTCAACATCACTTTTTTGTCAGGGAAACCAAATCAAAATCACAGTAAGATACTACCTTACTCCTGCAAGAATGGCCATAATTTTAAAAATAAAACAATAACAGGTGTTGGCATGGATATGGTGAAAAGAGAACACTTCTACACTGCTGGTAGGAATGTAAACTAGTACAACCACTTTGGAAAACAGTGTAGAGATTCATTAAATAACTAAAAGTAAAACTACTATTTGATCTAACAATTCCACTACTGGCTATCTACCCAGAGGAAAATAAGTCATTATATGAAAAATTTGCCAGGTGTGGTGGCTCATGTCTGTAATCCCAGCACTTTGGGAGGCTGAGACGGGCAGATCACTTGAGTTCAGGAGTTCAAAACCAGCCTGGCCAACACGGTAGGGTTTAGTAGAGACAGAAACCCTGTCTCTACTAAAAATACAAAAAATTAGCCAGGTATAGTGGCACATTCCTGTAATCCCAGCTACTTGGGAGGCTGAGGCAAAAGAATGGCTTGAATCCGGGAGGTGGAGGTTGCAGTGAGCCAAGATTGCACCATTGCACTCCCGCCTGGGTGACAGAGCAAGACTTCATCTCAAAAAGAAAAAAGAAAATTGCACACTCATGCTTATAACAGCAAAATTCACAGTTGCAAAAATATGGAACCAGCCTCAGTGCCCATCAACCAACAAGTGAACAAAGAAAATGTGTTACATATGATACCGTGGAATACTACTTGGCCATGAAAAGGAACAATATAATGGCATTCATAGCAACCTGGATGGAGTTGAAGGCCATTATTCTAAGTGAAGCAACTCAGGAATGAAAAAACCAAACATTAAATGTTCTTGCTTATAAGCAGGAGCTAAGCAGTGAAGATGTAAAGGCATAAGAATGATATTATGGACTTGGGGACTGGGGTGGGGTGGGAAGGATGGGAGTGGGGTGAGGGATAAAAGATGCACATTAGGTACAGTGTACACTGCTTGGGTGATGAATGCACCTAAACCTCAGAAATCACCACTAAAGAACATTTCCATGCAGCCAAACACCACCTGTTCTCACCAAACTATTGAAATTTTAAAAGAGAACAGAACAGGTAATTACATAAAAAAATATATAAAACAAGCAAAACAGCAAAACAGCCTACCTCCTAGGATTATTATGAAGATTTATTAAAATATACAAAGTGCTCCAAGCCTCACATATCGTAAGTACTCAATAAATACTGTTTTTAATGTAAATAAACAAAAATATTTACTTCAGAAGAAAACACAGGAAAATATTCTTGTGGCTTTGAGTTAGGGCAAAGATTTTTTAGATGGAGAATAAAAAGCACAAACTATAAAGGAAAAAAACCTGTTAGATAGAACACTATCAAAATTAATAATGTTTGCTTCTTGAAAAAACGCCATTAAAAAGTGAAAAGACATCACTCTGGGAGGCCGAAGTGAGTGGATCAGTTGAGACCAGGACTTTGAGACCAGCCTGGTTAAGATGGTGAAACCTTGTCTCTACTAAAACTACAAAAATAGCTGGGTGTGGTAACACATGCCCTGTAATCCCAGCTACTTGGGAGGCTGAGGCAGGAGAATTGCTTCAACACAGGAGGCAGAGGTTGCAGTGAGCTGAGATGGTGCCACAGTGAGCTGAGAGTGCATTCCAGCCTCGGTGATGAGTGAGACACTCTCTCAAAAAGAAAAAGAGAAAAGACGGGCCATAGATTGAAAATATGTATTTATATATGTATATAAAATAAACATAAATAAACAAAGGTTTGTACCCAGAATGTAAAAAGAACTCTTATAACTCAATAAGAAGGGTACAAATAATCCAGTAATGGATTGCTAAAAAAATATGGGCAAAAAAAGTTTTAACTACACATTTAAGAAATAAGTATAAATGAATAGCCAAGAAGCACATAGGAAGATGTTTATTTAATATCTTCAGTCGGTAGAGAAATACAGGTAAAATCTAAAATTAGACACCATAACACAGCCATTAAAATGGCTAAAATTAAAATAATACCAAGCGTACATGAGGATGTGGTGTGACTGGAACCCTCATCTATTGCTGGTAAGAATATAACTGTTATAAACCTTTGGAAAATAGTTTGACAGTTTCTTCAAAGGTTAAAAATGCATTTAACATATGTATATCCCAACATACCAATGTACCAGCATTTCCATCCCTGTATACCTACTCAAAAGAAATGGAAACCGGCCGGGCGCGGTGGCTCAAGCCTGTAATCTCAGCACTTTGGAAGGCCGAGACGGGTGGATCACGAGGTCAAGAGATCGAGACCATCATGGTCAACATGGTGAAATGCCGTCTCTACTAAA
The DNA here is from genome assembly GCF_049354715.1 of Callithrix jacchus. Classification (NCBI taxonomy): domain Eukaryota; kingdom Metazoa; phylum Chordata; class Mammalia; order Primates; family Cebidae; genus Callithrix; species Callithrix jacchus. Next base: position 23,303,035 of record NC_133508.1, on the reverse strand, counting down.
AATACAAAAAATTAGCTGGGCATGGTGGCGCGTGCCTGTAATCCTAGCTACTCAGGAGGCTGAGGCAGGAGAATTGCCTGAACCCAGGAGGCCGAGGTTGCCGTGAGCCGAGATCGCGCCATTGCACTCCAGCCTGGGTAACAAGAGCGAAACTCCGTCTCAAAAAAAAAAAAAGAAATGGAAACATATGTTCACATAAAGACTTTCATGTGAATGTTCACAGTAGCATTATTCATAATAACCTCCAAAATGGAAGCAACCCAAATGCTTACCTATGAATAAACGAAATGTGGTGTATTCATACAAGGGACCGAACAAGAAAAAGAACTACTAAAATGAACAACATGAATCAGTCGCAAAAACACTTCTGCTAAGTGAAAGAAGCCAGACACGAAAGAGTATACACTGTATGATTTCATTGATAAACACTTCTATAAAAGCAAAACTGCAGTGACAGAAAACAGATTAGTAGTTTCCCAGGGCTAAGGACTGAAGTGGGGGAAGGTCTGGGAGTGATGAAAGAGCTGGAAACCTTCTTGTAATTGTAGCTGTACAACAGTGTTCATTGACCAAAACTCATCTGACTGTGTGCCTAAAATGGACAATTGTAAATGACCTACTTAGACCTCATTAAGTAAAAAAAAAATTCCTTCATGCTCTGAATCATTTTCTTAAGCTAGTTATCTACAAGGATAGAGTTTTCTACAGTGCTAAGTCTGCTTTTTGTTGCTTTTGATTAAAGTTCTATTTCCGTGTGTGTGTGTGTGTGTGTGTGTGTGTGTGTATTCCAAATATCCTCTTTCACTGAGAACTACGAATGTATTAACTACATTATTCTTCTGCTTCATGAGCAAGTCTATGTCATGGGAGGAAAAATTGTTTTCTAAGCATTCATAAATTTACTGGTGAATTTTTCCAGAGTTCCATTTGTCTTCTCTTTCCTCAGTGTGGAGCTTGAGGTGTTGCTCTTTCATAACTATGTTGAGAGGTTCTCTCCAAAGCCTGCAAGTTTGGAAGGAAAGACTGAGGGCACATGGAGGAGCATGTCTATGGAGCCTGGGACCAAAGAATACCAAGCAGAAAGCAGACCCAGGCTGAAGGTTGGGACACCACTTCCCTGCATGTGGCCAGCAGGACTCCAAGTGTGGCCGAAGAACAACCAAGCAAAGCAGTGCTTTTCAAACCCTGTCACCAGGCTCAGAGAACAAAGATTGGAGCTGGCTCGGGTGAGCTTGGGCCAGAGGGAGGAGAGGGAAGATAGAGGTAAGGGAAGGTGCCAAGATGGCAGGAGCTGTCTCTAATTTGCCAGGAGAGCAGAGAATTGGAGGCGTGCCTATAGAATCCGGAACAGTTTCAGTTCTTCTGCTTCTCACAGTGGCTACTGGACATTCTCTCCTTTCCAGATGGACACATTCAAGGCTGGGAGAGGAGGCTTCTTCTCTCCCCATGGCTCAAGCCCTCCTCTAAGTACTCCAAGCACTCTCTGTTGGAGCTCCTGAAATCCCTAAGCAGGCTGAGCTCCTTGAGATCCCAAGGTGCACATGTACTTAAGGAGATAGGTTTTTTCAAAGAAAATAACAACAATGTGGGCCGGGCACGGTGGCTCAAGCCTGCAATCCCAGCACTTTGGGAGGCCGAGGCGGGTGGATCACGAGGTCAAGAGAGCAAGACCATCCTGGTCAACATGGTGAAACCCTGTCTCTACTAAAAAAAAATACAAAAAATTAGCTGGGCATGGTTGCGCGTGCCTGTAATCTCAGCTACTCAGGAGGCTGAGGCAGGAGAATTGCCTGAACCCAGGAGGCAAAAGTTGCGGTGAGCCGAGATCGCGCCCTTGCACTCCAGCCTGGGTCACAAGAGTGAAACTCCATCTGAAAAAAAGAAAAGAAAAGAACAACAATGTTAACAGTGTCTTTACATCTCTTAAAAAAAATTCCTTTGGTTCTCCTCATGTGGGCAATATATCCCTTGCAAAGAGATAATGAAATAACAAATTTTTTGAGTTGTATCTTAGGAGCATGTGCTACTAGAACTGGCCTGTTAAAATCTAATTCTTCCCCTCTAAACTCTATCTTCATCTCCTTTCCTGCCTTCTTTCCCGTTTTTCACACCAAGGAATTGTACCAGGATGCACCCCAGTACAGGTGCATCCATTGCAGTGTTTTGCTCTGGAGGACGGAAACCATGTTAAAACACATCTTTGTGTTTTCAGTGCACCTTGTCCCTCTAGTGACCATTCTTGAGCTATTGCCAAGTTTCATTTAATTGAGCTGGAGTCATCATTTGAGAAAGGCAGTGAGGACAACAAGAATACGAAAGCCTCTGAGTAAATCTTCATATGTAGGTAGGAAGGGAGAAATAGGAATGTGCTAGAGGTTAATTTCAAAGTAGGTGGGAACAAATGACTTGCAGAACAAACAGGCTCAGAGAGAGTCTTATGAATGAAGCAGTACCTGCTGATGACTGCAGAAAGGAAGAGACGGTTATTATCTGAAGACTCCAATAGACTGGCATATTGTTCTGGCCCAGTGCCAGGCGCACGTGATGATCTGGCTGAGATTATCAGAGCTCTTCTGTTAAAGCATAGATCACATGTGTGCTGAGAATGTGTTCTTTCTCTGGGTTTGAGGTGACAGACAGCCATATCACATGCCATCCCTTTTTCCATCCTGATTCCAGCCAGGCAGTAGACCAAATCCTCACCCAGTCTGTCTCCACCATGTGGTTTCCCTAGCCAGCTGAACAAAATATTTTCAGAATGTGGAATGTAAACAAAGTTCCTACTGTTAGCATTTCTGTGACATTTACTTGTGGTTTATTTTATTTTACTTTAAGTCACATTTAAATTCAAAAGATTGCCAGCCTGCATGATGCATGTAAACAAATCAGAAATATAGATTAGAATTGCAACTGATTAGTTAGCTGTGAACGTATCTGTTCAAATGGAAGCAGGGAGAGGAAAATCTATTATGCTCCTGGGATATTGCTTCTCCACAGGAAATTCAATTGTGAGAAGGGCTTTAAAAGCAATGACTTCCCTCATTTGTGTTTTCTACACACTGGTTACTGTAAATGCTAATAGAACACCTCGGTGGAACTTCTGGTTGGGCTCACGTGACCCAGCTTTACAAGGGAAACCAGGGAGCAGTTCCGAGAGGGAAAAGGAAGACCTGCAAATACACCTTAGCAGATGGCGATCACAAAATGTGTGCCCCTCGCACTATTGGAGATGTTTTTCAAGAAAATTCAATTTTCCACGTTTATTATTTTCCATTGTTTAAAAGCATATGTCTACGATGCATGATGCTGAATGATAACGGTTGTATGAACCTTCTGATATTCACTAAGAATCTGAATCAAGGCCAGGCATGGTGGCTCAATACCTGTAGTCTCAGCACTTCAGGAGGCCAAGGCAGGCAGGTTGCTTGAGCCCATTAGCTAGAGACCAGCCTGGACAACATAATAAGACTGTCTCTACAAAAAATAAGAAAAAAAAAAATTAGCCGGGAGTGGTGGCATGCACCAGTAGTACCAGTTACTTAGGAGGCTGAGGTAGGAGGATCATTTAAGCCTAAAAAGTCAAGGCTGCAGTGAACTATGATCGCGCCAATGCACTCTAGCCTGGATGACAAAGTGAGACCCTACCTCAAAAAAGAAAAAAGGAATTCAAATCAAGATTTGCCTTTGTTTATTCATTTCCTCTAAAATATCCTCTGTCTTCCAAACCAGTAGGGAGCCAAAGTGAGCGTAACAACTTTACTATTAGGTAAATACTAGTTAAGTATTTACCCACAGGCCTACCTGAGTAGTGTTTTCCTATCACAATGCCATGAACTATACATTTTCTCAAATCTTGTTGACAATTTAATTACACCACCCATCTTGTTTATATTATTTAGAAGGTGGTAAGAGAATGTAAAAATTTACTGAATGATGCATTTCTTTGAGTTCTTCTTGGTATCTTCTGAATCATGGTCAGGTAGCAGTCTTAGGGTACCAGATGAGCCAGGCAGCAGCAGATGCAGACACCTGTATGCTCACTGAATCTTCAGTACTACCTTCTTCACTCCAAAGTGATGGTTCCCAGCTCACCCCAGGGGTCTTATACTTTCTCAAGTGATACCAGCTACATCTTGATTCACAAAAGAATCTTCCTCAGAATAAAGCCCCGTGGAAAAAGATTATGTGCCCTATAAGATTAGGCACCTGGAGGACTGGAAGAACAATGACCTTAAACCACACATTATTTGGATCATTTGGCGAAAGCAGAAACTACTTCCTCTTAACAGGTGAGATGTGAAAAGTTTTCATCCAAGAAGGAGAAATAGACAGCTCAAGAATGGGGAGTTGAGTCATGTGCGAGATAAGAGAGAGGATAATCTGTGTTTTGAGATCAGCGGCTCTGTGGATAGATTTTGGTTCCAAGCCTGAGCATTCTGACAAAGAAAGAGTGAACTTCATTCTTAAAGCCCTGGAACCAAACAGAACACTCCTGCAGGGTGACAAACAGAAGTTTAATCTTCCCGTATATTTCTGGTTTCTTTTATAAATGTAAATTTCAACTCAATCTTTCATTAATTTGTTCTGAAAACAAATCATTTATGATCAATCATGGAATATTTCTTGTCAATCTTGTTGAGTTACTGTACTACATTTGTCTGTGTTTTCTCTGTCCAGAATCTTCTATTTTTAGCTGTATGCCCCCCTTTTTATTTCTTATAGTACATGCATAAACAATACGGAAGTCTGACTTTGATTAGAAATTCACTTGTAATTCACATCTTCAGCATTTCAATGAGAACTGTTTTCACTGTAAATAATTCTTACTGAAAGAAGAGTCTTGCTTAGATCTAACTTGAATCTCCTTGATCTAAAATTAAAACCATGCTTGTCTATTTTATTATAAGGAGAAACATTTATGCTTTCTACTTACAATCTCAACTTGACTCATAGAAGAAATGGCAACTACCTACGCCCCATCAGAGAGTTTTGGGGAGGGATATGGAAGCACTTGATACCCATTCAACTGCCTTTCACACATGATGAAGTGTCTCTACAATCCATTTTGTCCTAATCCTTCATTCCCTGATGGACTAGAAGAAACCATGTTCTTGGCTACTTCCTGTCCCCTGAGTGTGACAATGTACAGTAAAACCTACTTGGTACTCCTCCCCCTAGGGCAGTCTAGGTACTGGAAATCTTTAAAAAACAATTGGAGGCCAGGAACCCTACCTTGGCCCCCAGTTAGAATTACATTCTCAAACATTTTTCCTGCACTGAAGATTTTTTAAAGTGGGAGAGAAGATTCATTGATCTGGTCATTTTACGAAACATTCCTCTTAGTCCCTATGAGATGGGTCTGCATTGAATCCATCTCTCAGAGGTTGAAGAAGGCAGTGTCTCAGGCTCCAGCATCTAACACCTACATATTCCTAGAGAGATTATTGTTCTTAAAATTGTGCTACAGGCAAAGTAAGGCTCTCTGTAGTAGTTAGCCCTCAACAAAAGCTTGACTGTGCAGCCATGGTGTTAGTCACTCTGTGAGATCCTAAAGAGATCAAGCCCGGCAGGGGTTGGTAGCTAATGCCTGTAATCCTAGCACCTTGGGAGGCCAAGGCAGATGGGTCACCTGAAATCAAGAGTTTGAGACCAACTGGGCCAACATGGCAAAACCCTGTCTCTACTAAAAACATAAAAAATTAGCTGGGAGTGATGGCAGGTGCCTGTAATACTAGCTACTCAGGATGCTGAGGCAGGAGAATCACCTGAACCTGGGAGGTGAAGGTTGCAGCAAGCCAAAATTGTGCCACTGTACTTCAGCCTGGGCAACAAGGCAAAAAGAGCAAAACTCCATCTCAAAAAAAAAAAAAAAGCCCTTGTCTCTAGCCCCAGTATTTATCTCCGTTGATTCAAGCAACTTGACTCTTTTCCTTAGGTGTTGGTTTATAAGATATTAATAATTTGATAGCTTCCCTTGTGGATATTTCTAGTTTCTAAAACGTGATTCTGAGCATGCACGGAGAACTCTGCTAGGATCTCATCAAAATGAAATACGACTTCCTGATCTTGCAGAGTCAAAACTTTCCAGTTGTGTTAAACTTTAAAAATAGCTTCCTTCTCTAAACAACAGGCCCCTCTTTGGCTGTTAGTATAGCATCTGTGAGTAGATCATGCTTTCTGCCATTCTCACACTTCTAGAGCCATCCAGCTGGGAACAGCTCTCCCTGACAAACACAGATGGGTCGTCCATCTTACCATTTGAGCTATCTATTTTGCTATTTAGTTAAAGAACAGCACACAGGACCGGAGCAGAGCTACTGAAGAATTTAGATTAAATGTTACCAGCTGGTTCACACTGTAGTACTCTATAGAATTTTGGGGATTACAATCTCTCCAGAGTTTTTTTATTTTTCAATTTTTGGTAAAATGGCTTGAAGTTACATTGCTAGCACATCATCATACTACTCTGTCCCAGCTCCCTAAAATGTTTTTCTGTTAATTTGGTTTCCTGCTTCTTTTATTAGTTTATCAGTGGGTAGTATTCTCTCAGGCTGAATAATAAAGTATTAAGGGTGATTGTAGAAAAATTATTTTTCTGTCTCAAAAGCAATTGATAATCCCTCAAAAATCTATCAAGGAACTCATAAATAAAATTCATGTTTTAAAATGTGAAACAGAACATATACGATTCACATAGCATTTAAATTAATAAAAGAGAATGTGGGCTGGGCATGGTGGCTCTGGGATTATGGTGGCCTGTAATCCCAGCACTTTGAGAGGCCGAGGTGGGCAGACTGCTTGACCCCAGAAGTTAAGACCAGCCTGAGCAACATGGCGAGATCCCATCTCTACAAAAAATACAAAAATTAGCCAGGCTTGGTGGCACATGTCTGTAGTTATAGCTACTCAGGAGGCTGAGATGGGAGGATGACCTGAACGTGGGGAGGTTGAGGCTGTAGTAAGCTCTGATCACACCACTGCACTCCAGCCTGGGTGACAGAGCGAGATCCTATCTAAAAAAGAAAAAAAACAGAGGGATAATATGATATTTGATTTCATAAAAACAACCAATAGTATGGGTGTGGCAGCTCATACCTGTAATCCGAGTGTTTTGGGAAGTCAAGTCAGGAGGTTCACTTGAGGCCAAGAGTTCAAGGTTATAGGAAGCTGGGATCAAGCCTGAGTGACAGAGAAAGACCTTATCTCTAGATTAAAAGAAAAATCAAGGCTGGGCATGGTGGCTCAAGCCTGTAATCCTAGCACTTTGGGAGGCTGAGGCGGGTGGATCACGAGGTCAAGAGATCGAGACCATCCTGGTCAACCTGGTGAAACCCCGTCTCTACTAAAAATACAAAAAAATTAGCTGGGCATGGTGGCGCGTGCCTGTAATCCCAGCTACTCAGGAGGCTGAGGCAGGAGAATTGCCTGAACCCAGGGGGCGGAGGTTGTGGTGAGCCGAGATCACGCCATTGCACTCCAGCCTGGGTAACAAGAGTGAAACTCCATCTCAAAAAAAAAAAAAAAAAGAAAGAAAAATCAAAATGTATGCATTTATTTCATATTACAGACTATTTAAAAGACCCAGAGAGAGAGGAAGATAGAAAAGGACAAATTATGGGAAAAGACCCAATGGTGAAGAGATACAGAGAAATCCACAGAGAGAAGAGAAAGAGCAGCTCAGGTAAGGGAAGAATGTAAAGCATAACAGCCCTAAACTATGGGGTTTTAATTTGTTGCTACTAAACAATGAAACATTTGCACAACTAGAGTATAAATGAAGAAATTATCCTTGGGGTCTTCATGCCAAAAATAGATAGTCGAGATAGAACCTGAGGGCCAGTGTCCTCCCACTCCTGACTTAAAGAAAGAAATATTAGAAAAGAGAACAACTGAGTGTGCAGTGTTTGGGGATGACAATCTTTCTAGAGAGGAGTACCACATAGGAGTTTGAAAGGGAAAAGAGTTAAGTCACTAGAACAAGGGTGTTGCTTTCAGCTGGTTTCCATACACCCTATAATCAGCCTTTCCTGTGAATCTGAAGATACACAATCTAAATGTGGCAGAAAACCCTTCAGTGAAAACACAACAGTGATTCTGGCTGCGCCAGAGTCCTCCCAGACCCCACCAGTGATGGGGTCATCCTGGTTCCCTGATAGAGTGACCCCTGGAGCTCTAGGCTCCACCATTTTATAGACATCCGTGTGGCTACGGTAAGATGAGATACAGAAGATGCTGGAGCCAATTCACACTGACTTGTGAGAACCATGAGTTTGTCTGTTTTCACGCTGCCAATAAAGACATACCTAAAACTGGTCAATTTACGAAAGAAAAAGGTTAAATTGGACTTATAGTTCCACATGGCTGGGGAAGCCTCACAATCATGGCAGAAGGCAAGAGGGAGCAAGTCCCATATTACATGGATGGCAGCAAGCAAAGAGAGAATGAAGAAGACACAAAAGCAGAAACTCCTGATAAAACCATCAGATCTCATGAGACTTAGCCACTACCATGAGAATAGCATGGGGGAAACAACCCCTATGATTCAATTATCTCCTACCAGGTTCCTCCCACAACATATAGGAATTATGGGAATACAATTCAAGATGAGATCTGAGTAGAAACACAGCAAAACCATATCAAACCAATTATTACATTTACAGGAATTTGGAGAACTCTCTGTTAAACCATCATTATTAAAAATTAAATTGGTCCAGGCACAGTGGCTCATGCCTGTAATCTCAGCACTTTTGAGGCCAAGGTGAGTGGATCGCTTTAAGCTCAGTAGTTCAAGACCAGCCTGGTCAACGTGGCCAAACACAGTCTCTACATAAATACAAATTAGCTGGGCATGGTGGCACACATCTGTGGTCCCAGCTACTAAGGAGGCTGAGGCTGGAAAATTGCTTGAACCCAAGAGGTGGAGGTTGCATTGAGCTGAGATTTCATCATTGCACTCCAGCCTGGGCAACAGAGGGAGACACTGTCTAAAAAAAAAAAGCCTAAACTACATAAATGTACAATTAAATAAATCATGTTAATATCAAAGGTAATAAACATTTAAAATGTATCATTTCCTAGTTATTTTCCTACCTTTGACTACTACCTATCCTCTCATGGTTATTTACATTTATTCTGTTTGTTCAGTGGAAATACTATACAATTATCTCCATATGAAGTGACATGATATCAGTAGCTTGAAATTAACCACAGTGGGAGCATTTATACCACAGAAATCAGCAAATCCTACACATCTGAGGGGTTTTCCCTTTTTTTTTTTTTTTTTTTTCCTTTTTTCATTTTTAGACACTGGGTCTCACTCTGTCCCCCAGGCTGAAATGCAGTGGTGCAATCATGGTTCACTGCAGCCTCAAACTTCTGGGCTCAAGCCATCCTCCTGCCTCAGTCTTCCAAGTAGCTGAGGCCACAGGTGCTCACCACCATGCCTAGCTAATTTTTTGTAGAGATGAGGTCTCACTATCTAGGGCTTTTTCATTTCTCAAAGAACTAGTGGTTGAACATTTACCAACAAGCCACCAAATGAAGGGGAGAGGCAACTGCCATTCTCAGATTTCCCAGGGAAACTTAAAGTTCTGTAATTACAAGAACTATGATAAAATGGTCAAAAGTCTGTTATAACAATGACTAAACTAGAAGAACAAGTCAGTTTTATTTGTTCTGTTGCACATATAAAAGTTGTTGTTTTGTCTAAAGATAGAAAATAAAGAACTGGCCAGGTGCAGCAGCTCATGCCTGTAATCCCAGCATTTTGGGAGGCTGAGGCTGGCAGACCTTGAGGTCAAGGGACCGAGATCATCCTGGTCAACATGGTGAAACCCCATCTCTACTAAAAATATGAAAATTAGCTGAACGTGGTGACACATACCTGTAGTCCCCGTTACTCGGGAGGCTGAGGCAGGAGAATCACTTAAACCCAGAAGCAGAGGTTGCAGTGAGCCAAGATTGCACCACTGCACTCCAGCCTGCTGACAGAACAAGACTCTGTCTCAAATAAATAAATAAATAAATAAATAAGAAAGAAAAGAAAGAACAAAGAGGGAAAAATGGGAGTTACCAGTGTCCCAGGTGTGCATTAATTATTTTCCCACTGTCCATTACATCAAGTTTGCCACCATCCCTATTGGCCAAAACAAGTCACATGGCCAGCCCAGAGTGAACACAGGCAGTCATGAACACCTTGGGACCATTCTTGAAATCAACATATTGCCCAAAATACAGAAGTACTAACATCTTGAGGTTTCTTCTACAGCTTTTCTCAATATCCTCCCATCTGTGGAATTGAACAGCTGTAGACTTTGAAAAGGATGTGGTATGCATCTTAAAAACTGTAGACCTCGTAAGTCATTAAAAATCAATGTGGTGTGCATATGTGAATGCACACTCATGTGTGTGTGTGTCTGTGTGTGTGAGGAAGAGATGATTTCTAAATAAGGAAACTACACAGAATGCTAATTAAAAGTGGGCACAACAGAATAGGCACATCTTGCCGGCTATGTATATTATATATTCCTTCTGGGCACATACTATCTTATCCTTCTTCTCCTTTCTTAATTACTCTGTACTTAATTATGTCTCTGTAAAATTACAGGTAACCAATAGATAGGTAAATTAGATAGATAGATAGATAGATAGATAGATAGATAGATAGATAGATAGATAGACTAAGATCTCAGGAAATATTTGCAGCTTATTTGTTTTAATTTCTTGAGACAGAGTTTCACTCTCTCACCCAGGCCAGAGTGCAGGGTGCAATCATGGCTTACTGGAGCCTTGAACTCCTGAGCTCAAGCGATCCTCCCATATCACCCTCCAAAGTAGGTAGGACCACAGGTGTGCACCACCATGCCTAGCAAAGTTTTGTATTTTTTAGAGATGAGGTTTCATCATGTTGCCTAGGCTGGTCTAGAACTCCTGGGTTCAAGAGATCCACCTGCGTCAGCCTCTCAAAGTGCTGGGAGTACAGAAATGAGCCACCACTCCCAGCCCCTCTTTTTTAAAGACTAAAAGCTTGAAAACTGTAGACCCAGTAAGTCATGTATATATGTACCTCATGAGGGTTGGACCCAAGAGAAAGTAACTACCTGCCTACCTGCCCATGTGATGTATTTTGAAGGATATTAGGAAAACACCCTTACTTCCCAAATACTCATTCATGTCCCTGAAGCACAAGATGTATGCTTAAGAAAACTTTAAGTGAAACTTTTTTCAAATAGTTTCACAGCTATATATACATATATATATGTATATATAGCTATATATATATATATAGCTGTGTGTGTGTGTGTGTGTGTGTGTGTACACACACACACACATACATACATATATCTTGGCTGAATTCAGACCCAATAAAATGATGCATGAACTATGTACTTGGGATGGGACAAAAAAGGGTGAGTATCAGAAGCACAGAGGAAAAAACATTGAAAAGGGATGTAAAAACACTATTTTATTATAACCTTTTTTAATTGTAAAGTTTAGCTGAAGTTAATTTACAAGTTAACTGACAAGTCTGTTAACTGATAGTGATTTTCCTGGGATGCACACTGGTGCCTGTGATATCCCCCATGTACCATGTGGTTGACATCATTCAACATGGTCACCAAAAAGAACACATTGTTTCTCAAGAGGCTATAACTTTGTACAGTTGTGTTTTAGGGCATTGCAGGAAGATCTGGTATTCATTCCACTGTGGGTGAAAGTGATGAATTAGTGGCTACTAATTGGGGATTATTCTTTATTTCTAGGATTATCTTTTTGCCACCATTACAATGACCCTTTCAAAATAAAAATGACAACTTGGGAACTTTATTAAGCTTTCTCCTTTTTAAAATCTTTACTTTGGGAGGCCAAGGCAAGAGGATTGCTAGAGATCAGCAGTTTCAGATCAGCCTGGGCAAAATAGTGAGACCCCATGTGGGGATCACTCCCGTGTGAGGCCCCCTAGGAAATGGGCCTCGCAATACAGTGAGCCTGGACACAGATCCCTGGTTGGGAGAGTCGAGCTGAGGGAAAGTAGGAACTGAGAGAGGGACTATGTTATTCTAAATAATTAACAGACATTACTTTAGGGATATGAGGACTTGGGAGGCAATGTGTCCACTTTCGGCTCCTTATGGTTTATTGCTTGATTGTGTTCATTTTGGACCCTTGTTACCTTCATTGTAAAATATTAACTTAAGTATTTACACTTGGTAACTTACTTATCGTAACTTACTGGGTGTAACTGTAACTTACTTACCATAACTTACTGGGCGTGACTGTAATTTACTTACCTTGACTTATCGGGCATAACCTACTTACTAGAAGTAACCTACTTACTGGGCATAACCTACTTACTGGGCTTAACTTACTTACTGGGTGTAACTTAGTGGGCGTAACTTGCTTACTGTAACTTAAGCACCTTGATCTGGCCTAAACAACTTTGACTTCAGAAAAGTATATAATGAAACGTATTGCAAAAATAAATTGCTGCTTGGACATAGCCTAAGCCAGCCCTCCAGTCTCTGCTTTCCTTTATTCTTTCACTTCCGTGCACTCTCTCCCTCAGGTTGAACGAGACATCTACGTTGGTGGTCTCAGGGACTCCTGCAGGTCGGTAGTCCCCCGGCAGACGTGCCAGACCCCAACAACCCCATCTCTACAAAATAGAAATCATCCATGCGTGGTAACAGGCACCTATAGTCGCAGCTACTTGAGGTACTGAAATGGGAGGATCACTTGTGCCCAGGAGTTTGAAGCTGCAGTGAGGCATGTTGATGTCACTGCACTTCATACTGGGTGACAGAGAAAAACTCTGTCTCAAAAAATAAGTAAAATGAGGTCTTTAGATTCTCAAATTATCTTCTGATTTCTCAAAAGGTGAAGTTAATGACCTATCCTAATATTAGTTCATGTTTAAAGAAGTACCTCTTTCCATAAACTAATATCAATTTTTGCCTTACCATAGTAGAGAGTGTAAATTCAGGTTTCTAGTGCAAAAGACCTTTATTTTTCAAGACTGAAGCTAGAAAGTCCTTCCTTTAGTAATGCCATCTGTATCTTTCCATTTTCTAATAAGAGCGAAAAAACAATTTTCTGGGTCGTTTTTTTCTTAGATTTATTCTGAGTTAAAACTCATTTTCTCTTTGAACTACTCATGAAGTAAAAGGCTCTTTCAGTCAAAAATGAACAGAAGTCCAAGGACAGTGATCTGGCAGTATCTAAGATAAGAATTTTCAGCAAGTTTATGAAAATTCACTTGCTTACAATTAATGTAAAAATATAAACACATAGCTGCTGGGAATGCAAAATGATACAGCGTCTTTGGAAAACAATTTGGCAGTTTCTTAAAAAGTTAAACAGACACTATATGACCCAGCAGTTGCACTCATAGATACCAATCCAACAGGAATGTAAACATATGTCTGTCCAAAGACTTGCACACATAGCAGCGTTATCATAATAACCATAAATTAGAACCAGTCCAAAAGCCCATCAGCTGGTAACTAACCCGTTCTTGCATTGCTATAAAGAAATACTTGAGGCTGGCTAATTTATAAAGAAAAGAGATTTAATTGGCTCATGGTTCTGCAGGCTGTACAAGCGTGGCACCAATATCGCTTAGCTTCTGGGGAGGCCTCAGGGAGCTTTTATTCATGGTGGAAGGTGAAGCAGGAGTAGGCACTTCACTTGGTGAAAGCAAAAGCAAGAGAAAGCGAGTGGGGAGGTGTCACACACTTTTAAAGGAGCAGATCTTACAAGAACTCACTGCCATGAGAACAGAACCAAGGGGATGATGCTGAACCATTCATGAGTGATTCACTCCCACAATCCAGTCACCTCCCACCAGGCCCCACCTCCAACACTGGGGATTACATTTCAGTCTGAGATTTGGGCAGGGACAAATATCCATACCCATATCAGCTGGTGAACCCTAATGTAAACCGTGGACTTTAGGTAGCAGTGATGTGCGCATATCGGTTCATCCATTGTGACAGGTGTACCACTCTGCTGGGAGCTTTTGATAACGGGGGAGGCTGTGCATGTGTGGAGTAGGCGGTACACAGACAAGCTCTATATTCTGCTAAATTTTGCTGTGAACTTGGAACTGATGTAAAAAACAAAACTATATATTTTAAATGGCCCTGCACATGTTGAGATGTCAGCTGTCGGCATCTTTCTCATTATCTTTGGGGTTCAGACTATGATGTAGCTCAATATTATTTCCTATGTACTTATTTCCTCCTCATACATCCAACTTTTTGAAACTGTGGCTTTATATCTTTTATCTATGAAGAACATGTGTGTGCATTTCCTTTTCTAATTTTAATTATTTCAGAAGTTCTAGCTTGCTTCCTTTTTTATTAATTAATAAACTTTATTTTTAGTGCTGGGTTCACAGTAAAATTTGAGCAGAGAGTACAGAGAGTTCCCGTATCCACCCCACTAATTGTGTCCCAAGTGTCATTTAAACTCTGTTTAACATTCCTCCCATTCATCTGTTGCTTTTATTGGGACATTTTCTTTTGGCCTCTCTTCTATGTCACTAATCACATTTTTCCGGGCTCCTCTTGTTAATTTTTTATATTCTTCATGTCAGTTCTAACTATAAAAGAAGAGTGGCTTTTATAAGGAAAAGATAGAAGAGCAGCTTTACAAGAGCTGAGTAGGAAAACTATTGTTTTAATGCAATAAAATTCCAAATACAAAGGAAAAAGATAAGTTTGATTATAATAAAGAATGTGAAAGCTGCTGTCATCAAAATACATAATTAAAGAATAAGGGATTGAGAAAGCCACAAACGAAGAACTGTTTGCATTATATACATCCCATAAAGCACAGAAAGCAGAATACAAAACAAATTTCTCCCACTTAAAAAGAAAAATCCTGAAAACCCGTTAGAAAAGTGGGCGAAAAACTTGAATAGACACCACACAAAAAACGAGTTTCCAAATGGTCAATAGAAATAGAAAAAGACGTTTAACTTCTTCATCTTCAGGAAAATGTGAATTTAAATCATGATGAGATACAATTCTTCACACATCAGTTCAGCTAAAATGAAAAAGAGAGCAATATCAAGTCCTGGCAAGTCCATGGGACAATCATACCATTCATGCATGCATGGTGGAGTTTAAATTAAACCACATTGGGAAACTGTTTTGCAGTATTACTGAAGCTGCGTGTGTAGCTACCCTGTTCCCCTCCACACAAACGTCTACAACAGGTAGGTTCTCAAATGTTCTCAGTCCCAGGAGTCATAGCAGCTCTGTGCAGGAAACTGCCCAGATGTCCATCAACAAGAAAAATGGATAAACACTGTGGCAGCTGCACCCAGTGGAACACTAGATAGCAATAGAAATACACAAACCACAATCCACACAACAATGAGGAAACTCACAGGCCTTATGCCAAGCTAGCCCAAGGGAGTCCATATTCCTGGTTCCATTTACATAAAATATAAAAAGAATTTTATAATTCATTTTATAAAATTATCAAAATGAATGAATCTGTAGTGCTATTAAACAGTGGGTGCTCTTTTGAGAACTGGATGGTGTCAAAAAGTACTTCTGAGATGTGGCTGATATTCTGTGTGTTGATTCAGTGCTAGGCACATGGGTGTGTTCAGTTTGTGAAAGTTCTTGGAGATAAACATGTATTATTTTTTGCATGTTCTGTATGTATGTGTTACTTTAGTAACAACTTGGGGGAAAAGAATGAAGTAGGAATATACAATCTGACAGTCAAAAATCAGCCAAAAATATCAGTAAGCATAGCAGATGATAAGAAAAATATGCTGTGACATTTTTGTTAAAAATCCATATTTCATTAGCCAGGCATTGTGGTGGGCCCCTGTAATCCCAGCTACTCAGGAGGCTGAGGCAGGAGAATCACCTGAACCCAGGAGGCAGGAGAATCACTTGAACCGGGGAGGCAGAGGCTGCAGTAAGCCAGGATCATGCCACTGCACTCCAGCCTGAGTGACAGAGCAAAATTCCATTAAAAAAATAGTAATCCATATTTCAGTTCGTATTGTGTATGTGTATAGAAAACCTTAAATGGCTGCATACAAAAAATAATTTAAAATTGGAAAGAAATAATGAAGAGATTAAAAAAACAAGTTAAAAATAAGATTTTTGCATTTTATTTTGCTTACTTGTAAGTATTTTATAGGTTGTGTATTCATATACATGAAAATGAGTGAACAAAATTTGGCAAAAAAAACTATGCACTGTACTAACAAAAGCATATCTTGAGTGAGTAAAACCAGATGCCTCATGAGATTGTCAAGCTGATTTCCAAAATTGTCACTCCTCGGGTTGCTCTTACATATTCTGAATGATATTTAAATTTAGTGTTAAGTTACATATATATTTAAATGTAACGTGATATTTTAAAAATAAAACATGAAGATTTATTTTATTAAAAAAAACAAATTAACATCACCAACGAGGAACAAATGAGTATCATGTGCCTGCAATTGTGAAAGACAGAAACTTACTTACGTAGTATTCTGGCTAAGAAAGCATAACCTAAGTGAAACCGTGCAGAAACTTCAGACAAGCACAAAATGAAGGATGTTTTAGTTAAAAGGTGTTGGAGGAGCAGACTGCATTTTCAAACATGTCAATGTCATTTTGAAAAGAAAAAGAAAATGTTTCAGATTAAAGGAGGCTAAGGAGACATGGCACTTAAATTCAATCCCTCACCAGAGGCTAAATCCTATACACGAGAGAAGAAAATGCTGAAGCAAATTATCACATCAGTCAGTAAAATTAGAATACAAATGGCAGATTAGATAAAAGTATTGTGTCAATGTTAAGTGAAGTAATCTGGCAATTTAGAAAAAATGAATAAATTCATAGACATATACAACCTATAAGACTAATTACAAAGAAATGAAAATGAGCAGACCAGTAACAAGTAATGAATCAGTAGTTAAGTTTCCCATCAAAGAAAAGCCTGGTACCTAATAACTTCACTGTTGAATTCTACCAAACATTTAAAGAACTCATAGCAATCCTTAAGCTTTTCCAAAAAATAAAAGAGGAGGGAAACACTGATGAAAGAAATTAAAGACACAAGTAAATGGAAAGATGTCTTACATTTCTGGATTGGAAGAATTGAAATTCTTAAGACACCCATATCCAAAGTGATCTACAGATTCCATGTAATCATTATCAAAATTCCAATAATATTTTTCACAAAAATAGCAAAAAATCTTAAAATGTTATGTATCACAAAAATATAATTAGCCCAAGCATTTTTGAGCAAAAAGAACAAAGCAGGAGGCATCACAGTAACTGATTTTAAAATATACTACAAAGCTATAGTAATAAAAACAGCCTAGCAGTGGTATAAAAACAGACACATAAATGAGACAGAATAAAAAATCCCAGAAATAAATCCATGCATTTACAGTCTATGTACTTTAAACAAAAATACCAAGGACTTCCAATGGGGAAAGATAGTCTCTTTAATAAACAATGCTGGGAAAACTGGATATCCATATGCAGAAGATTGAAATTAGACCCTCATCTCACACCATATACAAAATCAACTCAAAATAGATTAAAGACTTAAATAGAAAACCTACAATTGCAAAACTAGAAGAACACATAGGGGAATGGCTCCATGAAATCAGTTTAGGCAATAATTTTTTTATATGACCACAAACAAATAGGCAACAAAAGTAAAAATAGACAAATGGGACTGCAGTAAACTAAAAACCTCTGCATAGCAAAGAAAACAACTAACAGAGTGAAGAGAAATCTACAGAATGGGAAAACATATTTGCAAACCATAATCAGCCTGCAAAATATGTGAGAAACTCATATAACTCAAAGGTAAAAAGACGAATAACCTGATTTAAAAATTAGCAAATGACCTAAATAGACATTTCTCAAGAGAAGACATACAAATAACTACTAGGTATATGAAAAAAAAAATGCTCAGCCAGGGCACAGTGGTTCATGCCTGTAATCCCAGCATTTTGGGAGGCCGAGGCAGGTGAATCACCTGAGATCAGGAATTCAAGACCAGTATGGCCAACATGGTGAAACCCTGTCTCTACTAAAAATACAAAAATTAGCTAGGGGTTGTGGTGGGCGCCTGTAATCCCAGCTGCTTGGGAGGCTGAGGCAGGGGAACCGCTTAAACCTGAGAGGCAGAGGTTACAGTGAGCCAAGATCGCACCACTGCACTCCAGCCTGAGTGACAGAGTGAGACTCCATCACAAAAAACAAAAAGGAAAGAAAAAAACGTTCTCAGCATCTGTAATCATCAGGGAAATGCAAATTGAAACCTCAATGAGATATTACCTTACACCTGTTAGGATGGCTATTACCGGAAAGACAGAAGATAAGACGAATTGGCAAGGATGTAGAAGAGAGGAAAGCCTTGCACACTGTTGGTGGGACTATAAATTAGTACAGCGATTGAGGAAAATACTATGACGTTCCTCAAAAAATGAAAAATAGAACTATCATGTGATTCAGCAATCCCACGTCTGGGTATACATCCAAAGAAAATTAAATCCGTGCATCAAAGAGATACCTCCATTCACATGTACATTGCCGCGTTATTCACAACAGCCAAGATACGGAATCAATTTAAGTGTTAAGATAATGTGGTGTATATACACAACAGAATACCATTCGGCCTTTAAAAAGACAGAAATCTTGTCATTTGTGACAACATGGATGAACATGGAAGACATTATCTTAAGTGACATAAGCCAGGCACAGAAAGACAAATATTGGTGACCTCATTTATATGTAGAATATTTTTAAAAAGTCAAACTCATAGTAACCAAGTTCCATGGTGGTTACCAGAGACTGTGGGTGCAGTAGTTGGGAAGATGTTGGTTCAAAGACACAAATTTTCAGTTAGGAGGAATGAGTTCAAGTTCTACTGAACATCAAGATGACTATAGTTTATAACAATATATTATATACTTAAAAATTGTTAAGAGATTTTAAGTTTTCTCATCACAAAAAAATAGTATGTGAAGGTGGTGCATATGCAAAATGGCTTTATTTAGCCATTCCACAATGCATATACACATATCAAAATAACATGTTGTGCATCATAATTTAATTTTTACTTGTTAAAAAAAAAGAAAAAGGAATTAAATGTACTGTATTTGTTAAGTGTACTGTGGTTATAAAGGAGAATCCCTATTTTAGGAAATATGCTGAGTATTTTTCCCTCAAATACTTCATAAATATATGTATATATATATATAGTTTATGCCCAAATACATATGCAGATATAGATGATATATTTTTAATGTATGTATAAAAAGAGACTGAAAATGGCAAAGCACATGGGGTAAAATGTCAACAGTATGTGAATCTGAGTAAACCCTTGCAAACTTTTTATGTTTGAAATAATTTCCAAATAAAAGTTTAAAAACTGGAATTTAAAAGCCCTGAAAGTCGTCTTTCAGCTCCACCTCCTCTTCCAAGGAGTAAGCCAATATTAACAGTTTTATATATGTATTTCTTGATCCATTTCTATGTTTTTCATTGTGGTAAAATATACGTAACATAAAATCTATTTTTAAGTGCACAGTTTAGTGCATTAAATACAAAAATATAGAACTCTTCTTGAATTTGCATATCATCCTCATGCAAAAGGGGCCAAGCCAATTTTGTCTGTATCATTCCAGTTTTAGTATATATGCAGCTGAAGCAAGTATTCTATGCATTTTTAAACATACATGTTCCAATATTATAAATGTAATCATATTGTACCAAAAAAGAAAATGAAAAAGCAAGATGTTCCTAGTAAAATGAGAACAAAAATTTCATCACCAGCAGAACTGCAGGAATGTTTAAGGAATCTCTTCAGGCAGAAAGAAAATAACTGATAAAAATTTTAACTCACACAATGTAATAAAGAACTCTGGAAATGATGAATATAAAAACATTTTTTTCCTACTTAATCTCTTTAAGAAACATTTGACTATTTAAAGAAAATATAACTAAGTCTCTGGGGTTCATTGACTACACAAAAGTAAGATATATTAGAACAGTGACACAGAGGACAGGAGTAGCAGAATGAAAGTCTGCTTCGTAAGGTTCTTACATGTCATGTGAAATGATATAATGATATCTGAAAGTAGACTGTGATTAGTTAAATATTGTAAACCCTAGAGCAGCCACTAAAAAAAAAAAAAAATACAAAAGAGGTATTGCTGGTAAGCCAATAGAGGAGAGAAAATAGAATCTAAAAATATTTGCTTAGTACAAATGAATAAAAGAAGAAAGGAAAAGAAAATATAAAATAGATGAGACAAAGGGAAAACAGATACAATATGGTCAATGGAAACCCAACTATATCAATGTTTCTGTTGAATGTACATGGTCTAAACACTCCATTAAAAGACAGATTGTCAGACTGGATAAAAAAGCAAGACCTAACTATATGTATTCTGTCTATTAGAAACTGACTTTAAATATAAAGACATGGACAGGTTTAAAAAAAGAATAACAAAGCATTTCCCAAAATCCTGCAAAAAAATTACATAATGTCATGCAAGCATTAAGCAAAAGTAAGATAATTGGCTACGTTATACAAAGTAGGTTTCATATTAGGGGTTCGTAATGGGAAAGAAAGCAGAAAACAATGCTCACAGGGCTTCAAAATAGATGAAGCAAAACCTAATAGAAGTAGAAGAAGAAATAGACCCAATTACAGTTATAAATTTCAATGCTCCTCTCTGAAGAATTGTTAAAATATGTGGGAAGAAAACCAATAAGGATGCATGAAACTTGAGCAACACTATTAACTACTTAAGTTAATTGACATTTATAAAAAAACACTCCCCCAACAACTGCAGAATAAACGTTCTTTTCAAGTGAACATGGAGAATTTACCAAGAGAGATCATATTGGGTCCAAAAAACAAGTTTCAATAACATTTAAAGGATTAATTTCCAAAGTATATTCTCTGACAACAATTTTTAAAAATCACGACTAGGCACAGTGGCTCACACCTGTAATCCCAGCACTTTGGGAGGCCAAGGTGGGTGGAGCACCTGAGGTCAAGTTTGAGACCAGCTTGACTAACATGGTGAAACTACGTGTCTAGGCCGGGCGCGGTGGCTCAAGCCTGTAATCCCAGCACTTTGGGAGGCCGAGGCGGGTGGATCACGAGGTCAAGAGATCGAGACCATCCTGGTCAACATGGTGAAACCCCGTCTCTACTAAATATACAAAAAATCAGCTGGGCATGGTGGCGTGTGCCTATAATCCCAGCTACCCAGGAGGCTGAGGCAGGAGAATTGCCTGAACCCAGGAGGCGGAGGTTGCGGTGAGCCGAGATCGCGCCACTGCACTCCAGCCTGGGTAACAAGAGCGAAACTCCGTCTCAAAAAAAAAAAAAGAAAGAAAGAAAAAGAAACTACGTGTCTACTGAAAACACAAAAAATTAGCTGCGCCTGGTTGCAGGTGCCTGTAATCACAGCTATTCGGGAGGCTGAGGTAGGAGAATTGCTTGAACCCAGGAAGTGGAGGTTGCAGTGAGCCAAGATGGCACCATTGCACTCCAGCCTGGGCAATAAGGGCAAAACTCCATCTTATTTAAAAAAAAAAAAAAAATCACATGTGAGATAAGAAAATATTTTGAATGGCATGAAAATGAAAGCAGCACATATAAAAAGTGTGGGAATCATTTAAAGCAGTGCTAAAAAGGAAATGTATAATTTTTTGTTTGTCTGAGATGAAGTTTCACTCTGTCCCCCAGGCTGGAGTGCAGTGACACAATCTCGACTTACTGCAACCTCCACCTCCCAGGTTCAAGAGATTCTTCTGCCTCAGCCTCTGGAATAGCTGGAACTACAGCCACCGCACCCAGCTTATTTTTGTATTTTCAGTAGAGACAGAGTTTCACCACTTGGCCAGTCTGGTCTCAAATTCCTGACCTCAGGTAATCCACCCTCCTTGGCCTCTCAAAGTGCTGGGACTACGGACATGAGCCACTGCACTTGGCTGGAAATTTGTAACTTTAAATACTTATTTTGTAAAGTAGAAAACTTTATAACTAACTAAGTTTCCACCATAAGAAACTAGAAAAAGATGAGCGATTTAACTCAAAATAAGCGGAAGGGAAGAAATAACCAGAAATCAATGGAATAATAAATGAACAAACAGTAGAGAAAATCAATGAAACCAAAAGTCAGCTTTTGAAAATACACTGGTAAATCTTTAGCCAAGTTAAACAAGAAAAATAGATGAACACACAATTACAAGTACCCAGCATGAACAATTTCAATACAGTACTAAAAGGATAATTTTAAAAAGTTATCAATAAATTTATCGAATTAGATAAAAATGCATTCCTTGAAAGATTAGAACAACTGAAGCTCACTCAAAAAGAAATAATTTAAATATTTCTATTTATATGAAAGAAAGTGAAGCTGTAGTCATAAACCTTTCTACAAAGAAAAACCGTAGATCCAGAGGCTTGACTGATGAATTCTACCAAATGTTTAAGGAAGGAATAAAGCCAATCCTACAGAAAACTACAGAAAGAAGACTTTCCAGTTCATTTTATGCAGTTAGTTTTACCCTGATAACACTAGAAAAAGAAATTTAAAAGTTAGAAAACTACAGACTAATATTTCTTATGAACACAGGCACAAAAATTCTTAAAATTTCAGTAAATCAAATTCAGCTACATATAATAAAAGAATGCATCATGAACAAGGCAGGTTTATCCCAGAAATGTACTATTGAGTCAACATACCAAAATCAATAAATATAATTTATAGTACTAGCAGACTAAAAAGGAGAAACTATATGACTTACATAGTTTCATCTTTTTTTTTTTTTTTTTTTTTTTTTTTTTGAGACGGAGTTTCGCTCTTGTTACCCAGGCTGGAGTGCAATGGCGCGATCTCGGCTCACCGCAATTTCCACCTCCTGGGTTCAGGCAATTCTCCTTCCTCAGCCTCCCGAGCAGCTGGGATTACAGGCACGCACCACCGTGCCCAGCTAATTTTTTGTAATTTTAGTAGAGACGGGGTTTCACCATGTTGACCAAGATGGTCTCGATCTGTTGACCTTGTGATCCACCCGCCTCGGCCTCCCAAAGTGCTGGGATTACAGGCTTGAGCCACCGCGCCCGGCCACATAGTTTCATCTTAAAAGGTTCACAAAAACATTTGACAAATTTAAATACCCATTCATTATTTTTAAAAATAGTAATAAGAATCCTTAGCAAACTAGAAATAGGAGAAAACTTCCTTAATGTGATAGAGGAAATCCACCAAAAGCCTACAGCTAATACCATAATTTAAAACTGAATTATTTTCTCCTAAGATTGGGAAGAAGGCAAGATGTTCCCTCTTGTTACTTCTATTCAATGCAAGTTTCCAGTTAATGTTATAAGGCAAGAAACCAAAATAAAAATCCTGTCTTTAGAAACGTATAGGTAAAACTGTCATTACGCACTGGCAATGCATCTGTTGATACAGAAACTCCTGAGGAATCTACCAAAAAGTAATCACAGCTAACTAAGAAGCAAATGTAAACAAGGTCACAAGATACAAGGTCAACATACACAAATTATTTTATTTCCATATGGTAGCAACAAAGAATTGGAAATTTACATCTTAAATTGGAAACTAAAAGCTCCTGGGCTCCTGCTTTCTCCTCCTCTTCTCTTGATCCACAAGAGGTTCGAGCCAAGGTTCTCCCCACCCTCCTGTTAGGCTCAGGTGCTGTGCCAGCCCTGGGACTAGGGCTGGGGCTAGATTATTCGCTCCTTTGCCCAAGCTTTAGGAACCAACTTGCAATTTGCCTTTTGCAATATGTTCTGACTCTTTCAAGTATGGTTTGAACTCATTGATATTCATGAGCTTGCAAACAGGAGGTTCTATTCCCTGGGGAGGTTGGGTGGGGGTAAAAGGACCCTTCCCTTAGTCTCACTATGGCACTGGCCAGGCTGCCATCTGCACAGGGAAGAGCTGTGCAGATGCTTCTTGAAGAAATCCTTAGGCTTCTTCCAGATGGGATAGACCTTTCATCCTTGAGCTAGGGTATTTTGGCCTCCAGAGATGAGTACTCGGAAGCCCATGTCACCGTAGAAGACATTAAATTTTTATTTCTTGGGGACTCTGATATGTTTTTCATTCAGTTTTTTTAAAAATGTGTCCCCAGGTCTCCCATCTCACAGCAGCTAAGAAGCAATGCCAGGGCAAAGAGCAGCCTCCTCAGTCACAGAGGTTGCTGCAGTTCAGTGGGCTGGCAGCCAAGGAGATTGCCTTTTTTTTTTTTTTTTTTCTGCAGGGGCAGGGCGGGGCGGCTGTGGGGAATAGATTATTTACTATTTCTGCTTGTGTGGGGTTTTATTTCTGGTTAGGTCATGAACTTCTGATGCACACATGTCTTTGCTTTTTTAAATTCAACTAATTCATTTTCCAATAAAAGTATTCTAACTCCTTGTTTGACTATATTAACATGTATGTGTGTGTGTGTGCGCATGTGCATGCGTGTGTGTGTATGTGTGTAAAATCTCCAGAAGTGAGCCCTTTTGGTGGCACATTTCAGGGACTTCCAGCATATGAGGGCTTCCTTCTAGCTACAGTAAGATTATGATGCAATGATACTTCACATTTTACTACACACTGCTAGATACTGCGTCAGATATTATGCAAGGTTTATCTGCTGTAATCCTTATAACACCCATGTGTGGTATACTAGTGCAGCCCCACTTCACAGATGAAGTAACTGAGATTTATCAAGACAAATTAATTTGCACAAAGTCACCTCCAGGAATGATGGAGCTGGCTTTCAACCTCAGCAGTCTGACGCCGGAATCATTTCTTTTAGTTCCATATTTTGAGACTGATGGTTCAGTTCTTGGAATAAGACTATCCAACAGAGAGGCAGGAGAGCAGCCACCTCTAATTCCATGTTATTGGCTGCAGATGAGCCACACGCTGTTCTAAAGTAAGGGTCAAAGTGTCTGGACTCTGACTTAGGGGCATTGATTAATTTTTTGCAGAAGTGACTGTTTTGTCTTTCTCAAATGTCATCTAACCTAGACCCACAGGAACTTGACAAAGCTTCCCATGGTATGAAGGGCCCATGTGGTTTTCTAGGAGCCTCTGAAGAACCGCAGCTCTGGTGGGAGGACAACCCTCTGCCCTTCTGAAAAAGCACTGGCAAGAGCGATTCCTTCATTGGTTCATCAAATATGGTTAAGCAGCTGGGCATGGTGTCTCACACTTGTAATCCCAGCTGCTTGGAAGGCCAAAATGGGAGGATCACATAAGGCCAGGAGTTTGAGACCAGCCTGGGCAACACAGCAAAGAAAAAATATGGTTAAGTGTCTCTTTCTCTCCGGGTGTGAGAAAGACAGCAACAGATTGTACGTTCATAGAGCTTACAGCCTGGAAGAGAAGACAGAAAATTAATTGAATACTAGAAGGGACCATAAGAGTAATCCCAGAGGAAGTGCTGGGTACAAAAGGAGTTTAGCGCCCTAGGCGGATGCTTCTGCTGAAGAGAAGTAACAGACATCATGGTAGGGTCTTTGGAGAGCCA
Source organism: Callithrix jacchus (assembly GCF_049354715.1). Taxonomy (NCBI): domain Eukaryota; kingdom Metazoa; phylum Chordata; class Mammalia; order Primates; family Cebidae; genus Callithrix; species Callithrix jacchus. The sequence continues at coordinate 23,277,485 of NC_133508.1, read as the reverse complement.
CCTCCAGCATGCAGAGGCAAACCCTAGCGTCTGCCCAGCCATGAAAAGAAGCAGAGTAAGACTACATGGGGCTGAGGAGGGTGTTATCTCTAGGTGTCTCCAGACGTTTTAAATCACCATCAAAGACATTGTGTGATCTCTCTGGGACACTGCAAGAGAAAAGACATCTGGGAGTTGCAGGATTCTGGTATTTCTGCTAGTAGGCACAGAGAACCCAACGTTTTAAATTCTCATCATGCTTGTCAACCACACTAATAACTAGCTTTGATCTATAGAAACTTGATCACATCTAGCCATTGCTAAGTTTCTTTTTCTAAATATAATTTTTTTCATATATGGGAACTGCTATCCTCCTAGAGAGTAATTCATTTTCCAAGATTGACTTTTCTTTTCTTTCTTTCTTTCTTTTTTTTTTTTTTTTTTTTTTTTGACAGAGTCTCACTGTGTTGCCCAGGTTGACAGAGTTGACTTTAGGAAAGTGTTCATTGTTTAGAAAAGCATACATTCTGTGGTTTTTCTGTCCAGTAGCTAGAATAATAATCCTGACTTTATGAAAATAACAATAAAAATAGCAGAAAAGTAGAATAATTTTTAACTTTTATTCTAAGTTAAACATTAGAATAAAATTTTTATTCTAATTTTTGGAATTGTTTTTATAAGTGCATTTGAGAAGTTTGTTGAACACCTGATATGGTTTTGCTCTGTGTCCCTACCCAAGTCGAATTATAAATCCAGTGTTGGAGGAGGGGTCTGGAGGGAGGTGATGGAATAATGTGTGTAGACTTTGCCCTTGCTGTTCTAGTGATAGATTCTCATGAGATATGGTTCATTGAAAGTGTGTGGCACCTCTCCCTTTCTCTCCCTCTCCCTCCCTTCCCCCCCCACCTCTCTCTCTCTCTCTCTCTCTGTCTCTGTCTCCTGATGGCCATGTAAAGATGTGCCTGCTTTTCCTTTGCCTTCTGCCATGATTGTAAATTTCCTGAGGCCTCCCCAGTCATGCCTCCTGTACAGCCTGCAGAACTGTGAGTCAACCTTGATATATATATATATAAGCTTTTCTTTTTATAAATTACTCAGTCTCAGGTAGTTCTTTATAGCAGTGTGAGAATGGACTAATATAGCACTATTCTAATAGAATGGGAATTCCTATTCTCTTGGGAACAGATGAGAAATGGAAAGGGGATGAGCAGTCCTTCCAAAGGTGACTTGGTAACCACTGAACTGGCCAACATATGACTCTTAATGTCTCTGATGTCCCCTCATGGCAGACAGCAGCACATCCAAAAAGTTATCAAGCTAATCCAATGTTCAGCTAATAATTTGAAACATATGATCAAAGATTCCCTGAATTTCATCCTTTTAATTATTGCTCAAGAAGACTAATAAAATAAAAGGAAGGCTTGGCATAATGGTTCTAGCACTTTGGGAGGCCAAGGTGGGTAGATCAATTGAGCCCAGGAGTTCAAGACCAGCCTGGCCATGGAGAAAACCTGTATCTACTAAAAATACAAAAATTTTCTGGGCATGGTGGTGCGCACCTGTAATCTTAGCTAACTGGGGGGCTGAGGCACAAGGATCACTTGAACCCGGGAAGCAGAGATTGCAGTGAGCTGAGATTGTATCACTGTACTCCTCAAATCTTTAATGTTGTTTTCTTAAACCACAAAGCAGAATTTGGTATCAACAAATGAACTTTAAGTAGAGAATATTTGGTCATGTGCTATTAAAATAGATAAATATTCTATTTTTAAAACAGCACAAAAGCTAAAATAACCTGTGTAATGTAAATAAATGAATTCATTAGGAAGATTAATAAATTCAGCCTTCAAATCAAATTGTTTGTGTAGTAAATTGTCATTTGTTATTTTTTTATACACAACAAAATAACTTTTAAATCTTTAGCTATAGGTTACTAAGAATTGTTTTTATATCCATATTCCTTTAAGTAAATTTGTTAACTTTAACTGTTTAAAATTAAGGAGTCCTTCAAAAGATTTCTTGGACAGTATTGAAGAAAATAAAACCCTATTATTCATGTGAAAAGTGTTTCCTCTTGCCTTGGTAAAAAGAACAAAATATTACATTAAATTACTATAGTACCCTGAAAGGTTATTATATTTCTTCGATAAATATGATAGATGGAAATGGTACAGGAAACAAGCTAGATATACAAACTGACATTTATTGTGCACATAAGATTCTCATTAGTTATGTGTTAGATGTGTTTATATCACACAACATATCTGTTGGCATTTTCCTTAATGTCATTTGTTTATTTATTGCCTTCATAATAACCCTGGGTGCTCTGAAAGCAGAGTATCACAAATTTAATCTTTTACTATTGGGGTTGCATTTTCATATTTACTAGGCTATTTAGTAAAAAGACCAGGGGAAATCTTTGATGCCAGATTGTCACATGAAATTAAATCTATGTCCTTAAAAATGAAATGGGGCACTCAGCACATGGCTGTGCTCGTACAGAATTAGATCTAGCATTGTTTCTGGTTTTTCATGTTGCTAAGAACTATTTCTTGCTGTCTGGAAAATTCCTGTCTGAAATTATCTATGTAATATTTCATTTAAATTGCAAGATAGAATAATCTTTTGCATTTAGCTTCTAGAACTTCTATGTAAATAGGCCCATCAGCCTAAAGATAGAACACTAACTTATATATGTAGTAAGACAGACACAAATAGAAAAAGCACTATATTTCTGTTTAGCTATCTACTGCTGATGCTAATTGTCAAGTTTAATCTTTTGCCTGATTTAAGTCGTTAACACTTGAAAATCTACTTCCTGAAATTGGCTCCCTGTCATGAATATCAAGGCATGTGAATTTCAAATAAACCTGAAGGAAGCAGGATCATTTTAATTTCCCAGCAGTTATAACAGGATTATTTTCATCTATGTGTGTTTTTATATCATGATTATATGTCAGTAACAATGAAAACATGAATGTGTGAGTGCTTCTATGTGCCAAGTATTGTGCTCAGTAATTTACATGATTTATCTCCTTTAATCCTCACAAAACTCTCTGAAGTAAAAACTGCTATCCCCTTTTCGCAGATGAGGAAACTGAGGTTTCATGACATTAAGTAACGTGCCCAGTGTTGTACAGCCAGCAAGTGGTGAAACATGAATTTGGAGGGAGACATTTTGACTTCAGATGTCATGCTTTTAAACTAGTATTCTACCTCAAAAAAAGAATTTAAGGTAGCTTTAAAAGACACCTACAGTATATCAAAAGAACATTAATTAGGAGCACATGCGGAAAAGCGTAGAGAACAGGAATATAAATGGCAATATATATTAGTCCAGTACATGAAATTTACGGTACTTAAATTAGGGTGAACTACAAACGTACTCTAAGTTTTCTGACAGTCTTCACAAAGACCAGACAGAATATGGTGCCTATATTATAAAATCAAACCATTTGGTCAACTGAAGCCCATCCATTGTTTATATTAAGACTGTGAAGACAGTCTCCTAAGCATCCTCATAAACCAAATACCATGCAAGGTAATGAAGCCCATTTTCAACAATATCCTTACAGTAAATTGTGATGATGAATTTCACTGGGCGATTTCTTACTGATCGACTGACACAAACAAATAGCTTGATTCAGTTAAGTCACATCAAAGCACAATTCAGTTAAAGCAACTTTTCAGGAGGTATGTATCCAGATATATAGAGGGCGGTAAGCAAGAATGAAGGCTTTAATGAAGCCAGGCAAATTGCTCTGAAAACAGAAAGCTAACCCAAAAATAACAATAAATTTACTACACAGTTTTCTCTCACTAAAGATATTCATTAATTTTAGTCTTTATCTCTTAGTAATGGATCTTTCCAAATTCCTGGTGAGGTTGTGGACCAAGTTTACCCTGTGATTTCACATTTACTTGTTTTGTTTATATAATTTGTGCTCATTTCTCAAACATGCTTTTTGATTTTTTTTCCTCCCACCTAAAAAAAAAACTTTCCTTTTATGATCAGCATCCATGATGCCTCTATAAATTTTTCTGATTCTGCTCACCTAACAGAATCAATAACGTCTTATGCTGTATTTCCATAGCACTTTGGAGAGAATAATCAAAGAATGAATTGAGCATTTACTATGTACCAGGAACTTCCCTTTCATGTTTACAACTCAATGAAGAAGATACTAGTTCTATCCCCATTTTACGGTTGAAGGAGTTGAGGTATTGAATAATGGCCAAAGTCACACAGAAAGTAAATGGTAGATTCAGCTTTCAAAGCCAAGGCAGTCTGGCTCCAGAGCCCCCACAGGTAGCTGGTGCACCATTCTGCCTATGATATAAACCACCAGCTGTCACTTGGCACATGTTTCTGTTTTTATCTCTCTTCCTTCTTCTAGTTGCCCATTCTACCTTTCTCCATTTCTTCACATCCTATGTACTCCTCGACCAATTCGGATCTGGCTTCTGATTCCCCCACTCCATTGAAACTATGTATCCAACAAGCGTCTAATATCCAGAAGCTATAAGGTACTTAATAGGAAAAAAAAAAAAAAAGCTAACACCTCATTAAAAAGTGGGAAAAGGACATGAGCAATTACTTCTCAAAAAAAGACATGTGAGTGGCCACCAAACATATGAAAAATGCTAATTATCACTAATCATCAAAGAAAGGCAAATCAAAACCACAATGAAATACCATCTCACACCAATCAGAATGGCTGTTATTAAAAAGTCAAAAAGCAACATGTTGGTAAGGCTGTGAAGGAAAGGAAACTCTCATACACTGCTGGTGGGATTGCAAGTTAGTTCAACCACTCCGGAAAGAAGTTCGGAGATTCCTCAAAGATCTGAAAACAGAATTACCGTTCAATCCCGCAATCCCATTACTGGGTATATATCTAAAAGAAAATAAATCATTCTACCAAAAAGATACATGCACTTGTAGGTTCCTTGCATCACTAGTCACAATAGCAAAGACATGGAGTAGACCTGGGTGCCCACTAAGGGTAGAATGGATTTTTTTAAATGTGCATATACAACATGGAATACTACACAGCCATAAAAAGAATGAAATCATGTCCTTTGCTGCAACATGGATGGAGCTGGAGGCCATTATCATAAGTGAATTAAGGTGGAAACAGAAAACCAAATACCATGTGTTCTTACTTGTAAGTGGGAGCTGGCTAGGTAAGGTGGCTTACACTGTAATCTCAGCACCTGGGGAGGCCGAGGTGACAGAATTGTTTGAGGCTAGGAGTTTGAGACTAGCCTGAGCAACATAGCAAGACAAAAAAGCTCCCCAAAACACACAAAAAAAATTATCCAGGCATGGTAGTGCACACCTGTCATCCCAGCTACTTGGGAGACTAAGGCAGAGGATCGCTTGGGCTCAGGAGGTTGCAGTGAGCTATGATGGCAGCACTTCACTCTAATCTGGGTGGCCCAGTAAGATCCCTTCTCTAAAAAATAAGTAAGTGGGAGCTAAAGATAGGATACAAATGAAAATAAAGATGGGAATGATAGACATTGGAGACTCCAAAAGCATGGTGGAAGGGGTGAGGACAAGGGCTGAAAAACTACCTATTGGGTACTATGTTCACTCTGTGGATGACAGGTTCATTTGAAACCCAAACTTTATTACATGATATGTCCACATATCAGGTCTGCATGTGTACCCTCTGAATCTGAATTTTTTTAATTTTTAGTTCTGGGGTACATACAGGGGATGTACAGGTTTGTTACAAAGACAAAGGTGTGCCACTATGGTTTGCTGCACCTATCAACTCATCAACTAGGTATGAAAACCCAGCATAAATTATCTATTTTTCCTATTACTCTCCCTCCCCCACCACACCCCCTGACTGGCCCCACTGTGTGTTGTTCCCCTCCCTGTAACCATGTGATCTCGTTGTTCAGCTCCCACTTATAAGTAAGAACAAGCAGTGTTTGGTTTTCTGTTCTTGCATAAGTCTGCTAAGGATAATGACTTTCAGCTTCATCCATGTCCCTGCAAAGAACATAATCTCATTCCTTTTTATGACTGCATAGTTATCCATCGTGTATATGTACCACATTTTCTCTATCCAGTCTATCATTGATGGGCATTTGGGTTGATTCCATGTCCTTGTTATTGTGAATAGTACCGCATTGAACATATGCGTGCACGTATCTTTATAATAGAATGATTTCTATTCCTTTGGGTATATTCCCAGTAATGGGATTGCTGGGTCAAATGGTATTTCTGGTTCTAGATCTTTGAAGAATCACCACATTGTCTCCCACAATGGTTGAATTAATTTACATTCCCACCAACAGTATAAAAACACTCCTATTTCTCCACATCCTTGCCAGCATCTGTTGTTTGTTGACATTTTAATAATGGCAATTCTGACTGGCTTGAGATGCTATCTTTTAGTGGTTTTGATTTGCATTTCTCTAATGATCAGTGTTGTTGAGCTTTTTTTAATATGCTTATTGACTACATGAATGTCTTCTTTGGAGAAGTATCTGTTCATGTCCTTTGCCCACTTTTTAGTGGAGTTGTTTGTTGCTTTCTTGTAAATATGTTTGAGTTCCTTGTAGTGAATCTAAATATTTTAAAAGAAATTTTTAAATTACTTCCCACTACGCCTCCCCCAAGAAAAAGAAACTATGTCTATATGGTCACCAAGGACGTCAAGGTTCTCAAACACTTCACTGTCTTCATCTAATTTCTCAGTTGTGATGGAAATTTTCTGACCCTGCTCTCCCTCTGAAAATAATTCTTTGCCTTGGCTTTCCTGACCTCCCTGTCTTCTCTGTCTCTTTCTATATTGCAGGTTGTTTCTTCTCAGTCTCTGTGATTCTTCTTTTTCTGCCTAATGTTAATTTTCCTTCTACCCCACACTCAGACTCCCAGTCCAATTCTTAGCGTTCTTTTCTTTTCTCTTTCCACAGTTTTCCCAGAGAGATTTATTCACCAACAATTATTTTTTCCCAGCACAGATCTTTCTATTGAGTTCAGCATTCATGTAATCATGTTCTGTCACAATCCCAGGTTTTATATGTAGACCTGTATCATAGCACTTCTCTTTCATCCTTCTATTCTTAGCACTTGGCACAGAGTAAGTGCTCAATAAATATTTTTATAAGGGAATCTAGGTAAACCAGACTAGAGGATGTTTTGGCAAGTCACGCCAAACACAGGATGCTATAAACTATAAAACCTTTTACAGAAGGAACTGCACTCAAAAAAACAGAATAGGTTAGACTTGGAGACTGATAAGATACGGTTCTGGGGGCAAGACTCAAGCATAACTCTTACGCATCTGTCACAGGCCACTGGGTATAATGTGTGCAAAGAGAGAAGGCTGGCCTTTTCCTTTGGTTAATTTACCAGGTAATTGTCAATATGCTCTTTTCTCTTGTTTTGTGCTGCATGAAAACATTCTTCCATGCAAAATAGAACCAAGGGAGGAGGACGTTCTCCGCTGTTAGTTAACTCTGCCATTTCACCAGTCTCTAAGCTCCATGGGAACAGAAGCCCTGTTTGTTCTGTCCTAGTGCCTATTGTATATTTTTGGCACAAGACAAACAAGGATTATCTTTAACTGAATACCTTCTATGTACCAAGTACTGTACTATATGCTTTGCCTATATTTTCTCCTTTATTACTCACCAAAAAAGAAGGTCATTTTAGGGCTGAGGATGCCAGTGCTTAGAAATGTTAAGTGGCTTGCTCGGGATTAGGGTGCAAATAGCTAAGTCAGTTGTTAAACCTAGATTGCTCTGATCCAAAGGCTTCCCTTTATTAAAATGCGATATGACCTTCCTGTGTATGGTTAAAATTTCCAGGAAAGTTGGCTGCTGTAGCACATGCCTGTAGTCCCAGCTACTCAGGAAGCTGACCTAGAGGATTGCTTGGCTCAGGATTTATAGGCTAGACTGGGCAACATAGCAAGATACTATCTCTAAAAGAAATAAATAAATTGTATGTTTAAAAATTATGATGATAGAATGAAAGAACACAAGAATATTCACATTTGGGGATATAATTTGATGTGTTTCATTAGAAGTTTTTTTCTTCTTTGTTAACTGTTATATGTATAAATATGACCATTTAAAATGAAATGCTTTTATGTCCAAGGTCTTTCGCACCTACTTAAATTATTGAAATGTTATTTGACATTTTAAACATACAGAGATGGAGTAGATTCTTTATAATTTTGTGTGTGTTACTATTTCCTATGGTTTGAATATGTCCCCCAAATTTCATGTGCTGGAAACTTAGTCCTCAAATTCATATGTTGGTGGTATTTGGAACTGGGGCCTTTGGAAGGTAATTAGGATTAGATAAGGTCACCATGAGTCCCTCATGATGGGATTGATATCTTTATAAGGAAACGAAGAGAGACCTGCGCTAACATGCTTTCTCTGTCTCAACATGTGATACCCTCTGCCACATTACGATACAGCAGGAAGGCTCTCACCAGATGCAGCTGCCTGATTTTGGACTTCCCAGCCTCCAGAACTGTAAGAAATACATTTCTTTTTTAAAAATAAATTACAGTCTGTGGTATTCTGTTATAGCAATGCCAAATGGACTAAGACACTATTATTATTATTGTTACTATTGCTTTTTAGGGAAAAGAGATTGTTAGTTATGAACAAAACTGTTAATTCCTTTCTTGATGAGACTCCAGAAGTGAAAGTACTTTCTATATGTGTCCCATATCAGGAAGCCTCAGAGTAGAGAAAATTTGGAAGGGCTTCCTACAACTGAAGAAGAAAGAGAAATGAAGATAGGCATCCTGGTAGAAAATTTTAGAATTCTCAAAACACAAGAGGAGAAAGTTGAGGATAGGGAAGAAGAGGTGAGTCTGAGAGATGCCATACAGGCAGAAGTGTAGGTAGCTGTGACTGAGAGGGCGGTGAGAAGGAACTATTCATTCTCCATTTCTCAGAAGCAGTGCTGCCTTCTTGGCAAACCTTAAGTTAATGAATTGGCTTTACAGCTAAGAATTTGATGAGAAGGTGTTAAAGGCAGAGATGAAACAGCAAGCCTGGCCATGAAAAGAGGATCCAAAAGTCCAAACTCTTTGCATGCTTTTTCCTCTGTCAGCTTATGGCCCAGATTCCACTCCCAGTCCAAGCTGGACCAGCCCAGATTTGATTTCATCTTATACGCGCGCACACACACACACACACACACACACACACACAGCCCTGAGGCATTGCAGAGTGAAACCCCAGCCACAATAGCCACATCAATCCTCCAGACAATGGCCAAGAAGCCAATGGAAAAATTCAGTGTCCTCCTATTTGCTCTTTATGTTTCTTATATATTCTGGGAGACAAACCAGAAAAATAAGAAGAATAATGTCTAAGAATGAGGACATGAGAGGAAAACATTATATCCTAATAGAGTGAAATTGGAGGGCCTTCTAGGCTGTTTCCTTTTTAAACAATCTCTTCTTAAAAAAAAAGTTGTTTAATGTCCCAGAAAGTTTTTTAAAACAGCAGTTTGTCCCCTTTTTCTAAGCCAAAGGCCAAAAATAGAAACTGTTTGGCGATCTCTTCTGAAGCAGATCTGTGTATGCCCAGCCTGAGAAATCTTCCTTGACCATTAACTCAGGGAGCTGTCATGAAGAAATTCTGGGAATCATGATATGCATTTATACACAGAATGTCTAAAGGGGAAACAAAGCTCGACCTGCTTTTCTCTTTTCTCGAGCCAGGTGACTCTTCTTCTTTTCTCTTTTCCCTTAAGAGATGAGAGGGAGAAAACAGCTTCAAACCACCACTACCTTCCACAATTCCCCATCAACTTGGGTCACCAAAAGGAAGATGTCCAGGTACCTGTTATAATCTGATTTTACAGTATTTTGCCTCTTGATAGAGTAGAAATGCCTTTCTTATCCAAAGGGCACATTAGTTGATAATAGATAACATTTACTGTCTGCTTCCAATATACCTGGCACATCTGCTAAACATTTTGGGTACTGTCTTCTTTATCTTCACAGTAACCCTACAAGGAAGTACTATGACGATTCTCAGCTTACAAATGGTTAAGTTGAGGCTTGGAAAAGTTGGATAATGTGGTTACAGTTAGTGAAAGAAAAAGCTCAATATTAAACCCAGGCAGTGGGACTGGAGCCAACACTCTTGACCACCTGGCTCTGAAATTACAACTCAGTTATGGAAACAGAACAGGAGCCCAGAAATATTTAACAACACTTCAACTTTTCTACCCTCTGTATGCAAATAAAATAATATTTAATGATACAATTAGTATATCCTTTACGCTGAATAAATTGAATGAACCACTACTTCTACGGCACACAGGAAAAGGATGCTTTCAGCACAGCAGAGCCTTGGATGCAGAACCCAGGGAGGACTGGCTCTTCGAACAGCAGGTTTTATTGGTATTTCCACTATTGGCCCCCACTGAGGAACCATATTAAAAACGTCTTTGGAAGATGAAAAAGGAGGTAATTTTTTACAAACACTTTGAGTTGTGATCTACTTATAAAGCCAGCTATATGAACAAATGACTGATCCTGGGAAATACATGCAAACGAGCCCCTTCATTTGTCTCTGACCCCCGTCCTTCCTACTCCCTACAAGGACAGGTTCTTCCATTTTAAGGCAACGTACAGTAAGGCAGGAGTTAGTTGCCTGAGCTGTCAGTTTCTAGCAAAGGACAGCCCAGAATAAATTTGACTCTTTATGTATCCTAATCTGGAACAGAAAGAGGCAAAGGTCTCCCTGTCTCCTTCCAACTTCACACACGCCTCAAACTGGCGTGCCCCCGCTGCAGTTTTGGCAGGCCTTTCAGGAAATATTAAGTTAGACTGAAAAGCCAGAGGTCCTCATGACTGGGCTACTTTAAAATCCGGCATATTATGAGCGCAACCTAAAAGTTGTCAAACATTGATTCTATTTATTTCGGCAAGATAGTGGCTGCCTAGAATCAGAACTGAGAACAGTATTCAGTTTTTTTCAAATGATAAATTTTTTCAGGAGCTAAAATGTCTTATTTGATAGATATATTTAACAGCTACGAAGCACCTCACCCTGCACTCCTGTTGACGTCAAAGAAGAGTCAAAATATTAAAATACGTTACTACCTCTTTCTTGGCCTACCACACAGAATGTAGGACTTAACTCCAGCACTGTTGGCCAGACAGAAGACTTCTGTTCCACCTAACGTGGCAAGTGCAATGTCCTAGGCTGCAAATTCATTCTTCCTCTTTGGGTACACATATAGCCTGTCTTCAGAGGTCAGATTTGGAACAGAAGAAAAGGAAGTGAGAGAACAATTTCGTCTTCAGATGTAGTAAACAGTGTGTAACCAAAATGGGAATTTGAAAGGAGGCCTCGTGTTTGACACAATATATTGCCTTTTTCTTTTTCGGCCCTCAGTTACCTTCATGCAAATGTACTAAGATGTCAGAATTGCAGATATTTTACCCGTTAGGAGAATTCTCTCGTACCTAAATTCCCATGCAAATTGTACGCTTCTCATTAATCTCATCATTGGTGGTTCTCTTTGCAAACCACTGAAGTGTGACAAAATGTGTACCTTACCGAAATCACACGTAAGCATCGCATAGATGAGTCCCAAACGTTCATCGGCTGTTTTCAGACATGGTATTTATGAAACTACCAAAAACTCATTAGTCTTGTCATTTCTTTTGTAAATTGAAAAGTAAACACATGTTATTTATATCATTGCTCTAGAGACACTAGTAATTTTGGTCTGGAAGACATTTGCATTTAAGATACAACATGCAACTGTCATCAGTGTATTTTTTAACATTATGCTTATACACTGATCTATTGCTAGCAACGGAAATATGGAAATACATCTTTTTTTTTGAGCAAGAGTCTTGCTCTGTTGCCCAGGCTGGAGTGCAGTGGCTCCTAAGCTCAAGCAATTCTTCTGCCTCAGCCTCCAAAGTAGCTGGGATTACAAGCACACACTATCACTCCTGGCCAATTTTTGTATTTTTAGTAGAGAAGGGATTTCACCACATTGGCCAGGCTGGTCTCGAACACCTGACCTCACATGATCTGCCCACCTTGGCCTCCCAAAGAGCTGGAATTATACATGAGCCACTGCGCCCAGCCATGTCTTCATTAGAAAAATACATCTGGAGAATCTTACCCTTTGAAGTGAGAGCAGCACAGTCTCTGGAGAAATCTAAGTGGACATTTATAATACTTTAGCCTCTCCACTAGACGAGACCAGAAGGAAAACAGGATCTTAGAACAAAAATTATCCTGAATTCTTTCTCTTCTGTAAAAAGTCTTACAATTCCCCTTCCATGTGGAATAGATAGAGAACTTGTTAGAGCTGTCATATACTGTACATGCCAAAGAGAATAAAAGATCCCTGTGCATCAAAGACCCCTGGCTGTGAGGACATCAATGCCTAGTACAAAGTGATAGACACATTTTGTTACCTAGCAGTTAACTTCAAATGAATGCACCCTCTCATGTGTGTGTGTGCATGTGTGTGTATATGTGTGTTACATGTACATAGATTATCGTTTAGGGGGACTGGATAATGCTAGCTTCCTTATCCATGGTACTACCGCTAATTTCATGGTATATTTTGGATGCTCGTGCCTGAGATGAGGTTTTGGAAGCACTCTGAAGACCTGCAGGTCTTAACCACTGATGAGTGTGTAGCCATCTCCAACAGTCCTGGGGTAATTAGATAGTGCCTGGCAGAACTGTCAGATTCCTCCTGTCTTGGAAACCTGAATTTCTGTTCCTGGCACCCTCATTGTTTTGCTCGATTCTTGATCCTCAAATTGGGCTTCTCCCTCCTGAATCATTGACAGAACTCTTTTTCAGGCTTATTTGTCTGTGTTATTATTCTGATTTTCTATATAGGTCATAACTGGTAACAACAGAGCAAGTCATCAATGCCAAAATTTAATTAAACAAGTGACCCTAGATCCTTTCCTTTCCCAGCCTATTACATCCAATTTATTACCATGTCCTCTCAATTCTACCTCCAAGTTCATGTGGAATCTGCCCTCTGGGCTCCATCCACACCATCTCCTCACCTTAGGACCTAATGGCCCTAATAGCTATAACCGGGTCCTCTCTGGTCTTCTCCAAGTTTGCTTCCAAAATGGGAAGCTCCCTCCTTAAATCAAGGGGATCACACTAAGACAAAACTGTGATCACAGCTATCACGCTGCGCAGGGTATGGAACCCTTCCTTGGTTCCCTATGGCACTCAGAATGAAGTGAAGGCAGCTTGCTGTGCACAAAAGGCCTTTCCCCAGTCAGCCCCTTCCCAGTGTCCCAGCGCCACCTCAACCTACCCCACTGCGCAGCTGTGTACCCCCCCTCCAGTGCCATCCCACAAGAACCCTTCACCACCCAGCCACCCTGCCCACTCATCTCTGGACTCACCGTTCTCCTTCAACACTCATTCTTTTTCTTTCTTTCTTTTTTTTTTTTGGAAACAAATTCTCTATTGCCCAAGCTAGAGTGCAGCAGGGTGCTCTCGGCTCACTGCAACCTCTGTCTCCCTGGTTCAAGCAGTTCTCCTGCCTCAGCCTCCCGAGTAGCTAGGATTACAGGCACACGCCACCTCACTCAGCTCATTTTTGTATTTTTAGTAAAGACAGCGTTTCACTATGTTGGCCAGGCTGGTCTTGAACTCCTGACGTCAAATGATCCACCGCCTCAGCCTCCTAAAGTGCTGGGATTACAGGTGTGAGCCACTGTGCCCGGCCAACATTCATGCTTTTTCTAAAATATATTTTTATTGAGACATAACAGTATGTATTTATAGCAGATGTGATATTTTGATGCAAGCATGCAGTGTATCATCGTCAGATCAGAGGTACTGACCACCTCACATTGATCACTGCATCTTTTCAATTCTACTTCCAAGTGCATGTGCCATCTGCCCTCTGGGCTCCATCCTCATTATCTTCTTCCTTGTGGTGCCATGGGAAGCCAGATCACCTCAAAAATTTGCCATTTCTTTGTGTTTGGGAACATTTCCAGTCTCTTCTAGCTACTTTGAAATGTGCAGTAAATTCTTGTTAACTAAAGTCACCCTACTGTGGTACAGAACACAGGAACTTCCTCCTTCTATCTAACTGTATTTTTGCATCCATTAAGCTCCCTGTGCCTTGGGATACTCCTCCCCTTCAACCAGTTATACTTCATCGGGGGAGCCCACAAGACCTCCCCAGTGATCTAAGCCCCATAGCATGGACCACATTGTAGAAGAGTTGAAAACTGGTCAAACTTGGGGTATGTGCATAGCCGATAAAACCATTGGAAATTCTGAGGAAAACAAAGATATCACCAACAAAATCTAATCTGAAAGAGATGATATCATTTAAATCCTGTAAAAGAATCAAGTAAGGTTTCTAAAGAACAGGAACTTTTTTTTTGAAACTTTTCTTTTTTTTTAGACACAGAGTCTTGCTCTGGAGTACAGTGGTGTGATCATGGCTCACTGCAGCTTCCATATCCTGGGTTCAAGCAATCCTCCCACCTCAGCCTCCCGAGTAGCTGAAACTACAGGCACTCACCATGCCTGTTTATTTATTTTTATTTTTTGTAGAAATAGGGTTCTGCTTTGTTGCCCAGGTTCTCAAACTCCTGAACTCAAGCAATCCTCCCACCTTGGCCTCCCAAAGCGTTGGAATTACAATCATGCGCCACTGCACTCAGCCAAACTTTTGACTGGAACTCTAGTCTCAAAAATACTTTTTTGCTCAAATGAATGACTCCTATAATATCCTTCCAGCTACTTCTTTTTCCCAAAGGCATCTCTCTAATCTCCTAATGACCACAAGATAATTTTGTGTAAGATTTTTTTTTTACATCTTGTCCTCAATTAAAATCTGGGTTTTATGTGCAGGGTTAGGCCACAATCACAGCCCTATGTGGCCAAAATGAATTCCAAATGGAAAGTCCTTCTCCCTCAGATGCCCACACAATTGATCAGATTAAAGGGCAGAGAAAAAGGGTGAATTTCAGTTGGGGGCATTTTGAGGAAATGTGCATTTGACAAGCATGGGAGGGCATTTTGGTCTCTCCCCCTCTGAAGGGTGTGATTGCAATTCCTCCTCTGCCCTCATCTCTGTCTCTCTATTTAGACAGAAACAATGAGGAGATGGAAAGATGGAACAAACAGATCTTTGTAAAACAACAAAGAGGAAACAAAGAGGTACAGTGGGGTCCTGGGGCCAGTGGAGGGGTGGAGGCTGCCTCTGGTTTGCATTCCTGGCCCAGGGGGCGAAAGAGAGAGGGGACCAGATGTGGCAGCTCACAGGAGTTGGAGGGGGAGCTACCCACCTCCCCTTCTCCATCCCCTAACTCCAGCTGTGGTGATGCACTGTCCTTTGAACACAAGAGGGTTCCACTTAATGTATCTTCTGCTGATGTTGCAGTTGGTGGTGCTGACATGAAGAAGGAGGGAATGATAGGGAGATAAGTCGCACAAAGATCTTGTCCTTTAGTTTTATTTTACAAATTTGGGGTGAGGTCAGGTTTGGTGGCTCGCATCTGTAATTCCAGGACTTTGGGAGGCTGAAGCAGGCAGATTGCTTGAGCCCAAATGTTTGTGACCAGCCTGGGCAACATGGTGAAACCCTATCTCTACAAAAAAATAGAAAAATTAGCCGAGCATAGTGGTGCACATCTGTAGCCCCAGCTATTTGGGAGGCTGAAATGGGAGGATCTATTGAGTGCAGGAAGTTGAGGCTGCATTGAGTTGTGTTTACATCACTGTACTGCAGCCTAGCCAATAGAGACCCTGTCTCAAAAATAAAAAATGGGAGTGAGAGGGAGCTACCAATGAAGAAATACTACCACAAACAAGGAAAAGATACCTCCATAAATGACAGACTAGAGCCCAGCCTTATCTGAGTCATCCATGCTAAACATCCCATGTTAAGTCACATTTAGAGGGATTAAGAATACACCCTCTGAAGCCAGAGAGCCCAGCATGGATCCTGACAATCTCACCTACCAGCTTTATGATCCCGGTCAAGTTTCTTAACCTCCCTGTGCCTCAGTTTCCTTGTCATCAAAGTGAGAGTGGAATCACACCAACCTCCCAGTGTCACTTTGAAGATCATATGAGAGAAGATTGACATAAAGCAGTCAGAAGGTTAAGTCTCAATACATGTTAGCTTTCATTATGGTTAAGCAAGTTATAGAATTATTTTATGCCTTGGTTTTTCAATCTACAACATTGAATTTGTTTTTTTATTAATCACCTCCACAGTCCTTAGAAAAATTAGAAGGAAATTATGGAAAAGCTTAGAAAATATGACTAGCCGGTTAACTTGGAAGACAGAAAGGCTTTGCTACTTAGTCACCAAAGTATGTAACACACAAGAAAGAAAGAACCCTGTCAACACTTACACATTCTTCTTTTCAAACACATCCCGCTAGAGCTTTCACTAATCCTAACTACTCTACACATCAGCAGGCTGACAGAAAACAATTATCTGACTTGGGAAGATAAAAATGGAGTTTCCGCAGCAACCTTCCAAGTTCCTGTGAAAACCAAGTCCAGAAGAGAGGCTGAGTTTGTTTATGTTCCTTTGGGCATGCTGCCTGAATATCCAGAAGTTAATAATTAGCTAGAATTTGTTAAGTATATACTATGTGCCAAATGATGTTAGATATTTTACATTTCTATTGGTAAGGATCTTAGGAGTAAGAACTATTACTATCCCATTTGACAGATGAGGACACTAAGGTATTAGAAGGTTAAGTAAGTGGTCAGGTCTGTCTGACTCCAGACCCTGTTAGCTCATTACACTACACTGGAAATTATAGTACATGAAATTCTTCATAAAAGATACATATGATCATATGTAATATTCAAATCATGTCATCAAAATTGTGTTCCATTATTAACTATGTAGACTTGAGCAGTTTTCTCTTCTGTAAAGTGGGGTGAGAATGTCTAATTTGCACATTGTTGGGGGATCATATGAGACGCCTGCCTTAAAAGGTGTTCAGTCAGTGTTGGTGCCCTTCTCCCCAACTTTTCTTCTTCTCTCACATGTTCTAGACAAATTCAGAATTAAGGAATGATACCTAGGCAGTAGCTGTTCACATTTTACCAAATGAGTTACCATAGACTCTTTAAAAGAGCAGATTTCTCTAGTGCATCTATGTGATTCAATTTATAGCAGTAAAACAGAAAGAGAACTTTTCAGATACATAATTTATGTGAAGTGAAATGTAGTTGGAAGAGGAAATGATACTCATTAGAGACAGTAGTTATAAAAGTGTTGCACAGCAATTACATTTTTAGAAAATGCTGCATCTTTTCAATGTTCTATTTTATTAAGTTTTGATAAGTAGATTTCACTAATTAACATGTTTATGCAACTAGAATACGGCTTATATAGTACTAGCAAAATCCTTTGATCTACATCACAATTCACTTGCTTACGTTTCTTAACTTCATATAGTTTTACGAAAATCTTTTGAGATTTTGATGCTGAAAGTGCAGCAACTCTTTGGTAGCCAGCAAAAAAATTAGGTTTCTCTACTGTATAAATGATTATGTAATAATTTTCATGGGCAAATTCACTCTTTTTATTGGTATAGTGTGCTACAGTTCTTAACGAAATAAGGAAGAATTATGTCTAAATTACGGAAAGAATCTTTGAAGACTGACGACTCACAGGTGCAAAGAGCACTTTTACAAAAATACTGGTCCAGAAGACACATTGTTCTAGATCATTCCTCAGATCACCGTAATATCGCTTACTATCATTGTGGTGCTGCTACATAGGCACTCGGTTTTGAAACTTTTACAGAAGAGCAAATGCATTCACTATGATTTGCCACATGGTTATTTCAAAATTTCAATTAAGAACAAACATTCATCATTTTCCCTAGCAAGGTCCTATGCCCAGACCATTTAAAAGGGCAGGAAAATAATTTAATAAGTTAAATCCTGTCAAAAACAACCTATCAAGCGGATGGCAGAAGGAATCCTTTCTTTAAAGCTTGAAAAAGGATTGCATTTCACTATGAAAAATCGCCTGTCTTTAGGATCTGTTTCATGTTTCTTCAAACGATTCGTGTCGACCTTTCCCCAGAGCAAGATTTGAGATGAAGTTATGTAATTTATTGTCATGCTTTAAACATATTAGACTTATTTGTCCCTTTAATGGCCTTTTTTCTCTTAGGTCCCTGGAAGCAGTGAGTGCATCATGAATTGACCCTGCCTGTAGTTAATGGAAAAGGTGGCAGGATTTGCTGAAAGTGAGGAAGGTGACGAGTACAAGAGAGGAGACAGAATGAAGAAAAAAAGTTAATATTGCAGAATGAAAGTTTTGTTAGTGTGAGAGTTGAAATCTAAAGGATTTTCATTCTGGACCTAAAAACAGAAGATTAACCCATAGGTAAATATCACAAATACCAATGGGGTGGAGTCTTTGCATCCAGTATAGCTTCACCACCAAGTCCAACAGTCTGTATCGTGCAATAGAAGGGAGGAGACCAGGTGCAGTGGCTCACACCTGTAATCCCAGCCCTTTGGGAGGCTGAGGCAGGCGGATCACCTGAAGTCAGGAGTTCAAGAGCAGCCTGGCCAACATGGCAAAACCCCGTCTCTACTATAAATACAAAAATTAGCTGGGCATGATGATGCACACCTGTAATCCTGGCTAGTCAGGAGGCTGAAGCAGGAGAATCACTTGAACCCAGGAGGCAGAGATTTCAGTGAGCCAAGATGCCACTGCACTCCAGCCTGGGCAACAGCAAGACTCCATCAAAAAAAGAAAAAAAGAGAGAGAAGAGAGAAGGGAGGAGAAGTTCTTGGGTGTCCCTGAGGTGCCGTGAACTGCAGTGGGCAGGCCCTTTACATGTTTCTCTTATGTCATCCTCATGACAACTCCATGAAGTAGATGCCCTTTCCCAATATACAGATCAGGAAACTGAGAGTCAATGAGATTACACAATAGATTGCAAGTAGCCTTTGCCACAGAGCTGAACTCCAGTCTTTTAATTCTAAAGCTCATAATTTTACAGCAGAAGTCATCTTGTGTTAACATGAATATCCTGTTCTGTCTGTGGCCTGCCTTTTACTCGATTATGTTCCCAGATCCATCAACAGGATATAATGGAATGTGATGTGAGAAGATACTGTCAACTCAAGTCTTTTAAGCCATAAATAAAATAAAAGCAATGAGGAAATGCATCCAAAATAGGGCACAGACAAAAATCCGCAACTTCGGTGAGATAGTTTAAATGACAGAGATCATCCGAATTCATGGTTCTTTACTATTGTTGGAATTATGGGGCCCTTTGAGATTCTGAGACAGCTATGAAACTAGACATTTATACAGCCTTTCAGAGAGCTGAAGGACCACCACTTCAGTTTATTTAAAAATTATATTGTTTAAACTCAATATTATTCAAAGTGTAAAGTGTATTTAAATATGAAAATGTTTAGATAGGGTGGGTACTTGTAATCCCAGCACTTTGGGAGACCATGGTGGGAAGATCACAAGAGTTTGAGACCAGCTTGGGTAACATAGTGAGATCCCATCTTTACAAAAATTGCTGAAATTCGCCAGGTGTGGTGGCATATGCCTGGAGTTCCAACTACTCAGGAGGCTGAGGCAGAAGGATTTCTTGAGGCTGGGAATTCAAGGTCACAGTGAGCCATGATTGCATCACTGCACTTCAGCCTGGGTGACAGAGCAAGACCCTGACTCTTTATTTATTTAAAAAAAAAAAAAGTTAATGCATATAAATGAAAGAATTTTTGGATACCTTTATATACTCTGCAAACATAAATTGTCCAAAGCTTGACCACTGTGATGATATGACTTTTAAAATTTTTATTTAAGTCTTAATGTTTTTAGAGATGAGGTCTTTCTATGTTTCCCAGGCTGACCTCAAACTCCCGGGATCAAGCCATCCTCCAGTTCAGCCTCCCAAGAACCTGGGTCTACAGGTGCACAGCACCACACCTGGCTTGTGATTATGTAACTTTCAAATGAACTGATCAATGTCAAAGGTTACTGCTAGGGTCCTTGGATCAGAAATCTAACCCTCTTTAAGAAACAACATTAGAAGGGAATCATTTAAGAAAGATGTTGCTGGCGTGTAAAACCAATAGCAGTATCCTACCCCTCAGAGTTCTAGAGGAATATAACTGAGCGTGAATGCTAATTAAGTCACTAATTTCATTTTTGCCCATTATATAAACTTATATCCTATTATTTCACGTAAATTGGTGCATGATGGGGTGGGCTAGGCCCAAGGGCCAGAGCCTCAGAGACCCCGGGGCCTGGATGCCCTAGCCAGCCTCCTCCTAAAGGGGAAGGAAGTTGGAAGAGGAATAGGATGGTCTCTCACCACCACTTCTCTTTCCCAAAAAAGTGAGAAGTGTGGAGAAAGGCACAGGAGAAACGTGAGGCATCAGAGGAGACAGCAAGACAGCCCGCGTGAGAATGAAGGATGAAGGTGGCGGTGAAGCAGATGAACCAGCTTCCCAAGCATGGCGCATTCTTAGGTTAGAAACGCTCTGCAAGACTTGGCATGAAAACACGGCACTTTGGGAAAATGAAACTGGTAAGTTACATTCCTTTACTTTCCTTCCTCGTTATTACTTAGTGTTCCACATTTTTATACAAAATGTTTATTAGTTAAGTTACAGACCCAGCAAGGGGGTTTCTATGGTTGGCTCTGCTACCAATTTGCTCTGAAGACTCAAGAGCTTCCTTCTGACATGTGGTTGAGTCCAGAAGAGTGGACTGATGGGAGTCTTCCAGTTTTCCTAATGTTCTAAGAGTCTGCAATGCACTACAAATACACGTGGAAAATTGTCTGTTGGTACAACACAGGAAATAGGAAACTTCTGCACCCAGTTAAGAGGAGGGGTATTCCCCATCCCTCCCTGCCTGAAGCAAAGAGATAAATAGAAGTTTCCCATCCTGTTTGAATGGATCCTTTTCCCCCTTCTAAACTAGAAATTAAAACCTTGAAAATGATGAAATACAGACAATTTATCAAAGCCAGCAGTTTATTTCTTGACCCTCTGTGCCAGCTTGGGAGCCTCACGTGTTGTATCCTTTCCTCCAGTTCTCTCTGCCCCCAACAAAAGCATGGCTACTACTTGGCAGGCTCAGCATTCCTTGGCTTTTAAATTGCTTCACATCTCAAAATTCTCCCATAATCCAAGCAAACTTGGCAGCTTCCATTTCTTTTAGGTGCTTTAAGAAAAGCAGCTTTATTGAACCTTACACTAAGATATAAATGAGTAATAATCCTTGAACATCCCAAAGATATCTGCATTTTCAATTCCATCTACAGAAAGAGAGAGATTTTTAATTGGTAGGAAGTTGAGGAAAGTAAAATGAAATTTTAAAAGAAAAAAAATTCCTTTAGTTTGAGAGAGGTCTGCACGCATGGACAGACCAGACCTCCTGAAGTCAGATTCTTAAACTGTTTTTTCACAACTTCTTTCCTTCCGCCTGTTCTGAATCCAGGGAAACTCTAAATGTTCCTTCCTGACCCCTTCCCGCTGGCATGACAGCTTTAATGGGAATGGCTGAGGCTCCAGCAGTTGAGATAAGGGATAAACATTTGTAATTTTATCTGTTATTTATAAGTCTGTTATTTTTAAGTCAGGAAATGTCTATGTTGGTAAAATTTCTAAAGTCCCACAACTAAAATGGTGACAAATAAACTGTTTTCTCAAATATCAAGTGAATGTTTAAAAATCAAATAAAGAAATGGAAGACATCCTTCTTTGAACCATTTTGCTCTTACATTATTTCTGCTCTTCTGAAAAGTACAAAGAGGGAGGAAGAGAAAATACAAAAAGTCAAAGAGATTCTTAATATCCCCTTACTTAAGAACGGACAAGCACATGATTTGGGAGATGACCCAAACTGCAATGTTTCCATGTTCCTTTGAGCTTTTTAAAATGTGATTTTGAAGAAATTAAAACAAGAACTGCAATTTTCCAAAAATTACTCAGTATTTGAGATGTGTATAGATACACACACATATATACACACATAAATATGGAAATTACTTATGTGTATGTGAATTTATATATATATACATGTGTGTATGCATGTGTACATATATATGTCTATGTACATAGGTACACATGCCCACATAATTGGATTTTTTCCTAAATTTGTATACTTTCTTCTTTTTTCTTTGAGATGGAGTTTCGCTCTTGTTACCCAGGCTGGAGTGCAATGGTGCGATCTTGGCTCACCACAACCTCCGCCTCCTGGGTTCAGGCAATTCTCCTGCCTCAGCCTCCTGAGTAGCTGGGATTATACGCACATGCCACCATGCCCAGCTAATTTTTTGTATTTTTAGTTGAGACAGGGTTTCACCATGTTGACCAGGATGGTCTCGATCTCTTGACCTCGTGATCCACCTGCCTCAGCCTCCCAAAGTGCTGGGATTACAGGCTTGAGCCGCCGCGCCCGGCTAAATTTGTATACTTTATCATAACTTACTCACTCATGATGATTGAGATTATTTTGTAATTCTTTGCATTAGAATATTAGCATTTTTATAATACTGGTCACAGAAGATCAAAAACAGCAAATATGGTTAACACTGGGCTGAAACTGAAAGTTACAGCTTTTGTCCTGTACCATGCAGCTCTGTTAACACCAAAACTTTTAAACTATTATATAAATAACTGCCAAAAGACATAAAATATGCAATCACTCTCTCTCATCGCTGAATTTGAGATCTGGGTTAACGAAGGTTATTTGTATCATATGCCATGGCAACAATAACCAAAAAACCAAACACATGTTCTTCCAGATATCTAGAATCATCCTAATCTAAACTATTAAAGGGTCTTCCTTTACTGGCTCAGCAAAATGTCACCTAGACAGGAAACAATTTAGGTGGTAGAGACCCCATCAAAGGCTTGAAAGAAGACTACTAGTCTTTTTTTTTTTTTGGCAGGGCCTCCTATCACTGTTGGAAGCTACCTTAAGGAGATTTAGAACATTATTAATAGTAGACAAAAATCAACAAAAGGGGAAAGGGAAGTATAAACATCCCAGTGCTTCCCTTTGCCTCGGAAAAGCTGTACTTCTCCAGTGACAGGACCTTCCTGCTGGCTTTGGGTCAGATCACCATTTAGTGAATATGCAGTCTTCTCTCCAACAGAGTCACATGCTCTGAAACTCTGTCAGTACCAGGAAGATGTATGTTTTCTCTGTACAATTCAACCACAGGTTGAATCAAGGGAAGAAGGGTTGGGTAGTAGAAAGAGTCTGGAGTCAGGTATCGCTGAATTCCAATCCTACTTTTGCTGTTCATTAGATGTGTGTGGCCAAGGGCACATTTCTGAGCCTCAGTTTTCTCATGTGTGTAATGGGAATAATAGAGCCTGTCTCATAGGTTGTTGGTGTGTTGTTTTTGTGATGTACCTAGCATACAGCAGTAAGGGTGGCTGTGGACCTTATTAGAGTGGCCATAATATAATGACCCAAGAGCTCCAGTCTACCCTAGTAGATCTTTATAATCTGGGAGGATGTTATGGTTTTCATGCATTAAGACTGTTCTTCTGGGTCAAGTGTCATATGACAGAATAACTGAGATGACTTTTATAGGCTCTTCAGACAAGTAGGATTCTGGAATGGAGATGGGACAATGTAACAATTAAGTTTGAACTTCTACCTAGTAAGTGAACGTTTTTTAAACATTAGCAGAGCGATTTGGGGAAAAGAGTATGGAATTTGTTTCCTCTTCATTGCTACCCATTAGAAGCCCCCAGATTAAGTCCAGTTCCTCCACTCATTAACTAGGTGGCCTAAACAAGTTCATTTACATCTTGAAACTTCAGTTTCCTCATATGTAAAAATACCTTGCTTGTC
Source organism: Callithrix jacchus (assembly GCF_049354715.1). Taxonomy (NCBI): domain Eukaryota; kingdom Metazoa; phylum Chordata; class Mammalia; order Primates; family Cebidae; genus Callithrix; species Callithrix jacchus. Next base: position 23,253,637 of record NC_133508.1, on the reverse strand, counting down.
TCTCAGGGCCGTTGTGGGCATTAAAATAAGATAATGCATATAAAAAGCTGTGTAAACTCCACAGTTCTCAACAAATATGCTTGTATTTGTTACGAAGGTTAAAGTCATTCAGCAACAATATTCAAACCTTGCTATAGAATTACTCTGTAATCACAGTATTTAACACAAGGCAGATCTTTCTCAGAACTCAAATTTAATTTGCATAATAAAATCTCTCATTGGCTTTATTTTAAGGGGACATGGATATGGATAAAGACTAAAGACCTATTCTAGTATTCTATTCTATTCTATTCTATTCTATTCTATTCTATTCTATTCTATTCTATTCTATTCTGTTCCCTTCTGTTCCTTTCCACTCCGTTCCATTCCATTCTATTCTATTCCATTCTTTTGGAAGGGTCCAAGTTTCCATGTTTTCCATGACGTGGGACAGAAGACTTTTTCATATTTGTACTTTTAAGATAATTAATACAAGCCCAATAATAAACACACTGAATATAATTGTTAGTTAAAATGATTGCCTTTTAAAAAATGCTTTCTTTCTTATTTCAGAAAACCCATATTTATGTTACGTATGTGACTCTCGCTACTAAGAAGTAACCAGTACTGGTATTTTAGGTTGCAACTTTTCATAATATGCTGTTTATCAATATATAGAGAAAAACATAGATATCAGCTATAGAGTTTATAAAAGTGTATCTAAACTTTGTTTCATATGTCTTTTTCCTTCGATAATATGCCACAAATATTTCCATGTCTTCACAATGACATTTTAAGAGCTATCTAATGTTCTTTTGAGGACGCATCCTGTTATTTATTCAACGTAGCTTTTACGTTAGATGATTTTTTTTGTCTCCATTTGTTTCTGTTTTGAACAGAAATGTCAAGACCATTTTTGTGGCTATATCTTTCTACATATTCCTGATTATTTCCTTGAATAAACTGCTTAAAAGGGAATTACTCATTCAAGTGCTATGTGAAATAATAAGACTTCTGGTAAGTGTTGCTGAATTGCCCTTTATATGATATGCCAACTGATGCTCACACCAGTCTTTTATTAGTGCCCATTTCTTCCTATTATCATCTATTAAATAGTTATTGAAGAATGCTTTAGACACATAAACAAAAAAATTAAAGCCTCCATAATCTCACTGTTACCAACCCTTGTTAACATTTGTTATATATTTTAGAGTATTTATTTTATAATGTGTATTTTTAAAAATTCTTTGGTGAATTATCTTTCTTATTAATTTGGAAAAGCTCTTATATGTTGCATTTTTTTTCCTTTAAATTTTGTTCCTGGGATATTTTGGTGTGCGTTATGTTTTTATTTTCATTGCTCAAATTTATCCTTTTAAGACTTTTGAAGGGAGGGATAAGAGAGATTTGCTAATGGAAACAAAATCGCAGCTAGATAGAAGGAATCAGTTATACTCTTCTATAGCACCTTAGGATTACTCTAGTTAACAATAGCATGTTGCAGTTTCAAATAGCTGGAAGAACACTGAATGGTCCCAGTGTAAAGAAATGCTAAATGTCTGAGGTGATGGGTATGCTGATTACCTGATGTTATCACTCTACATTACAGGTAGTGAAGTTTCACTATGTATTCCATAAATATGTACAATTATTATTTGTCAATTATTTTAAAAAGAGCTTTAGCTGTTGTGTCATGCATGCAAAGGCCTTTCACATTTGATAAAATTTTCATTTTTGCTAATCTCTTTTTACATTTAGCTCCTTAATCTACTGGGAATCAATTTGGCATCTAGTGTGAGGCTGAGAATCCTTTTGTTTCTTAAAGAGCTAATCAATATCCATTGTTTAAAATTTTCCTTTCATGCTCAATGGGAAGTTCATATTCCTTGGACTTTTATGCAGTCTTACTCGGTTTAGTTTAGCTCTCTTAGTAAAGACCAATACCACACCAGTTAAATGATTTTAGATTCATCATCAATTGAAGATAGAAGCACAGCAAATTCTGCCTTGTTATTTCTCCACAAGAATTTTTTAGGTTTTGCCAAAATGCTTATACTACCAAAACAACAACTGCCTTTAAAAATATTTTGATAGGGTATTTAGATTTTATTGGTTCATGCTAAGAGAAGCTTTTTTTGTTTTGGAGACAGAGTCTCACTCTGTTACCCAGGCTGGAGTGCAGTGGCGTGATCTCGGCTCACTATAACCTCCGCCTCCCAGATTCAAGTGATTCTCCTGCCTCAGCCTCCCAAGTAGCTGGGATTACAGGTGTGCCCCACCACACCAGGCTAATTTTTGTATTTTTAGTAGAGATGTGGTTTCACCATGTTGGCCAGGTGTGGACCACCTAATTCTTTGTTTACAGCAAAGAGTTGTTGATGCCTATGTCTCTACTCAACTGACCCTCTTAGGGGCAGAGATTTTGTTTTGTTTCTTACCATGATTTTCCCACTACCTGGCCCTTCTCACATTTTCCTCACTCAAAAGATATTTTAAAGCACATTGAATAAATAATTTCATGTCTCCCTAAAAATACATGTAAGAGACATTAACTCATGACTTTCTAAGAGATCTAACCTTTAACTGTATAAATAACTACAAATAAATATTTCATGACTCTCTAAGAGATCCAGCTTTTTACTGTAGATCCTGCTTCCTTTTCCTTCCTTTTAAAGAACAGATGAAAATGTGCGCACACACACACATACACATGCGCACACACACACACACACACACACCCCACAACACACAAATGCAGGATTGTAAATAAACAGAACTGGAAGCTTCAGTGAGCTAAGCATAATTCACCCCAACTTTCCAAATGGAGAAAATAGGGGTGGTGGGGTGTCAGAAACAGAGAAAGACCTTCCAAAATTACATGGGAAATCAACTATGTTTGAAAAATGAAGCCATTTTCTGTATTTTCTGTAAAAATTTACATCACTCATTTTCATCAATATAGAAAACAAAAGCAAGGGAAAAAGTCCTGGTGCCTACTGTCATATCCAGGCCACTGACGACATTTCAATTGCGTCAGCTCCGTCCTGCAGGTGCTTTGCCAACCCAAAGACACACACTTGTTGATTCACGTTGGCACACTCAGGGCTCGGTGCTATTTGGCTCACAGCTTTCTCACTCTTCTGTGGTTCTTATAATTTCTGGTGACTCTGATTTTTGAAAATTATCTTTAAACAAATCATTCAAACCATCCTAACCAAAACATTCTAAACATTTTTTCTCTACACCTACTGCTTGTCAAGTGGAGTCTCAAATAGCAGCAGCATAGAATAATCTAGAACTTTGTTTCCCTCAACAATTAATCACTGTACATCTACAATCTACATATTTGAGAATTATGTAATTTAAATTATAAAATTTCTGCATGGATCCGGTTCATGCTTTGAAAGTCATTAGAATAAGTGAGGGACAATATCATACAAAAATTATCTTCAAAGTACAATAGGGTTTCACCAACTCAAAAAGTTTTAGAAAGCTTTGGTAGATTTTTATGTTTGAAATATAATATCAAAAATAAACTGGGCACAATGACTCACATCTGTAATCCTAGCACTTTGGGAGACCGAGCAGGTGGATCACAAAGTCAGGAGTTCAAGACCAGCCTGGCCAACATGGTGAAACCCCATCTCTACTAAAAATACAAAAATTAGCTTGGTGTGGTAGCAGGCACCTGTAATAGCTACTCAGGAGGCTGAGGCAGAGAATCACTTGAACCCGTGAGGCAGAGGTTGCAGTGAGCCGAGATGGCACCACGGCACTGCAGCCTGGGTGACAGAGCAATACTCTGTCTCAATAAATAAATAAAGCCAACATTTACATAGTGATTACTATGTGACAAAACCCGTTACAAGGGTTTTTCCTATTTGATCCTCAAGACGAGTGCTGAAAATGAATCCTAAGATTCATGCCCCCCATTTTGCAAATGAGGAAATTGAGACACAGAGAGGTTAATTGACCTTCCCAAAAGCACACAGCCAATAAGCACAGAGCTGAAGTGCAAACCAAGGCAGACTCAGTCCAGCATCCATGAACTCAACTCTTACACTGTTTATTGACTGTAGCCTTAAAATATAGAAACATTCAAAGCCCACGAAAGCAATGAATTTTATTTGAAATTACTGCCCTGTTGGACTGAATATCTCTTGGTATTGAAACATGACTATGCATTTGGAAATTAGAGTACCTGAAGCTCAGAGCTGAAAATATCTCATATTTGCTATGTGTCTCTGTCTGTTTCATGCTTCTATAACAAACTATCTGAGACTGGATAATTTATGAAGAATGGAAATTTATATTCTCACAGTTCTGGAGGCTGAGAAGTCTAAGGTCAAGGTTCAGTTGTGCAGTGAGAGCTGCTCTCTGCTTCCAAGATGGCACCTTGTGGCTGCACCCTCTGGAGGGAAGGAAGGCTGTGTCCCACAGGGCAGAAAGCAGGGCAAGGGAACCAAATGCTGTGTGAAGACTCTTTGATAAGGGCTTTAATATCATTACCGATGAGAGGAGCCCTCATCACCTAATCACCTCTTAAAGGCTTCACCTTTTGCGACCAATGCATTGGCCATTAAGTCTCCTGGATTTTGCAGGATTCAATCTGTAGCACTGTGAATAAAAGTAGTAGGTTGGAGTTATTAAAATAACCAAAAAAGTTATTTAAAGAAAAATACGCATACTGAAATGCATACATTTTTGAAGTAAAATATTCTGAATAATAAAGACAGGAATGTTGCAGGGCATTGTTAATGAACTCAAGCCTATTCAGAGAATCATGATGAGACCGTGGTGGAGGAATGGGAGAACAGGTGGTGATCTGTGTAATACACACCCGGAAAATATTGCAAGCCGCGTTCGATGAAGTGCAGCTGTTAGATACATCATAACGTGATTGACTTACAGGGCTTACCTCTTCTACAGCAAATGAGACTTGACTTGACTTCATTCTAATTACAACAGATGGCCAGCCTAATGAGGACCAGCAGAGGGCAACATTTTAAGAGCTACATGTGAAAGAGAAGAGCCAAAAATTGTCCATGAACGTTGTCAAGCTCATATCTTGACAGCAGTGACAAGGACTTAGTGATGACAAGGATTTATGAAAATATTTTAAAACTTAAAGACACTTTCAATATTACTAATTCTGTATACAACAAACATTCACCTATCTGCAAAAAAATGTTACCAAGTTTTGCAGTGAAATCATATTGGACAGTATGTCATCATTGTTTATTAGCTGTGATTGAGAAGTTTCTTGAGCCTAGTAAAACACTGGGAATTGCATCGAGTAGTTCTTTACACAGGTCTGCAGAGAATCCTTCTGTCTCACACCTCCTACAGGTGTGCACCACCATGCTTGGCTAACTTTCTTTCTTTTTTTTTTTCCATAGAGACAGGGTCTCCTTATGTTTTCCAGACTGGTCTCAAACTCCTGGGCTCAAAGAATCCTCCTGCCTCAGCCTCCCAAAGTGCTGGGATTTACAGGCATGAACCACCATGCCCAGCCCAGCCCAGCCCACCATTTGTCAGAAAGAAGCGATGATGTGTGTGCCTCATTCTTGGAAATAATTCCTAGGAACAAAAGAACCAAAATCTCAGTAACCATCTCTGAAGGCATCAGGAACTTAGAACCAATAATCTAAAACCTGGTGAGATTCTGTCTTGAAGATATTGTTTCTGAGCCTCCGCATACACAGATGATGCAAAAATGTATGTTTCCAGTCAGCCCTCTGCTCTAAGCTCCAGCCCCATCTAACCAACTGCTCACATGGATATCTCAAACGCATCTCAATGTCAACACCTCTAAATCCAAACTTCTAATTACTTGATCTTCTTTCATTGTTCTCTAGTTCAGTGACTAGTATCATCCACATAGAAAGAAACCCAGCAGTTACCCTTAACATTTTCCTTGAAACCTGTTGTTCCCAATATCCCATCAATCATGAAAAACTACAATCTTGCTTCCTACTTTTGAATCTGTCCAATTATCTCCACTCCCAGCACCCAAGGGATGCACTATCCCACTCCCAGGATCACTATTCTTATATGCAATCACAGAGTGACCCTTATGAAGTTGGGCAAGGTTGTGGTCCTGTCACCATCCCCATCCTAGGTACACAATTATTGTTTCTTGTCTGGCTACTGCAAGGAACTCAACACTCGCCCTGTTTCTCTTCAGGCCCCATTGAATCTGTGCTTCCTACTTCAGATGACTTTTTAAGCCCAAATGTACCTGTGCATGCTTCCTGACTGAGACCCTTGTGAGAAATCCCATTGCCCTTAGAATAAAGACTCAAGTCTTTAACATGTTACATCAGCCTCTGCAATGTCCTGTTCCAACCTACCCAGACCCAGCTCACATCATTTCCTCAAGATGTTTTTGATTCATCCATGGGCATCTTCTATCAGTCCCAGAAACCTGCCATGCTCCCTGTTCACACAAAGACTCACACATGCAGACCTCTGTCCATAAAGCCTTTGTCTGGTTAACACCTACTGATTTGTATCAGTTACCTGTTGCCGCTAATAAACACTTCAAAACTCAGTCTCTTCAAATAACAGACACTGATGGTAGCTCACAGATCTATGGGTCTGCTGGATGGGTCAGTGGCTCTGGGCCAGGCTTGGCTGATAGCTGGGCTTGATCATGGGACTGCGCTCACTTAGCAGGTCAGCCGCAGCCTGGCTTTTCCTGGATAGCCTCACTCACATGTCTGGCAGTTAGGTAGCTGTTAGTTAAGATGTCAGGGGCAACTGGACCAACCAACCATGTGTTTCTTTTTATCCCTCAGCCTAGACCAGCTTATTCCCATGGATGGCAGCATTGGGGTTTTTAAGGAGTGAATGGCCATACACAAAGCCTCTTAGGGTCTGCATTCAGAACTGACAGACTGAACATCAATTCTGCTGCATTCTATCGGCTAAAGTAAATAACGATGTCAGCCCAAATGTAAAAGATCATGAAATAGATTCTCCTAATGGGACTGGTTGCAGAATCACCTTGTAAAGAAACAGAAAGGGTTGTTAATCAATCTACCACATTATTTTTCAGATACAGGATCAAGATGAGATTCTTGAGGGAGGCCTCTCACAAGCTACCTGCTTAAACTGCATTGCCCCACTATGGACTCACTCTATGAACCACTTCTTCATGGCACTTGGCACAGTTGAAATGTCACATGTATTTGTGTGATTATTTGCCTAAGATTAGTTTCAAATCCTCCCTTCCATACACCACTTCCCCCAAGACTTAGAGGTCAATAAAAAGCCAATGTCCCCTTTCCCAGCACCTGGCACCAAGTAGGTAGTATTCCATGAATATTTGTTAAAGAATGATTTCACTTCCCATTGTGTTATTTTGAGAATATATTTTCTGTTCCCTGATACATGCTTTAATTTAGGGAAAAAGAAAAGGACCTTTTGCTTTTTGGGAGGAGGCAGTCAGAGGATATTGAGTCCTGTGCACAGCAGAATCCCCAAGGGATAAAGCGATGATCATTGCCTCTTTGGTACCTGTGGCAAAGAAAGAACTGCATGGATTGGCCACTGGGGGCTGCGAAGTAGCTTTAGAACTTAAAATACAGAGACTCTCATGAATTGAGACCCATGAAAGCAAAAAAAAAAAAATTATGAAACAACAGGTTATTGGGAAAAGATAATGGGTTTCATTGTAGATTTGTTCAGTTTGAGGAACATTCCTGAATCTAATACTTGAAAAAGAGCTGGAGATTGGACAGGGTATTAGTCTGTTCTCACATTGCTATAAGGAAATACCTGAAACAGAATAATTTTATAAGGAATAGAGACTTCATTGGCTCACAGTTCTGCTGGCTGTATAAGAAGCATGATGGCACCTGCTTGGTTTCTGGGGAGGCTTCAGGAAACTTACAATCATGGCAAAAGGCAAAGGGATAGCTAGCATGTCTCATGGCCAGAGCAAGAGAAAGGGGGGCAGTGGGATAAGCTACACATTACACAACAAGATGTCATGAGAACTCACTCACTATACAATACCAAGGGGTGATAGTGCCAACCCATGAGAACTCTGACCCCGTGATCCAATCACCTCCCACCAGGTCCTATCTCCAACATTAGGGCTCACAATTAGACATGAGATTTGGGTAGGGCCACAGATCCGAGCCCTATGAGGCATCTGGAGTTGGGAGTTCACAGTGTATATACTTAAGAGCAATCTCAACCGTAGACGTAAATGAGAGTGGGCAGAGTAGGAAGAGAAGGCTAAAGATGGAACTTGAAGGAGACTCACATTTAAGAAGCAAGAGGAATAAGTAGGGTGAGGGGCAGTGAGGAATACTCAGAGAAATGAAAGCAGAAGTAAGAAAGAGCCAGTCTCCGAAGTTAGAGGAGGGAAGAGTTTCAAGGAGGAAGTGACCTCCACCACCAAACGCAGCTAAGAGGTCAAAGGTAAGACACAAGAAATAGTTGCTTCAAAATGACATATGCTCTGAGTGTTATGAGTTATTTTTTCTCAAAGGATTATTTGTAATGATGTGTATATTCTAAAGTTCTTAAATTTAACGTGGTATAAGTTGCAACAAGGCAATTTATAAGGCTAAAAATCTAGACACAGTGTCCACTTTGTATTTGAACTTCTGCTTTGAACAATTTTTAAGCCCCATCCAGATTTCTGTCCTCTTCCCACAATGCTATTTGGCCTCTCATTTCTCTGCATGTGTGGAATTAGTTATTTTGGTAATTTTTACTGCCACTCATATCAGTAAAAATATCAGTATAGGTTAAGTCTAATTTATTTTTATATGCTACTTAACTTCAATGAAATGTTAACCCCAATTTTTGTAAAGGCTAGAATAGCTAATTAAGCAAATAGGACATGTTGGAGCCCTATTATCAAGTAAAAATATTGCTGCCATACCTGGAACAAATTCATTTATTTGCTAAATAAATGTTGACTATTGAGCTGATCAACTAAAACATGTTTTGAATTACCTCTGGATTCTGTCTTTTGGAGAATTCCACATAAAAACCATCAAAAGGGAGGAAAAATTAAGCTAGAAATACCGAATGTTACAGATGCCTTTCTCTTCCTTCGTAGTTTCCTTTATTTATTTATTTATTTATTTATTTATTTATTTTGAGATGAAGTCTTGCTCTGTTGTCCAGGCGGAGTGCAGTGGCATGATGTCAGCCCACTATAACCTCCTTCTCTTGGGTTCAAGACATTGTCCAGCCTCAACCTCCCAAGTAGCTGAGATTACAGGCATGTGCCACCATGCCCAGCTAATTTTTTTGTATTTTTAGTAGAGACAGGGTTTCACCATGTTGCTCAGGCTGGTCTCGGACTCCTGACCTCAAATGATCCATCCACTCCGGCCTCCCAAAGTGCTGGAATTACAGGCATCATGAGCTACTGCACCCGGCCCCTTAGTAGTTTTCTAATGTTTAGCTAATCATGAGCACAATTGTTTGCCAGTTTCTGTCTTCTTTGTCTTTTAAACAACTATTTTATTGAAAGGATTTCAGATTCATTATTTCATGGAGTGCAGTGGCGTGATCTCAGCCCAAAAATAGCTGGAGCCTCCCAGGTACAAGCCATTCTCCTGCCTCAGCCTCCTGAGTAGTTGGGATTACAGGCACCTATCACCATGCCCAGCTAATTTTTGTACTTTTAGTAGAAACGGGGTTTTGCTATGTTGGCCAAGCTGGTTTCGAACTCCTGGCCTCAGATGATCTGCCCAACTTGGCCTCCCAAAGTGTTAGGATTACAGGCGTGAGCTACCTTACCTGGCCCTTTCTGCAATATTTTTAAAATTCAAAATAAAATAGCCATGCTGTATTGACTTGAAAGCATACGATGAAGTTCATTCATTTTCGCTGCTGTGAAGTATTTAATTCAGTGGTCCAGTCTTCTACTACTGACTGCTTAGGTTGTGTCTAATTTTTTTGCTGCTACAGTAAGTCTGCCATGTGTATCTTTTACACACTTTTGTGGATGTATATAAAAGCATTCCCAGAAAAGTGGAATTGCTAGGTCATAGGTTATACACACCTTGAGCTTTGCTAGATTGCCAAACTGTGCTAAGAAGTTGCACCAGTGTCACCACCTTACAATGTTATCACCAATGTATACTCCAACAGTGACTCAGAGCTCTGATTTCCCTGTATAACGACCACCACTTTGTACTGTTAAACTTTTAAACTCTGTGTCAATTTCCTGAAAGTGATATGGTATGGCTTAGTTTAGAACCAGTCAGGTGGGTGGCTCATGACTGTAATCCCCGCGCTTCCAGAAGCCAAGGCAGAAAGATGGCTTGAGGCCAGGAGTTTGGGACCAGCCTGGGTAGCAGTGAGACTCTGTCTGTACAAATATACTTTTTAAAATGAGCCAGGTGTGGTGGCATGCACCCGTACTCCCAGTTACTTAAGAGGCTAAGGCAGGAGGATTACTTGAGCCCAGAAGTCTAAGACTCCAGAGAGCCATGACTACGCCACTGCATTCCAGCCTGGGTGATGGAGTGAAATTCTGACTCAAAAATATACATAAATACAAGAATAGAATCCTAAGTTGATAATGGGGTTCCCATTGTCATCTGGCATCTAATGTTGCAAATGATAAACACACTATCAGTTTACCTGTCATTCTTTTTTGGCACCTTATTTCTCTGTTTTAATTTTTTTTTGAGATGGAGTCTTGCTCTGTCACCAGGCTGGAATGCAGAGGCACAATCTTGACTCACTGCAGCCTCCGACTCCCTGGTTCAAGCGATTCTCCTGCCTCAGCCTCCTGAGTAGCTGGGATTACAGGCATGTGCCACCACATCCAGCTAATTTTTGTATTTTTAGTAGAGATGGGGTTTTACCATGTTGGCCAGAATGGTCCCAATCTCTTGACCTCATGATCCGCCCACTTCAGTCTCCCAAAGTGCTGGGATTACAGGAGTGAGCCACTGCATCTGGCCTGTTTTAATGTTTTATCTTTGTTTTTGTCACTATGTAGTTTACAGTAACATAATTTTGTATTTTTCGTTGTTGTGGTTTTTGAGACAGGGTCTCCATCGGTCGCCCAGTCTGGATTGCAGAAGTGTGATCATAGCTCACTTTAGTCTTCAGCTCCTGGTCTCAAGTGGTCCTCCTGCTTCAGCCTCCTGTGTAGCTGGGATTATAGTCATGCAACGCCAGACCCAGCTAACTGTTTTAAAAATTATTTTTGTAGAGACAGGGTCTTGTTATGTTGTCCAGGCTAGTCTTGCACTCCTGGCTTCAAGCAGTCCTCCTATGTCAGCCTCCCAAAGTGCTGGGATTATAGGTAGTATTGGCTTTTAAATTAATTCTGTTGAAGACTAAGTATCCTTCCTAAACTTTATCCTTTATAATTTTCTGAAAAATTCTAATCATGATCTTTTTAAATGCTGTCTCTTGACTTCTGTTCCAAGCAGTTTGGTAAACTTGGTGTGCCCATTCAAGTATAGAACCATTTTTCAGTTGCAGAAAAAACATATACTTCAAAAAATGTTTTGCAGCTTTCTGGAAAGCAAAGGAAAACAACTGTAGGCTGTAAAGGACTAGAAATCATGATTTCATAAGCGCTCAAGCCAGCATTTAACCTGAGGGCATCTCAGATCCCCGATGGCCCAGGATGAGAGTCATGTAAAGTAAAAGGTCAGAAGGAGGCTGCCCACAAAAGCCAGGATCTTCCACTGACAGTGAAATCAGAAGTGGGTGAACAGAAAAGATACCCACTGAAAAAGGCTCTGCCTGTTTTGACCTTGGCTCTGGGTAAACAGAGAGGGGCAAAAAGTCTCTTAATCATTTGTAGCCACAAGTATGCACTCACCCAGCTTGGGAGGCAAATCCATGATATTTGTGGGACACAAAAAGGCCCAAGCTGAAAATCCTCCCTAGAGGAACACTTTAATCATAGGCCTCAAACAACTCCAACATGTAAAGTTACAAGGAATGTATTCTCACAATCAAAAATCCCTACATGCATGAGGAAAGAAGCCACAATGAATGAGAGTTATAAAGAAAGATAAAATGTAAATTCAGACACACAAAGAGTACAGAAATTAAATATAGTGCAGAGGAAAATCCTTAAGAGAGGATAACATTTGGACAAAGGCATGAAGAAGGTAAGAATGAGAGATGCAAATATCTCAGGAGAGGTGACCTTAGCGGAGGGTTCAAAGGGTCTGAGGCAGGAGCATGACTGAATGTTCCAGAAACAGCATGCAATTTGACCTATATTTCTAAAGATATCTTTCTGGACTCTATGTTGAGAACATAGAGGTGAAGGACAAGAGTAAAAGCAGGTAAGATAGATAGATTATTGCAGTGAATTCAGGTGAGATTTGGTGGGTGAATCAGAACAAGGATGTAAGGGATAAAACTGAGATGTAGACACATTCTTGAAGCTAGAGTAGACAGGATCTGGTGATGGATTGAATGTGGCTGAGAAAGAGAGAGAGGAATCAAAATCACTTCTCACCTGCGGTAAGAAAGGAGAAAGATGAAGCATAATTTGGGAGGAGGGCAGGAGTTTTTTTCTGAACAGGTTGTGCTCAGCCACCAAATTGGGAAGTTAAGTAGGATATATGAATATGGACTTCAGAAGAGAGGACTTAACTGGAACTTTCATTTGGGGCTCACGTAAAGATGAAGCTAATGAAAACAAATTCTCACATTCAAAAAGACCAATGCATCTCTGGAAAAATTAAAAATAGAATCTAGGACATCAGGTTTCAGCTCCAGTATGTAAATGGATTGGAACTCATCACTCCCATATACACAAGATAAAAAGCTGAAGAAATGGAAAATCAATGACTTTTTTTTTTGACTCTTCAGAGAATTGATGTTGCAGAGCAAATGGGCACCCTAAAATCCGGAGAAAAAGCCAAATACAAAGAATCACAGCCAAGATCAGCTTGCTGGGTTTTTGAAAAGGTAAATAAAATTGACAGATCTTTAGCTAGACTGAAAAAGAAAAAAGAGAAGACTCAAATAAAAAAAATACAAATGAAAGAGGAGACATTCCAACTAATATCACAAAAATACAAAGTATCATAAAAGAGAACTATAAACAGTTGTGGAGCAATAAATTGAATCCCTATTTAAAAAATGGATAAATTTCTAGACACATACAACTTACCAATCATAAGAAACAGAAAATCTGAAGAGAGCAGTAATGAGTAAGGAGATTGAATCAGTGATTAAAAACCTTCCAACAAGTAAAAGCCCAGGACCCATTGGCTTCACTGGTGAATTCTACCAAGCATTACAGGATTAATGCCAATCCTTCTCAAACTCTTCCAAAAAATTCAATCCAAACACATTCCATGAAAGCAGTATTACCCTGATATCAAAGCCGAAAAATATTTGGCAAAAAAACCAGAAGAACAATATTCCTAAATGAACACAGATGCAAAAATCTTCAACAAAATACCAGCAAACCAAATTCAACAGCATATTAAAAAGAACATACACCATGATCAAGTGGGATTTATCCCTGAGATGAAAGGATAGTTCAAAATACATAAATCAATAAATGTGATATACCATATTAATAGAATGAAGGATAAAAATCATATTGTCATCTCAATAGATGCATAAAAAGCATTTGACAAAATTCAACATCATTTCATGATTTAAAAAAACTTTCGCCATATTAGGTATAGAAGTAAGGAACCTCAACACCATACAGGCAATAGATGTCAAGAATATAGCTAACACCACGCTCGATGATGAAAAGTTGAAAGATTTTTTTCTAGGATCAGGAATAAGACATGGGTACTTCTATTCAACGTAGTATTGGAAATCCTAGTCAGAGCAATTAGACAAGAAAAGGATACAAAAAGCATCCCTATTGGAAAGGAAGAAGTATAATTATCTCTGTTTGCAGATGACATGATCTTACATATAGAAACAGCTAAAGAGTCTACCAAAAAGTTGTTAGAATAAGTGAATTCAGCAAAGTTGTAGGATTAAAAAATCAGCATACAAAAACCAATTGTCTATACACTAACAACTATCTGAAAAAAGAAATTAAGAAAATCTCCTTTATAACACTGTCAAAAAGAATAACATAGTTGACAAGAAATTTAAAAAGAAAATACCTGCACATTGAAAGCTATGAAATGTAGATGAAAGAAATGGAAGAAGCTGCAGATAAGAAAATATCTCATGTTTATGAATTGGAAGAAATAATATTAAAATATCCATACACTCAAAAAGAATCTAGTGATTCAATTAAATCTCAATCCAAATTCTGATGGTGTTTTTCATAGAAATAGAAAAACAATTATCCTGAAACTCATAGACTCTCAAAAGACTCCAAACCACCAAAACAATCTTGAGCAAGAACAAAGCTGGAGGCATTGCACTATCTTATATTAAAATATGCTACAAAGCTACAGTAATAAAAACTATATGGTACTGGCATAAAGACAGACAAGTAGGTGAGTGAACAGCATAGAGGGCTTAGAAATAAATCCACACTTTGATGGCCAATTGACCTTCAACAAAGGTGCTAAAAATGCGCAATGGAGAAAGGACAATATCTTCAGTAAATGCTGTTGAGAAAGCTAGATATCCACATGTGAATATCTCATACCACACACAAATATCAGCTTAATTTAATTAAAGACTTAAATGTAAAACCTGAAACTGTAAAATGACTAGAAGAAAACATAGGGAAAATACTTCTTGACATTAGTCTGGGCAATGATTTTTGAATAGGACCCCAAACACGCAAGTAACAAAAGCAAAAGCAAATGAGACTGCACAATCAACAGAGTGTAGAGACAACCTACAAAACAGGAGAAGATATTTACATACCAAAATATGTAACTCAAACAACTCTATAGTAAGAAAACAAATAACCTGGTTAACAAATGGGCAAAAGACCTGAATAGACATTTCTCAAAAGAAGGCACAGAAGTGGTCAACAGGCATAGAAAAAGATGCTCAATATCCCTAATCATCAGGGAAATGCCAATTAAAACCACAATGGGATGTCACTTCACACTTTTCAGAATGGCTATTACCAAAAAGACAAAGGATAGCAAGCGTTGGTGAGGACGTGGGAAAAGAGAACCCTTGGACACTATTGGTGGGACTGCAAATTAGTTCAGCTATTATAGTATGGAATAGTATGGAAATTCCTCAAAAACTTAAAAATAGGACTACCATATGTAATTGATCCAGCAATTACAGTTTTGGGTATATATCCGAAGGAAATGAAATCAGTGTTTGGGAGAGATGTCTGCACTTCCACGATTACTTTAGCATTATTGACAATGTCCAGGAAGATGTGAAATAAACCTAAGTGTCCATCGATGAATGAATGGATAAAGAAAATATGGTATATATACAATGGGCTGTTATTCAGCCATGAAAAAGAAGGAAATTCTGTCATTAGCAGCAACATGGATGAACCCAGAGAATGTTATGCTAAGTGAAAAAACCAGGCACAGAAACAAGTACTGCATGATCTCACTTATATTTGAAACGAAAAAAAAGTCAAACTCATAGAGGCAGTAAGTAGAATGGTTGTTGCAAGGAGCTTGAGAGTGCTGGGGGAAATGGGGTGCTGTTGGTCAAAGGGTACAGATTCATTTATGCAGGATAAGCTAGTTCCGAAGATCTAATGTACAGCCTGGTGACCACAGCTAATAATACTGTGTTGTATTTTTAAAATTTGCTAAAAGAATAAATCTTAAATGTTTTTGCCACACACATAAAAATATTAATATAGGAGTTTATCAATATGTTAACTAGATTGACTGTGGCAATCATTTTGCAGTGTTAACATATAGCAAAACATCACATACACCTTAAATACATGTAATTTTTATTTGTCAATTACACTCAATAAAGCGGGAAAAATAAATAAATAAAAATAAAAAATAAGATTTGCAGAGTAAAAAAAAAAAACCTAACTTTATGCTGCCTCAAGAAACACAGTTAAGATAGAAAGACATGGATAGTTAAAAGTAAAGCAGGCTGGGTGCGGTGGCTCACGTCTATAATCCCAGCACTTTGGGAGGTTGAGGTAGTCAGATCATGAGGTCAAGAGATTGAGACCATCCTGGCCAACATGGCAAAACCCTGTCTCTACTAAAATACAAAAAATTAGCTAGGCGTGGTGGCATATGCCTGTAGTCCCAGCTACTCGGGAGGCTGAGGCAGGGGAATCGCTTGAACCGAGAAGGGGCGTTCGCAATGAGCCCACATCATGCCACAGCACTCCAGGCTGGGTGACAGAGCAAGACTCTGACTCAAAAAAAAAAAAGGCAAAGCAAAGGAGAAGGATATTCCATGCTAACATTAAGCAAATAAATGTTTGAGCAGCTATATTAATTTTAGACAAAACAGATTTCAGAACAAGGAAAATTATTAGATGAATAGATCTACATTATCTGAATAGACCTATATCTATTAAAGAAATTAACAACCTGGCATTAAAAAAAAAAAAAAAGGAACAGACTCAGATGGTTGAGTCCTATCCAGTGTTTAAGGAAGAAATGATACTAATTCTCTACAAGTTTTTCCAGATGATAGAAGCAGACAGTATACTCCTTAACTCATTCTATGAGACGAGCTCTGTCCTAATGCCTACATCACATAGACACCACAAGAAAGAAAATTAATAAACTAATATCTCATTAATATAGTTACAGAATCGTCAAAAAATACATTAGAAAATTGAATCCAAGAAAGCATATAAACAATCATACACCATGACTGGATTATTTCAGATATGTGAGGAAGGTTCAGCATTAGAAAATCAGTTAACCTAACCCACCGCATCAACAAGCTAAAGTAGATAAACCATGCAATGTGTCAACTGATACAGCAAAAGCATTTGACAAAGTCCAACATCCTTTCAAGTCAAGAACTCTCAGCAAACTAGGAATAGAGGACAACTTCCTCAATCCCAGAGAGAGCATTTACCAAAAAACCTACAGCTAACATCACACAAAATAAGATTTTGCCTCTTATTACTCCCATTCAACATCATACTGGAAGTTGTGGCTGGTGCAATTACAATAATAATAATAAAAGGAAGTAAAAGGTATATGATTAGGAAGGAAGGAACACAACAGTCTTTGTTCACAGCTGGCATCTATTTAGGTAGAAAATCCCAAATACAGGCCAAGCATGGTGGTTCACTCCCAGCACTTTGGGAGGCTGAGATGGGTGGATTATGAGATCAGGAGTTCAAGACCAGACTGGCCAAGATGATGAAACCGCATTTCTACTAAAAAAAATTTTTTTAATTAAAAAATTAGCTGGGTGCGGTGGCAGGTACCCATAATCCCAGCTACTCAGGAAGCTTTGGCAGGATAATTGTGTGAAGTGGGGGGAGGTGGGGGAGGGGTGAAGGTTGCAGTAAGCTGAGATCGTGCCACTGTACTCCAGCCTGGGAGACAAGAGTAAGACTCCATCTCAAAAAAAGAAAAAATTCAAAATACAGAACACTATTAACAAGTATAAACTTTATTAGCCAGGCACAGTGGCTCACGCCCGTAATCCTAGCACTTTGGGAGGCTGAGGCAGGTGGATCACGAGGTCAGGGGTGCGAGACCAGCCTGACCAACATGGTGAAACCCCATCTCTACTTAAAAATATAAAAATTAGCCAGGCATGGTGGCATGCACCTGTAATCCCAGCTACTTGGGAGGCTGAGGCAAGAGAATTACTTGAACCTGGGAGGCGGAGGTTGCAGTGAACCAAGAGCATGCCATTGCACTCCAGTCTGGGCGACAGAGTGAGACTGTATCAAAAAGAAAAACAAAACAAAAAACAACAAAAATACTAATTTATAGGAGAATACAATGTAGAAATTTATACCAATAAAATATAAAGTTTAAGTGGTCACTTTTGTAGAAAAATATCAAAATTGACTCAAGAAGATGGAAAACTGAACCAATAAGTAACAATCCCAAATATGTCCATCAAATGTCCATCCTGAGATAGACTCTATACCTTCAATGAACAGAAGACTTTTGTTTTATTTAAATAATTCCACAAAGAGAAAAAACATGTAATGTTTTCCAACTTAGTCTGTTATAGAAACTGTGTAAGAGTTATTGACAAGAATATCACTATAAACCAATCTCACTGGTAAACATAGAATGCTGGCAGTGAAACCCAGCAGATTCATAATACATCCTGTCATTGGAAGAAAAACTATATTCTGTTGACAAACGTGGGAGGGAGAAGCAAAATACTTGAAACTTAACAATAAATGTGTATTACCTATATAAAAAGAACTATAAAACTTTACTGAAGGTCATAAAAAAAAACTAAAAAACAATAGACAATTGTATCATGTTCACAGATAAGAAGTTTTAGTGCAGTACTATCTCAATTTCATCTGTGAATCTAATGCAATCCCAATAAGACAAGTTCATTCTTATGTTCATATGAACAGAAAAATGCTTATGTATAATTTTAAAATTTTGAAAAAAAAAGTGTGAACACTTTGATGCAGAGAGCAAATTATAAAAACACAGTGATTTTTATATGAGATATTAAAAAAGAATAGGCCAGGCATGGTGGCTTAGGCCTGTAATCTCAGCACTCTGGGATGCTGAGACAGGCAGATCACCTGAGGTCAGGAGTTTGAGACCAGCGTGGCCAATATGGTGAAACCCTGTCTCTACTAAAAATACAAAAAAGAAAAAAAAATTAGCTGAGTGTGGTGGCACGTGCCTGTGATCCCAGCTACTCTGGAGGCTGAGTAGGAGAATCACTTGATCCTGGGAGGCAGAGGTGGTAGTGAGCAGAGATCACCACTGCACTCCAGCCTGAGTGACAGAGTAAGACTTCATCTCAAAAATAGATCATTGGAATTAGAGAGTCAAGAAATATTTTATTTAAATTAAAATTGAAATTATGTTAAGTATGATTTTTTACATCAATCTACAGAGACTTGTCTATTAAATGTATGGTGCTATGATACTACTTCATACCAGGAACAAAAATTAACTCCAGAGCAATTAAAGAGCTACACATAAAAAAGTAAAAGCATAGAAATAGTCAAAGAAAAATATTCAAAATATATTTTTATAATCTTGGAAAAGGGAGATGGACAGTTTTGACCATATTTTAACAGATCTTTTTTTTTTTGAGATGGAATCTCAGATCTTTAAAATAAATAACCCCTTAACAAAAAAAGGCCAGCAGTAGACTGAGATACAACATAATGTATTTTGCAACATATGTAACATACAAAAGATTAATCCCCACTTCATATCAATAAGGAAACAGAAAGACTACAAACAGGCAATTCACAAATTAATAAATACGGTCAGTGTAACACATGGTGTGCTGTGCTCCAGTACTGAAGGATTTATTCCCCCAGCCACGGAGAGTGTCCATCCTCTCTGGGAATTGCTCTCAGTGGAAGGGACTCACCTTGCCCAAGGGCATGCCTCCTAGGGCTGCCCTCATTCAGTGACTGGGGACTCAAGGCTACACTAGTCTCACCACCATGCTCTAAGTTGGACAACTGGAAAGCACTATTCTAGCTTCAAAGATCACAACTTTGGGAACCAAACTTCTTCTTCTGCCCAGTCCTGCTTCCTTCCCTCCCAACTTGGGTGTTAATCAAGAGAGCACTTCCTCAGAACTTCCTGTATCCTAATTTCCATCTCTCCGCCTACTTTCCAGGACCTGACCCACAACAGTCAGTGGACATAAAAAGATACCTTGCCAGCTGGGTGTGGTGGCTCACACTTGTAATCCCAGCATTTTGGGAGGCCGAGGTGAGTGGATCACAAGATCAGGAGTTTGAGACCAGTCTGGCCAACATAGTGAAATCCTGTCTCTACTAAAAATACAAAAATTAGCCAGACATGGTGGTGCACACCTGTAGTCTCACATACTCAGGAGGCTGAGGCAGGAGAATCACTTGAACCCTGAGGTTATGGTGAGCTGAGATTGTGCCACTGCACTCCAGCCTGGGCAACAGAGAAAGCCTCTGTCTCAAAAAAAAAGAATACACACACACACACACACACATACACACCCCTTGCCCCAGTCCTAATGAAATCAAAGCGCTGGCCAATCACAGAATCTCATTTCCCTGGACACAGTGATAGGGCCAAGGGTGGGCACCTGATCCCAACAGGGCCAATCTCAGACCTGCTGTAGAACTGACAGATGGATACTGGTGCAGAGAAACTTTCTTTGCAGAGTGGGGAAGCCAGGAACTCTCAGTGACCGTCTTCCCTGGCATGTGAAGAAAGCTTGTGTGTGACATGAAAGCAACACACACACTGAGGCTGATCAAGAGGTGGGAACATTGATCTTTAAAGCAATTGTTCAGTCTCTAGATCTGGCTGTGTCTGACTCTTCCACTTCAATAAGCCAGCAATATCCTCAATTTTATGCAAAGGTTTAAAACAAATTTCGAAACTTGCAACCCAAAGAATGAGAATGTGATTTGTTAAACATTAAGAGATTAGTCAAATAACTAATATTACCTGTATACTAGAAGCTGGCAAGTTTTACTTCAAGAAAGAGCCAGAGTAGTTATTTTCGGCTTTGCAGGTCATGTGGTCTATCTCAGCTACTCATCTCTGCTGCTGAGGTGTGAAAGCAGCTATAGACAATACATAAATGAATGAACGTGGCTGAGCTTCTGTAAAACTTTATTTACAAAAGCAGACAGGATTTGGCCCTCAGAAAATAGTTTGCTGTCATATCCTAGACAATGAAATCATGAAGAAGCTTAAAAGTGATGTCCTTTACAGATAAAAATGTAGTGAAATAATGTTTTGCAATATGAACCCACGGTTTTTGTTTTGTTTTGTTTGCAATAGGGTCTTGCTCTGTCACCCAGGCTGGAGTGCAGTGGTGCCATCATGGCTCACTGCTCATTGCATGGCGTCATCACGGTTCACTGCAGCCTTAACTTCCTGGGCTCAAGTGATCTTTTTGAGTAGCTGGGACTACAGGTATGTGCCACCATATGCTGCTAATTATTTTACTTTTTCTAGAGACAGGGTCTTGATATGTTGCCCAGGCTGGTCTTGAACTCCTGGACTCAAGCAGTCTTCCCACCTCACCCACCCAAAATGTTAGGATGAGAGGTATGAGCCACCAATCCCAGTCAACCCATGGTTTTTCATTCTTAGTGACTCCTTTTAAGCTTTCTGCATCAGAGCCTCTGCACTGGCAGGTTCTTTGCCTGGACTATTCTTCCCACGGGTATCTGCATGGCCTGCTCCCTTCCAGCTTCAGGCCATTACCCAAATGTTTCCTCCTCAAGGCTTTAGCTGGTGATGCTAGCTAAACACCTTCCTTATTTATGTTTCTCCTTATTTTCCCCATCAAACATACCACATCTTTTTTTTTACCTTGAAAGCTCCATGAGAACAGGTATTTAAATTTGTTTTATACACTATCCCATTCCTTAAAACAGGGCATGGCACATAGCAGATGCTCAATAAACATTTGCCAAATGAATGAGTAAAAGGGGTAAATTTATTGAGCACCTGCTATATGCCAGGTACCACTGAAAGTGCTTAGTATTAATCATAATCCTCACAACACTATTTATAGCAGGTGCCACTATTATTTCTATTATTTGATATGTCCCTAGGTAGTGACAATCCTGAAGCCTAATACCACACAGAAAGGCCAAAGAGCAAAAATATAAAGCCAGAATCCTTGGCTTTTCCATTCAAAATGGGTTCTTAAAACTCACAATGAAGGTAATAGTCTTGGAAAACAAAGCTTTTCCTTGCAAGTTCTGACCTTTTAAAAATAAAAATGAAAAAAAGGTTTCTGTATGGCCAAAAGCCAAGTAGCCAAAGGATTTTTGAGCATAAAGCTTATTCTTTTGTTGTTGTTGTTGTTGTTGTTGTTTGAAACGGAGTCTTACTCTGTCGCCCAGGCTGGAGTGCAGTGGCGTGATCTCAGCTCACTGCAACCTCTGCCTCCTGGGTTCAAGTGATTCTCCTGCCTCAGCCTTCCTATTAGCTGAGACTACAGGCATGCACCACCATGCCCAGCTAATTTTTGTATTTTTAAGGAGAGATGGGGTTTCACCATATTGGCCGGGCTGGTCTTGAACTCCTGACCTTGTGATCCACCTGCCTCAGCCCCCAAAAGTGCTAGGATTACAGGCGTGAGCCACCATGCCCAGCCATAAAGCTTATTATTAAATGATAGTTTGTGATAAATACTTGCAAGGTCAGTGGTGCCTTTTAGAAGGAGAGGTGAGGAACACTCTGGGTGCAGCTGGGAGAGTTTCTCAGCTGGTGTAGGCCGGGAGGTGTCCCACATCAGAGCAGATCTAGGCCTTGATTACTAGGTGTGTCCCAGGAGGCTAATCTCCACTGAGAAGAACCAGGGCAGGACCAGAGTATACAATAGTGCCGGATGATTAAGGTTCCTGGTGGAAGGGCCAAGGGCAGCCCAAAATCCTCGTGATCTCACTGAGGCAGAGGTGGCTGAGAGGGGAGGGTAGACCCACAGAGAGCTAGAGTGAAGTTGAGAAAAGTTTCCAGATCACAGGGGCCTCAACAGAAGAGACAATGGTGTGATGGAGGTAACCTGGGGGAACTGAAGAGATCAACAGGCCAACAACACATCCAGTCTACATCCCAAAACGACAACACATAAGCCTCCTATCCCCACTCAGGTTGCTCCTAGGGAGAAGGGACTTGACTTTCACTGAGTATTTCCCTAATAGGGCCTGAGGAAAATTCACAATTTGACCAAGTTGATCTAGAATAGACTTGATCAAGTCCTCTGCTATTCAGCTAGCAACTGAGCTAATAGTGAAATGACATACAGGATGGATGAAGAAAATTGTAATTTCATATAGATGAGATTTGTGATAATGAGATGTGTCCCTGCTACTCTGATCTGGAAAGATCTCCAAGGCACAGTGTTGAGTAAATCGGCAGCAAGTTGTAGAACAATATGTACAGTATACTTCTGTTTATATAAAAAGCTAACATATGGCGAGGGGTATTGGCTCAGCCTGTCATCCCAGCACTTTGAGAGGCTGAGGTGGGAGGATCCCTTGAGCCTAGGAGTTGGAGACCAGCCTGGGAAACAGAGCAAAATCCTGTCTCTGTAAAAAAAATTTAAAAATTAGTCAGATGTGGTGGCACACACCAGCTATTCAGGAGGCTGAGGTGGGAGGATCACAACCCAGGTGAAAAAATGGAAAACAACACAAAAAAGTAAACATATATTGGTGCATGTATGTACATATTTACCTGTATGTGTAAATACATAGAATTACCTGATCTACTCAGATAAAAACACAGGGGAAGGGATCAAAGGGAAAGTGAAAGGAGCTAGGAAATGGAAAGCAGGAGTGGAGGAGAGGGAGGAGGGACTTTCCCTTTTTAGTCTATGCCATTCTGTGCTGTTCAAGCTTTATTTTGCTTTCTTTTTCTTTCTTTCTTTTTTTTTTAGCAGGGTCTTGCTCTGTCATCCAGGCTACAGGGGCAGTGGCATGATCATAGCTAACAGCTCACTGAAGCCTCCAGCCTCCAACTCCTGGGCTCAAGTGATTCTCCGACCTCAGCCTGCTTAGTAGCTAGAACTATAGGTGCGTGCCAGCACTCCCAGCTAATTTTTAAATTTTTTTGTAGAGACGGGGTCTCATATGTTGCCCAGGCTGGTCTCCAACTCTTGGCCATAAGTAATCTTCCCACCTCCACCTTTCAAAGTGTTGAGACTATAGGTGTGAGCCATCACACCCGGCTTGTTTGAACCTTTTAATAGGAATATATTTAGCTCCTTTTTGTGTAAATACAACAATGAAATAAAAAGATGCTATCATTATGTTGTGTAACCTTTTTTTAAAAATACCTACAGCATGATCATTTCAGGGGTCCCTTCCTTGGCTGTGACCACCTCTCTTTCCCCTCCTCCCCCACCCCACACGCTGGTCTGTGCTTCTTCCTCCCTTGAAGCATTTACAGCCCTATCTCTGTTGTCTTACTATAGAAGGTACCATATTGCATTGCAGATGGTTGGCTTATGGCTTTATCTTCCCTCCTTAATTATGCACCCCTCAAGGGCAAGAACCATGTCTTACCTTTATGCTCAGAATCTTCTAGGACTTCAACACATATGTGATGAATGAATGAGCAAAAATGATAATAAACTTACCTAGATTTCAAATTAGTCTTTGAGTTCTATTTTATCAAGTTTTAAAATACCAGTACTATGACCTACTTAAAATTTGAATTTGAAAACAAAAATGGAAAAAGCATCAGTTAGTAAAGGAAAAACAGGACTATTCTTCGAGAATTAATTATGACATCAACTCTAAGCAAGAGCTATCCCATAGTTAAGATGAAAGCACAAACCAGGGTCATGAATATTATGAATAATCAAACGTCCCCTATCTTTAAAATTCAGACCTAGAATTTTATGTAACAACAATTTCATCTGTAACTTCCTTTTAGAGCCACACTCAAATGTTAGCTGCCACTAAAAATATGGAAGGCTTTTTTTTTTTGAGAAGGTGTTTTTCAGAGTCTGAAAAACCCCCAAGCTTAATTCCATCTCTTCTGAGATTTTGAGACTTGCGAAACTGACTATGGCCATGTCTGAGGGTGACAAGATGAGCCTCAGATTATTAATTGAAAGTAACTAGCAGTTTATACCAGGCACTCAAATCCAAAACTATGAGAACTCGGGAGGCTGAGGCAAGAAAATCTCTTGAACCCAGTAGGCAGAGGTTGCAGTGAGCTGAGATTGCGCCATTGCACTCCAGCCAGGATGACAGAGCGAGACTCTGTCTCAAAGAAAAAAGAAAAAAAAAACTCATGGTGTAGAATTTCCTAATGTCTGCACAGGTGACAGGAGAGGGTTCCATAGGTTTGTAGACTTCTATGTAACTAGGGTAAAACTGGATAGGCTCCCCAAGTTTGGGAGCATGAGTGTGGGGAACAGATGGATCTTGGAATGCCTTTGCAGTGGGGGCCTCCTGAGTGATTGTCCTGGGGCTGCTTCTGCGGGAGGTTCCAACAGCAAATTTCAGGAACTGAGAGTGGTGAGAAGGAAGTGGAAACAGCCTGGGTAGCACCAGGAATCTCTCTGGGACCTCTTGTTCCTCTCACCTACCTCAATTCTTCCTCCTGGGTTGATGAACGGAAACCACACAGGGTTCACCAACTTAGACCCTCAGCACTACTGCGATAGCAAAGCCTTTGCCCCTTGCTAACTCTCAAAGCTGTTGTTCTGTGTGTTCGGTTTGGTTCTCGAGGGGAGCGGAGATCCTGGGAACTGCCCCATCCTTGGCCACTGGACACAGCAGCCGGAAGAAGACTGTGATCCTTTTCTTACATTGATCTCAAGTTACATTTCTTTAGATGCTTTTCAAATATGCACATCAATTATTTCTCTAGGTTTCCTTCACTGTAGCATCGGTACAGTGTATACTATATTTTAAAATTAAAAATAACTCCATGAAAGCAGACTTAAGGTGAGATTTCCCTCTAGGTGCCTTCCCATTAAAAGCCTTAGGCATGTAAATCAAGAGTGTCCCTTGATTGCCGGAATGTGGAAAGCACAAATAAGGCCAGTCATTTGTGGCTCACACCTGGAATCCCAACACTTTGGGAGGCTGAGAAAAGAAAATTGCTTGAGCCCAGGAGTTCAAGGCTGCAGTGAGCTAACAAAGGCCCAAATGAAGGTGTGGCTGAGATCTTCCCCTTGCACTGCTTTAGGCAGGGAAGCTAAGTTCACATTTTCTTCTTGCGTCCTGCTTCTGGACTTTTTCCTTGCCCAGGACAAAAGGCTCAAGCTAAAATCTTCTCATTCCATTGTATCTTGGCCTTTTAGCTAAGATCAAGTGTAAAATCTTCTAATTCCTCTGGTCTTGGCATTCAGTGTTGGCTTCCAGTCTGACGGTCATATCAATTTGTCTGGACATGTTAATCAACGAATAGAACCTCTTCTCCCCTCAGCCATTTAAAATACTCTTAGAAGGGCTGAGCATTCTCTTTTTTTTTTTTCTTTAAACAGAGTTTCGGTCTTGTTACCCAGGCTGGAGTGCAATGGCGCAATCTCGGCTCACCACAACCTCCACCTCCTGGGTTCAAGCAGTTCTCCTGCCTCAGCCTCCCGAGTAGCTGGGATTACAGGCACGCGCCACCATGCCCAGCTAATTTTTTGTATTTTTAGTAGAGACAGGGTTTCACCATGTTGGCCAGGATGGTCTCGATCTGTTGACCTCGTGATCCATCTGCCTCGGCCTCCCAAAGTGCTGGGATTACAGGCTTGAGCCACCGCACCCAGCCCGAGCATTCTTATTTTTGGAGGCTCCAAACCTTCAGTGTACCAAACATACAAAAATGCATTCACAGTTCACATTTAATACAACACTTTTGCTGTAAAATACATTAGAGAAGATTTTTATAATTTTGCTCTAAGAATGTGACTCTGACTTTTTTTTTTGAGATTCATAATCTCAGTCCACCCAGGCTGGAGTGTAGTAGCACGATCACAGTTCACTGCAGGCTCACCCTCCCAGGCTCCAGTGTTCTTCCCACCTCAGCCTCCCAAGTAGCTGGGACCACAGGGGCACACCACCATGCCTGGATAAGATTTTATTCTTTGTAGAGGCAGGGTCTCCCTACGTTGCCCAGGCTGGTCTCTAACTCCTAGGCTCAAGCAGTTCTACCACCTCAGCCTCTTAAAGTGCTGGGATTATAAGCATGAGCCACCACATCCAGCCAAACATTTAATTTTTGATTGACTATTTACTATCTTTTTAATCAATCATTATGCATACTTGTAATAAAGAAAAGCTAAGTCACATGTTTGCTTTTCTTATCCATGTAATGGCTTTTTAAATACTAAATTTAAATTTAATAAACTTGGCAGTATTATGTTTCGGCAACATTTAATCAAATGTTTATTATTGATATACATTTTGCAGTTTGCTTTTGGAATCAAAATTTTTGTTTTCACATCTCGATATTTTTCTAGGTCCCTGAAGAACGCATGGGCTCTATGCATTGGGAAGATGATGTCCAATAGATAAACAATTCGTTAACTTCCATTTACATAAGGACTCTGTGAATACGGGAGGTTCCCTTTTTCCTTCATAGAGGAAAATGGTCTGTTTACTGCAGGCTTAGTTCACCATTGCCTAAATCATACAACAACTAATAAATAGCAAGGAGCAAGTGAAAATGTTAGTCTCATATTAGTATTGGGTTAGTATGTTAAATGAAATTACTGTGTTACTTATTTAACCAGGAAAGATAGTTGTACTTAAAATATTATTATAAAAGTAACACATTACATTTTATAACATTTGGAAAATGCAGAAATATGTTTTAAAAATAATCTATAATCCAACTGTATCCCTAATATACCACTGTCCAAAGTATGCTGTCTTTTCTTTCAGTGTTTTCATGCACATACATTTTATACTATACTTTTTACTTTTTAAAAATTTTTATGTTGTAAAGATAGGGCCTTGCTATGTTGCCCAGGCTTGTCTTGAACTTCTGGCCTTAAGGGATCCTTCCACCAAGGTCTCCTAAGGTGCTGAGATTATAGGTGTGAACCACTATGCTTGGCTTATTTTATAATATTAAAACCATAGCATATATATGATATATATCCTATTTTCACTTATATTAATATCATGATAATTTTGTCATTACATTTTTTTCTGAAAACATGTTTATCGAATGCATTATATTCTGACATGTGCTCTCCCAATGTTGAAATTGCCATTTCTATAATAAAGAAAGCTTTCATATATATAAAGGTATATATGGTCAAGATATATTATATTTCACACAGTTTTCTTTCTTCCATTGGGGGAGGCTAGCTCAAGTTCTCATGTTCCTGCTTGGGGAGTGGAGAAGGTGGGGTAGTCTGGTGAACGGTTAGTCTGCGCATTCATTACCTGCTTTTTACTCCATCTTCTCCCAGTCCAATCTCCCCAAGTCAGGCTAACCAGATAGCTGCCAAGTAACTGGTAGATTTCTGGAATTGCTGCCACTGTCCAGGAAGTCCCAGCCAGCTACAGAAGCCAGAAGAATCACCATTGGTATTTAAATTGGAGTGGAAAACCCCAACCGGCTAGCGCCAAACCACAGCCAGTACAGGAAGGGTTTGGATAGTATAGACAGCCCCCTGGAATTCCCAGATAGCAAGATGTGCTGCGTCATGTCAATAACTTATGCCCCCAAAAATAACTCACGTGTCACAGTTGAATTTTGAAGCCCATTTATTGCATTGGTAGCTCACTTACTGCTTTTTGGCTAAATTTGACAGTTGATGCACTTGAAGAATGGGCTTCCAACATAATAATTTTCCATGGCAAAGCTCAGGGTGACTTTGTAGAAGACTGAATGAAATTGTCTCACATCTTGCTCAGATCTCTTCATAAAGCAAGGAAAAGTACAAAGCTTCCAAATAGCACTAAGTCAAAAAATCTACCAGTTTTCTTTTCTCAAGGAAGAACTGGAATTGAAATTATTTGATTGATAGTTTTTCTTTTTTATTAAACAGGATAATATAAAAAATAAGGGTATCTACCCTATTCGATCTTTTCTGATCTGGTATACCTTAGACAACATAATATCTACACCCACAGTTTTATGATACTAAATAAAGTTGATTATA
Organism: Callithrix jacchus; assembly: GCF_049354715.1. NCBI lineage: Eukaryota > Metazoa > Chordata > Mammalia > Primates > Cebidae > Callithrix > Callithrix jacchus. Next base: position 23,225,044 of record NC_133508.1, on the reverse strand, counting down.
GTAAAAAAAAGCAAAAACAAAACCAGAGCCACAAGAAGCATAAGCAAGTCAGTACTGGGGGCTGTGCACAGTGGCTCACACCTGTAATCCCATCACTTTGGGAGGCCAAGGTGAGGGGATCACTTGAGGTCAAGAGTTCCAGACCAGACTGGGCAACATAGCAAGACCTTGTATCTACAAAAAATACAAAAATTAGCTGGGCATGGTGGTGCACACCTATAGTCCCAGCTGTTAGGATCACTTGAGCCCAGGAGGTTGAGGTTGCCACAAGCCATGATGATGCCACTGTACTCCAGCCAGGGGCACAGAGGGAGACCCTATCTCAAAAATAAATAAATAAACAAATCAATAAATAAAACCACGTCAGTATTGGGAACCTTTTAAATCCTCTTGATATTTTCTTCTTTTTTCTTAAAGAACTCACCTGCTGGAGGCTTTCCTTCATTTGTGATGGTTTTGCCATCTGGATGATAACATCCCACCAGGCAAATGCCAAAGGATGTGACTGTAGAGGAGGGCCTGCATTCTTCTTGACTCACAGAACCACATGCCATTCTCAAAGTCACATTCCCTTGATCTTCCTTCTCTAGCCATGTGTCTCTTCCAGTTGGTGAATGTTGATAGTTTGGGTTCTTCAACCCTTGACAAGGTAAGCAGTTTGAACCAGTTGCTGAACCAAGAACAAGCAGGACATACACTTTGTCTCATTAGCATGCAAACTCCGAAGAAAAACAGTGATCAAATTGCGAGGTGGCTAAATCCACGTGTAGTTATCTAGCCCTCGAGTTTAAGTCTAACCTAATTACCTAAGTAAGTATTTCTGAATGGAACCTTGCACAGAACATTGTCTGGCTATGCAAACTTTATTTGTAACTTGTTATGAGAGAGAAAACATTTCTTTTTCTTTATTCAAAAAAACTTCACCATAGGTGCTATGAGAAAGGGAGTATGCTGGGCTCACTGAGAGGCCCTAGAAGCAGGTACATCATGGTCCTTGCCTTCAAAATTTCTTGTCGCTCAAGAAATTACTTTTTACATTTCTCTAGATCTCAGTTGTCTATGTAATGCATACAGTTTGAGAATTGGATTACATACTTTTGAGGTGACTTCATTCTTCTTTTTTTATTTTTAGAAACAGTCTTGCTCTGTTGCCCAGGCTGGAGTGAAGTGGCACAATCATAGCTCACTATAACCTCAAACTCCTAGGCTCAAGCAGTCTTTCTGCTTTGGCCTGCTGAAGCTCTGGGATGACAGACGTGAGCTAAGGTCATTTCTGTGACTCTAGAGCTCTTGAATCACACATACACTCTGCAGAGCACAAAGCTAATGTGAAAGGTTATTGGCAAAATCATTTAATGAGGCAGGAGATGGCTGAAGGCCAGGCGTTCAAGGCTGCAGTAAGCTGTGATCTTGACACTGCACTTCAGCCTGGGTGTCATAGTGAGACCCTGCCTCAAATAATAAATAAATAAATAAATAAATCATTTAATGCTGTATTGTGAATGACATTGTGTTACATGCCAATCAAAATATGTTAAATCGCCAGAAATTCTGTCCTTTGAAAGCTGCAAGTCTCCTCATAACTACCTAAAAATACCACACTGTGCCCCTATCTGTCCCTCCCATGATTGGCCTCTGCACCCATGCATAGATTGCTGCTTTCCTAAGGTGGAGCCTCTCCTGACAACAGGTATCCATCTTCTCTTCCTCTAGACTCATTCAGCACTCCATCTTCACTAAATTCAGTTTCTTTGACAGTTGCAAGCCTATTGCCTTGCATTATTAATATAAAATTAAGTATAATATGCCATTATGGAACAAATAAATGCTATGGAAACACTGAGGTAGAAGGATTTATTTGAATTAGGAGGATCAGAAGGCATCAGGGAAGAGACAATTTTTGAGTCTAATTGTTTTCAAGGGCAGGATCTGGTAAAGGAGTTTAGGTTTGGTGGTTGTGAAAAGCAATAATTGATGATGATGGTAAACTTCCAAGCTTTATTAAATAAATGAACTTCCAACTGGGGTAACTGAGTAATATGAATGCCATTTCCAACATAATACAAGAAATAAAGTAACTTGTGAAATGGGGAAAGATGTCGAACTTGCTTTTAGATACTTTTTTTTTTTTTTTTTGAGATTAGGGTCTTGTTCTGTTGCCCAGGCTGGAGTGCAGTGGTGCTATGTTGGCTCACTGCAACCTCTGCCTCACAGGTTCGAGCAATTTTCCTGCCTCAGCCTCCTGAGTAGCTGGGACTACAGGTGCCCATTGCCAAACCCAGCTAATTTTTTGTATTTTAGTAGAGGCAGGGTTTCACCATGTTGCCCAGGCTGGTCTCGAACTCCTGAGTTCAGGCAATCCACTCACCTTGGCTTCGCTAAGTGCTGAGATTACAGGTGTGAGCCATAGCACCCAGCCTCCTCTCACAACTTAAAGACATGCGAGTTCAGTTCATAGGCTTGTTTACATGATACCAGTAGTTTTCCCTTTTTTTTTTTTTTTTAAGAGATGGGATATCCGTCTATCACCCAGGCTGGAGAGCAGTGGCATAATCACAGCTTACTGCAGCCTCCAACTCCCGGACTCAAGCAATCTGCCTACCTCAGCCTCCTGAGTGGCTGAGACTGCAGGGGTGTACCACCATGCCCAGTTTTGTATTTACAGTAGAGATGGGGTTTCACCCTATTGCTCAGGCTTGTCTCCAACTATGGGGCTCAAGCAATCCACCTGCCTCATGCCTCCCAAAGTGCTGGGACTACAGGCATGAATCACCACCCCCATCCTAAATGGCCCCAGTTTAAGGGAATGGAGGGGTGTGTGTGTGTGTGTGTGTGTGTGTGTGTGTGTGTGTGCGTGTGTGCGTCTTGCAATAGAATGGCATCCTATCCAGGGATGGTTTCCACCTTTTGCTCAAGCTGAGCTGCTGGGATAGTCTTCCACTATCTGTGACCTTGAACTGGAATAAATGAGTTGGAAAAATGAATGAATCCATGAAACAAATGACTGTAAAATAAAAAGATGTAAGTGTACAATAATCATAAAAATGTATGACAATAAATGAGATAGGAGAGCACTCAGCTACCATATTTGTGATAGTTTTTTAATCTCATGGTAGCAGCAGGTTCTCCTGACAACTTTTTGCTTTGCAAACGCTTATTTCTTGATTTAACGCAGCACCACAGTAACCATTACTCACTGATTCACCAGAAATTTGGCAACGCATTATCTTGCTTTTATCAATCTTTAAAAAATGTAGGTGAGCCGGGTGCAGTGGCTGGCGTCTGTATTCTCAGCACTTTGAAAGGCTGAGGTGGGCAGATCCCTTGAGCAGGGGAGTTCAAGACTAGCCTGGGCAGCATGGTAAAACCCTATCTCTACCAAATAGAACTTGGTCAGGTTCATGCCTGTAGTCTCAACTACTGGGGAGGCTGAGGTGGAAGAATCACCTGAGCCCGAGGAAGTAGAGCCTGCAGCGGACTGTGATTGCACCACTGCACCGGCAGCCTGGGAGACAAAGCGATATACCCTATCTCAAGGGGGAAAAAAATTAAAAAGGCGGCATAGCTTACATTTATTTCAATGTTTAATATTAGAAGTGTTTTGAGTCTTTACTTTGAAGTTTGATGATGTTTTTGTGACCAGATATAATTGCTGTAGGAACTTAATTCTTTTTTTAAATGTTAGCTTATGACGAATTTGGTTTTGTGATATGTTGTTTTGCTTAAGGCGATAGTTTCCAAGAACCTGTTCAGTGAGGACTGGTGGGCTGGGTCAGAGTAAATACATTGTACAGAATGAAGACTGCCGGGATGACATGGGGGCAGCAGGGTTTTAGACATACTTGGAATGGCAGCTTCCTGAAGTAAGCCAGGTATTCTCATCATAATAAAGGGCTACATTTAGGTGTATCTGGAGGAAGACAGTGAACAGATTTCCATGGAAGAAGGTGAATGCGCTGGAAAACAGGCAGGGATGGCAAGGACCATGGTGATGGATTCCAAGTAGAAGATGCACTTTGGGGCATGATTCTCCTGGTTAAGCCAAGGGCTCTAGATGAGGATCCCAGGGTCCTGCCCCGGGCACGGAGTGGGTCCACACTATTAGGTGGGAGTCTCCCTCTTGAATGACTCCAGGAGGCCCATATCGAGGGTGTGAAAGGCCCCATGGTGAACGGCACAAAGGTATTAAGTTCATCTCAGGGACTGACCAGAAACGTGCCCAGGTCCTTCCCCTCGGTGCTGGGAAGCCCTGGTCTCCCTGCAGCATTTCGCACCTCGCTGGGTCTCCCGACTCGCGGAGTGGGCGAGCACAGGTCCCTGAGCTTCCCTCCTTCGCCTGATCGACGCCTAGGGACTCCTCTCCCCAACCTCCCCGCTCTGCCCACCCTGTCCCCTCTCCTCGGGGAGCCGCAGGGGACGCCAGGCCGGGTCCCCAGGCTCTCCGCGCGCACCCCGCGGCCTCTTCCGCGGGCCGGGAGCGAACGTCCCGAGCTCGCCCGGGCACAGGGGACTGCCCGGCCGCAGCGAAGCCGGGGCGGGAGGGCTCAGCCTAACGGTCCGGTGGCCGCGCCCCGCGCCCAGCGCCCGGCGCCCCGCCCGCGGCGCAGCGGTCGCCTCCCGCCCTCCCGCCCCCTGCGTCATGACGCCGGCGCCCAACGCGGAAGCCGCTCGCGGTGCGCCGGGTCCAGCCGCGGGCTGAGCGCGGAGCCGCGGCGGGCGCGGGATCCGGGCCGGGGCGCGAGCCGAGCGCAGCCTGCCGGGCCGAGCGGGCGGAGCGAGCCGAGCGGGGCCGAGCGCGCCAGCGGCGGCGGCAGGCGGAGCGGAGCACGGCGCGCCGGGGCCGCCACCGGGGGGATGCGGCTACCTTCCCGGGCCGGGGTGTAGAGAGGGCGGGTCCCCGGCCTCGGGAGCGCGGCGGTGGAGGGGACTGAGGAGGAGGCCATGGCGACCCCCGGCAACCTAGGGTCCTCGGTCCTGGCGAGCAAAACCAAGACCAAGAAGAAGCACTTCGTAGCGCAGAAAGTGAAGCTGTTTCGGGCCAGCGACCCGCTGCTCAGCGTCCTGATGTGGGGGGTAAACCACTCGGTAAGGGCTCGGCTGCGGCGCGCGGTCCCCTTCCTCCTCTTCTTCCTCCTCGCTCCCCTCCTCCTCCGGCTGCAGCGGCTGCGGGGCGGGGAGCCCCAGCCTGCCCTGGCCCTCCGGCTGCTCGCCCGCCTCGGAGCCCCTGGCCCCGCGGCGCGCGCCCCTAAGCCCTCCGGGCCGCCCGGGCACCATTTGCGCCGGATTTAGACCTAGAGCCGCCTGCGGGACTGGGGTCCCGTGTGCATGTGAGTCTCACGGCTGGTGCTGGTGCCCGTGCCGCCCCCCGTTCGCCCGCCTGCCCACGGGTCTGTCCCCGCAGCCTGGAAAGTGGTAAGTTTGTGCGGGGCACGGCACCGCTTCGGCTGTCAGCCCCGGCGGGGGCTGCTGGGGGCCGAGTCTCGGCGACCGCTGCCCAATGTGGGGGCGGCGTGGCGCCCGCGTCCTCCGCCGGCTGGCGGGTGTACCTGTCCCGGGCTGGGCGCGGACGAGCCTCCCACGGGGGCACTGGGGCGAGGATACTGGAGAGCGAGCAGATTTGGGGCAGCAGCTTTACTGCTTAGGTCCTTTCCTTTTCCTTTAAAGGCAATATTATTGGGCATAATTCGGCTTTTTGGCAAAGCAGCAGCAGATGTAAATATGGCTCTGGCGTCGGGCGACATCCCTGCGCCTCTCCCGCATCGCCCTGCCGCTGTGCGGGGTGGAGAGCCCTTGGCGGGGAGTCTTCCTCCCCTCGTCGCCTACCCCCACTTTGGGGAGCCGGGCAGAAGTCACCGACTGCGGAAGGGTGGCCGGGGTGGAGACGGCAGGCAGGGGTCCCGGCGGGCGCGGGCGGAGGGGGTCCCGAGTTGGCCGCACCCGCTGTGGTGGGGGGACGGGAAATGCTGGAGGAGAACGCGTGGAAAGGTTAGCGTCACTCACAGTCGGGGGTTGGAGGATGCGCTGCTGCGGGCTATGCGGACTGCGGTTCGAGGGTCTGAAATAGCCTCCTGCTGATCTGACAGCGAGAAACTCCTGCAGTTTTAATCCAGTTAGATAGGATCTGGAAACATGATCGGAGCTGTTGGCTCAGCCAGGAAAGTTTAAATGAGCCTGTGAATTTTGACCATGACCTTAGCCACTGCAGTCACTTAGCATCTGGGAAAAGTAAGTCCGCTTCCCCTGCTTTTGATTTCGGTGACTGTCTGTATGTCCTTTTCAGCGTAATGGAAATGACAGAAAACCTTGTTGGTTTTTTTTTAAAAAAGAACACACTTTCAACGTAGTGAGGTTGTTTAAAATGCCTCAAAAGCATCGTTTTTTCTTCCCCAAGTCGAGCAGGGGGAAGGGCGAAACAGTATCAGGATCGATCGTGTTTGCATGGAGTGTTTTTGAAAAAGTTGAGAAATGATTATTTTTATCCAGCTTAATGACTGATTGAAGTTTATTTTAACTTCCCGACAACTTCTTTAGCTGTTTGGGAGTGCAGGTTCTTAGAAGAGCATGCATTACGGCACCAAAAACTCCTCTCCCAAGTTTTATTACAGAAAATGAAACGCTGTTTTTCCTATGTGATAAGTTTACAATGCAGTTACATATAATTTTGGTAAGCTCTTTTATTATTTGTGTTATTAGTTTTTGGTCCCTTATTACTAGAATAGAAACTTACTAATTTTTTTTAAAAAAGGACGAATACTGTAGTGCTTACTCATTTATGGTGCCTTTATCTCCTTTGGAGTTCTGGTGTTTTGGTATGGAGAGTGTTTCTGTCTCGGGGTTTAATTTAGTAAGATAGTGTCAACAATATGCTGCCTAAAAAGAGTGTGCTTTCTGGGAACTCGTCTGAATTCCGGTTTGCCTTAGAAAATCTTGTAATCCTTCATGTTTTATTGTAACCACTTACGTTGCCACCTTATAGTGATGAATTGCTACATTTGTTTTAGAGTTTCTTGCTAAATGGAAATATTTTGAAACTACTTGTTTCATAGTGTATGACTTGTAAATAGTATATTTGGGGTTACTTTCTTTTGCTCTGAAGAAAAGTTTGCAGTTTTAAGTATCCACAACCAGAGGAGTGGAGTTTCCATTTCATGTATATCAATGTGAGCATGTTATTCATTCAACAGATACATTGGGTACATACAGTGTAATCTACTTTGGGAAGGATTGCTAAAACACCTGTAATATTTTTGTCCAAATATCTTTATTTTGAGGACTCTGAGTTGACATAAGAAAGGTCTCTTTCGCAGCCTTGTTTTTCAAAATGTCCATTTACTATGTTATTTTTGAAAAAAGAATGGATGTGTAATATAAACATGAAATCTAAACACTTAGATGCCATGTATTTCTGGTTTGATTTCATTTTAGGTGACAATGTCTGATATTAGATAAATGTTTTATATGACCTTCTGTGCACCAAAGTTTTTAGTATAATCGGGTAATAAATGCGTCAACAGTCTGAACATGGTGTTGTTTATGAGCCCCTTCCACATACTGTGGTAAAACGCTCATTGGATCGGCGCTTTAAATCTTTCTTAAAGTCTAATTGTTGACCTTGGGCATGTTAAGGTCAGGTTTTTGCATCAGTGTTCGCACCTGTGAACTAGGGCTGTTCGGATGATTTCCAGGTTTTCTAACTCAAGATTCTACTGTATTTTCAGTCTACGAGGTGCACAGTGTGCACCTCGTATAAAGGATTCGTGGAATACTTTATAATACAAGTTGTCTTACTGTTATAGCCTTCCAAATGCAGCAACATTCAGGGAATTTTCAAGACCTTGGCTAGATGGAAAGGAAATCTATGGTGATTTTAAGAGACTGTGAACTAAGAGTTTGTTATATTGAATGTAGCTGAACTGCATTGCAGTCTATTAAGCCAAAGTCGATTTGATTGAAATGTAACAACTTGCAATTAAGGTGAAAATGTTCAAGTCTACTGAGGTGGTAATGAAAATCTTGATTTGGGCAATAATCAGAGTTGGGAATAAGCCTGCCATTGTGTGGTTAATTTGATATGTTACTGCTTTCTAACTTAAAATACCCATCAGTGAATGAATCATTGCCAATTTTTATTTTAAGTATTTTAAGCAAAGAATATAACTGAATACATAAAGGAAAAAGTGACTTAAGAAGGCAGTTTTGTCTTGTTACATTTAGAATTAAACTAAAAATGATCAAGCAGTAAGCATCTCAAGATGATATTTTAATAGTGTGGGGAGCATGTTGAATGATATGAGCCAAGACTTGTTTTAAATAGATATTCTCAAAGACTTTTATACACAGTGCAGTGTGAGCCTTTTAGAAATTAGTATTTTAAAATCTATGTAAATATCCAAAGGAAAACATTATCTGTATAGAGAAATCTTAAAGCACATAAAACTTGTTTAAAACAAATATAGTATTTAGAAGTGGCCACGTATTGATGTTAGAGGCTTTTGGTTTGAAGCGGTAGAAGTTCGGATGAGCTTTGGCAAACATTTCGGGTATTGAGGGGTTTGGGGGGCCTATCACAGTAGAAGGAAAGATTGGACAGAACCATGTGAAGAGCTGGGTGCTGGAGAGAGTGGGTGAGTGAGTGCGTGAGACTTTTCTGTACCTTTGGCTCTGTTCTCCTTCATAGCTGACTGGTTTCCTCCACAGAGCAGGTAATGAAGGGTTTCTGTATTTCACATTTTGTCATTTCTGCTCCTCGAAAGGGCTTCCTGACTCTAATTTAGTTATAAAAATCCCATGGAAGGATTCCACTTGAGATTGGTCTAGCTTTGGTCCTTTGTGGCCATCCCTTGGACTGAGTAGTTATAAAAACATGACAGTGCCTGCCTGTTGGCCTTGGGGAAAGAACAGTCCCCAGAGGGGGAAAGGGCCTGCCAGGCAATGTCAGATAGGACTCTGTCCTGCTAATAGAGCTGGATGCTCTGGATGTCTTTGGGTACTTCCCATGGGCATCTGTGAGGGCCAGCCTGATGAATGCCATGTGCTGTGGTGTGTGGGTTGGAGAATTCGTGATGTCCTTGATGGAGCATCAGTAGCTTTGATTATTTTCTCCACAGGCTCTGGGACTTGGAATAGATAAAGACCATATTGGGCACATCATAATTGTTTGTTTAGGTTCATGGGTTTTTATTTGGCACTGAAAAAGATAAGGAAACTAAGGACCTTGACTTAATAGGATATAATAAAGCAATTAGATTAAAATTAAAGTTATCTAGACATTAGGTGAAATTCTTGAGTGGAACCCAGCTACCATTCATTCAAGAACTAGTCTCCTCACACTATTTTTTTGTTCTCTTTAACATTCAAAGGAAAGAAACACACCAAGCAGACATACAGAAAGTTTATTAGGGAAGTTGTTTTATATTCCCTAAAACTTGGGATTATATCCAGAGAACAGAATACATTTCCTCTCCATTTATTAGATACTTTAGAGTGAACTTTAATTATTTATACTTAGAGTGAACCCTAAGTATTTATACTTAGTACTTAGTGTTACTAAACTTCATTACTCACTCAGAATGATGCCCCATGTCAGGTCAATGATTTCTCTTTCCAGGTATGTTGATCTGCTGTGCCTTTAGAAAGGTTGCCAGCAAGAATTATAATAAACCACCAAATCTACCTTAAGTTGATTAAAAAATGCAGTCAGCCAGAGTAATTAATTCTGCTAGCATAGCCTTTGAAATACAAATTTTGAAATTGAAGGGAATTGGTGCAATTTGGCAAAAATGGTTTGTGGTTGGACAGACGAGGTTCATAGGCTGACATCGGCATTGATGGAATCTTTGAGCAGGTGACTTAGTCACTTGAGCCTCAATTTACATATTTTTAAAATGGAGATAATGAGGATGACCTCACAGGGTTGGGGGTTAAATGAGATACTGTATTTAAGGCCTAGCACTGTAATTAGCACATCATAAGCATTCAGTAAATGATGCCTGAAAGTGATAAAGTTGAAATGCAGTTAGGATAGTGAAATATTAAAAGAGCCAGATTCCTGTTTCTCAAAATTTAAGGGGCATATCAATCACTTGGGGACTTTTAAAAAATGCACTCTGCTGCTGGTCAGGTGGCTCATGCCTGTAATCCTAGCCATTGGGAGACTGAGGCAGGAGGATCACTTGAGGCCAAGATTTGGAGACCAGCCTGGGCAGCATAGCAAGGCCCTGTCTCTACAAAAAATTAAAAAACGGACGGGCATGACAGCACACACCTGTAGACTGAACTATTCAGGAAGCTGAGATGGAAGGATCATCTGCGTCCAGGAGGTCCAGGCTGCAGGGAGCCGTGGTTCTACAGTGCACTCTAGCTTGGGTGACAGATCGAGGCTCCAACTAAATAAAAAATAAAATTAAAATGCAGAGTCTAATTCAGAGATCTGGTGGAGATGTTGCCTGAGACCGTGATTTATCACACTCTTGAGTGGTGCCGATGCTGCAGGTCCACAGGCTATATAGCAGTAGAAGGAAAGACTTCACCACTAAGGATTCCTCCCCCAGCCCCAACTGTATGTGATGAGCCCTTAGAAGAATAGGGGCCCCATGAGATTAGAAAATTTGGGAGAAGAAATTGGGAGTTGGAAAGGGACACAAGCAATTAAGATTTAAGAATGTGGAATTGCAGGTGGTGGTGGGTGGATCCTGCAGTTACAGTACTGTGTGGGATGCTGGAAAGGTCTGATTGGAGTTTGAGAGCCACTAGGGCTGGGATAGACCATTGAGACCTACCCATACAGAATCTGTAAGTCAGATCTCCACTGGAGGAGCGGGGACCCCATGGACTCTTGGCTTTGAGGTAAGGACAAAGGAAAAAGAAATAGGAAGCAAGAGAAAATAGAAGTTGGCAGAATTAGATGCTCCCAAGTGCTTGAGAGTCATGGCTGTGCTTGGGCTAAAGTGGTTGGTGTGGGGCGGGGCGGGGAGGGTGTGAAAGTTTAAAGACCTAAGGAATGAATGAGTAGAAGTGGAGGCAACTCTTCTTTTTTGGGAGGTGAGTAAGGTGACATTGACTTTTTGTTAGGAATACCTGGTAGTTTCCTTGACTCAGTCTCTTCGTTTCCATTCCCACCTCTGTGACTTCTAACCAGATTTGTTTCCCTCTTTCTTTGACTGATATTAAAACCTCCTAGCTTATTTCCCTGTTTCTGCATCTGTCCACAATTCTTTTCCTTTTTGTGCCAGGGACTCCTGTGGCAGTCCAGTGAAGGCTATAGATCCATTCTCAGAATGAGGCTTTTAAAAGGAATAAATGAATATACAAAGGATATGTCCTACCAAGTTCAAGGATCCCTTTAATTCTATTCACGGACCACTTGGGAGTTCATGGAACCCCATTAAGAACCCTTGCAAGAATAAGATGGGGATAGTGTGGGGTGAGAAAGTGGGGAGAGCATGCAGCAGCCAAGAAGAATACTCTGGGGGGGGGGAACGTGCATCAGCTGAATTCATTACCCACCTGGGTCACAGTGCCTAGTACTTGAGATTTACAGCTGTACCCTTAACCACTGAGCTGTGCTGCCTGGGCCAGGCTCAAAAGTCATTCATTTGTTTGAATTCTTTTATTTTCTTAGTCTTAAGAGCTGTTCTTGGATGGACAGAGTATTAGCTGTTAACATGTGAGAGAACTACTGGAAAAACTGTTTTTCCTTTACAGAAAGAAAATCATTGCTAATGTTCAAAGCATATGGGGAGAGAACAAATACATTATTTATGAAAACCATAGGGAATTTAAAAACAGTAACTTACCTAAAGCTAAGCCTTGCAACTCTAAATCTTTGTAGTTTTTCAGCTACCTGGGCACAGTGATTAAGAGCTCCAGAGCCAGTGTTTGGTTGGCTGTGTGACCTTGAACAAGTTCTTTTGCCTCTCAGTTCCTTGTTTATAAAAGGAGGTAATAATAGTACTTACTTTGGAAGTTTGTTGTATGGGTTAAATTAATTCATGCCTGCAAAGTGCCTAAAGAGTTACTGGCACATAGTAAGTTCTTAATATGCTAGCTGTCATTATTACTATTCTTTAAAATAGAGATAGGGTCTTGCTTGATATGTTGGCCAGACTGGTCTCAAACTTCTGGCCTGAAGCAATCCTCTCACCTCAGCTTCCCTAAGTGCTGGGATTAGAGGCTTGAGCCACCGTGCCTATCCAATTTTTTTTTTTTTAAGTATCTTATATGCTAAAATGTAGCAAATTATTAGATTGTATGCTAAATCAATGGTTACTTTATCCTGTTTCATAGTAGAATATCACCTTGTGTACTTTCGATTTATGAATTATCATTTTAGAATTATCCTTGTGCCCTTCACTTTCTGTTTCTATTTTGTTATCATGTTCTTTCTTGCATTTTTCACACTTCCACTAGCAATTAGGTGCTTTGAAGTGTCAGAAATCGAATTCACATTCATTACTTGGAAGTTATGTCAGCTATTGAGTTGATATTTCACCTTGTCTTTAAATATAGAGACAATGCAAGACGTGTCAGATGCAAAATGAATATATTGTGGACCTTGTCCTCACATTGTGCATAACTGCAGGGGACACAGACATAAAATAAATATATATACAAATAACTACAGCAGCGTCCAGAATGCTAGGAGTGAAGGATATTAAACAGAGTGTGTAGAATATAGGTCTCAAGAAGAAGACAACTTTGAGCAAAGGCATGAAGTACGTGAAGGGCTCAGACATGAGGCAATTTGGGAGAAGAGCATTTCCAACAGAGGGGTCAGCTGGTGCAAAGGCTCTGAGGCTGGTGCTTGCTTGGTCCATTATGACTACTGCAGGGAAGCTGGTGTGGCTGGAGCACATCAAGAGTGGGACATAGAAGGAGATGGGGCCAAGGTGCTAACTAGGACTGGATCATGATTGCTTCTGCCTGGGGGACTTAGAGAAACCTTGAGAGGAGGGCCTAGAAGATTAAATAAAATCTCCCAGCTGCAGAAGATGGGTGACATGGTTCAGCTGTGTCCCCACTCACTTCTATTCTTGAATTGTAGTTCTCATAATCCCCAGGTGTCACGGGTGGACCAGCTGGAGAGAATTGAATCATTAGGATGGTTTTCCCATCCTATTCTCGTGATAGTGAGTGAGTTCTCATGAGATCTGATGGTTTTATATAAGGGGCCTCCCTTTCTGCTTGGCACTCATTCTTTTCCTTGCTGCTGCTGTGTGAAGAAGGACGTGTTTGCTTCCCCTTCTGCTGTGATTGTAAGTTTCCTGAGGCCTCCTCAACCCTGCAGAACTATGAGTCAGTTAAATCTGTTTCATTTATAAGTTACCCAGTCTTGAGTATTTCTGTATAGCAGCGTGAGAATGGACTAATACAGTAGGGAAAGGCATATGCAGCCGAGGGTCCGACAGCTGGCAAAAGCAAACAGAGCGAAGAGTATGAGTAGCTGGCTTTGGCTGTGGCTGTGGGTGCAGTGGCAGTCCACAGGAACCTGTTAGAAATGCAGAGTCTTAGACCTCTGCAGAGCTGCTGGAGCAGAATGTCCATTTTAACAACAGCCGGTGAGCATCAGCATATTTAAGTTTGAGAAACACCTGTCTGGGTAAATATTTGGTTTCAAGCCTGGAGGTTCCTTAGATGTGCCTCTGGGGCTGGTGGGGGAATTTAGCTTTACTTCCGTTTCCTCCAGAACAGCCTTGTTTTTTTCCTCATTGTCATCTCTCTCTTTTTTTTTTTAACTGGGCACTAAATATAATATGTAAAAGGGATAAAAAGTGTCCTGCAGCCAAGAAGATTGAAAACCGCAGAGGAACATAATGAGAATGTCAGGAGATGGTTAAAAGGGTACTTTGAGGCCACCTTTGAAGGGCCAAGTAGTTGATGTTTGCCAGAGAAAAGCCAACAGTTCTGACCAGGGTTTCTTTAAAATTTGCCACAAATCTCAAATGGCACCTGACCCGGAAGTTTTACTGCCTCTTTTAGTATTTTCTCTACTCTCTGAAGTCGTTCTTCTTTTTCTATTCTTAAACTTCCACCTAGTGTCCTGTCCCTCCATCCTCCTGTCAGCATATAACCTCATTTAGAAAGCATTGAACAAATAGAAGCCATCAGCTTCTGCTCTTCCTACCATCCCATCTTAATTGTGGACAGCTGGGTCAGTCAGTCTGCAGCCATGCTGGAGGGGCCACCCTGCCTGGCTTGGCAGCTGCTAGCCATACCTGGCAATTTAAGTTTCAGCTAATAAAACTTCAGTTTCTCATATCAAGTGTTCAGTAGCCACATGTGGTTAGTGGTTACTGGATTGGACAGTGAAGATACAGACGATTCCCACCGTTGTGGTACCTTCCACTGACCTGGCTCACCACTCCAGCACTTCCCATCTTGAAAGCAAAATCAACTGCAATAACAACAGAAGCTGTCCTTCACCCTTAGTCTCTCACTTTAGTTAGGCTCTTCTCAGGTTTTCTGTTCCTTTTTTGTTTTTTTTTTTTTTTTTTTTTTTTTTGGCCTAGGCAATGAGCTTTTTGGCCTAGGCTGGAGTGCATGGTGCGATCATGGCTCACTACTGCCTCAAACTGCTGGTCTCAAGCAGTCCTTCTGCTTCAGACTCCCTAAGTGCTGGGATTGCAGATGTGAGTCACCGCACCTGCCCTGTTCCTTTTCCTAGCAGGAGTGATCAGCCTTGTCTAAAGCTGAGGTCTCCTATTTCTGTAGAGACACCCTGGTTCCCACCCTCAAATTACCTGTCATGGTGTCCTTACTCCATTCTAGCTTTCACCTCCAGCACTCTGAGGAAACTGCTCATGTCAGCATCACTGGCAGTACTCATGTTTTCAAATGCAGGGGACTCCTTTTGTTTGTTTGTTGCTTGTTTTCCTTCTGCTTCACTGGCCACTCCTGAGGCACAGGCTTCTCTTTTGCTCAGTCTGGAAATGTTGGAATGCCCCTGGCCTCTGTCCAGGGTCGCCTTCTAAAATTACATTTACTTTACTTACAGGATCTCATTTAGTCTCTTGGCTTTTTATACCATTTTACGGTGATGGTTGAGAAATTTTTACCTTCAGCTCTGACTTTTCTCTCGAGCTCTATATTCAGTTTCTTACCAGGTATGTTCCCATGAATACCTAATAAACAGATATCCCAAGCAGGCCCTTGATAACCTCCCCACACTCCGCCCCATCCTCATCATGCCCTAAACTGGCCTCTTCCCATCTCAGAAAATGGACTGCCAGAGACCCAGGTGTTCAAGCTTAACCCTAGGGTCTAACCCTGATTACGCTTTTTTCCCACTCCTTCCCCACATCCCATTTTGAATCCTGAATCCACATGCTTCCCTTTTTCTATTTGAATCCTCTTAGGAACACTATGGTAGCCTCCTGTTTGGTCTCCCGGCATTCACTCTTGCCCTGTTTCAGTCTACCTTCTCTGCAGCAGTGGCAGGGAAATCTTTCTAAATTGTACATGATTTTGTGTCATGTCCTCAGTTAAACCTTCCAAAGGCTTTACGTTGCATTTAGAATAAAATCCAAACCTTTTCTGACCTGTAAGATCTTACTGGCCCCTTTACTCCTTGCCCTCATCCCATAATACCCTCTTCATGATTCCTATGTTCCAGCCACCCTGTGCTTTTTCTGTTCCTAAAGGTAAGCTCAGAGCAGCCACATATCTTCAATCTTTATTTTTCTCTTTGTCTGGAATGTTTTTACATCTTTTATTTTTATGTTTTTGAGACAGGGTCTCCCTGTATTACCTCAGCTGGAGTGCAGTGGTACAATCACAGTTCACAGCAGCCTTGAACTCCTGGGCTCAAGTGATCCTCCTGCCTCACCCTCCTCAGTAGCTGGGACTACAGGTGTGCACCACCATGCCTGGAAAATTTTTTAAGTTTTTGTAAGAAATGGGGTCTCACTGTGTTGCCCAGGCTGGTCTTGAACTCATGGCCTCAAGTAACTCCTGCCTCAGCCTCCCAAGGTGCTGGGATTACAGGCATGAACCACCATGCCCAGCCTTCTCTCAGATCTTTGGATAGCTGGTTCCTGTTAGTCATTTTAGTCTCTTAGCCAAGGAGTTGGCTTCTCAGATGGCCTCTCTGGCCCTCTAAGCTAAGGGAGCCCCTCCACTATCACACTGTTATTTTCTCTGTGACACTTAACACTATCTGAAACTGAGTTGTTTAGATACTTGTTTATTTCCGTGAACTAGAACAATAAGTTCCATGGCAACTGAGACTTTTTCTTGTTTACGAGCTGTATCCCTGCACCTAGAACAGTGCATTTAGATAGTAAGCACTCAATGCGTATTGTTGAATGAATGAGTGCGGTTGGGATTATAAACTCTAGGCTGTTAGTGCTCAGGTGGTGCACCATGAGGCCTCCCACATTCAGTTTTCATCAATGTGTAAAGTTTATTTTTGTCATAATCAAGCATAGAGCATTTTAGAGCATTTTGCTAAGTGGGTTGTGCAATGCATTAGAGAGTGGGGAAAAACTTGCTGCAAATTGGTGATATGAGGTCTGGGGTAACTGCAAGGCAGTGCCAAAGAAAGAGGTTATGTTTACAGCAGCATGCAAGAACTGTGTCTTGTGAACACGACAGAGAAGATTCAGGAGGTAAACAGCTTTTCTCAAGCAATGTCAGATGTTGAAGAGCCGCCAAGTGAATTGCATGAAGAATATGAATGCATTTCTAAATAATCCGAGATACTATGTAGAAGAGTGTGCTGCAGTGTTATTACTGACTTGTTCTTTTAATGGCTTCAGACATGCCTCTACAAATTCTGGTATTCAGAAGTGTGCTATAAGTTAAGGTTCCATAAACATTGTAGGAATAGTGATAATGGCAATATCTCAAGCCTTTGTGGGTCTTTCTGTTGTGTGTCGTTTCTGCTGGTTCCTCTTCATGGTGCCTTGTTGCCATTTATGTTTGGTTCATTTTGGCTCTGAGCTGCTCACTTCCCTTGGATAGTTTATTCAGGGAGCAGTCTTCAAGTCTTAGGGGTAAAGATGTATCTTTACAGAGAGAATTGTTCGCTTTTGCCACATCTAGGGTTACCGCAGACCAAGACCATTTGAAACTAAATTCACAGCTTAGAATTTTTTGGACCTCATGATTATATAAAATTGGGCTGCAGTCCCTGGTGTGGAATGGGTAGACCCATTGGTAGCCTTATGAGAAAAGGTTTCCTGCTAGACTTCACAGCTTGGGTGCACCCTAGGCTTGATTTCTGTTCTTGTCAATCTGTGATGGTCCTGTCAACCATCAAAGCCCTTAGAGCCAAAGTGGCTTCCATGACTGACTGACTCTGTGCTTCCAGTTTTCACTAAGATTTTGGCAGGCCAACTCTCTCCTGCCTCTTCCAACTTTTTGTTGCCTTCAAGAAGATGTTTGAAAATATTTTATTCAGAATATTTACTTATTTTCAGTGTAGAGCTGACCTGAATAACCCTATCAGCGGTAATGCAAATCTGTATCAGAGTTTCAAAAGAGGGAATCCAACAGTAAGTGGGACAGTGAGAAGCCAGAGCATGGTGGTGCTTCTGCGGCCTTCCAGGGATGGATCCCTGAGGGGAGTCAGTGGGACAGGAGGTGGGACTGCAAGAAGGAAGGAGGCCATTGCTGTCCTCCACAGGTGATGGGAACCTGAGCTTGGGCAGGGGTAACAGACAAAGGATGTGCTTAGAGATGTTTCAGGTAGGATTGGTTGGGTTTGGTGACTCTGTTAGGGAACAGATAGCAAAGAGTCAATAATGACTCACCTAGGTCAGTTTCTTTCCATTCACACTCTTCATTTCATTATTGTTATTTGGGGGCTGTTAGTTCCTGGCGGGGTAACCCTGTCCCTTTGCCACGACTGGGGTCATACACACAGATACGACGAGACAGCAGAGGATTAATAAGCTGCCCTGAGAGAGTTAGTGGTAGGCTCTTGAAATTCTGCAAGAATTGAGTTAGAATTGACGTGGTGGATGGAGAAGCTGGAAAAAACACGTTATAGGCAGAGCAATGCATACAAAAGCATAAAGGGTATGTGGCATTTCCAGGGAACTGCCAAACCCTACTTCAGGTGCCACTATACTTACCACCTTCTGATTTTATGCTTTTATTCATTTCCATTCTTACCGACATGTTTTTGTTTATGTTCCTTTTGTTTGTGTTTCTCTAGGCTTGGTCATATGGGCTTAGACACATCTTTGCAAGTTGCTACACACCCTAACCTTCAGAGCTTAGTTTATTTGTAGTTGTAGCAAGTAAGCCTTGCTTTTGCTTTTTCAAGCTGGACTTTAAGGAAGGTGTTTGGTATCAGTCAACCCAAGAATGAGCTCTATAGCATTCCACATGACCTGCACAAAGGCTCCACATGGTGGGGGCAGGTGGGAGCTGACATCAGTATTGCCACCTGCGCAACATAGAGAGGGGCTGCATTAGCCAGAGACAGGAACCCTTTTTGTGAGTTGTCTGCACAGAGGAGGCTCATTTTCTGATGTGCATAGAGGTGCCTGTGTGCTGGCAGCTGCCCCACTTTGCCCTGCTTTTCTCGGGTCATGCATCCAAAATTTCTCATGTCACATTCCCGAGCATTGGTGTCTTTGAAGGCACTTTCAGGTGGTGTGGAGGCTGGAGAGAAGAAAAGACTGGGCTTTATAAAGTCCCCTGGGAGATCTGAATCTGATTTAGAAAATGCACAGTTGTGCAGTCTTTTCTGCTGCTACATGCATGCCTCTATAGCAGATTCACTTGTATGAGATTGGCGTATCTGGAATGTGGCGTAGGATGTAGGAATTGGTCCATACGCAGTTTTCCTTGAGTACACCACTGCCTCCAAGTGTCAGCAACTTGGAGCAGAGTACACTAGTACAGCCCAAGGTGGCAAGCCAGATTGGGAAGCAGAACTCTTGAATCTGTGTTCTTCCTCCTGAGTCCAGCAGCTGGGTGCTCCATCTCAGAAGTCCTCATTTCAGGGTTCTCTCCAGTCTGAGTATTTTGTCCTAGTCTCTGTAACTTAGAAGTTTGATTACTCCTTATATTCTTTCCATCAAGTGATCCTTACTTTTGTATTTCTGAAGTCCATTATATACTTATTCGAAATTATGCTAAAATACTGTTTTTCTTATTTTAGGATTTTTTATTTTTTCAGCATTCTGGTGATAGTTTCATTGTTTTTGAGTGGTCTGCCTAAAATCTGGATTTTAGTATGTGTAAAACTTAGAAGGTTTTTAGAAATACATATATTGCATTACAATATAAGTGTATTTACAGTGTATTTTGGACAACTGTTATCTCCAGGCTGGAGGCTTCCCAAAGAAATATGTAATTTTTGTTGGTTTTTTTTTTTGTTTGTTTCCAAGGATAAGCAGGTCTAGATTTGGTAGAAGCTGTGTTGTCTTTTTGTTTCCAAGGATAAGCAGGTCTAGATGTGGTAGAAGCTGTGTTGTCTAAGTGGCCCATAGCCTAAAAGGTTTGAAGATACTGCTCTAAACAAGCAGAAGATTATTTTTTTGTGGGCTCTTTGAGTTTTGTTACTAATCCTCCTCTGGCCCGACCATGTTGCCCTCCCAGTTTTGCACATTCCCAGGTGTCTAGTGTGTTCGAATGTCTTTAGCAGGTGTGTCCTGACCCCAATGTCTCCTTGCTCCAAAATGACCTCTATCCCTGCACTACTTAGCAGCTATCTTTTTCAACATTGGCCCTAGGTTGCTTCTGTGACCAGGAACGGGAGCAGAAGTTTCCTTCTCAACTGTCTGCTGTCTCTTAGACCAAGTCTGCAGGCTTTTACCACATTAGGCCTAGGAGTACATTTCCTGTAGAATCAGAGGGCCAACTTACAAATGAATGTTTGGAACACAACCCATTCATAAATTAGGCTCTGCCTGCACCCAGATGGAAAGTAAAATGCTTTGGCATCAAAAGAACTGTTGGGAAACAGATATTGTTTCTGAAATGATGATAAATCCATAAGGCACTTGCTTTTTTGGCACATTACACCAAAGTAGTAGGACAGGAGCAAATTTTAGGGACGTTAAAAAAAATAGGTTAGGAGAAGCTAATACATCTTTTTGTCTAATTCACTTTTCTCTCGCAGTTCTGGCATCAGATGCTCACAAATGTAACAAATGCCAGTGAATATTTGAGCCAGAAAACAGCCAATAGTGAATACTTTTTTCTGTTTTATATAAAGCTTCTTTTTTCATATGCTTATTTAGGTGAACTAGAAATACGGTTTCAGGCCAGGCGCGGTGGCTCACGCCTGTAATCCCAGCACTTTGGGAGGCCGAGGTGGGTGGATCACGAGGTCAAGAGATCGAGATCCTGATCAACATGGTGAAACCCCATCTCTACTAAAAATACAAAAAATTAGCTGGGCATGGTGGCGTGTGCCTGTAATCCCAGCTACTCAGGAGGCTGAGGCAGGAGAATTGCCTGAACCCAGGAGGCGGAGGTTGTGGTGAGCTGAGATCGCGCCATTGCACTCCAGCCTGGGTAACAAGAGCGAAACTCCGTCTCAAAAAAAAAAAAAAAAAAAAAAAAATAGTTTTCAGTGGAATTTAAGTTCTAATAAGTACAGATATGTAGCATATTTCCTGAAAAAGTTGAAAAACACACACACATTTAAAGAAAAATTATCATAACCATTCTCTCAAGAAGCAGCCAGTGTCAGTGTTTTAGTGTTTTTCTTTCCAATATCTTTTTTAAAAATCTCATTGAGACTGTTCTGTCTGTATATTTCATCTTCCTATGTATTCTTCACAATGATTTTAATTTTTTGATGACTGCTTAATAATTAGGTTGGTGCAAAAATAATTGCAGTTCTTGACATTCCTTTCAGTGGCAAAAACTGCTATTACTTTTGCACCAATCTAAATAGTTTAATGAAGTTTATACATTGGTCAATATTCTGCCACCATAAATAGTGTTGCTGTCAACATCTCCCTGTAGGAAACTCTTTCTTACTTGGAATGATTTCCTTAGAACAGATTCTCTTTGGGGGGAATTTACATGGTCACAGGGTATGTATTATATTTTAAGGCTCTTGGTACATGTTGCCAAGTTGCTTTCAAAAAGGGTTATAACCCCAGCAGTGTGGCTAAGCGCTGCTTTCCCACGTCTGCTTGCAGGGTTCTAAGTTGAGCAGCAAAGATTGGATAAAAAGACATCCTTTTCTTTCCATATGCTTTGACCCATTCAGATCATCTCTTTATAGGGATTTTCAGCAGTCTGACCGAAGATGTACATACATGTGTACTGTGGGAGTATCAGGTCTGAGGTTGGAGGATGGCTACCACATAGGCTGCCTGGTCCAAGTCTGCCCTCTAAAAAGAGCTGCTTTCAACTGACCCACTTCTCCTAGTTTTTCTTCATTGGACTCAAGGCAGAGAGTGCCTGCATGCCAGAAGCAGATCCTTGTCCACTGTCTGTGCTTGGTTAATTTCTGCTGGCCATAACCCACATGATTTATATCAAACCCAATCTAATAGCATTTAATGGCAGGCAGAATTCTTCCCATTTAAGTAGACGAGTCAAGAATTTGCAGTTCATTATTCGGTCTGACTGCTTAACGTTTGACTCTACCTATGGATGATTCACATGAACCATTTCAGAAAATGTAATGTGACTCTGATAGTCTATAATTATAGCATATGTGTATATATATGTATATTTTTAAGTGTATTAAAAAATTCTTTTTGAGATGCGGTTTTGCTTTGTCACCCAGGCTGGAATACAGTGGTGTGATCGTAGCTCACTGCAGGCTTGAACTCCTGAGTACAAGCGATTCTCCTGCCTCAGCCTCCTGGAACAGCTGGGACTATAGTTGTGTGCCACCACACCCAGCTCATTTTCAAAAACCAATTTTTGTAGAGATAGGGGTCTTGCTATGTTGCCTAGGATACTCCTCGGCTCAAGTGATCTTTCTGCCTTGGCCTCCCAAAGTGTTGGGATTTCAGGCACACCCAGCCTTGCTTTTTAAATGTTGGATGTTACCATCCCTCTACTGTAGTCCTGTAGTTTGGCTTGAAGCTTGATTCTGTGTGCTGGCCACACTGTCTCGCATTATCTAGTATAAATAATGCTGGTCACTTGTGCTGATCTCACAAAAATTCCAAAGCCTGACAAGGCAGGTATGGAAGCTCAATGCTTTGCTGTATAACTGTGAGTGCCCAGGCTTCTTTCTGTTTAGATAACAAGACATTCTGAAAGGAGAAAGCAATGCAATTTTAATTTTTAACTCTTACTTAACATACAAAGTAACTTTTTTTTAGCTGAAGAAAATGAACTGCAGAGAACACTGAAGGAACAAAAGCAGGACTCTTAGAAAGAAAGGAAAGGTCACACTTATAAACTGTAGCCATCTAGATAAACTGTATTTCCACTTTATGTGGATGTATTTTATTGTGACTGTGCTAACTACAGTTGCCAATTTTCAGGAGGCCTAAATTACTGACTGTTAGATGAATTCAGGCTTTAAAATTAGCCCTAGGATAATATATTTCTTTTAAAACGGAACCTTAATTGATCTTTATTTTTTAAAGCTTGAATTAATTAGAAAATTAAGGGTTCTTTTATAAAAATGATAATATATATTTAAGTTGGATGATTACCTAATAGAGAATTATTCCTTGTTCTAGTATTTTAAAATAGTAAATGTTTGACACAAAAACAGACCATTCAGAATAGGCTTTGGGAAGTGGGTGACTTTTCAGTGTGAATGAATGATATGTAATTTTTCATTAATTTCAAAGTAAGAACTTTAAAAATTACAGATATAAATGTTTATACCCTTTTTAAGAAACTACCCTTTTTATGTGAAAAATTTCTGTCAGATTCAAACAAGCTTCCATATAGAATAATATATTTAATGGAATGAGTTGTTTTCCATTTAACCAGAGTGGTCAAATGCTATTTCAAAACAAATTTATTCCCGTGTTTGAACCTTCAAAACAAGAGACCATTTAAAGATTCATTTCAGTTTGGTTATTTATAAGAAGAAAAGACTATTCTAATGACATATGGGATGGTCCTAAAATAATGGGCTCAGCTAAAAACACAATTATAACTATTGGGTATGTTAGCCAAGGAGAAACCCATATAGCTTATGTTTCCTACAAAAATAAAAACACGGTTCTTTTATGAAAGTAAACAAGTTGATGGTATATTTGGGCTAAATAAAATACGATGTTGCCATATGTTGAAATACTCCTTACCTTACACATGGCTGAGGTTGGTATACTGACACATGACTGATACATTGGGTGGGAACATTAGCCAGTGTGCCTTTAAAATATTTTGTGTCTTGGAGAAGGGAGTACAGATGATTTTTTGCTTTCTACTTACATCTTTTTATGTTTCTTAAAAAAAAAATATTGGGCGTGCAGCGTTTGTATAATTAGGGAAAAAACTCAAGACATGGTCTAAGGTGAGATGGGTGGTGGGAAGAAATCTGTACAGTCAGCCCTCTGTATCCCAGGCCTCTGAATCTGCAGATTCAGCCAACCACAGATTGAAAATATTAAAGGAAAAAAATAAAAATAAATAATGAAAGAAGTAAAAGTACCAATACGGTAAAACAGCTAGTTACTGTGACCATTACATTGTGTTAGGTACTTAGACATGGTCTAGAGATGATACCCAGTGTGTGGGAGGATGCATGCAGGTTTTACACAAATACAACTCATTGAGGGACTGAGCATCTGGGGATTGTGGTATCCTTGGGGGGGATCCTGGAACCAGTCCCCCAGGAATACCAAGGGAAGACTGCATATTGAATTCAGTGAGACAGAAATAACCTGTACGTTTTGGTTTGTGAAATAAATATATATAGGGGATTTTTTTTTCTCTGTGTAGCTGTCCTAGGAGATCCACTGATTAAAAGAAATTTTGATTGTACTGGGAGAAACAAGTATAAGTAATAAATTCTAAAAGTAGTCACTTTTTGTGAGTTGGTCTTGATTACCACTAACCTACAGGTATCCAAGTTTTTATTGCATCTCAGGAGTGAAAAAATTCTGAGCAGGTACTCACAATATCTGAATATTTATAAATTTTCCTGTGTGTACTACTGAATTGTTTTGTCTTATAATACATAGACATTTTTAAAGGATGCACTGAAGGTACATATTCGCAACTAAAACTTGTTAAAAATTATCATTAGTATGTAGTGGATTTTATTTTTTCAAATGAAGGTGATGTGGATGACTTTGTGTCACTGTTTTTAAAAATGGTGAATATTTTATGATAAAGCAGTTTGAAGATCTGGTCCTACATTCATTTTGCTATTTGGTTTTAATAGCTTAAAAAGTTACTTACAAAGATAAACTGATCCAAATGGATGAAGTGCATTGTTGACTCTGCTTTTTAACTAGTGATTCTCATTTTCACACTACCAGTTATTTAAACATTTTGATTAAAATTTTTCTAGTAAATTTCTATTTTTGTGGATAGAGCTAAGATCTTATAAAATATGTTCCGTTTTATATTAATAAGGATAAAGGGGGTTAAAAATAAACTTTTTACATTCATTGAAAATTTTAAAACAGACGAGAAGTGTTTTCTAATTTCTTTGTACAAAAGATACAAAAGCACATCTCTTTTCAAAATACGTTCTCTATAGTATGAGCTTCTTTTCAAAAAAGCAGTTACTTTCTTGTACTTCTTGAAAACCTCATCTTTACCTTGAAGGGACTGATTAAGGTCATTGAAAAAACATCTGCCAGGTATTGCTGACAGCCGCTTGTGATCACAGAGTAGGTCAGGAAATTTGGAGCATATTGTATTTATGTAAGAGAAAAATGTGTTAATCATCCTTAAAACAATTCTTCTATATATTTTGCCACAAGATAACTGGAACACCTCTGTATGGTGTAAAATATTTTTGGGGTCGTGCCCCACCTCAGTACTTAAAGGTTTTGTTTTCTTACACCACATAGATGGTATCCCCACATGAATAAACTGAACAGATGACAGAGAGGCCCACTGCCACATCTTGAATGATTTAAGTGGCATGTGACATCTAACCTATGGACCCAAATAAGGGCTGTCGGTGTTGCTAAAAAGCTGCATTTCTTAGCCTTTAAGGTAAAATTAAGTGTAAGTAGGCATTCTGACAGTTTCTTCTTGCCCTCAGTAGATGGTCTTGCTTACCCCTCCCTCATATGTACCACCTAGATTTTCAGGTGCGGTAGCCTGTCGGTATCCCTGAGAGATTGGTACCAGGACCCTGCAGACACCCAAATCCTCAGATGTTCAAGGCCTGCAGTCAGTCCCTGTGGTGCCCCGATATGAAAAGGCGGTCCTCCATATCCGCAGGCTTGGCATCCAGCTAGTACTGTATTTTTGAATAGCCCTTGCTTGAATCCTATGGCTTTGTATACTCAGATAAAGTATGTAAATGAAGAAGAGAGTGACTCTGGACTTAACACCTCCTTCATCAGTTTCTCTTCATTTCTTGAATTCTGTTTTTAAAAAAACCACAAACCGTCAGAATCTGGTGGTAGTTGTGATTTTTTTTTTTTTCTTCTAATCTCTTCATTTTATAGATGCGAAAACTGAGAAAGAAACAGTGCTCAGTTATAGAGCTGGAACCAGAATTATGTCTCCTCATTCAGCACCAGGCTGGGTGTGTGTGTGTTAAGGTCATCTGTGGGTAGTGTGTTGATGACTAAGCTCCCCAGATGGGAACTAGTGGAGATCTGTTGATATCTGACTTCCTAAAGACCAGTTTCTGTCTTAGATCTCTCTGTTCTTTTGTTTTCCCAGACATATGGCCTTGAAATCATCTTTTAGTTTTATCTTTTTGCTTCTTATAGACAGATGCTTTGTCTAGCTATTACTGAAACGTGAAGAATACTCATAAATAGATTCTCATTTCATGAGAAGTTGCCTTCTAAGTGAATCAGGATGCCACATAGAATCAATCACTCTTGAACTGGTTTTAGTAATGAAGGTGAAATCCTTGTATGTGTTATTCTCCAAAACCCTTCAAGAGTTTTAACAAAGAATGCATAGGTAAAATAAAGCAAAATGCAATCAATTTTAACAGAAAATCAAGTTATAAAGATGGGGAGAAAATACACATTTACCATAAAACTTTTCACAGTTCTGGTTAAGGAAACTGACACTTGAAGTTGAAACTAAGGTCTGGGTTTCTTAGCAACCATGACAAATCTGTGATCTAGCTATCCTTGTCTAATGGGAGGACAAATACTGGTTTATTTTCACTCCCTAATTCTAAGGAAAATTTATTATGACCCCAATAGATTACAACAAGACTAAAATAGTGGATATGCAGAACTGTTTGTTACTGCGTCCCTTGAAAGCCAGAGCAAAACAAGATACACACCAGGTGTCAGAGTGAGGCAGCCCAGAGGTACATTTTTCTCCTAACCAGGCTGTAAACAGAGATCAACCTTGAATAAATGATTATTTCAAGAATCATTTTCCAGTCCAGCTTGGTGAAAATTGAGGTCACTATTGAGTGCCTAAAGGACATGTTTCTGCATTGTTGACTGAAAGAAGGTACCTTGGTATGTAGTTACCTTGGTATATAGGTAGTAAAGACCTTGTCCCATTGGGTCAAATGAGAACCTGACTCTTGCTCTTGTGTAAAGGGCTGTTTCATCTCTGTCTAAGGGAAGGCCATAGGTGGGCCCTGGATATTTCTGAGATAACATTTAGTACTCCAATGAAGCCCTGAATTCTAAGCTACAGAGCAGGAAAGATAGTGTCTAGGAAAAGAGACATTAAGTGCCTACCCTTTTCACAGAACAATCTACATGCAGCTTCTGAAATATGTTTATTTAGAATCACATCCCACCCTGCCCTAGTCCTCAGATAATCTAGTGTGGATTTTAGACGGTTTTCTATTGTCTAAGACAGGGATCCCCAACCCCTAACTCCATGAATGGACCAGTTCATGGCCTGTTAGGAACAGGGCCACATAGCAGGAGGTGAGTAGCTGGCAGAGGAGCAAAACTGCATCTATATTTACAGCCATTCCCACTGCTCACATTACTGCCTGAGCTCTGCCTGGTGTCAGATCAATGGCAGCGTTAGATTCTCATGGAAGCATGAACCCTATTGTGAACTGCCCATGCGCGGGATCTAGGTTACTCCTTATGAGAATCTAAGACCTGATGATGTGTCTCTGTCTCCCTTCACCCCAAGATGGGACCACCCACTTGCAGGAAAACAAGCTCAGGGCTCCCAGTGATTCTATATTATGGTGAGTTGTATATTTATCTCATTATATGTTGCAATGTAGTAATAAAAATAAAGTGCACAATAGATGTAATGGTCTTGAATCATCCCCAAATCATCCCCCCTCCATGCCGGTTCATGGAAAAATTGTCTTCCATGAAACCGGTCCCTGGTGCTAGAAAGGTTGGAGACTGCTAGTCTAAGACAGTTTTCTATTACACAGTCCAGACTGACAATGGCAAGGAATTTTAAATCCCAGCTATTGTTCTGAGATACTTCTGCTCTCCTGTTTGTATTGAATCCCTTTGTTAATTTCTTTTCTTGAGGAAATACATGTGGTGATTTTGCAATCAAGGCAGCATTGCATAATAATTAAAGGGTTAGCCTTGGGGCCAGACCATTTCAGATTCTAGCCCTCCCATTTGCCTTGCATCTCAAGCTCAGTTTTCTCCTCTGTAAAATGGCTATTTCTGGTGACTTTATGAAGAAGACAGAATGAGGTAAGGAATACCAAAGTGTCAGTCTGAGTGCACTCAATTAATCTTAGGGTTTTTCCTCTTCCTCTTTGGTATTTGTACTCTTTGAAGAAAATTCTCCTGAAAGAGGAGATACATTGGGTTTTTGTCACTATTCCAAAAGAGGTGGTACAAAAACCTTTCCGAATTGTATTTAACCTTTCAGTTTGTGGAAAACACATTAAGATGGCAAATAATCTTAAAATAAGTTAGTGGAGTTAGTTAATGATTTCCAAGTAGGGGGAACCCTGATGATTTATATGTGCCCTGAAGCTGAATTAACTTACAGAACCTAGCATAGTGCCTGAGTTCAGATTTAGGAACCTACTGGCTGGACCCAGCACTGATTAGCTGTGTGACCTTGGGCAAGCGAATTAACCTTCCTGTACCTCGGTTTTGTTATTTATACAATGGAGCTAGTATTAGCATCTAGATCATGGGATTGTTCTTCCAGCCTCTACTTCACAATAGGGTAATTTTGAAGTTTAAATGAGTTAATAAACATTAAACCCTTAGAATCATGCCTGGCCCTGTTTGCTGTTATTTATTATTGTTATGATGCTGCTGCTATAGTGTGAATAAGGTCAAGAGTAATGCAACTTTCCAGAAATACTTAATTAAAATGAAATGTCTTCTTTGAACAAGCAGTTATAAGGACTTGTTTTTTTCTTTCTACAAAACTCGAGTGTTTGAAAAGAGTAAGTGTATTCCAGCCTTATTCAGTGATGTCCTTACAGGGATGCTGCTTTTGTGCATCAGTCTTTTGTGACATGAGAATGTTGCTAAAGAAAAGCATGAACAGTTGGTGAAGGCATCACAGGGTGTTGTAGCAGCAACCATCAGTTTGCAGTGATTACGCTGTGGTTGGTTGGTCTCATATGCTTCCACTTTCTCTGCAGTAATGCCTGTGTGCATTATTTACAATTCCAAATTGAAGCCATCCATTCCTTTCCTGTCATGCACCTTGAAATCTGTGTGCAGTCCTCCCTCAGTATCTGTGAGGGATTGGTTTCAGGACCACCCCCCCCACACCAAAATCCTGAAGATTCTCACGCCCTTGATACAATGGCATGATGTTTGCATTTAGACGGTGCACATCCTCCTGCATGCTTGAAATCCCATTTCTAGATTACTTACAGTACTTAATGGAATGAAATGCTATGTACGTAGTTGCCATACTATATTGTTTAGGGAATAATGACCAAAAAAGTCTGTTCATGTTCAGTATAGCGGCAACCATTGTAGGCCTAGTTACATTTTTCACAGGATGTGGAACCTGCAAATATAGAGGACATACTATATGGGCTTCATCTAAGGGATTAAATGACATTGCAGAACAATGTCTTTTTGTTTTAAAAAATATTTTCTGATGTACAGGCCTTTATTAACCAAGTGTCTCAGGAATAAGCTCAGGGTGTGTCACAGCATGGAGAAGGGGGACTGCTCTCAAGGGTAAGAGAGGGGCCGAGGGGCAGCTTGGGAATGAAGAGGAGAGGAAGAACAGGGGGACTAGGACTAGCTCCCCACCCCCACCCCAGGCTCCCTAGCTCCTGAAGGGTTCCACCAGGCCACTCCTGTGCTCCTCAAAGAAAAATCTGCTAAGAAGAAGAAAAAGATGGGTTAGTGTTTTTAATGTAATAGACAAATGAATCTTTAAGTGATTATTTGCATGAATCTAATTCTTGATGATAGTTATTTGAGATATGTGATAAATTATAACAAGCCCAGACCTTTTACCCTTAGCTTTGGGTATGCCTATATGTGAGGAACTTAATGGGAATAGAAACAACCCTTTATCCAGTCTAATAATAAACCACCATATTGTACCAGATACAAAATATTATGAACTGAAGACCTAATACTGTTGAAATGCCACAACTGCTATGGGTAAAACATTTCAGCCGGGCATGGTGGCTCATGCCTGTAATCTCCGCATTTGGGGAGGCTGAGGTGGGAGGATCACTTAGTCGAAGAGTTCAAGACCAGCCTAGGCAACGTAGCAAGACCCTATCTCTACAAAAAATAAAAAAGTTAACCAGGCGTGATCGTGAGTGCTTGCTTGTAGTCTCAGCTACTCTGGAGGCTGAGATGGGAGGATCACTTGAGACTAGGAGGTCAAGGCTGCAGTAAGCTGAGATGCTGTCCATGTGCTCCAGCCTGGGCAACAGAGCAAGACCCTGTCTTAATATGTCAATCAGTATTTCATACTTTTAGATACTGAATGGTTTTCCCACCAACCGTCACCACTAGTGAAGAACAGGTAAGTAAATTCTGTAAATGGTTCTGAACTTTGTGCCGGACACCTGAGAATGTGCACAACATTTTGAGTCTGTATAGAATACCGTTCTCTACTGGTGCTGCACATAAGTTACTCAGTGTTATCAGTTTCCTTTTTTCTTCATGTTGCTGTGTAACTGTATTCAGAAAATTTTCTTTAAAAATGTTTCAGATTATTTGCACTTCGGTGGGCCCTGACTCATCTCTAATAAAATGTGAACTGAATATATTTTCAGGTAAGAGCTTTCAGTTCATGCTGCAGGCTCTCCTGTCTGTGTGAAGATCTGACCTATGGAGTACTTTCTTTTCCTTTTTCCCCCATTTCTTTTTGTAAAATAAATTTTATTCTATATATTTGAGGTTTACAACATGATATCATAGGATTCACAGAGATATTAGTGACTCGAGTGAAGCAAATTCACTTATCAGTGATCTTGCACATAGTAGGTCCTTTGTATCTGCACGTTCCGTGTTTGCAGATCCTGCCAACCACAGATCAAAAACACTTGGGAGAAAAACCAAAAAATAATGAGAGTACTACAGATGTTTAAAATGCAATATAACTATTCACATAGCATTTACATTATATTAGGGATTATAGAGATTTAGTATATACAGGAGGATGCGTGCAGATTATATGCAAAGCTACATTATTTTATATCAGCGACTTAAGCATTGTGGATTTTGGTATCCTGAGGGATTTCTGGAACCAGTTGCCCACTGATCTCGAAGGATGATGATGGTTAATTTGTGTGTGTGTGTGTGTGTGTGTGTGTGTGTGTGTGTGTATGTAAAACAAGAGTAACTAAAATCTTTTTTAACAAAAATCACCAATACAGCTTTATGAATTGTAGTTCTCATGTTAATACATAAGGTCTACATTAGATCTCTAAACTTGTTCATCCTCTGTATTTGCTATTTCATATCTTTTGACCTCCATCTCTTAATTTCATCCTCCACCTCAGCCCTGATAACTGTTGCTTTATTCTCTAAATGCCTACCTGACCCTTTTAAAAAAAGACTCCAAATATAAATAAGATCATGCCACATTTTTCTCTCTGTGCCTGGCTTATCTCACTTAGCATAATGTCCTCCAGGTCCCTTCATGTTGTGGCAAATGGCAGGATCTCAGGAACGGTTTCTCTTTAATCTGAGGTAGACGTTTCCTTCATCCTTTTTTTTAATTTTTTTATCTGACCTTCTTGAATTTCAGGTTAGTTTACTGTCACATAGCATGCTGTATCACCAGCATGTCAGAATATCACATTTAATGTATAAGGACTTAATCCTGTAAAACAAATAAGGTCTCATCTGCTATTTATGAGTGAGCACGCATGTGCTAACTGTGGGCGGGAGACAGAATGTGTGTTCCTCAGCTGCAGAATACCTCTCCTAACAGGGCCCTAAATGCACTTTAGGGTCTCCAGACATGAAAAATTCAAATAGTCTGATTCAGTTGCGTCAACATGAGAAATTTAAAATGTTGACATATTACCTATTTTGTACTATACTCTATAAAGAAAAAATGCAGGCTGGGCACCGTGGTTCACCCCTATAATCCCTTTCCTTTGGGAGACCGAAGCGGGAGGATTGCAAGAAGCCAGGAGTTTGAGACCAATCTGGGCAACAAAGCAAGATCTCGTTTCTACAAAAAAAAAAAAAAAAAATTAAAAAAAATAATCAGTTGTGCATAGTGGCACATGCCTGTAGTCCAGTACTTAGGAGGCTGAGGTGGGAGGAGTTCAAGGCTGCAGTAAGCTATCATTGCAACACTGCACTCCAGCTTGGGCAGCAGAGTAAAACCCCATCTCTTTAAAAAAAAAAAATTCAATAAGAAGAAAATATAGCATACTTTCTTTGATTATTGAGTGACTCCTCAGCCTAGTATAACTGACAGGAAGAAAAGTCTTTGATGCCTACTGATGTCACTTTTCAGAACCCTGAAAGGAATTTAGGGGTGTGTGTGTGTGTGTGTGTGTGTGTGTGTGTGTTTATTTTCGAGACGGAGTTTCGCTCTTGTTACCCAGGCTGGAGTGCAATGGCGTGATCTCGGCTCACCGCAACCTCCGCCTCCTGGGTTCAGGCAATTCTCCTGCCTCAGCCTCCTGAGCAACTGGGACTACAGGCACGCGCCACCATGCCCAGCTAATCTTTTGTATTCTTAGTAGAGACGGGGTTTCACCATGTTGACCAGGATGGTCTCGATCTCTTGACCTCGTGATCTACCCGCCTTGGCCTCCCAAAGTGCAGGGACTACAGGCTTGAGCCACTGCGCCCGACCGTGGAATTTAGGTGTTTAAAGTCCCCTCTCTCAAATGATTTGTTTAATTAAGTTTAATTAAGATGTAATTTGTGGAATCTATTGGGAGATTATATTTCCTTCAGTAGAGAAGAACAACTTTCTAGGAGTTCAAGTTGTCCAAGAATTCAGCCAACTGCCTTTGGGAGTAATGAGTTTCCTGATCCTGAAATTATCTGAAATGTGCTGGTTCAGCATGTTTCCAGGTTGCTTTCCACAGTGATAGACAAGGTGGATGAACATCACAAGCAGAGCAGACTCCGTGGGCACTGTCAGAAGTTTACAGCAATCTTGACATGCCCACTGTTACTCTATCCCTGCCTCACTTACGGTGAATAGTGGAATGAGAAGGAAAGGATGGCATGGCATTGAATCTACTCACATTCATATATAAAAAGTAAATTATTAGAGAACTCTAATTATTGTTAGCAAATTACAAACAACCAAATAGATAACTGAGTATTGCAGTCACCAGTGCGAGTGACTGGAGATGTTGTCTTCTGACCTCATGGCCTGCCATTGCTGAGGGGCATGGCACCAGCCAAGTGATAGGACTAGGTAGCTTTTCTTTTCTCTCCCCTGCCCCCGCTTTTTATTCCCTTCTCTTTTCTATTCTTCTTTCTTTTTTTCTGAGACAGTATCTGTCACCAGGCTAGCTTGCAGTGGTGGGATCATTGCTTACTTTTTTTTGTAGAGATAGGGTATCGCTTTGTTGATCAGGCTTGTCTTGAACTCTGGGCATCAAATGATCCTCCTGCCTCAGCCCCACAAAGTGCTGGGATCACAGGTACGAGGCACCGTGCCCCACCCCTTTCATTTTCTTAACCCTGAGACTTGGATTCTGTTAGTGACCAAAATTTTACGAGGAAAGTTTTCTGAATGATTCACCTTTATTCTGAAACTTACTAGAATTATGGTTCATTAGTAGTATGATTTTGATTTGATTTGTTTTTGTTTTGTTCTGTTTTGAAGACAGAGTCTCACTCTGATGCCCAGGCTACAGTGTAGTGGCATGATCTTGGCTCACTGCAACCTCCACCTCCTGTGTTGAAATGATTCTCCTGTCTCAGCCTCCTGAGTAGGTGGGACAATAGACGTGTTTCACCACACCTGGCTACTGTTTCGTATTTTTAGTAGAGATGGGGTTTCACTGTTAGCCAGGATGGTCTCTGTCTCCTGACCTTATGATCCGCCCGCCTTGGCCTTCCAGAGTGCTGAGATTACAGGCTTGAGCCACTGCGCCTGGCCATGTCTTAGCCCACTCTGCCTGTTTTGCAGTAAGTATCTCACCAGATGCTAAATATCCAAAACATTGTTAAAGAAAAAGAAAGTCAGTTAAGAGTATACACTGGGACTTTGTTAAACTCCTCTTAAAAATTATCTGGATGTCATCTCTTATGCTGTGTAATTATAAGTTGTACTTTCTCGTAACTTTAAATACTCTTTAATTCAAGCAGAGCCATTTTCAGAATCAAAGTCCTATTGAAAATGTAAATGTTAGACTTCTTGAAAATATATATACATGGCAGATCTGCTGTGGTTGAGATTAAATGACAATAGTATCACAAGTAATGAGGTTGCTGTCATTGCACAGGTTCCACAGGTGTAGAAATAACCCTTACTAGCCCCCTGTTTTAACAGCTGAACACTTGGCAGTATGGCCAAAAAGTGAAGCAGCTGTGCATGGGACAGCTGCAGACAAGATGTCCTAAGCAGTGCTGTAAGGACACACCAAAGCACAGCTTCAGATGACTTGGGAGGGCAGTGACATGCTGGGAAGCAGCAGTCATTGGTTGGGCATTTTTCCAGAAGTATTCAAGGAACTCCAGGGTAATTTACAAGTGGCCACTTTGCCATATGCCTGAGACACTGGAAAGATTTTTAGTGGGCAGCATCCTATAGACCAGGGATCATTCTGATGCCAGGGAGCTTGAGCTGATTCGAGACATTGGAGAGTGTCAGGTTTTCTGATAGACAAATTATGTTTCACTAATAGAATGTTTTGTTTGAGGTAGGAAATATTTTTAAGAGGACAACGCAAGCCAGTAGGCATTTTTTAAATATAATTATGAACATATATGTATTAGAGTATAATGAAACAAGTACTTTACAAAAAATAATGGTGAAACACATTGGGTGTTAGCTTTTGGCGGAAGGTGTATAAGCTTAAAAGTTTTTTAAACAACGTTCTTTGGTGAAACAAGTAGAGGGAGTGGTTATAAGAGAAAAAACAAGGGATTGAGGCAAAGTGTACCTAGTTTTGATTAACTCTTAGTACCACAGATACCAATGCTAGTTTTTAATTAAAAAGACCCAATCAGTAATATCTTTGAGATTGCCTAAATTTACATTTTGCTGTCAAGTATTTTTGTCATTAAATAGCAAGCCAGTGGGGAAAAGAAACTGAAAGATGGTTGGCCACACACCTGAAACAGATTGGGGAAGTTGCCATACTAAATTGTAATACAGACAAATGTGAGGTAATGCATTGAAGGGAAGACTACATTATACATACAAAGTAACGAGCTCCAGGCTTCTTGTGAGTATTTCAGATAGGAATCATTCAGTTTCTAATGGATATTGGGCCGATGTGGTGCTTATTGTAGCCAGGAACCTTCGGGGCAAGAACATGCTGGGCGGTTTCAGGAGAGATGTGAAGAAAATATTTCAAGATGTTACACTTTGAATTTGTGTGTGTGTGTGTGTGTGTGTGTGTGTGAACTGCTTGGTAGGAAAGCTACAGGAGAGACTGAGAAAGGCTAAGGGAGGGGCGACTGAAAGAGGTACCAAACCATGAGAAGAAATTACAGTCAGGAGGGACCCTCCAGTCTCGAAATATGAAGCTGTGATTGAAACCATAACAATACATGGGCTCAACATTCTTCTTTATCAAACCCTGCAGAACAGAGCAGAAGAGAGCAGTTGCTGCTTGAGGGGGAAAGTTTATGAAAGAAGAAAATAACTTGTTTTCAACAGTTGACGAAGGAATTTCACCTTTGTCATCTCACCTGATCTGTACCCAGCACTGAGGGGAAGGGGTGGGGACAAGTCATTATTCACATTTGACAGATGAACAAACAGATCAGAGAGAGTAAGTGACTCAGCTAAGCCCACATTGCCAGCTCTGTGGTCAGGATCAAACCTGGCTCTGATTCAAGTTTCCTGCACTTGTCCCACCTCTGGGTTATGAAAACCTGGGGTCTGTACCACAGTGTGGAAGACTTAGGATCACTGAGAAAAATGGCAATTGCAAATACTGTTCAAGCCTTAAGGAAAAGCCTTGAGTCTGTGATATGAACAGAACTCAGAAGTGTTGAGTCAGAGAGCAGTCCAGCTGTCTTCAGCTCAGATAGCTGCCCTTGTTAGAGGCTGCTGGTTGAATAGTAGTCAACTTGATCCAACATAAAATTTATTCATTTTTATTTATATTGTACATGTAAAAATCAGCTGTTTTTTTTGGCTTCAGAGATGGCCTCAGCTATGTAAAAATAAGAAGGATCTGAAAGATCAGTCTTATCATAAAGAAGATGGCACGTGACGTGGTTGATGACCGCACGTTGTTCATTCCCAAGGTCGTGGGTAGTGCCAGGATTTTCAGACGCAAATGATGCGTGTGTAAAGATGACTGGACCATCTGTGTCTCTTCACATGCCTGTTGAGATTACCAAGTGTTCCCAGCAAGGGTTAATGTGGTGCATGAACCTGACTAACCTCGGGTGCTAGTTTTTCCTCCCTGAATAGAGAGAGTCTAGGAGCCAAGTTCAGGTCTGGAGGAATTCACAAGTGAGGCAGGTTTAATGGAAGAATGGGTACTCCGAGGTCTTCGGAGGTCCTGTGATGTGCTTGTCACCGAGTTCCTGCTTCTACCACCCCCACCACCGAGTTCCAACCATGTGGTTTGTTCTTTGTGCACTTTGTTAGCTAAAGTCTCGGGTGTCAAGTTGATGGCACTTTCTTTTTAGGTTCATGGACACTGTTATTGTCCATTAATCTGTTAGTCATCAGTACTTTGTTGTATCCATAAAATAAAGCACTACATTAGGAATAGCATGATCAGAACAAGGTAGTTTCCTAATTTTTAGATTGCTGGCATTTTCTGGCAAATAAAGGCAAGGGGTGCATACTTGAGGTTTGAAGGCGCGATTGCCTCCTTGCAGAGGAAATGAGTAGGCCTGACAGTTGCTATCAGTAACAAAACAGGTTAAAAAGAAACAGTAGTTGAAGTACAGAGAAAAGTTTAATGAAAAGTAACACTGGCTCTTAAGTAGAACAGTTTGAGGACAGTAGAAAATTCAGTAGCTAAGGGTTGTGTGCGCTACACAGGGATGGTGTGTGGATTTGTGGATAAGGTATGCAACAGAGTGCTCCTCTTTTGGCATTTTTATATCTTGAATTAACTATAGCACAGGATTTGGCAGACTGGCTGGTGGGCTGGATCTGGCCCGCTGCTTGTTTTTTGTGTGGCCATGAAGTAAGGATAGTTTTTATGTACATACGTAAAAATGTAAAAAAACATTTCATAACGTGAAAATTCTATGAAATTCAAATTTCAGTGTCCATAGATAGGTTTGATGGGAACACAGCCACACTCACTGGTTTGCCAGTTTATAGCCGCTTTTGCATAAACAACAGAGGTGAGTCATTGTGACAGAGACTGGCCCGCAAAGCCTGGAATATTTATTGTGTAACCCTTTACAGGGGAGGTTTTTCAGTTCCCACTACAGTAAAATATTGCTGGTGGCTGAAATTAGTTTTCACTTTTTTCGTGTGTTTTATTTTTTAATTTTTAATTATTATTATTTTTTTAAGAAATAGGGTCAGCTCTGTTACCCAGGCTGGAGTGCAGTGGCACGATTAGGGCTCAGTGCAGCCTCTACCTTCCAGGCTCAAGGCATCCTCCCACCTCAGATTCTTGAGTAGCTGGGACCACAGGTGCGCACCACCACACATGGATACTTTTTAAATTTTTTTGTAGAGACAAGGTCTCACTATGTTGCTGAGGCTGGTCTCAAACTCCTGAACTTAAGCAGTCCTCCCATGTGGGCCTCTTAAGGTGGTGGGATTACAGGCATGAGGCACTGTGCTTGCCTGAGAAGCCAGGTCTTAAGAAGGCAGGTGACCCAGAAGGCCTCGTTGACAGTGTAGGGGAGACAGAGGTCCCCTCCAACCCCCCTGTAGCTCTTAGTGGGCTCTTTAGCTGGATCTAGAAGCAAGTTGACATTAGGCAGTTTAACAAGAGAAAGGTATATACATTCTTAGTTTTACATGTACCTGGGAATCTTTTTTTTTGAGATGGAGTCTTGCTCTGTCACCAGGCTGCAGTGCAGTGGCGCAGTCTTGGCTCACTGCATCCTCCGCCTCTTGGGTTCAAGCGATTCTTCCACCTCAGCCTCCTGAGTACCTGGGACCACAGGCTCGTGGCACCACACCCGTACCTGGGAATCTTTAAAAGAGAGTGGAATCCGAAGGAAGTGGCCAAAGCAAGACACTTTTATGCTAAGAATAGTACATTTGAGAAGAAATGACCAGAAAAAATCTGTCCAGGGCAGTAAATTTCTAGGGGAGTCACTAGGAAGACACATAGGGAATATAAAACAGGTGGAAGATAAGGGCTACTTCCAGAAATGTATTTATTCAGGTCATAAGAGCTTCCAATCCCCAATCTCTGGGACTAGGGCTCTTTTCTTGCCTGGACAGGTGAGGATGCCCTTCCCAAAAGAATCTCTGTGGCTTGCTACATGCAGGAAAAGCCAGGTCCCCTAGATTGTTGGGATCAAGTTGGAATCTACAACTTCTTCTGTATTTTTAGCTCATACTAATCAGTATAAAAATCTGGCATATTTTGGGATGGCCTGTCCTTCACTCCTTCAGCAGCGTCACCAAGACCTCAGTACATGTGTAGGGTCACCTTGGATCACCAGCTCTCGCTCAGCTGTCGCAGGAACACAATGTTGAGCCTTCCTTGTGTTCTTGACGCCTGTCATCATGAGCCAATAAAATGGCGGTGGTTTTCAGCTATGAAATTTTGGGGTGTTTTTTTACGCAGTACAGAGGGAAAATAGCCTCTAATCCAGGATGTCAGCAGAGAATGTAGTTAAATCCCTCCGCCACTGCATGCTTGAGTTCCTTGTGGCTCATCTGAAACATTAAATAGCTATTTTTATGATTATAAAAACAACGCATGCTTACTGGAGAAGATTTAGAAAAGGATAGAGAATTCTAAAGAACAGTTTTGAAATTACTCATTCTGCCATCTAGAGATAATCACAATTAGTACCAGCCTTTTCTTTAAAAATATATTCTTGCTTTATACAATTTATTGTCTTGTACTCTGCTTTATTCGTGTAATAAACCAACATTAAATGTGTTTCAGAAACATAATTTTTAATGACCACAGCAGCCTATTTAAGTGGATTATTTAAAGTCCACATAATTCAAAAATATTGCATGGTCTTCATTTTCTACTGTTTCTAAGTTTGGTAGTTAGAGTATTTTTTTAAAGCAGTCCTTTTTTTAGACAGCTTTATTGAGATATAATTTATATATAACATAAAGTGTACAATTCAAGTACCATTTAGAATATGCAATTCATTGTTTTTTAGTATGTTTACAGGGTTGTATAACCATTCTCACAATATAATCTTAGAACATTTTCATCCTTTCCAAAAGAAACCCAAACCTTATTTCTCCCTGACCCCTAACACACGCCCTAGGCCACCACTAATCTACTTCCTGTCACTGTAGATTTATACATGGGCTTTTGTGACTGGCTTTGTTCACTTAACATAAGGTTTCCAAGGTTCATCTATGGTGTACCTTGTAACAGTACTTAATTCCTTTTTAGGGGGTCAGGTAATATGTATTCTCTATTTTGTTAATCGTTTCACCCATTGATGGACCTTTGGGTTATGTAAATGTGGCTATTGTGAATAATGCTGCTGTGAACATTTGTGTATAAGTTTTTGTGTGGACATGTGTTTTTATTGGTGGGTACATAGCTAGTAGTGAAATTGTTGGGTTATATGGTAACTGTGTTTAATTTTCTGAGGAATCGCCAAAGCAACTGTTTAATTTTGCATCCTTACTAGCAATGTATGAAGTTTCTAATTTCACTCCATCTATGCTAATACTTGATATTGTCTGTCCTTCTTACTTTAGCCATCCTAATAGGTATAAAGGAGTGGTATCGCATTGTGGTATTTTTTTTTTGAGACGGTGTTTCGCTCTTGTTACCCAGGCTGGAGTGCAATGGCGTGATCTCGGCTCACCGCAACCTCTGCCTCCTGGGTTCAGGCAATTCTCCTGCCTCAGCCTCCCGAGTAGCTGGGATTACAGGCACGCGCCACCATGCCCAGCTAATTTTTTGTATTTTTAGTAGAGACGGGTTTCACCATGTTGACCAGGATGGACTCGATCTCTTGGCATCGTGATCCACCCGCCTCGGCCTCCCAAAGTGCTGGGATTACAGGCTTGAGCCACCGCGCCCAGCCTGTGGTTTTGATTCACATGTTCCAGAGGACTAATGATATTGAGTATCTTTTCATATGCTTATTGGCCATTTTTTTATATTTTTTTAGAGAAATCACTGTTCAGATATTTTGCCCATTTTTAATTTGTTTTTTTATTATTGAATCATAAGAGTTCTTTATATCTTTTTAATAAAAATTCCTTGTCACATTTGCAAATATTTTGTATTATTTTATTGGTTTTCTTTTCACTTTCTTGGTAATACTGT
This sequence comes from Callithrix jacchus, assembly GCF_049354715.1. Classification (NCBI taxonomy): domain Eukaryota; kingdom Metazoa; phylum Chordata; class Mammalia; order Primates; family Cebidae; genus Callithrix; species Callithrix jacchus. Next base: position 23,185,035 of record NC_133508.1, on the reverse strand, counting down.
TTGCAGCATTAGGTGTAAATTGTGATGTAGTCCATCCAATTCCTCTATTTTGTTGCTTCTGCCATTGGTGTCACATCCAAGAAACCATTGCTTAACACAAGTCACAAGGATTTTAGAGAACGGTTAAAAATGTTTTTTATTTGTTCTATGCTTCATAACTAGTTCTGCCATATTTTTTAAAAGGCACATCCTTCAAGGATAATACATATGGAATACATTCTTTTTAACAGCTGTCTAATACTCCATGGTATAAACAGACCTTAATATATTCAACCATTTCCTATTGATGGGCATAACCTATTTCCAGTTTTTGGGGTTTTGCCACAAAAAGACTGCAAGACTCTGTGCATTTATTATTTTGTTCTTGTGTCTTTATTCCTACAAGATACATTATCTAGGGTGGAATGGGAAGCTTCTTTCAGAATCTAAGTATTAAGATTTCTGAATCTAAGTATTAAGTGTCTGACACTAGAATCTGAGCATGCTAGTCAGATGATTAGGAAAAAGAATAGGAATCTGCTGGAGAAGAATTTTCATCAGAGCAAACTCATTTCTTAAAGCTGGATTGCCTTCGTATTCTGTTGCTCTTTCAACAGCTTATTTTTATTATTATTATTTTTTACTGTCTTTAAGGAAGTAGAACAGACTTTTTCCCATGGAACAACGAAGGAAAGAAATGCAGAAAGGTTTGGGAAGTAGCCACTAAGAAAAGTATGCCAGCATTTATTCTAAGTCTTGTATTTGGAGTGAGAGAGTGACAGTGACAATGAGAGTGAGAGAGAGAATGAGAGTGTGTGTGTGTGTGTGTGTGTGTGTGTGTGTGTGTGTGTGTGTTTTATCATGCACTGCTAAGAATTCAGGGACCACATGGAGACAGTCACACATGTGGAGTTGTCTGTTGATGTATCAACCTGATGGGGGATCACTGAGAAAGTGGAGCCCTGCTGACTTTGCTCTGGTCCATGGTATCTCATTTCTTTTGTAGAAAGAGGGGTTGGCAGGGTTAACACTGAGGCCACTGATGTTTTTCAGGCAATTGTGACAAAATAAAGACATTTTTTAAAAGAGTCCAGCAATTAAAATTGAACATAATTTTTATTCATTCCTCATGGTTTAAAAGGAGTGAAAAATGTACAGGAGCTTTAACCGATGACTGCCCTGTAAAATCTGTTAATGTGATTAATGGTCAGCTATTCATTTAGAGAAGCCAGAGTAGCAGATGAGTGTTTTCGTATTTTTAGATTCTTTTTAAGAGCCCTTAGTGGCTTGTTATATTGACTCTTCCTTAGAACACACGCAGCCTCCTTTTAGCAAACCTCCAAATTGTTATCGTCATTTAAACTTCAGCTGGAAGGCTACATTAGCGCCTTACTGACTGATTGAGATGCTAAATTATATGTTAGCCCCATCTTAGAAACATTTTCTGATGGTTTGAAGGATCTGTTATTGCTTATCATGAACGAAGTGAGTAGTTTGTAGGAAACTGACAAGTGGAAGTGGTTTCGAGGACTTCATTTTTCTTTTACCATTTCATTGAGGGAAACTTAAAACATTTCAGAAGTAGAGGGAATACAGTAGGGACCCCCATGTGAACCTTGTCACTCAGCTTCTACGTTCATCCTCTCAGAGCTCATTCTGTTTCATCATTCTGCAGGATCCTGCATGCAGCCATGAGCCATGTGTAGCTGCTGAATGCTTGCCTTGTGGCTGTCTGACAGGGAGATGTGCCCCAGTGTAAATTACAACCTGAGAGCCTGTTCCAGCAGTCTACTCTCCCTCTGGGGAGCTCCTTGTATCTAAACAGACCCTCGCCCCAGGCCTATCTCTGTGAAAGCCCCTCCTTTATTTCCTTTAAAACACTTTTAACAACTTATCACTGTTTAATGATTGGGCATGCCCATTAAGTCTCAGTCTGATTCCCTATGATAATACAGTCTCCAGGAGGGGTGGGACCTGGTATGGAATGGGTGTCCAGAGCCAATCAGGTAAATGAACACGCCCCAGTAGGAATTCTCAACCCCAGCTGGACCCAACACCTTCTTTTCTGCAAAACGTGTACATTGTAACCTCCTTTACTATCTTGATGTGAAACTCACAGACAATAGCTTTTAAAAAATGAATATAATGACCTAAGTATAACAGGAAAGAGAAATATAAAGTAATTTGCAATAAAATCATGCTTTTCCTCTCTTATTTCTAGTATTGGCAGGATAGATTGTGTCAGACTAACGCACCAGCCTGTAATAAATAGTTGTAAGCCTCTTAGGCAAAACAGCATCTCTCAGTGTTCAGCTCTTCCCATCCTTCTGAACTAAGCCTTTCTCTCTGTACCACGTAGTACCGAGTGACATTCTGGTTATCTTAATTGTCTGTTTCCCCTCTGCTAAGAAGCTCCATGAGGGAAAGGAATGTTTTCTCTCTCGTTCAGCACTGTATCCTCAGTGCCCAAAACAGTGCCTGAACCTTAGCAGCTGCCTGGTTGAACAAATGCACCTTTTACTTCTTGCCCTCTGATTCCTCAGCAAGAAGAGCCTATGAAAGGTCTCCCTCATCAGCCCATCACTTAGCCAGACATTCCTCCTGGTTAGTTTCTTGCCTTTATTCTTCTCTGCTGGGAGAGATGATGTAGCAGATGAAGACTCTCCACCTATAACTCTGTCATGCCACATTGAGATTTTTAGAATGCCCCTCTCCACCTGGCCATATACACATTAAATGCTGTTTTCTTCAAGCAGTGAGACAAAGCTGAGAGATGAAAGGTTTGAAGATTGGTCCTTTTAAGTCTTTGGGCTGTCACATGCCCCGTTGGGAGCAGTATGTCATCACTGTGAACTTCTGTTGGTACTGGTTTCCATACAAAGGGAATACATTCTGATGACTTAAATGAAGTCTTAAATTTATTTGCTGTTTAATGCAAGTTGGTAAAGAGTCTTACTGAGCAGAGCAAACTTGGCAAATGAAAGCACTATTATTGGGACCACAGTTTTTGAGCCTCTGCTGTCAGTGGGAACAGACACTTGAAAAACCCTCTCCACTAAGGCTTAGGAAGAGATGAAAAGATAGGAAAAGGAGCTGAAAAGATGAAAAGACAGGAAAGAAGAGATGAAAAGACAGGAAAAGGAGCTCCATGTGCTATCATGGAGCACAGGGACAAAGTGGCCAAAAAGTGGCAACTGTGCGTTTCTTTCCCTGTTTCCAAAGTATTTAAGGAATAGAAAATGTTACCATCAATTATGTGATTTTTTTTTTTTTTTTGTAAATCGGTTTCCTCCTTCCAAGTGGGGAAGTGTCAGAGAAGCACTGTATTGTTCAAGGATGACAGCCAGGAACTTGTCAGGCTTCAGCACCCGCTGGTGTTGCCCCTCTTCTCTGAGCGTTATGTAGAGTGGACGTGAGGGCTTATTCATGGAGTGTATCAGGAGAGTTGCACTACACTGATTATTTAAGGGAACCATTCTGCTTGTTCAGGAGAGTCTTTCCATTATTTATAATGGCTGGTTTATTGACATTTCTTATTTACTGTTTCTCCTTAACAGTATTCTTCTATTTTCTTCTTTGCTTGACACAGAGCCTTGCTCTGTCACTCAGTCTGGAGTGCAGTGGTGCGATCTCGGCTCACTGCAACCTCTGCCTCCCAGGTTCAAGCGCTTCTCCTGCTTTAGCCTCCTGAGTAGCTGGGATTACAGGTGCATGCCACCACACCCGGCTAATATTTTTATTTTTACTAGAGATGGGGTTTTGCCATATTGGCCAGGCTGGCCTCAAACTTCTGACCTTGTGATCCTCCCACCTTGGCCTCCCAAAGTGCTGGGATTACAGGCGTGAGCCACCTTGCGCGGCCTCTCCTCAACAGTGTTGTAAGAGGTAAAGCAAAGGTATCAGGTAATACTTTATTGTAATGGCGCCTACGATAGAAGAGTTTTGTTTGCTTGCCACTATCTCCACTCTTACGTGAATAGAAATGTTCCCAATTCTTAGTCAGTGTATCAATCAACATTGAATAAATAATACGTAAATTATAAGAATGAATGGGCAGAAAGATGTCACATATCATTTGAGCTATGTTCTCTTAAAGCAATGAAGTAAGTTCTCTTTGGTTAATAATTGACGTTGACTACGTTTTAGCTGCCCATGAAAAATATAGTTGGACTTTTTAAAAAATACAGGATCCTAGGGTCTTGTTTTGTTGCCCAAGCTGGAGTACAGGTATGATCATAGCTCACTGCAGCCGCAAACTCTTGGGCTTAAGCGATCTTCCTGCCTCAGTTCACCACCACTCCTGGCTTTTTTTTTTTTTTTTTTTTTTTGTGGTAGAGACTGAGTCTTGCAATGTTGCCTGGACTGGTCCTGAAATCTTGGCCTCAAGCATCCTCCCACCATGGCCTCCCAAAGTGCTGGGATTACAGGCATGAACTACTGTGCCTGGCTGGAAATTTCTTAATAAAACAAAACTCATTGGTGGTCCAGATATATTTTCAATGCTGTATAAAATAAAAAATTCTATTTTCAGAAGACATTTTCACCTACTGTCAGCTAAAGCCAAGAGTTAAAGAACTACACCTAACATAGTGACTGGCATAAAGTAGATACAGAATAAATATTTGCTGAATGTGTAATTGAATGACTGGAATGAACTTTGAGTAGGAGAAACAGCTGGTCTTACTTGTTTTTTTCCTCCCAAGTCTCTTCTTTCCTTTCTCTTTCCACAGCATGGTTCTTAGGAGTCAGAGTAACAGTGTTTCTGGAGGGAGAATCCATCAAAAGAATATGATATAAGCCAAAAGGGTTATTAGAAGAGAACAGTGTTGATATGAAGGCTAGTTAGTGCTTTGTGAATAACAACCATGCATAAGACAGTGTCTGCCGGTTGCTGGAAGTCCAAGATGATCAGTCTGTGTCCCTGTAGCTAAACATTTGGTTGTTAGTGTGCATGAAATAGATATGACACCAAATTAGAAAGAGGAGAAAGCAGCAGAAGAAAAGCAAAGGTTCTGTGTATAACCAAGACAGTGAGGTTATTTTTAAAAAAAGCCATTCTTACATAGCAGATTTCTAAAGTAAGTTTTCATTTGGTGAAATGACTTTTCATTTGGCTGTAATATTCCTCTGGGATGGCTCTGTGAATTCAATAAAACAAAGCTAAAGAAAAACCTATTCCATTTGAGGGACTGTATAATTAACCATAGAAATTAGTGCCATCCAGTATATTATTACTGAAGAAAAAAGATTAAATAGTGATATGAATAAAAATGGTATCCCTAACTCCCGGGGCTAAAATTATAAGGACTGTCAGTCATTTTGGTGAAGGATCTACTTTATTATTGGCTGAGTTGGGAAAGTACTTTCTATCTTCCTGTTACGTAATAGTCCACAGTTACATGAATAGTGGGATTTTTTTTTTTCCCCCTCAGAAGGGCCTGGTGTGAGGAGCTACAGGAGCAGAACAGGAAGTTATCATTGTGTTTGGTGTATGTTTAAATTGTATTAGAATAATTTTTATTCCTTTTAAACTTTTTTGTTGTTGTTATCTCATGCAACTTTAATATGCCCTGGGCTTGATACAAGACGCCAGGGCAGCTGGTTCTAGTTCTGGGTCTGCCTTTGACTGTTTTGGGCAATTTAATTAATTAATGCATACATATTTATCATGTTTTCCTTCATTGAGTCCTGGGCATACAGAAATGAATAAAACCCACTTCCTTCCCATAAGGAATCAGTTTAGTTGGAGGATCACAGAGATAAGCATAATTATAATACAGTTTAGATAAAGATGTGTATGGACTATTTTGTGACATATAAGGGAAGGAACCCAAACCATCCTTGGCCGGAAGCAATGGGAAAGACTTCCTGGAGGAAGTGATGCCTGAACTAGGTAGAAGTCATGGCCGTGGGGATTAGGGGCTTAGTAGGGTATGGCCGTCAGAGGCAATCAAATAGCCAGGCAGTTAGACCCCAGGTGTGTCGAGAGCACTCACCACTCCAGGAGGCAGCCCTGGACAGGGAGACAGGAAATGAGGCTGCAGGAATAAGAGAGATCACTGGGTCTGTTTCCTTACTTAAAAGTGAAGCTGTATTAATACTAGAAGACTTCTCAGGAACTCACTCATTTTCTGGAAAGCTTTCATATTGCTGCTTGTTGGAGAATGACATGTTAACCTTCGACTCAGCTTTTTAGGACGTTGAGGACTGGTGTTAACGGTCTTGGGTTTGGTAACATTTTGAACAAGGACATTCTAAATTAAGGTTGGTGTGACTTATGTGAGTTGTCAGATTTGTGTATGTTGGTCTTTTTCTCTGTGTCTGTCTGGTTTTTCAGGCCTTCATGCTTTGCCACCCCTTCTTAATAGACTCTTCTGGAATTGATCTCTGCATCCATCTCCTCTGGACGTAAATGTTCATTTCTGTTTTCTCTGATCCTTCCCCAGCTCCCATGCCCCTTGTATGCAGATGCCCAGCAGATCTGGCTGGATTTTCCTGTCCTTTTACATATTCACAGGTACACCTGTGACATTCAAGTATTGTAATTACAGAAATCGGCATTAGCAAGAAATAGGCACATATCAGAAATGGAAGTGAGCACATTCTTCAGATTAAATTACTATAGACAAATCTCTTTATCCATTTTTGTATTTCTTTGGAAGTAGTTAATGAAGGTGTGAGTAGTTCATTCAAGGACAGTGCGTTGGACTCTGTTTTTTAATCTCATCCGCTCCTGCCTGCCCCAATCCCAGAGCTGTCAGGGCAGCCAGAGGGAACCTTGTTTTCAGGATGCTGATGCTGATATATTATTCATGAGGTAGTGGCATTAAATGTGTTAGATGGCTGGCCACCTTTTTTTCCTTTAACAATAACTGCATATTGTTGATTGGTCTTTTTCTTTAGTAGAATAAGAATTACAAAGAGTCTTTGTGGAGGAAGAACCAGTGCTTCAGGTTGAGATATACCTTATATTATTTTTGTTGTTAGGGGCTATATGTAAAATATAGCTGCATATATTTTTTAATAGTTTTGACTTACATTGAAACATTGGTTGCCCAAACAATTATTTCACTTTAACAAATGCTGTATTATTAGTTATTTTGATAATTTACTCCTCCCAGTGGGTGCTAGTCCAGACATTTTTGTGTGTTTCTTAATGGTAATAGGCCTGTCTACTTCATGAAAGAACAATTGTTTCTCTGCATTTAGCTTGAAAGATATTCCTGGAGGAGAGTCCTAGACCACCAGTTTGTAGGGTGTGTGTGTATTTTCTAAGTAAATCAGAAAATACAGGCAATTAAAAGTGAAAACTGTCTTCTCAGTCTCCTTTTCTTCAAGTCTTAACATAAATGACATTTCTTCGAGAGGGCCCCCTAGATCTGGTTGTACCCCTTTTGCCTCCCAGCATCCTGTGTTCTCTTACGATGCCCCTGATGACTTGCGCAGCCTTGGAGTTACATGTGGCCTGCGTGGCAGGACCCAGGTGGTCAGTCTTGTTTATCAGGCTGCCGCCTTCCATTGGCCCACCCTAGGAATGTGGTTGAGGATTCAGTGAGACGGTTTAGGCAAACTCCTCGGAGCAATGGCTGACCAGAGCAAGTAATTAGCAAGTGCCAGCTCTTATTAAAAATTCATCAAGTGTATGCTCTCCACCCAGAAGAGACCAGGCTTACCAGGTTTTCTTTGCAGTTTTATTCATACTTCTTTCTATAATGGTTTATTGCCAAAGGCCTTCAGTAGTAGGTTGAATTAGCCATTTCTATATTTTAGACTAATATGTGTTATATGTATAATTATATGTAAATGCATACATATGTGTGTATTCTCCCTGGCTTTTCACTAAGTGAAAATATATGTATGTTCTCCCTGGCTTTTCACTAAGAAACACAAGGATTTACCACAGTGTCTCTTGGGTACTCAGTGAAGAGAAAGGCATTCACATCGTAGCCAGTGGTTACTGGATGCCCAATGGGACGATGCCAACATGATGACTACTTCTCTGCTCTTTCTTCTCTGAGCCAATTTATTCCAGGAACTTTGTGCTCACTGCAGCTGTGACTATAATTGCAATCAAATCGTAGTTTCTAGTGTCACACTTAGATTTGCCATTTAAAAAAAATAAAGAGTAGAATTCTGTTACTGTCCTTAGCAGGAATTTATTATTGGACAAAGATAATCAAGTGTTTTTAATGATAAATAGCAATTGGTTGTAATATGTAAAAAGTCCACAGTATTTTTAAAGATTTCTAGGGTGTGTGGTGAACTGTTTTTGAATACTGTGGAGAAATAGAAAAGTGAGTTCTTACTAAATTTGCTTTAAAATTATATAAACAACATTTCATTATGAAAATGCAGAGAATATGGGTGAGAAAAATTTTAATAACTACTATTAATTGTACTATTAGCCCCTGGAACAAATTTTGATACACTGTACATATGCAATAAATAATTGCTGAGTGAGAGGATGAATAAATGAACCCATGGCTCTGTAGTGAACACCCTGTAGAAGTAAGGTCACAGCTGTTTACATATGGGAGAAATTAATTAATTAGGTAGACCTTAAAGAGTGTGTGGGCTGGGCACGGTGGCTCATGTCTGTAATCCCAGCAGTTCAGGAGGCTGAGGCGGGCAGATCACCTGAGGTCAGGAGTTGAAGACCAGTCTGGCCAACATGGTGAAACCCCATCTCTCCTAAAATACAAGAATTAGCCAGGCACAGTGGCATCTGCCTGTAGTCCCAGCTACTTGGGAGGCTGAGGCAGGAGAATTGCTTGAATCTGGAAGGCAGAGGTTATAGTGAGCCAGGTTCGTTCCATTGCACTCCAGTCTGGGTGGCAGAGCGAGAATCTGTCTCCAACAGAAAAGACTGTGTGTGCTATCATACTTTTTTTTTTTTTTGAAATAGGGTTTCACTCTGTTGTCCAGGCTGGAGTACCATGGTGCCATCACAGTTCACTGCAGCCTTAACTTCCTGGGCTCAAGTGATCCTCCCACCTCAGCCTCCCAAGTAGCTGGGACTACAGGGGCACACCACCATGCCTGACTTATTTTTGTAGATTTTGTAGAGATGGGATTTCACCTTGTTGTCCAGCCTGGTCTCAAACTTCTGGGCTCAAGTGTTCCTCCTGCATTGGCCCCCCAAAGTGCTGGGATTACAGGCTTGAGCCACAACACCTGGCTTGGCATACCTTTTTTTTGTCAGTGAGTTGTAAATTACATGTAGTGATTTGATTAAGACTGCAATTAATGGAAGCACTAAGAAACACAGTAGGTCATGGTAGCCTGGGGCTCTAATTTATGTCTGGATCATGCTGACACCCCATTGTGTCCAGATGATGTGCTTTGCTTCTAGTGGCCAGCCCAGCCTTGCTTTCTATAATTGTGGTCAGCTTGTGAACTAACAGGTCATAGTTACTCGTTTTCACTGAAATTCTGCAAATAAATATGCAGGTGAGAAATCAGAAAGCCATTTGTATTTTTTGCTAGCAAAAATTATTTGGTAAAAAGTCAATGTGCAAAGTCTTCCAAGCTCCACTGCCCCAGTGCCTGCACCTGGAACTTGACAAGTTGCAGACTGCATGCTGCATCCATGGTGTCCTCTGAGTGTGTGCAGCCTCTCCATCAGGCACACATGCGATAAGCTCGGTATCCACAGCCTCAGCTGCTTTACCTACAGGCTTTGCTCTCTTGACTCAGTGGAGAGGAGTTGGTGGGGAGGAATGCTCCTTTTCCTTCTTCATCTTTATTTATTTTTTTGAAGAGGAGTCTCACTCTGTTGTGAGGCTGGAGTGCAGTGGTGCTCACTGCAACCTCTGCCTCCCAGGTTCAAGTGGTACTTCTGCCTCAGCTTCCCAAGTAGCCAGGACTACAGGTACATGCCGCCATGCCCAGCTAGTTTTTGTATTTTTAGTAGAGACAGGGTTTCACTGTGTTAGCCAGGATGGTTTCCATCTCTTGACCTGGTGATCTGCCTGCCTCATCCTTCCGAAGTGCTGGGATTATAAGCGTGAGACATCGTGCCTGGCCTACCTTCTTTCTTTCAGAGCTTGGTTTTTACTTCTGGCAGTTTTGTTGTTGTTTTTTTTTTTTCCATGTGTACATAGAGTCTCGTGTTGCTTAATGATGAGGATATGTTCTGAGAAATGTGTTAGGCAATTACGTCATTGCTCGAACATCATAGAGTGTACTCACATGAACCTAGGTGGTGTTGCCTGCCACACACCTATAATCCTGTGGTACCACCGTTGTGTATAGGCTGTGTCCTTGACTGTAGTGTCGTTATGTGGCTCGTAACTATACATACCTTTCCTTCTTTCCTGTTTTGATCTACAGTCTCTTCTCATTTCCGTTTTACTCATTCTCTTTGTGAGCCAAAAATCTCCCCTCATTATAGTTGCAAAGCATATGGCTAGTACTGTGACACTTCCCTGTCAAAGGATTTCAGAGCCACGTTGTTTTGAAGCAAAGTGAGACTTGAATGCAGTGTTCTTAGTCCCCAGAGCCCTTGAAAGCTCTATAGACTTGTTCAAATGGCCTTTCTCTCCAACTAAACATGCTTTCCCTAAACAAATTTAAACTAATAATTCTCTAGCTAATAATGGTATATTATTATGAATTAGCAACAAAAGTGTTAAAATCTCATTTTTATTCGGAATGAAATGTATTAAAACAGAAAATTGAGCTAACAGAAGCAAGACATGAAGAAACATCCCGAAGTTTGCTGTTAAATGATCTTATTTGGTATTTTTTCTTCCCAGAAACAGCCCCAACCATGCTTTGCTTCAAGCATCAGGCTTCAAGAGAAGTGAATGTTGCTCATATAAATTCCCATTCGTGTGCTGTTTGGTTTAATGTCTACTGTTGCTAGTAGACTGTGTATTGCAAAGGAACTTATTTCCTAGTATTTTCTGCACTGATCCACATGCATAGTATTTCATTTACATTGTGGGTCATACAGAATTTTGCAAACTAGTTCGAAAACCAACTTCTGTTTCTAACATTGACTCTTCAGGAAAATGCATTCTGAGTTCCAAACAATGATCTTAGAAGTTCAGTTTTGAAACACAGGTCTATTGTATGTTGGGAGCTGCCTACCTTATAAGCCAATGAAGGGTTTTTGCTTTGTATGATATTTAAATATGATCTAAATATGACTATAAGCATTTAGTTTAGCATACCATTAAAAGAAAAGCTTTGTGCTACTTAGCCCGGAGAGGTCTTTGTTTGCTTTGACATCAGCCCATTGTCTTTTAATTGGTGATAGTCTGTGATGAAACTGCCTACTGAGAAATGTTGAATCTTACACAATTTAATGCAGGGAATTTGGTAAAGACCAATTTAAAAAATATTACTTAGGGCCTGGCACAGTGGCTCATGCCTGTAATTCCAGCACTTTGGGAGGTCGAGGCGGGTGGATCATGAGATCAGGAGTTCGAGACCTGCCTGGACAGCATAGTGAAACCTAGTCTCTAGTAAAAATTCAAAAATTAGTCGGGTGCGGTGGCACATGCCTGTAGTCCCAGCTACTCAGGAGGCCCAGCTACCCGGGAGGCTGAAGCAGGAGAATTACTTGAACCTGGGAGGCGGAGGTTGTGCTGAGCTGAGACCACACCATTGCACTCCAGCCTGAGTGACAAAATGAGACTCTGTCTCAAAAAAAAAGAAAAGAAAAAAAAAAAAAAAAAAAAAAAAAAAAATATATATATATATATATATATATATATATATAACTTAGAAGTCCATTGGAAACTTCAGGATTTTCTGTGGCTAAGTCATTTCAATTATGAAAGTATGATTCACTTCTGGAGGAATTTTAAAAATTTCTGGAGGAGTTTTAAAACTTGTTAAAAAGTTTTTTTCAAAATCCTCTTTTTACAGGTATTAGTTTCTGGGAAAAGCTGGAAGACACATTTTCTAGTTAAGAAATAAAGGCAAAGCAGTCATTTTCTAAGAGAATTTTAATTTTATAACCTCCCAGATTAATGTTTGTGTATAAATGTGTATGTCATGGAATGTGACATGAGAAGCATGTCATTTGTCAGGTGCTTATTTTGTTTTTATGACTATTGATTTTATAAATGATCTTCAGTTTGTTGAAGAATGACTAAAACCACATAGTTGTTACTTTCCAGATTTAGTCTTTTGGTTGAAAACAACACATTCAAAGCCAAAGGACTTACAGTGGAATCTTAAGGCATTTGCTAACATAATTCTAATTTGGTATTTTAAAAATTATGTAATATTCCAAGACTAGTGTGCTATGTTTGAATACTCACATCAAAACTCTGTGGTTGCTTTCTATTTTCTACTTGAGAAACTAAATTAAGGCTAGTTAGTGGAATATAATTGAACACTATTTTTATTTTTTGAGAGGAAGTCTTGCTCAGTCTTGCACTGGAGTGCAGTGGTGCTATCTTGGCTCACTGCGCCTTCTGCCTCCCAGGTTCAATCGACTCTCCTACCTCAACCTCCTGAGTAACTGGGATTACAGGTGTGCACCACCACACAGAGCTAATATTTGCATTTTTAGTAGAGACAAGATTTCGTCATTTTGGTCAGGCTGGTCTTGAACGCCTGACCTCAGGTGATCCACCTGCCTCAGCCTCCCACAGTGCTGTGATTAGAGGCATGAGCCACCGCACCCAGCTGAACACTATTTTGATTTCCTTGCTACTTCATCAGGATCTTGCTCTTTTAAACATCATATGAAACCATTAGTATCCGTTTTTACCTGGCAAAATAAGATTTTTTACGTGATCATGGAAAATACTATTCTGAATCTAATGAAGGACTTCCGTGCCAGTCAACATATTACTGTTTTTACAAAGTAAGAGTCTGTGAGTTGGAAACGTGGGCATTTTTTTCTTTCCATGTTATTTGGTATAGTTATTGATATTAATTGGAAAGTAATTGTTACTAAGCAAGTAATGAATAGATTGACCTGCCCTTTTCACATGTGCCTCATAGGATGGCATTGGCCAATGATTAACCTTCTTGCAGAGATGCAGATGTTGGTTGTTCTGATGCTGTGTTGGCATATTACTCCTATTAGCATAGGACTGTTAAAAAGTTTTTACAAATGTAATGGGAAAATGTATGTTTGGGGAGCAAAGATGTTGTAGGGCTTATCAGATGCACGTGACTACTTGGAGAGCCCTGTTTCAGATGAGGCCTGCAGGAAAAAAAATGCTGGTGCCGGAAACTGTAGGAGAACTTGAGAAGAACCGCAGTTGGGGTTTGTGCAGGCTGAAGAAAGCATTTGATGACAAGCCAGCTGCAGGATGTTGACACAGGGGCTGTGTTCGCCTGGGTGTTTAGAATTGCCTTCTGAGTAGAATTTTAGAGCTGTTCCGTGGTTCTCTTTAAGTATTTGATTATATATTTTTGGATCAATAATTTTTCAAAACAGGCTTCCTAAATTAATGCCTTCCTGCTGCATAAAAAGCTATTCTTTTAAATTGGGGAAAGATCATTGAAAGGTTATGGTTTCTACTGTGACTTTTATATGAAGGTATGTTTTTCTTCCCCTGTAGTTTAGATGGCCAACATAAAAACTGACTGTTAATCAGCTAGTTATACAATATACGTTAAAGTCATTGTAGCTCAACATTTCTCAGATGCTTATTTTGAAATTCATGGTGGAAGAATTTGTGTAATGTATTCTTTTCTGTGTTTTCCTATGTAATATTAATTGGTAAAAGCATTATTGGGAAACAGGGAGAGTGATGAAAGCATGGAAACTTACTGGAGTTTGGGGAGAATAATTAGAATGTGTTGTACCAGATTTTTTTCCTCAAGATAGGTGGCAAGGCAGCCTTTCCTTGGTCAAGTTTATTAGAAACCTATCTCAGATGTTGTAGAGAATGTTTTATGTTTATATAGCATTCCTGGAAAGCCATCTGAAAATAGTTACCAAATTAAAAATACATATGGCCTTAGATCTCACAGTCTCAATTCTGATAATCTATCCCATAGAACTAAAAGCACTGGTTAGTAAAATTGCCTGTGTGTATATGTATATGTGTATATGTGTGTGTGTGTGTATATATATGCCTATATATATAAATATATTTATTGCTTCATTGTGTATTGCATCTAAACATTGGAAACAGGCCAGGTGTGGTGGTCTCACATATGTAATCCCAGCCTTTGGGAGGCCAAGGTGGGAGGATTGCTTGAGACCATTAAGACCAGTGTGGGCAACATAGTGAGATCCCACTACTTTTTTCAATTTAAAAAAAAAAAGACCAGGTGTGATGGTGCACCCCTCTTGTTTCAAGTAGTGGGAGGCTGAGGCAGGAAGTTCTCTTGAGCCCAGAAGGTTGAGGCTGCAGTGAGCCATGATGGCGCCACTGTACTCCAGCACAGGTGACGACAGCACAGGTTTCAAAAGAAACTCTGGAAACAAAACTCTGACCTTCAGTAGTGGAACAGCTAGATAAATTACAGTGCATTCACTTTCTGCTGCAATGTAATTAAAAGTGAGCTAGACCAGTTGTGTAAGAGGGATCTGTATGATGTAACTTAGGAAAAGGCCAGTTTAGAGAAATATTTGTAATAAGATTTCATAGTTTTAAAACATAAGGCATTTCTGTTGTTGCTTTTGTCCTCACACATACCAACCAAGCTGTCCACCTTGGCTTGTGAAGATTCGAAAGTCACAGGATGATTAGAAGGCAAAAGTAAAGTGATGGAGACAGGTATCATAGAGCCAGTTTTCCGTTTATGTATGTGTATTTGTGTTTGTATATGAATGTATTAAATATATGCATCAAGATATGTCTACAAAAATCAAAATGTTAATGGTGGTTATCTTGGGTATTGGTATTATAGTGCTGTTAGGGTTTTTTCCTTGATTTTTTCTCTATTTGAATTTTTTCAAGCACCCTATGTTTATGTAATGTGAAAGGAGAATAAAACTTTTCATGCAGTGGGGGACAAAAGCACAGTGATGTCCAGTTTTCCATTTCGTGTTGTCAGTATTCTAATATAAACCTCAAAGTTTTAGTGAAATCTGCTAATTCACCCAAATAGAGTTCATAGTTTCAAATGTAATATATTTTAAGATCTAGAAGATATTTCTGGCTCTGTGGTAGTAATTCATACTGAAAGCATATAGCTAAATGTTTCTTTTGTGTTGAAACTCTAAGACACTGTTTACTATCATTAAAAAATGTTTTGGATTGTAGAATTTTTGTTTAAAAGTACATAAGTACCAAATAGAAAACAAAGAACTTAAAGACTAATAGATTGAACCACATAACAGTGAAAACTTCTCAAAAGACAGTAAATGGAGAAAAATTGGGAAGCATAAAGGCATACTATTTGTGTGTGTGATCAACAAGAAAAATTATGTAGAAAATGGAATTTAAAAAACAAGAAAACCCACAGATAAAAAATAGCTAAGAAACATGAAAATATGTTCAGCCACAGTAGTCATCCATATAAATTAAAACAACACAACATTGCTGATGAGAATATAATTTAATAGTCTTTCTGAACAGTGGTTTGGGGGGTGTGTGTGTATGTACGTAAATGAAGAGAGAGAGAGTGATCCTTAAATAGGGATACCCCTGAACCTAGTAATTCTACTTCTAGGAATTTGTTATGATTTAGGTAATTAGGAACATCTTTTTTGAAGAATGCGTATACAGTGATATTTATCATGCAACTGTTTATAATGGCCAAAATGAGGGGGAAACTGTAAATACACAACAGTGAGATTAAATTGGTATAGTTACACTATTGAGTCCTGTGTTCTAACAAATCATGTGATTGTGTATTTATGTGGAATATTAATGAATTAATTTGCAAATAATATGTATAGTATGCTTTCCACTTCTCTAAAAAATATTTATAGAGCATTGTATAGAAAAACGTCTAGAAGAATACATATCAAAACATTTATAGTGACTGTCCCTGGATGATGGTCAGCGATTTTTATTTTCTTCCTATTCTTTTAGCATTCTGATATAAACCCCAAACTTTTAATGAAATATACTGCCTACATACATTTCTCAGTTTACAAATATAATATATAATTTGTTCTTTCTACAGTGAACAACATGTGTTACTTTTATAATTAGAAAAAAATTGAATTGGCTTTGTTCATTTGAGATATTAAGAAAAAGCCAAAACCACATGGAAATTATACACAAAGGATTTCTCCAAAGTTAAAGAGGAAGAGGAGGATCGAGGTAGTGAACATTTATTATGCATTAATTGTAGGCCAGTTCTTTACATACATTGTTTCAGCTAAGCCTTGATTTACTACTTTAGCAAATATATATCGGACACCTCTTCCTATGTTACAGTCACAACAAAGAGTCCTTTTTGCAGAAAAAGAAATAGTCTCAGAGACATGACCTTTGAGATCACACAGCTAGTTAAGTGGAAAGTCAAGAATTTAAATGCAGCTGGAATTGTCAGGATCCTCTCAATTTACTGTTGACACAAAGCTCAAATGACTCATGTACCAGAGGTCACCATACTGTCACTAGAAGTGGCAGAACCCATAAGAATGTGCATCTAATTCCAGATTTTTAGATTCATCAGTTGCCTCCTCTCTCCTCACCCTGGGGCAACATACACCAGACTTTGTAGAACTGCTTGGGGGCTGCATTGCTGCATTATCCTATGCAGATGTGTGCATTTCTCTCTAAGCCCAGGCTTGCAGTTTTTTAGTTTCCCCTAGGTTGGCCAGGTGGTCACTTTTTATGGGAAGGGACAATTTGTATCATAGTCTTTGGGTTTCCCCATCATTGCAGCGGGGAGAGTTTTAGTTAATTCCTCACCCCTGTGGTATCTCTAGATATACTTTGCTGGTATGATTTCTCCGTTTTCTGGTGAGTACCCATGAATTTTTTAAGCATTCAAATGGTCATCAGGCTAAAAGTTTTTTTTACATTACTTGACTTCACAACTCAGCAAATAAGCTTTTAAGCTAGCTCAAGAGTGTCTTTTTCTCCCAGATAAATAATGATATACCCTGCATATTAAAGGGCAGAGCTGAACACTGAAGGCAAGAACCCTTAATTATGTGCAAAATGTTTTCAATCAAATCAATTGGCATGTGCACAAATATCAAATTGAGGTTGGCCTTTGGAAACCTCACAGCACATTTCAGAAATCTGCATTCAGCAGAATCTCCCTGAAATGTTAAACCCAAACCAGAGAGAAAACTCTTGTGATCTTACAAAAGGTTCTTGATTCTTTGAATTGTATTTGGGATAAGGGAAAAGAAGAGGAGTTGGGATGTGGGAAGATAAATGTAAGTGATGGAAGAATGCAGTCTGGTACAAGAATGGGGAAGCCTAGATTAAACAATTGACATTTGTAAAAATGAAAATGAAATGGAACAGCAGCGTACAGAATCTGGCTAATAAGTGATGCAAAATGCAATATCAAAGATAGACAGCTTTTCCCCTCTGCTGCCTGCAGTATAAATGGTGGGTACATTTTTGTTTTCTCTTGTCATTCATTCATTGCACCCAGCTTTTTGGAGTTGGATTTATAATAAATGATCAAGGATGTTGTTTTGACTGGTTAAGGAATTTTAATTTCACAACTTGTGAGATTCATTTTGGGATCCCACTAAATTTTACCGAATTCCTTTCATGTCACAGTCTTGCTCCTCATGTTTTGTCTCTGCTTTCCTACTGACACTTGTTTTCTCATTTTCACCATCTTCTCTCTGGTCCTTCATCCTAGAATCTGCATCCAGTCTTTGTAACTTCCTGATCAGAAACCATGAAAACAGTATATTCATTTACCAATTGATTCATCCAAACAGTGTTTTGGTACGAACTATATACCAAGTATCAGGGGAATAAAGAGCAATGAGAAGCAAGTTCCTTGCTCTCAGGGAGCTTACAGTTTAATTTAAAAGTGTTCTCCTATTTAAGGCCAGCAAGTGGCTCACACCTGTAATCCCAGCACTTTGGGAGGCTGAGGCAGGAGAATAGTTTGAGGACCGGAATTTGGGACTAGCCTGGGCAACAAAGTGAGACGCTGTCTCGACAAAAAAAAAAAAAAAAAAAAAAAAAAAAAATTTAACTTAGCCCAGCACAGTGATGCGTGCCTGTGGTCTCAGAAGACTGAGGCAGAGGGATTGCTTGAGCCCAGGAGTTCAAGGCTGCAGTCAGCTATGACTGTACCATTGTACTCCCACCTGAGTGACAGAGCAAGACCCCATCTCTTTAGGGAAAAAAAACAGAAGCAGCAGCCGCATTCTTGCAGATAGGGTTACCCTAATCCGTACAAGTCGGAATCAAAAACAAGATGAAGTTGGAGGATAAATACATTTATTTCATGGAAAAACTCCATCAGATAAATTTTTAGGCACTTGGAGTTAACACTGATTTTTGTAACATTGTGAATACATAGTCTAAGTTAAAACATTTGACTCTTTAACAATGTGGATTAACTGAAGTGGTGTTCACTTTTTAAAAATCAGCTTCATACTTAGAACCATTTTTGTTTCACAGCAAAACTGAGTGGAAAGTATGGAGAGGTTCTGTATAAACCACTGTTCACACACACAAACTCCCTCCTGTTGTTTTCCCGCACCAGAGTGGCTTGTTTGTTACAGCTGATTGACACGCCATTGTCCCCAAGTCCATAATCGACCTTAGGGTTTGCTCTTGGTATTTTATGTTCTACAGGTTTTGACAAATGTATAATGACAGGTATCCACCATTGTAGTCTCATATACACATTTTTTTTTCTTGCTTTAAATTACTATACATTTTCTTGAGTTCTAGTACAGTTTATTGAATTACTGATGTCAGGAGTTAGGAGGGTGTACAGATTATTGAAGAAAATGTAAGGAAAGGCTGCATTTGAAATTAAGGTTAGGTTCTTGGAAAATGTTAGCAAGCTGAATCAAGGCGTAAATCTCTTACCTTTCAGGAAAACATTGCATCTTTTGTGCAAAGTGAGATAGGGCTGTGCTTGGTATTTGTAAAGTGGGATCCTGTGAGTCATAAAGCACACAGATCACCTAGATTCTTTAATCTTTCCTGCCTGCCTTTCAGAAAAGTTCAGGATTCAGTAAACATTTATTTTTATTTATTTTTAGTTTTTGAGACAGAGTGTTGCTCTGTCACCCAGGCTGGAGTGTAGTGGCAGGATCTCAGCTCACTGCAACCTCCGACTCCCAGGTTCAGGCAGTTCTCCTGCCTCAGCCTCCCAAGTAGCTGGGATTACAGGTGCACACCATCACACCTGGTTAATTTTTTATAATTTAGTAGAGAGGGGGTTTCACCATGTTGCCCAGGCTGGTCTGGAGCTCCTGAGCTCAGGCAGTCCAGCCGCTTTAGCCTTCCAAAGGGCTAGGATTACAGGCATGAGCAACTATGCCCAGCCTTAGTAGGCATTTATAAACACCGATTATGCACCAGGCATGGTAGCAAGGAGTAGGTGCTTGGGATATAGGGAAAGTGAGACAGCTTCCATGTCTATCAGGGGCCCACATCTATCAAGCAAGGGAGAAAGTCTTGGAAACAGTCATCAATCTGTGTGGTGGGGGGAGTTAAAGACACAATGTCTGTACCTTTCAGCCAGGTGGGACCCAGAGCTCTGCTTCACAGACAAGTGATAAATGACATTTAAGCTAAACTGAAGATAGCCATCCCTGCCTCAGTCTGAAAACAGCCCTAGAAGAGATCCCTAATAGACCTGCCCTTTAGACTATTAAATCAAAGCCTCTTTTTTTTTTTTTTTTTTTTTTTTTGAGGTGCAGTCTTGATCTGTTACCCAGACTGGAGTGTACTGGTGCAATTTCAGCTCACTACAACCTCTGCCTCCCAGGTTTAAGGAATTTTCCTGCCTCAGCCTCCTGAGTAGCTGGGATTATGGGTGCCCGCCACCACACCCAGATAATTTTTTTTATTTTTAGTAGAGATGGGATTTTGCCATGTTGGCCAGGCTGCTCTTGAACTCCTGACCTCAGATGATCGGCCCGCCTTGGCCTCCCAAAGTGCTGGGATGAGGCATAAGCCACTGCACCCAGCCAAATCAAAGCCTTTTGTCTGTAGTTCTCATGGTGCTTGAAACCTCTGTGACCAAAAACACATATATTATGAATATATTGGGTGGTATGTGCATAGGAAAAGAAAAACTCGTTGAAGGACTGGGTAAAGCTAGTTTTTTCCTGTGGAATCCAAATATTAGAGCCAGAAGGATCCAGGGCCCATTCAGTCCAACCTCTTCACGTTAGGCAGAGGGACCTGAGGCCAGAGGGTTGGTGGTTTGACAAACCCAGGTTACCACCAATCCCAGCCTCAAGCCAGGGCAGGCCCAAATTTCTTGGATTCTGGTAGGGGGGCGGGGTACTTTCCACAGCCTTGAGCTGCCCCAACGGGCCTGGAAATTTGCTTAAGAACATTATGGAGCCCTTATCGAAAAGATGTGAAAAGCTCCAGGCTTTATCATCATCTAATATGGGATTCAGTATGACCATGTCACTTTGGGTGAGTTATTTAACTTTTCTAAAGTTATTTTTCTTTTCAACAAAATGGAGACAAATTTTATATCCACCAGTGGAATTGCTCTGCAGACTTTTTGAGATCCTATATGTAAAATGCCTGTGACATTCCCGGGCTTAGGATGACTGCTAGAGAGAAGTTCTCATTCTCATTCCTGTGGCATCTTTTGCTACATAGCAACCATGCGATTCCAATGGATTGGTGAAATGGAGGAGATTTGGTAAAGATCCTGTCTAAGCAGCTTATCCTTTACATTTTTTTAAAAAGCAGGTATAGAATATCATCTAATTGCCGTTCTTGAATCCAGTGTCTCCCTATTTTGAATGTTTGGTAGTTTAAGCTATTATCCTTCCTGCTTTACTTTTTAATTTATTTGTATCAGTTTAACAGGTAGTGTTTTTTTTTAAGTTCTCATAATCGTACAGGTGTATGAAACATTAATATACTGTGGTCCCTTTCTCCAGCAACAGTGTTAGAGATGGTGTTATTTTGCAAAGTATTTCAATTCTTTCCAGTAATAACCTTGCTTGTTATCCAAGTATTTCTTCCATTTCCGTTGAGGTCACATTCAACACTTTTAGTTGCCTTTTGTAACTGTTAAAGTTTTCTAGTGTTTTTCCAAAATGGTTTGTATTGTGGCATGACATTTTGATGCCACATATTCAAAGTAGAGCAAACCTTCAAATGTCTAATTCTGAAAAGATCAACAAAGGAAGTTTTTAGAAAACATTTTCCCTGTGGGGTGAGTAAAGTATTTCTGCATTTTATTCATAGCTGATTGCTTAGGGAAAAAAAATTACACGTTTCTTTTCCTGTCTGTCCTTCTGGCGCCACGTTTCTGTAGTAGTGATCTCAGTAGGGGTTCTAGCCCGAAAAAAATAGGTCCCACTTTCTACATCCAGCTAAAACATGATTTCATAATAGCATTAGTTTGTATCCAGAAAAAAGAAACTTCTAGGTTTAAAATTTAGCACGGTTGCACCCATATTAAAAAGTTGATGGTGTTTAATAACAGTATTCTTTTCTACTCTCTCTCATTCCATGCCTGGGCAAAATGGGTTTTAGTTTTTCAAGTGGGCAGGCCAGCTATACTTTGTGCCTTTCCAAGGACACATTTCCAAAATTCAAGCTATGACAAAAGGTCTTCTATTTGGTGGAGCATATTCTTTCAGAAGACGTTTATATCAAGGCTAAAGACTCTTACGTTTACCAATGTAGAATCTAAATTGGTTTTAGCCGATTTTTTTCTTGTCAAAGCAGTCTGTCTTTGCTTTCGAATAGGGAGATGAAAGGCATCCTTTGGAGATCCTCCCCGTGCCGAGAAAAGTCTGAAATTGCTCTAGGAAGAATTGTTACCGACCCACAGGAGTCAACAATAAAGTTGAAGAAGTTCCTTGAAAAGACAAATATTAATCGCTTCAAATATGGAGTCTTTTTTGTTAAGGACTCATGGAAGTCCGGTGCTTTGTTCCTAAACATCATTCACTGGCTTAAGTGCTTTGGGATTATTCCCAGCTGTCCCCATGGATGTCTGGAGGTGAAGGCATCCTGTTGCAGAGGAAAGAAGTACTGCATTGCCAACAAAGTTGTCTCTACCAGCTGTCTGTGGTGTGGTTGGTGCTTCTGAGAATGTTTTGTTCCACTTGAAGGCCTGAGTTCTACAAAGTGAGACAGATGTGTGATGTGTCAATCACAGTATTAGATGCTGGGGCAGATACAAAGCAAAATAAAATATGGCCCTAGAACCAAAGGGTATACATTAAATGCTGAACACTGCTCTTGGCCCTGTTGAGAACCAGGAGAGGCTTCTTCAAGCTTAGGAAGTTTAGAAGCTAATTGGCAAATCATTTAGGACTCTATTTTTAAAGTCAGTTTTGAAAGTGACATAAAATAACTCAAACTGACTGGATCAGAAAAATAACTTAATATGTAAAAAAAAAATTCCAGTTGTAATTCTACCTGGAGTCTGATATAGTTTACCATGGCCTGGCTCTTTCTTTTTTCTTTCCTTTTTTTTTTTTTTTTTTTTCCCCGAGATGGAGTCTCCCTCTTGTCACCCAGGCTGGATTGCAGTGGCACAATCTTGGCTCAGTGCAACCTCTGCCTTCCGGGTTCAAGCTATTGTCCTGCCTCAACCCCCTGGGTAGCTGGTATTACAGGCACCCGCCAGCACGCCCAGCTAATTTTTGTACTTTTAGTAGAGATGGGGTTTCGTCATGTTGGCCAGGATGGTCTCAAACTCCTGACCTCAGGTGATCCACCCGCCTCGGCCTCCCAAAGTGCTGGGATTACGAGGGTGAGCCACCGCACCTTTATTTGTACCCTTGTAGCAGCAAGATGGTCTCAGCAGCTCCAGCCTTAGTGTTCACCACTGAATCCAGCAAGACAGTGTCTCTTCCCTTAACAGTGGAATAAAAGTCTTAGGCCTAACTGTCTCTGCCCCAAATTGGGTCATGTGTCAGTCCCTGAAGCAGTTGCCGTGTCCAGGAAAATGGAAAGTGCTTATTTTGGGGGCACAGTTCCTGTTT
This sequence comes from Callithrix jacchus, assembly GCF_049354715.1. NCBI lineage: Eukaryota > Metazoa > Chordata > Mammalia > Primates > Cebidae > Callithrix > Callithrix jacchus. The sequence continues at coordinate 23,162,042 of NC_133508.1, read as the reverse complement.
CCCACTTCTGTGGCGGGACTGGGAGTCTGATAGGGGCTGGTGCCCCAGGTGGGAACATGGGACACTAACCAGAAGGAGCAGAGTAGATGTGGAGGAGTGGGCACAGCCGGTGTCCCTCACACGGAGACAGAACTCATCCACAAGGAAACAATAACACGACATGAAACACTTAGGAGCAATTCTGTTATTTCATTAAATGTGCCACAGGAGTTGTGAGGACGGCAGCAAGGTCTGGGGTTGTTGAGGCATTAATGCTCTGTAGAGCAGATCAGTATGAACTTCACCCTTAAGGGTTGGTGGATTCTTGGTTTGACTCCCCCAAAATGCTAATGAGAGAATGCCTGGAGTCAAAATTGATGCCCACTCTAGCCCTTTGTGCCCCTCCAGTGGAATGATGCAACACCACACAACACACCCAGCCCTCAAGGCTGACACAGGAACCCAGAAATCTGCGCTTGCACAAATCATGGATGTGCTATAAAGCCAGGGCATGCTTCAGCAGCAGCCAATAAGTAAGTGAATTATGGTATAGATGCCGGTGGGAATATTTTCTGGCCATCCAGCCATGTTTACATTGTAATACGTAGTTGTTGAGCACCTATTCATTAAAATATTTGGAAGAATTTTTAAATGAGAAAAGCTGAGCTGCAGAATTGTTTACAGGATGAGTTCGGCCATCTGGAAATGACTTAGAACACAAAAGCCTAGAAGGAAATACATCAGAAAGATATGTGGTTGTTTCTGTTCTTTATGCTTACCTGTAATTTTAGGACAAATGAAAAAGCGCACAGCTGTGAACTGGCTAAATCAAGAGGTAGCATTTGAAACATGGGGCATCAGGCTTGTGCAGAGAAGAAACAAATTACCACGGCTCTGGAAGGTGGGGCAGAATTCACAGTGGCCTCCACCTCCTGACGATGGCTCCGGTGCTGAAGATCTCATCTCCTGCACCGCTGCATAGACAGGCATCAGTGCGTGTTACACTGGGTTAAGAGCTTCAGCTTTTCTGAAGAATCTTCAGACCTCTGCCTCTGCCTTAGAGATGGTATTTTACAAAATGTTTCAATTGGGTCAAATTGTTACTTTTCCACCTGCGGGTATCCCAGGGCTTATATCAATTTACCCTTTGTACTGCTCTCCGCCCCACTTTGAGGCAGCATTTCCTTTTTAAATTTTTTTCTTATTTTTTAATTTTCTTTTTTTAGAGACAGAGTCTCACTTTGTTGCCCAGGCTTGTTTCAAACTCCTGGCCCCAAGTGGTCCTCCTCCCTTGCCTTCAAACATACTAGGTTTATAGGCATGTGCCACTCTCTTGGTGTCCCGTTTTTTCAGTCCGCTCATTTCTGTCCCTTGCATTTTCCTTGGGTAAAGCCCCAAGCCCACTTTTGCTATACCCTTCCTCTTTGATTTGCTTTAATTTGAGCTTTCACAGGTCAAACCTTTCATGGGTTTTAAAGCAGTCTCCCACGTCTCATTTGCTACCTTGTGATTTAGCTGGATGATGCCATCATTCCTATTAAAATGTGTGAGGCAAGGGCTCAGAGGCATTAACTTGACCAGAATTAACCCGGGTTCCCTAACCCCAGCTCGAAGTACTTCTCCACAGTGACCAGCAACAGGACCAGACCCTTCCTTAGGAATGGACGTTTGACTACCCACAAATCACTTTAAAACTCACGTGTACTCAACTCACTCCTTTTAAAGAAAAGATTGAAATGTAAGGCTGTGTAAGATTTGTTTTAAACTGTACAGTGTCTTTTTTTGTATAGTTAACACACTACCGGATGTGTCTTAAGGTAGCCCTGTCATGGTGGTATTTTCAGTAGCCACTGACCTTGCCTGGTGTACAGTATGGGGGTTGTAAATTGGCATGGAAATTTAAAGCCGGTTCTTGTTGGTGCACAGCAAAAATTAGTATCTATGGGGATGGTAATTTTTTCATCTTCAGTTGTCTCTCTGCAGCTTATACGAAATAATTGTTCTGTTAACTGCATACCACTGTATAATTTCAAAAAAAAAAAGGTTGCAGCTGTTTTGTTATTTGTTGGAAGCAACATTCTGAATGCTTCTAAGTAAATACAGTGGGTTTTTTTGTTTTGTTTTGTTTTGTTTTGAGACGGAGTTTCGCTCTTGTTACCCAGGCTGGAGTGCAATGGCGCGATCTCAGCTCACTGCAACCTCTGCCTTCTGGGTTCAAGCAATTCTCCTGCCTCAGCCTCCTGAGTAGCTGGGATTACAGGCACGCGCCACCATACCCAGCTAATTTTTTGTATTCTTAGTAGAGACCGGGTTTCGCCATGTTGACCAGGATGGTCTCGATCTCTTGACCTTGTGATCCACCTGCCTCGGCCTCCCAAAGTGCTGGGATTACAGGCGTGAGCCACCACGCCCGGCCCGTAAATACAGTTTTTTTTTTTTTAATTAAAAACAAAAACAACAAAAAACCACACAACTCACCTGTCTCTGGAGACATTGTCAGAGACAGCTTCCTTAACACTGTTGGGTCTTGTTAACCCCTTTCCCTCCTGTTGCCTTTTTGATTCTGAAAGCTTAGCCCAGGTTAAGAACACCTTTCACATATGTTGTTATTAAGATTCTCCAATTTTAGTTTTTTGTATTTATGCTTTGGGTCATTTACCTACTCTAAGTATCTATTTTTACACATCTTTTTTTTTCTTCGCACATGGCAAATTCTTGGAAGGTGAGAGCTGTGTTTTCCATTTCCTTAGTGGGTTTTTCTGCTAGGGGGAAGTTTAATCAGAGTGAGTATCCAGCTGACCTTGAGGAAATAAAATAATTCAACCTTGAAGAACATTTTCATAGCGTTTTAAAAAATAATAATGAGATTAAATTTTCCTGAAAAATTCGCGGAAACATCTGTTTTTCAAAATTAAGTTGGAAATATTAATGGCCTTGGGCATCTGTGGCCAGCAAAGCCATTTCCATTCCAGAACCCCTTGCTGCAGGGTTTCCTTTCGTCCGTTTATTAAATGTAAGCCTTGTAGCAAAGAGGGACACTGCTACATTTGCCAAAAAGCCACTGTTTACAAAACGTGCGGGTACTTCAGAGACAGCAGCTGTTTCCTCTCGGCATTAACACCGATCTGCAGATTGCCAGTTGTTCAGAATACAGACCTTTCCCAAATCTCTGCTGACTTTATGATGGAGTCTCATTCTGTCACCCAGGCAGGAGTGCAGTGGTGCGATCTCAGCTCACAGCATCCTTTGCCTTCTGGATTCAAGCAATTCTCCTGCCTCAGCTTCCGAGTAGCTGGGATTACAGTAGATACGGGATTTCGCCATGTTGGCCGGGCTGGTCTCGAACTCTTGGTCTCAAGTGATTCACCCACTTTAGCCTCTCAAAGTGCTTGGATTACAGGCATGAGGCACTATGCCAGGCCCCAAATCTCCACTAACTTTAGGTGTGTTGGACGGACCTAGCAATTACCGATATCCCAAAGCACCAGGGCCTGCCTCCTCCCTATTGTCTGCCTCCTGGGCCTTCCCAGTGTGCGTCTGCTGAATTGAATCATTAAGAGAAAGATTAAGATGGGTAGAAGGTGAGCCTGTTGTTGATGACAGTTCACTTTCCCCAGTGAAACTGTCAGGAAGACAAAGGGATGTAGAAGTTTCAGAGTAAGGGACCCAGGGTCTTAAGGGATCCTGCAGTGTAACACTGGGTAGAAAGAGGAGGAGGAGAGGGAAGGAAGTGGCCTGGCTTGGCTGTCTTGTGCTGTTTTCATTTCCTTACCTCCCACACACTATCCCCCTATCTGAGGCAAGAGGGGAGGAGTTTTTCGCTTTTCCATATATTCTTTATCTGTTCTCTGGAACTATTTTTCTTAAAGTTGTCTTTGGTGGAGTGGCTCTTAGAGTACAATATGAGTCATACCCCCATGGACGTTCCTTTCTCATAAACACTTCTTTTTTTTTGAGACACTCTGTTGTCCAGGCTGGAATGCAGTGGCACCATCATAGCTCACTGCAAACTCAACCTCCTGGGCTCAAGCCCTTCTCCCTCCTCAGCCTCCTGCATAGCTGGGACTGTTAGGTGTGTATCACCACTCCCAGCTTATTTTTGTGTTTTTCTTTTTTTTTTTTTTTTGTAGAGATGGGGGTCTCGCTATGTTGCTCAGGCTGGTCTTGAACTCCTGGGCTCAAGTGGTCCTCCAGCCTCAGCCTCCCAAAGCTGTGGGCTTACAGGTGTGAGCCACTGTGACGAACCCCTCATAAATATTTGAAGCAGCATTGAATCAGAGCAATGAGCGGCGTTTTCATTTGGGAATTCATTGTGTATTTTTCATTGAGAACATATTTTTTTTAACTTGTTTATATAACCTGAGTTGCAAGATGAATTTATCACACAGTGATACACTTTAAATTTTTGGTTTTAATATGCATTTGCATTTTTTAAAAGCAAATGTTACTTTTAGCTTGTGAAATAATATTCTAGATAATTATCACAGGTACTTAAACTTTGTTTTCAGTTATGTCTTAGATTTATTATAACCACAGTGTTGATTACTATGAAGACATTGCTTTGCCAAGGGAGATGTCTCTCAAAATTCAGTGGTTTATTATCAGGCAATCGCTAAAGTAGATAGTTAAAAATTGAGGCCAGGTGTGGTGGCTCACACTTGTAATCCCAGCACTTGGAGAGGCTGAGGCAGGCGGATCACTTGACAGGAGTTAGACACCAGACTGGGCAACATGGTGAAACCCCATCTCTACTAAAATACAAAAATATTAGCCAGGTATGATGGTGCACACCTGTAGTCCCAGCTACTTGGGATACTGAGGCAGGAGAATCACTTGGCTTGAACCCAGAGATGGAGGTTGCAGTGAGCCAAAACCATGCCACTCCACTCCATCCTGGTGCCAGAGCAAGAGTCTGTCTCAAAAAAATTTTTTTCTTGTTATTTCATGAAAATTAATTAGTGATTATTCAACTAATAAATTTGAATAAATTCAAGTTTTTTCAGTTATTTCATGAAAATTAATTCGTGGTTATTAAGAAATTGAGCACTGTATCAGCTATAGGGTTCAGTTATGTAATACAGAATCTACAGGAGCTGATTTAGATAGTAGGGCATTAAATGTACTAGTGAGTGTTAATAGTGGCTCAGAGTCTCTCTGCAAATGCTGAAAAAGCAGCTCTGGATTGTGCTGGCAGGTTGGGAATCATGATTTTATATCTAGATCACTAGAAGCAAGGAAATCTGAGAAATTAATTTCTAGTTCCCCAGCCAAAGAAGCACAAGAAGTCACACAAGCAGTGAGCAGCCACACATGCATCTGTCCTTGGTACCGTGCCAGCCACTGACCTGCCTCCCAGGCACCAGCACAGACCTCAGTAGTCATGGCCCTGCTCTCACCGGGTCCATTGTTGGGGAGCAGATGTCAGATACATCATACAAATACCAATGATGACAACTGCATGAGGCTAAAAAGGACAGGTCCACAGTGTTTAGAAGTAAATAATAAGGGGACGGAGTCCAAACTGGAGGTGGGGTGGGCACCTAAGAAGTCTCCTAGAGGAAGATGTATCTCAGCTGAGGGCTGACCAGGAGAAGCAGAGTAAGGGAATGAGAGAATTCCAAGCAGAGTTGCTGTATGGGAGGCCCCAGGCTCACTGGGAGGACAGAGGAAAGGCCACAGGGCATAGAGTTGGGGACAGGGTGGATCAGGTAGGGCTTTGAGGTCACCAAAAGGATTTTTCTTAAGAGCAATTAGAAGTCATCTTTTGAGGTCTGGAATAGTGGCAGAGGAGTGCTTTTAAATAATCACAGCTGCCACAATTTGGAGACAGTCTTGAAGGAGGGCTGGAGTGAAAGGTAGGAGACCAGTTAAGGATCTGCTTGTTTGACAGACTCAGTGAGTCCAGATAGCTGGTGGGGCTTAGAGAGTAGGTGGAGAGAAATGGGGGTTCCACTCGGATCCACTCATCCAGCCTCAGGGTGTGGTTTTCTGGCATAATTAACTTTGTGGTAGGAGTGTCTTTTGAGCCCTGTAAGTAGAGATGTTAAGAAAGCCATTGGACATGGAAGTCTGGAGCTCAAAGGGTGGGTGGGAGCTAGAGCTACGTATGTGGGAGCTGTCACCTCCCGATGAGACTTAAAGCCTGGTAGTGAACCAGATAGGCTTGAGAGAGACCACTTGGACAGGTACAAGCAGGCTAGAGCAGGAACGGCCAGCCTGTAGAAAAGGTAGAGGGAAAAAAAATCCAGTAGATTTCCAGAAAGGAGAAACTTTCCATCTAGTGTAGGAAGGAACCTTCTTATGTTTGGAAATAGACCATTTCTAGGAAGTATAGAAGTTGGTTCATGTATCCCATCCTGCTAGCACCTAGGCCATGCCTGGAGAAGTTAATTTAAAACAAAGAATGAGTTCATCTCTGTTGAGATAATTAACTGTCTTGTTATACTACGAGTGACACCTAAATGAGAGAGTGTATATTTAAAGCCAGAAGTCCAGCTTGTTCACAGTATCATAGTAAAATTGAGCTCAAATATGTCATCTTGTTTATAGAGTGCTCTGGTATTTCGTGCTGAACTACATAGGGCAGATATTCCCATTTCCATTTTATAGTTATGAAAACTGAGGCAGCCTGGGCAACATAGCGAAACCCCATCTCTACAAAAATTAGCTGAGTGTGGTGGTGTGCCCCTGTGGTCCCAGCTACTCTGGAGGCTGAGGCTGGAGGATCCCTTGAGCCCCTGAGGTCAAGGTTGCAGTGAGCTATGGTCATGCCATTATAGCCTGGGTGACAAATCGAGACCCGATCTCAGTAAAAACAAAACTGAGGCTAAAAAAGAGTAAGTGATGTAACTATAAAACATTCACACCCCCTTGTAAATTCCTCTGATAGATTATCAGAGCCCTGTTACCTGGGAAGTCCCTAGATTATCAGAGCCCTATCACCTGGGAAGTCCCTATGGGAGTGGCCCACAAGGCAGGCCACTTGTGATTCAGGAATAGCCTAGATGAAATTTGGACACAGACTTAGTTTCATTGGTCAGTTTGTTGAGCTAAATCCCATGGATGGGTTCTGGAGAGAAACACAGTCCCCAAGGAGTTCATGGACTAATGAGGAAGGCAGATAGAACCATGAACTGGTGTTCCTGCCAGTCTCTTGCAGGGATACAGGGGAACTTTTTTACCCAGTGGGAGGGGAGGGTGATATGAATGGCCATAAAGGAAATACAGGAAAAAAGTAGGGCTTGTGTCATTTGCTGAATATTGAATCTAATTAAGCATTTTGCCCAGGGCGGGTCCTTCCACCTGTGTGCACTGTGTAAGTCAGGGAGGAGACAGATGTAGGTGTGGCCGTCTCTCTTACCGAGTTAATCTGTCCCCTTACATAGCTGTGCATCCTGTTCCTGGTCTTGCCAAGGGAACGTGACCCTTCCTTGGAGTGAGCTAAGTCAGGATGTTCAGGTTAACCATAAGCCTGGGTGTGCTAATGCTTTCAGACTTCTTCCTTCCTTTGTGTCTCTAATGTCACCCTCTAGTTACTTGATTAACTCCTGGAGGACAGGGAGCATGTTTTCTTATCTGTTCTTTGGCACTCTGCACTGTGCTGGGTGCCACATGGCACTTAGGTGGAAACAAAATGGCCATTTGACACGCGTATTGGCTCAGGGGTTTTTCTCAACTTTAACGGGAACTCCAGTCATTCAGCCCTTTTATGTGGAAGATGATTCATTTGACAGCCAAGTTAATATTTTAAAAGTGTGAACTTAATAAAGAAGCTTTTTGGTGGCTGGAAAATCTATAGTCAAAAGAGAAAAACAGACATTATAGACCCATCTGATCGTAGAATACAGGAAAATGTTAAATTATTCATAAGTTGCTTGATAACTGGTGAATAAATGTATGATGGAACATTTACAATTTGGCAAAGCCTTCTAGAGAATCCATTAAACAAATGCATGCAACAGCAAGAAGTTTTGGGTAAATTTTTATTCTTATAAATTGGATGATGTGTAGCCAAACTCAAAGTGGAACTAGCAGTGAAAATATTCCAATGCCCAGATTAGCAAATTATTTTTATCGGAGCTTTCTGGCTTTAAAAACTGGTATTTTATGGTTAAATCAGAGGGTTAATTCTTGAAAGTATGATATTGATGTCCTAGAATATGCTTTCTGCCCTCAAGCAAATGGTATGGCTTTGCCCCACGTTCTGATGATCACAAGTATCTCTGAGTTGCTTCCTGTTTCAGAAACCTGTATCCTCTCTAGTCTTTATTGGCCAAATTGATTTCTCAAAGACATTGTGGTCTGGCAAAGCCCTTCTTGCTCATTAAGGTTGGGAGTATGTTTTAAATAGTTTACATTCAATTGTTTCCTTGAAGCCTGTGAAGGAAATGTGCCTATTTCAGACCACAAGAGCAAGAGAATTTTTTAAATGTTTGTGGTTAATCAGTTTTCTGTTTTTCCTGGAGATAAACTGCATAAGAAAAGGTCACATGTTTCAGGGCCTCTCTGCAAAATTAGAGATAGTATGAAAATGACAGGAAGAGTGTTTTCCAGTCCGAGGAAAATACTTGGAAAAGGCAAAATATTCACTGTCTGTAACAAGTGGTTAAAGATTTTCAAAGACATTCATAAAAATTTAAGAGTAACAATGAAAAGAAGCTGTCCCGTGGAAGAAATTTTCTTCAGATTACTTTCCCTCTTCTTTGATACTGTAATAATTGGAGGGCCATTTAATGTCAGCAAATAAAGGATTCACAGAATAACTACTAAGCCGACTTTAGGAACCCTCCCCACACCACCCTTAACTGAATTTTTTGGTTGTCTGAATATTTTCTGTACATATTTTCACTCATTATTTGGCACTTTTTTCCCCCTTTTTACTTAGTATAAGATACAATCTTCGTAGCAAGAAGAAAGAAAACCTCATATTTAAACACACTGAATTGTGTGTTAACTCTGAAAGGACAGAGACTGGAAGGAAGATCAGTCAGGGCTTGAACATTCCAGAAAGGCTTTGAGCAGGAAGGAAACCAAGTCTGAACAGCCTTGAAGAATGGGTAGGCTTAGGAAAGGATTCAGGAAGGTCTTTAGATAACAGAAGTAGAGATCCAGTGGCTGAGATGTTCTCAGTATTTTATTTTTTATCTTCTAAATGCTTTTCTTGGGAGCATAGTTCTTTCTTCTTTTCACACATTGTTTTTCTTTTGTTTTTCACAGCTCTCTGCTTCCAGAGCTAATGGTGAGTTTTCCTGCAACTCACTGGAGATTTTGCTGTGTAAAATCCCAAAGGGTCACTTGCATTTACTTGTTGCCACCAGTAGCCTGTTTTCATTGGGTCATTTACTGTGGTTTAATAAGCCACTTCCTCAGTGGACCTGATGTGCAGAAAGTCCCCACAATCCTGTCGTCTGTGATCTTTGCGGGGTCTTGCCCTTCTTACTTGGAACAAAGATGTGGTAGCTGATTGGGAGGAGAGTTCCGTGTCACCCATCACACCAGTCACTTTGTTTTTCCATGTTGTTGAGTGCAGATTGAGTTACTGTCGTGGCCTGTGTTACTGTTCTCCACATTATGTAGATCCCATGGCTCTGTCCGATGGTGTTTAGGGTGGGATGCCTCTGCCATCACATTCCAGGAGAGCCTGTTTTTCTCCACCTCAGTCTTTTCACTTTCTTATCTGCGTCCCTGCCTCCTCTTCTGTCCCAAAAGCCTTTCACAAAATAGTAACACATTTGCTTTAAGAGAAAGCTTGAAAACACACACACATGCACACACACATTTAGAGTCTAAATACTGAATTATCTGACAAGACTTAGAATTTGATTCTTACCCTGTACCATGCTACCGAAAATGGCACGTGGGCACGTATGCACACGTTTAATAGGCTCCTTAGAATCCATGAAATAACGAGGAGAGTCATAATAATGGTAGTTATGAAGCCTTGCATTTCCTATTCCGTTTTGGCTAGAGAGCAATAAAGCCTCATCGAAAAAGCAGCTTTCCATCTTTCTTTGAAAAAACTTTGTAGGACTTCAGATTTGGATGAATTGTTTGGTTTGGGGGGATGCTTATTAGAAATCCAACTGGGGATGTTGATGAGCAAGAGTTTAGAATTCAGTGGAGAGATTAGGGCTAGAAATGTTTTAAAAAATGAGAGGCATTACACTGCAGATGGTGGGGTGGGCAGGCTGGGTTTTGGGGGATGATAAACCCTCCAAGGGAGGGGGAAGTGGCCAGGAGCCTTCCAAGAGGCAGAGGCATAGGCTTGGTATAATATGATGGTAGGTGCTTCAGAGGGGTGGCCACTTCAGAAAGGAGGGGTCTGGGATTGGTCAGGACAGGGCCCCTTCTCCATCTCCTGGTTCAGTGGTACTTAGGCAGAAGGAAAAATACTTGAGGGGGGCTGCAAGGGAAGTGTGATCCTTGACAGTCAGAATTTGGCTGGCATGAAAAGAAAGGTTCAGTGAGAGGTTTTTTCTAATGAGAAACTGTGACTCTTGGAGAGCCCCAGGGAGGAATTTGGCAGCTTGGGATGGGGAAGGTTCAGGTCAACTGGGTCAGGTTAGCCGATCTTCGGAGCTGAATACAACTGGTGGCTGGTATTCTTGTAACAACTGAATTAAACAGGAATGGAAGGCCTGACAGGATTAATCTGCCTTCCTGAGACAGATCTAAGGGTGAACAAACTTTTTCTGTAAAAAGATAGATAGTGTTTTAGGCACTGTATTTAGACCATATGGTTTCTGTCAATGACTCAAACCTCTGCCATAGCACAAACACAGCCATAAATAATACAGAAATCAATGGGCCTGGCTCTGTTCCAATAAAACTTTATTTACAAAAGCAGCTGGCAGCCAGATTTGCCACAGGAGTTAGTGTGGCAGCCTATAGGCTAGGGAGTTAATAGTTGGTGAGGGAGGGATGAGGAGGTGGGTGGGAAGAATGGGCCTCAGACTTGGAGTTGGGAAAACTGGAGCTCCAGGAGCCAAGTCCTCGGTCTGTGCCCATCCTGATGAGGTATCCATCACCCACAGGGAAAACTAGGCATTTTCACTGCTCTTCCTCAGTGCTGGAGCCTTTTGAAAATTGCTTAATGAAAGAGGGAGGTAATCCCAGGTCTCATATTCAGGAGTGTATGAGCTTTTCCTCATCTTCACAGCAGACAGACCAGAGGAAATAGACCTAAGATGTAATCAGAGACATTTGCGTTGCACAAAATAAAACTTCTTGGCAGGAATGATATGTGTATATACGTACACATATCTGTATATATACATACACACATGCTGATCTGTTTATCAATACATACAACATATATAATAGAATAGTGTATTAGCATATCAAAACAGTATCTGTTATATATGTATATACAGACACACACTGATCTGTTTATAAATACACACACTTAAATATACACACACAAATCTGCTTATAAATACATTGTTATAAATACTAATTTGAGAATATAATTTAAAATTTCTCGAGTTGCAACTGGTAATGTTTCATTGTTATTTATCTAAATGAATTAAATACTTATTAGTGAGATTTTGAGTGACAAGGTTGATTTTGCCAGCCTGTCCTAATATTATTTGTTGGTATGATTTTATTTGCCAGAATAAATTGGTTTGCCTCAAACCACACACTAGATATTAAATATCTTCAAAGCAAAATTCACTGACACTTGGAAGTGCTATAGGACTGTGGTTGTAAGTGACAGAAACCCAATTCAAACTGAGCAAAAAGAGGCCTTTGTCTCCAGGATCCCAGGGTGCATACTGGAGGCCCGAGCTAGGGACATGGAGCAAGGGATATGGCTGAGCCCACAGCGCAGCTGGAACCAGGGATGCTGAGGCTGCCAAGACCTCTCTGTTTCTCACCTCTGCTTCCAACTGCATCTCTGCCTCCTCCAGGCCAAATTTTGGTGAACAATGACTGTGTCTATTCTTTATTTCTCATCATTAAGTGATGTGTGAAGGTCCCAAGATCAGATCCTGGAAAAAAAAAAAGCTAATTGGCCTGCTTGGACTTGGGGCCAGCCCTGGACAGCCCTGAACAGTTATGTCTGCAGAGCAAACTCTGTGATGGCCAGATGATAGATCTGTTCTTCAGAGAAGGATGAGATGTGGGCGGTGAGCTGAGCATTCAAAAAAGAATATAGGCCGGGCTGGTGGCTCACGTCTATAGTCCTAGCACTTGGGAGACTGAGGTGGGAGGATCACTTGAGGCCTGGAGTTTGAGACCAGCCTGGGCAACACAGCCAGACCCCGTCTACAAAAAGTTTTTAAAAACCTAGCCGAGTGTGGTAGCACATACCTGTAGTCCCAGCTACTTGGGATGTTGAGGTGGGAGGGTGACTTGAGCCCATGAGTTCAAGGCTGCAGTGAACTATGATTGTATCACTGCACTGCAGCCTGGGTGACAGAGCAAGTCCCCATCTTACCAAAAAAAAAAAAAAAAGGGGACAAGTATACAGTAAATAAACATGAAATCTATATAAGAGAACCAAAATTCACTCTTATGTCAATGCCATTATGTTAGTATAGATTCATTTACTGAGACAGACTGTGTAGTAGTGGAGGGTGGCCTTGGTAAGCTGGGACCCTGCTGTGTAGGCTGTGAGTAGAAGCTAGAAAGTCCCTGGAGTTTCACTCAGCTTTTCCATGAATGGCCCTGGCCTCAGTCTCTTCATTTATAAATGAGGGGTTAGATTAGGTGGTCTCCAGAGTACCCTCCGAGTCTAAAACTGCTGTTTTTGTCTGCAGTCTTGTGTCATAAGAGATAATAGACTTTAAAATAAGATTTAAGATGATAAATTTTAAAAACACTGCTGCTACACAAGCATATATTGCAATTTGTTGAGTTGATAAGGCTTGATCATATAAGATAATTGGAGGCATTAAATATTTTTTCAAAATGGAATGTGAATTAAATTGTATATTTCTCCCAAATGTTTCTCTCAGTTCTTAGAACTGTTTCATTAATTTTTTTTGCTGATAATTTTCCACTAGGCCTCACTGGGCTCCACATCCTTGCTCTGTGTTTATATAGAATATTGAACATCATTTCCTTTCATCTCACTGCACTGCTTCTCTGTTTCATCTGCACTTTATTTCCACTTTGCATTAGGGAATACAAAACTGAGTCATGTTTAAGCAAAGCAGTGTCAATCACCCAGTTTAGATTCCATTTTCCCAGGCGGAGGAGAAGGTAAATAAATTGGATCCAGTGAGAAGACTGGATATTAGGATGTGCCCATCATTGTCTCTTTCAGCAGAACTCCATGCAGAGCGCAGGCAATCCCCTAGGCTCGGCACGGGTCACTGGGCACACTGCCCTGCTACACAGCATCAGCATAATCCACTCCCGGAGCCCTTTGTGGGGCAGTGGGTCTTGGCCAGCCTGTTTTCCCCACAGCTGCTGTCCTTAGAACCCTTCATGCTTCACACACATTAAAAGGACCTGGTGTTGAATAAACAAGCTGAGGCTCCTGCAGGATGAATCCCTCAACTGGGAGGTGCTCTTCTGTGTGCAGAAAGAGCACCTGATTGTTGCCAAGGTTTCTTCTGGTACCAAAATAGTACCCGGTGCTACCAAGGGAGATACTGTAGGAGTGAATTTCCCGAACGTAATACCCATCATCCTTCTGTGATCATTTATGAGTCCCTGTTAAGTCAAACATTCTTTCAATGTTCTAAAATTAATAATTTTAAAAATCTAGTGAGCTTCATGTAAAGGATTGTGTTTTAATAAAAGTGATCATTCAAAACACCTGTTTAACTCGTGGGTTTCAATTCCAATCAAAGCTCTGTTAATCCTTTGCTTAGGATATCTTGATTTTTCTTTTTCCTTAAAAAAAAAAAAAAAAAAAAGGCAACACATCCATACATCCTTTAGATTGATATTTGATTCTTCTTGGTAAAGCCTCCAGTTTTAATTACGTTTGAAAAACTTTGAAAATTGAAATGTGGCTGGAAATTGGATGAAATTCAGCATAGTAATTTCCTTCATGTGTTCTTTGTGTTCTGCAGCAGGGACTGTGAATTTATGTGGGTGAAGACATTACCTGACTTTAATTATCCTGCTTTTGTGAATTAAATACAACTTTTAAGTTTTTTTTCTTTTTCTTTTTGAGATGGAGTTTGGCTCTTGTTGCCCAGGCTGGAGTGCAATGGCGCAATCTCAGCTCACCACAACCTTTGCCTCCCCGGTTCAAGCGATTCTCCTGCCTTAGCCTCCTAAGTAGCTGGGATTACAGGCATGTGCCACCACACCTGGCTAATTTGGTTGGTCAGGCTGGTCTCGAACTCCGGACCTGAGGTGATCTGCCCTCCTCGGCCTCCCAAAGTGCTGGGATTACAGGCGTGAGCCACTGCACCCACCTACAACTTTTTAGTTTTGATGATGATGTTCATAAAAATCCTTTTATACTTCTTGAAGGAATTAAATCAGTAAAAGCATATTCAGTTTTCAGCTATGGCAACTTCCTTTTATTTGTTATAGAAAATAAGCTCACTTAAGGATTTTAGGAAAGTTTGAGGCATTTTTGTGTTGTGAAAAGTGCTCTCTGATTTTAAAGAAATTTCAAGGTATTCTGTGAATTGTGCACACACTATGTTCTTGCCAATTTGTAGTCTTGAGTATATTACCCACTTTTTTTCCCCACTAATTTTTAGGTCAGCATCGACCTAAGAACAATTGGACATATACATACCTTTTTAAAAACTTAATCCTAACTCTCGAATGGAGAAATTAAGAGAACTACATTTGTTTTGTGTCTCTCAGTTAATCAAAATGTTAATTCTTTTTTAAACTTCTTTTGATTTCTCAAATATAAAGTAAATGGGTATTTCTGGCAAGCTCAGCTGGTGTTTCTCTGAGCACTTTTTGTTTTTTTCCCCCGATGTCTTTGATTTGGTGGCTGATCTTTATTGGGGATTCTTTCTGCCCCATCTTCTAACCCACCACATCTTGACTGTAAGTCATTGTTGATCCTATCAGTATAATCAAGTTAATTGGATTTCGTTGAAGATATGGGCTAGGGCTTCTGGTGGCCTTGAGAATATACTTTCCAGTTTTGCTCTCCTGGCCCAGTTAGCGACAAAAATACTGTCAAAAAAAGATTTTAACCAAGTACAAGATACCTATGAGAATTATGAAATGCAGATCGTTACTAAGATTCTTACTTGAACATAATACTCTTAATCCTAGAACTGTAATAAATATTCTCAGGCACCATGATTTTTGGACTTTGTCCTTCACTGAACTTCAAGGTCCCACCTACTTAAAAACAGAAGCCAAAAAAGTATGTCAACGAATTTCTTTTCATTGACAAATGTATGTTCGATACAGTAACAATAGATATAAGGGTTTTTTCCTCCCCCCTTTAAAAATTGATCTCTGTTCACTAGGGGAATAGTAAGAGGTAATTTCCATTTAAGATACTTATTTTGAAAATATTTAAATGGGATCCTGAGAAAGTAAAGGGAAAAAGAAGAAAGATGAGTAGTTCTGTTGAACTCTTCCTGCTCTTTCCTTTTGGTTATGTATTTACTTTGAATATAAATACTTTAAGACATACTTAAATAACAATTCAAGTCAGGAAGGCTGATTCTGGAAAGAGGAGACAAGAAGTTACTGAGAGAGGCTATAAATTGAGATCAAATTAACCAAAGAATATGGCCATCCATACAGAAACTTAATATAGTGGCGGAAGAGATTATTCAAAGAAAGTGGGGAGAGTGGTAGAGAAGAGTCCAGTTCGTTTACTATGATGTACTTAATTTTCTATTATATAGGATATTTCTTAATCAAAACCCAGTACTTTCTGTATTGTATTTATTTTCATCATAAATTCTATTCATTCATTCTTAGCAAGTACAGTCAACCAGGATGATCAAACCTGTTTCAAAGTGCAAATTATTATCCAGAATGCAACCCACCTGGAGCCCCATGGGGATCATTAGTGCAAATTCCACTGTGTTCTTTCGTCCCAGGGGACTGTGCTGGAGGCAGGTGATGCCAGAATTAGCCTATCAAATTGCAGAACTCAGGATCTCCCAAGGGCAGATTTTCCAGAGATGGTTTTCACCTACAGAACTGCCTTCGCACTTATTTTCACATTATCCGTTCAGAATCATTCTGTGAATCAGAAAGTATCTGTTTCACAGTATACTTGTTAAGATCCTTTTAAATAAACAAGTGCTTTTTACATTATGCGCCTCAATGGGCATCAAGACTAAATGTCGAATGAACATGTTTTGTGGTATTTTACACTCTTTGTGCTCGAGTTGCTTTGCTTTGGTGGCATGGGTCTGAGTTCCTACTGTGTCTGGTCAACATGGTTGCTGCAGCCTTTTGGCCAGTGTACTTAATGTTCCTTGTCTTGCTCTGTGCTGTTTGCCACCTGGATGATTCCATCCAGCCATTGAGCCTCACTGCATAAAGACAAAAAGAACAAACACCCCATGTGCGTTAGGGCATGCAAGGGCTGGCTTTCTGGAGATGGCAAATCTATGAATAGAGTCTGGACAGGCTGTTGTGCAGCATGTGTTGTTATGGCTGTGCAGGTTTGCATAGTCCAAGGCACATCAGCTGAGCCGTAGCGGGTCTGGCTTCTGGTCTTGACACTAAAAGGAATTTCTTGTGTTACTTTAGGAATAAGTCACTTATTTGGCTTCAGTTTATTCATCCTTTTGTCATCTTTAGGTCCTTTCTGCTCTTAAACTATGAAATCTGTGTCTTGGATCATTATGGATGGGATCAACAGATGAGGATATAACAATTTGAAAAAAGCCAACTGAGTGGGAAAAGTGCCGGAGTAGCAACATAGGCTTCAAATCATGGGGCCATTTTCAATCTTCTGTGGGTTTTAAAATACAACTTCTATTCCAAACCTAAAGTTTCCTTAATGTTTGCTCTTCCTTGCCACCCTATGTAGGCATACATTGCCTCCACCTTTAAAATGCTTTGTAGTACTTGGCCAGGTTCAGTGATTCACAGCTGTAATCCCAGCACTTTGGGAGTCTGAGGCATGTGGGTCACCTGAAGTCATGTGTTCGAGACCAGCCTGGCCAACATGGCGAAACCCCATCTAAGAATATGAAAATTAGCTGGGTATGGTGGCACGTGCCTGTAATCCCAGCTACTAGGTGTCTGAGACAGGAAGATGGCTTGAACCTGGGAGGTAGAGGTTGCAGTGAGCTGAGATCGTGTCATTGTGCTACAGCCTGGGCAACAGAGTGACACTCCATCTCAAACAAAGAAAGGCTCTTTATTACTTAATTACTATTAATATGTAAGTGGACTAAGACAACAATTCTTTATTTGCTGGGGATTCTGCAATTTAAGCTGGGCTCTGCTGGGAAGTTCTTCTGGTCTCACTCACATGGCCGCTGTCACCTGGGGAATCACTGGGGCTGGGGCTGTTGTAACTGCCTTCCAAAAGGACAAGCCCAGGGCTCAATGCTTGTCAGGCTTTTGCTTATGGTCTTGTTTGCCAGTGTCCCACTGCCAACGCAAGTGTTGTGGCCTGGACCAGAGTCCCTGTAGGAAGGGACTGCATAAGAGTGTGAACACCTAAGAGGTGGATTGATTGGAAACCATTAATATGCAGTCGACCATATACTTATGCCCTGAGATCGTATTTTGAAAGTCGGTACTGCAGACTTGAAGGACATGTCTGTATTTGCTGTCCTAGGCTGTAAACATTTGGAAAGTTTGGCTTTACAGTGTCTGCACTGTAAATGAGACAAGTGCATAATAAATTAGTTTTGACTGAGTGTGGCAACTCATGCCTATAATTCTACTACTTTGGGGAGGCTAAGGCAGGAAGATTGCTTGAGGCCAGAAGTTTGAGACCAGCCCACACAACATAGTGAGACCCTGTCTCTACAAAATTTTTTTTTTAAGCTGGATATGGTGGCACACACCTGTAGTTCCAGCTACTCAAGGAACTGAGGTGGGAGAATCACTTGAGCCTGGGACATTGAGGCTGCAGTGAGCTGTGGTCACCACTGCACTTCAGTGTGGGTGACAGTATGAGACTCTGTCTTTAAAAACTAAAAATAAGTAAAATATAAAAATAAATCTGTTGTGATGACAGAGGTGGGTGTCTGTACTTCCCTGAGTATAGCCGGGAGAGAATGTTTTCTGTTCCCTCTGGTTCTTCTTTCTCTACTTCCTTTTCAAGACTCCATTGTGGAGTCTTCTTCCTGAAGATTGTCACTATTTTCTTTTTTCTCTCTGAATCCCTTTGTGGGATCAATTCCTATAGCTACATGCTCCCTAAAGCTTTAAATAAAATCTCTTTACTGATTGCTTCAAAATGTTTTCAGCCTCAGAACTACATTTGTGGCTGCATGTTAAACATCTCCACATGAATAGTCTGTGGATACGCCAAAAGAATGCATCTTCGTCATACCCTAAGTTGACTTCTCTTTCTGCATTTCCTGTTTTAGGTAATGGCTTCACTGCTCTTCTAGTCTCAAAGGCTTGAACCCTCTTAAGCATCCTTAGCACCTGTCACTTGGTCTTGCATTGTGATTCTGGCCTCGTATTGTGATTTTGGTCTTCAGTCCTCATCCTTGCTTCAAATTCTGTTCCAATACCTTAGAGGGTCCTCATCATAAACCCCCCTGGCTCATAACCTTCCATGACTCCTTACTGCCCAGAGAACAGAAACCAGCCTTCTCAGCCTGGCACTGGGGATCCCCCTCAGTTTGGGCCCTTGAAGTTCTTCACTGTCATTTCCTGTGTTTAACGACACGTTCTCTTGGATAAGAATCCAAAACCAAGTGTTTTCCCTCCTTCTGGGTCTGGCTCCAACATCTCTTCCTCCTCAGACAAACTCAGTGGGTAAGTTTCTTCTCTCTCAATATTATCACACACTTTCATGCTGTTAGCACTTTTTCTTTTTGTTTGAAATAGACTTGATTGTTTTTACAGAAGTATTAGGTTCACAAAAAATTGAGAGAACTGTGCAGAGAGTTCCCACAGAGCCCTTCCAGACACACACATGCAGACTCCCAAT
This sequence comes from Callithrix jacchus, assembly GCF_049354715.1. NCBI lineage: Eukaryota > Metazoa > Chordata > Mammalia > Primates > Cebidae > Callithrix > Callithrix jacchus. Next base: position 23,143,036 of record NC_133508.1, on the reverse strand, counting down.
CATTGACAATCCCGATCAACACCAGAACGGGACTGTGTTAACATTTGATGAACCTGCCTTAGCATGTCACTGTCAGCCACAGTCCACAGGTGTTATTAGAGTTGTCTCTGTGTTGTACATTCTGTAGGCTTTGACAAATGTATAAGGATATGTACACACCATTTCATTAATAGTACCATACAGAAAGTGTCATTGTCCCCCAAAATCCATCATGCTCCACTTCTGCCTCCCTTTCTCCCCCTAAATCGGCTGCATTTGTCACACTCGCCTCACTGTTTCTGTCGCTCACCTATGACCCCCTCCATCCCATCTTGGACTTCTGTTATTACATAGGTCTCTAAAAAATGTGATTATACAGATTACATATTCGAAACCCCAGTTAGAGGGCAGTTATTATTTCCTAAGGAAGGCTCAGATTTTACATAAATTGGAAATTTTCTTTGGTGGACACAAGCTACCACGGTTAGTGGTTGCTTAAGCTGAAACTTGACAGTTAAGGGAGACGTTTTTCAGCCTGGTAAAGGTCAATAAGTATTTGATGACATTGGAGATGATTTTTGCTTTATGTCCTAGTTGTGCATGCTCCCTTCTTAGTGGTTTCTTTATACATTAAAAAAAAAAATCTATGCTTCCTAAAACACTTTTCACCTCTGCTACAGAGAGGGAGAGAGAGAAAGAAGAATTGGACGTTGGTGGTGGATCCTTCTTTAAGGCCATCTCCATTTCTAATATGGATAATCACCTCTTAATTGGTTTTATTAATTTGGACCTTTAAGAGATTCTATTGTAATAAAGAAGCGAGTAAATGCCTAACAGTTTAACAGTTATGTATGCAGAATATGATATAATATTGCTGCACAGAACTCAACCAAAACGGATAAAGCTTCGTGAAGTTGTTTGAACAGGCTTGTCAGCAAGTGTTTGAATGTTCCCCCAAATCTGCAAGCACTGAAGGAAACTTGAAAAGTAAACTAGAAATACTATAGAAAAGAAAGGTAATATACCAGAGCAAGACATTACAGTTTCCCATAGCAAAAGGTGTGACACGTGGTAGTTTTAGATTTGCCGGTAGTAATGAAATAAAACAGACAAGGCCACTTCTGTTCCTTCCCATCCTGTTTGGCTGAGCTCTTTGGCCTGTGCTGTGATTTGTGGACACAGATTTCACAGGTGCCCAGGGTGGCATTGCCTCTCAGCTGCTCTGTGGTATATTGGCTGCAGGTTCTCCATTGAGTTCACATTCATAATGACTCTAAGTCACATAATCATACTTTGATTTAACGACATTTTGTTTTCCAATAAAAGTCAGCAAAGATCTGTTGAGTGTCTACTCTGGGGCAGCACTCTGGGGACGGTGATGTTAGGGACGGTGATGTTAGTGACAGTGAAGTGCCTGAGCTAGGCACTGTCATGGATTCAGTTTGTCCTCACAGCAGCTCCACGCTCCTAGCACCGCATCTGAGATGCCGACACTTTTCTACCTGTGAACTCGCTTGCTTGGTCTCCCTTTTGCTTATGCCCAGTTGCCTCCATACTGGGGCAAAGATTTGAGAAAACGAAACTACATTCGAGTGTTTACCATTTATTGTTTCCTTTGGTGACCAGTTGTGTGAAGCATTTTTGGAGCATATTGCAGACAGCTTTAGGTGTGGCATGGAGGAGCAATGGTCCAGGTGAGAAGGACTCAGCATCCGTCAGGCCTTGGATCCCTCTGTCCTGGTTTTCTCACCTCAGTCTCCCCTCCCCCTCATCTCCCCTGCCTCCACCCTTTGCTCCTGGCTCTAAGGAGCACTCCAAAGTTCTAGCCTATCCTGAAAGATGAGGATAATTAGATTTTTTCCCTTCTCTTTACTGGTAGCCAGGACAAAGCTGGGATTTTTCCATTAGGGCATTTTTACTGTGAGTGAGTGGGTAAAATAAAAAGAGCAGAGGATCACATAGACTTAGAGAAAGTAAGTGTGTTCTACAGAGAGGCTGTGTGTTTAATCTAGCTCCCATCTACCCCATGAGCAGCTTCCCTCTGGCTACTTTAAGTAGTTGAGCAGGTTTTTCTTTTAAAAATTTATGTCCCTTTCATTTATTTATGTGTTTATGAAACAAGAGGCAGTTGAGAGCCATGGCCGAGAGCCCAGGGTCTGGAACTGTGCTGCCCAGATCTGAATCCTGTGCGTGACGCAGAGGTCTCTATGACCTTGAGCCATCACTTAACTCAGCCCTTGTTTTCCTGTCTACAGAGGGAGGTTGTGTAATAGTTGTACCCATTTCACAGGGTAACAATGATTACACAAGAGGCTGTTAAGGTGATTAGCAGATACCCAATGTATACTAAAGCTTAAATAAATGTTAGCCTTGGTGATGTATTGTTTTGGGCCATTTTTTGAAATGATAAATGTTGAGGATGAAAAGGTGCTGAACAAATAGAAAAACCAAAGAATACAGAACAAATAGAAGACTCAACCACTTTCTACAATTGAGACGTATTTTTTCTTTTGATCAGAAATTATTCATAAAACTTGATAATGTAACAGAGCCAAGAATATTTTATAACCTATTTCCCCCTACCTTTCTTTCCCCTTAATTTTAATTTCAAAATAAGCCTTAGGATTCAGTCAATGGGCTGATTCAGCCGGTCATAGAGTAAAATATAAAAAAAAATGACAGTGAGCTGGGTACTGAGTTAGGTGCCAGGGCTGAGTGTGCCTGTTGACCTACACCCAAGGTCATATTTCTTGCACATGGAACAGAGCTCTAGGATTCATTCATTCATTGATTCAGCAATGGGTGGATTCAGCAGGTCATGGAGTAAAATAAAAAATTAAACAACAGTGAGCTGGGCACTGAGGTGCCAGGGCTGTGAGTGTGCCTGGTGACTTACATCCAGGGTCATGCTTTCTTGCACATGGAATAGTGCCCGGTGATCTACACCCCAGATCATGCTTCTTGCACATGGAAATGACATTGCTTATCCCAGTGGGGCATAAGAGAAATATTTCAACTGGTTGAATGTCAGATGCATATGTGGCACAGAAACTACAAATTGAGTCCTAACACCAGCTTGTCAACTTGAGTAAGCATGGTGCAGATTATTATGGAGAGAAACAATGTTGTACATACTGTACTAAAAATATCATTTTAATGTTTGTTTTTCATTTTGAAACAATTTCAAACGTATAGAAATGTTGCAAAAATAATAGGAAGAACTCCCATATGGCCTTCACCCAGAGGTTAACATCTTATATAACAAATAGTACAGTTATGAAGATGAGGAAATTAACACTGATAAAAGATTACTGTGTCATGACAGAAAGCTCTCATTTACATTTCTACACTTACTCACTTTTGTTTTCTTTCGGGTCAAGTATCACATCATTTGGTTGTCATGTCTCCTTAGTCTCCTTTAATCTGGACCATTTCCTGTCTTTGTCTATCATGACCTTTACACTTTTGATGAAGACTGGTTATTTTTGTAGAATGGCTCTCCAGGAGAGCTTGTTTCCTAATGATTACATTCATTATGCAGTTTTCATGAGAATACCAGAGCATTAGTGTTGTGTCCATCTCAGCATATGTATCAGAAGGCGCATGATGTCTGCTGATCTCATCACTGAAGCTGTTGACTTTGGTCAGTTGGTTACGGTGATGTCAAGGTCAGCTCGCTCCACTGCAAAGTCACTGTTGTTTCCCTTTGTTCTTAAGTATGTTGTGGGGAGATACTTAGAGATTGTGTAAATATCCTGTTTCTCACCATACTTTTGCTCACTAAATTTAGCATTTATTGCTGATTCTTCATGTGTTAACAGTTATTACTGTGGTATTTGCAGATTGCTGAGTTTTTGTTTTCATACTCCGTCTACATAGTTGAAATTGTACTGAAAGGAAGAGTTTCCTTTCTTCCATAGAACATGAACTCCTAGATTCTTATTCTGTGGTTACTCTATTAGTCTGCTCAGACCCACTACCAAAATGCCGTCAGTTAGATGGCTTAAATAACAAATACTTCTTATTTCCCAGTTCGAGAAGCTGGAAAGTTTAAAAAACAGGGTTCTGACAGGTTTCGGTTTCTGGTGAGGGGCCTGGATTGGGGATGGGGGCAGTGAGCTCTCTGGTGTCATTACTTATAATTCTGTCAGATCGAGACCCACCATGATGACCTCATTTAATCTTAAATACCTTCTAAGGACTCCATCACCAAACATAGTCACACTTGAGGTTAGGGCCCCAATGTAGGAATTTGGGGGAGACAAAAACTTTGAGCCCATGACAGTTATAATCCATTATTATCACTATTTACAAAAAGGTTACTAAAAAAATATTTGCAAGAGGGATTATTGCTACAGCAAAGAAACTCTGTATTGACTGTCAGTAAAAGTAAAACCGAACATCGTATCGTATGGTGTGTTAGTGTACTGCGGCCTGCTGCGCTCTTTCCGCCCAGGGTATGTGACTTGGCTCCTGATCTTGAGAAGCTGTCTTTTTAGTTCCTGCCTACTCTCTTGTCCCTGTTTCCATGTTTCTGTCCTTTAGTATTTACTCTTGTAAGGAGAATAAGAGAATTGATGTGTCACACCTTGCCTGAGTCTGCTGACTTAATTGGATTGGATGACAGTGGAAAGTAAAAGGACTCAGAACCCAAGTGCATTATAGTAGTTGATAGATGGTGAGTCATCCTTGCAATTTGCATATCTTGTTCCAGCTTTAGAGGACTGTTGGGGTTTCTTAAACCAAAACTTAACAGAATATGAATTTTGTAGTTGCTGTTTTTGAGTTTTTTTTTTTTTAACCCTTTGTGGCTCATTCTCATATTTTGCTGATAATCATATATTTGCTAATGTCTAAAAACAACACTTGGGTCACTGCTGTAAAGCAGATAAATACAGCAGTTATAGAAGCTGCTGACTTGGTGGATTCACATCTACCGTGAAAAGCAGTTTTCATTGTAAAAATCCCCATTTCATATATAAGACAGATGATTCCTATTCAGTCTGCTTTTAACAGTCATCTAGTAATTCTGTATTTTAACATCTAAGTAGCTACTTATATTCTGAATAGCTACAAAGCAGAAAAATATCACAGTATATAAAAAACATGATCAGAACTCTCAAGTATAGTGTTCTGTGCCATCGGGCTAGAGGAAAGAGTATAAACCACATGATTAAACTGTTATCATGATCATCTGGAGCAGTGTAAGTAATTATTAAAATTAGAAATCAGGTGGAGGAAATGGCATGGTATCATTACCAACTTCATATCAAACAAGAAGGCTGTTTGACATGATGAAATGCCAGCATCCCAAGTGGCTGGGGCTACAGGTGCATGCCACCATACCTGGTCTTTTTTTTTTTTTTTTTTGTAATTAAGAGGTCTTCCTACGTGGCACAGGCTTAAGCATCTCCCCTTTTTGGCCTTTCCTGCGTGCTGGGGTTTTAGTCATGAGCTACTGCGCCTGGCCTTAGGTGTGCTTTTGGAGTCAGATGGAAACTGCTTGCAAAATACAGAAAGCATCTTGTAGCTAGTCCAGTCAACTGAAGACATTTTTGGACAACATCTAATACCTCTTCATTTTGTCATCATCTAGTGAAAGTAAAATATCTTTTTTTCTTAATCCTGTTTTGAAAGAAATCTTGTAAAAATGGATTTCCTCACACCGTCTTTAGAATTGAACACTTTCACTATCACATGTATCTATGTGTGATAATAAAAACAAAGACTAACAAGATTGGGTTGTGTTTGGTTGGAATAGGAAGTATATTTCCCCGAGAGTGTTAAAAAGGATACGAGAAGGGCCAGGCGCGGTGGCTCACGCCTGTAATGCCAGCACTTTGGGAGGCCGAGGCGGGTGGATCACGATGCCAAGAGATCGAGACCATCCTGGTCAACATGGTGAAACCCCGTCTCTACTAAAAATACAAAAAATTAGCTGGGCATGGTGGCACCTGCCTGTAATCCCAGCTACTCAGGAGGCTGAGGCAGGAGAATTGCCTGAACCCAGGAGGTGGAGGTTGCGGTGAGCTGAGATCGCACCATTGCACTCCAGCCTGGGTAACAAGAGCAAAACTCCGTCTCAAAAAAAAAAAAAAAAAAGGATACGAGAAAACTAGTGAGAATGATTTAGCTAGTAAACAAATTAGGAAAATGACATTTCCTAAAGTTCTTGTGGGATTAGTCCTATCTACTCAGTGGAAATAGTAAACCACCTGGAGTTTTACTTTTAGGTTATGCCATTATTTGTATTTTAAATTTATCTTCAGTGTTAATTAAAATCACTCTTGGTTTTTAAAAATATAATATGGAACTTAATGTTTTTTAAAAAGGACAACTTATTTTATAATTAACATAGATTGCTTTCCTTGAAATAAAAATTGTCATTCTGCTGTAGCATCTTCTGCCAATTGCAGTATGACTCGAGGTATGACTGCAGTTGTCTTAGGATAATCATAGGTCTAGTGAGTGCTTTAGGCTTCCAGGTTTTTGAAGAATGCAAGTATGGTGGACCTTTAACCACATCTAAGGAAAATGTTAAGTAAAGCATGCTTTTAATAGCTAGTCTGTCTTTTTTAAGGTTTCAACAGTGTATGTTTTGAGACAGCGAACTTAAAAGTGCTTGTATATTAAAGCTTAATAATCCTTAAGCATTATTAAGTTACTAATAAATGTTCTGTTCTGTTTGATGGGCTGTCAAAAATCGTTAAGAAATAAGAGAGAAAATTACTGTTTTGGATTTTGTTTAGTATGGAGACTTAATGTAAACCAAAAACAAAATTCTAAGGTGCCCAAACCATCTGAACAGACCCCCCCTGTAGGCCAACGACATTCCAAAGTTAACTTGAAAAACCTGTTCAGGCCATAATGGAAGAAGGGGGTTGGACATGCCAATGCCTCATTCTACCATTTTTCCTTTTGTAATTCACAAAAAACCAACCAGCATTAATCTCAACACAGATGTTAAGTCTCATAAGAAGCATTTATAACCTATTCCTTTCATAAGCATGCTACCTGGAGGCTTCATCTGCATGATATAACCTTGTTTTCCAAAACCCCTATCCTAACCCAGACATTCCTTTCTATGAAATAGTTCTTTCAACCAATTGCCAATCAGAAAATTTTTAAATCTATCTATGACTTGGAAGGTCTGCCCTCCCCTTCTTCAAGATGTCCTATCCTTTCAGATCAAACCAATGTGAATCTTACATGTATCTGATTGATGTCTCATGTCTCCCTAAAATGTGTGAAACTAGGCTGTGTCCCAACCTTGGGCACATGTTCTTAAGATTTCCCGAAGGCTCTGTCATGAGCCGTTGGTCACTCATACTTGGTTCATGATAAACCTCTTCAAATTACAGTTTAACTCTTCATTGACAGTTAGTATTTCCTGAGTATACAGGAACACTTGACAGAATTTAAGGTACCATTTTTTCTGTGATTTTTGAGACTTTTTATAATGACAAGATTCATATTTTAAAAAGGACTTAAATAATAGATATGAACATACTTTTAGTTTAAAATGCTGTGCACATTTACAAAAAAACTTGTTCAAAAATTGCACAGCTGAGGAATTGCTGTGCAGAGAATATTTTATTGTATTTATTTTATGCCAGTAAAATAATCTTTTACTAAGTCATCTTGTGTTTAATCGGTCTAAACTTTGGTCACTTGGTAAACAGGAACTTAATCATTGTCATTGTAGCTTTTAGGTTTCTGAGAGATGAATATGAATATCAGGATTTTTCTTTGCTAGATATAATAGTAAAGTCACTTTTATAAGCAAAAGAATGAGTTTAAAATTTGTTCAACAACTATTGTAGTTGGTTCCTCAGGATGGACCAAAGTGTGCAAAAATGAAGAGATCTAGTCCCCACCTTTAAGGTGGCTATAATATTGTAGAGAATAATGACAACCATACGCCAACTTCTCTCTCATTGGGAAAAGTTTTGTTTTATCCTGTTGTGACAGCTTATGCTTACATTTTTACATTCTCCTTAGACTGTCTTTACATAAGGAATTATTAGAGTCCTCAAATAAAGAATATCATGGGGATTCTTCAGTTTGACAGTAAAAGCCCTTGCACACAGACAAAGCCCTTGTATAGTGAGATGGCAGTAGTGAAAGCACAATTTGTCATGTATCCCAGCAGGTTTTTACAAAGCCACAGCAAGTGGCTTTCCTTAACTTTTTTTTTTTTTGTTTTTTCCCCACATACTAGCCTTTGGTTAAACAAATGCAGATCTATTTTCAGTATTTATTAAATTTCACATTCTTGATGAGTAGAAAACGGCAATGTATTAGAGTTTATATAAACGAGATATTTTTGAGAAAATACTAAAGAAACTAATGCACTATTTAAGATTTGCATTATTTGCCTAATAACCTTTTGAGAGACCACTTAGGGCAATCTGTGTTGTTCCTAGGAACATGTTTGTGATGCTAGGTGGTTTCGTGGGAAAGCGTGGGAGTTAAATACAGTCTTCTCTTTATCTTGATGAAAACTGTTAGCCTCGAAGGGTTCAGAAGAATTTTTAGAGGTTTCCATGTTTACAATGTAGTGATAACTTCCTGGATTAAATCCGGGTGGATTGCATCCTGGATTCATGTTCATAGCATATGGAGAATGCAAAATTAATGTTAGTTGATCTAATTAGGAATTAGGATTCTCTGACATCTACTTCTCTGGTGTATTTTGCTCATCTGTTTTTATAGTTGATAGAATACATAGAATGTGTGGGAGGAGGTGAGGAAAAGAGAGAATGATTTAAGCAAAACTCATGTGATGGCAAATGCCCTTTTTCCTAAAGTAATGAAAACAAATAGTAGCATTTTTGTTCTCTTGACAGTTTGTGAATAGGAGTACTTGTGGGTAGGAGATACATTAATTGGCATGACATATTTTTGAAAATTAATCATGAAACCGACAGTTGTTTTTTACTAGGTTAAAAAAGTACTTGTTATTTTGGTTATTTGGAAAGCTCCTAAGTATTTTTTGGGGGGAGTATACATGGCATCTAAATATAGATGAAAATATCCTGTTTTCAGCCATGAAAAAAGAAATTGGCTGAGCTAATGGTTGTTTTGTAAACCATGCCCCTATACTTTGCATTAAAATATGAAGTAAATTTGTATCTATACCAGGAAATGATTTTCTGCAGTTCATTGTGATGATGGGAGTAGGTGTGCTAAAACCTATAATGGAAAATCTTTGTAACAACTTGCCGAACTGGGTAGCTCTTCCTTATTCTCCTCAATTTTCAGAAATATTTTCAGGCACAAAAAAAAAAATTATGTAAGAAATGTAGTGTGGTATGTCTTATAAACAGTATCCTCTTGTTCTGAATACAATAGCTTTGAAATATTATTCACTAAACGATTATTTCTTTTTTTTAGACAAAACTTGAGTTGCCTATGGGCTTTTCTTTTTTAAAAAACATGTATTTTTAGTAGTAGTCTCTTTGGCTAAAGAACATAACTCACCAGGAAAACATGATTAATTCAGTGTATCAGAAAAACTTTGAACCCAAAAGCAAGTTATTCTAACTTTTTTTTTTTTTTTTGAGACAGAGTTTCGCTCTTGTTGCCCAGGCTGGAGTGCAATGGTGTGATTTTGGCTCACTGCAACCTCTGCTTCCTGGCTTCAGGCAACTCTCTTTCCTCAGCTTCTCGATTAGCTGGGATTAGCTGGCATTATAGGCATGAGCCACCATATCCGGCTAATTCTGTATTTTTAGTAGAAATGGGGTTTCTCTCTGTTCGTCAGGCTGGTCTTGAACACCCAACTTCAAGTGATCCGCCCACCTCAGCCTCCCAAAGTGCTGGGATTACAGACAAGAGCCACTGTGCCTAGCCACCTTTTTTTTTTTTTTTTTTTTTTTTTATAAACAGAATATATTTTAGAAATTTGGGGAGGAGAAATTAACATAGAAGGTTAGGATTTAGATATCAAAAATGCTGCAAATCGCATGCAGTCATCTGATGTTAATTTATAGTCCCAACTTTCATAGTTTTTGCAGGCTCATGGAATGTAGCCTGCCATCAGGCTATATGGAAGGAGATTCAGTGGGACCACACGGAGTGACTATAATGTCATCTCTGTCCACGTGGCATCCACTTCAAGACTCCAGAGTCCAGCTAGAAAGGACTCTGGAGTCCGGCATGTAGATGACATTGGTGTAGACACAAGCCTTTATCAGAAAGAAGTCTGAATCTACCTTTCCTTCTTATGATGTAAGAAAAGCCATTTCCCCTCTCTGCTGAGTTATTTGTTTCTCTTCTGTTCAGTAAGAATAATCTTACTTCAGTGTTGTGAAAACCGCTCTATGTGAAAGGTTTTTGACAGTGTTTAAAACATGATGTTGCTGTGACTAAGTGTGAATGTTGTGTGCCTGCCTCTGGCCTCTGGCCAGCCTGAGTAGAAGAGTATCACTTTATTTCTCAGTAGTACTGACTAAATGCCAAGAGAAGGTAGAAAAGGGGAGGATTGTGTCACAACTACCTGGGGACTTTTTTTTTTTTTAACTCCAAAGCCCACCGCCAAATATCCTGTTTCCTCATCTCTAGGGTAATAGATGTGTAAAGATATGTGTATTTAGAAAACGTCTCTCTTTAGAACAATAGATTCCAGATTTTTTTGAATTACATAGCTGTGTGTATGTGAAATCTGAGCATACTAATAACATGTATTGCGAAGTATACATTATATTCATATATAAATATGAGTGTTCTGTACATTTTAAAGCATATTTAAAAACTGAAAAAGGTAAGGTTAAATATTTTCAGTAATTTTAACACTACAAAAAAATCTCTTGCTTGCCATTAGAGATTAATCTTTTCATGAAAGCAGTGTAACTAATTTTTGAATTCTTTGAAAATGTTTCAATAGTGATTTTTTAAAGCCTAGCTCTAAGTTTAGCATATTTTGATTCCTTTCTTTCTTTTTTTTTTTTGAGACAGAGTCTCACTGTGCTGCCCAGGTTGGAATGCAGTGGTGCAATCTCAGCTCACTGTAACCTCTGCCTCCTGGGTTCAAGCAATTCTCTTGCCTCAGCCTCCTGAGTAGATGGTATTACAGGCATGCGTCACCACACCCAGCTAATTTTTATATTTTTGGTGGAGACTGGGTTTCACCATGTTGGTCAGGCTGGTCTCAAACTCCTGACCTTATGATCTGCCTGCCTTAGCCTCCCAAAGTGCTGGGATTACAGGCAGGAGCCACTGTGCTCAGCCATTGATTCTTGGTTTTAATGGCTTTTGTTGCTGGAAAATAAACCTCACAAAGATTTGTAAATACAAATGGAAGAATTGTATCACTGGCCATCTTTACTAAATTGTCACACTCCTTTTCTCAACACATCCTACCAGTTATAGAAAAGTTTTTAGTTGACTTTCAGATGGTAAAATTTTATTCCGAAACTTATTGGAGGGTTGCTGTATTTTTAAACTTTTAACAAATAGATTCAAAAACCATTAACAAATGGGTTTGAAACTCTCTGGCAAGATTTCTAGTGGACTAGAATATTCTATTTCCAAGTTCCTAAGTGTGCTGATATAAGAGTTTCATAGGTGACACGGTTACATTGTTTTTGGCAACAAGATAACAAAACAGTGGAAATATTTCCAAATATCTGTTTGTATAGCACTCTCTTTCAAAGCTTTGGTTTCTCTTGAAAAGCAGTTAATTTCTTACTCAATGTTATCTCACCTTTACTTTGAAAGGAAGCGTAAGTGTGCTGATCCCCCCCCCCCCCCCCCCGCTAGGTAACATACTACTGAGAAGCACCTCCGACCCCTGCAAAGGTCTGTGAGTTTGGAACACGTTTTGTAAGGGAAAAGTGCATGACTCATCTCCTAAATTCCACAACTTTTTTAGTGCTTGAGTTCTTCTTCCCTCTCAACCACACACAGTAGATCTTTGAATACAGGAAATAAGTTAGCAAATACCTGAAGCAGAGAAATGTTAGAATCATCTTTACTTTGATGCAAATCTAAAGCCAACGTCATAGGCTGTATAATTTATTCTAATCCTTGAGTCTTCAAATATTGACTGGTGTTCCTATGCCTCTGCCAACAGTATTTGGAATTCATTCAAATTTGATGCCATGTTGGTTTTTACATGCTTTAAGCCATTTTTTACCTTGCAAGTGCTTCTCTAGTAATAGGTGGTTTTTAGTCTTTTGCTAGCAAAGGAACCCAGAAAGAAGCTTCTACATGTTAATCATTAAATTAATAATATTTTGTGAAGTACTCAATTTGTAGAGTAGTGCTGCACAGTGTTAAACATAGTGAAAAAAACTAGAGTTGTCTTCATGTCCTGAGTGCTTAGATTTTAAACAACTTGCGCATTTCAAAAGCTCTGTACTACCATTAGCTGATATCTCTAGGTACAGTGTACAGCTGGGGAGCTTTATCATGAACAAAAATGAATGGAAGCTGGCATTTTAAATAAAGTCTGCTCATCCATTTTAATTGTCATGAACTATTCTTGTCATATCTGATGAAATCATCAGTGCTTTGACCTCATCATGTGACTGGTAGCGAAAACCCTGGGAGCTCAGGGCTCCTGTTAGCCCTGCCACGTGGCTTCTTGTTAACTGGTCCTTGTGTGTTTAATGTTAGCTTCAGCCCATGTGGTGATTTTTCAGGCTTCCTTTTAAGCACTTGTCTGTTTTGTGAGGGTTGATTTACCTTAGTTAAAGTCAGATGGTATGATCTGTAAGTCCACCTAACTGGGCACATGTAACCTCCAATCGGTGGCAATGCATTGGACCTGAGCAATAACGGATGTCCCCTGCCAACCCCTAAGCTCCTGCTGTTCCTTGGGGTACCTCCCTTCCAATACACAGCTCGTGACGCTCACGTCGGACTGAGGAGGACATCCATCAAACAAGCTTTGTAAAGGCAGCCTTTAGTATGAAGTACACAGAGAAGTTCTCTGTCTCCTCCCTGGGGAGCACACCGCCTTTGTGAAAGACCCTTGCCTTAGAGCTGTGGCCTGCCCCTGAGTTAGACGCTTCGTGAGCACTTTGGGTTTTCTGTCTCTCTTTCCTATGAAAATAACAAGTGATCACGAATTTAAATAATACAGAAGCTCACCATTACAAGTGAGCTTCACCCCCGACCCCAGACACCCGAACTCGATCTTCTTGCTTTTTTAATGCTTTCTAAGTTTCATAGACAAACATATGAATGTGTAACCTTTTTTTTTAAAAAAAAAAAAAAAAAAAAGGTCAATGGGAGCACATTAAACCCATCTCTATCTTGCTTTTACCTCTCCACGTTATTTCTTAGAGAACTTTCCATGTTGGTTTACACAGATATACACAATTATTTTTGCCCCAGTGTTTGCTAGGTAATATGTTTGTGCTGTTATTTATAAATTTGTCATATTAGGCATTTTCTACTCAGTTTCTGCTGTGGCAGATGATGCTGGCTCTCTCACACCACCTTTTTTCTCCCCTCATCCTTCTTTTTTGTTGAAATAATGCATAGTGGGTTTTTTTTTGCGGGGGGCGGGGGTAAAATAATAGCATTCACCTTACTATGACTGAGGTATTTTTAGTACATTGTGAAGCTCTAAACTTTGTGATTGAGTATTCCGTGATGTTAAATAGCATTGAAAAAAAATTATAGATTTGTTTAGTCTCTTTTATGCTAAAGGCTTTCCTTCGCATGTCCAGTGGTTTGTTGCTGTCCATTCAGATTTCAGAAAGAGGCACTGGAAGACAGACGAGCTGTCATGGGTATGTGGAGTGGGGGTGCCAGTCCACTGACAGTGGGGAACAGGCCAGCCTTCATGCTGCTGCCCAGTGGTGGAGTTACTAATATTTCTGGGGCCTTTACCCCTAGAGCGAGATCCTCCAGTGTCCCCTCAGGGAGTGACCCAGACTACAGGTGTGATTGCAGCAGAGCAGGGGACGGCGGCAGATGGCCCAGGCCTCAGAGTGCTGATGCTCACTGGTTCCTCCTATCTCCACAACACTCAGCCCAGCCCTGTATGAGCTGGGTTTTCCCGAAGCCTCTTGGGTGAGGTCTTTGAGGAATCAATCCTCTGCCTCCCATGGGATGGGTGGGATGGTGTCGTCAGCAATAGACAGAGCACTGTTTTCTGCCACCTGAACCCCAGCTATGGTACCCATGGCATCTGGGAGCACACTGCATCAAGTGGCCACTGGCACAGAGGTGGCAGCTTTCTCTCGTCTTCTGTCTACTAACAATCCTCTGCTTCTTTTCTGTCTTTAAGTTTTTTTAAAATTTCCCCTTTATATTGTCTGCTCTCTGATGTTCTTGTCGTGTTTATTGGTGGTGGTTTTGTTTTTTTCCCTGAATCTCTAACTTCCTTTACTCTCATATTAGTAGGGCTTCTGGAAGGGAAAGAGATAAAAATGCACAGTCAGTTCATCTCTTAAAATGGGGATCTTGGAAAGCAGAGTAAATGGCAGCGTGGTACCCTTCCTCTCATTGTTCTTCAGAATGGATGCTGGGCAGGACAGCAGGCGGCTCCTCTGTTCTGGTCATGGAAAGATAAACAAAAGTTCTGGTCTAACAGAATTAGTATTTCAGTCCTTCCTTCTGGAATCTTAATGTAGGTCCCAGCCATGAAGACTGCTGAACAAATCTCAGTTCAGAATGCTGCCCTGTACATGCCATCCCCTTGTCCGTCATCTTACAGGTTTTATTATGATGTGTTTCAGTAATTGATTTTCTAAATGCATGCCTGTCACTCATTGCTTACTTTTTTAGCAGATGTGTTTCTCTGGGGGTACCCATGGGGCACCTGTATTACATACCAGACTCCTCCCCGTCTTCTCTATGGCTAGCCAGACCCTGTCCCAAAGGAGTGTGAGAGTTAGGGCTTCTTGACAACATGGCATCGTCCAGAACTTTCTGGAAAGCTTTGCCTTCCCAGCTCACTTGGGGAACTCTAGCTTTAGGGCATCCTTATCTCAGGATGAATGGGCAGAAAGATAACAGGAAATATTAAATTATTTTAACATATTAAATATCTGACTAAGAAGTAGAATGTTTATTTGAAACTTTCAGGATCACTGTCTTAGAGTGCTATGTAATTGCTAGTGTTCCATGCCACTTGGATGAGTGAAGTTCTTATTTATTTGACATCCATTAAGTATTTGAGTATCTTCAATTGCAAGTAGCAGAAATTTACCTTTCACTAGCTTAGGAGATTGATTGGTTTCTATCTCGGGAAAGGATGTTGGGTTAGGCTGGACTCAAGATCCCCTGGGTCCAGAGATTCAAATGATATCATCTGCACATGGCTCTTGTCTGTCTTATGCTGTCTTTTCTGTGTGTCAACCGTAATGCTTACTCTACATGGGTAAAGGCTTGGCTACAGGCAACTGCAGGCATATTATCTTCATGTAGCATCTCGTCGCTGTCCCTGTGTCAGTTCAAAGAAGGACCAGGAATGTGAAATGCCTTTCATTAGAATATTGGAGCTGTGGCTTCTCTTCTGACCTTTGTCCCTGCACTGCCACATCCACCTACATGAAACACTTAAAGAGGTCATCTGTGTCTTCCAGGAATTAAGTGGATCTCTGGAAAGTTGTTTTGTGATTCATTTGAATTTGTGGGAATGCTTCCCAAGTGCCGGCGCCAGAGCCTGGTGGTGGCTGAAGCCCTGGAATGGGCCAAGTCATCCAGACAGGAGACTCCAGGGAGTGGCAGGAACTGTGCCCAACTAGAGGGTGCATCCCCACAGCTACTCAGCACCAGATGAGTGATGCCAGGCCAGGTGCCAGGTCTTCCCATTTTTAAAAGAAGCCAGAAATCCAATTTTGTATGTAAATGTTCTCAAGTCTGAAAAGACTGGTAATTAATTCAAGCATTTTCTAAATCACTGCCTTGGCCAAAGCACACATCATTTGTGATCTCTTCTCAAACTCATTTTTTAAAGTATAAAGCAAGATTGAGAGTGCTCGGGCACTTTGTTCAAGGCCAGAGGGTGGTGACTTTTGACCAGGGCTCAGACATGGCCTCCTGACTCCCCGAACCTGGGGCCCTTTTGAATGGACCATGTTGTAAGCTGTTGTTTTCATTGGCAATGTCTTTTCTTTGAATTTTTTTTAAAGGCAGTATTACCTCTGTACTAGATGATAAATTTTTGGCCTGAACTCAATTATGTCAGATTCTATGGTTCATGAAAGGTAGAATTTTAACATGACTACATTCTTTTGGATGAAGCTGGCAGTGGGCCAGCCAGCAAGGATGTTGTCCATCAGAGCCTGATTCAGCTTGCAGATATCAAGTTGACAGGTAGGAGAGTTTGTGTCTAGTTATAAATTAAAGTAAGATTCTAAGCAATAGTTTAAATATTTCTGATGACATTTTAATTTTAGTCAGGTAGCCACTAATCAAAAGATTGACTTAATGATTCCTGTTCAACTGAAAAATCCACCGAAGTGAATTAATTTAGGCTTTTGGGTTTATGGACCCTGTAAAGGCCGACCTTTGTGCTTTTATTCTCATTCCTACTCAGCTTTTATATCAGAACAACTTTATTTGGCTTGTCAAAAAAAAAAAAAAAAAAAAAAGCATTTATTTTCTAGATATTGGAAGGTAGCTCAGATTTCAGAGGAAAGTTTTATTAAAATATATTGGATCTTTGATTTTGGTCTTATCTAGAGATACAAAGACATCAACTTTTAAAAAATGGTCTTGAAAAATGAATATTGACTGGTCGTGGTGGCTCATGCCTGTAATCCCAGCACTTTGGGAGGCCAAGGTGGGTGAATCACCTGAGATCAGGAGTTCGAGACCAACCTGGCCAACATGGTGACACCCTGTCTCTTCTAAAAATACAAAAATTAGCCACATGTGGTGGCACACACCTGTAGTCTCAGCTGCTTGGGAGGCTGGGATAAGAGAATCGCTTGAACCTGGGAGGCGGATATTGCAATGAGCTAAGATTGCACCACTGCACTCCAGCCTGGGCAACTGAGTGAGACTTTGTCTCAAAAAAAAAAAAAGAGAAAATGAATATTGATGAAGCTGCTGTGGAAAATTGACGTCTTGCCTCAAGACAAGTAAAAGTACATTTCCCAGAATTTTTCAGCTGCATGTTTTTTCCTACTCTGTAACTGATTCTGATTTGCCTTACTTGTCCCTCTGAAACCTCAGAGCTTTCAAATTGCTATTTGATTTGCAGGGTAAATTGTAATGAGAGCCACAGCATTCCAAGTGTGGGCTACATGCCTGAATCATATTAGGACTTCGTTTTTTTTTAAAGTTCTTAATTGTTTCAAGCTATATTCATTGTAAGATTATAAAAAGTCTTTCCAAATGAGAGCTGATGCTCCAGTTGGTGATTTTTCCCCAGTACAAAATTAACAATTGCACCTGAATATCAGATAGTGAAAATCAGATGGAAAAAAATTTTAGGTAATCCCTCATCCTCTCTACTGGAAACTTAGTAGAAAAAGGTAAGAGAAAAATGCCTTTATGATGGTCTTTATTCTAAGTATGTTCTGGTTGCTACCAATATGCATCAAAAATACTAACTCTGGTGTATAAATAGTGGTAGTTTCCCCATTTTACAAACAAATTGGACACAACTTCTAGGCATTCTGAAGGAGGGCTTATAGGTGTTGCACCTAACGTGCGTAATTCTGTGTCAGCCAGGCAGCCTACTACTGTATTCATGCACATGATTGTAACCCTCGAAGCTGTATTGTCTCTGCTCCTCAGCTAAGCCTCTGGACCCTCTCCAGAAATAAATTGTGTGCAGACAGCTCTGGAGAAGAGCATGGTATGGAGGGGATTGTGCAACGTGATGGGCTTTTCTAGGTGACATTATGGAAAATATATTCTTAGCAATGGACCTGAGGTCGTTTTTTAATACCTTTGTGGAGAACCAGTGTAAGTTCTGATTGCATCCGCAGGACCCTTCTGTTTTCCGGACAGGGACCTAAGTCGGAACTTCCAGCTGTGAGTCACTTCAATAGCTCTGGAATACTCTCAGCTCTTATCTCCTAATAGTCCTAATTTTAGTTTTCTCTTCATTCACTTCTTAAAATGAATGGACCTCAGGGCAAAAAATGTTCAAAGTTATTTGTTTGGTTGAAGGAATCCTTGTGTGCTTTATCAGCCGCAGAGTCACAAAGGAATTTTGTTTTCTTAGGATGAGACCAGTAAATGGAAAGTATCTGTTTTCACATACTGATAGGAAGGGATGTGGGGAAAGAGGGAAGAGATTTTTATCTGTAATGGTGAACTCATATCACATTTTAGGTCGTGAAGCTAACATCCAGCAGTCAGATGCAATTGTGGAAGTCAGAAGCAATTGCAAAACTTGCACAGTCTAGGGAATCTGATATGACATATTTACTCTTTGATTTCCCTATGAAATTAATTAAAGTTATAATAGTATCCAATGTAATCATCATATCACCACTTCTTCCTCTTGGGCCCTCATTGATCTTGAACCCTTGGTGCTTATCCTGCTCTGGTTATTGTTATTACTGAATTATGTTTTAAAATAGGCCATCATATTTGAGTGGTAGAAATGCTGTTTCGGAGATGAAGTGAGTCCGTTTTTCAATCTGTGTCTTGAGATTTTTGAGGAGCAGTGCACAGGCCTTTCAAGATACTTCCCACCCCACTGTTGACATCTCCCGTCTCCGTCCATGCTCATGCTGCTATGAAATAGCTCCCCCTCCAGGCCCACACCGCCTCCGCCAGCCTTTATACCCCACAGGGGCCCCATATGAGGGGTGCTTCCTTTTTCATCTCAGTATGTCGTAATTTGTAGGGAATTGTCTTCATTATAATCAAAGTGTCTCAGTGTCTCCTCTACATGTGAGAAGCTTTTTTGGTCCTTTTTGCGTATTCTTGGCTGAATGAAAAGCAATTGCAAATTATGTATTAGTCTGAGAACATACTGTTTAGGGTGAATATATCTGAATTAATTAAGTGTCATTAATAATGCCTCACAGTTTATGAGCATATTATTTACTTGACTTAAAAATCATATAAATTAGTGAGGTTTATTTTCTAAATGTCGCAGTGTGAGATGGCTTTGTGGGGACACCTCTGTATGCCTTAATTTCAGAACTGTTACCAGCTGAACCAGCTGGGTCCCACTCATTTATTCCTTGTCCAGTAGCTATTTAATATTCCCATTTTTGCAGCCTAATTGCAACCTCTCTTTTCCTTCCAGTATGAATTCAGTCTTAATCTGCAGGAGTGATACTCATTGCAGTCAGCCGGTCTCACACAAAAAAACAAACCTGTGTTTTGCAGTGTTGGAGGGAACTTGCATGTGATGTAAATTTCAATGCCTTGCTCAGGAGAGGAGTCAAGGTACCTTTTCTGAGTTGAACTATATAATAATTTAAAAGGAAAGGCCCACATAAATATTACTGTGTTTTGTGTTAATTATATTTTTCATGAAGGAAACTCAGACAATTGGCTTTAATAAATAATTGCCTTAGAAATAGGTTTTACATCCTTCAAGGACACTGTGTATGATTCATTAAGATTTAATGGAGCTTCAAGGAGTATTTATTTTCCCTTTTTTAAAATGACAAGTGTTAAATGATAACTGTCCAGTCACACAGTTCTTTCCAGATTTGTATTGTGCTGTTGAAACCACAGCTGGTATCATTGTAGTAGCCCGTGGTACTTACTCAGTTGAGTGTGTATTTCATCATCTCTCCTAAACATGCACTTAATTACTGTTTTTTTGAAAATAAGGAATCTTTTAGAAGTTGTTTTAACACAGTGAAGACTTAAATTTCAGGTAGACATCTTAAGAAGTTGCTGGGTGAAATTGCTTGGAATCTTACCTCACAGGCAGTTAGGAATTTGAAAGAATCTTGGGCTCAGCCAGTCCAGCTCACTAAATTTTATATTCAAGGTAACTCCTGTGAGTTATGTTGGCAGAAGAAGATTTAAGATTAGGCTGAGTTCCAGGTACGGCTCTACTGTATAATGGCTTGGAACTTCTCTAATCTCACTAAGCCTTAATTTCCTTATCTGTAAAATGGGCATGATAATAGCCCCTACTCCCTTTGGTTGTAAAGGTCAGATAAGATACTGTGTCTGGAGTGCCTCACATGGGTCTTGGCACATGTGCACTAGCACGAGCCATAAGGTTAGTGCCAAGTATGGCAGTGCGTTAGGACAAAGCTGAGCCAAGACTGAGGAGCTCTCTCCAGCCTCCTCCCTCCCACTGCCACATGCCATCTCCCTCTCTGCCCTCGCCCTTGTCCCCACTTTTGAGTCATGATACAATCAGGGACATTTTGGTCCTCTGCACTAGCCCTCTCCACCCTCGTTGACCTGGTTTCTATTGATGTGGACAACAAAGCTGCTTTATTTTATGTCATCTGTGGAGCCCCAGCATGGGTAGCTTTGATGCCCAACGGCCGGGCAGCAAGGCACTGCGGACCCACACCTGCAATTTGGGGATACCTGGCACGGCATAAACAGGAACAAGTAGTCCCTCCCAGGACGCCCAGGGCCCCAGCCTCCAGCCGCTCTGTGTGGGGCGGGGTATTTCTAATATACTTGTTTTATAGGCCTATGAATGTGACTGGCAGCAGAGAACTATCCTGTGTTTGCCAAAGGGGGTTGACCTCCATTAAGTACTTCACAAGTATGAGATGATATTGCGCTTTGGCTGTGAGAATTTTATGGAATATTTGCAACCTGAAGGAACCTTAAATGAGGCCTGTATGTGATAGTGCTTTCACTTTGTTCAGCTAACCTAAGAAAATTTTAATAAACTCAAAAAACCACTTTCATCTTCATGAATTAAAAACGGTTGATTCCACAATGTATGCTTATTCCTAAAAGGTGTATGATTCTTTCCTTCAGAATAGCAATGGTTAACACAAATCTTTTGGTTTCCTTTATGAATATTATGTAACATATATAGATAGAACTGTATATGTGTATGTGTGTTCCCAATGTAAGTGTCTTAGAAAAGTGTCCATTCCTCTTTTAAAAAATACTGATCAAAAGACAGGTGGGTTGGTTCATGCCTGTAATTCCAACACTTAAGAGGCTGAGGCAAGAGGATCCCTTGAGCTCAGGAATTTGAGACCAGCCCAGGGAACACAGCAAGACCCTGTTACCAAATAAATTTTTTTTTAATTAGCTATGCATGGTGGTGTGTGCCTCTAATGCTTTCAGAGGACTGAGGCAGGAGGATCGCTTGAGCCTGGGAGTTCAAGACTGCAGTTGGCCATGATCATGCCACTGCACTCCAGCTTTAAAAAAAAAGTGATAATAAATGTAAAATAATGATGATAAATCATGGTTTTGCTATCAATTTTAGGGTAGGTAATATAGAATGGTTGAGCTAGGTAGAATGCCAAACTGATAATTCAGAATTTTCTAAAACTGAAGACTTTGAAACCCAAGAATCTTTACTTTGAAATCTGAAAGTTCACAGCCTAGAGCCGTTAACTTCAGTAAATAAAATATTGAAGTTAACAAATGGGATTAGGCAGCCTTATTGAGGCTGAGAGTTCATTGTCATTACCTGCATTTGCACCAGAATTTGAACTAGAGACAAGTAATATTTTAGCTTGGGTAATAGCAAAGTGACAGGCTAAAGGAGAGAGTTTTTCAGGAAGTTAAACAGCTTTCCAGTTATTAAGCAGCTCTACAAGTAATCCATTTTGGTAAAACTAACGAATGACCGCTGAGCCTCACATACAACAAAATAAAACATGCTGCAAAAAAAATAATATAGGGGCTCCTGGGTGTAATACTGAAAAAATAGGTTACCAGTTAGAAACTCTTTTAGGTAGGAGGTCCTCTGTTTTGTGGAGTGATTGTTCACAAGTCATTAAATCTAGCTACCATCTGACCAAGAAGTTTTTTGGGGGGAATCTGGAGGGGAAATAAAGCCAAAAGCAATGTGACACACGTGTGAATGAAAGATAAAGTATCCATGAAGTAGCTGTCAGACCTGACTCAGTATCCTGCCGCACTACTCAGTTATGAAGGTGTAAGTACTGCTGTACCAGGACACACTACGGTCTGCAAAATGAGAGGTGAGACTATACAGTCTCCAGAATTCTTTTAATTTCAGCATCTTATGATAACATGTAAACAAAGGTGTTAAGTGTTAACTATCTTTGATTTTTCTTCTTGTCTCGTTTCTTGTCTTCTTTGACAATTAGGACCAGACATTCTCTACCTCTTGGGGTAGTCTGGTTTTGGAAGATGGGGACTAGCTAAAAGTTTGTGTTTCCCTGACGTTTAAATGACACAGTAGTCACAACTCTCCATTCCTCAAGGGCCACATAGGGCTGCACTCCTTCCAAGAAGCCCTTTATCCACACCTGTGGCCGCAGGCTCCTGCTCTGTGCTCCTGTGGCACTTGTCATCTGGATTCAGCATTTCTTCTCTGCTGCTTGTTATTTTACCACGTGTGAAGGTCCTCGCCTGTCGAATACTGTGGAAAACTCCTTGCGGTCAGGGATCTTGTTTTGCACTGACTTTCCATTTCCAAGTATCATCCTGGAACTCCTTTCCCCTTTATGTCACACTCAGCCAGCAAACACCTCCATCCGGAAGGACCCCTGTCATCCTCTGTCTCTGCACCTGCACCCTGGGGTCGGGTTGAGCTCTGCCAGAATGAGGAATGTCACTCCACAAGTTTGCTTGCTTCCTGTATGTGAACCGTCAGAAACTGTGGATGGCTCTCAGCCCTGCTCAGAAGCCCAGCCTCCTGTCCATCCACATTCTGCAGTCCCCTTTTTTTAGCTCTCTGTGTTCTCTTTAACCTTTGAAGTCCTGTCTGCCTCTCCCTCTCAGCAGGTAGCCATGGACCTACTTGGCAGAAAAAATAGGAGCCAATGGATGGGAGCCCCCGTCTTCCCTCAGTTCTGCCTTTTCCCAGTGACACCTGTCTGTTTTTTCTCCTGTGAATAGGAAAGTCCACCATCCCCAGAGCCTGTTCTTCCTGTGCTTGGATCCCATCCCCTCGCACCTTCTCAAGAAGTGCTAGGGAATATCCCTACTCTCTCAGGTCCTCCCTCTATCCCCCATCCCTCGTCATCTCGTTCCTCTCCTTCCCTTCCAGGATCCTTAGAAACCAGCCATGTGCAGTGCTGGCATTTCCTTACCTCACCTTAGCCTAGTCTGGGTTCCATTGCTACACTTCACCAAAACATATCTGCCAAGGTTGCCAAGAACCTCCTGTGCTGCTCAATCCAGCTGACAGTTCCTAGTTCTTGCCTTCTCAGAAGCTTCATGTTTATCCCGTAGCATATTTGAACCCCTTTTTTCCTGCACTCCCATTGGGTGGCCCTGTGCTTTTTCACTTCCTGCCTCCATAGCAGTTTTCCCCTTTCTCATCCTCTCTTCCAGGCTGTTAAATGCTCATGTTCTTGAAGACTGCTTCTCTGCCCTCCTCCCCATCACTCTGTCCGCTCCCCAGGTTACCTCGTTCACTCCTCTGGGGAGCTAATGTCTGACGCACAGATACACATGTTTTTATCTCCTGCCCCTGCTGCTCCTGGGAACCTTGGACTCACCTGTCCACTGCCCACCTGACACTGACACTTAGATGTCCTAAGAGCACATGAAATGTAACAAGCTCAAAACTGAACTCTTCTCTTAAAAAGCACTGTGCCAGTCAGTGGACTCGCCATCCACTGCATGCATCAGTGTCATGCATGCAGCACTCTCTCCATCTTCCCTGCATTTCTATTCATCAAGCCCTGCAGATTTCACCACTTCAGCATGCTGGACTGCTTCCTTCGCCTTTGCTGCCTCCTCCTCCCTCTGCTGAGCTGCTCTCCTCTGTCTTGTGCAATTCTACAGTAGCCGCTTCCTGGTGCTCCTGGCCCTGCTATTCATCCCTCTCATACCACCTGCGTTATCTCTTTCTGCACTGTTTTCTCATTAACAGTGCCCCCTCCTCTCCAGGACCCGCCTTCTTCCTGGAAGCCCTCTCCACCTGCCCTCACCTTTCTCTGAGTCATTGCTGCCCAGGGAAGCCTCGCATGCCTCCCACACCTGGCCTAGGCCTTTTCCATACTTGCTCATGGCCTGATGTGCTTCTCCCTCCTGACTCTGTCATTGTTAGAGTTCTACACTTGGTACAGTTCTTCAGTTAATGTGTCTGCCCTCTGGCCCATAGGTCCCAAGAGGACAAAGACTGGTGTCCGAGCTGTGCCCAGCACAGAGTGAACTCTCAAAGGTGTGCTGATGCGAGGATGGGTGGGGAAGGAAAATCAATAAGGAAAATTCTCAGTTTACTCATTCCATGTTGGCTGAAGTTGTCGTATTTTCTCCATAAAACATGTTCCAGAGGAGGTACCGTAAAGCAAAAGGATTCAAAAGTTTCTGGCTTCCTGCTTCCTTTCTAAAGAAGATCCTATCAAGCGATATTGATTTCAGCAGCGTGGGGAGGCATCAAGGCCTTGGAGGAGCTGCTGAATGCATCACGTGTTTTTAAATAATCAGTGTGCAGTCACACTGTAAGTTGGGTTTTGTTTTCTCTCGTTCCACAAGACATCGAAGTGCTGATTGAGTTGGCATCCAGCTTCATTCGCGTCGTGTTTATTATTGCAGGACTGGGATTTCCATTATGATTTTCTGTTATTTTTCAAACTTGATATTCCACCGATAGCATAAAGATACATAAATTTTAATTTTTCACGGATACACTGTGGGAATAACTTAGTATCCAAAGGCACTTGAGTAAAGGGAACCGGAGAAGTTATATGATGTTAGATGCCTGTTTTTGTTCAGTGAGTTTGAGAAGCTAGCTGTCAGTCATCACTCTCATCCCTCCATTGCGTTCTGCCTTTTCTCTCTAGCCACCAATCCTTTCTTGTCTTTGCATTGGCCTTCTTTAGTTTACAGCATAATCTCGGTGTGTTTTAAATATTCTTAGGTATATATTGCTTTGAATACTCTATATCCATTTTTGTTGTTGTTGTTTCTTTTGTTTTTTTGTTTTGTTTAACAGACATGGCTCCACTCTGTCACCCAGGCTGGGATGCAGTGGTATAATCACAGCTCACTGCAGCCTTAAACTCCTGGGTTCAAGTGATCCTCCAGCCTCAGTGTCCCAAGTAGCTGGAACTACCTGGCAAATTTTTGTTATTTTTTAGAGACAAGGTCTCACTATGTTGCCCAGGCTGGTCTCAAACTCCTGGGCTCAAGCAGTCCTGCCTCAGCCTCCCAAGTTGCTGGAATTGCAGATGTGAGCCACCGTGCTCAACTATATCTACAGTTGTATAACTTTAATCAGTTGTGGGAATTCTGAATCATCATTATCCCTTCAAATATAATCATCTTTTGTTCATCTTCTATTTCTGTATGCATTTCTCACAGCTTAAAAATTTGTTATCTGATCATCTTAGTAGCTAAAACCTTGAAAATAGTAATGAGTCGTTGCTGTCCCTGTGAGCTCATGTTTGATCTCCATCTGCGGGAAACCTGGAGGCCTGGCAGGGGGCGCTCTCCTCCAGAGATCATTTGCATTTACTTTCACAGATGATCTCTGGAGGACATCACTGATGTTGGGACCACTTTGAAAGGCTTCCTTCAAGGATCTCAGGTTAATGTTGAAGCCTTTGGTTGAGCTCCCAGCCTTCCTTTGGCCCAGGCAAGTGTTGAAATTGGCATTTGTCCTCAGAGAGTCCCTCTCTTCAGGCCTTCTTAATGGTCCCCACACTCCCTGTGGATTAAACTCACTTTGGGGGAAGAAAGGTGTCTTGGAGATTCCCTCTACCATCCGGGAACACAGCAGTGTGGTTAAAAAACAAAACAAAACTGCTCTATCAGGCAGCTTATTATTTTGTTGTTTGCTTGTTTTGTTTTTGTAACTGAGAATCCTTCAGCTTACCTACCTTCTATCCTACTGGAAGCATAAATCTTTGACATGGTTTTTATTGCTAGCAACAAGGAAAGTCAACATGCAAAAATAATCAAGAGAAAGTTCAGGTTTTTCAAAATCATGTGTCCAAAGCCATCCCTGTCATTGACTGGAATTTGATCTTACCCTTTGTCCTTTGGAAGCACATCTTCGCTTTTGTTCTTGACTCCTGTCCAATACACCTCCTTCTCATGTAGTCCTGGGGCCGTATGTCTTCCTCCTTCCCTGAATGGAGGTTCTTCTTTAGGTAAATTCATGCCCCACCCTAATCTTTAGTTTTAAACTTAGTTCCTGTAAGGGAAGTAAGAGCACATAGATGAGTGTTGTTCTTGGATTCCAAAAATATAAATCACATCCATTAATCCAACGGATATTTACATGAAAAATTTAAAAGCTTTCTTTCTCAGATAACATTTTCTTTACAGAGGGAAGTTGTCCTGGACATGTGATCAAAGGGGCTGTAGGATGAGGTTCTGGAGGGAAAGCAGGGAGAGTGAGTGGGCAAGAAGCAGGGAGAGTGGGTGGACAAGAAGCAGGGACAGGTGACATGAGGATTGAGTCTCCACTGTTTCTCCCTCACCACTGTCATCCAGGGGCCACCATAGACCCAGCATCAAACAGACCTAAGAAGTGAGAATGAGGAAGGCAGGAAGAAAGATTATGATGAGAGAGGGAAGGAGGGTGGGTGGGTGGGAGGGAACGGAAATTCCAGTGTCCACCCTGTTTTTTTCCCCAAGGTACACACAAGTCAAGTCCTCCTCACCTGGGTAGTAATAACCCATGCTATTTATTTTATTTTTTTCTAGATCAATGAACTGAGCCATGTTCAAATCCCTGTTATGTTGATGCCAGATGACTTCAAAGCCTATTCAAAAATAAAGGTGGACAATCACCTTTTTAACAAGTAAGTACAAGTATGACCTTTCATAAGGCCAGTGTGGCTGCTAGGAGTACAGGTTTTGTGAATCTCTGTAATCATGTAATTTTTCAATGGGTGGGAGTAAAGTTTTGCTGATGAAGTTAATCCTGTGATAAACATAACCATCTGTCATTTTTAGAGAAGCAACAGCAGGCTCTCTGGGATAATATCCTTTGCCATATGGCATATTGTTCTCTATGAATATCTTATATGTTGAAAGTGATATTCTCATTATAATTCAAATTTTTGAAGCTGTAAATTGCTTGGATTTTTTGAGCAGTTATGAACCTCTGCTCTTGTACACAGAACTTTGAAAATGATGATTTATGAACAGCAATGACTACATCATAGAACAATAAAGACTGAAGGTACATTTTCATAAGGCACAATTAGATGCCATGTTGGGCATTGAGAACATTTCTCCTTCATTTGAATGCCATTTTAGACATCACTGTGAAGCACTATTATATGTTAGGTGGTCCATTGAGAGCTGGAGACACAGTGATATGTAAA
The DNA here is from genome assembly GCF_049354715.1 of Callithrix jacchus. Taxonomy (NCBI): domain Eukaryota; kingdom Metazoa; phylum Chordata; class Mammalia; order Primates; family Cebidae; genus Callithrix; species Callithrix jacchus. Next base: position 23,115,755 of record NC_133508.1, on the reverse strand, counting down.
GCATCGCCCTGCCCTCAAGGGGCTCACAGTACAAAAACTGACACATACAAATTGCTATAGTTCAGTGTGCAAAGTACAAGGGAGGGGTGTGTGCGTGTGCATAATTTATATGCATAGCTGGTTCCTTGGGAATACAAAGAGGGAAGCGATTCTGAATGATTAGGGTGAGCCTTAAAGAAATCATTCCCACATGAAGATCATTAGGAAATTTTTTTTGAGACGGAATCTTGCTCTGTTGCCTGGGCTGGTGTGCAGTGGCAAAATTAGAGCTCACTGCAGTCTGAAATTCCTGGGCTCAAGCAGTCCTCCTCTCTGAGCCTTCTGAGTAGCTGGGACTACAGATACAGGTTACCATGCCCAGCTGATTTAAAAAAAAACTTTTTGTAAAGATAGAGATCTCACTATGTTTCCTAGGCTGATCTCAAACTCCTGGCCTCAAGCAATCCTCCTACCTCAGTCTCCCAAAGTGCTGGGATTACAAATGAGTGGTGTAAGAAGCTACCATGCCTGGCCAATTAGGAAATTTCTTAGGGTGGCCATTGTCCTCCTGTAAAGCTGATATGGTGATTTTTCTCGTAATAGTGTTCAGAGGCTGACTTTTTGAGAGAATTTTCTCTGTGCAAATTTAGAATGTAACGTTTATATAAAACAGGCCTTTTGGTGGGTGAGGGAGTGTCCCTGCTTTCCTTGGCAGTAGCTGACAGCGAACCTGGGGGCCACACTGGTGGCTTGCTCCACTGCCCCTTCTCACTCACTCTCCCGCCACTGTGCTTTTCCTTCACTGCTCCCCTGCCTGGCCCCTTCCTTCCCCACCTCTTGTTCTTTGAGGAATGGCTGCAGTGTGCAGCCAGGATTTCAAGAGGTCACGTAGTCCAAGCATGCCTATGACAAGGGAGACAGACGTTATCCCTCTGGCCCCTTGTGTCTCCCGGATCTTCTTGTGGGTCATACCTCGTTCTAGGAAGCACTCCTGTCCCTTTGGTAGACAGTGAACTCCAGACCCTTCTTTGGCTACATGTGGAACTCAGTGGTGGCAGATGCAAGTCTGGTTGACTCTCTCTGAGCTTTATTCCACACTGTGACTGTTTCAGAGAAAACATGCCGAGCCATTTCAAGTTTAAGGAATACTGCCCGATGGTCTTCCGTAACCTGCGGGAGAGGTTTGGAATTGATGATCAAGATTTCCAGGTGAGTTGCTTTTGAAACCTTGGCTTCCAGTAGGAAATGGGTTTGCCATGCCTTCTGCTCTGTAAATTAGGATCTATATTTTTGTCAATAAAAGTAACTATATAATAGTAATTTTCATTTTGTGTAAGAAGTTTTTTTTTTGAGACGGAGTTTCACTTGTTACCCAGGCTGGAATGCAATGGCGTGACCTCGGCTCACCGCAGCCTCTGTCTCCTGGGTTCAGGCAATTCTCCTCCCTCAGCCTCCTGAGTAGCTGGGACTACAGGCACGCACCACCATGCCCAGCTAATTTTTTGTATTTTTAGTAGAGACAGGGTTTCACCTTGTTGACCAGGATGGTCTCGATCTCTTGACCTCGTGATCCACCGGCCTTGGCCTCCCAAAGTGCTGGGATTACAGGCTTGAGCCACCATGCCCAGCCCTTGTGTAAGAAGTTTTTAATGTTCGTTCTGAAGTAAAAAAGTCTTCTCTTGACTGGCGACCTCTACACATATGATTTCGGTATAAAAGTCAGTAGGAAAATAAATTATTGTTCTTTAGAAGGAGACTAAGCATGTGAGGGTTTTATAGAATACTCTCATTTCCAGGTAGAAAGGTTCTGCTAGCAGAGCTGCTTATTAATTTCTGCTGTCAGACACGTCAGTAGCCTGTATGAGTGTGCATGTTTTCTGACTTTGTAGAGGCTACTTAGGACTCTCAGGAATCGTTTTCTTGCTGATTTGCTGCTTTTCAAGTTGGTCAGACTCTGGGTGCAGCATTTTTGTCAGCAGCCATCCTTTCTGCACTGCAGTGCAGGACTGTGGAGTGACCATAGAGCTGTGGTCAGCACCGGGAGCCCAACATCCTGGGCGTCTGCTGCGGCACATCTTCCTCTTGGTCTTGGTTCCCACCACATAAAAATGTGCACTGCTGCCCTCCTCCCTACACAGGCCTGGTTCTTCATTCTAACTTTTAAACATCTATTTTAACTTTTTAAATAACTGTTGGGCCATGATCATCTTTTTCTAAGAAAGGGCTTGATATTGGTTACCTAAGTTTCATATAGCAAGCCAAATTAAATGCTAAGGATTTTTTTAAAGTGAAAATCCAAGGGACAGGTTGTGCATCCTGATCAGAAAATCTGAAATCCCAAAAGCTTCAAAATCCAACGTTTTCTGATCATCAACATGATGCCACAAGTGGAAAATTTCACAGTTAAGTGCTCAACACAGTCTTTGTTTCATGTACAGTTATTTCAAATATTGTATAAAATTACCTTCAGGTTGTGTGTATAAGATGTATATGAAATAGATAAATTTTGTGTTCAGACTTGGGTCCCATCCCTAAGATATCTCATTATCTATGCAAATATTCTGAAATCTGGAAAAAATCTGAAATATGACAGACTCCAGGCATTTCAGATAAGGTATGCTCAACCCGTACTGACTTATTAAGTCCCTTGAAATCTAGTAAACACTTTCTCTAATTTGCCCTCAATTTAATATCTTAATTTATCCTGTGATAAGTGACACATTGCCACCCTGGGTGACTACAAATTGAGTACTGTCACTGCTTTCCCTGTATTTTCCTCTAAAGAATAGGGTCCCTGAAGCAAACGAAGTTTAGTTAGCACACTTTCCTAAAGATCTGTGCTCCCACTGCCCTCTCCGTACTATTGCCAAAAAGTTCCAGGAATTTCTCATGGGCTCTCTCAGGCATGAGAGGTGCCATGTTTGGAAAAGCCAGTGCTGACTGGGCTGCCAGTGACATTGTCTCATGAGGTCCTGGGATTGTGGTTTGCAGGGAGGTCCAGACCCTGAGCTGAGGGTCTGTGTACACAGGAGAGCTGAGGGCTGGCTAGTGGGACGGGAAGGATGTGGTTGCTCATTTGCTATTAAAACTGCACGGGAGCCAACGCTCCTGTTAAGGCATTTCTTTTTTTTCCTCAAGACAAGGTCAGTCTTGCTCTGTCACCCAGGCTGAAGTGCAGTACAGGTGCGATCATAATCCACTGCAGCCTCAAACTGCTGGGCTCAAGTGATCTTCCCACCCCAGCCTCCAGAGTAGCTAGGACCACAGGTGTGCACCACCATGCCCAGCTAATTTGGGGGTTTGTTTGTTGTTTTTTTGCAAGGGGAGTGTAGAGATGGGGTCTCACTAAAATTACCCAGGCTGGTCTCAAACTTTTGGCCTTAAGCCATCCTCCCAGAGCATGAGCCAGTGCACCTGGCTTTGGGGCTTAATTTTTAAGAGAGAATTTAGATCACAATTATGGACTTGAAATTTACTGCTGTAAAAATAATTAACTTTTAACAAGTAATTATTGGAATAGTAAAAAGTTTGCATGAATTAAAATGAATAATTCTGTATCATTTTAGAACCATTACTTCATTTAAAGAGGCCATATGAAAATTAACTAGGTACTTTGTAAAATAGGAATTAACAGCAGATACGTTCAGTGTGTTAAGAAAATCTCCTCTGCCTTAAGAAAAGCTGAACACCAGTGTGTTCCTCTTTCTGTCCACATCCTTTTCTTGTTGGGTTGGTTTTTGTTTTAATAAAACAATTTCACTGGCATTTTGCAGAAACTGACTTTTGAGGGCCCATGCATCTTACCTGTTAGATTCCTCAATTCATTATTGAAATGAAGTCTATTTCTTGTCATAATCAATTCTGTCAAGCGAGATCCAAAATGAACCCATTATGTTCTGAGTTCCATAGTAGAGCAGAGAAAGGTAGTTTTTAAAATTTCCTCAAATGACCAATTTTGTTGCTGAAGTGCAAAGGCATGAACTGGTTTTCCTTCCTTTTTTTTTTCACCCTACAAACAGAACTTTGTAAGTTATCTTGAAGTCAGTGCAAATTGCTGAGTACAAACTTTGAAGGGAAATTAGGCAAATGGAGGATGATTCACAAGTAACTAATTGGCAAGTCCGTTAAACTCTTCACATGAGAGCTCCCCGTTGAGGAGAGTGTTGTGAGTGTGATTAATCATTCGAACACTCCTTTCCTTAGCTCTGCCTGCTGCTTCTGGCATTTAAATTGCTGCTTTCTCTTTGGCAACTGTATTTCTATTTTAAAAGAAAGAAAGAAAAAGTATGCATTCAGAGTCACTTTAGTACTCCAGAGGTATACTTTTCTTCTCTCCTCGTTCCTGTATTTCCTTCCTAGTGTCTATATCTCTTAAAAAATTCTTCAGCAGGGTCAGGGACCCTGAGTTCCAGCAGAAGACAGGATCGTAAATCTGGGGCTGTATCCTAGTCTGTTGGCTGCTTAGTTTGGAAAAAAGGAGGGCAATTGTGACAACACTGGCTCCAGGGTTACCTTGCAGACCCCTGTGTACTGCAGGATTCAGGTGGAAGATGGTCAGGGGCCAGGACCTGGGGCTCTAGATGCTTGGCACCTTGTCACTGCCCAGACAGTTCAGTCCTCATTCCCAGTCCAAGTAACAGATATCATTTGGCACATGTGGCAAAAAATGACTAAAAGCAGCCTCGTTTCCTCTCGCAGAGTTTGCTAATGTGCCTTTGCTGAGTGGAGTCTCCCACCGGCCGCCTCTGTCACTCCTGAGTACCGGCTACTGAAGACTGTATTTCAAAAAAAACCAAACTCTTTTTCTGAGCTTATCAATGTGAACTGTGTTTTGAATACTCTTTCCCAACTGACTTGGAAAGTAGGACCAGTGACCTAGGCACTCATAGTCTTTTGGAGGACACTGAATAGCAAAAGGAGACCAGGCATTGCCTGCTGTGTTTATTTTTCCAAAGTGCTTGCATTTTGGACAGGCGGCTCTAAATCAGTGTGGCAGTTAGGAGCTCCATCGTCTGGTTTATTTCATATTCAGACCTTTCCATTCAGCCAGGTGGGTAAATGGTCCTGACTTGTCTTGTTTGTGTGACCACCTTTTTGATATACCTGAAAGAAGTAGGTATTGGTCCGTGGAGACCACTCTGATTAAAGTAGAACATAGCAAGTAACCTACGTAATTGACCCCTACTAGTGAATTTACACGTCATAAAAAAAAATTTTAAGATAAATGAAAAGGATAATGAAATGAAAACATTCCTGCTCTCAGTAAATATTTTTATCTTTCCTCTGGTTTCAATTTCTGGAGTATCTTTTAAAAATGTCATTTCCTTGAAGACAAATTCAAAGCACAGTTCTAGAATATTCATTGTTAATAACAGTTCCGTGTAACATACATATGTAAACCTCTGTGTGTCTCCATGTGTGTGTGCTCACACACGTGCATGTAACCAATACTTCTAGATTCAGAACTTTCTCCAATTCATTACGGCATTTTAGAGTTGCATAATGGGTTTGTAATAATGCTCAGAGTTGAATTATGTTCTGATCATCGTTTGGCCAATGTGATGTCCATCGTCATACTTTTAGGGTTTGTTTCAGGGTGAATGCTGCCTGGGAGGCCTCTTCTGTGATTATAGCTGCAGTCTTATGTCTACCATTACCACTGTCCCCTTAAGCCTTGATTACTCTTAGGTTTGGGATGTCATGCATAATTACCAAATCAAAGTATTTATTTCTGTCTACCACATGTCAGGCTCTGTGCTAGACGTTTTAGGGAATGCAAAAGAGAGAAAAGGGTGAAGCATCACTTTCTTTAAAAACTACTACATACCAGATTCTGTGTTAGATGCTAACAGGATTTACAGAAACCCAGCATCTTGATTTTTAACATTCTTCATGAAAATCTGTCCCACTCTTTCCAGTCTCCTAAGCTCATATGTTCATCTCTTATGCTCAGACCCAGAGAAACTGGAAAGGGGTGCAGATTTTTATGAAGAACCTTAATCAGCCTTGGGAAGTCAAGTAGAGGCTTCAGTTATGTTTCGGAGCTGGTAGAGAGGCTTCCCTCCCAGAAACCAAAAAGTAATGCAGGAGGGAGCCGAAGCTGTTAAACCTAAATAGACCACACATTTGAAAGTGAGGCCTCATGTTCACTTTGGAGGATAATACCAGGTTTCCTTTTCTCCTACTTTGTCTCCCGAATTAGAATCCCTCATTATTCACATCTGATGCCCTTTCTTGTTTGTAACAGAGAATTCTAATTTTAAAATAATTAAGAGCTAATATTTTAAACTTCTGATGTTCTTACTTCAATTTTAAAAATAAAATTCTAAGGTGTTAAGACCTTCAGTGTATACTATACTTGAAGTTGGAGGGGAGGGCCAAGAACTCTGCCTTTAGAGTATCAAGTCTGTCCTGTGAAACTGTCTTTGGCTGGTAGATCTCTCGCTTTGACTTTAAACTGCCTGAGGGCAGGAGTAGTGTCTGTGTTTCCTGGTTGCCTGTCTGCTGTTTAGCACAATGCTTGGCTCAGGAGGGACTTAAGAAAGATTTGTGGTCAGGGCGGTGGTCACACCTGCAATCCCAGCTACTCAGGTGGCCAAGGCAGGAGGATCTCTTGAGCCCAGGAATTTGAGACCAGCCTGAGCAAGATAGTGAGACCCCCGTCTCTAAAAACATGAAAAATAAGTAAGTAAATAAGAAATGCTTGTGGAAGAACATGAGGGAGGGCTGACGGGGAATTTGAAGAGAAGTGAACCCTCTGGGCCCAAGCAGAAGGCAGGGAGAGCCCATGAAATGTGAAGGAATTTGGATGGTGGCAGAATGGTGGGAGATAAAGATGTTAAAATAACAAGATACATAAGGACACAGGGGCACTGGGCTGATTCTACTGCAAGCGAGCAGCCCTGTGGGTTTTGTTCAGGGGAATGGCAATGTCATGAAGTCCATATTTTCTTTTTCTTTTCTTTTCTTTTTTCTTTTCGAGACAGAATCCCTCTACCTCCTGTACTCGCTTGATCCTGCCACCTCAGCCCCCTGAGTACCTGGACTACAGGCACGTGCTGCTGTGCCCAGCTGAATTTTGGTGTTTTTTTTTTTTGTAGATACAGGTTTTGCCATGTTGCCCAGGCTGGTGTTGAACTCCTGGGCTCAAGTGATCCATCCACCTTAGCCTCCCAAAGTATTGGGATTACAGGCGTGAGCCGATGCACCCAGCTGAGGTCTGTATTTTCTAAAGATAACTGCATGGTAATTTATAGAATGCATAGAAGGGAGATGAGGAAATCAGGAGGTTATGAAATATCCCAGTGAGCCAACCCTCTGTCGTCCACCATGTAAAGTATGGAGCACCTTCAAAGGACATTGAGAGAAATAAACTCACAGGTTCGGTGGCCAATGGCAAAGGACAAGAGCCACAGAGGCATTGGGACCTGAGAGGCTGAGAGAGCAGGGATGCCAGTCACGGAGGAAGGGAAGTTTGGGGCTGCAGGTGGATAGCAAGGAAGATGGAGTTGGGTTTTTGACCTGTTGACTGATGGTGGGGGTGGGATACCCAGGTAAGGCCTGTGGCCCACATTGGGCATCCTGGTCCACAACTCTGGAAGAGGTCAGGAGCAGAGGTCCAGCTGGGGGTGGATTGGCACAGACATGCTTGTGGGACTCCTCCTTGGTCCAGCTCCTAACACTCAGCCTGCACCATCACCCCTGTGCTTGCCTCTTGAACGCCTAAGCACTCTCATCCCTTTGTCACCAGTCGTTGCCTGTCGGGTTTGCTCCGTTTCTCCTCACAGGTTAGTTGCCCTGGAAGGAAATTCCATCCCACACAGACGCGAACTGGGGCTGAGTCCCAAGGGAGGCCCCTCTCCGATTGGATACGGGGGAAGCTCCCTCAGGCCCATCAGGGTCATCAGGCATTTCTTTCTTTCTTTGAGGTCCTTTTTACAAGCTGAGCAAATTACTGTTCCCATTGCCACCTGCCCTCACCAGAGACCCTAGCTTCCTGTTCGCCTGTGTTTCCCGCCTCAGACCTGCTTTGGGTTTTGCCTCGTGGCTTTTGACAGAGAGCTGACAGCCAGTCATCCTTGCCACTGGGTGCTTCTCTCCAGGTTAAATGCTATGTTGGTTTACCATGAGTCTTGGGGACAAGTCCCTATCATTTTAATCTCCATCGTCAAACAGCAGCCTGAGATTTCAAAAGAGGATCTCATGGCATTTTGTGAAGTTTCTGCAACTCTGCTCCTTTCCCTGTTGGTCATTGCCTTTCATTTTTATATTCTTTTTTTTCTGATAAGTTGTTTCATTATTGATAAGTGCTAAATTGCACTGTGTTTTGCTCCCCTCTATAATGAAAGCCATTCTTCGCCTGAGATCACAGCTTAGACTTTCTTTGAAATTCCCCAAGAGCTTAAGACAGGGCTTTCAACACAGTGGGCATTTAATAAATCCTTGATGATGATGTTCAAATTCACATGCTGGTCTTTAACTCTCTGGCGAGTTCAGAGGACCATCTGTGCTCACTCAGATATGTCAACTGCAGATCCAGAAAGCAGCCTTCTCTGGGCAAGTTGCTCCTGTCTCCTGGGCTGTGTGATTCCAGGCATGTAATCGTAATCCTGAGCTGTCAGCAGGGCAGTGACTGGTTTCCAGGTTTCAAGTCCATGAAACAGGTAGCTAGGGTTGGGGAAAAGAATATTTCCGGGAAGTTACGCGTCTGGTTGAGTCTTTGATCTTCAGTGACTGATGCTATGACCATGAGACACTCATTCACCCTTGGTGGGTCTCAGTTTCCTCATCTGTAAAATGAGGAGAGAAACGCAGTGCTCTCTGAGGTCCCCCAGCTGTCAGGTCTCTGAATGTATTACTATGCCACCATGAGGAAGTGGCTATCATGTGAGATCTTCTGCACAGCATTGACACACACCCTTATATGAGGGTGGCTTTACACATTTGAGCTTGGCAAAGTTTAAAGTGGCCTCTTCTTCAACTAAAAATAAAAACTTTTCATACCTGATTTTTAGCAGAATGTATACAAATGACTATCAAAGTGGAAAAGAAATTATACAAGACTTATATGATTAGTTCAAAAGAATTAAATATGCAGAATGCTTGGCTGTTTAAAAAATGCATGGAAAAGTAACTTACTAAATGAGGACACTTTTATGAGAGATATAAAAGATTGGTGGTAAGAATGAGCTAATTAAATTGACATTTATGTTTCCTTCCCTCTTCTGGGGGCTCCACTAATCCTGGACCTCCGACTGCGGAAATAAACATTTTCAGCACAGACATTTAGAGGAAGCGGGAAAGGACAGCACCATTAATCCTTTGCTTTTTTTTTTTTTTTTTTTGGAGAAGTCCCGCTCTTGCTGCCCAGGCTGGAGTGCAGTGGCGCAATCTTGGCTCATTAATCCTTTTCTTAAGGGAAAGGACAATAAATTTCCAGTTACAAATATATGAAGGTATTGAAGAGGGAGCTTTATGTCTCATTATATTCTTTTATTTGCTGCTGAGAGGACCGAGATAGCACCAGAGCCTCAAACACAGCTTTTGAGGTTTGAGCTAAGGTAGTGTAAGATAGGAAACATCTTGGAAATAGTATGTTCATTCACCAAGTTGCAAAATATGCAAAAATGAACTAAATTGTTGTACTCTTACTTGCCCTGCATATCACAGCTTTGCCCTAGAACTTGAATGTTTGTCCAACTGTTCGTTTTTCTCTGGCTCCCTGACTATGCGATGAACAAACTTAGAAGCAGCGTTTATTGGCTGTGATGTGTCCACTGCAATCGTGTATGGGTGCTGGCCTGAATAGGGAGCACTTGTCCAGAGACAGCCCAGGGGCTGTGGCTGGCATAGTGCATCACCTCATGGTGGATGAGTGTGTCTAGGGCACTTGCGAGATCAGTGTTTGGGCCAATCACAGACACCTGTGTACTGTATGATTACATCTATATGAAATGACCAGAATGGGCAGATATATAGAGACAGAGATCAGTGGCCTTCTTGGGCTGGGTGGTAGGGGAAGGAATGGGAGTGATTGCAGATAGGTTTGGGGTTTCTTTTTGGAATCATGAAAATGCTCTAAAAATGATTGTGGTCATGGTTGCATGATTTGGTGAATACGGTAAAAGCTATTGAACTGTATACTTTAAATAGGTGAATCGTATGGTATGTGAGTCATATCTCAAGCTGTTAAGGAAGAAGAATGTTTGGAGTTTGAAACTAGTTTAATTTATTCATTGAGACATTTTTTCCCAAAGTTGACTTTGGCTGCTCTTTTTTGGGGGATGGGTTATGGTATCAGTATTTTTATTTAGAACTGGTGACTTTAAATAATTTCGTAATTTATAATATGAAACTATCAAATGGATAGGAGAAAAAGAATAGCCATTGAAGAAAGCATATTTTTGCTGTTTGTGCGTGTTTGTCGTTAGATTTTTCCTCCATAAACTAATAGTAAATCATCTTCCATTTCCTAAGTCTCTACAAACTGACAGCAGAATAATAATTAGAAGAATGAGCAGGAAGCTTGGAGACCATTAAGTCCAGCTGTCGTTCTTTGCAGATAATCAGATAACAGAGTAAGGGAGGTGGGAAGGGGGAGTTGGAGGGGGGACTCAAAGCCTTGACTTCAGCCCATTGCTTTTGGGAGGGGTCACCTCGACACTCCCAGGCTGCTTCCTGGGTCCATTCTGTTTTGTTACCATCTTTGTCCTTTGCGCATCTCTGGTTTGAGAGGTCACAGGGAAGTGAGCAGGGGCCAGAAATAGAAGAAGGACCTTGTGGGGTGGGAATTTTCAACCTGAAACTTCTCTGTGAAATTTTAAATTCTCCTTTTAACATCTAAGTTACTATTGAGGCTTTAGGAAATAACTTATTGTCCCTTTTGAACTAATAGATTCAGAATCCCCAATTTTGTCTGTCTGTTTTTATTTTTTAACAGAGTCTCTGTGAATTAGGCTGGAATGCAGCGATGCAGTCATGGCTCACTGCGGCCTCAAACTCCTGGGCTCAAGCGATCCTACAACTTCAGCCTTGTAGCTAGAATTACAGGCATGCACCACCATATCTGGCTAATTTTTTAATACTTTGTAGACACAGACTCTTACTGTGTTGCCCAGGCTGGTCCCACACTCCTGGCCTCAAGTGATCCTCCTACCTTGGCCTCCCGAAGTGCTAGGATTATAGGTATAAGCCACTGCACCCAGCCCCAATTTTGAATTTAAATAATGTCACTTTATTGCAGACCATGTAACTCTCCAAGTATGTCCATGACAAGGAATTTGTTTTTTAATGAGAGTAAGTCTCTCCAAAGCCCGGGTGGATTTCACTGGGTAATTTTATCTGGCTGCTTTCTCATGAAGACAGATGGATAGATAAGGGTAAATGTTTCAGAAAGTGAATATTTTACTTTGGAGATGAAGGGACTAAACTAACCCTCTATAAGGTGTTTTTTAAGGCCTTAGGTAGGATCAGCTTCATCTCAGACTTGCCCTTTTAAATTAGGTGATGTGAGAAAGAATTTTTCTAAGTGGTGTCTTCTGCTAGGGCTTCTTTTTTCCATGCAGAGCTGGTCTTAACTTGCAAATTTCATCTTAATTTCTTTTTTTCTTGTTTTTTTTCCCCTCAGCTTAGTAATGTATAGAGTGCATTAGAGTATAGAGTAACCCAGAATTCAGCAGCCCCAGTATAAAAGATTGCTCCTTTCAAACTTGGCATTCTTTGTGAGGAAAATCCATGCAGTTTTAAGCAAAAAAAGTAGATGAGACAGTCTTCTAAAGGCAGAAACCCGTGACAGGAGGAAAATGAAAACCTCCAGCAATCTCAGACCACATAAACGAATTTAAATAGACATGATGCAGTGTGCCACATGGTCAGAAATGTGAAGAATTCTTAGGGTTGACATCGTCACCACAGTCTACAGGACTCAAAGGAAATGCTAAGTGCTTGTCCTCCTTGAGCCCTGTTTTTATTCTGTGTGAGTGTCTGACTCTGGGTCCAGGGCTTAGCAGCACAGTCTTCCTGTCTCAAAGGCTTATTCCACAAACACATCTGTCTCAGCTCCTGCTTGGAGAGAAGACAGCTCCTACTCTTCCTGCTCAGTTAATGTAAAGTAGTGAACAGTCCTAGAATGAGTTCAGATAGCTGTGTACACATGTTAATAAAGTGTAAATAACAGACTCTGGACTGCATTAGCACTGTGGCTGTTATTGATGATATTTTCTACACAGTTTACTTGGCAAAACTGAAAACCTAAAGACAGGTTTGATTTTGTGCCAGGTGGCTCACACTCTAAATTGGCATTAGAAGGTATTTGTTACTATGGAGAAATCGACTGCCCCTTTATAATGCCCACTGTCCTCTAGCGCCCAGGCGAGGAAGCAGCATGGCAGGGGGAGATAGAGGCTCTGGGCGGGGCCCCTGCAGGGCACTCCGTGTACATCAGCCCACCTGATTTGGAGAACTGAGTTGGGCAAGTCATTTCTGCTCTTTGGGTTTGTTTTCCTGTCTGTATATTGTGTGTTTTGGAATCATCTCCAAGGTTGCTTCCAACTTGAATGCTCTTTGAAATTTATTTATACATGGAGGGACCCCTTAGGAGCACCTGAAGGTCATTCCCAAGCTCCGTTTCCCTCAGGGGATTCCCCAACTTGGCTAAGCATCCAACATCATGCTGTGTCTTTTTTTTTTTTTTTTTGATGACAGAACTTTAAGCACACCAAAGAATTTCTTATTCAGTGTTGGTAGATAGACTGTTTTGAGGCAGCATAGTGACTATGTTAAAAATACAAGACCTCCTTCCCTGAGCTCATGTGCTCATTCTAGCTGATGTCGTCCTGAATACATCTAGAATCTGTGAAGTGTTATTTTCACTGCATCTTCTCCTTCATCTCGGCTGAGGTGATGCTTGTACTGTCCTCTGATTGGACCCTTTTTCTTGGGATGCTTGTTCTGAGTCACCTTCTGAGGTCCATGCTTTACAGCAGTTTCTAGAGCAGAGTCGTATCTTCGAGTAAATCCATTTTTAGAGTCATAAAAGATCCAAGGTAGTCTAATTCAGCCCATCCTCTCCCCAGGCTTATTCTCCATCACTTTATAGACTTGGAAACTGAGGCTCAAAAAGGCTAAATCCTATCTACAAGAACTGATGAATGTTCTGGATCCCAGACCAGTATCCTTACCATTACACTGTGCTGCCTTTATTTTTTATTTTTATTTTTTTGAGACAAAAAAAAAAAAAAAAAAAAATATATATATATATATATATATATATAGACCCCATACGTTGTGTGGGTACTTGTACATAGTATTATTAAACACTTCTTTAGTTAGTAAAGTAAATGCCATGAATTATTATTCTGAACTATAAAGTTTCCCATTTTAATTGAACTAGAGGTGTAAAAACTATAGTGCCTCACTGTGTTGCTCAGACTGGAGTGCAATGGTGCGATCTCGGCTCACTGCAACCTCTGCCTCCCAGGTTCAAACAATTCTCGTGCCTCAGCCTCCTGAGTAGCTGGAATTACAGGTGCGTGCCACCACACCTGGCTAATTTTTGTATTTGTAGCAGAGACGGGGTTTCACCATGTTGCCCAGGCTGATCTCCAACCCTTGGGCTCAGGTGATCCCACGGCCTCAGCAACCCAAAGCGCTGGGACTACACTCATGAGCCACTGCACTTGGCTTGTGTTGCTTTAAAAACACATGTCTGCTTCATGTCTTAGGAGACGGCAGGAAAGTAAATAATAATAATAAAAATATATAAACAATTTTACTTTATTTTAAAGGCTCTAAAAAGTCATGATCGTGATTTTAATGGCAGAAGTTTAGTCTTTTCTTTGTAAATTACCCTTTTTGGTTAGCTCAGAGGAAGCTTTAGACATGAAATGTTAGACATATTGCTTGGCTCCGTTGTACACTAGTTTCTTTATCTTCAGGTAGGAAAATGGACCTGGCTTTTCCACTCTTACAGGAATATTGTGAAAATAAATATAAAATAAAGAGTTGGAATTTTCCAGGCCTTAGAATCATTCCAAGGATCAGGCATTTTGTGTAAAATTGCATTAACTCTTTTGATTTCCTGCTTGTCTTATCAGATAAGGCTTTTAATACATTTGATTTATGTATTTTTATGTTCATAGTGATATGAAAGGTACATTCTATGTTTTGACACAGTGTTCCTAGCTTCATTGGTTATTTGATATCCATGAATCTTAGAAATATTCAGATAGTGTGGGTTGGGCTACTCATGTGATGATTAAAATGGTGATTTGAGACAGATTCAATATTAGAATTTTTAAAGTGTTCTGTCCCAGGATGAAGACATGGCTAGTATCCTAATGCAGTGCTGCATACATGACTATAACGATGCCTCTGAACCTGAAAGGAAAGGCAAAAAATTGGGGAAGAGGTAATAAGTATCTGAGCTAAGGAGTTCTTACATTATTTGCTTTTACATTTCTAGCTTTTTGTAAACCCATACGTTGGGCTGGGCACAGTGGCTTATGCCTGTAATCCCAGCACTTTGGGTGGCTGAGGCAGGCAGATCACTTGAGGCCAGGAGTTCAAGAACACCCTGGCTAACGTGGCAAGACCCTGTCTCTATTAAAAATACAAAAATTAGCTGGGCCTGGTGGCATACACCTATAATCCCAGCTACTCAGGAGGCTGAGGCACAAGAATCGTTTGAGCCTAGGAGGTTAAGGCTGCAGTGAGCTAAGATCGCGCCACTGCACTCCAGCCTGGGCAACACAGTGAGACCCTGTCTCAAAAAATAAAAATATAAAACTCCATACATTGTATGAGTACTTGTACATAGTATTATTAAACAGTTATTTAATTAGTAAAGTAAATGCCATGAATTACTCTTCTGAACTCTAAAGTTTCCCATTTTAATTCAACTAGAGGTGTAGAGACTATAATGGGAAAGGTATGAGTCTCGGTAAGTCTGTGATTATAATGTACCTAATACACTAGACTGTACATGCTGCACACTGGCAAAACACAGCATAAACACCATTCCATAGACCTTGGTTCTCACGTGTGGTCTGCAGACCGGCTCCAGCAGCATCGTCTACTTCTGAAAATGTCCCACCCCTGACCTGCTGGATCTGAATCTACACTTTCACATACCTGGATGATTCAGTTGCTTGTTAAGTTTGAGAAGCACTGACTATGCAGCTTTTGATTTTTTTTCACCTCACTGGCCCATGAGAGAATGTTATACTGTCCTATCTAATATGCATAAGAAAACGATCTATGAAACTGATGCTGCTGGAATTTCATCCTCTGCTGAATACAGTTCTCCTTTACTATTCCCCCCCTCCACCCCCCCCCAAAGCTATTTTACACGTATTGTCAGTTTGACAAAGCTTAAGGTCTGTTCCACTTGGTCTGCTCCACCTGGCTTTCATAAACTTGATTGTTCCCACTTTGATTTTATGCCCAAAGATAATTTGCAATCTTACAGTTCCTGGAGTTCTTGTTTTATTTGGAAGAAATATCCTTTTGCAAATTAGTGATTGCGAGAAAAAAGTAAGACCACTAACAAAGAGCAATAATTGCCTTTTGGGGGCCAGCATTTAAAACCCTACAAGGGGAGATTCACTTGATTTTCTTCCTTTTTATTCTAAGTGGGAAGTAGTGTAAAGGAGTCTTGTTCATGTTTTAGGGAAAAAAAAAACAATGTAATTAAGAATTAAACTCTTGTTAATATAGCCATTTTCATCCTGAAAGTCATTTTTTTCCTTCTCAGTCTATCTAATAAATTTTGCTTGTCTTAAGAATAATTTGAACACTGCCAAGTTCTGCTATTTAAATTCACTGAAGATTATGTAGATTTTTTTTCCTTCTCTCAAGATTTCTAATAAGCTGAGGAAAGCAAATTCAGTTACTTGGTGGCCTTGACTCTGCATCCGGCAGGTGCACCTGCTTGCTTTTAGATCAAGGTGTGTTATTGCAGAATGTGTGATACACAGCAAGGGATGCCAGGGTGGTGAGGTGAGGATCCTGGAAGATGAGGATTATCTCATGGGGCACTTTCCTCTTCAGGCATAGGTAGGGCCTGCGTGAGCCTCTGCACTGCTGCAATCTGATTCTACCTTAAATGGTTCAGTCCTGTTGATTTCATCTAGAAAGGAGGGAAAGGATAAGGAGACTGGAATAAACTAGACAGAAAAGGACTCTTTTTTTTGCAAATCCATGGACAGAGCTATCTATCACCTGCCTCTCTGAAGGTATCCATGTTCCTTTAACTTGACAGCATTTTGTCACTGAGGCCTTTGAATGCCCACTTTAGAGAGGAAGTTAGAGAAAGCGTGTTCGTGTTTGAAACCCGCACAGGCCATTCCTCGGGGCCAGACAGGAAATGAAAGTCAGTGCTCAGGAGCAGTCAGCAAGGATGGAGATGAGGGTGCCCGGGGCTTGCTAGACCCGGTGGCCTAGACGGCCAGTGTTGGGAGGTTGGGACAAGAGGAGGCTCCCTGGAGGATGTAAGAAAGAGGAGATCTGAATGGAAGAGTCACATGGGAGGAGAAGGATAGACCTACCTAGCCAGTGTCACTAGCATGAACCAGATCCTGGAGTGTATGATGTCAGAAGAGCCCCTAATCAGAGCTCCTCCTTGTCCACCCTCCAGGAGATCAGCAGTTCTCAAAATTGGTGGTGGGGAGGGGGTGGAAGATGGACCGAATTCAAATTGCCTAAGAAGGAACTGTTTTAGAAGACACTCTCTAGACTCCTGCCTCCTCCTCCCCGGGCACAGAGGTAGCACAGTCTGCAAGTTAAGTACTCTACTAGTTGCGTAGTAGCTGAGAGCTCGGGTCCTGAGCCATCCACAGAGTCAGAATTCTAGCTCCTCCCTTACTAGCTGTGTGCCCTTTGCCCAGATGCTAAGCCACTCTTATCCCCATCTCCTCATCTGTAAATAATGATGATCGCAATCGTAACCATTACATGAGAATGTTACCAGAATTGGGGGAAATAATCTGTGTAAAATGCTTGGCACACACATGTCATGTAAGGAAATGTTCAGTGACTGTAAAATTTTCCTTTATGACTGGAACCCAATTTTATTCAGAAGAAAACTTTGAGATCTTGTCCAACTCTGAAAAGAAGAATAAAGTGATTAAAGTTACTTTGATTATAATTCTAGGCATTAGCCTGCCTACAATTTAAGGATACTAGAATCATAGTACAATTCAAGCTGTTTTCATTTCGTCTGAAAGGCTTGCGATGTGAGTTACGATGCATGTAAAAATGTTGTCATCCTATTTATCAGTTGATTCCAGACGTAAATGTTTGTGACAACAAATGCTCTGGGAATCAGAAAGCCACACCTTTAACTAGTTATCTTCCCCGCTTCCTTCCCCTCTTACCCCACCCGGGAAGAATTCCCTGACCAGGAGCGCACCCCTCCCCAACGACTCCCAGGCCCGCAGCGGAGCTCGTTTTCACACTTCCTATGACAAAAGATACGTCATCAAGACCATTACCAGTGAAGACGTGGCCGAAATGCACAACATCCTGAAGAAATACCACCAGGTAATTTTTCTTGATCTTTATTTGAAACTCTGAGAAGGTTACCATGCATAACGATTTCTCAGCGAGGCCAAAGATTTAAATATACAGTTAGAGAACAAGAAGAACACATTTCAGATAAAAATCTCTTCTAACCCAGTGTCCTAAAATTACAGTGGCCAGATTCCTGGCTGTTAACCTTTAGGCATGCTTATGCTATAAAGGTCATTCATTATCTATATAACATTTTAACCTAAATACTCTTCTGTTTCAGTTATCACTGCTCTGAATTTAAAATCATTTGGCTTAAGATTTGGCAACTTTTCAGAAGATTTTACCTGTGCCAGAGATTAGGTATTGACCTCTGAGCATACATCCAGTTGACACCTCCAAATTCCATTTTGCTATCACTGGTCTCTTCTGTCCTGGCCCCAGCAGGGCCAACCCCACTCACATTCTGGTACAGAGCAAGCTCTCTGATTTTAGAAGGTGAGTGTTGGTCTGCTTCTCACCCCCTTTTCATCCCTGAGCATTGTTTCTTGGTAATCACTGGAGATAAAATAGACTGCCCTTGGGAGCAGCAATCTCTCTCTCATGGAATAAATTCCAGCACAAGCTTCCCTGGTAGAGCACATGTTCCCAAGGCCCAGCCCGAGATGTAAAAGACCTCCTTCACCATGGAATATAAGAGCATGAACTCCAGTGTTGAACAGTCCCCCCTGTCACTTACTAACCATGTGACTTCTGGACTTGGTTGTTTTTTAGAGACGGGGTCTTGCTCTTTTGCCAGGCTGAAGTACAGTGGCGTGATCACAGGTCACTGCAGCCTCAACTGCCTGGGCTCAAGCAGTCCTCCTACCCCAGCCTCCTAAGTAGCTGGGACCACAGGCGTGCATCACCATGCCTGGCTAACTTTTTAAATTATGTTTGTATAGAGATGGAGTTTTGCTATGTTGCCCAGGCTGGTCTTGAACTCTTGGGCTCAAGCAATCCTCCCATCTCGGCCTCTTGAAGTGTTAGGGTTACAGGTGTGAGTCTCCACACCTTGCTTGGACTTCAAAGCCTCAGTTTCTTTCTTTATACTGTGGGGATAATAATAATACCTAATAAGGATTCTAAAGATTAAATAGGAAAATGCATGTCAAGTATTTAGCAGTGTCTGCCACACATTAGATACTCAATGTGTGGTGGTGGCCGTAGCGTCACTATCATCAAGATGTCATCTATGGTATAAAAATAGCATAACAACTAAGTCACCTTGAGAAAGTCGTATGGTATGAACATGTCTGCTGTTGCAACATCCCTGGAATCATCTTTAGAATAGTGTTTAAAACACACACACACATTGTTGCTTTTAGGATCTTAGATTGAGCTGTCATAAAAACCATAGACTGGGTGAGTGGCTTAAATGACAGAAATGCATTTCTTACAGTTCTGGAGGCTGGAAGTCTGAGGTCAGGGTGCCAGTATGGTCGGGTTCTTCCTGGTTTGCAGACAGCCAGCTTCTCAGTGTATCCTGATGTGTGTTGATAGGGGCAGAGTGGGTGGGACAGGATCGAAAGCACTCTTCTGTCACTTCTAATAAGAGCACTGATCCCATAATGAGGGTGCTAACCTCATGACCTAATTGCCTCTCTAAGGTCCCACTGCCCAATACTGTCACTTGGGGATTAGGCTTTCACCATGATGAGCATTTTGGGGGGTACAAACTTCCATTCATAGCAGAATCACACTGTGTTTTTAACTTAAATAGCTCCCATAGCTCCCACTCCCCCAAAGGTAAAAATTGGTTGTCACAAAGAGTATTCAAAATAAAGTGCTGCAGGCCCTGACTGCGTTAATAAAAGGATTCTCAGAGTGTAAACAATCACACTTAGTAAGTATCTGCTTTGAAGGCAGCACTGGTCTGGACTTGTGAGCTCCTAGATGTCTGTTTAAACATCCCTCTAAAAGCGTTACTTTACTTTCGTGCATGATGCTCTAATATTTGGGATTCTTTCTTGCTTATTCTTGCAGTCTTTGAAAATATGATCAGTTGCATTTTGGTTGCAATGAAGTCTGTAAAAATCTTTGAGCTCTATTCTGTTTCTTGAAACTTGGTATTGCCTCTAATTTGTTTTCTAAAATCGTTAGCCTCTAAATTCACTTAATATCTAATAAATCTTTTATAATAGGTATTCCTTTTGAAATTCGTTCTACTGCTTATGCTGCTGTCTCTTATTTTAAAGGAAATTTTAAAGTGGCAGTACGGTACCTGTGAGGGAGAAGAGAAGAGGCTCTGTTATTTAAATGAATTGAATTACAGGTTGCAGCTTTTAACTCTTCACCTTTTAAACTGTCTACTTTTTCATTTGTTTCCCCTCTGGAAATTGATGTCAGGCTTATGTATTCTTTTTATACTTTCTTTCAGTTGTCTCAGAACATTCAAAGCAAAGTGATAACTCATGACTGATGAAAACATATTGTTCTGATAAATGGCTGTGATACCATGCTAATAAAATGTGACACACAATTGAAGTATCAACTTCTCGATGACAACTTTGATTTTAGCATCCTTTGACTTTACAAAAATCACAATTTGAGATGTTTTCTCTGGGGTAGTTACTGTAACCTAACATAGGGATTTGACATATCCTCAGTGTTACATAAAATAAATGTGGGATCAAAATAAGTCTATTGACACCTCCCAGGAGCTTTAACAGTATAAAGACTTCCTTTTGTTCCACTGCTACAAAACTGTTATCTTCTTGGTGTGTTCTTTATTCAGAAAAGTCTCCTTTATCCAACATCTGTATTTTTTCTTTTTACAAACGGACTATTTTAAATATAATTTGCAGGGTCTTGGTGATTGCGAATCACGTTATTAATATAAATTATTTAAAGGGCACTAAGTTGAAGTCAGGAGACATAGATCCTAACTTGTTATGAACTGCCTCTTGGATGATCTCTGAACTCAGCTTCTGCACCTGCATTTCGTTCGTTGGTTCGTTCATTCATTCATTCATTCATTCACTCTTGACCTTATTCCAGAAAGGATTTAAGGTGGCCTTCAAAGAAGTTGGAAATACAAGATAGAATAAATGAAAAAAAGAAAAGGAAGAGGCAGAAAGATAAAGGCACAAAATGGAGCCTGGAATGAGCGTAGACATTCATGTCAAGATGACCAGCATGCTTGATACTTTGAGTCTGTTGCCAAGGAGAAATGTAAGTGGTCTTAGTACTAAGAGCCGACAGAGTTGACTCTAAGGAGTTCCCCACAGGGAAGACACAGGACACCTGACCTGATAAAACAACACCCTTGCCACAACCTGAGATGCGTACAAGAACGTCAGAGAACTTTAAAAAATTATCCATATAGGCTGCTAATTAGCAATATAGGCCATGTATAAATACAGCCACAGTTGCAGCACCATTTGTTTTGGTTTCTGGTTTTGCCAATTTGTCCATTTTTAAATTACATTTAAAAAAAGGACAAGGAAATGTATGGGTGACGCAAACATTGACCGTTGAATATGAACATGCCACTTGTGTACATCTCAGCAAAATCTTATATAGAAGAGGTTTTTAAAAATACAGCAACAGTGAAGAGTAACCATGTTAATTCCATGATCAGAGAATTCCACAGAAACCTCATAAAAGGTTCCTCATCCACACAGCTTATTTGATACTGACCTGTTCAGGGTGACCCCTGCTAGACTCACTGAGGGCAGGGCCGGGACCTCGCTCAGGCTGGCGGTATTCCTGAAGGAAGTTCAGGTCCACCGAATCAAACACCACAACTGCAGCAGTTAGCAAAGGCCACGCCAACGTGTAATGTACTTAGTAAATGCTGATCTGCAGAGAAGGGCTACAGTGCGCACTGGCTGCCTAGCCCTCTGCCAACCTGGCTTCTCTTTGAATGTTCTTCAGGCTGTTCTTCTATGCCACTTCCTTACAGGATTTTAATGAACATTACAGGGTAGTGAGCTCAGCCTGGCACGCCCTCGTGTGATTGTGTGTGACCGGACATAGGCCTCTCATTGATAACCCCAGGGAGGCCTATCATGCCTTGTCTTTCTCTCCCTGGGGTCTGAGATGCTCAGAGGTGTTTGAGGTATATGTCAGGACTTCATTCCTACTTTATGTGGGCCTAGAGTACTTTTAGGGTTTATCTTGGAAACTGTCTGTCTCCTGCTTCAGTAGTGATCGTCAGTTCCTACTTCTGTTTCTTCTTGCTTCTTGTTGCTCTTACCTTGGAATTCTCTGGGCTTCTGAACTTTCCAAGTCTGGACAAGTAATGCAGCTCATTCAGTTGCATATCAGGCATTGAGAGGTTCTCATAGAGGGTTTCTCCTGTAGAGTGAATTGCATGGACTTTCTGACAGCTTTGGTTACCCGACAGCCCTTTTTTTCTCTTTTCCTTTGTTTTTTGTTTTAATGAAATGCAGCCACAGTTGCAACTATATTCTGGAGGGTTAAAATAACCCCAGGGCCAGCCTCTGGAGAAGTAGAACATTGCTAGTTATTTGAATGTTTGAATACATTCTTCCCGAGATTAATTTTCTGACAAACCACCCTTCCCAGCAGTGTGGTGCGGCAGGTGTTTCAAGAGCAAGGACTAGGAGCCAGCTAGCCACTTTCTGGTCCCAGCCATGCCCCTGGCCAGTGGCATGACCTTGGGCAAGTTACCTACACTCTCAACACTTCTTGGCCTATAATGTTTGGATAATAGTACCCCCTTCATTTGGGTGTTGTGTTAATTAGGCGAATTCATATTTATAACATGCTCAGTGCAATGTCTGGTATATAAGAAGTACTAAATGGGCCAGGCGTGGTGGCTCACACCTGTAATCCCAGCCCTTTAGGAGGCCGAGGCGGGTGGATCATCAGAGGTCTGGAGTTCAAGACCAGCCTGGCCAACATCATGACACCTCATCTCTATCAAAAATACAAAAAAAAAAAAAAAAAAAATTAGCTGGGCCTGGTGGTGCATGCCTGTTGTCCTAGCTACTCGGGAGGCTGAGGCATGAGAATCGCTTGAACCCAGGAAGTGGAGGTTGCAGTGAGCCAAGATTGTGCCACTGCACTCCAGCCTGGGCAACAGAGCAAGACTGTGTCTCAGAAAATAAAAAAAAAGAAAAGGAAAAATACAAAGTGCTAAATGAGTGACTAAATCAGATTTTTAATTAAATATCTTTCTTGTATTCAATTTTCTACACCTCAGTGTTGAAATCATTCTAATGTGTTGTGCTCGCTTCGGCAGCACATATACTAAAATTGAAATCATTCTAATGTGGTGTTAGGTCCTTAACTCTTGTTATCCACTAGGGGGCCTGGTTTCTGGTCGGCTGTGGTACTGATGCAGAATTAGGAAGATTTCAGCCATAAGGAATTAGATTTTCCCCCCAAGTTCCAGTATCATACTCTATTCTTTATTTCCTGCCCAAATTCTACCCCAGTGTCTACTCTGTGCAAAGAAAGGAAAGCATCATCTCAGACCAATGGAGAATTCATACGAAGCACAGCAAACTTTCATAAATTTCATTTACTTCATTTGGTTTTCTCTTACTTGTAGTTGGAAAAATAATGTTTTGGTGTAAATATTCTTTTCACATTTCTGTTAGGCTGTAAGAAACTCAGGTCTTATAATGTTGATTATCAGCTGATTAGCTAAACAATGTTAGAACATTCAAAAAGGACAAAATTGGTAAAGAATCAACTTGAATGTCGTCTTCTCTTAAATGGACTGATTTTCCCCCCACTGACCTGAATTCTTTGGGAGCTTTGTTATCATACAGCTTCAACTTTAATTAAAATTGGAAGGTATTGACCGGCTGCGGTGGCTCACACCTGTAATCCCAGTGCTTCGGGAGGCCAAGGTGGACGGATCACTTGAGGCCAGGAGTTCAACACCAGGCTAGCCAACACAGTGCAATCCTGTCTCTACTAAAACTACAAAAAATTAGCTAGGGGCCGTGGGGTATGCCTCCAGTCCTAGCTGCTCAGAAGGCTGAGGCATGATAATCACTTGAATATTTTATTTTAAGTTGAATCAATTGAATGTTTTAATAGTTTTTGAAACAAAGTGTTTTAATTTACTTTTTAATTTCAAAGTGACTGAATCAATAAATGGGTAAAAATGATCAATATAACTTAAATTCCTTTTTTATCCTTTTATTTGGGGAACAATTAATACCTTTAGTTGAAACCAGAAGTTTCACCCCAGAATCTGAACTCCCTGTTAAATAAGCTAAGCACCTCAAATTTCAGTGAAGGATTTTAGTGTAAGCATGTGACTACTTTGAAACCACCTCAGACTACATCCGCTTATCCTTTCCTGAAGTCAGAGACGTTGGTGTTACTATTCAAAGGATGAGGCTTCAGTAGAGCAAAACTGAGAAAATAAGGACCATAAAAGCTAAGAAAAAAAGCAAAAACAAAAAAGAGTGGAGAGGGTTATAGCACCAGAAGAGGAAAGGTTCCATGTTGGGTCAGTGCTGCTTAGACTCTCATCAGGGCTGTCTCTGGGTGGGTCTGGAGGGGCCAAGGGGCAGGGAGCATCAGGGAGTCCGTGGAGGCCGCCTTTCTACCAGGCTCCCAGGTGATGCTCATGTGCCCCTGTGAGTGACAGTGAAACAGAACATTCTGAGCACTCAGTTCTGAGTCTGCTCTTCGGCTCTTTTTTCCATTTTTCTGGAGGAGTGATCAATGGAAATTTGGAAAGTATTTGGATATTCTCAGTGCTGTAAGTACCATCAGATTATGAGACTAAACACAAGCTCCCAGTAGACCCTCTGCTGCCAGTTGTGAACACATCTTGCTTCTCTCTTAGAAACGGGGAAGATATTTGTCATCTTGGGAGTTCAGTGACCTGAGCAGTGTATTGTAGCTTGCTGATGGCAGCATTTGTAGCCCTGTCTTCCCAACATCGTCAGCCATTTGCTCCCAGTTTTCGCGGGGTGCTGCCCAGCGCACTCCCCAGCATGCTTTTCCTGCAGCACTTCCCCAGGGCCTGGAAGGTCTGCAGTCCTTTTCTCTTTCCGCCTCACCTCTGTCCTGTTTATTGAACGTTACATCTTTAACATGCTCATCCTGGCTTCCCATTTTTAACTTTTCTTTCCCATTTTCCATCTCCAAACATCTCTGCCCAATTCTGGGTGAATTCCTCAAAATATATCATCCAGTCCTAAGTCTCTCTTCAACTGTATTCTTTAATTATTTCAACAATTCACCTTTTCATTCTAGATGTTTTCCAGAAGATTTTTCAAAATCTGACAGTTCATTCCTGATAGTTTCTTGTTTTATGCTCATCTCTGAAATTGCATCCTTGGTTTCTTGAACATTTTGTGCATAACTGTTTCAAACCTATTCCTGAGAGTCCCACCTCTGTAATTCTTGGGAGCCTGAATTTGTTGTCTCAGTCTGCTGACTCTCACACACAGTGACTCGCCCAACCAGTTGCTGACACAGTTTGGGGTTAGCATGTTGATCAGGGTCAAAGCTTATGCAGGGAAGAGGAAAGAAGTGAGATTGGGCAGAGAGAGTAGTCAGACTGCCATGCTGGGCCAGTCAAGCCTCGGCTAACCTGGCAGGGCACTATGGAACATGCCCCAGAGGCTCTTATGTTGGGCTGAAATGACAGGCTGCCCTCAGAAGGCAGACCTAGAAGGAGCTGCCCCTGCAGGCCTTCTGTGAACCGCACGGCCTTCCCTGAACGAAATCTGGGCATCCTATCTCTAGCTACACTTGCTTTCCTTAGTGTCTGAGAGTTTTGCTGAACTCATAGCTTCATTTTCACCTCTGAAATGCTTGGGAAGGCCTCTGTGACTCTAATTTAGGGAAGTTCTTTTTCAGAGAGTTTTGTTTCTGCAAAAGAGGAGGGTGGGGAATCTCAGCCCTGGACCCTATCAGCACCCCTCAAGGGTTCTGCTAGGAGTAGGAGCCCCTGGGCCTATTCCCTGACCATGCTGATGTCCTCAGTGTCCCTGCACCCATGTGTTCGTGACAGGCTCTGTCTAGCACCTCCAACACTTTGGCTTGGACCCCAATTCCTCACATGCTCTTTGGCATACCTATTCTTGGGTGCATCTGCTCAAATGCTCAGCCCTCAACCCACAAGCATAGGCCACTCAGGGCCCAGCTCCCCACTGTATGTGGGGTACAGAGGCCATTCTGGAATCTTCCTGCCTTTGATACCAGCTAAGTTTCTTGTCTGGGATGCGCTCTCCAGAGACCTTGGGCTTGTGAAAGCCCCCCACCAGAAGTCATACGTGGAACAACCATTCTGTGTTGCTTGTAACAAATGGCATCTGTACATATGATAAAGCACTTTATTGTATTTTTTAGAAAGTTATTTCATTTTTAATGATTTTTTTATTTATGGGTCTTCATTATGGTGTGTTGCAAATGGAGTTAGGCATGTCCATGTGTGCATTTAGGCATTTCTGCAGATCTCAGTACTAAGAATTTGTGTAAACACTACAGAAGAATGCTTGTTTCTTTTAAGCCTGATTTTGTCAAGCTTAAGAAAAACAGTAAAGTTTTATTTGTTGTATTTGCTTAAATGTAGTCGTCTTTTTTTTTTTTTAACTTCAAGACGATTAGAAATCAAAAGAAATTATATTAACTGACACAGACCATTCTCCCCAAACATACCAAGACATCCACTCAAAGGAAGTGTCTAAGTTATTTATTTGGTCGTTGTACACCAAAGCAATCCATAATTTCTGGCCGCTCAGACTTCTTTCTTGTCTCCCCTTACTTTCGTTACCCTCTCCTTTTCTTTTATGTAAACTATGTTGTAGGAGTGATCTATAAACATAGCCAGAGGCACAATGAAGATTATGGATAATTTAACCTTTCAGAAACATTAAATGAAACAAGACTTTACACTGAAGTACTAATTTGATGCTGTATTAAATTGTCACTTCAAGCTTTTAAAAAAAAATGAGTGAAACATGGTAATAACAGCAATTTCCGAAAGCCGGAGCCTAGGTTCACACTATCATGCGGAGATATAAATATTTATCTGTTGCAGTGAATCACTTAGAACCCTCTCTGCTGCAGCCTTCACTCAGCTGTGAATCTCTTAATGGCATTTCAGTCTCCATGAGCAGAGCAACAAATCAGGCCTTCATAACCCTTGTTATTTTCGGTGAGTGCCTAAGAGCAAAGGAAACCTGGGTCTGGTGGCTGTTACATTTTATGTTTTTGAAAGCCTAATTCCATGACTTTAATTTATCATTGTGCATTACATTTCTAACAAGCACACAGTAGTACAGGAAAAAGTTCTGAGGAATAATTAGGAAGGGAGAAACTACCTTATTGATGACATCGTTTATAAGTCGATGTTTTTTTTCAGATAGGGTCTTGGTCTGTATTCTAGACTGGAGTACAGTGCTGAGGCTCACCTTAGACTCCACCTCCCAGGCTCAAGTGATCCTCCTGCCTCAGCCTCCCAAAGTGCTGGGATTACGGGCATGAGCCACCACGCCCAGTTATACGCAAACTGGGTTTTAAAAAGACAGAAAATAAAAACTTAGTGTTGGAAATGCAGGTTACAGACCAAAAAAAAAATCAGCAAATAGCAAAGTTTCTGAGAGCACTCTTAGAAAGTAACAGAAGCTATTATGTGGAAGTAATGAAGGGAAGTGACGAGAGGTGACCAGCTATGACAGTGCAGAAGTGAACAGTACTTAATAAAAGGCCTATTTTAATTTTTTTTTTTTAAGAGCTAGGATCTGTCTGTGTTGCCCAGGCTGGTCTCAAACTCCTGGGCTCAAGCAAGCCTCCTACCTCAGCCTCCCAAGTAGCTGGGCAAAAACGATATTTAAAAACGCAAGTATTAGTAATATAGTGAATTTAACACTGAGAATAGGAAAGCTGACCCCAAGAATAAGCGTGATTGATTTAGCTACACAATAATAAGTATAGGAAGAATTGGTGATAATCAGGTTCACTTTTATGAAGTTTGAGAGTAGATTTTCAGCACCTGTTGAGATGGAAGTTCAGTGCCACAGCTGCATTGCAGGCATCGAAACCACTGCTCCAGGTGCCAGGCAAAGCTGCTGTTTGAGGTGAGCAGAGGGCTTGGCTGCAGGTGACCTGCAGAGCCCAGACAGGTGGAAATGACAGGTGAGCATTGTGCCACCAGGAAGAATGCCTCAGGGAAAAGTCCTGTTCGAGGAACCACGGAAAGGAACCCTTTTCGGTACTGCGTGCGTGCTGCCTGTGCTCTCACAGAAGAATAAGCCCACTTATCTGGTGTGTGCTCTTCATCTCAGAGCCACACGGGGGACGGCCAGCATTGCTCAGTGTTTGGTCCATTTGCAGCCTCGTCTGCCTTGGGAGTTCAAAGTGGCTACAGACAGGAGTTGGCAGACCATCCATTCTACAAAGGAGCCTCCCGGGCCGCACTGGAGCACTGCACCTGTCGAGTCTGTAAAGTGAGACATTACCATCACAGATAGGGACAGCTGTGTTGATGATGTCCTTTTGCCACTGGGGAAGGATTGCCTTGTAGCCACATCTAGACCGTGGTTGAAAGTGAAAGAAATGTTCCTTTCCTAAAGAGCAGCCCAAGGACTAAATTAGAACTTTGCCATTCTTGTAATCTGAATGTTAAACATGTAGAAGAGAGGAAGTAAAGCCTCCTTAGATTGTCTTGTGATTGAGCCAACAGTGTTTTACAAAAGGTGATAGGTACAATGTTTACAACTTTTACAAAGAAGAGAATGCCTGGGCCAAATAATAGATTATTAAAAGCATGGCATAGTGGTGCCCCCAGTGCATGCTCTTCTTGCTGTCTTGTATTTTGTTGAGATGGAGTTTCGCCATGTTGGCCAGGTTGGTATCAAACTCCTGGGCTCAGATAATTCCCCCGCCTTGGCCTCCCAAATTACTGGTACTACAGGTGTATGCAGCCACTATGCCCAACCTCTTCTTGCTATTTTTTAAGTATTGTATTGCAAATTATTTTGTTAACTTGTCTATGATGTTTACTTTCTTGAAGAAAAATGTACTCAGGGTTATGATCCTAGAAGCAACATAAGATAGAAATAATCTTTTGGTGTTTCTTTTATGTTTACAAAAATCTCACTTTATACATAAATACACACAGAGACACTGCAGCATTATTTGTCATGGAGAGTCCTTGAAATTTGAATCCCTGGCATGCATTAAAGATAAAATTTGTGTCTCTGAGAGCATTTGGGGCACATATTAGGTGCTCGTGGAAGTCTCCCTACCTCACCCCTTCCTGCCTCTGCCTGCCTCCGTCTGGCCCTCTCCACCCCTCACCCCAGGGTGCTGGCTGCATTTTGGCCCTGCTTGAGTCATCAGCAGGCCCTGTTTCCCGTATCTCCACATTCATCAGAATGGGATGTCTTTTTTTTTTTTTTCTTTTTCAGGTGAAGTCTTGTTCTGTCACCCAGGCTGGAATACAGTGGTGCAACAATCTTGGCTAACTGCACCCTCCACCTCCCGGGTTCAAGCGATTCTCCTGCCTCAGCCTCCTGAGTAGCTAGGACTACAGGCACCCACCACCATGCCTGTCTAATTTTTGTATTTTTAATAGAGATGGGTTTCACCATGTTGGTCAGGCTGGTCTCAAACTCCTGACTTCAAGTGAGTGATCCACCCACCTCAGCCTCCCAAAGTGCTGGGATTATAGGCAGCAGCCACCATGCCCAGCCAGAATGGGGCATCTTCAAGGCAGCTAGTCCCCCTGTTGTTTGTGTATGGGGGCATCACGTCTAGGCAGTGTTAGCCCAAAGATCCCTTCCCCTACAGAGGTTAGGATAGAGAGGAGCTGGAGGGGAAGGAGGCAGGCGTTTTCTAATTGCTGTGCACGTGATTCTGTGGTTTAAAGAGAATGCCATTTCTCAGCTTTGTTAGTGCACACACACTTTGGGAAGTTGAGAGAATTTTAAGTGTGAATCCTGTCTCAATCATTGGGTGTGATTCTTTACTCTTATTCAGTGATGGATTGATATCACTAGGGTTATACTTCTTCTCTACCCTCAAACTTGCATTCCTCCTGTGATGCTAGACAATGAGGGTCCTTTATGTGGTACAGTTGACATGTGCAGTAATAACCGCAGAGCAGATAAACTGCGACCATTTCTGAATTCTTCCCCAAATTAACCATGTGACTGCCTTTTTTATTTTAAGACTGACATCCTTAAGCAGTTATTTTGTGGTACTCTCTTTTCTTTCTGTCACGGCTGACATGCCTGCTTTTTTCCTACTTTTTTCTTGTGTAAAATTCTTCGTTTGTCACGGCCATCGTGAGAGGAATCTAGGGTTTCCCTTTCATCATAAATGACGGGTTTTTTTCTGCTTTCAAAATCTAGAATTTTTCTATTTATGGTACCTGGCGGTAAGAGTCATGGTGTTGATTATAAAGATAGTAGAGAGAGTAGGCATCTTTAGGAAACATGTTCATTTTAAAAAAATTATTATTTGCTACATTCATTTCTTTATTCAACAGTTGTATATTAAATGTTTTTTACATGTGAGGTCCTGCTAAGAGCAGTGCTTGCCACCTTCATGGAGCGTACATTTGACAGGAAGCCACATTAAAAACTAGATGAATCCTATATGTATATGGATGTGAAACTGAAAAGAAAGGTCGTGGACTGGGAATCATAAGCTTGGGGATTATTGAGATGCAGAAAGGAAAACAACAGGTGTAGATCAGGTAACCTGTACATCGTGAAGAAGAAAAGATAAGAGGACATCTAGGTCAGAGCCCTGACAATGGGCATGCAGAGGAGGAAGAATTGGCCAAAGGGCAGGAAAGCTGGACGGAGTAGGAGGAGGACTGCCAGGAGAACGCGGCATCTCAGAAGCCAAGGGAGGAAGCCTGGGACAAGAGCGCTGTCTGCTCCTGGGGTTCAAGACAGAGAAAGGCGGAGAAGCATCCGTCCAGTGTAACCACTCAAGGGTCATTGAGAGCTCAGGGGGAACAGTTGCTCTGCAGGGATAGGAATGTAAAATCCAGAGCAGAATGAACTACAGAATGGATGGGGGTTTCGGAGCAACAGGAAATAAGCACAGACAGTTCTGCCAAGAAGCCAGTCAGGAGCGAGACCGGAGATGGAGAAAGACACAGAATCAAAGAAGGGTTTGCGTTTCTTTGTACTTTTTATTATAAAAGTGTTCAAACATACAGAAAGTTGGTAGCGTATACCCATCACTTAGATTTAACAGTTACTAACATTTTGTCATGTTTGCTTCATTGTATTTTTGCAGAAATTTTTCAAAAGTAAATCACAGACACATTTCCTCTGTAAAACTTTGGTATGCTTCTGTGAAACATAAGGACTTCTCGGGCTGAGAAAATGGCCCATAAATTTCTTACTGTCACCAAACATCTAGTGAGTGGCATAATCAGGTATCCCCAGTTGCCCTCAAAGTGTACATTCAAGCCAGGATCCAGGCAGTGCCACACAGTGCATTTCTGCAGTTGAGGAGGGGTGTTTTGTTGTTTTGTTTTTGTTGCTTTCCTGAGAAACTTTAGCACAATTAAGCACTGTTGAGAAGCTGCTAGTGCAGAGAGAGAGATTGAGGATCCTGGGCTGAGAAGGAGGATGCCCAAGAACCCGACAAATCAGGTTCCAGAGTGACTGGAGAGGTTGGTCTTGGAAGGGGATCCACCATGTGGGCACTGAGTGTCTTTGCCTGTTTGTGTTGCTGTGAGGAATACCTGAGGCTAGGTGATTTGTAAAAGAGGTTCATTTGGCTTGCAGTTCTGCAGGCTGGACAAGAAGCATGGTGTCAGCATCTCTCTCTGGTAAGACCCTCACAAAGCTTCCATTCATGTGAGAAGGTAGTAGGGAGCTGGCGAGAGGTGGGGTAGCAGAGAGGAGAGCACAAGGCCCTTTTCCACAAGGAGTCCTCCCCATAGCACCACGCCATTCATCAGGGACCCTCCCCCATGACCCAGTTCCCTCCCATCAGACCCAGCCTCCAACATTGGGGATCACATTGCAACATGAGCTTTGGAAGAGACAAATATCCAAACTGTGTCACTGGGAGATGGAAGTCAAGGCGATTCCTCCCACAGCACCTTTTCCCACCTGAAGTAGGATAAGTTGCACACAGACAAGACCAGGCGTCTCTACTCCCTGATGCAGAGTCAGTACCACTCATGGTGCCAGGCGTATGATTGATGCTCAGTACATTTTTTTTTAATGAATATTTGAGTGAACTTTCTTTTTTTTTTTTTTTTTTTTTTTTTTTTGGTAAACAGGCTGGAGTGCAGTGGCGCAATCTCAGCTCACTGAAGCCTCTGCCTCCTGGATTCAAACGATTCTCATGCCTCACTCAGCCTCCTGAGTAGCTTGGACTACAGGCATGCACCACCACACCTGGCTAATTTTTGCATTTTTAGTAGAGACAAGGTTTCGCTATATTGGCCAAGCTGGTCTCAAACTCCTGACCTCAACCTATCCGCCCACCTCGGCCTGCCAAGGTTCTGGGATTTCAGGCGTGAGCCACCACACTCTGCCTCGGTGAATGATACTGAGATATCACTCTCAGGGGTTTTGAGGTTTGATAAATGGAAAAGGTTCAAAAGATACATAACACTTCCACACTACTTTTTATGTGGTAGGCTCTGTTCTAAAAACGTTATAATCATTGTTAAGTGCTATATTATTATCCCCCATTTTCCGAATGCAGACTGGGAAGTTGAATAACTCTCCCAGGGTCACACAGGTAATGAACACCAACAGGGCTCCTGGCTGTGTCATGTGGCCAAGGCTCGGGAGACTCCAGCTAAAGCTGCAGCTGTGAATCTACAGTCTCCCTGGTTCGAGGCTGACCTCCAGAAGCTGGTGTGTATAGGAATCCTTGGAGTTACGCCCACTGGTATTACAGATCTGTGCTCAGCATTCTCTGGGTCAGCTGGGAGAATCCACGAGGATTCTCATTCAGCCCTCTTTGTGTCGACATCTACCTACAACAGTGCATCGTGCTAGAGAACAGAGGTTCCTAGTCCAGGCGTTGAAGACCCAGTTAAATGTTCCTCCATGGAAATGCACCGGTGTGCCCTTTCCCAGTGCTCCCCCTCCAGAAATTCAGTCAATGGGTGGAATTTTTTTCTGCTGCAAAATTTTAGCCCATTAATGCTTTCTAAACCTTTGGTACCACCTGCAGCTTGGCAATCCTGGAATCTAATAGAAAATCAAACAAGTTGGTTTGACTTGTGGGTTTGTACATGTTTATATCCTCAGGAGTTTTAGGTATTCGTCAAGGAGCCCTATATGTGAACCACAGGTTTGAGAACAGTTGCGCGTAGACTTGCTGCTAAAGTAGTCAGATGTGATCTGTCTCTTCTCAGTGTATTAATTTAGCTCACCTTTAAGGTAGGAGAGATAGAGAATGTGATCTGTATGGGTGCTTTTTCCTGAGAGGTGGGCAGTTAGTCAATGATTTCCTGTATAATATTCAAAAGATCTCTTTATCATATTTGTCAGCATGAATAATAGTTCTTTTCCACTGTGAGGAAAAGAGACATGGCTGTCGGTGGCTCTGCACAGCAACTTGAACCAAAGAGACATGGCAGGACTCTGAAAAGACAGTCTATCATGAGGCAGTGCAGAGAGGGGTTGAGCAGCAAACGCAAAACCGATGTGTGCCCCAGGACAGGGACTGTGTCTTGTGGGCCCCAAAAATAACTGCCTCAGAGCAGATTCCTCCCAGGACATGTGTATGTCAGTCTGGAGCACAAAACAGGTGTAACATTAAAATTTCTTAACCGAGTTTTGAATGAATAAAAATAATCATTATCATCTGCAGTATAGTATAGTACACGGCATTGTGTGAAGTATTTTGACATACTCTTATCTGTAATCCTCAAAAGAACCTTCATGGTAGGAATCACGTGCTTTTTCTGGAAAAATCAAAGTAAAATGTGGAGTGATTTGGTAACTGGCCAAGATCTCACAGCTAGTAAACAGAGGTGCCAGGACACATAGACACGCCTTTCTGGCTGGCAAACATACATTGTCTCTACTGCACGCTGGACTTCCCCAATCTCCATGTTTGAAGGCTCATCTGGCCATCTTTCAACAGAGGCCAAGAACAACAACCCTCTTTATTTCTTCAGATCAGACGTGAGAAATGTTCTTTTCACCCATTGGCTACTACCTGTTTTGCATTAGCAAAACTCAATTTATTATATTTTGAAAGGAAAGAAATAGGAAATGTTTCACTCATCCGATTTCAAATAACAAGGTGGAACTCTACTCAGGAATTACATCAGATTAAAATACATAGCTCAGTTATTGTCAGCAAGAAAAAAGAAAGGGAAGAGGCATCTTTAAAACTTGCCGAAATACTGGATGACAAAAATCAAAGTCAGGTGCCAGTGCTGCTTATCTTTAATGGACAGAACTGAAGGCCTTTTCCTTCTTACGGTGGTTAAATATCACCAGAATTGATTATTAATAGTATTTACAATGAAAAGTTTGAAAGGACATTCTAATTACTTTTGTATTTTTTACGATATGCTCGTCGTAAAAAAAAAAAAAAAAGGAAAGAAAAAAGAAAGAAATTCAAGCAGTATAGAAATAAAAAAGGATCAGAATTTCCTCCAATTGCATCGTCAGCATCTGGTGAACGTTCTTCCTGCATCTCTGAATATGCCCAACATGTACAGTGTTTACAATAATGAAATCTCACCATTTATTCTGTTTGTTATCCTAGAGATTACACGTATGTGTCATGGACATAGGAGAGCTTTTTGAAATAATCCTTCCCCCTCATTTTAAAAGAAGGAAATCCTAAGCTTTTTTTGGGAAGTGCAGAGGGACCCCTGTTTTGTGAAAATGTGCTCTCAGGGAGAAGTGGCTCCATCTTGTGGCCCTCTGGAGTGTGGTCATGAAAGACAGCCAAGGTCGTGTTGTGTTTTTGCAACTCCCCTTGGAAATGGTGTCAACCCTGGTGCTTGTCCAGTGAACTTAGTGGAAACCAGCAGGGACCAGGCAGCCCCATCCAGTAGAGCAGGAGCGAGGGTGCTGTGGTCACAGAGATTGCCCCTTTCTCCCCTGCTCTCTTAGGAAGCTTAGCTCTGCCCTCCCAGCTTCTAGCACTGGGCTCTCCACAATTTCCTCTGTAGTCTCGACTTTACACTGTTAGAGAAGCTGATCTTAGCGGCCACGTGGCTCTGCCACAACCCTGTAGTCAGGGCTTTGGGGATAGACAGAGTCACTAGGTGGAGTGCAGTATCCCTTAAAAGTAATTTGAGAAAGACAATCACATGTCCTCTTGCCTTACACTACTGTATCCAAGGTTTGACCTTACAAATTCGTTTGGAATGTTGGGGGGAATAATCTGTTTGGAGATAAAATTGAATATTCTCGTCTGTATAGAGATGGTGAACACAGATGTGGTTGGTAAGCCGTACAAATGTGGCCATTTTCTGTAACTAGGACCCTAATGGCTGGAGGTTTTCACTTTGTATAAACACCATGGTTCTATGTAGTTTACATCTAAGGAAGCAATCTTTTGATTGGATGTTTTCCTTTTTCTTTCTCTCCTATGCAGTACATAGTGGAATGTCATGGGGTCACCCTTCTTCCTCAATTCTTGGGCATGTATCGGCTTAATGTTGATGGAGTTGAAATATATGTGATTGTTACAAGAAATGTGTTCAGCCACCGTTTGTCTGTGTATAGGAAATACGACTTAAAGGTGAGATTGATTTTATTAATTTTTATAAAGTAACTCAAGCTTATTCTTCTACATTGTAAAGGTTGTCATTGATATAAAAAATGCTTAAGACTCACTCAGTGCTTAAAGCTACCAGGCAGGTAGCAGTGTATTCCTCTTCCAATGAGGCAGTCAATGCTTGCTTCACCAAAAAAACTTGCATGTGTTAGAGGTATCACATCTACTTAAATATCCAACCAACTACATTCCAGGCACTGTTCTCAGAGGTGCTGGAAATACCAGGATGAGCGAACCAATCCTGCACTCAGGGAGCGGACATTCTAGTGCATAAAGACAGGCAGTAAGTGAAAGTAGCAGACTGTCAAGGAAGTTTCCCCTGGGAAGATGATATTGGAGCAGACTTGAAGGAGACGAGGAAATGAGCTGAGGGAGAATGTTGCTGGCAGAGGGAACAGTAAGTACAGAGACCATTTCAAAGACCTGGAGGGAAAGGGGGTCCCCTGGAAATTCTGAAAGTGGAGTGACATGATCTGGCTTCTGACATTACCACCTTGGGGGAGAGTGTCCAGCTTAGGAGTTGGCAAACTCTGACTTGGCCATGCCAAATCCCTTTTCTTTGAGACAGAGTCTTCCGCTGTTGCCCAGGCTGGAGTGCAGTCTGGCTCATGGCAACCTCCACCCCCGCTGGCTCAAGCAGTCCTCCCACCTCAGCCTCCCAAGTAGCTGGGACCACAGGCATGCATCACCATGCTCAGCTGATTTTTGTATTTTTTGCAAAAAATACAAAGGGGATTTCACCATGTTGCCCAGGCTGGTCTTGAACTCCTGAGTTCAAGCAGTCCACCCACCTCAGCCTTCCAAAGTGCTGGGTTTATAGTCATGTGCCAGTGCGCCCGGCTGGGCCAGTTTTATAAATGCATTTTTATTGGAAAACCACCATGCCCGTTGCTTCTGTATTGTATGTTGCTGCTTTTGCACTTCAGTGGCAGAGTTGAGTAGTCACCACAGATACAATTTGGGACCACAAAGCCTCAAACATTTACCCTCTGGCACTTTGCAGAAGAAGTGTGCCAAACTCTGGTCTGTGACATTTGGCTCTCAAGGTTTTCGGTCCCAACCCTTTCACACTCTTAAAGAGGACCCTCAAAAGCTTTTGCAGATGTGAGTTGTGTCTGTGGATACTTACAGTATGAAAAATTAATATAAGAAATAATTAGAATATTTTTAAAAATGATAAAACCCATTACATGTTAACATAATTATGAAAAATAACTATTTTCCAAAAGCAAAACCAGTAAGTGAGACAAGTAGCATTGTTTTTCAGTTTTGCAAATCTCCATAGTGTCTGACCTACTGAGTCAGTTGGAATGTCTGACTGTCGGTCCGTGCAGGGTTAGCCATTAAAGGATGTGAAGAAAATCCGAACTCACACAAATAATGAAGTCTGGAAGGTGGGACAGGCATGTTTTAACAGCTTTTTTGGATAATTATAGATACTCTAATTTGATATTATACCAAAGCTTGGCAAGAGGTAATTTCTCAAAGCTTGGTGTGACATTATGGAATCCGAAATCACATCAGTGAAATTTTTGTACTCTTCATCAAAATCCATTGATGAGTTTGCATGCATTGTTCTGAACGTGTGACTTTGTCAAGGCACGCACTTGCCATTTGGAACATACTGGTTCACTGAGTTATGTGACTCTTCCAAATATTGATGAATTTCATTATACACTATCAAAAAGTCATAACCCTGTCGCCACCAATGTCATCAGAAAAGTCTTCCGCATATGGGGAAGCTGTCAAGCCCAGGGTGGTGGATATAAGTTTTTTAAAAATCAGTTTTTTACTTGGAATCTCAAATTTTATCCCTGGCAGCAAGCCCTGTCAGTTGTTGTCTGTGAAATGACAGCATGTATCGAGCACCCCAGCACATAGGCAAGCCTAGCAGCTTCATTCATTTCGTAGCAAACATCTGTCAGATGCCCAGATCTGGATAAACATGGACTGTCAGTTATTCTTTCAAGTAAAAGTGTTGTTTCATTAAAAAGGTGGCTAGTTCAGCTCATAACTCAAACTGAGCTGTTAAGAAACCAAAAAACAGTTGTTAAGAAACCATTCCTTCTTTATAAACAGAAGTACTTTATGTATACTTCCTGCAGAGAATATTGGAAAGACATGTCCTCCTGGGTCTAGATTTGATACATTTAATTTTATGCGTTCATGTGTGTACTAGGTGCCTATTTGTAGGAGATACCATCTTAGCCATAGGTTCAGCAAGTCATACACAGTTTGGAAGTCATAAAAACAAGGATGTGTGGCTTCAGAGGTTACTCTGCGTGACGCTGGGTTTCCACTACTAGTACTTATTGGTGCCTCTGTTTGATTTATGCTTAACTGCTAGCAGTTCTTTCCACCATTGTTTTTGCAGTATTCATACAAATATCAAGATAGTCAAAAAGGCAAATAATGTCTCAGTACTGTTATAAAAATAATTTTGGCTTTGAATAGTTTTGATCTTGGGATCCCAGGGTTCCGAACCACACTTTGAGAAATGCTAGTCTAAGTGAAGGAAATGGTCTAGGCTTGTCTCCTAACCTCTGACGTCCCAACCCACTGGATCCACTTCCCAAATACAGCCTTGTCCTGTCCTGCCTCCAAGTCTTAGATCAACCCATTTTGTGACCCTGGAATTGCCCCTGGGGAAATCCCAGCCACCCTCCAGGGCCCTTGCCAGTACCAGCTTTTTCTTGAAGCCTTGGTGGTACTGCTCAGGGCACACAGGACTCTTTCTGACTCTCCCAGGGAAGAAAGCCAGAGTGACCTCTGAAGTCGCATGTTCTTCTTTTATGACTTGTTAACCTGGTAAAAGTTGCTAAACGTCTATGACCTTCTGTCTCTTCATCTGTTAAAACAGGGATAATTTTACCTACATTTGCAGGGATGTTTTGAGGATTAAATAAGATACATACGTGTCATGTCCAGCATGAGGCATGGCATATGGGAGTTAGTCAGTGAATGTCGGTTGCCTCATTCATTCTCCTGATGTGTAAGTGCCTCAAGAGGAAGTATTTTGTTCTAACTTTTTTTTTTTTTATCCCCCTGGAATGCCTAAGATAGTGCCTCGGACAAGTAGGCATCTGGTAAACATATCTTGGAGTAAATTATACTTGGAGATTGGATATTCTAGTTTTAATCTGCCTTGCATTTCAGAATTTCATCTCTTTCTGGCTTGTGGCATAAACTCTGTTCTTGCCAGTGCTCTCAGTTGTGATGGAACCTGTTCATTTCATGGCTTAAACTCTTGGCCTTCCTTTTCTAGTTTTGTTAGAACTTTTTATTCTGAATTAATTTAAACTTGGATGAGTTTTGTGTTTTGTTGTTCCCACGCTAATGATCAGCATTTACATAAAGATGAAGCTTCCCTGAGAATCAGAAACAGGGTGGATTATATGGTAGGGGGGAAAACACATGCACATACGCACACACACCTACCCACCCACCCCTCAACAACTCAGTTAAGAATACAAAGTAGAATAGCTTCTTCCTCTGCCCAGCAGCATAAGCAGTACTCAAGTATTACAAATGTCCCAATTTTTAAAAAAATTTGGGAACATTCTTTGTTAAAATTCGGTGTGTAAAGAAAGGAAGGTATTTGTGGCCCATATACAGGAATCCCTGAAGGAAGGAAAGTAGACCCTGGCAAGTAACAGCTGCCAGGCGAGGCTATGAGGGGCGCAGGCTATGGTCGTAGAATGGGTTCTCAGGTTTGCCTTCATGAATGGTTCACGTTATCCATCTCCATCTGATGGGTCAGCTTTGTGCTGCTCTGACTCTCCCCAAGAGACACTGAACATTTTCCCTGGGCCAGCAGCAGGGTCCCTCAGACCTTCCAGCCCTGGGAACACTGAGCACCAGGGGGATGGAAGATCGGCCCTGGGGAGACCCCCAGCCTGGTCTTGGCTCCCTTCCCCAGTGCGAGGAGTCTCTTCCTTTCAAGTTTCCACATCTGAATTACAGGCAGCATACATCCTAATCAATGCCTGAGCTGCTCGATGAAAGCCAGTAATCAAAATTTTTGATTTCTCTGCAGATGGCCAAATCTAAAAGCCACTTTTGCTTTTCCCAGGTCAACTGTAAATTCATTTAATGAATGGCTAACTGAAGTAATCCAGGACAATAGATGTCTATTCATTAGGTGGTCAAGAAGCAAGTGGCGTGGCTGACCTCACGGTAGTTGGGGTGTCCAGTGCAGGATGGGATGTTAACCCAGGAAATTGTTCTGTAATTCTTTTCTAGCCATTTATACAGTAAACATAGGACATCTGCTGTGTATGAGACACTGTGATTGGCATCCATTCTTAGGAATTCACTAGACCATTTGTTTCCCAGCTTTTCTTTTGAATTAAAATCTTCCACAAGCTAAGGGAAGTTTCTCTGCTTAGATTCTACACCTAAAGGCTCCCATCCGCCTCCGAGGTAGACTCAGGTCATCTTAGACAACCCAGAACTCTGAGGCAGAGTTTTGAACCCCACCGCAGTAGAGCAAAAACTGCTGAGATCAAGGGCCATGTTTTCCTCCACTTTGTACCTCTACGCTCAGCATAGGGCTTGGCTGGCACAAAAGAGGTACAAGTAACCGTGTGTCTTTGAAGGACTCTGCAAAGTAAATGGGGTCAGAGAGTGGCCGTGGGGGACTGATATATAGCATGCGAGGAAAGAATATTCATCAGTAACTCTAAGATGGGAGAAAACTGTGTTACAGAAAAAACAGCAGGCGAGGATGCGCCCACATCTGGAAGACGTAATGTGGGGAAAGAGGCTCTTAACACCCCCATGCTTCCACTGGAGCCAGCTAGTGGGACTCTTCTTTAGGATAACAAGACCAACTATTTCTGCCGGTTGATAAAGGAGGAAAATGTGGGGCTGATCCAGTGTTGAGTAAGTTGTTGCTCAAGTGGTGGTCAGGTTTTCTGACTTCCAGCAGGTGGCCAAGAATCACAGAAACACAGATGAGCATGACAGAGTCAGGGCTGGAGAAGTGGCCAGTGGCCAGGAATACCTGCAGTGAGGGGACACAGGCCTGGCTGCGAGCCGCGGTCCAGGAGGGATGAGAAGCCCATTCTGTGTGGGCTGGGAGGCAGAGTGGTACTGAGCTGGCTCTCTGCCCTGCCCCGAGCCATTTTCATATTTTCCATGTGTGAAACCCAGTGCCTCCCATATGTATGTTTTTATTATTTCCTTGTGTTTCAGGGCTCTACAGTGGCTAGAGAAGCTAGTGACAAAGAAAAGGTAAGTACCTTGCTGTATGTCTCACCATGTCCCCGGGGGCATGCTCACGCAGTCCCAATCACATTTATTCTTTCTTTCTAGTCTGCCACCCCTGCCCTTGCGATTCTTCCATTCCCCCATCTGCTGCCACCAGCGAGAAACACTTTATTGACCGATGAGAGTTTTACTTTATTTCTCTTTATCAAATTGTTGAAAAATGAAAGTTATTTGTTGTAAGCATGCTTGGAGGGAACATTCTACATGCATCTTGCTTTTGAAAAACACAGCCACCTGTGTAGTAAACTTATAATAGAAAATGGCAGTGACAGCTGAGAATGTGTTCCTGCAGGTCGGGGAACCAGGTCCTAACACCAGCTCACCAATACCAAACAGTGTTACCCTGAATACATTTCTTTGCATCTCTGAGTCTGCTTTCTCACCTGTAGGATGTTGGCTTGGATGAGCCTTAAACTCCTTTCCAACTACTAAGACATGATTAGAATATTTTTTGCTTAAAAAAATTAAGGATAAGAAGACCACATCTCTTTTTCTTTTCCTGTCTTAATGGATCTTACGTGGTATTTGAATGACATTTAGTTTACTATGCAAGATTATAGACATAGTCAGCTTGAAGGATTGGTTTGAATCAGAGTTTAGGAAGTAGCTTCCTGGATGTGAACCTAAACTAACCCAAGTCAGCACATGCTTATGTAAAGGGTACGTCTGTACTCTTAGTTATGCCTGCCTGTCACCTTGGGAAGTACCTTTTTCTTAACTATTCCATTTGAAAACAGAGCTCAAGATTGTTGTTTGTTACTTTTAGAGTGATAGCAATTTCGAGTTGAATTTTATAGATTTGCAAATGTACTTTCATTTATTCATTCAGAGGTGTTTGTGAATATTTTCATGGTTACTATCCTAGCTTCAGGGGCTAAAATAACGAGCCCCACTGGCAGCTCTGGCAGAGGATGCAGACCTCAAATAGGAAATGATGTTATGGGGTGAACACTCTGATGGAATACTCAGGGAGCTCTAGAGCACATAGCAGGGCAGCTTGCTGAGGCTGGGCAGGATCAGGGAAGGGCTTCCTGGAGGAGGTGATGTCCAGAAGCCTGAAGAATCAATAGGAGTTAGAAGAAGAGCAGCACATGCTAGGACATGAGAGTCAGGGTGGGGAGCGTTTGGTGCATTTGCTACAGGGAGAGAGGAGGCCATGGATGGAAGGAAGCCAGACCTGTCAGAGAGGCTGATGAATTAACCCAAGAAGATGCTAGCCTGAGCTGGGGTGTGGTGGAGGTAGATGGATGACAGGGAGATTTGGGAAGACCAGTGTACAGAACTGAACTGAGGGATTGAATGCCAGAGGTGCCAGGGGGTGTGCATAGAGGGAGGGGGTTTAAGGATGACCAGCAAGTTTCTGGTTTAGGCAGTTGGGTAGGTATTCATTCTGCTCCCTGAAATAGCAAACGAGCAGGAGGAGGAGGAGTTTGAAATGTCATTGCAGCATCAGAACAGAGAAATCCAGTAAACACAAGAGGTGCACAGGGACTCTCAGCTGAAAAAACAGCATGGGAAACCTCCCTGGAAGGATGGTCGACAGAGACAGGGAAGTGGGTGAGGTCACACAGGAGGAGTGTGTGGATAAGAGGAACACGACTAGAACAAGCCCAGTGGAATGTCGCCCTTTACAGGAGCCAGGAGCCACTGGGTCAGTTGCTCAGATAATTGATTGAGCATGTTTGATGCGCACACAGTCTGCCAAGTATTGTAAAAAATGTCTCGGGGAACAAGGCAGACACAGTCGCCATCCTCATGAAACTTTCACTCTAGTAATGTCCCAGGAACCAGAGGAAATGAACTCCCCAGCGTCAGATGCTTCTGCGAGGCCAGGTAGGATAAGGACGAAGAGTTGTCTGGTCGGTGAGGGTGGGTGGGGGCCAGAGCCAGATTGTAGCAGGTGAGGAGGAGAGAAGGAAATGGTGGAAGCTTCTTTGACCATTTGCCCTTGTACTATGCATCAGTGAATGTACATTCTGAGAACTCAACCTTCATGTAAACCCCTTCTGAGGCACCAGCTTTGGCCAGAAGAGGCAGAAACGGTGACTGTCGACTTCCATGCTGCCATGAGTAAATGTTTCTCCAGGTGCTGAAGACTCAGCAGGTCTTTAGCCGATGAGAAGCTCAGAGGCTAAATTTTATTCAGATTTTCTCCTCAGAGGAAATACCAGAGTGTGTACAGAGCCACACATACTCTTCAGCATCACACAACAGGCCAGCCCCTGAGTGAGATCTGTGGACAGGATGATTATCACCACCCCATATTGGAGGCTCCATTTTTACTTTCTTCGCAAGTTCCTTGGGACTGCCACTAGCAGGGTTTTTTCCTTCATTCATTTTTATTTATTCAGGTGCAGTCAACAAAAGCTTGGTCTGCTGTGACAGTAAACACTGCCAACAAGGACGGTTACAGCTAATGGTGTGGTTGCTGCTGAAGCCTAAATTAGAAAACAAGGGTACACAGAAAGGAAAGCCACATGTATTTCACTTCCTGTAGCTGTAACGGTTCCTGCGAAGCAGGACATTAATTTACCTATCTTCCTTTCCCCTATAGGACTTAACATACTTTCCAGAAAGCCATGGAATGAACCACAGATCACTGCCCTCCTCACCAAAAAATGTTTAGCCCCTTTATGGGTATAGCTTTTTATGAAGAGAGAATGTAGAATTTGTTTGAATGAGAACTCATCTCTCTAGGACTCTGCTAGGATGCTTGTTGTATCCTGAATCTAATATGACATGTAGCCATCATTCCTTAAGACATCTCCCTAGGAGGTGGGCTTTAAGAAAGGAATAACTGGCACTGGTTGGGTGCAAACTGTATGCCAGACCGTTTTAAATTTTACATGAATTATGTCCTGAAACCCTTAGAGTCACCAGATGAGATCAGTGCTGTTGTTACTTCCAGTGGATGAAGCTGCTTTACTGACAGGTTTAGGAACTTCATCCAGGGTCCTACAGTCAGGAATTGACAGCGCCAGGGTTTGAACCTGCAGTCCCCAGCCCCAGAGTGCACATTTCTAACCACAGTGCCACACTGAATGTTTGGGAGTTCATCTCTCTCCTTTCCTTGAAGGGAGTATTATCAAAAAGTCATATTAATCCCATTAATTGTGAAAATGAATGAGGAAAAACTTACTACACTGACAAAAAACATTGTTTCAGAGTTAAATATCGTGCTAAGACAGTTGATTCTAAAACAAGACTTTTTTTCCTAAAATAGTAAGATATTTGGTTTCATACGTTGTTGGCAGAACAACCAATTTGTATTTCTTCTATTTGAAGAGCTTGGACATTTTTGTTCATATTTTCAAATACACATATTTGTGTAACTTGTACATAGAATGCAGTCTTTATTACTGTTTTATGCGGTGCAAACATTAGAATTGTCTGCACTGTTGCCCTGAGGAAGAATTCAGTGCCCCAGCCTTCTTTTTGCAGTTGAGGTTTATGATAGCTCTTCTTCCAGCAGACAGAGGCTGTGTAAAGCTTCCTGACCCACCCTTCTGTGTTGGAAATGCTCACTTGGGAAGAGGGAGAGGAAATAGCTGGAAGACATGTTATGTCAAAGTAATAGAAATTCGTAAATGTTGGCGAGTGTGCCTGCCTTGACAGTAGGGTAGAAATTAAAATGTACCTTCATTCATGTACAGTAAAAGGGCAAGTGGCCAAAGAAACCTCTGCCATTTCCTTTTCTCCTCCTCACTTCATCACCTGCTGCGGTCTGGCTTTGGCTCCCACCCATCCTCACAGACCTCGGACCTTGTCCCCAGCGATTTCCCTGTGAATACA
This sequence comes from Callithrix jacchus, assembly GCF_049354715.1. Taxonomy (NCBI): domain Eukaryota; kingdom Metazoa; phylum Chordata; class Mammalia; order Primates; family Cebidae; genus Callithrix; species Callithrix jacchus. The sequence goes on along the minus strand of NC_133508.1, from coordinate 23,071,484 downwards.
TCCCCCAGACAAGAGAGGGAGGAGGCGTTTGAAATGTCAGGATGGCATCAGAACAGAGATATCCAGTAGGCATGAGAAGCTGCACAGGGGGTCTCCACTAAAAACGAAGGGCTTGGGAATCCTCCCTGGAAGGACGGTAGGCAGAGACAGGGAAGTGGGTGAGGTCACCCAGGAGGAGCATGTGGAGAAGAGAAGTACATCTAGAACAGACCCAGCAGAAAGTCATCACACATGGCTCAGTGGAGATCATGCGTCTGTTTCTGATCAGGCAGCGTTTTGTATAATCTAGAAATATTTATTAAACTATAAGAGCTCAAAGAAAGTATATTAATAGGGCTGAACTCTTAAAAGCATTTTTTTTTTTTTAAGTTTCAAAAAAAGTCTTTGCTTTCCCTTTTCTGCCAACTTTAGAGTTTTCTTTCCATGATCAGTTAGGATTTTTGACTCTTCCAAAAAGCATACCATTCATTGTGTTCACAAAACCATAAATGCCACTTTTAATGATCAGACATTGGGAGAAAAAAAACAAATGCTTTCAAAACAATCTACTGGTACCTCTGCTTTGAAATATTTGGGGAAGACTAAAAATACTTATTTTCTACATTTTAGTCTTTATAAATGAAATCAAATGATTCGCAAGAATATTATTTTCATGGCTATTACGTGTAACTACAGTCCTTTCCAAATGATTGTTACGGTGCAATGGAGTCTTTCTAGAGGGCTGAGCATGGCAGCTCACACCTATAATCCTAGCACTTTGGGAGGCTGAGAGGATAGCCTGAGCTCAGGAATTCAAGACCACCCTGGGCAACATAGCAAGACCCCATTTCTACAAACAATAGAAAAATTAGTTGGGCTTGGTGGTGCACACTTCTGGCCCCAGCTACTTGGGATGCCGAGGTGGGAGGATTGCTTGAACTCAGGATGTGGAGGCTGTGAGCCATGATCACACCACTGCACTCCAGCCTGGGTGACAGAGCAAGACCCTGTCTCAAAGAAAAAAAAAGAAAAAAGAAAAACCTTCATAGAGAATCTCTGTTGACATAGTAATCTCAATTCTTATTCTTCCTAGGTTTTCATATAAATTATTATAACTGTTTTAATTTCCCATGCTTCTAACTTGATGACAAGTTTTGAAACTGTCATTTCAAATATTTAGCGATATAGGTGCAGACAAGTTTCATCCCTTAGATTACAGCTTGACACATAATTAGCGTGATTTGCATTAGCATAATCATGAAGGAAATAAGTTATATTCTAACAATAATGGAATCACTTTCATGGCAACAAGTCTCAGAACATGCATGTACAGATGTCTTGAGGTTTTTTCTTTTTTTTTAAAGAGCAGAACAGTGCTTAAAAAAAAAAAAACTATTGTCAAATTCTGACAGCTGCTATGACTTGTTTTATTCTTTAATTCTTTCCTTTTTAATGGAAGGGCATCTCCCATTCATGGCTCCAGCAGTTTCGCCTCCTCTAAATGAGACAGAGAAATGCAAACCTCCCTGGTGGTCGATCTTTTCACAGCTGCGCTGCAATTCCAGTGTGACATCAAATTAGTAATTATAGCTGAGCGGGCTGCTTTTTACAAATGACAGTCTTAGCATGCTGCCTGCTAGCGAGCGACTCAGCAGGGGACCTGGGAAGTAAAAGAAAACATAACTGGACTCACTTGATTTCTGGGGGATTTGACCTGACTCTTTAAAAAGCCCATGTTCTTGAGAGAGAGAGTCCTGGGGATTTACACAGATATGCATTTGGTTCACCATCCTGCACAGTTCTTCTCAAAACTCACGTCTGATTTTATTAGGTATAGTAAAGCATGTGTAATGGAGATGTAGGGTCACAGTAAGAAGATTCCTTTCAGCCTACAGCCTTCTCCCTGAAACCCATTTGAAAGAAAACAGCTGCCCTGCAATTGGCATTTGTGTAACTATATTGGCAATAATCATTGTTGACACTTTGATAATGGGCTACAAAAAGCCGCCTTGTCGATTCTCAGGCACTATGAATTGCACCAGCAATTAAGTGACTGTCACCGTCTCCGACATTTTACCTATTACGAACTGAGGGTTCGAGAGGATTAATCATTAATACCCTTACATCTAAAAATGCTTTTCTACCCCAGTTTTCAGCATTTCTTTTGTGGTCTTTAAATTGTAACAAATTATAATTAATTACTACCTCTATCTGGTCATCTGGGCTGCCGTTGAATCGAGGTGGCCAGGGTGGCAGGCTCCCCAAACATGACACAAAAGCACAGCAGTATGTCCTTCTGGAAATCTTTCTTTGCCGCTCAGCTAAGAAGTGCCTCCTTTTCCACTGTGAGCAGATCATCAGTTAAAGGGGGTTGTCAAGCTTTTTAGGCCCTCAGTTCAGCTAATGCTTTAACCTCCTTCTGTAAAATTCCTTTTCTCCTGAGATGGAATCATTCTCCATTGCCAGCCAGTGTTAGTTAGGGACACCAATCCTACTACCCGAAGTGCAGAGGGAAGTTTCCCATTAGAGCAGAAGCAGGGCTTCTTTCTCAGACCCTAAAGGCAGAACCAGTAACATCTACCTTCTGGACCAGAGATGTTTTATGAAAGAGAGATTTGGGGGAAGGACTCCCAACAGAGGGTTAGGGGATCTGAGTCCCAGCCCTGGGGGTACAGGGTGGCATTAATGGGGTTTGAGTATAGGTCATTTGACTTTGCCCCCGTTTGTAAAATTAAAGGATTTGCTTGCATCATTGGTCCTCATGCTTTAGTGTTGGTGAGAATCTCTTGTTTCCAATGAAGCTTTCCTGGACCTTGCTCCAGAGATGTGGTTCAGTGGTCAGCCCCCCTTGGAGAAGTTCTGGCCCTGGCCATCACTAAAATCTTCTCTGTTCTAGATATAGACTAAGGTGATTGATATGATTGATGGGGAAAAAAAGTTCTCTTTAGCAGATAGAGATAAGAACCCCGTATGTAAACCATGAAGGGAATTCTGGGAATTAAGTTTTAAAGCTTCATTTAGAATTTTTTCTAACTGAGCAGCATGGCACATGACAAAGAGAGATCACATGCAGTGACTCTTGTGAGCGCCTTCCAGATTTTCACTCAGATGACAGCATTCAAGTCCTCAAGGCTTTGTGACTTAATGGTGCTGCATTCGTTCTCAGTTGCCTCAGATTAATTTTTATCTCACTGTAATGAAATCAACTCGGAGTATCACAAGCACACATGGAACAGTGCTGTCAGGTAGAGGAATGTTTTTAAGCTAACAACTCTGAGTTGGTTCTAGAAAAAGTTGGGGTGGAGAGAAGACTTCTAAAATTAATATGTGGTCTGAATTTAAGCCAAGCTGCTACAGATGTATAATCATTGAAATAAATCGTGATCTTTAATAGGTTAGTATTAAACCAGAAATCTACAGGAGTTAGCAAACACCTTGAGTGTTCAGCCCTTGACATTTCTTAGATTATCGCCATAGATATCTGCACACCATAATCTTCTCTTCCGGCTGGAACAAATCCATTCTGTAGGCCCTGTGTGCAGTTCAGCTGTCATATCCAAGTTTGTGGAGGAACAACAAATTGTCACCTTTCACATCACCACAGAGCTGTGGTCATAAAATATGACAGTATAAAAAAAGGAGTAAATCACACTTTTTACATACTAGCTTGAGGGAACATTGCCGACACCTAGGTCTTACCAGTCCTAAGATAGCGCTTCTCCAGTTTTGCTCTGCTTAATTACAGCACCGTTTCACAAGTTTGCTGAGGTATGTTCTCTTTCCACATTCATACATAAATAGATTCAAAATAAAAATTAGGAAATGTTCGCATCTGGATGCTGGTCACAGATGTGCACGTATGTTTTATTTGTGCAAAACCCCCCCTTTTCTGTGCTACTTCCGTATGAATGTTAGCCGTATTTACTTATTTGCCTTTTCATGTATCAAATTTGTGGCTTAGATGTTCCGAGAAGCAGAACTGATATCGTTATAAATCCCTGGCATGTCCTATTACCCCAGAATTGATAACGCTTATATGGTGTTATTCCATCAATTATTTTTATCATCGCTGCAGCGTAAAGATCACCTAAAATACCTTCCCTTATAGAAATACTTGTGAATTATATTTTCAGCTCCATAGACTGTGATTTCTATGAAGATTTTTGCAGGCACAGCCAAAGGGATGTTAATTTTGCAAGTTTATTTTCATTTGGGTGAGCTTGGAATAACAAGTAAATCAGGAACACAAGCAGTTCCTAACATAAAACAATTGCTACATATTTTTTATGTTGAGCATTCAGCTTTGGGTGTCACAGTAAGAGTGCATCAAAAGGACACTCGGCAGCAGTCTTTGACATTGAGGCTTACAATTAGACTTAAAAAAATAGTTTGCCAAATGAGCGTATCGAGCAAAAATCCATTTCATTCCGAAATAAAGTCCATTAATCACAGTCCTATGGTAGGTATTGTCCTTTGCATTAAAATCTAGTGCCAGCATCCTGTTTAGATTCAACACTCAAGTGTGACTGGGTGCATTTCGTCTTCCCAGAGTAAGGTTTCCATCCAGAATGAAATAAAAACTTGGCTCTGTATTTTAAAGATTTGGCTCTTAGCATTTTAAGTGCATGTATTTTTTTATTTCCAGTTATTAATGGCCATTTACCCTTACAGTTGGCGCTTTTTGTGTAAAGTTTATAATGATCGTTAAAAATCCAATGATATTTTAGTTCGAATTGTGTCTGTTTAAAGTTATTTTTCAAACTGTAGTTTGAAATTTTTTGATTTTAAAAACAAAAAATTTGTGTCATCCAGAAGATAGATTTTAAAAAAAAAAAAAACCTCACTAAAATATTCATATAACTTCTGGCTTTACTAAACCTTAAAATATCCAATATTGCTAAACTCCATATGAATGACAGCAGTTATACATCGTTTCACAGAACCTAATGAAATAAGTACAATATACAGATACAAATCAGTTAATTCCCACTTGAAACAAAACATTTAACTCCTTTTGGTAAACACATTTATTGTTTTGGTTTTGGTTTCATTTTCAGAGATTCTGCAAAAGTTCTTAGTCATTTGGAAGTTTTAAGCATAAAAGTACTAAATAAATACTTGGGAAGTTTTTAGGTGTTGCTTTTTAGCTGCTTTTTACCAGTTCTTCTGGGAAGCAAACTGCTGCGTCTGCTTTGCTCTTGTGGAATTTTGTAATTTCTGTACCCCAAGTCTGCTAAAGGGAGGCATGTGCTTAGAAATTCTAAAAATGAGGGCTCTAAACTTTGTAACTGTCCTGATAGGTTTTCCCTTTTTTAATTCCAACCCACTGGCCAAATCTGTCCTTAGAGATCATTGATATCTTTTGTTGAACCCTAGGGAATAAGTAATTCTGTTTAGACGCTTTTTTATATGCTAAAAGCCTTACGCATCTGTTGGTTATCTTCAGGCTCTGACAGCTGAGTGTGCATCTCAGTTCTCACGTTCATGTTCATTTGCGTCTTAATGACACACAAACTATTTTTGACCATGATCTGTATTGTCACACAGTGTGTTTTTTGCTGTTGACTTAAGTAGACTTAAGTAGACTTGCTGAGGACTGTGATTCTGTGCTTTAAAAGAAGCCAAAAACTTTTCAAAATGAAGGAGACATGTCTGTAATAAATGTATTATATATATACATATGTTTATAATAAATTTTCTTTTTACAGCTCATAGCAAGTTAAATGTTCCCAGTGAGTTCACTGCTCCCTAGGAAAGAGTTCACTGTTCCCTAGTATTTTGGTTATATTTTCTGGCTACTAAGATTTCAGCTTGTGGATTTTTGCTTTAGGTCAGCAAAATAGCATTCACTAAATTACCCACTATTATAATGTCTTCACTGAGAAGAACTAACCCATGGAAAATTAAGGTAAGACAAAAGTCAACAAATTTCTATCTTTGGCCAGATACGTAAAATCATTACATTTATTCCATACATTGAATAAATATCATAAATTTCAGATTCTTTATTACTCCAGGAACTTAACTAGTCCAATTTTTATTATAAGATAGGAACATGTTACTCTCATTTATGTTTCAGTTTAAAAAAAAAGTCTTTTCAGTGAGGTTTCCTGTTAGGGTTAGCTTTTGCTGGTAATCGCAGAGGTTTTTCTAGCCAGGCTAATTCACAATGGAGCTTTGCAAAACAGAGTGAGGAACTAGAGCCACCAAGCAGGGAGGTCAGAGCCTCGGGCCGTGTCACCTTTGACGCATCCTGTCTTGTGTACCCTGCGTTCCCTGTGTGTCCTGTGCAGTGAAATGAAATACTCACTCTGCGCTCATGTATCGTAGGTTTGTGTGCAGTAACAAAAGTGTCTTCCAAATTTGAGGGCAGTATGTAGAGAATTCATGTGACATGTTTCTGACTAGCAGATAAAACCTAAAAACAAAGGAAATTTTAAACATCATTTAGATCAAGCTTGTCCAACCCACGGCTCACTGACTGCATGTGCCCCAGGATGGTTTTGAATGTGGTCCAATACAAATCCGTAAACTTTCTTAAAATGTAATGAGATTTTTTTGTGATTTTTCTTTTTTCTTTTTTTTTTTTTAGCGCATCAGCTATTGTTAGTGGTCAGTGATTTTATGGTGCCACCCAGGGACGCCGCACTGGAATTGGCCACGTGGGATTGGACACCCTGGTTTAGATTCCTGACATGCTAAATTGTCAGTTTTTTAAATCATTCAGGTATCAACGAGAAGATATCCTAGGTTTAAAGACCCTAGTTTATTAGAAAGTCGGGAAAGAAGAAACAAATATATAGTCAGTTATTGCCAGGCACTCTGTGCTTTGTGTCATTTGATTCACATGCTAACCCTGTTACACAGGTGCAGTGTTAACTAATTTCCCATTATATAAATAAGGAAACTGAGGTTTGCGCAGATTAAGCAACTGGCCCACAACATCACAGCTAGTATTAGAATGTTAAACATGTCAATACATTTTTTAAAAGAAAAATCTTCTTCTGGATTGATCAGCGATGAGTTTTTTCTAGATCCATAAACCATACTTGAGAACATGTATAGCAAATAACAATGTTTGTATGTAACACACTGTGACAGGCACCGTTTGAGGCCTTTTTACATGTGTGAACTCATATAGTCCTCACAACCCTATGTTTGTGAATCCCCCTTGAGGATGGAAAACCAAGTCACAGAGAGGTTAGGTAACTTGCTCAGAGTCACACAGCTAATAATTGGAGTTGCGGAGCTACAACCCAGGCAGCCTGGATCCCATGTGTTCTCATAACCATGGGCTCAATCTGTCTCCTTCATGGAAACCTGGGTCATGCCGAATCTACCTGGGGTTGGGCATCACCCCACAGGACAGCAAAGGGCTCATTTTATCAGAACTGGAAGCAGGACAGCCAGGCTGCAGGGGGCACAGCGTCCTTCTTCTGATGCCTGTGGCTGTGTTTGTGCATTTACCCATCACAGTAGTGGAGATGAATGCGACTTGGAATCCAACCCACCGCAGCAGATGACCTCATGCAGGAGAGAAAACAGCCCTGCCTATGCTGGCCTGGCTCTGCCTTGGGCTGTATTTACTCATGGTGCCGCAGCTGGCCAGGGCCTTGGAGCAGCTCTTGGAGCAGTCCCAGCTCAGGGCTGGGCACACGGAGGAGGACGGGGTGGGGAAGAGTAGTTCCCTTCCTTATCGTCATCTCCTCAGTGTCCCCACCCAGCAAGAAACGAGGGTCATACAGCAGTCACCCCGCCTCACTTAGAGGCTCTGATCTCCACAAAACTGGCCAGAGCTGAATTCAGAGCAAATAAAGGCTCAGCCTGTCACCACTTCAGAAAGGCTGCTGACCGCTGGCTGGAAACCAGCCTCGGAGAGTCCACAACCAAGAAGCATTTCTGAGCTGCCTTTAGTTAGCTCTAGGGGTTTCCTCCGCCTTCTGGCTGTTTCTGCACTGAGCTAGAAAAGATATCAAAGACACTCGTTAAAGAACCAGACCCAGTGACTACAAACTTTAAGGGCAAATAATCCCGTGTTTAAAAGCAAAGGGTATAATCTGTTGCTGCATTAAGCTGTTGCTGCCCACAGTTAATTTTCTGCTGCTCTGTAGACGTCATCTTGGTAGGCAGTTTTACACCAAGAGTTTATTAAGTTCATTAAATCATAGCATAATAGTTTTCCACATTTAAAAAAAGGTGTTTCTAACATAAGCACTGCTCATTATCAGAGAGATATATTGAAATTTATTTTTAAAAGCTAAGCAATAAGATTTTCTTGATAGTGAATCGTTGTCAGGTGACTTAAGCTTTGTCTTTTTTTTTTTTTTTTTTTCCAAGATAGGGTCTTACTGTGTCACCCAGGCTGGAGTGCAGTAGTGCAATCATGGCTCTCTGAAACCTTGACTTCCCAGGCTCAGGTGATCCTCCTACCTCAGCCTCCCAAGTAGCTGAGATGACAGGCATACAGCATGCCTGTGTGATATGTTTTATTATTTTTTTTGTAGAGATGGAGTCTCACTTTGTTGACCAGACTGGTCTGAAACTTCTGGGCTCCAGTAATCCTCCTGTCTTGGACTCCCAAAGTGCCGAGATTGCAGGCGTAAGCCCACGCCCAGCCTATCTTGTTCTTAGTAGAAACAAGAACAGTTAAGTTTTTGTTTAAAAAAAAAAGTCTCCCAACCTGTAATACCCGTTTTAAATCTGTGCTTTATTAAATGCTCAGTGAGGACGATGATGGCGGTGGTGATTACAAGCACCACTCACTATTTGAATCTGTCACGTGGTTTCTGGTTAAGTTCCCAGCACATCTCTACCTTAGCAGAATGATTAAGGTTCCCATCTCAGCTCATCACTCACCAAACTTTGAGACCTTAATCTGTTTCCTTGAATGCAAAACGTGGATAAGAATGATAGTTAAGGTTGTTGCAAAGACTAAAGGTAGATGATAGAGGCGAATGAAATGACTCATGCAAAGCACTGAGCAGGGTATCTAAGGCTGCTGCGAGTGGCAGTGGCAGTATTTTCCCCCTTCTGCATCTATGGATACAGGCTGGAGATGTCCAGGAACCTGGCCCCTGGTCCCTGACAAGTAAGGGGTGGAACCAGGTTTGCAACCTCAGGATTCATGACTCCAAAACCTTCATGCCCTGCACACACTGTCTTGCGGTAAGCGTTTGCGAGGTGGGTATCTATAGACCAGTGTTAGATTCCGTGCTTGCAGCTGCCCTGCCAGGACCCGCCTTCGCCTCTTGATCCTTTCAATAAGCCCTTAAGTCTTTTAAGCAATCAGGGTGCCCTTTTCTGAACTTGATCCAATCTAAATATGTCCCTAGTACCTGTGAAATTCACAAGTCAGCTTAGTCATAGAGTACAGAGTGTCCAGAGTTTTATGAGGTAGGATTATACTTTCCCTGTCACATGAGGTAATTCTGCTGGGGTGAACCTGAAGTGGCATTCATCTTCATTAATGTGACTTGTGTTACAAACACACATCCAGCGTGTAATTTACGGCCTTGTCTGGGATCTGTCATCTCTGCCTTCAGGTTTCTCACATTTATATAAAACCCGAAAAAACACCCTCTCCCCTTCTTTTCTTACATGTATAAAATGAGTTGTGGAATTGAAGCAGATGTCTTAATCCTTAACACCCACACCCACACACCTCCCATCGCCAACACATAATGACACAGAAATGCCCAACGTGTCTGCCTAGAAAATTATGATCCTTCTTGGTCTCTCCTGTTTTTGTGTGTAGATCTGGCTTGAACCCTTTTTTCTAACATGCTTCCAATTTTCTATTTTGGCCAGTGTTTATCTTCTCACTGCCCTCTGAGTGAGTTTTGTTGACTTCAGAACCTCGAGTTTCATTCTTGGTGAAATTGCATTATGTTTACCATTCTAATAGGAGAGAAACCTTTTAATCTAGTGTGATGATCTCCAACACTTAACATTAGCGTGGTGTCTTCACATTCAAGGTGTGTGGGAGTTGGGGGATGCATGTATTGTACTATTTTAAAATAATTATTGACAGGTTTAGGGGGTTAGTCTAGCAGGCCTATCCTACAGTTTTTATGAAGAATGGCATTGCATTTTCCTTTCTTAAAGATTCAATAACTCAGCATAAAAGTGTTAGAAATTTTATCAGTCTCCCCGGAACCTTAGTATTTACCTTTACATCTTACATATACATCCTGCTTTATTTTCTACCCGCTTGCTTTCAGATGTTTCTCCCATGCGAGATTACAGACTCCTTTACGGTAGAAATCGTGACCTGTTCATATTTGCATCTCTGTACTTGACTCACTACCTGCCTATCGAGTTGAAGCTTGACATTTCTGAGCTTTGCTGTACCTGCTTTTTAAGAATAATTTTATTTGGCTTGTAAAGATTGGTTATGTCCAATTTAAAGTTGCAAAACTGTTTAGATTTTTTCAAAGTTAGTAGCCAAAGGGACGAATTTAGAAATGCGTAATTTATGTACATATGTGGGTGTACATAGATGTGACTATATTTACATGTATGTCCATACTTCATAGGTAAGAGGGGAAGCGAGCAGTTCGAGCATGTGAGAGATTCAGGAGATGGACCCAGGGAGTTTTCCTGTATTGCTGAGTGAGGAGGGAAGATGAACAGCATGGGAGCCAGGAAGGACAGCATGTGGTTTCCTTGGCTTGTTTTGTTTTCATTTGGTTCACACTTAGGGAAAAGAGGACCATTCCAGGTTCATCAGCATACAGAGAAAGGCAGTAGGCGACATGGGATTTCTTTCCACTGAAGTAAATAAGCCATGGTTAGCTGAAAGAGATGGGAGATTTATTTTGAGCTTGTACTGAATGCAGGTTGCACAACGTTTAATCTACACTGTTTTGAAACTATTGCCTATATATATTATGCTGTTTGCTGCAGTACAAGCTGCAGTGTGTTCTGCTCATGACCTCTTTTTGATAGTCACCCATTGCTTTGTGCTGGTTGGTGTAAGTGCGGTTTACTTGTTAGCTCACCCTCTTCTTCGGTTGTAAAAGGTAGACCTCTCATTTTAATACGTTTATGTTAAGACAGGCCTTTTTCCTTTGGTATTGTCCAAATGAGAAGAGAAGTTCCTTCTTGGCTGAGTGGTGAACAGGAAAGCTTGGAAGGGCAGATGGCTAACCTCGGGCCGCATGTTCTCCCTGGTGCAGAAAGTAGATATGATTACGGATGGGGCATGTGTGAGACAAGATAACATGTTATTTCTAATGTCAGCCCAGCAACGGCTACCCAAAAGTGGGAGGAAGGATGGAGTTGGGTTGTACCAGTAAGAAAATTGAGGGTTCCTGAGAAAATAGTCCAAGAACACAAATTCCATACTCAGAAGACTTCTTGTAAGAAAAGGAATCTAAGAAAGCAGTCACATTCATTCCTCTGAAAAACATGAAATGTGTTACAAAAAGCCTTACAATGTGGAGTCTGTCTGACCCCCACCTCACTGCTACTGGGAATGCTTCCAGAGGCTGCAGCTCAATGGTGCCCCCCGGTGGTATTCAAGCCTTCTATTTTATTGTTTGGGTAAGACCCCTGTGGAGGTGATGGCGGGTGGCAAACTTCAGTGTCCAGGGTTGGAAGCTGTATATGGTTTTTTATATTTTATTCAAGCCTCATTATTCTTTTTCTCATTTGTTTTAGGCCAAAGAACTGCCAACTCTGAAAGATAACGATTTCATTAATGAGGGCCAAAAGATTTATATTGATGACAACAACAAGAAAGTCTTCCTGGAAAAGCTGAAAAAGGATGTTGAGGTGAGAACAGTCGGTGTAGAGGCCAGCCCTGTTAGTTTTTACGAGCTTCTAAAACCATCTATTTAAATCTGCAACCAAGGTGAACACAGTATACTCTACATTATCAGAGTCAGATGTGAAGGTGTCAAGCAAGACCATGCCAGTTTAGCATTCCTCTCATTTAGGTGCCAAACACAAGAAAGCACCTGCTGTCATGTGCTGGGAATCCCCAGCCCCAGGCTTCTGTGTTCTGAATTGGGATGGCCCATGAAGGCCGACCTGCCCACATCAATCACTTTGGGAGGGGCCAGGGGAGTACTAGACTCTGTGTCCACCAGCAGAGCATTGTAAAAACAAGTGTTCAGAGTCATGGCACTTTTCCCGCTAAAGCACATGTCAGTGCTGGGTCACTTAATGCTTTCCTATCTCCACAAGTCATCACAGGCCATGTCATGAGGCCCCCTTACACATCATGGGACTAGAACGGGGGCAGCTGGGGACACTAGGTCATGGGGGGACAGTGGAGAGAAATAAAACTGCGTCCAAGGGGCTTTAGTCCATAATGATGGAGTTTTGCTTTTAAATGCTGTTCTAAACATTGAAAGTGTACCTTTTCCCGTCATTTAGTTTATGGTAAAGGCATTGCAGCTTTTCCATTGGATTTGCTCTTTTATAAATAAATCTAGGAAAAAAGGTTAATGTTGAGTTACAAGACAGTGCAGTGGGAATTAGGTGTTACTTTCATGCATGGACACTTTTTAAAGAAACTTTGAAACACTTCCCGGCACACCAGTACGGATCTGCTACTTAGATGGTTTGTGTGAAGAATTTTTTTTATGTCATTAAAAAGAAAATGACTAAAGCCAAAGAATGTCATACATTTGTATTTCCCATGAAGGCAAAAACAGTATAATTTCTTGACAGTGCTTTTTATTGTAAGAAACTCTGACCAAGTTATAAATAGCTCCTATTTTTAGATCATAAATTACTTTTTTACCCTTCATGGTGTACATACTTGGATCAGAACCTGTATGTTATGGCGTAGGGTAGAGGCATTTATGTTTTTGTTGCCATTATTGATATTAGAGACACGGTCTTGCTCTGTTGGCCAGGCTTGAGTGCAGTGGCATCCACATAGCTCAGTGCAGCATTGAACTCCCAGCTCAAGCAATCCTATCACCTCAGCCTCCGTAGGAGCGGGGGCTACAGTCTTGTGCCTGGCTAATATTTGAATTTTTTTTTTTTTTAAGAGACAGAGTCTTGCTATGTTGTGCAGGCTGGTCTTGAACTCCTGGCCTCAAGCAATCCTCCTACCTCAGCCTCCAAAAGCGCTGGGATTAAAGGCATGAGCCACTGTGCTTGGCCTAGAAGCATCTACTTCAAACAAAAGGAAGAGTTTGCTTTTCTCATGTAACGTTTTCCTCCAGTCTTTCATTAAGGAATGTTTAGTGTTCATCAGTTGTCAGTGGTTATTAATAACATGTATTAGGCATTTCCCCCTTGCTTGGGATCTATTTGATCTGATTATGAAGTACTCTCAGTAAACATACTCTTAGATTTTTATTGTTTAATCAGTAAATTATCGATACTGAAAAGAATATTGTTTGTTTTAGCAATTTTGGTAAGATTTGTGACCTACCGAAAGAAAAAAAAATTGTTTCTGTTGGCAGTATATCACTTTAATAATGTAACTAGAGCAGTTCAAATTGACAGTTTAATTACAGAAGGATCCTCTTAGCTCTTTTGTCTCTAATAATACCAATTGATTAGAGGACTTGATACGTCTAATCCCCATACATGGCTCAAGCACTTAGCTGTTTTGTTGAAATGGAGGCAGGGTATAAAACATTCTCAATAGCTGGTAACGGTGTCTGTGGTTTTGAAATTCATACAGAAGCATCATTAAATTTTTAAGCAGGTAATTATGGTGAAGTAGCTTAACATCTGATCTTGATAATGAGGTTAGAATTTACTTGAGTTTTATTTTTTCATCAGTTTCATGCTTTCTAATTTAGCTAACTGACCCATTGGTGTTTCAGTACAGTTGTTTTTGTTGTTGTGGCTGGTTTTTTTTCCCCTTAATCCCTCAAGTAGGAGATCTGAGCATATTACAGCTCAAGAAACCTACCTGTGAAGAAAAACAATTTTTATCCCAGATTCTAGTTGATTTTCTATAATTGAAGCCCTGTTCTATTCCTATGCCATGCTGGACACTTTCATCCCCATAGCTTTGCACATAACTAAACACAGGTGAGTCGTTTTCTGCACACACACACAAATTAGTGGATGAGGAGTGACAAGACCTTTTTCTTTCTGCCCTGTTTGTTGTCCACTCTGATCATGACCCTGGAGAATCAACCCTGGTCTCTCCTCATCGACTCACACGATGCAGAATTATGTTCCCCCTCTGTGGCGTCCCAGCACAGGGCATTTCAGCTGGCTGAGGTTTACAGCCCCCATCCATGGAGATGGGTGAAAGGGCGGTAGGAATACAGGGAAGGGCAGCAGCCAGCATTTGCGGAGCACGTGGACCCCAAGTCCTTCCCATGCAGTCATTGTCACTTATTCTCCACCCCTTGAGAGTGGTCCTGTCACTACCCTAGTTTGATGAATGAGGAAGCCAAGCCCAGAGACACTATGTAATTTGCTCGAAGGCACAGAGCTTCTAAATTCAGACTGGGGCATCAGGCCCTCAGAGGGCACAATCCTTCCCTACTCTGACATAAACAAAGGTTATCTGATAATTGCTCCAAGGGGGGATTATTATAATTTTTAACAAGTGGTAAGATACAGCTGTTAAACAGTTGACTGGCATTTTAATTCTACTTCACAGGTATGTTAGAATATGTTGATTTGGCAGGACACGGTGTGTTAGTGTAAAAAAATCAATTGAAAGCATTGTGAAGGTAGTCTTAGATTCGGGAAGATCCTGGCTCAAAGATTTGTCACAGGAGACGGGCTACTCTGGCCAGAAAAGAGGCAGATCCGATTTCTGAGAAGTTGGAAAGGAAAAATCTTCACATTGTTCTTAAAGAACGAATATATACTGTGGTCCTGCAGTGAGCCAGAAGCAGAGCCCACGTCCCCTTTCTGTCTGGCCCACGGGAGTTTTCCCTTAAGGAAAAGCTCAGATTTATTGCCATACTTCATTCACTCTACCTCAGAACAGATTTAAAATAAAGTTTGAGGCTGGGCGATCACTTGATACCCTCCTGAGCAATATAGTGAGACCCCCCAGTCTGCAGAAAATTTTAAAACTTAGTCAGACACGGTGGTACTTGCCTGTGGTCCCAGCTACTAGGAAAGCCGAAGCAGGAGGATCCCTCAAGTCCCAGCGTTTGAGGCTTTGGTGAGCCAGGATCATACCACTCACTGCACTCCAGCCTGGGTGACAGAGCCACTTCCTGTCTCAAAAATAAAGAAATGTAATTAAGGTTGTGAAAATAAGAGCTCATGAATTGACGGGCTTTTCCCCACTGCTCCCCAAACTGGAGCCTGTTTAAATTTGAAACTTAATATTAAAAAAAGACCTCTGCCATAATCAAAACAACACTGACAGTTACAAAGAACAGCTTCCATTATTTCCTGCAAGGCACCACGTTTCGGTCTCAGCCTCATTGTCTTAATCCTTCCACACCCCTGCGAGGCATTGTCTCCTTTTACAGTCGGGAGGACTGAGGCAAGACTGCCTCGCTCATCTCCAGAACTGATACTCTGTTTCTTGAAGGGGGCTCCCTTGTCAGCCTAACCTGTCCTTTTAACCCCTGTGCTGTACTTGGCTTTTTCCACTTCTACCTCGGTCTCAGAGATTTGAAAACATGAACAATCCCAGCGCTCTGGGAGGCCAAGGCAGGAGGATGACTTGAGGCTAGGAGTTCAAGGCCGCAGGGACATGTGATTATACCACTGTGCTCCACCCTGGGCAACAGAGCAAGACCCCGTCTCAAAAAACGAAAATGTGTAATACCCATGGAGACTGCAATTTCCTCAGTCTTCTTGGGTGCTTCAGAACAGCTTCTTACCTCGAGATGGTTTTTCATTGCACCGATGGTTTCATGGGTTGTGCTAGGAGCCGACTGCACCTTTATTTCTTCCTCACTGCAAGATAAGAATAAGCAGTCTGACAACAGGCCTGAGGCCCAGGAACATTTCTCTGGGCTGCCCAGCCTGGTGGGGGGTGCCAGGGGAAACTGAGGCTCACCCTGGTGAGTGCAGCTCGCCAGTCCCAGTTGTCCCGTTGCCTCTGCCCTTTGGCAAATTAACCACAGACAGCCCTGACTTCTGTAAATAAAGCACACTTGAAAGTGCATTTGAAGGTCGACCAGTAGACCTCCCTTCGCTGTTCAGGGAAGAGTCTTAAATGGCCGCCTTGGGCTTCCTTCCCAAAGGTGTTGCCTCTCGCAGTCTCAGACAGGTTTTCTGTTGCTGCTTCTGTTCTTGGTGTTTGGCTTTGGTTTTATGTCCTGGTGGAAGCAGGTTGGGGAGAATTAGGGCCAGTTGGGGGGATGGGTAGGGAAGCAGCAGGCATCCCATTCACTTGTCCAACAAGTGCCGTGTACTTTCCTGAGCCCTTTTTCTGCTGGGAGTCAGGAATGCAGAGGAAGCCGAAACCAGAGTTCTTGTCGAGCTGCCCCGCCTAAGAGAGGTGGTGATCAAATACGCCAACAAATTGCATGTGCAGCGAGGCCATGTGTCACTGGGGAGGAGCATGCGGTGCCCTCAGTACCCAGACTCCGGGGCTCTGCTGCCCTGCGTGGTGTCCTGCAGCTGAGACCCGAAGGCAGGAGGAAGTACCTGCTGGCAGGGGAGAAGTCCAGAAAGGGGCTGGAGCAGGGTTCAAGTGGGCTCCAGATGGGGATGGGGCGTAGCTATCTGGGCCTTGAGAGTTTTGTTTGTGCCCCGTGGGAAACGTGGCACCACAGGAATGTCTTAAGCAGGACAGGATTTGATCAGGTTCACGTTCTGAAAACTGCTGCCCTTTGCAGAGGACTGGATGGGAGGTTGACTCACCACTCAGCCTTTACCACTTCACAGGGACCTTCCAAGCACCCAGAGGGAGCAGGGATGGGCAGAAGGGGCCCTTTCCCTATGACCGCTCCAGCTTAGCAGGGCCAAGCCTGGCTCCGTCCCTACCCACCCTCTACCCACGCTGGGAGCAGATGCTGCCATCTGGAGTCTGGTGCTTCCAGCAGTGCCCTTCCCCTGACCCCTAGAGAGGCTTCCAGGAGTTAGGCGGGAAGCCCTAGATACAGGGAGCAGAGTCAGGCACCAGGCTAGGCTTTGGAGGGACAGTGGAGGTGACAAAGACCCTGGCCCCGTCCTCCAGGAGCCCAAAGGCCCTGGAACAACAGGTCCAGGAGGAGTGGGGCTACCATGAGCACCTCCCCATCATACCCCTCAAGGGTTGGAAAGCACGACTGGGTACTTCTAATGCAGTATTTCCCAAACAGGCTTCCTAAACCTCCGGTCCACAGGGCATTGTGACGGGGAAACAGGTTTTATGATCATAGCAGTGCCAGGCATGCTGCTGGCCACCCAACCCTCTGGAGACCCACAGCTCTGAGTCACAGGTGGAGGCCTACTCCGATGCCCGCTGATTTTATTTAACTCATTACCTGCCTCCTGGGGTTGCAAAGAAAAGGATGGAGGCAACCTGCTTTAAGGCAGCCTCCAGAGGTAGCTGATACAAAGCAGGGAGTGCAGGCTCAGAATAGGCCCCGGATTCAAACCCTCCTTGGATTTGAATCCTTGGGCTCTTGTCCAGCTGCTGAGCCTGGCTGCTGTCTCACACAGGCCTTGGATCTTGTCACCTGTTTCTGTACCCTGGAGTGCCCAGTTCTCTTCCTCATCCACAGGCCCATGTGTGCAGAGCTAGTGCCCAAGACCCAGCTACCTGGCTGGCTTCACCATGCTGGTGAAGGACTCAAGTGAGCCTCATATTACGGAGTTCTCCCCCGCAGCCACCCCCACAAACACGATTCCAGACAGGTGATCCTGGCCAGGTGTGCCCCGGAGCCTGGCAGCTGCCTAGATGCTAGGGGAGGATGTGTAGTCTCTGACTGCTGGAAAGGAAGTCTGGCCAAGAGAGGTGCAGGTGAAAAGTCAGTTCTCATGTTTGATGTAATGGGGGAGTTTGGGGAAAGGCCAGGGCAATGAGCAGTGGCTTCCTCTCCTCTCTGGGGTCCAGAAAGCTGAACACAGGAGCCCCTCGCTGTTTCCACGAGGGGTTTGCCTCTGTCTATTTTTAAACAAAGAGGTTTTCCTACTTTGCTTAAATATCTGAGTGTAAGATTTGTGTGATTTTTCTTTTCTGAGCTTGAAACAAATGGAGAATGTATAGCTGGCCCCTGGGGGATTCCTGGTGGGAAGGCAGCCAAGTGGGAGCTCTGGCAGGTTTGCTGGGCTGAGCAGGGTGCCGGCTGGAGAACTGCAGGCAGTGGAACCAGCTGGAGAGTGGGGCAGACCTTTGCCCAGGGGTCCTCTCCTTATCTGTAAGGAATTAGGGCTTCTCTTTCAGTTTCGAGACAGAACTGCTTCGCAGCGGGCTCAAACGAAATGGCTCTGCGGGGCTCAGCAAATTGATTTCATCTTTAGCCAGAACATCAAGACCTATAATTTCATCTGCTTGCCCTTTGCGTGAGGACATTTGCTTCTTAAATCCTATCAGCGTAGCCCAGAGGCAGCTCAGCCAGTGTGCATTCCCTAACAAGGTGGTTCTGTGTCCTTCCAGAGCCAGGACTGTGAACCTTCTTGGACCCTCAACCCAAGGTCAGAGCGGAACAGGACCCTGTGCAGAGCCAGCAGCTGGGGGTCAGGGAGCTGGGTGGGCTGAGCCCGCTGATGAGCTCCACTGTTTGCGCTCAGCACAACTGTCCACATTTTGTGGCAACATTGGAACACTGTGCTCAAGGTCTCAAATAATAAAAGAGAAACAAAAAGAATCATGATCTTAAAAGTCAAAAAAGAACTGGGCAGACAAAAGTAGCCAAACACACAGAGCTGGGTCTTGCCCCCACATTATGTTCTAGCCATGGCTGGAGGGAGGGGGAGGACAGGAATCCTGGGTGTGCCCTGCCTCATGGAAAGCGAAGCCCCTCTGGCACCTTGCTGACCCCGACAGGACCGCATTACTCACCAGCTGTGGACACAGTGCCTTTGCTGTTACTTACTTGCCACGGCATAATGATCTCCAGAGAGCATGCTGAGTTCCAAGGTGCTTTCCCCAACCACGTCAGGAGGCGCTGCTCGGAGCTGCTGAGGCAGTGCCCAGGTTTCCTCAGTAACCAGTCTTAATCACCGGGAGGAACTTGCTCTTCCAAGTCTCTTTCTGGATCTCTGGCTGGTCGTGCTCCCTTCTCTTTAGTGAAATCCAGCCACCCTGTGATAGACACATGCATTCTAGGGAAAATAATCTGGGCTCTGAGCCAGCCTGAAGTATGAGGCTACACTTCAGATAAACAGCTCAGGAGTTTAAGAGCATCATAAAGGAGGCTCCTGGCGCCTCTGCTGCCCCACCCTGCAGCTTTCCCTCTGGGTGTCACCTGAGCTTGTCTCCTTTAAATGTTGGCTTTTATGTTTAAGGTGTGGCTGACTGACTGTCACCTCTGTCCCCAGTTTCTGGCCCAGCTGAAGCTCATGGACTACAGCCTGCTGGTGGGAATTCACGATGTGGAGAGAGCCGAACAGGAAGAGGTGGAGTGTGAGGAGAACGACGGGGAGGAGGAGGGTGAGAGCGATGGCACCCACCCGGTGGGGACCCCCCCGGACAGCCCCGGGAATACACTGAACAGCTCACCACCCCTGGCTCCCGGGGAGTTCGATCCAAACATCGACGTCTATGGCATTAAGTGCCATGAAAGTAAGTTTTATTACTGTGGACTCTATTTGCGTGTGAGGTGGTTTGACTTTGGCCTTGTTATTTACCAGTATTCGTGACCCCAGTTACAAGGGTGCTGACTGGCAGCACTCATTCTCCAAACTCCAAAGAAGTGGATTTGGGGACAAGAGCATGTTAAAGGTAACCGTGATCTTGGTGCTGAAACATAAGGAGATCGAACCTTTGAATTCTGCGACGTTGAGGGAATAGAGCAAAACCACAGACTGCTTTTTACAACACACAGACACACCTACAGCACATATGTACATATGCACATACACGTTTACAGTTATGTACACACACTGGCATACAACATACGTACATATGTACAACACGTGCAGAGACAACACACATATGTGCATACATGTGTGCGCACATGCACACCACACATGTACAGATGTACACACATGCATATACAGATGTTTGAAATCTTTAAAATATTAGTGCATTTTTGCCTAGTTATCTTCTCTCTTATCTGAGTCAAAAGCATCATGAATCTAAACTTGGCACACATACGGGCCCCTGTGACTCTTAGGTTGTCATCTTGTCATCACCACAGCCCTGTCCCTCTCAGAGGGATGAGGCTGGCCCCATGTGTGGGTTGGGAATCCGATTTGCTGCTGCGTCTGACTCTGCCGTCCTCCCCATGGAACACCCATAGTCCTCTTCCCTATAGTCAGATAAACCTTCATCCACAGTATCCAGGTGATTGGGTCTTCAAGTTATTTAAGTATTATATCCTACCTGAGCAACTTATCCATGACAAAACCAAAATATTTTAGTGATAGGATAAAAACAGCCTCTTGTTTTTTGAATAATAAAAAGTGTGGCTCATCAGTTGTTTTTTAATCCCAAATGGCTTATCAGCCAAGGGATTGAGCTCTGCTTTCTTCTGCTTTGCTCACCAAAATGTTTTCTTCAACACAGAAAATTAGATACAGTCAAATGTACTTTTCTTACTGTTCATATTTTTGGAAATGGATAGAAAATAGACATTGGAGGGACGCATGCCTTTATCCGGTTCTCCAGTTCTGATACTGTCTCCAGTGAGAATTATGAACAGCACATCAAATGGTAGAAAGGATTAATGAGCATAATTCTACTTGTTTTATAGGGTATTTGGAGGGAGCCTTGCTCTGTTGCCAGGCTGGAGTGTAGTGGTGCAATCTGGGCTCACTGCAACTCCTGCCTCCTGGGTTCAAGCTATTCTTGTGCCTCAGCCTCCCGCATAGCTGGGATTACAGGCACGCGCCACCACACCCAGCTATTTTTTTTATTTTTAGTAGAAATGGGGTTTCACCATGTTGGCCAGGATGGTCTCAATCTCCTGACCTCGTGATCCACCCCCCCTTGGCCTCCCAAAGTGCTGGGATTACAGGCATGAGCCACTACACCCAGCCTTATAGAGTCTTTTTAAATAGCAGACAAACTCCACACCACTCCCTCTGCATCCTCACTAACACAGATAGCTTGGCTCTATGACCCAGTCCCCCTCCAATTTCCGAAGATGCAACAACAAACAGCATCGTAACACCAGGGTATCAACAGTGGAGGTCCAGGGGTGGAACTGAGTCTTCTGTGAATCTGCGTTTTCTTTAATGATTGTGTAATTGTTTTTGGTGTGAAGAAATACACTATTTTTAAATACCCAGGTGTTATGATGCTGTTTGTTGTTGTTTCTTTTTAATTGGAGGGGGACTGATCAGAGAGGCAAGGTGTCTGTTTAGTCGGGAAACGCAGGAGTGGTATGGAGTTTCTTTAGACTCCTTCCATCTGCATGCTGCCGAATCCCCTCCCTCCAGCCCCACTTCTCTTTCCCTCCCTCAGCAGCGACATGGCCCATGCTGGCACATGTCCCGCAGTCATTACTCTCGTCTCTCTGCAGACTCACCTAGGAAGGAGGTCTACTTCATGGCAATTATTGACATCCTTACTCATTATGATGCAAAAAAGAAAGCTGCCCATGCTGCAAAAACTGTTAAACATGGCGTGAGTATCTGTTTCTCTCTCTCCTGGCTCCTCCGTATGGCTTGTAATGCAGGGACCACTCCTTTCTGCCACTCAGCTTTCTACTGAGCCATGAAAGCCTTTTAGTGATGCTTGTGCCCTGTGGGAGTCGTGTTGTGAGCATAAGACGCAGAACCCACAAATGCTCCTGCTCACCCCTGCTCTGGCCACAGCTCCCTGTGGCTTCCCGCGAGACACTTAAACACGAACATCTCTTTTCACACCGGAGGGACACTAACAGGCATGCACGTCACTAGGATGTGATACAGATTCTTTTCTGTTTGAAAAATGTTCCAGAGATAAAAGTGCTAAAGAAGATAGTTAAGTATTTTAGTATGAAATGTTAAAATCAGTGCATGATTGTCTGCTTAAGACACTTCCAAGATATACAGGATATTTCTTTTCTCACAGTGAGTTTTACTTTTTCCACTCCACAAATCTTTTGAGTGCAAAATCCAAGTTGCATAATATTAATTACTCACCTTTAATGTGCTCGATGGGAATTATCACTGCTCTGGCTGTATATTAAGCTGTTGAATCCCCCATGAGAAGCCTGTGAAAGAGACACTAGGATACCTGCTTTTGTCAGTTACAGAAACTGAGGAAGACAGCTTCAGGAGTAACTTGCCAGGGCCTCTTAGTAGGAAGTGTTAGAGATGGGGTTCCTCCCCAGGACCCAACCCCTCCTGCTCTGTGTTCATTCCCACTCCCCTGCCTTACCTGCAGACCCTTCCTGCCTGGCTGAACTTTCCAACTCGCTGAGTTCTAAGCTTGTGTTGTAGGGCACCATCTTGGTTTTGCAGATGTAGAACCCACCCCACACAGACCACTGTGTGCCCTGGCTTGTTGGCCCTGGAAGGAGAGGTGCCTCCCACAGACTGTATAGAGCTAGCCAAGATTTACCAGAACCAAAAACTCACTTGAAACCTCTTTTTTTCCTATTTTAAAATGGAAATCAGCCTAACACCATATTCTGTTTGCCAAAGAAATATTTCAGTCACACTGTCCACAGCTGTGGTCCTGCTGTGCGCAGGCAAGACCTCACTGTCCCCATCACGTCGGTAAGTTAGAGTGCATGGTGGCTTCCACCTGACAAACTTTTGAGTGAATTTTAAACACTGTCTGTACCAGGTCCACCACCCATTCACTCATTCTGAGGCCAGTTCAAGAGCCGCCATGGTCATTCTGATGGTCACCTCTGGTTGGAAACCATGGTGTGTAGAAAGGAGAACTGGGATGAATCCCCCTGTGACCCTTCTCACTTGGATGACCTCAAGAGGCCGCTTGAGCTTCTATTCCTTCAGCTCACCCAGAGATCCTATGGCCTTGCTGATGGGGTTTTGCTACAGATAGATGAGCTTTCTGGACAAATGCTTTGTAAATGTCTGTTTCTGTATTACATACACATCCTGTGAAATTGGAGTGTGTCCTACCCAGTGTGGCTCCACGTTTGCCTCCATAATGTGCCACATGGCATACACTCACAGGCAGTTTGCAAGAACAAAACCTTACTCGTAGCAAAGGAATGCTACGTCAAGCTGCTGCTGGGGCCCACTCTCTGTCTTCGAGCCTGCGCTTCTCCGTGTAGTACCCCAGCAGCCCAGGCCTGGGAATTACAAGTTCCCCCATGAACATGGGTGTCTAAAAGCAGCACTTGCTCACTTAGCAAAACTCTGATCTTGCCCTTTGCAGTTAAGGAAACTGGCCAATGACTCCCTTGAGTGTGCTGGCCTGCACCCTGCATCTCATAATGGAAAATCCCCCACCGAACTTCTGGAAGGGGCAGGCTCGCTTGTTCTCTAAGGACTCTGTGCAGGGGAAGAGTGGCACCCCTGTGCGCTGCTGCCAAGGGAAGCCAGCTCCTTCCCCCGTGGGTGAGATGCAGCCAGGAGTGTTGGGCCTCACCTGGGTACGGTGCTGGAAATGGGCTGGGGGCAGCTGTCCCAGAACCTGTGACTGCAGTTGTTGCCCCTCATGCTAGAACACTGAGCTGGGTGCCTCTGTCAGAAACTAAGGGGGTCCTGAAGAAATGACGCAGTCCTAAGCCATTATCATTAAGGTTTCCCTTTTGCCAAATGTTGATGTCATTCTCAAGCAGGCTCCAGTCTGCCTTCTTGAAAAGTATAATAAAAGTATTGTTTCCATGGCTTCTGAACAATTCCACTGTTTGAGAGGAACACCCCAAACGTGGCCAGTTTGGTTTTTTTGTGAGTCGCAACAGCCCCGACGTGCGTGGTAGCATCTGGTGTTCCTGTCGCCCTTTGTCTCATGTGCAGACACAGATTTGTAAGAACCTCAATTATTCAGCCACGAGCACCAGTGTATTTTGAGTGATGATTTTTAAAGCAGAGAGTGCATAGATTTGAAAATTACTTGCTGTATATTCAGCTACCGTTGGAAATAGCTGTAGATACTGAGTAGTAATTTGGGGAAATCAAAAACATCATATGAACATGTCCTTTCTTCAAAACTGCCCAGGCTGGTGCAGAGATCTCCACCGTGAACCCGGAACAGTATTCAAAGCGCTTTTTGGACTTTATTGGCCACATCTTGACGTAACCTCCTGTGCAGCCTCAGGCGGACGTGAACACGGGATGGACAGAGGTGGCTTCGGCGTAGGAAAAATGAAAACCAAACTCGGTGAAGTACTCGTCTTGCAGGAAGCAAACCTCCTTGTTTACATCTTCAGGCCAAGATGACTGATGTGGGGGCTACTCGCTTTACAGCTACCTGATTTTCCCAGCATCGTTCTAGCTATTTCTGACTTTGTATGTGTGTTTTGGGGTGGGGGGGGTGAGTGTGCGCGCGTGTGTGCATTTTAAAGTCATTAATGAAAACTGATCCACTTTGGTCAGAATGTGTCCCAACAAAAACCCTTTGATTCCAGCTGTGGCCGAGTGAATGGATGAACACACGTGTGGGGGAGGGGAGAAGGACGTGCATGTCAGGTACCCATGTTGGCATCACATAACAAACTGTGGATCAGTTTTTTTTTTTTTTTTTTTTGAGTTGAAAGATACGAGACAGTATTCATAATAATGATTATAATAATAATGATGATGATGATTCCAAGGAAAAAACTTACAGTGAATGTTCCACTTCTACCTGCACGCAGACACTCCCTAACACTGGTAACCTGAGCCCCCAGCACCGGACGGAAGAATGCTGGCGTCTCCATGTGTACTGGTTCAGGGTTCTGGGCCCAGCCTTGTCAGGAACCCCCCGTGTCCAGAGCTCCCACCACTCCCCCAACAAGCAGCTGATGCCCCACTGATCCCCTATACATTTTTCACCTCAGCCAATATGTCCAGGAAAACTGCTTACTTCTTTTTTCTTGCCTGGAGCCTTCATTGTTACACCCTTACGTTGCAATATAGGAATTAATGCTACAAAATAAAAGTAAAGCTTACCCAAAAAGTGCATAGTTTGGGGCAATGGTATCTACATCTCCCACTGTGGGAAAACCAGCAAAGCGTCAAAACTCTCAATTCTCCTGTTACTGAATACAGATCTGAATTATAAGATGTTCATGTTTGACCAGTGGGATTTTGTTAAAAATTGTCCCTTTAACTGAAACCCTCAGTTTTACTGTTTACATTATTAGGAAAACAGGGATATCTTTTGAATCTAAAAATTTGATGTATAGCATATGATTTTTTAAGTTTACATGTAAAGTCACAGCGTAGGTGAAATAATGTTTGTCACATTTTGAGACATATCTTGCAGTCATGTTTTTACGTGAGTGTTTTATTGAAAGTACATGGTAGACAGTCTTTCACAATAAAAGGAAGAGGATTTTTTTCCACTCCAAATGTACATTTATCAACCTAATGATTTTTTTAGAACGAGAGTTCACCCCAGTCTGGTTTATGTAAGTTCATTGCCCTAAACTGTGCTGATTGTTTTTAATCATGTTATAAATTTCCAACCTAGATCATATATCTACCAACTCTCCTGCATTTTCCAAAAGGCATTGAGCTTAAATATTAGTCTTGCTTAGAATAGGTTATCAACTTATACAACGCTGCGCTAAAGGCGTGCCTTTGAAACTCCTTGTTTAAAACATGATACAATTTTTATGGCCAGTTTCAGAAAAGATGAAAAAAAAAAATCTTCCCTTTAATTGTTAATCGCAACTCAACAGATCTCCCTGCCGCACTGCCTTTTCCAGGAGCTTTACTTCAGGGCTATCCAGATGGCAGCTGTGCCCAGTGAATGTGGATCTAGTGGACAGCGTCTTTGAAAGCCAGCGGTCATGCCCTCCCTATATTGTCTACTGATTTTACATAGATTTGTCATCCTCAGCAGACAGTGTTAACACCACTGTAACATAGTGTACAAATTCGTATTTTATGTATTTAAAGTAATTCACGCTGTGATTCGGTTTTTCCCTGCACCACTAATTCTGGCATCAGATCAGTTTTTGTGTCCTTAAGTTCTACTGTGGTTTGACCCGAGACTGTCACCATGAGACCCTGAAGTAAAGAGAAGGTACATATACGGTATTTGACTATTTCCTTGGTGGCCAATCTGTATATGCTTTTAGAAGTTTACAAAATGCTATTATTTTTGTCTATAACAGTCTCTGTCGTTTATTTCTGTTGATAAACTGTTTGGACAGAGTGAGGACATTTGCCCTGTTATCTCCTAGTGCTAACAGTACACTCCAGTCATGAGCCGGGCTTTACAAAATAAAGCACTTTGATGACTCACAAGATGAATCCTTTGTTCCTCTGTCCCAATTGTGTGTTTCTGTGGCAAACACATTTTAAATACTCCGTCCTGACAGTGTCTTTAGCCAATCCTTGAGGAAACAAAAGTGGAATTTAATCTTTTTAGTTTCTGGAGCCTTGCCGTCAGTTTGGGAACTATTTAATCAGTGATAACAGAAACTTCCACAACTTTACCGCAAAGATGAACAAGTAGAGGAAAATAATCTCTTCCATAAATACCCTATACAGTCATATGCTTTGTTTTTAGTTTAGAGCCACCTGAGTTCTGCATGTGTCAGCATTTTTTGAAACTTCACTGGAATGTCCCTGATGGATAAAGACTTACAGCATTCCTCTTGGTCCCAGGTTACCACCGATTGTCTGTAGCACTTGCTTTGATAACTCATATTTCTTTGAATGCAACTGATGTACTATAGCAAGGGTCCCCAACCCCCGGGCCATGGACCAGCACCAGTCCATGGCCTGTTGACCTAGCTGCACAGCAGGAGGTGAGCAGCTGGCCAGCATTATCAGCTGGGTTCTGCCTCTTTCAGATGAGCAGCAGCATTAGATTGTCACAGGAGCGCGAACCCTACTGTGAACTACACATGTGTGCAATCTGGGTTGAGCGCTCCTTATGTCAATCTAACTGACGTCTGATGATCTGAGGTGGAAGAGTTTCATTCCAAAACCATCCCCCAGCCCCCTGCCAGTCTGGAAAAACTGTCTTCCACAAAACCGGCCCCTGGCACCAAAAAGATTGGGGACCCACCATACTAGAGAAAAATTTGAGCATAACGCACTTTTCACATTGCTTGTGTGCTGTTTGGTGTGCAAGGAACATTAGGTGAATGGAGAGAACTGCCCTCAACTGAACCGAGCTGCATAAGGAAACACAACACACCCACACTTCAGACATCCCCAGCACCTCACTTTACTGCACCTGTGATGGGTTGCACTCAGTCATATCTGAAGTGACATGTTTCTACCTAACATCAGATCACCTTTCTCCTCTCTACAATAACCCAAGCGCTGCTGTCCTGATGCCCACAACCACAGGCGTGCCTTAGATCTTTCTCAGGGTAACCTGCCCTATTTTGGTATTTATACATTTCCCAACCAGTTAGCGTTTTTGTAACTGTGCTGTTTTTATTGGATCTTTCTTTTCAATGTGGAATTCATTACATTTTGGGATATTGTGTCCCTAGTCTCATTTTTCCCGGAAGCTCTGGGACTTTCATTGTGCAACTTTGCCTAGGGCAGTGATTTCTAAGAACATACATGTTGCATTATTGTAGAATTGACAGTGGTCAGCTGGGAGCTTTAATTCAATGTTCTTTGTGGGTGGTTTAAATGTGGACATTCATTTTGATCATTGCAACTCCTGGATTCGAATCCACAGTAGTTCCAGGAAGTTATTTCTAATTCATAGAAGGGCAAAAGTTAGTATCAAGCATTACTCCTGAATACAACACTTTGAAAACAGTGGTTAAGAGTTAAATGTAAGAGATTACAAACTACATGTTGTGAAATGGTGACGTATATAATGTACAAATGTACACAATGAGGCCGAGAGGCTGAACACAGATGAGGCTGCTGCACACAACCTTTCTTGGAATTTTTAAATAGCACAAAATCAGTGACTGTAGTGACTTTTGTACACAATCATCTTATAGCTTGGAAAATAACTGGCCCCATTCCTTCCTATAATACAGACATATTAAAAGCATAAAAATAAAAATTAATATAGATTGCTGTATTAAAAACATAGGAGTCATTCTTCCTAAAGGGCAGAAACTGCCATGCTTTTTTAATTCCTGTGCTAGGCCGGGTACACTGGCTCACACCTGCAGGGGAATCACTTGAGGCCTGGAGTTTGAGACCAGCCTGGGCAACCTAAAGAGACCCTGTCACTAAAAATATAACATTTAAAAATTAGCCGAGTGTGGTGGTCCATGCCCGTAGACCCAACTACTAACTACTCAGGAGGCTGAAGCAGGAGGATCTAATTGAGCCCAGGAGTTAGAGGCTGCAGTGAGCTATGATCGTACCACTGCACTCCAGCTTGGGCAAACTTGTCTCTAAAAAAAAATTAAATAGTGAATTCCTCTCCCATAGAGTCAACTGCATCACCTCGTGGAGCCTCTGGCCAGCCTGCCTTCACTCCATCTTTTTGTTATTGTGAGCTGGTATCTTTTAAACAGTTGGCCAATTGAAGGCGTGCTCATGGTAAAGGAGCCCAGAAGACCAACGAAGTGATCTGGGAAAATTACAATTGCTAATTTAATCTAGATGGATCAATGAAAATTATTTCATCAAAAAAATCCTGAGGAGTAAAGTAACTCTTTTTCTCAACTGCATGCCCTTCAGAATTTTGTCCTAGTTCTGCTTTTGCATTTCTGTGAAAATTCTGCCAAAGGGCAATTAAATGCCCTAATCTGTGCTTGTCTATCACTCTTAAACACTAGGTTTAATTACATGAGAGGGGACAAAAGATGAGAATTTCCCAGAATCTACTGTGATAGATCTGTGTTTTTATAGACCTGTGTTTTATAGAACTTAATGCTGGAAAAGATGTTACAGATGAGGAAACCTCAGCCCAGAGAAGCTAAGTGACTTCTTCAAGGTCAGGCAGTGGTCAGTGCCAAAGCCAAGATTAGAACTCAGCTCTCTGCCCCAACTCAAGAGTAAAAATAGAATGCATGCACTCTGGACCTGGGACCTCACCATTTCCCTAATGAGAATTAATCTATATTACCTCATTTTCCTATTTCTTTCTCTTAGTCTAATAGTTTTGTGGGTTTTTAACTCTCTTGATTTTTTAAATCAGGGATTCTCATGGGGAATATAAAAATGTTCACAGACCTATTGAATGGCAGTCTGTGGACATGGAACTTGAAAATCTATCATGAATAGGTTTCCTGGGTGCTTCCAAATGACCAGATTTGGAAACCACTGTCTTAGGTAGTGTAGCCCTCCCAATGATAACTAAGGGTTCTTTCTTTTTCTTTTCTTTTTTTTTTTTTTTTTTTTTTTTTTTTTTTAGATGGGCATTCACTCTGTGGCCCAGGCTGGAGCTCACTGCATCCTTGAACTCCTGGGCTCAAGCAAACCTCCCTCCTCAGCCTTCGGAATAGCTAGGACTACAGGAGCATACCACCATGCCCAGCTAAGTTTTTAATTCTTTTTGTAGCTATGGAGTCTCACTACATTGCCCAGGCTACTAATTTTAAACTTTTTTTTGGCAATCTCTCCCCCCATCCCTGTCTCCCACCTCCTCTCTCCCCACTTTTCTATACTCTTTCCTAATATATGAACAGGTTAATGTCTCATTGATGACAGCAGGAGTCAGAAAATTACAGCCTTAAGACCAAATCCAACCCAGTACATGATTTTTATTGGAAATAAAGCCACACCCATTCATTTAGTGTTTTCTAGGGCTGCTTTCAAGCCACAGTGGCAGACATTATGGCCCACAAAACATTTACATCCAGCCCTTCACAGCAAAGAACTACTGATCCCTGAGACAGCCTCATTTTAGTATTACAGTCTAGTTTCTGCAAAACCATGGGCTTCAGCTAGAGTTCCTTCACATTTTTCGTCAGCTGTGATGTAAAGCAAAGTTTAAGAAACATTTCAAGACTTGCCAACAAAATTGAATCTTAAAAACTTGGTGGGATCTGGCAAGATGTCCGAATAGGAAGAGCTGCGGTCTGCAGCTCCCGGCAAGACCAATGCAGAAGGCAGGTGATTTCCACATTTCCAATGGAGGTCCCCAGTTCATCTCACTGGGATTAGTTAGGCAGTGGGTGCAGCCCACGGAGAGCAGGCAGAAGCCAAGTGGGGCACTGCCTCACCCAGGAAGTGCAAGGAGCCGGGAGACCTCCCTCCCATAGCCAAAGGAAGCCATGAGGGACTGTGCCACCTGGTCTGGATACTATGCTTTTCCCACAGTTTTTGCAATCTGCAGATCAGGAGATTCCCTCATTTGCCTACACCAACAGGGCCCTGGGTTTCAAGCACAGAACTGGGCAGCTGTTCGGGCAGACACGAAGCTAGCTGCAGGAGTTCTTTTTTCATACCCCAGTGGCGGCTGAAAGCCCAAGACAGAACCATTCACTCCCCTGGAAAGGGGGCTGAAGGCAGGGAGCCAAGTGGTCTCACTCAGCAGGTCCCACTCCCATGGAGCCCAGCAACCTAAGAACCTCTGGCTTGAAATTCTTAATGGCAGCACAACAGTCTAAAGTTGGCCTGGGACTACTGAGCTTGCAGTGGGGGAGGGACAGCCACCATTACTGAGGCTTGAGCAGGCAGACTTCTCCTAACAGTGCTTTAACTTTTTTTTGGCAATCTCTCTCTCCACCCCCCAGGGAGGTCTGGACTGGGCAGAATTCACCACAGCATGGCAAAGCGGCTATGGCCAGACTGCCTCTCTAGATTCCTCCTCCCTGGGCAGGGCATCTCTGAAGGAAAGGCAGTGGGGCTTACAGATGAAATTCCTATCTCCCTGGGAAAGAGCACCTGGGAGAAGGGGCGGCTGTGGGCACAGTTTCAGCAGACTTAAACATTCCTGCCTGCTGGCTCTGAAGAGACCAGCAGACCTACCACCACAGTGCTCAAGCTCTGCTAAGGGACCCCCATGCCTCCTAACTGGGAGAGACCTCCCAACAGGGGTCAATAGACACCTCCTACAAGAGAGCTCTGGCTAGCATCAGGCTGGTGCCACTCTGGGACGAAGCTCCCAAAGGAAGGAGCAGGCAGCGATCTGTGCTGTTCTGCAGCCTCCACTGGAGTTACCCAGGTGTACAGGGTCTTGAGTAGACCACAAACAAAATGCAGCAGCTTGCAGAAGAGGGGCCTTTTAGAAGAAAAACTAACAGAAATCAACAACATCAGCAAAAGACCACCACACAAAAACCCCATCCAAAGGTCATCAGCTTTAAAGATCAAAAGTAGAGAAATCCACAAAGATGAGGGGAAAAACCAGCACATAAATGGTGAAAATTACAAAAACCAGAATGCCTCTTCTCCAAATGATCACAGCTCCTCTCCAGCAAGCACATAAAACTGGATGGATAGAAGTAGGCTTCAGAAGGTGGGTAACAACAGCAAACTCCTCGGAGCTAAAGGAGCATCTTCTAGCCCAATGCAAGGAAGCTAAGAACCTTGATAAAAGGTTACAGGAACTGCTAATTAGAAAAACCAGTTTAGAGAGGCACATAAATGACCTGATGGAGCTGAAAAACACAGCACAAGAACTTCGTGAAGCATACACAAGTATCAATAGCTGAATAAAGGGAAAGAAAGGCTATCAGAGATTGAAGATCAACTTACTGAAATAATGTGTGAAGACAAGATCAGAGGAAAAAATGAAAAGGAACAAACAAAGCCTCCAAGAAATATGGAACTATGTGAAAAGACTAAACCTACAATTGATTGGTGTACCTGAAGGTGACTGGGAGAATGGAACCAAGTTGGAAAACATACTTCAGGATATTATCCAGGAGAACTTCCCCAACCTAGCAATACAGGCCAACATTCAAATTCAGGAAATGCAGAGAACACACAAAGATACTCCTCGAGTAGAACAACCTCAAGACACATAATCATCAGATTCTCCAAGGTTGAAACAGAAGAAAAATGTTAAAGGCCACCAGAGAGAAAGGTCAGGTTACCTGTAAAGGGAAGCCCATCAGACCAACAGCAGATCTCTCTGCAGAAACCAGACAAGCCAGGAGATGGTGGGGCCAATATTCAACGTTCTTAAAGAATTTTCAACACAGAATTTCATATTCAGCCAAAATAAGCTTCATAAGTGAAGGAGAAATAAAATCCTTTCCAGACAAGACAAGCAAATGCTGAGGGATTTTGTCACCACCAGGCCTGCCTTATGAGAGCTCCTGAAGTAAACAATAAATATAGTGAGAAACACTTATCAGCCACTGCAGAAACACACTAAAATATAAAGACCAATGGCACTATGAAGGAACTGCATCAACTAATGTGGAAAATAACCAGCTAGCATCATGACAGGATCAAATTCACACATAACAATATTAACCTTAAATGTAAATGGACTAAATGCCCCAATTAAAAGATACAGACTGGCAAATTGGATAGAGTCAAGACCCATCAGTGTGCTGTATTCAGGAAACCCATCTCACATGCACAGACACACATAGGCTCAAAATAAAGGGATGGAGGAATATTTGTGAAGCAAATGGAAACCAAAAAAAGAAGACAGGGTTGCAATTCTAGTCTGATAAAACAGACTTTTAAACCAACAAAGATAAAGACAAATAAGGGCATTACATAATGGTAAAGGGATCAATGCAACAAAAGCTAACTTTCCTAAATATATATGCACCTAATACAGGATCAGCCAGATTCATAAAACAAGATCTTAGAGACCCACTAAGAGACTTAGACTCCCACACAATTGTGGGAGACATTTACACCCCACTGTCAGTATTAGACAGATCGAGACAGAAAAATTAACAAGGATATTCAGAACTTGAACTCAGCAATGGACCAAGTGGACCTAATAAACATCTACAGAGGCCTCCACCTCAAATTCACAGAATATACATTCTCAGCCCCACATAGCACTTATTCTAAAATCAGCCACATAATTTAAAGTAAAACACTCCTCAGCAAATGCAAAAGAAGGGAAATCATAACAGTCTCTCAGACCACAGTACGATCAAATTAGAACTCAGGATTAAAAAACTCAATCAAAACCACAAAACTACATGGAAATTGAACAACCTGCTCCTGAATGACTACTGGGTAAATAATGAAATTCAGGCAGAAATAAATTTCTTTGAAACCAATGAGAACAAAGAAACGATGTACCAGAATCTCTGGGACACATCTAAAGCAGTGTTAAGAAGGAAATTTATAGCACTAAATGCCCACATCAGCAATCTGGAAAGATCTGAAACTGACACACTAACAATCCCAATTAAAAGAACTAGAGAAGCAAAGGCGACCAAATTCAAAAGCTAGCAAAATACAAGGAAATAACAAATATCAGAGCAGAACTGACAGAGATAGACATGAAAAGCCCTTTAAAGAATCAATGATCCACGAGCTGGTTTTTTGAAAAGATTAACAAAATAGATGGACTGCTAGCCAGACTAATAAAGAAAAAAACAGAGAAAAATCAAATAGACAAAATAAAAAGTGATAAAGGAGATATCACCACTGAGCCCACAGAAATGCAAACTACCTTCAGAGAACACTATAAACACCTCTACACAAATAAACTAGAAAATCTAGAAGAAATGGATAAATTCCTAGACACACCCTCCCAAGACTAAACCAGGAAGAAATTGAATCTCTGAATAGACCAATAACAAATTCTGAAAATGAGGTAGTAATTAATAGCCTACCAATCAAACAAAGCCCAGGACCAGATGGATTCACAGCTGAATACTACCAGAGGTACAAAGAGGAGCTGGTATCATTCCTTCTGAAACTATTTCAAACAATAGAAAAGGAATCCTCCCTAACGCATTTTATGAGGCCAGCATCATCCTGATACCAAAACTGGAAGAGACACACACAAAAAGAACATTTCAGGCCAATAACTATGATGAACATTGATGTGAAAATCCTCAATAAAATACTGGCGAACTGAATCCAGCAGCACATCAAAAATCTTATCCACCATGATCAGGTTGGCTTCATCCCTGGGATGCAAGGCTAGTTCAACATTCATAAATCAATAAACATAATTCATCACATAAACAGAACCAAAGACAAAAATCACATGATTATCTCAATAGATGCACAAAAGGCCCTCAATAAAATTCAGCATCCCTTCATGCTAAAAACTCTCAATAAACTAGGTATTGATGGAATGTATCTCAAAATAAAAAGAGCTATTTATGGCAAACCCATAGCCAGTATCATACTGAATGAGCAAAAGCTGGAAGCATTCCCTTTGAAAACCAGCACAAGACAAGGATTTCCCTGTCTCACCATTCAACATAGTATTGGAAGTTCTGGCCAGGGAAATCAGGCAAGAGAAAGAAATAAAGGATATTCAGATAGGAAGAGAAGAAGTCAAATTGTCTTGCAGATGACACACATGATTGTAGATTTAGAAAACCCCATAATCTCAGCCCCAAAGCTCCTTAAGCTGATCAGCAACATCTCAGAATGCAATGTGCAAAAATCACAAGCATTCCTATACACCAACAATAGACAGCAGAGAGCCAAACCATGAGTGAACTCCTATTCACAATTGCTACAAAGAGAATAAAATACCTAGGAATACAACTTACAGGGGATGTGAAGGACCTCTTCAAGGAGAACTACAAACCACTGCTCAAGGAAATAAGAGAGGACACAGATGGAAAAACATTCCCTATCCATGGATAGGAACAATCAATATCATGAAAATGGCCATACTGCTCAAAGTAATTTACAGATTAAATGCCATTCCCATCAAGCTACCATTGACTTTCTTCACAGAATTAGAAAAAAACTACTTTAAACATTATATGCAACAAAAAAAAATGCCCGTATAGCCAAGACAATCCTAAGCAAAAAGAACAAAGCTGGAGGCATCATGCTACCTGACTTCAAACTATACTACAAGGCTATGGTAACCAAAACAGCATGGTACGGATACCAAAACAGATATATAGACCAGCAGAACAGAACAGAGGCCTCAGAAATACCACCACACATCTACAACTATCTGATCCTGACAAAAACAAGAAATTGGGAAAGGAGTCCCTATTTAATAAATGGTGCTGAGAAAATTAGCTAACCATATAAAGGAAACACAAACTGGACCCCTTCCTTACACCTTATACAAAAAGTAACTCAAGATGGATTAAAGACTTAAATGTAAAACCATAAAAACCCTAGAAGAAAACATAGGCAATATCATTCAGGACACAGGCATGGACAAAGACTTCGTGACTAAAACATCAAAAGCAATTGCAACAAAAGCCAAAATTGACAAACGGGATCTAATCAAACTAAAGAGCTTCTGCTTAGCAAAATAAACTATCATCAGAGCAAACAAGCAACCTACAGAATGGGAGGAATTTATTGCAATCTGTCCATCTGACAAAGGTCTAATATCCAGAATCCATAAGGAACTTAAATTTACAAGAAAAAAACAGCCCCATCAAAAAGTGGGCAAAGGATATGAACAGACTTTTCAAAAGGAGATATTTATGTGGCCAAAAAACATATGAAATAAAGCTCCTCATCACTGGTCATTAGAGAAATGCAAATCAAAACCACATGAGATACCATCTCATGCCAGTGAAAATGTCAATCATTAAAAAGTCAGGAAACAGATGCTGGCAAGGATGTGAAGAAATAGGAAGGCTTTTACACTGTTGGGGCGTAAATTAGTTCAACCATGGTTGAAGACAATGTGGGGATTCCTCAAGGATCTAGAACTAGAAATACCATTTGACCCAGCAATCCCATTACTGGGTTCATACCCAAAGGATTATAAATCATTCTTCTATAAAGACCCATGCACATGTATGTTTATTGCAGCACTATTCACTATAGCAAAAACTTGGAACCAACCCAAATGCTCATCTGGCACATATATACCATGGAGTACAATGCAGCCATAAAAAAGAATGAGTTCATGTCCTTTGCAGGGACATGGATGAAGTTGGAAGTCATCATTCTCAGCAAAGTAACACAGGAACAGAAAATAAAACACCACATGTTCTCACTCATAAGTGGGAGTTGAACAATGAGAACATGTGGACACACAGAGGGGAACATCATGTAACGGCCTGTTGGAGGGTGGAGGGCAAGGGGAGGGAGAGCCAAATACGTAATGCCTGCGGGGCTTAAAACCTAGATGATGGGTTGATAGGTGCAGCAAACCACTATGGCACACTGTTATTTGTGGAGGGAAGCAGTCTTGCTGCACAGTAGGATGTGTAGCAGTATCTCTGTCTTCCTTCCATTTCATCCCTGTGGCACCTGCCCCAACCCCAGCTGTGACAACCAAACGTGTCTGCCAGATGTCCCCGGGTGGCACAATTGCCCCCAATTCCAAACCACTGAGTCAAAAGGATGCTTTCATCAAGTCCCACCTCTGCAAGGGCTGAGGAACTTTGCACAGTTTGACTTAGGACCAAAAGGAAGACTTATCCTTCTGTCTAAGAGAACAAACCAGATTCTTGCACGTGCAAAGGTGCAATGTGTCCACAATTTAATGCAAGTTAAAACCACCTGGAGGGAATTTAAAACTCCCTAAGCCCAAGCCACTCTCCTGACCAGTTAAACCAGAATTTCTGAGTGTGTATTTTTCAAAGCTCCCCAGATGACCCTTTAAGTTATACTGCCTTTTGAATTTGTTTTTTAGTAAACTGCTGAGGTAACTTTAAGTTACCATCACAGTTACCAATGGAGTTGATTATCCAAGAAACCCATTTTGAAAAGGGTCATAACTCTTCAGTCAGTTTGTTAAAATCCTATAAAAGCAGATGGTTGTGTTCTTCAACACATGACATTTTATTTTCTCTAGAACAGCTTTACTACAGACTGCTCCCAACTTAACCATAATTCCACTTATGATCCTTTTGACTCTGTGATGGTGCAAAAGCCATATGCATTCAGTAAAAACTGTACTTCGAGAACCCTTATATTCACTGTTTTTCGCTTTCAGTGCAGTAGTCAATGAATTACATGAGACATTTAAACTCTATTATAAAATCAGCATGGTGTTAGATGATTTTGCCCAACCGTAGGCTAGTGTAAGTGCTCCGAGCATGTTTCAGGAAGACTAGGCTAAACTAAAATGTTCAGTAGGTTCCGTGTATTACGTGCATTTTCAACTTCTGATATTTTCAACTTACAATGGGTTTATTGGAACAAAACCCCCATCATTAGTGAAGGAGCAACTGTATCTCTGTATGCTCTTAAGCAATTTGGGCCTCAATAGCATTAGTTAAGGGTTCCATGGCAACTAATATGTGCTATTGTCACTTAAGTTCACCAAGATGACAATACTAAAATGTAAGAACTTTCTTAGGTTGTGTTTACCTAGCATTTTTTCCTCTAGCTTCCTAGTGATCTGGAGTCAGTAGCTAACTAGCCTGTGGATTTAGTGACTTAGATGGCCTCTGATATTTTTCCCCCGAATTCCAGAGGGGAACTTCTTCCTCTTTGATTGTACTTGTATTTCTCCAAACCAGGCTTTGAACAGCCTAAAAGAGGGAGGTTTTTGTTTATCTCCTGAGCATAGAACCCATCCTTTTCTACCTCTTTCTTTTACCAGATTATGGAGTTGATGTTGTGAAAATCAGCAGGTCTAAGTTTCTAGAAAGACGTAAATTACACACAGTAAGTAAAATATGGTATTGCAGGGAGTGGAGATGCACTTCAGGGCATGCAGAGAAGAGCATCCACCTTGTCAAACACAAGTTTCCAAGCAAACACTAAATATCTAACTATGAAATCATTCATTCTTTTAACATTTTCCCACATGAACTTAATTTTTAATTAAATACCATAAACTGAGCATTTTGCCCAACAATAAGAAAAAGCAAAGATGCCAACATATGCAAGTGAATTATGTATATTAATCACAACAGCTCTGATTGGCCAGACTTATGGCATTTGAGATTTGCTCCCTGGGTACACTTCACTATGCCTGTGTGGGTAGAGGGTGTTTTTTTGTTGTTTTTTTTTTTTAATGGAGTCTTGCTCTGTCACCCAGGCTGGAGTGCAGTGGCATGATCTTGGCTCACTGCAACATCTGCTCCCCACCCAGAGTTTAAGCAATTCTCCCACCTCAGCCTCTTGAGTAGCTGGAATTACAGGTGCCTGCCACTGTGCCTGGCTAATTTTTGTGTTTTTAGTACAGACGGGGTTTCACCATCTTAGCCAGGCTGGTCTTGAACTCCTGACCTCATGATCCACCCACTTCAGCCTCTCAAAGTGATGGGATTACAGGCATAGGCCACCACACCTGTCCAGGTAGAGGATACTCACACAGGCACATGAGTATATGCCATGGGTATATAGATGCTCCTGACTTCTTTCATTCTTCCTGGTTATTCCAAATGGTGTTACGTAAAATGATTTAAAATCATCAGTATGTTGAAATTTAGTTTTGACCAAGTCCTTGAGTAAACACAAATGTCTACATTGTGCTCTACAGTTTACCAAGCATTTTTCTTCACATTCTCCCATTTAAACCTCATACCCATGGTTTTATTTTAATTATCATTTTCCTGTACAGTTAAGAACGCTAGAGGTAGTAAGTTCTGGGCCAGATCTTCATCTGGCTCATCCAACACCAGGGGTCTTGCACTACATCATACCACCTCTACTTTCAAGTTTCGCACAATATGAGATGTTCTATTTTATTTCCTTCCATTTAATCCATGCAGAGTCAAACTGCTTACTCTAAGTTCATACTTAATCTGATTTAGACAGTCATATTTGGCTTGCCTTGTTTATACCTTTTGTTGAAACCTGTTTCCTTCTGAGACTTGACCCCACAGTTTTCCCAGAGACCAGATGAATGTATTCTAGCAAACACTCATCTGGGTGTTGCTGTAAAGGTATGTTGTAGATGCATTTTGAGTCTATAATCAATTTACTTCAAAGCAAAATTACTGTTGATCTGGAT
Organism: Callithrix jacchus; assembly: GCF_049354715.1. Taxonomy (NCBI): domain Eukaryota; kingdom Metazoa; phylum Chordata; class Mammalia; order Primates; family Cebidae; genus Callithrix; species Callithrix jacchus. The sequence goes on along the minus strand of NC_133508.1, from coordinate 23,032,522 downwards.
GGGTATGAGTCAATCAGTGAAAGACCTGAAGAGCAAAACTGAGGTTTCCTGGAAGAAATTATTCCTGTGGCAGCAGCTTCAGCTCATGCCTGACATTCCAGCCTTCCCTTCCTGAGAGTCAGCCCCATGGATTTAGACTTGTCTAATCTACCCTGCAATCACGTAAGCCAATCCTTTGCAATAAACCTAATATATACCACCTACTGGTTGTGTTTTTCAGGTGGAATCTTGACTAAAACAGCCTCCCAGATATTCCAGAGCTTTTCTAGTAACGAGGGGAAGAAGCATCTCTGAAACAATGGAGTACAGTTCTCCAAGCTCCTCCTCAGGAGGCTTAAATGCTACTGCTGCTGCCACCATCCTGTCTCTAGTGATCTCTGAAAAGTTCCAGCACGTTTTTTAAGTACTCAACACCAACATTGATGGGCAGTAGAAAATAGGTTTTGCCATCATTCCCATTAAGGATGCAGGGCGAAGATATGCTCTTGTATTAAGGACAGTTAGTAGAAACCAGGAAACTATGCCTAAAGAGTTAAAGGGGCCGGACACCGTGGCTCACGCCTGTAAGTCCTGCACTTGGGGAGGCTGAGGCAGGCAGATCACTTGACATCAGTAGTTTGAGGCCAACATGGTGAAATCCTGTCTCTACTAAAATTTTAAAAAGAAACTACCGAAATTAGCCGGGCATGGTGGCAGGTACCCATAATCCCAGCTACTGCAGAGACTGAGGAAGGAGAATTGTTTGAACCCAGGAGACGAGGGTTGCAGTGAACTGAGATCATGCCACTGAACTCCAGACTGTGCAATACAGTGAAACTCAATCTCAAAAAAAAAAAGTTATATGAAAGTAGGATTATATTAAGAAATTGAGAATTTTAATACTGAAATAAAAATTATGTAAAAGAATACACAGAAATTCAGGAGGTGAAAAATACTGTAAATGGAGCAAAAAAAAAAAAATACTACAAGGGTACAACAGCAGGTATGAACTGGCAGAAGAAAGAAAGCAAACTTAAAGAAAGGTCCAGTAAGATTATCCAGACTAAGGAAAAAAAGAAAAAAGTAATGGAAAATGAGCAGCCTTAGAGACTGATGAGGTATCAAACATGCCACTATATAAATAATAGAGGAAGAGTGAAGAGAGGAACAGAAGAAACGTGAGTAATGGCCAAAATCTTCCTAAACCTGAGGAAAAACAATTACATCAAAAAAAACTCAACAAACTCCAACTAAGATGAATTCCAAGAAATTCACATTTGGACACACTGGAGTCAGTGTCAGAAGACGAAGGAAAAAAAGGACTCTTGAAAGCTGCAAGAGAAACTTGACTCTTCATGTACAAGACCCCACAGTTTTCCCAGAGACCAGATGAATGTATTCTAGCAAACACTCATCTGGGTGTTGCTGTAAAGGTATGTTGTAGATGCATTTTGAGTCTATAATCAATTTATTTCAAAGCAAAATTACTGTTGATCTGGATGGGTATGAGTCAATCAGTGGAAGACCTGAAGAGCAAAACTGAGTTCATCCAGTGCCCAGAGTTTCCGATCTATAGTCTCTTTAGTGTCAGATTTATGTTTGTAAATCTTTTGTTTTTGTGCCTTAATATAGTTATCTTTTAGTCCAATGCTTCTCAAGCTCTCTGTGGTGAAGGCTTTAAAATGTACCTTTCAAATAAGGTGTTATCTCATTTTTCATCAGAAATCATGAAGTGCCAAAGGCAGGGAGATGGCACAAAGTGATGAAATGACTGTCAACCAAGAACTCCAAATACAGCAAAACCATCTTTCAAAAATAAATGAGATATTAAGTCATTTCCAGATAAATAACAACAGAGTTTGTCACTAGCATACCTGCCCTAAGTAAATACTAAATGATGTCCTTCAAGCAGATATGAAAGGACACTAGACAGTTATTCAAATGCACATTAAGAAATAAACAGCACCTGCCCGAGCATGGTGGCTCACACCTGTAATCCCAGAACTTTGGGAGGCCAATGTGGGTGGATCACTTGAGGTGAGGAGTTCAAGACCAGTCTGGTCAATATGGTGAGACACCACCTCTACTAAAAACACAAAAGTTAGCCTGGTGTGGTGGTGACACCTGTAATCCCAGCTACTCGGGAGGCTGAGGCATGAGAATCACTTGAACCTGGGAAGCAGAGGTTGCAGCGATCCAAGATCATGCCACTGCACTCCAGCCTGGGCTACAGCATGAGATTCTGTCTCAAAAAAAAAAAAAAAGTGAGAAAGAAATAGCACCAATAAAGTTACATAGGTAAATACAAATGTAATTTTCAATGTAATTTTTTACCTTTTAAAAAATCTGATTTAAAAGAAAATGGCACAAAACAATATTATGACACTACATTTATGGACACGACATATAAACAGGTCATTTATATAGCAATAATAGCACAAAGGAGGCAAAGAGAATGGAGCTACCTTGGAGCAAAGGTTTTTTATACAATTGAAATTATACTGGTGTAATCTGGCCTACACTGTTATGATGTTAACTGTAATCCCTAGGGCAATTGCTAAGAAAATATGCCAAAAGGGGACCGATCCAAGATGGCTGATTGCTAACATCTCAGGACTGCAGCTCTCAGTGAAGGCACAGAGAACTAGAGGATACCACACTTTCAGACAAATTCTGGTCACTCACGGAGCAGAAGATCCCCAGTGGAGGAATCACACAGGTCGCCAGCGCAGCAGCTCTCAGAGCAGAGTAAACAGGTTTGGAGGACCCACAAGGGCCCCCAGCAGGACACCAGAGCCTGGCACAGCGGCTGTGACGGCACCTCGGTGCGGCAGCGCTCCACACAGAGGCGCAGAGTAAACAGGACTGGCTCCCCTTCTGACCAAGGTTTGGAGCCCTGGGAAGGCAGAGTCGCCCACTACGGACACAAGAAGGAAGCCAGACAAGAGAATCCTGGGCAGAAAAGCACCATCAGTTTTAACGCTGCTGCTCTGGCCCTGGGAACTAACAACCTGGACGTCCACTCAAGAGACCTAATCTGAAAGTTGGTAAATTCAAAGACCACAGGAGGATAAACTTACAATGACGGGAAGAAACCAGCGTAAAAAAGCTGAGAATACTCAAAGTCAGAACGCCTCTCCCTCTAAAGATGATCACAGTTCCACATCAACAATGGAACAAGGCTTGAGAACGAGCGCATCCCAATGCTAGAATATCGCTTCAGGGAATGGATAATAACAAACTTCGGTGAGTTAAAAGAACATGTTGTAGCCCAACATAAAGAAACTAGGAACTTTGAAAAAAAGTTTGATGAAATTCTATTGACAATGGACAACTTAGAGAGGAGTATGAGTGAAATAATGGAACTGAAGAATACAATACAGGAACTCCGTGAAGTTTGCACAGGTTTAAACACTCGAATTGTTCAAGCAGAATGAGGGATATCAGAGGTCAAAGTCCAACTTAATGAAATAAAACAAGAAGACAAGATTAGAGAACAAAGGATAAAAAGGAATGAGCAAAGTCTCCAAGAAATGTGGGACTATGTGAAAAGACCAAATCTACGTTTGATAGGTGTACCTGAGTGTGACGGAGAGAATGAATCCAAGCTGGAAAATACCCTTCAGGATATTATTCAGGAAAATTTTCCTAAACTAGCAAAGCAGGTCAATGTTCAACCCCAGGTAATACAGAGAACACCACAAAGATATTCCTCAAGAAGAGCAACCCTAAGGCACATAATTGTTAGATTCACCAGGGTTGAAACGAAGGAGAAAATACTAAGGGCAGCCAGAGAGAAAGGTCAGGTTACCCACAAAGGCAAGCCTATCAGACTTACAGCAGATCTCTCAGCAGAAACTCTACAAGCCAGAAGAGAGTGGGGGCCAATATTCAACATCCTCAAAGAACAGAACCTTCAGCCCAGAATTTCATATCCAGCCAAACTAAGCTTCTCAACTGAAGGAAAAATAAAATCTTTTATGAACAAGCAAGAACTCAGATTTTATTACCACCAGGCCTGCTTTACAAGAGCTTCTGAAAGAAGCATTACACACAGAAAGAAACAACCAGTATCAGCCCTTCTACAAGTATACCAAAAAGTAAAGAGCACCAACATAAAGAAGAATTTACACCAACGAATGGATAAAACAGCCAGTTAACATCAAAGGGCAGTAACCCTAAATTTAAATCTACTAAATCCCCCAATCAAAAGACACAGCCCAAACCCAACGGCATGTTACATCCAGACCTGTTTCACAGGCAAGGATACACAAAGACTCAAAACAAAGGGATGGAGAAAGATTTACCAACCAAATGGAGAGCAAAAATAAATAAATAAATAAATAAAAAGCAGGAGTTGCAATTCTCTATTGGATAAAATAGATTTTAAAGCAACAAAGATATAGTGGTAAAAGGATCAATGCAACAACAAGAGCTAACGATCCTAACACCCAGATACATAGAGACTTAGACACAATGAGACAGAAAATTAATAAGGATATCAAGGACTCGAACTCAGATCCGGAACAAGTAAACTTAATAAATATTTATAGAGCTCTCCACTTCAAATACACAAAATAAACATTCTAGTCAATACCACATCACACATACTCGGTTTAAATGAAACATTGATTGGCCATTAATACCCCTTTTTTTTTTAAGAATAAAGCAATATTTCCACTCACTCTCCCTCTTTCTCTTCCTCTTTCTTCCTCTCCTTTACTCATTTTTTTCTTCTTTCCTTCACTCAAAAAAAAAAAAAGAAATCAACTTGTAAACCTCTAGATCCAGGTCGGCAATGTCTCTCTCATTGCTTGAATTCCTTCCTTCCCTTCCCTCCCTCCCTCCCTCCCTCCCTCCCTCCCTCCCTCCCTCCCCACTTTCTCCCTCCCTTCCAAAAAAAAAATATGCCAAAAATACACAAAAATAAGCAACAAGGGAATTATGATATACTGCAAAATATTGATTAAACACAAAAAAGGCAGTAATGTAAGAATAAACAAAAATACATAAGACATACAGAAAACAAATGACAGATATAAATCTAACCTTATTTATAATAATATGAAACATAAGTGCATTAAGCACTCCAACCAAAAGGCAGAAATTGGCAGAATAACTTAAAAAAATAAAACAACCATATAGTCCAGCCATATGCTATAGACAGCTATATGCTGTCTACAGGAGGCATGTTTTCAAATCAAAGACACAAATAAGTTGAAAATAACAGAATGGAAAAGATTTACCATAAAAATAGTGGCCAAAGGAGAGCCGAATGGGCTATTTTAATTATCAGACAAAATAGACTTTCAAATAAAAATTATTACTGGAGACAAAAAAAAAAGACATTTCATAATGATAAAAAGGCAATCAATCAGGATGATATAATAATTATGTATACACCTTAAAACAGAATCCCCGAATACATGAACCAAAAACTGACAAAGTAAGAAATAGACAATTCAACAATGATAGTTGAAAACTTCAATATCCTACTTTCAATAATGGGTATAACAAGTAGGCAGAACATTACAGATAAATAGAAGACTGCACCACCACTATAAACCAAGAAGACCTAACAGACATTGTTGAATGCTCCACCCAACAACAGAAAACACATTCTTCTCAAATGCCATGGAACATTTTCTAAGATAAACTCTATTTAAGTCCATAACAAAAGCCTTCATTAATTTTTAAAATCAATTTTAAAACCATTAAAGTCATGCAAAACATGTTCTCTGACCAAAATGGAAGAAAATTAGAAATCAGTGAGAGGGGAAATTTTAGGAAATTTACACAAAGAAATATGTAGAAATTAAACAACATTTTCTGAATAACCAGTGGGTTAAAGAAGAAATCACAAGGGAAATTCTAAGACACTTTAAAGTGAATGAAAACAGAAACACACATGCCGAAACTTCTCAGATGCAGGCAAAATTATGCTTAGAGGAGAAATTTTTGAGCTCTAACTATATTGAAAACTAAAAAATCTCAAAGCCTTTATTCATAAACAGCCTGATGATCTTAACAAATGCAGGAAAAGCATCAGACAAAATCCTTTCGTGATAAAAACATTCACCAAATTATGAAAGGCAACTCTGTTAACCTCCATGGACATCTATGAAAAACTCACAGCCAGTATTGCACTTAATCCTGAAAGATGGAATACTTTCCTCCTGAGATCAGGAACAAGGCAAGGATACCCACTCTTGTCACCTCTACTCAGCATTTGTCTTAATTAGTTTGGGCTGCTGTAACAAATTACCGTAGACTGGTGGCTTAAATAACAAACATTTATTTCTCACATTTCTGGAGACTGGAAGTCTGAGATTGGGTGCCAGTATGGTCAAGTTCTTGATGAGAGCCCTTTCCCGTAGAGAAAGTAAGACTTTGTCAAGCACCAAACCCCAACCCCAGCGTCCTGTGAGCCTGACCCAGACATCCAAACTAACAGGAAGTCATCCAGTCTATTCACAGAAGTGTTAACATTTCTAACAGAAAGCATGCATTTTGATTGCTTACCTACTTATGTGTTCCTAGTTTTTATATGTGTGTAAACAATTTTATATAATCACTTCTATTAAATGAGTAAGTTTTTGAAAAAAAAAAAAAAAAAAAAAAGTAGTGAGCTAAGTGTTTAAGTTGGTCTAAAATACATCCAGAAAGACTCGGTGGTGGTGATACCTGGGTCACTACCAAGTATTCTCTGTCATATAACCACCACAATACAGTAGAATTTAAAAATGTACTAGATAGTTTGACTACTTATCCATAAACGGCAACTCCAGATTCAAATGCTTAGAAATGTCATTTTTGTGGCATGATCGTGCATATAAAAAAAAATCTTAAGGAATCCGCCAGAAGAAACTAATAGGGCTAACAAGTTCAGTAAGATTGCACAGTATGAGAACAGTTTTAAAAAAGCAATTTTATTTCTATGCTAGCAATGAACAATCTGAAAATTAAATGAAGACAATTATATTTATAAAATTGATAAAATTTTTAAATCTGGAAATAAACTCAGCCAAAAAAACGCAAAACTTGTAGACTAAAAACTGTAAAACATAATTTAAAAAATTAAAAAGACCTAATAAGTTGAAAGCTATCCCATATTTATGAAAAGCATAACATCATTAAGATGGCAATACTCCAGATTCAATCCAGCCCCTATCTAAATTCCTGCAGGCTGTTTTGCAGAAATTGACAAACTGATCCTAAAATTGTATGGAAATGCAAAGGACCCAGAATAGCCAAAACAATCTTGAAAAAGTACGAAGTTGGAGGATTCACAGTTTTAGATTTCAAAGTTACAGAAATAAAGCAATCAATGGACAGAGATATACATATAGATCAAAGAAATAGAATACAGATTTCATAACTGAACCCTTACATTTATGGTCAACTGATTTTTTCATAAGGGTGCCAAGAGAATTCAGTGGGTGAAAGAGTAGTCTTTTCCACAAACGATGCTAGGACAACCATATATCCACATGCAAAAGAATGAAATAGGACCCCTACCTCACATCATATACAAAAATTAATTCATAGTGCTTCAAAGACTTAAATGTAAGAACTAAAACTAAAATTCAAAAGAAAACCTAGACATAGGCTATGGCTTGGATGTTATAATAAAAAAGCAAGATATGGAGGAATTAGAACCTTCATACACTGCCCGTGAGTGTGTAAAATGGCACAGCTACTTTGGAAAACAGTCTGGGACTTTCCTGAATGATTATAGGTTACCATATGACTTGGGAATTTCAGTTCTAGGAACACACCCAAGAAAAGAGCTGCATTCTTTCTGGAAGCCCTGGTAAAGCATTTGTTCCTTGCCTTTTCAAGCATAGATTGTCTGCATTGTTTGGGTATGTGGTTTCATCTTTTATCTTCAAAACCAGCAATATAGCATCTTTCTCTGGCTCTGCTTCCATCATATGTTCTTGATTAAATTAGCTACAGGTCTATCTAGTTTGAATGTTTTTTTCCCCCAAAGAATTCAAATTTTGATTAGTCAATTTAATCTATTTTTTTTGTTTGTAATCTGATTTATTTCTGTATTTATTATCACACTTTGTGCTTTCTTCTGGTTTATTTTGTTGTCCTTTTTCTAGATTTTTAAATTTTAGTTTTTAATTATGCTTGACATGTGTTTACAGCCATGAACTTTTCTCTGGCCATTGCTTCTTATATACAGATTTTGACTTATAGTCTTTTAATTATCATTGTTTTTCAGAAATTCCATAATATTTGTTTATACAGGCACATCTCAGATATTTCAGTTTGTTTTCAGATGACTACAATAAAGTGAATCAAATAAATTTTTTGTTTCCCAATACATATAAAATTTATATTTATCATATACTTTAGTCTATTAAGTATGCAGTAACTTGTCTAAAGAAACAATGTACATGCTTTAACTTATAAATACTTTGTTGTGGCTGGGCATGGTGGTTCACACTTGTAATCCCAGCACTTTGGGAGGCTGAGGTGGGCAGATCCTGAGGTCAAGAGATCGAGACCATCCTGGCCAACATGGTGAAACCCTGTATCTACTAAAAATACAAATTAGCTGGGTGTGAAGGTGGGTGCCTGTAATCCCAGCTACTTGGGGCAGGAGAATCACTTGAACCCAGGAGGCGGAGGTTACAGTGAGCAGAGATCATGCCACTGCACTCCAGCCTGGTGACAGAGTGAGACTCCATCTTAAAAACAAAACAAAACAAACAAACAAACAAAGAAAACCTTTGTTGTTAAAAAATACTAATCTTTGGAGCCTTTAGCAAGTGGTGATTCTTTTGCTGGTTAAACGTCTTGCCTCTTTGATGCTGCTGACTAATTGGGCTGATAGCTTATGAAGGTTGGTGTAACCACAGCAATTTCTTAAAATAAGACAACAATGAAGTTTGCCACTTCAATTGACTCATGTAAGATTTCTCAGTACCATGTGATACTTTTTGATAGCATTTTACCCACAATAGAATTTCTTTCAAAACTGGAGTCAATCCTCTCAAACCTTTCTGCTTTGCCAACTGTATTTATGAAGTATTCCAAATCCTTTGTTGTCATTTCAACAATGTTCACAGCATCTTCACCAAGTAAATTCCATCTCAAGAAACCATTTTCTTTACTTATCCATCAAAAGTCATGCCTCATCCATTTAAGTTTGATCATGAGATTATAGCAATTCAGCCACATCTTTAGGCTCCACTTCAGAGTCATCCATAAGGGTTGGAATAAACTTTCTCCAAATTCCTGTTAATGTTGATATTTTGACCTCCTCCCAGGAATCACAAATGTTCTTAATAGAATCTAAAATGGTGACTCCTTTCCAGAAGGTTTTCTATTTGCTTTTCCCAGATCCATCAGAGGACTCATCCTCTATAGCAGCTACAGCCTTATAAAATGTATTTCTTAAATAGTAAGACTTGAAAGTCAAAATGGCTCCTAATCCATGAGCTGCAGAATGGTTGTTGTGTTAGGAGACATGATAACATTCCTCTCCTTTTATGCCTTCATCAGAACTCTCAGGTAACTAGGTGTATTCTCAATCTTTTTTATCTGAGTAGTAGGTCTTATTAGTGGGGTTAAAATATTCAGTAAGCTGTGCTGTAAAAAGATGTGCTGTCATCCAGGCTTTCCTGTACCATTTCTCGAGCACAGGCAGACTAGATTTAGTGTAATTCTTAAAGGCCTTGGGATATGAAAAATGGTAAATTGGCACTGGCTTCAACTTAAAGTCATCCTAAGAAGAAAGTCTGTCCTTTAAGGCTTTGAAGCTAGGCACTGAGTTCTCTCTAGTTATAAAAGTCTAGAGGAGGGGCCAAGATGGCCGAATAGAAACAGTCTTCACCTCCCAGTGATTTCTGCATTTCTAACTGAGGTACCAAGTTCATCTGACTGGGACTGGTTAGGCAGTGGGTCCAACTTATGGAGGGCAAGCAGAAGCAGGATGGGGTGTCACTTTACCCAGGAAGTGTTAGGAGCTGGGGGCCTCCCTCCCTGAGCCAAGGGAAGCCTTGAGGTACTGTGCTACCCAGCTGGGTTACTATGGTTTTCCTACAGTTTTTGCAGTCTGCAGATCAGGAGATTCCCTCATGTGTCTACACCGCCAGGGCCCTGGGTTTCAAGTACAAAACAGTGGCTGTTTGGGCAGACACTGAGCTAGCTGCAGGAGTATTCTTTCATATCCCAGTGGCACCTAGAACCCCAGTGAGACAGAATTGTTCATTTCTCTGGAAAGGTGGGCTAAGCCAGGGAGCCAAGAGGTATCTCACAGCAGGTCCCACTCCTATGGAGCCCAGCAAGCTAAGAGCCACTGGGTTGAAATTCTCACTGCCAGCACAGCAGTCTGAAGTCCACCTGGGAAGTTGAGCTTGGTGTGGGGAGAGGCATCTGCCATTACTGAGGCTTTAGTAGGCAGTTTTCTCCTGACAGTACTAAGGAGGCTGGAGATCTGGGCTGGGTGTGGCAAAGTGGCTGTGGTCAGATTATTTCTCTAGATTCCTCCTCACTGGGCAGGGCATCTCTGAGGGAAAGGTAATACCTCCGTTAGAGGCTTACAGACAAAACCCCCATCTGCATGAGACAGAGAACCTGGGAGAAGGGGCAGTTATGGGTGCAGCTTCAGCAGATTTCATTGTTCCTGCCTACTGGCTCTGAAGGGAGCAACTGATCCTTACAAGAGAGATTGTCCCACCACAGCACACCAGCTCTGCTAAGGGAAAGACTGCCTCCTCAAGTGTGTCCCTGGCCCCCGTGCCCCCTGACTGGAAGAGACCTCCCAACAGGAGGTGTCAACAGACACCTCCCACAGGAGAGCTCCAGCTGGCATCAGGCTGGTGCCCCTCTGGCAAGAAGCTTCCAGAGGAAGAAGCAGGCAGCAATATTTGCTGTTCTGCAGCCTCCACTGGTGATACCCAGGTGAACAGGGTCTTGAGTAGACCTTGAGCAAAATGCAGCAGCTTGCAGAAGAGGGGCCTGACTTTTAGAAGAAAAACAAACCAACAGAAAGAAACAACAACAAAAAGGACCCACACACAAAAATCCCATCCAAAGGTCATCAGCCTCCAAGATCAAAGGTAGATAAATTCACAAAGATGAGGAAAAACCAGTGCAAAAATGCTAAAAGTCCAAAAACCAGAATGCCTCATCTCCTCCAAATGATTGCAACTCCTCTCCAGCAAACACACAAAACTGGATAGAGACTGATACTGAAAAACTGACAGAAACAGGCTTCAGAAGGTGAGTAATGACAAACTCCTCCAACCTAAAGGAGCATGTTCTAGCCCAATGCAAGGAAGCTAAGAACCTTGATAAAAGATTACAGGAACTGCTAACTAGAAAAACCAGTTTAAAGAGGAACATAAATGACCTAATGGAGCTGAAAAACACAGCATGAGAACTTTGTGAAGCAAACACAAGTATCAATAGCCAAATAAAGTGAAAGAAAGGATATCAGAGACTGAAGATCAACTTAACTGAAATAAGGTATGAAGACAAGATTAGAGGGGAAAAAAAATGAAAAGGAACAAACAAAGCCTCCAAGAGATATGGAGCTATGTGAACACCAAACCTACAACTGAGTGGTGTACCTGAAAGCAATGGGGAGAATGGAACTAAATTGGAAAATACACTTCAGGATATTATCCAGGAGAAATTCCCCAACCTAGCAATACAGGCCAACATTCAAATTCAGGAAATACAGAGACCACCACAAAGACACTCCTTGAGAAGAGCAACCCCAAGACACATAATCATCAGATTCTCCAAGGTTGAAACAGAAGAAAAATGTTAAGGGCCACCAGAGAGAAAGGTCAGGTTACCTGCAAAGGGAAGCCCATCAGACTAACAGCAGATCTCTCTGCAGAAACCAGACAAGCCAGGAGAGGGTGGGGCCAATATTCAACATTCTTAAAGAATTTTCAACACAGAATTTCATATTCAGCCAAAATAAGCTTCATAAGTGAAGGAGAAATAAATCCTTTCCAGACAAGACAAGCAAATGCTAAGGGATTTTGTCACCACCAGGCCTGCCTTAAGAGAGCTCCTGAAGTAAACAATAAATATAGTGAGAAACACTGTTACCAGCCACTGCAGAAACACACTAAAATATAAAGACCAATGGCACTATGAAGAAACTGCATCAACTAATGTGGAAAATAACCAGCTAGCATCATGACAGGATCAAATTCATACATAACAATATTAACGTTAAATGTACATAGGCTTAATGCCACAATTAAAAACACAGACTGGCAAATTGGATAAGGAGTCAAGACCCATTGGTGTGCTGTATTCAGGAGACCCATCTCACATGCAAAGATGCACATAGGCTCAAAATAAAGTGATGGAGGAAGATTTGCCAAGCAAATGGAAAGCAAAAAAAAGCAGGGGTTGCAATCCTAGTCTCTGATAAAACAGACTTTATACCAACAAAGATCAAAAAAGACAAAGAAGGGAATTATGTAATGATAAAGGGATCAATGCAACAAGAGCTAACTATCCTAAATATATATGCACCCAATACAGGAGCACCCAGAATGATAAAACAAGTTCTTAGAGACCTACAAAGAGACAGACTCTCACACAATAATAGTGGCAGACATTTACACCCCACTGTCAATATTAGACAGATCAACCAGACAGAAAATTAAGGATATTCGGGACTTGAACTCAGCTCTGGACCAACTGAACCTAATACACATCTACAGAAGTTTCCACCCCAAATCAATAGAATACACATTCTTCTCAGAGCCACATATCACTTATTCTAAAATCAACCACATAATTGAAAGTAAAACACTCCTCATCAAATGCAAAAGAATGGAAATCATAAGAAACCGTCTCTCAAACCACAGCGCAATCAAATTAGAACTCAGGATTAAGAAACTCACTCAAAACCACACAATTACCTGGAAATTGAACAACCTGTTCCTGAATAACTACTGGGTAAAAAACAAAATTAAGGCAAAAATAAAGAAGTTCTTTGAAACCAATAAGATCAAAAACACAACGTACCAAAATCTCTGGGACTTGGCTAAAGCAGTGTTTAGAGGGAAATTTATAGTACTAAATGCCCACATTGGAATGCTGGAAAGATGTAAAACTGACACCGTAACATCACTATTAAAAGAGCTACAGAAGCAAGAGAAAACAAATTCAAAAGCTAGCAGAAGATAAGAAATAACTAAGATCAGAGCAAAACTGAAGGAGACAGAGACATGAAAAACCCTTCAATCAATCAATGAATCCAGGAGCTATGTTTTTTTTAAGGATTAACAAAATAGATGGACCACTAGTTAGAATAATGAAGAAGAAAAGAAAGAAGAAACAAATAGACACAATAAAAAATGATAAGGGGGATATCATCATTGATCTCACAGAAATACAAACTACCTTCAGAGAATACTATAAACACATCTATACAAATAAACTAGACAATCTAGGGGAAAAAATGGATAAATTTCTAGATACATACACCCTCCCAAGACTAAACCAAGATGATGATGTATCCCTGAATAGACCAATAACAAGTTCTGATATTGAGTCAATAACTAATAGCCTACCAACCCAAAAAAGCCAAAAACCAGAAGGATTCACAGCCGAATTCTACCAAAGGTACAAAGAAGGACTGCTCCCATTCCTTCTTAAACTCTTCCAAATATTAGAAAAAAAGGAACTTGAGACAGGATCCAAGATGGCAGTTTAGGAGCAGCTCAGGATTGCAGCTCCCAGTGAAAGCACAGAGGGTGAGTGGACGCCGCATTACCAGATGGATATTTATTGCCCACAGACCAGAAGATCCCCAGGCGAAGGAGCCCCAGGGGTCACCAGCACGGCTATTTTGGCTGGTGCGGCTATTTTGCTGGTGCCCCAGCGCAGCGGTTCTCTGTACAAAACATACTGGTCTGGTTGTCCTTTTAAGCTGGTGATTGGAGCTCCAGGAAGGCAGAGTCACCCACTCATCTGATTAAACATGGGAGAGAAACAGGGAGCCAGGCCAGGAGATTCCCGGGCAGCACTGTTGTTTCAGCCAGTGCAGTGGGTCACAGCCTGGGAAATCACACAGATCCCGGTGCCTTTTCAACAGGCAACTGGAACACCTGGGAGAGAGTCAACTGTTCAACTTTAAAAAAAAAAAAGGCTCTGAGGCAGAGAGCCAGGTGATCAGGCTCAGCGGGTCCCACCCCACCCCCGCCCCCCACAAACAAAACAAAACAAAAACAGCAATTGGAAATGCCCTGGGTTGAGAGTTTCACGGCAAGCACAGCTGAACCCAGGATGGTCCAGCTTTGTGGGGGAGGGATGTCCGCCATTACTGAGGCAGTCCACCCCTACGGAGGTAGTCTGCCATTGCTGAGGCAGCCCGCCATTGCTGAGGCAACCCGCCACTACAGAAAGAGTCCACCATTACAGAGGTGTGCCACCATTGCCAAGGCAGTTCTAACCACACCCATATAAACAGGACTGCTGGGAAGTTCACACAGCAGTAGAGCAGAGCCCACAGCAGCTCAGCAAAAACTCTGCAGGCAAACAGTGACTAGACTGCCTCCTTGCTGGGCAGGGTAGCCCTGGAAAAAAAGGCAGTAGCACAATGGAAACTCATAAATAAAGCCCTAACTCCCCAGGACAGAGCACCTGGGGGAAAAAAGGGGGGTTTATGAGTTCTGCTGCTGCAGACTTAAATGTACCTGCCCAGCAGCTCTGAACAACAGAGCTCACAGCTCAGCACTTGAGCTCCTATAAAGAACAGACTGTCTCCTTAAGCAGCTCCCTGACCGCCATATATCCAAAGAGTCACCTCAAAAAGGACTGATCAGACTGACATTTGGCAGGCATCATTCTGGGACAAAGATAGCAGAAGAAGAAATGGGTAGCAACTCTTACTGTTCTTCAGCTGCTGCAGGTGATCCCTAGGCAAGCAGAGCCTGGAGTGGACCTCAGCAGTCCTACGGCAGAGGGGCCAGACTGTTAGAAGGAAAAATAAGAAATAAATAACTTCATCATCAACAATCTGGACGTCCACTCAGAGACCCAATCTGAAAATCAGCAACTACAAAGATGACAGGTTGATAAATCCACAAAGATGGGAAGAAGCCAGTGCAAAAAGGAGGAAAACACCCGAAACCAGAACACCTCTCCTCCTACAAGGGATCACAACTCCTCACCAGCAAGGGAACAAAGCTGAATGGAGAATGAATGTGATGAAATGACAGAATCAGACTTCAGAAGGTGGGTAATGAGAAACTTCTGTGAGTTAAAAGAACATGTTCTAACCCAATGCAAAGAAGCTAAGAACCTTGAAAAAAGAGTTGATGAAATGCTAATGAGAATGGACAACTTAGAGTGAATTGATGGAGCTGAAAAACACAACACAAAAATTTTGCAAAGCATGCACAAGTTTCAACAGCTGAATTGACCAAGCAGAAGAAAGGATATCAGAGGTCGAGGATTAACTTAATGAAATAAAATGAGAAGGCAAGATTAGAGAAAAAAGCGTAAAAAGGATTGAACAAAGTCTCCAAGAAATATGGGACCATGTGAAAAGACCTAAACTACGTTTGAGAAGACCTAATCTATGTACCTGAATGTGACAAAGAGAATGAATCCAAGCTGGAAAATACTCTTCAAGATATTATACAGAAAAACTTCCCCAACCTAGAAAGGCAGGCCAATATTCAAGTCCAGGAAATAGAGAGAACTCCACAAAGATATTCCTCAAGAAGAGCAACCCCAAGGCACATAATCATCAGATTCACCAGGGTTGAAATGAAGGAGAAAATGCTAAGTGCGGCCAGAGAGAAAGGTCTAGTTACCCACAAAGGGAAGCCAATCAGACTCACAGAAGATCTCTCAGCAGAAACCCTACAAGCCAGAAGACAGTGGGGGCTGATATTCAACATCCTTAAAGAAAAGAACTTTCAACCCAGAATTTCATATCCAGCCAAACTAAGCTTCATAAGTGAAGGAAAAATAAAATCCGTTGTGAACAAGCAAGTACTCAGAGATTTTGTCACCACCAGACCTGCTTTACAAGAGCTCCTGAAAGAGGCACCACACATACAAAGGAACAACCAGTACCAACCACTCCAAAAACATACCAAATGGTAAAGAGCATAAACAAAATGAAGAATCTACATCAACTAATGGGCAAAACAACCAGCTAGCATCAAAATGGCAGTATCAAATTCACACATAACAATATTAACCCTAAATGTAAATGGACTAAATGCACCAATCAAAAGACACAGACTGGCAAATTGGATAAAAATCCAAAACCCATCGGTGTGCTGTATCCAGGAAACCCATCTCACAGGCAAGGATACACAAAGGCTCAAAATAAAGAGATGGAGGAAGATTTACCAAGCAAATAGACAGCAAAAAAAAGCAGGAGTTGCAATTCTCATCTCTGATAAAATAGACTTTAAAGCAATAAAGATCAAAAGAGACAAAGAAGGACATTACATAATGGTAAAAGGATCGATGCAACAAGAAGAGCTAATGATCCTAAATATATATGCACCCAATACAGGAACACCCAGATACATAAGGCAAGTTCCTAATGACTTAGAAAGAGACTTAGACTCCCACACAATAATAGTGGGAGACTTTAACACCCCATTGTCAATATTAGACAGATCAACCAGACAGAAAATTAACAAGGATATCCAGGACTTGAACTCAGACCTGGAACAAGCAAACCTAATAGACATTTACAGAACTCTCCATCCCAAATCCACAGAATATACATTCTTCTCAGCACCACATCACACCTACTCTAAAATTGACCACATAATTGGAAGTAAATCACTCCTCAGCAAATGCAAAAGAATGGAAATCATAACAAACAGTCCCTCAGACCACAGTGCAATCAAGTTAGAACTCAGAATTCAGAAACTAACTCAGAACCACACAGCTTCATGGAAACTGAACAACTGGCTCTTGAATGTTGACTGGATAAACAATGAAATGAAGGCAAAAATAAAGATGTTCTTTGAAACCAACAAGAATGAAGACACAACATACCAGAATCTCTGGAACACATTTAAAGCACTCTCTAGAGGAAAATATATAGCAATAAGTGCCCACATGAGAAGCAAGGAGAGATCCAAAATTGATACCCTATCATCAAAATTGAAAGAGCTAGAGGGGCAAGATCAAAAAAACTCAAAACCTAGCAGAAGACAAGGAATAACTAAGATCAGAGCAGAACTGAAGGAGATAGAGACACAAAAAACCCTTAAAAAAATCAATAAATCCAGGAGCTTGTTTTTTGAAAAGATCAACAAAATAGACCACTAGCCAGATTAATAAAAAAGAAAAGAGAGAATAACCAAATAGTTGCAATAAAAAACAATAAAGGGGAAATCACCACAGATTCCACAGAAATTCAAACCATTATCAGAGATTATTACAAACAATTCTATGCACATAAACTAGTAAACCTGGAAGAAATGGATAAATTTCTGGACACTTGCCTCCTCCCAAGCCTAAACCAATAAGAAGCCAAAACCCTGAATAGACCAATAACAAGATCTGGAGTTGAGGCAACAATTAAGAGCCTACCACACACAAAAAAGCCCAGGTCCAGATGGGTTTACGGCCAAATTCTATCAGACACACAAAGAGGAGTTGGTACCATTCCTTCTGAAACTATTCCAAATAATCCAAAAAGAGGGAATCCTTCCCAAATCATTTTATGAAACCAACATCATCCCAATACCAAAACCTGGCAGAGACTCAACAAGAAAAGAAAACTTCAGGCCAATATCCATGATGAACATAGATGCAAAAATCTTCAATAAAATACTAGCAAGCTGATTGCAACAGCACATCAAAAAGCTTATCCACCATGATCGAGTAGGATTCATCTCAGGGATGCAAGTCTGGTTCAACATACGCAAGTCTGTAAATGTAATTCACCACATAAACAGAACCAAAGACAAAAACCACATGATTATCTCAATTGAGGCAGAGAAGGCCTTTGACAAAATTCAACAGTCCTTTGTGCTAAAAACCCTCAATAAACTAGGTATTGCTGGAACGTATCTCAAAATAATAAAAGTTATTTATGACAAACCAACAGCCAATATCATACTGAATGGGCAAAAACTGGAAGCATTCCCTCTGAAATCTGGCACTAGACAAGGATGCCCTCTCTCACCACTCCTATTCAATATAGTACTGGAAGTTCTAGCCAGAGGAATCAGGCAAGAAAAAGAAATAAAGGGTATTCAAATAGGAAAGGAGGAAGCCAAATTGTCTCTATTTGCAGATGACATGATTGTATATCTAGAAGATCCCATCATCTCAGCCCAAAATCTGAAACTGATAAGCAACTTCAGCAAAGTCTCAGGATACAAAAATCAATGTGCAAAAATCACAAGCATTCCTATATACCAATAACAGACTGAAAGAGAGCCAAATCAAGAATGAACTGCCATTCACAATTGCTACAAAGAGAATAAAATACCTAGGAATACAACTAACAAGAAATGTAAAGGACCTCTTCAAGGAGAACTACAAACCACTGCTCAATGAAATAAGAGAGGACACAAACAGATGGAGAAACATTCCATGTTCATGGTTAGGAAGAATCAATATTGTGAAAATGGCCATACTGCCCAAAGTAATTTATAGATTCAACGCTATCCCCATCAAGCTACCAATAACCTTCTTCACAAAACTGGAAAAAACCACCTTAAACTTTATATGGAACCAAAAGAGAGCCCGCATAGCCAAGTCAATTCTAAGCAAAAAGAACATAGCTGGAGGCATCACACTACTGGACTTCGAACTATACTACAAGGCTACAGTAATGAAAACAGCATGGTACTGGTACCAAAACAGAGATATAGACCAATGGAACAGAACAGAGGCCTCGGAGGCAACACAACATATCTACAACCATCTGATCTTTGACAAACCTGACAAAAACAAGCAATGGGGAAAAGATTCCCTGTTTAATAAATGGTGTTGGGAAAACTGGCTAGCCATGTGCAGAAACCAGAAACTGGACCACTTCCTGACAACTTACACTAAGATTAACTCCAGATGGATTAAAGACTTAAACATAAGACCTAACACCATAAAAACCCTAGAAGAAAATCTAGGCAAAACCATTCAGCACATAGGAGTAGGCGAGGACTTCATGACCAAAACACAAAAAGCATTGGCAACAAAAGCCAAAATAGACAAATGGGACCTAATCAAACTCCACAGCTTCTGCATGGCAAAAGAAACAGTCATTAGAGTGAATCAGTAACCAATAGAATGGGAAAAAATGTTTGCAGTTTACCCATCTGACAAAGGGCTGATATCCAGAATTTACAAAGAACTAAAACAGATTTACAAGAACAAAACAAACAAGCCCATTCAAAAGTGAGCAAAGGATATGAACAGACACTTTACAAAAGAAGACATATATGAGGCCAACAAACATATTAAGAAATGCTCATCATCACTGGTCATTAGAGAAATGCAAATTAAAACTACATTGAGATACCATCTCACGCCAGTTAGAATGGCGATCATTAACAAATCTGGAGACAGCAGATGCTGGAGAGTATGTGGAGAAATAGGAACACTTTTACACTGCTGGTGGGAGTGTAAATTAGTTCAACCATTGTGGAAGACAGTGTGGCAATTCCTCAAGGACCTAGAAATAGAAATTTCATTTGACCCAGTGATCCCATTACTGGGTATATATCCAGAGGATTACAAATCGTACTACTATAAGGACACATACATACGAATGTTCATTGCAGCACTGTTTACATTAGCAAAGACCTGGAACCAACCCAAATGCCCATTGATGATAGACTGGACAGGGAAGATGTGGCACATATACAGCATGGAATATTATGCAGCCATCAAAAACAATGAGTTCGTGTCCTTTGTAGGGACAGGGATGAACCTGGAGAACATCATCTCAGCAAACTGACACAAGAACAGAAAATGAAATACTGCATGTTCTCACTCATAGGCGGGTGTTGAACAAGGAGAACACATGGACACAGGGAGGGGAGCACTACACACTGGGGGGTCTGTTTGGGGGAATAGGGGAGGGACAGCGAGGGGTGGAGAGTTGGGGAGAGATAGCATGGGGAGAAATGCCAGATATAGGTGAAGAGGAGGAAGGCAGCAAATCACACTGTCACGTGTGTACCTATGCAACTATCTTGCATGTTCTTCACATGTACCCCAAAACCTAAAATGCAAGAAAAAATAAAGAAAACATAATTTAAAAAAAAAAAAAAGAGGGACTTCTCTCTAACTCATTTTATGAGGCCAGTATCATCCTGATTCCAAAACCTGACAGAAACACAACAAAAAAAGAAAATTTCAGACCAATATCCCTGATGAACACTGATGCAAAAATCCTCAATAAAATACTGGTAAATCAAATCTAGCAAGACATCAAAAAGCTTATCGACCATGATCAAGTCAGCTTCATCCCTTGGATGCAAGGCTGTTTCAAAATATGCAAATCAATAAAAGTAATTCATCACATAAGCAGGACCAATGACAAAAACCACATGATTATCTCAATAGATGCAGAAAAAGCCTTTGATAAAACTCAACACCCATTCATGCTAAAAGCTCTCAATAAACTAGGTATTGATGGAATGTATCTCAAAACAACAAGAGCTATTTATGACAAACCCATAGCCAATATCATATTGAATGGGCAAAAGCTGGAAGCATTCCCTTCAAAAACTGATGCATGACAAAGATGCTATCTCTTGCCACTCCTATTCAACGTATTATTGGAAGTTCTGGCCAGGGCAATCAGCCAAGAGAAAGAAAGCATATTCAAATAGGAAGAGAGGAAGTCAAATTGGTCTCTGTTTGCAGATGACAAACATGATTGTATATTTAGAAAACCCTATTGTCTCAGCCCAAAAACTCCTTAAGCTGATCAGCACATTTAGCAAAGTCTAAGCATATAAATATGCAAAGTCACAAGCATTCCTATAAACCAACAGACAAGCAGAGAGCCAAACCATGAGTGAACTCCCATTCACAATTGCTACAAAGAGAATAAAATACCTAGGAATACAACTCATAAGGGACACAAACGACCTCTTTGAGGAGAACTACAAACCACTGCTCAAGGAAATTAAGAGAGGACACAAACAAATAGAAAACATTCTATGCTCACAGATAGGAACAATCAGTATTGTGAAAATGGCCATACTGCCCAAAGTACTTTATACATTGAATGCTATTCCCATCAAGCTACCATTGACTTTCTTCACAGAATTGGAAAAAAACTACCTTAAACTTCACATGGAACCAAAAAAGAACCTGTACAGCCAAGACAATTCTAAGCAAAAAGAACAAAGCTGGACGCATCACACTTCCTGACTTCAAATTATGCTACAAGTCTACAGTAACCAAAACAGCATGGTACTGGTACCAAAACAGATATATAGACCAGTGCAATAGTACAGAGACCTCAGAAATAGCACCATACATCTACAACCATCTGATCTTCAACAAAACTTACAAAAACAAGCAATGGGGAAAAGATCCCCTATTTAATAAATGGTGCTGGGAAAACTGACTAGCCATATGCAGAAAACAGAAACTGGACCACTTTCCTACACCTTATACAAAAATTAACTCAAGATGGATTAAAGATTTAAATGTAAAACCTAAAACCATAAAAACCCTAGAAGAAAACCTAGGCAATACCATTCAGGATATAGGCATAGGCAAGGACTTCATGACTGAAACACCAAAAACAATGCAACAAAAGCCAAAATTGACAAATGGGATCTAATCAAACTAAAGAGCATCTGCACAGCAAAAGAAACTATCATCAGAGTGAACAGGCAGCCTACAGAATGGGTGAGGATGTTTGCAAGCTACCCATCTGACAAAGGTCTAATATCCAGAATCTACAAAAAACTTTAATTTACAAGAAAAAAAATTCCATCAAAAAGTGGGCAAAGAATATGAACAGATA
This sequence comes from Callithrix jacchus, assembly GCF_049354715.1. NCBI lineage: Eukaryota > Metazoa > Chordata > Mammalia > Primates > Cebidae > Callithrix > Callithrix jacchus. The sequence goes on along the minus strand of NC_133508.1, from coordinate 23,010,570 downwards.
CTGCTCAAAAGAAAGCATTTATGTGGCCACCATACATGAAAAAAAGCTCATTATCGCTGGTTATGAGAAATGCAAATCAAAACCACAAAGAGATACCATCTCACGTTAGATCCTAATGGTGATGTTTAAAAAGTCAAAAAACAGGCTGGGCACAGTGGCTCATGCCTGTAATCCCAGGACTTTGGGAGGCCAAGGCAGGAGGATCATGAGGTCAGGAGATCAAGACCAACCTGGCCAACATGATGAAACCCTGTCTTTACTAAAAATACGAAAAAATTACCTGGGCATGGTGGTATGCACCTACAGTCTCAGCTACTCAGGAGACTGAGGCAGGAGAATCACTTGAACCCAAGAGGCAGAGGTTGCAGTGAGCCAAGATCACGCCACTGCATTCCAGCCTAGTGACAGAGTGAGACTCCATCTTAAAAAAAAAAAACTCAGGACACAACAGATGCTGCTAAGGCTGTGGAGAAATAGGAAGGCTTTTACACTGTTGGTGGGAGTCTAAATTAGTTCAGTCATTGTGGAAGACAGTGTGGCAATTCTTCAAGGATCTAGAACTAGAAATACCATGTGACCCAGCAATCCCATTACTGGGTATATACCCAAAGGATTATAAATCATTCTACTATAAAGACACATGCACATGTATGTTTATTGCAGCACTATTTACAATAGCAAAGACTTGGAACCAACCCAAATGCCCATCAATGATAGACTGGATAAAGAAAATGTGGCACACAGACACCATGGAATACTATGCAGTCATAAAAAAAGTGAGTTCATGTCTTTTGCAGGGACATGGATGAAGCTGGAAGCCATCATCCTCAGCAAAGTAACACAGGATCAGAAAACCAAACATCACATGTTCTCACTCATAAGTGGGAGTTGAACAATGAGAACAACTGAACACAGAAAGAGGAACATCACACACCGGGGCCTGTCAGAGGGGTGGGGGGCAAGGGAAAGGAGAGCATTAGGACAAATACCTAATGCCCACAGGGCTTAAAACCTAGGTGACAGGTTGATAGGTGCAGCAGACAACCATGACACATGTATACATACGTAACAAACCTGCATATTCTGTACATGTATCCCAGAACTTAAAAAAGAAAACCTAGAGGGCATCATCTTTTAATAGAAATAAAGCTGTTTCATCTACATTGAAAATTGTTGTTTAGCTAGGTGCAGTTGCTCACGCCTGCAATTTCAGCACTTTGGGAAGCCAAGGCAGAAGGATCACTTGAGCCCAAGAGTTCAAGACCAACCTTGCAACATAATGAGATCCCACCTCTACAAATTTTTTTTTAAGTTAGACAAGTATGTTAGTGTATGCCTGTGGTCCTAGCTACGCAGGAGGCTGAGAGGAGAGGATTGCTTGAGTCTAGGAGATTGAAGCTGCTGTGAGCTGTGATCATACCACTATACTCCAGCCTTGGCAACAGAGCAAGACTCCCGTCTCCTCCTACTGCCACCCCCCATGCCCCCTCCAAAAAGAAATTATGTCACTACATTTATCGGTTTCTTAGCTAGGTCTCTAGGTAACTCACTGCAGCTTCTCTATCAGCCTTGCTGCTTCACCTTACACTTTTGTGTTTTGGAGATAGCTGCTTTCCTTAAACCTCATGAATCAACCCCTGCTAGCTTCCAACTTTTCTTTTTTTGAGACGGAGTTTCGCTCTTGTTACCCAGGCTGGAGTGCAATGGCGCGATCTCGGCTCACCGCAACCTCCGCCTCCTGGGTTCAGGCAATTCTCCTGCCTCAGCCTCCTGAGTAGCTGGGATTACAGGCACGCACCACCATGCCCAGCTAATTGTTTGTACTTTTAGAAGAGACGGGGTTTCACCATGTTGACCAGTATGGTCTCGATCTCTTGACCTTGTGATCCACCGGCCTCGGCCTCCCAAAGTGCTGGGATTACAGGCTTGAACCACCGGGCCCGGCCGCTTCCAACTTTTCTTCCGCAGTTTTCTCACCTCATCAGCCCTCATAGAATCGAAGAGAGTTAGAGCCTTGCTCTAGATTAGGCTTTGGTTTGAGGGAATACTGTGGCTGGCTTGATCATCTATCCAGACCACTAAAATCTCCTCCATATCAGCAATAAAGCTATTTTACTTCCTTATCATTCAAGCTCTTTTCATTTCCTTCAGGAACTTTTGCTGTGTATTCACAACTTGGCTAACTGTTTGATGCAAGAGACCTAGGTTTCAGCCTGTCTTGGCTTTTGACTTGCCTGCCTTCCTAAGCTTAATCATTTCTAGCTTTTGATTTAAAGTGAGAGCTGTGGAATGCTTCCTTTTACTTGAACACTTAGAGGCCATTGTAGAGTCTTTAACTGACCAAGCTTCAATATTGTTGTGTCTCAGGGAAGGAGGCCCAAAGAGACAGGGCAAGAGAAAGAGGGAGGGAGAGTGGGGAGAGAGAAGGGGCAGAGAGAGAGAGGGAGAGAGAAGGGGAGGGGGAACAGGGAGGGAGAGAGAAGGTGGGGAGGGAGAGAGAAGCGGGGTGGGGAGGGAAAGAGAAGGGAGGTGAGGAGGGAGACAGGAAGGAATGGCTAGTCAGAACAGTTAGAACACACACATTTTATTAAGTTCAGCAGATTACTTGGGTGCAGTCTATGATGCCCCAAAACAATTACAACAGTAATATCAACGATCCCTGATCACAGATCACCATTACAAATCTAGTAATAGTTTGAAATATTTCAAGAATTCCCAAAATGTGACGTGGAGACATGAAGCAAGCACAAGCTGTTGGGAAAATGGTGCTGATAGACTCAGGCTTACCACAAATTTTCAACTTGTAAAAAATGCGGTACCTGCAAAGCTCAATAAAGTGAAGCACAACAAAATGAAGTATGCCTGTATTTCTCCTTTAACCTAAGATTTGTCTAAGAGGAGGGGTTTTAAGTTTTTAACTCCCAGGTAGAAGTGCCTTTTTGGTTTTGGTTTTTAATATCTAGCTTTACTGTGTTGTCTTTAGAAACTATGAGTAATATTTTCTTTGTGTCCTCACATATAAGCATGTTTCAGGAATGTTTCTGTATACTTAAAGAAGGTATATTCTCTACCCTCACAGAGTCATGTGTAATACATACACAAAAGATCTACAGCATAATCACTAAGATAGATCTTTTTTTCTGTGCATCCATCACACAGTTTATTAAATATTAACATTTTACCCTACTTATTTCAGATGCTTTTAAGGAAATAACAATATTACAGATATAGCTGAAGCCTATTATAAGCCTCTCTGATCCCATTCATCACCTCTCCCCCACCCAAGATGTCACGGTCCTGAAACTGATGATTACTTTTGTGAAGTATGCTTTTATGCTATTACTGCCTAAATATGTATTTACAACTACATGTAATTTGTATCACATGCTTTCAAATTTTATATAAATGGTATCATAATGAATGTGACCTATAATTTGCTTTTGTTTTTGACAAACATTGTTTCTGAGATTTACCCTGGTTGATATACAGGGGTGTACTTCATTGTAACTGTGGCAGTTTTGTTGCTGCTGTTTTCTTTTTCTTGAGACAGGGTCTCTCTGTCTACCAGGCTAGAGTGCATAGAGTACAGTGGCGCAATCTCAGCTCACTGCAGTCTTGACCTCCCACCTCAGCATCCTGAGTAGCCAGGACCATAGGAGCACAACACCACACCTAGCTAACTTCTTTACTTTTTGTAGAGACAGCATCTCCCTATGTTGCCAGACACTTTACAAAAGAAGACATACATGAGGCTAACAAACATGAAAAAATGCTCATCATCACTGGTCATTAGAGAAATGCAAATCAAAACTACATTAAGATACCATCTCACGCCAGTTAGAATGGCGATCATTAACAAATCTGGAGACAGCAGATGCTAGAGAGGATGTGGAGAAATAGGAACACTGCTGGTGGGAGTGTAAATTAGTTCAACCATTGTGGAAGACAGTGTGGTGATTCCTCAAGGACCTAGAAATAGAAATTTCATTTGACCCAGCGATCCCATTACCGGGTATATATCCAAAGGACTATAAATCGTTCTACTATAAGGACACATGCACATGAATGTTCATTGCAGCACTGTTTACAATAGCAAAGACCTGAAACCAACCCAAATGCCCATCGATGATAGACGGGACAGGAAAAATATGGCACATATACACCATGGAATATTATGCAGCAATCAAAAACGATGAGTTCGTGTCCTTTGTAGGGACATGGATGAATCTGGAGAACATCCTCTCAGCAAACTGACACAAGAACAGAAACTGAAATACTGCATGTTCTCACTCATAGGCGGGTGATGAGCAATGAGAACACATGGACACAGGGAGGGGAACACTACACACTGGGGTCTGTTTGGGGGAATAGGGGAGGGACAGCGTGGGGGGGAGTTGGGGAGGGATAGATAGCATGGGGAGAAATGCCAGATGTGGGTGAAAGTGAGGAAGGCAGCAAATCACACTGCCATGTGTGTACCTATGCAACTATCTTTCATGTTCTGCACATGTACCCCAAAACCTAAAATGCAATAAAAAAAATAAATTATCCAATCTACAAAAAAAAAGAAAAGTTTAACCAATAATAACTTGAAAAATGACAAGTATAAGAAATTGCAAAAATTAGGGAAGAAAAAGGAAATTAAACTAAAAAACAGAACTGGAGAAAAGAGAGCAATAAAAAAATTATTATTTTTCAAAAAAAAAAAAAAAAAGAAATAAGCCATGCAGATAGGAAGGAAGAACTTCCTACGCAGAGGAACAAAGTCCAGAGGACCTTGGCACCTTCAGTGCACAAGGAGGTTCGTATGGCTGGAACATAGTGAGCAAGGGAGTGAAGGGAAGGAGATGCAGTGGGAAAGAATGTTTTAAAAGTATCCAGTTGGCTGCTATGTGAAGCATAGACTCCAGCAGGGGAAAAGAGTGGAAGCAATGACTGGATAGGAGATGGGTGCAAGGCAGGGAAGGGAATGGTTTGCAGGAGCGGGCTGCATGGTGGAGAGGCACAGCAGCACATTCAGGACATACACTGAAAGAGTTGTGCTGATGGACAGACTGAGGCGACTGTGAGACAAGTAAAAGGCAAGCAAGAGACGAATGAATGGCCGTCACTCAGAGGAGCAGCTGTGGGTAGGACAAAATCAGGAGCTGGTTTTGGACAGGTTAAATGTTTTAAAATTTCCTGTACATATTTTTATGATCACTATTATTACTATTTGGCAGAGTCTTGCTGGAGTGCAGTGGTGCACTGTCAGCTCACTGCAACCTCCACCTCCCGGGTTCAAGCAATTCTCATGCCTCAGCCTCCCAAGTAGCTGGTATTACAGGCATGCATCACCACCTGGCAAAGGTTTTTTGTATTTTTAGTAGAGTCAGAGTTTCACGATGTTGACCAGGCTGGTCTCCAACTCCTGGCCTCAAGTGATCTGCCCGCCTTGGCCTCCCAAAGCGCTAGAATTGTAAGAGTAAGCCACTGTGCCCAGCCTATTATGAAAAATTTTAAATATTCAGCAAAGTTGAAAGGATTTTATAATGAACGCTCATGTGTCAAACCACCTAAATTCCACTATCAACATTTTGCTATTCTTCATCACAGATCTTTCCATTCATCCATCATTCCATCTTATTTTCTGGTACATCCCCCCACCCTCAAAGAAAAAAAAAAAGAGAGATACCAGTACATGTCTCCCTAAGTACTTTAGCATGCATAGCATTAAAAGTTCAATATGAAACATATGGCCCAGGTATGGTGGCTCACATCTGTAATCCCAGCACTTTGAAGGGTTGAAGTGGGTAGATCACTTGAGGCCAAGAGTTCAAAACCAGCCTGACCAACATGATGAAACTCTATCTAAAAAAAGATTAGCTTCACGTGGTGACCCATGCCTTTAATTCCAGTCATTCTAGAAGCTAAGGCACAAGAGTTGCTTGAACCCGGGAGGTGGACATTGCAGTGAGCCCAGATCATGCCACTGCACTCCAGCCTGGGTAACAGAGTGAGACCCTGTCTCAGAAGAAGAAAAAGGTATGAATCTCAAGTATATAATCTTAATAAATAGACTTGTGTAACCCAAACTCTTCTCAAGTTGTGGAACACTACCATCACATTGTTTTAATTTCATTCATGTAGCATCCATCAGTACTTTGCTCCTTTTTGTTGCTTAGTATTACATTGTATGGATATGCTACACTTTGTTATCTTTAAATTATTAGCTATTGTGAACAAAAGCACTGTGGAAATTCTTGTATATCCACAAGGAAGTCTTTCTGTGGACATACATATTATTTTTAAAATTTTTTCATTTTTATTTTTTGAGACAGAGTCTCACTTTCTGTCACCCAGGCTGGAGTGCAGGGGCACCGTGTTGGACTACAACCTCCATCTCCTGGGTTTAAGCAATTCTCCCACCTTAGCCTCCCGAGTAGCTGGGATTACAGGTACCCACCACCATGCCTAGCTAATTTTTATATATTTAGTAGAGAGGGGTTTCATCATGTTGGCCAGGCTGGTCTTGAACTCCTGACATCAGGTGATCCCCCTGCCTTGGCCTCCCAAAGTGCTGGGATTATAGGTATGAGCCACTGTGCCCCACCCACATTCATTTCTTTTGAACAGATACCTAAGAGTGGAATTGTGAAGTCACAGGGTAGGTGTGTATTTTATTTTAAAAACTAATAGGGCTGGATGCAATGGCTCAGACCTATAATCCCAGCAATTTGGGAGATGGAGACAGGAGGATTTCTTGAGCCTATGAGTTTAAGACCAGCCTGGGCAAGATAGATCTTTTACATCTTCAATTTTGCCCATCTGAACTGTCCCGACAGGACCTATTTTGTACTGAGAATGGTTTCTTGTCCTCGTTAGTATTTCTCCTTGAATCTCCTGTAGTTTGTTTTATATAGATAATGGGTGTGTTATTTGTTGCATACATATTCATAATTGCTACATCTTCATCCTGAAATGTGACTTTTAGTGTTATAAAATTTCTTTGTCTCATATAATGCTTTTTCACTTGAAATTCTGCCTTCTCCACTATCAGAATTTAAGTCTTCTTATTTTTTTCCTTTGCCTGATAAATCTTACCCCTTTATTTTCTGCACTTTTCAATCACTACATCTTAGATGAGTCTCTTCTATACGGCACAGAGTTGTGTTTTAGTTTATACGCACATTTGAATAGACAAATTATGCCCATTCACATTATTTTGTGCCTGAGAAGTGTGGTCCTAATTCTCTTATATGCTTTGTTACACTTCCTATGTGTGATGTGTTATATTTATTGCGTTTCTTACTATATTAGATGTGTTCTCTTTGCTTACATTTTCTTGGAGTATTTAGGAAGGTTTGCATTTTTATTCTTCTGGTTATCTTGATGTCAGCATTTTTGTAATGGCCTAATTGACTCTTTTTATTAATCTCTTACTATCTTCTAATAGGTATCCTTTGACACTCCATTATGTCTATAGCAATCAATAATCCTATGCTACTTTCCCTTCTGTCTCTGTTCCCATTGAGTCTGATTCTACTTTTCAGAACATCAAAATAAGCCTAGTAGTCAAGGAACTGATTTCATTAACAAGTATGGATTTTTATATCCATAACCCCATCCTTATTTTAGCCTTGGTGCTATAATTAAATATAGGAAATGCTCACCACAGTCCTTTTACCAAAGTTTTCTCAGTTATCTTTTATTTGGATGCAACTCGTCCACTAGTACAGGAGTGGGCAAGCTTTTTCAATAACAGAACTGATAGTAAGTATCTTAGGCTTTGCGGAAATCTTTTGAAATTACTCAGCCCTGCTACTGTAGTGCAAAAACAGATATCGGCATTACATAAATGAATTGGTGTGGCTGTGTGCCAGTACAATTTTATTTAGATAAATAGGCATCAGGCCAGTTTGCTGACCACTACCTTAATAGGTTTCTTAGGAAAAGCACCTGTCTCCCACATTCCCCAAGTTCTCACACATTCAGAACTGTTTTTCTATAGCCTTGATAATTGAAGGATGCCTGGCCCAGTAATTTTTCTAGTTTATACTTTCATAAGTTTCTTGAGAATGCTATTCCACTATTAGCATTAAAAATTATCCTGTCTTTTTGCTTGCAGACCCTGAAGATTTCTTCTTTATCTTTGAAGTCTAATCATGTTATCAGATCTGGCAGGCAGGCACCAATGAGCCCATTCTCCTGATACCATGCCTTTGTTTAATTGTCTTTCCTCAAATGTGACTGGAGCAGTGATTCACTTCTAAAAAAAGAGAGTATGATACAAATGAGATGCACCTTCAAGATTAGGTCAGGAAAGCACTCTGGCTTCCACAGTCTTCACCATCGCTTGCTCTCTTGAACACTTTGATGACGTTAATTTGTCATGTTGTGGGCTAACATACATTGAAGCCTACTAGACAAGGAATTGAAAACATTAACAAGTAGAGTTTTGCAACAATATAGTCTTCCCTCAACTGAGCCTTCAAATGAGGCCACAGCCCTGACTGAGAAGTTATTTGCAGCTTCACAAGAGACCTTTAGGCAGAGACGCCTAGATAAGCTGCTCCTGGCTAAGTGACCCATAGACACTGAGATGATAACTGTTTGCTATTTTAAGCTGCTAAATTTGGGGGTAATTTGTTACACAGTTTTGTCTACAGTTATAGGTTATCTACACAGTCGTAGATAATTATACAAGGGTTCTCAAAGTGGATCATCCCAGGTTAATTTTGAGGGTACCCAGTTGGTCCTTTCTTCCAGGTGGTAAAATATACATAACAGGAAATTTACCACCTCAACCCTTCTTAATTGTACAGTTTAGTCATGTTATAAACATTCACACTGTTGCACAATCTCTAGAACTCCTTTCTTCTTGCAAACCTGAAACTCAGTACCCATTAAACAACTCCCACTTTTCCCCTTCCCCCAGAACCTGGCAACTACCATATTACTTTCTGTCTCTGCAAACTTAGCTACTCTTATCTTAAATATTTAAGTATTTCATGTAAGTGGAATTATACAGTATTTGTCTTTGTGTGACTGGCTGATTTCACTTAACGTAATGTCCCGAGGCTTCATCCATGTTATAGCATGTGTCAGAATTTCATTTTCTAAGGCTGAGTAATATTTCATTATATGTAAACACCACATTTTGGTTAGACATCCATCTATTTTTAGCTACTGTAAATAATGCTATTATGAACCAACTGGTCTTTCTTCCTTCTTCTCTTCTCCCCTCTCTCTCCTCTCCTTTCTATTTTTAGACAGGATCTTACTCTGTCACCCAGGCTGGAGTGCAGCGATTCCATCTTAGCTCACTACAGCCTCAAACTCCTGATGTGATCCTCCCACCTCAGCCTCACAAGTAGTTAGGACTACAGACATGCATCACTGTGCCTGGCTAATTTTTTTTTTTTTCTTTTTTGTAGAGACAGGGTCCTGCTATGTTGCCCAGGATGTTCTCAAATCCCTGGCGTCAAGGGATCTTCCCACCTCAGACTCCTGAAGTGTGGGGATTAAAGGCAGGAACCACCTCACCTAGCCTGATTGGTCTTTTTAATGGGTAGATGCAGGGTTTTTTTTTCTAGAAACTTTTCTTAGATTATGATTTTAAATATTAGTTCACTCCCATTGCTTTGATCTTTTCCAGGGTGTCCTACTTTTCCTGTCTCCTGTTTCAACTAGTTTTGTTATAATCCTTTGTGTATCTTTACCTCATTTTCTGTCTCTTGGGTTTTTCCCTGGTTTTCCATCTCTTTTGTTGGAATTTATTCTTCCTTGGGCTGCTTGCAATTGAATCTTTGTTTCTAATAAGATTTTACAGTTTTTTAATTGTTTTCCTGAGTTTAATATTCCCTTGAATACTGGGTGAAAAGAGGAATTGTCATTTTTTCTGCAGGATCCTTAATTTCCCCCTCTTATTTTTTTCCCTGTACTGCCACATCTCCAAAAAGTACTTTCCCTGCCTTACATTGTTGAGGCTTCCCCAGAAGCAATGCTTTCTTCCTGCATACTTTCAAGCCAATTTCCTCTAGCCAGTGCTATGAATTAGCAAGCCTTGACTTGCATTCAGTATTTTGCATTGGACTTTCTGGAGGAGACATTTTTCTGTTCTTTGCTCCCCTCTACTCTTTTTTATTGAGTCTCTTATGCTTCCTTTCTCCTGCTTTCCATACCCACAGGCTTACAGTGGAGGATGGACAGCAGGAGATGTCGTTTGTTTGAGACAGAGTCTCTGTGTCACCCAGGTCTAGACTGCAGTGGCACCATCATAGCTCACTGTAGCCTTGACTGCCTGGGCTCAAGTTATCCTCCCACCTCAGTCTCTTGAGTAGCTGGGACTATAGGCATGCAATATCATATCTGGCTAATTTTTTAATTATTTGTTGAGATGAGGTCTTGTATGTCTCCCAGGCTGGTCTTGAACTCCTGGGTCCAAGTGATCTTCCCACCCTGTTGGAATTACAGGTGTGAGTCACTACACCCAGCCAGGAGCCCTGTTGAAATTTTTTTTTTCTTTTTGAAGAGACAAAGTCTCACTCTGTCCCCCAGGCTAGAAAGGCTGTCCAGTTTTCAACTAAGCATCAACTCCTATTTGTAAGTCTCCTGCTCATCTCTCTCCTCAAAGGCCCATTTCTTTAGCCGACTGGCTATTCAACCTCTTCAACCTGGATGTTTCAGAGGCCCTTATTCCCAAAACTCTGCAATCCTAAGCTAAATTCATGCTATTATCTCTCCCAAATCTTGGATTCCTCTAGTTTTTCCTATTTTATCCCACTCCTTTAGGTATATAAGCCAAAATCTTGGGAGCATTCCTTTCTGACTTCAATTACATCATGCTTCCCCAACATCCAAGATTCTCACACCCTCCTAATTCTCCTCCTAAAGAGCTCTCAAAATCCATCACTTCCCTCTGTGTCCACCGCCTTGTTTAAGCAACCAGAGTACATTCAGTTGCTCAAGCCAGAAACCTAGGAACATTTAATACTCATTTATCTCCCTCACTACCATTCAGTCTAGCAGCAAGTTCTGCTGGTTCTTTCAAAATATCTCATTCTATCAACTTCTATTTCCACTGCTACAAGGCTGGCCCAGGCCACTGTCATCTCTCTGAGTATCCTCTTCCTTAAAGATATATTCTCCTCTTCCTACAAGGTAAATCAAACATACCACTCACATCTTTAAAGACCCTTCCACGGCTTCCCATAGGACTTAGGATAAAATCCACACTCCCCACATGGCCTGCCTGGCCTTACTTAAATCACCTTGTCCCTGCCTGTTTCTTAGATTTTATCTCCCCCTCACCCAGCAGCTCCCGCCATGCTCCAACTATACCTAATTTATTGCTGTTTCTCAAACAAACCTAGTTCTTTCCAACCTAGGATCTTTGTCTTTGCTCTTCTCAAATATTGGAATCTCCTTCCCGGAGGTCTTCATGTCACTCATTCCTTTTCATACTGAACATCCTGTGAAACGGAGGTTGTTCCATTATTCTTTATCAGCATACTCTATTTCCATTATGATCCATCTCATAGTCTGTAATACTTTTCATATGTGTTGGTTTGCTTATCTTTCATTTTCTCTAAGTTCCCTGCCATAAGGTGGAAGCATAGGTGCCATGGGTACATCTAGGCAAGGTATTTATGACATTTCTTGAGGAGATAGAAAGCTGCCAAGAGCAAGTGGTGCTATTTTGCCTGAGATCTAAAGGATCCTATTCCAGAAAAGGGTGTGGAGTGGCTCATAAGAAGGGACTTTTTGGGAAGGCAGAACAGTAGACAGAGAGGTCTGAGAGAGCATAGCAATTTCAAGTGGTTTCCCATGGCTGACAGTAAATTTGAAGACTGGGTACTGTGGCTCATGCATGTAATCTCAGCACTTTGGTAGAACAAGGTGGGAGACCAGCCTGAGCAACATAGCAAGATCCTGTCTCTATTTTTAAAAATTAAAAATTAGACAGAAGGCTGAGGCGCGAGGCTCACTGGAGCCCATGGGGTTGAGTCTGCAGTGAGCCCTGTGCCACGGCACTCCAGCCTGGACAACTGAGCAAGACCCTGTATTAAAAAAAAAAAAGTTGAAGGCCAAGAGTATTAGGAGGCTGAACAAGATGAGGCAGCACACACTGGATCATATCTGCAAATGACAGTACTCAATTTTCTCCCTTGACATAGCAATTCTGATAGGAATATATCTGACATATACACTCAAACACGTGTGAAATAATGTCTGCACATTCACTGAAGCACTGTTTGTAATAGCAAATGTGGAAAGAAATTTCCATGTCTGGTAGAAGAGAACTGTTAAATAAACAAGATATTACCCCAAAAAGGGGCAACCACACAGCCCTTAAAAAGAATGAAGATGGGCTGGATTGGCTCCGCCTGTAATCCTAACAGTGGGAGGCCGAGGCAAGTGGATTGCTTGAGGTCAGGAGTTCACAACCAACCTAGCCAACATGGCAAAACCCCATCTCTACTGAAAATACCAAAAATTAGTGGGGCATCATGGCACATGTCTTTAGTTTCAGATACTTGGGAGGCTGAGGCAGGAGAATTGCTTAACCCGGGAGACAGAGGTTGCAGTGAGCCGAGATTGCACCACTACACTCAAGCCTAGACCATAGAGCGAGACTCCGTCCCCCCAAAAAAACACAATGAGGATGCACTAAATGTGCGTGTTAGATGCACATTTTAGTGTTAGATGTTAGAAAGATCTGTCCAAGATTAACCAAAAAAAATGAGAAACAACAACAACCATGGTGCCAAACAGTGTATAGAGGACAAGTCCCTGTGTGTCTCACATGTATATGCAGATGTAGACTATAGATACATAGAGTATCCCAGGGAGAAAGCACAGGAAACCAGTTTCAGTGCTCGACCCCGGGGAGGGGAAGGAAACAGGTGGGAAGGAGACTTCCTCTCCATTATCTATCCTTTTATACTTTTTGCATGTTATTTACTTAGTTCAGAATACAAATTAAATCATAACTCTTTAAAAATGTGAAGAATCGAGACCATCCTGGTCAGCAAGGTGAAACCCCGTCTCTATTAAAAATACGAAAAATCAGCTGGGCACGGTGGTGCGCGCCTGTAGTCCCAGCTACTCGGGAGGCTGAGGCAGGAGAATTGCTTGAACCTGGAGGCAGAGGTTGTGGTGAGCCGAGATCGCGCCATTGCACTCCAGTCCGGGTAAGAACAGCAAAACTCTGTCTCAAAAAAAAAAAAGAAAAAGTGAAGATATTGAAATCAAGGGAAAGACCTTTGCCTTTTAAAATGTTATTTGTCATCACTTGGAGCACTCTCTATCTCCCTTGTTCTGGGAACTTCTTTCCATCAAAATAAAGAAGACAGTGAGGCTTGATCAGGGGAGCCTGGAAGTTTCCTAGACTGCTGGTCACTAGAGCCTGCATTCCCTCTAAGGTGTGATTTCTCGGAGCCTGCTCTGGGGTGGGGAAATGGCCAACTGTTGACACTTCAAAGGGCACTTAAAGAGAAGAGAGGGCAGGAAGATGTCCACAAAGCAGCCCAAGCCTGCACTTAAATCTCCTTCCTCCTGGTGGTTTTGCTTCTGGAAATCTCTGCTAGTGTGTTAAGCAGAGACAATAATGAGTTACATTCTCACTTCCACCTTCTCAGCACCCTGAAGCAAAGCCCATAAATCTGGCAACACCCAGGTGATGATTGGTTGATTGGCTGGACATTCTCGTGGCTGAATTGAATCATGAGCGTCAGTGAAGGTACCAGATGTCAGCTTACCTCCTCATTATTCTTTGAGCAAATGTTCATTCAGCACTTATAACTTTACTTGTACCAAAGAGGGTGTTTAATCTTCCCCCCGCCAGACTCTTCTTTCTCATTTTGATTTTCTCACTTATTTTCATTTATTTGTTATTCCCCAACCATAATTCTCGCAGGGGCAAAAACAATTGAGACGTGTGAATCAGATGTCAACAGCGGCCCCAGTGTTTGTGCAGGGAACAGCTCTAACAGTCAGCAGAGGAAGCCAGTGGGCTGGGTTGGGCCATCAGAGTAGGTGTCCCAGACGCCCATAAACCATAGAGCTGCCATGGAGTCAATGCTGCCAAGAAACAAGATCTCTAGATGAACAGACAGGGCAGACTTCCAAGACTTGATTATATAGAATTTATGTCATAATCTCATTGAGCAAACTTTTATTGGGTTCCTACTATGGGTTAAGCCTTGTGAGAGCCGCTGACATTGTAAAAAGTCAATGAACTATGGCATTTTACAGCCAGCTTGGAAGAGAACTGCAACATCATGCCAGCACTGGAGGACTGGGGGCACCCTCTCACTAAGCATCAAGGTCTCTGTCCTCTGCTGCTGCCCATGGACAGATACGTGTCTTCCCAACATACTTCAAATTCCAAGTGTAAAGCCTCATGCCTGTCCTTGCATATCCCATAGTAAGGAAAGCACAGACTTTAGAATCCTTTAAATCTGAAGCTGAATCCCAGCCCTTTCAGCATGACCCTGGGAAGGCTTCAGAGATTCAGTTTCCACATTACACAACTGTTTTAGTGATTACCTGAGTTACTTATGCACTAGTTTTAGGACTTAGCACTTCCATTCAGGACCATGGGTGTTCATCAGGTTTTCCTATTAGACAGAATAATGGAAGCCATATTCATATAACCACCTGCATTACAGACAGGTACGATGCCACAGATGCTGTAGAGTTATGGATACGTCATGCTCTGTCTTTATGCCTCATTTTCATTCCTTCCTATTTATGAACCCTATTATCAGAACACTGTCCTTCCCTTGCAATCATTCTTTCTTTTAAAACTCCTTTCTTCTATCTTCATATAATGTTTCAGAGCAAGGCCAACCAGGCCTACTTTAATGTCAGCCCAAGGTCAATGTTTGGATGTTATCATTTGATTTGTATGTATGACAAAGTTAGGTTCCAATGTCAGTCACCAAATAGAATTCGATCGTACCCTAGAGGGAGTAATGTCTTTTCGGCAGTAAGAGAAAGCAACACACTGATGAGAAGATTATAACTTTTTGGAACCAATGGAATTCCTCAGGAAGCCTGGGCTCTGACAGAAAGGACAAGGAAACAGGACAGGTAAGGCATTCTAGCTGACTGTTCAGCCTGCTGCCAGCTTTCCAACAGGCATTTCTCCTAGGCAGATCATGTTAGAGACTCTCACCTCCAGTAACAGTAAAACAGCTTCCCAGGACCTGATGTACACGCTGCTCTGATGGGTTGTCTGTCAGGATAAGAATTTTATCTGAAACTGTCTTAACAACACCCAAGATATGTTTTTCTTCATCCTTACGTTGCCTTATCATCTAACATCTAGCCACTTGCTCAATATCATCCTAAAACCTTTTCTGACTATAGGCTTCCACTCTTGATTTTTCTCTAAAGGTAAAATGTGTGCAAATCCTCTGTTGGTATTTTTTTGGAGGAACATTTATACAACTCAGAAAAAAACAAACTGTTCGAATAGGAAGTCAAGGAAACCACATTGATAAGCGTGCTCTGTCTTGTGGGGAGAGAGACATGGGAGGATAGGAAGAATTCTTGGGTGAGCATCCAGCTTCTTGGATGTCATGAATAAGTGATCCTTAAATGTTTCACTAAATTATAAAAGTTAAATAATACAAATTTCCTGGCCATATTGTAGCACACCTGTAGTCCCAGCTACTTGGGAGGCTGAGGCAGGAGGATCCCTTGAGTTCAGGAGTTTTGAGTCCAGCCTAATGAGGGGGCAACATGTGAGACCCCATCTCTAAAAAGCCAACCAGAAATTTAAAAAAAAATATCTCCCTAAAAATATTTTTAGAAGCAATGAAGAAGTTTTAAAAGCATAAGAAAAAAGAATGTTTATCCCATTAAACTATAAACAGAGTCAAAGTCGCGAAGACAAACCTCAGCACAAATTCCAAACCCTCCATTTTATTGCTGTGGCTTAAATCTTCTCACTAGTAAAGGGTCCCTTTCCCACAGAGCCCCAGCAGCCCCCCCACCCCCAGGAGAATCCCACTTAGCAAAGGCCAAACCCATCATCCACAAAGGTCATTGCTGGTGCCCATCCCTGCAACAAGCAAAATACTCTTGTCAAAATTTCAAGTATAGATTAGATAACAGCATGTTTTATCATCTAAAAATTAAAATTAAAATGTAAATAAAAGAAAGTCCTAGTCCTCCAGAATCAAAGTTATCTGGAAACAAGAGTTCGCAGAATGGTTTTGCTGAGCTGCATGGTGATAAATGACACTAGGCGCTGCAGTGTCTTCGGGGCTTTATGACTCACCAAAGGGCCACATAAATCATGGTTGGCTTGGTCTGTGTGGTGTGAATGTTATTAAGGCCTTTGAACACTTTTTTTTTGACATTAAGTAGTTCGTTTAGGGCATATTAATCAACTTAATCAGAAGTCCCCACTTCCCAATCATGGGGGAAGGGAAGAGAATCTACAAGAAAAAGCAGTAACTGACCTTTCTTTGTGGCCACAAAACCTTTCACTCTGTCTGTCCAGTCATCCATCTATGCAGCAAACCTTTATTAGTGCCTGTCCTAGGTACTGGGAGCTCTGGGATACTTGTAATTCCTGTATTCATCCAACACCTCCCCTGACCCATCCGTCCTTTTCTTCTCCTCTGTTTTGAATCACCTTGTCTGGCCATTTGTGACCAAAAATATGGAAAAAAAACAGGCCCTGTTTCCCCCAACTTCTCGTAGGTGTGTAAATTTACTGTTAAATGCTTAGACCGATACATTTGCTCAAATGCCCATCTTCCCATGAGAAACATTAGAGGCTTTAATAAAACAAAGTATTCTTTTATGCCCTGCTTCTAAAAAGTCATGTTTTTATGGTGATTTTATGCTCTGAACCAAAGGCAGACATCACCTCATTTGACTGTCACGTGGGTATCACATACTCACCCTCCAAGACAGAATTCTCGATCCACTGCTAAGACCCTCTTCCTGACCAGAGGAACTTGCTTTTAGAAGTTCCAACATCTATCAAGTGTTCTTTTAAAAATAAATGTACCGGAGAATCTCACTTTCCCTTCATAATTCCTCAAATTAGGAAAAAAGATTTATTATGCATGAAATCTGAAATAATAGGATTACTTCCTAAGCACTTAAATACTTAATCATTTTAATGCTAAGGATGGGAAACCCAGCCAAAAACGCCTCTTTTACATAGAAGGATATTTTAGCAAAGAGATCGCTTAACTTCTTTTGATGGATACACTTTAAATGAGCTTTAAAACAGCCGTTCATCTGCACACCATGAGGATAAACTGTGTAAATGTTCACGCAGTTGTAAACCTTGTCTTTTGTTTTTGTTTCATTTTTTAAAATGTTCCATTTCTCCTCTAACAGTGGCCAGTGCTTTCCTCCTTTCAATGATATCACTACTTTTTGTTTCTTTTGAAATCCCAGACTCCTAAAAAATGTATCACATTCATCTGTGCTCACTTTGCCAGTGACTCCGAGTTACTTGTCAGTACATGCTAACTTGCTTTTTGTATTTAAGGTTAGTCTATCTCTCCCTGCTTCTTAATATATTTTGACTCGGAAAAACAGATCAGGTTATTTTAAGGCATTTTTTTAATGTAAGGTGTTATCATGGAGCAAATAAATGAGACGAGGCTGGTCATTTGTGTCCGAAGTGGCTCATACCTGTAATTCTAGCACTTTGGGAGGCCAAGGCAGGCAGATCACCTGAGGTCAGGAGTTCAAGACCCAGCCTGGCCAGCACAGTGAAACCCCGTCTCTACTAAAAATACAAAAAAAAAAAGAGCCAGGCATTGTGGTGGGCACCTGTAATCCCAGCTACTCAGGAGGCTGAGGCAGGAGAATCACTTGAACCCAGGAGGCAGAGGTTGCAGTGAGCCAAGATCTTGCCATCGCACTCCAGCCTGGGCAACAGAGTGAGGCTCCATCTCAAAATAATTAAATAACCAAGATGAGTCTGAAAAGAGCACTTAATTTATACTTAGACATGGTTAAAGGCCTCATGATGCCGGCTTGCAGGACCGCTAGGGATAGTAGTTTGCTTGGTAAGTCAACACCACTCCCTCAGGGAAATTACCTTCTTGTGCTTTCTGTATTTAGTTGCTACAGGACTGCCTTGCTAATAAGCAGTAACTGTTACATTCATTATTAATGATTTTTACTGACATGCTTTTTTTTAACTGACATGCTTTTTTTTTTTTTTTAAACTGACGTAGAATCTGGCCTCTTCTATGGCACTAGGCTTAAAGTAATCCAAATATTGTTTTTGTGGGGATGCATCTCTTCCGACTTTTTTGGGAAACTCTTAATAAAGGTTCATAATGCTCTGAGGAGAGGTGGTTTTCCCAAATCTCCAAACAGAGCAAATGAGACACACAAAGGCAACGTGTTTCTCCAACATTACACGAGGATCTTCTAGCAATGGTGAAGGCAAGAATTTTACCTAATTCTCAGTTTTTAAATCTTACCAGGAGAACATCTTTCCTCCCTTAGGCCAATAAGTCATGTTAACCCAGGAACTGTTGTTGCTATTCCAATCTAATAATAAAGGTCACTTTCAGTAATGGGAAAAGGACACATTTGCATATATCACTCACAGCCCATTGTCCTGAGAACAGAGCCTGAAGCCAAACAAAGCCTTCCTCACTCAGTAGAATCACCGGGGTTTTCAAAATTCTTATCTATCTCTATGGTCCTGAATATAAGGCCCATGTTACAGTATTAAAATATGACTGTCAGCTCCAGACAGGTTGGTGTTAGTCTAAATGCCATGAAGGATACGTGTGTGTATGCGTCTTTCACCAAAGCTATTTACTATAGACAATGATTGTTTTTCCTCTAGCCCTGTCTGTAATTCCTGATTTTAAGAGGGAGAGAGGAAGCAAGACGACTTGTGTTGGCATAAATATGTGTGAAAAGTGCCAAGGTACATACTGATTGTTGTGAGCTGCAGGGCTGCATGTGGTTTTGTTTTTAGCAGCTTATCCCTGTTGACAGAAAGCAACTCCTGACAGATGAGCAGATAAATGTCACTGAAAAACACCACAAACTTCTGTCTCCCTTCAGCTCTCACAGTAATGAATTGAAGCATCTGCATCCTTTGCCCTGAAGCCTGGGAACACTGGACACTGAATTCATTCATCTTCCCTCCCCGCTTCCCTCACTCCACATCTTTTGTAACATCTATTTCCTAACAGTCTCCAGGCCCGGTGTTAAACTTCAGATCTGGGAAGAAAACTGGATTGGCTTCTGGCACTGGAAACTTTTCTCCATGAACGCTTTTTGTATGGTTTTGGCAGGCACATATAATACCAGTGGAGAGAAATCCCACTGGCGAGGGAAAATAAAAACCTTAACATAACTGTAATGGCCCTGAGTGGTGTTTTACATGTTATGCTTGCTCAAGATTTATGTTAAAGTCAACCTTGCAAAAGAGGCTTTTTAAAAAGTCTATCAAGCTGCCAAAGTTTAAACAGCTCTTTCTTTACTATCCAATGACAGTAGGTTTTAACAACTTAAATGACCTGGGACAAATGTATTTCTCAGCATTCAATTTCACCCTTTAGTTTTTCAGTTCCTTCACCAATGTCTGAGAACTTTTATCCCTCTTTCACCTCCTTTCTCTCTTCTCCTTTCATTCTTATTCTGTATTTCTCTGTCTAAAACATAAGAGGGATATAAGGGAAATGAAACTAATTAAACCAAAGTCACTGATACTATTTTTTAAAGTAATAGAGTCTCTGTCACCCAGCTTGGAGTACAGTGATGCAATCATAACTCACTGTAGCCTCAAACTCCTGCGTTCAAGCTATCCTCCTGCCTCAGCCTCCCAATGAAATTAATTTTTTAATTTATGTATCTTTCTAATTAGAGATGGGGTCTTGCTCTAGCACCCAGACTGGAGTGCAGGGGAGTGATCAAAGCTCACTGCAGCCTCAAACTCCTGGGCTCAAATGATACTCCTGCCTCAGCCTCCCAAGCAGCTGGGACTATAAGTGCACACCACCACACCTGGCTAATTTTTTAAAATTTTTTTGTAGTGATGGGATCTTGCTGTGTTGCCCAGGCTGGTCTTAAACTCCTGGCCTCAAGTGATCCTCCCAGCTGGGCCTCCCAAAGAGCTGAGATTACAGGTGTGAGCCACTCTGCCTGGCAGAAATTGTTATTTAATTTGAGGACCACATTCAGAAGTGTCCTGGCCCCAAAGTTTTTCCCAGACATCTCTGCCAGACCCAAATGTTGTCACTGATCACTCTGGCACCACTAACTGCCGGGTGGTTTCTTCCTGAGCTTGCTGGTTGTCACTCACTATTCCACACTCGTTCCTCCCTGGGTAAGCTCCCACAGCCAGGCCAATGTGCCCCTGGGGGCGGGGTCTCTGCCCCACAGCCTGCCCTTGGCTCCCCCAGCTCACTCCATGGAACCTGCTCCACCACACAAGTCCTTCTTCCATGTGGAAAGAGGAAATGCCTGTGCATATGTATAATTAAGCAAAATGGAAACACATCTGCCTGTAACTAAGCAATACCTGAGCTGGCTCATCAATTCCCCTGGCAGCTTATACTTTTTCAATCACTGCCTCTGACAATTGCTGAAAAAAAAGATAATGCCACTCATGAGCTCTTTCATGTGGCTTAAATTTACATGGCTGAAATGAGGATTGTGTCTCTAATAAGAAGCCAGTCTAACAACACACCAGGAGTGTTTTGTTTCTCTTTTTCCTTTTAAATGTATTCATCGTGTAGAGGCCACCTGCTTCCAAGAAGCAGACCACACAGATGACTACATACTCTAGGATTCATTTCTGTGAAATTCTAGAACAAATAAAAAATGACAAAAGTACAGCAACACAAAGCACACCAATAGTTTTCAGGGGCTGGAGACAAGAGGATGGGACAGAAACAAAAGGGCTGTGAGCAAATTGTTCTAAATCCTGATTACAGTGGCAGAGGTTCCATGGATAAATACATTTGTCAACATTCATTGAACTAGATTTGCAACATCAGTGCATTTTATTGTGTGTAAATTGTACCTCAATAAAGTTGATTACAAAAAAAAAAAAAGGCTTGTGCATCTGCTAAGAGGGTGGACTTTATCCAAAAGGCACAGGGAGTCAATACAGTCAACTTCAGCAGGAGAGTGACAAGGGAAGAGTCGTGCTTTAGAAAGATGCTCTGGTGGTAGCAGAGGATGGCTTAGAGACAACCCCACAGAAAGCAGTTAGGATCACATTGTTCTTCCTCTAACTGAGACATTATCTTACCTCCAAGGGCACCAGGCCTCCCCAAAACTGAATGATGCTGTCCAACAGCCCGTCTGCCTACTTTCCTTCAGGGGAATACACCTGGAGACAATGATGAAGGTGTACCCCAGCCTCCAAGCATCTGGGGTGCCAGCAATCAATGCGGTGTGGAGACACATTTATTTTTATGCTCTTTACCTGTTACCAGGGAAAAGCATTCCATGCACATGCCCAAGCACAGAAGCCTGAGGGCATGGTCTGATTGGAGATCAGTTCTGAAAGCCAGAGGGGGTTTGAGAGGAGAAACGATGTAGCCGATATCTACCTCTTCATCACCTCCTTGGAATTTCCAAGAAGGGCAAATGGATTCAGCTACACACAAATCCTTGTTTTTAGCCATGGGATACTATGTTTCAGAAATTCTCTCCAAGCTTTGGAATTGAATGCAACTGAAACACACACACATACATACATACACACACACGTGCCTTTACCTGAAGAAGGGAAAATAAAAGCACACGCCCCATCACCCCACATGTCTTACTGGGTAATTCCTACTACTTAAATACTCAGGATAAATGTCAGCTGGATTTGCTTTTCATGACAATGATCGCATTGTTTGATGAAAATCTTGAGCTATTTGGAGTCATTATCATTTACACTGCTCTTTCTGCTAGTGGGGTTTCAGGCAGAGAGTGACGGGGCACACACCTCCCCCAGCTACAATGGCAGAGGTGGTACCTGCCAGCCATAGTGCTTAGGAGATATGGTTTTGAGTGGAACAGTCACACAGTAAGTCCTTGCTCTTTTGCACCTAGTTGAACAAATCTTTGGACGACTGCTTTCCCACAATACAAATACACAGGCATCTGAGTAGCATTGTTAAATTGTGCTTTTAAAATTCAGTAAGAAGGCACTAAGATTTCTGCATTCGTTTCTAATCACAGCTTTAGAAATAAATGGACTTCCAAGAATTTGCAACCAAGCCTAGCGGGTGTTTCAGAATCTTGCAGCCAAACCTACCACGCTTTACAGAATTTATTGCTGCAGCTTAGCTACCAGGCAGGGACTTTGCTCTGGGGGTATTGTACTAAATGAAAGTACTTAATGCCCTAATGAGTTCTTATTTTATGTGGCCTTGGCCTCTATTTTGAATAGAAGTTTAACTTTATCAGACCAGAAGCAGGGCTCCCTCACCTTTAACAGTTTCTAGTTCTATGCCACACCCAAATGGTTTAAGCCAATGGCCAGAGATAAACACTTAGAAGCATCTCTCCCACCTAGCAGGCTGGGCTCCCGACTTTTCTGAGGGTTCCTTCAAACCACCCATTCAGACATTCGCCAGTGAACTTAAACTGGCCTATGCCCTATTCCTTTATTCAGATGCTCCTTGATGTACAAAGGGGTTATGTCCCAATAAACCCATCATAAGTTGAAAATACCCTAAGTAGAAATACACTGATATACCTAACCTACAGAACACCATAGCTCAGCCTAGCCCACCTTCAACATACTCAGAAAACTTACATTAGCCTAGAGTTGGGCACCACTACCTAACACAAGGCCTGTTTTTAACACGTATTGAATGTCTCATGTAATTTATTAAACACTGTACTGAAAGTGAACAACAGAATGGTTGTATGGGTCCTTGAAGTAGTTTCCACTGGATGCATATGGCTTTTGCACCACAGTAAAGTCCAGATATTGGAAGTCAAACCACCGTAGGTCAGGGACTTTCTGCACTGCCCATTGCTGCATGCTGTTCTTCCTCTGCCTGACCCTTCATTCCTGCCACTGGTGACCCAGGGACAGAGGACTGCCCACCCGGCTCACTGTACTCTTGTTGCCTAGAATCTGTAGGTAAAAACCTTTTAATTTATTCCCTACTATGGTAGTGTATTGAATTTGTGCCTTCCATCGAAGGACCGGGGCTGCCCCAGGCTAGGTTTTCCCCTTAGATGCCAAGGAGCACACGGGTCAGGCTCCCAGCACCAGACCCATGGCAGACAAGAGCCACGAGGGCATCTGCCAGTATAAACAAGTTTCCCACATGAGGGACTCTGGTCACAGGTAGACATTAAGCCATCCTCCAGGTAAAAGGAGGTTGTTATGAAAGGTACATGGTAACCATCCCTATTCAGCTCCCCTTCTTTTACCGTGAAGGCAGGGTTGATAGCTACCCTGGCACTGGAACCTTGGTTTAGGTGGGGGCTCTCAAAACACCTAATCTCTGAGACATTTCTTATTGGAGTAGAGGATTGAGCTGTCTACACCATTGCATGGGCTCATGAACGGTCAGTCCCTAGTTACATCAGTTAGTTTTGCCTGTCTGAATGACTCTGACATTCCTAATGGCAGTTGTGGTTTGCATATTTCTATAGAAATATTTCTATTTATTTCTCCAGCAACTACTTTGCATAAGGTTTTAGCCTATGAAATATTGCTCTATGAACAGAGGACTAAAATGAGTTGGTTTTTCAGTAGCAAACTCAATGGACATTTTGATAACAGCTAGGCACAGACCTCTATGATAGTTCCTCTTACAAGATGTATTTAAGTTTGTCTTTCCTGCTCAACCTCTACAACTCCAATGTGGTGGCAGAATATCACTGTGATCTTACTGTCTACATTTATTAATGCATTCACTAGACATTTGGCAGGACTGTATTAGTTAAGGTCACCTACATTCCAGTAACAAATAGGCCCAAGACTTATAATGATGCCAACACTCTAGAATTTAGTTCTTGCTCAAGTTGTGGTCCCTGATGGGTGTCCCTAGCTGCAAGGTGGCCTTCCCCAATGTGTTGGCTAGGGACCGAGGCTCCTTTCATGTGTGGTTCCATTTCTTCTACTTCTAAGTATCTGCACCCAGCTCGTGGAGGAAATGGAGGAGGCATATCCACTTCTTAAAGGCCTTGGCCCCAAGATGGCTCACATTGTCTTGGTGAGGACCAGTCACATGAGGACTTTGTACCTGGCTACAAAGGGGGCCAGGCAATGTAGCTCATGTTTGCACACTGCTTCCTAGCTATAGATCTGTCCTACAGAGGGAGAGGATGGGTTTTGGCAGGCAGCTAACCATCTCTGTCACAAGGCTAACTGCTTTCTTGATACATAGCTTTCTTCCAAAACAGGTTGCAGGGGCCTGAAAGCTACTCTAAGCCTCGCTCTATATTGGCTGCTGGAAAGCATTGCTGTAGTGAAATGATAGTGCCCAGCTCTGGGGTTGTATGAAGGAGGGAAGATGGGACGTCCCCTTAAGTAGGAAGGAAGTGATCCCTGTGGCTTATATGACACATACACTGTAACACAGGGCTCTTTCCTCACAGCATCTAATCAGGATCTAGGTGTTAGCAGGGCTTATTTGCCTGGGTGTAAGCAGGGCTTATTAGACAGGGACCATGTGTCTACTTTATAACAACTTATGTTTTCCAAATTATCTATAATAAACATCTTTTCTTTCTAATCAGAGAAAAAGTCTCTTTTTTTAAGCAAGAGTATTATCAACAAATAAAACTAGCATCTAATTTACAAAAGAACTTGAAGAAATAAGACTAGCTCCTTAACTCTGCACCTAGATAGTGTGGCTCTAGAAAATCACTCCTTGGCCCTCTGCAATGGTGCCATGCAGCAGCTCCTGTGACACTGTGGCTGCCTTGTAGTCAGGAGGCAACTGGCCCCATGCATGTTGTTTCATCACGCTGGCTCCCTGCTGGCATGCTGCCCCTTGGAAGCTGGAGGTTTGACAATTATAGTCATGTGGGTAATGAGATCAGAGAGAGAGAACAAAGATCCAGAGACAAAAGACTGCATCTCTGCAAACTGATTCTCAGGGCAAACCAAAGAGACAAGGTGGATTCGGGGCACACAAAGGTCAGAGATAGTAATTGAGAGATGAGCCAATGCTGGACAACTGTCCCACCTAAGTACAGAGAACCAACCCAAAGGTCACTGCAGAGCTGAAGGTCAAAGCCAGGTTTGCAACCAGAGCAAGAAGACTCAGGAAGACCTTGAGTTGGGCAAATGCTTCCTCAAGCATGGAACCTTGTATGATCATCCTCTTATTAGAAAATGATGAAATATTGCTGCAGTACAAATGGACATAGGAGGCAGATCCTGACATCCAACCAATCCCTTAGATAGATTTATTTATTTAACTAATACTTACTGAGCATCTATGGCAAGATGGAGACTGTCAGGTGCTGCCGATACAAAATAAGACTGCCAAGGCCTGTCTTTGTGTAACTTGAATTATGTTGGAATTTGTGTGCGACCTTGGAAAAAGTAGTTCATTTGCAAAAATTCTGAGCATATTTAAATTGTCCATTTAGCAGCTGCTAAATTGTCCATTTAGCAGCAGAGGTGCCATTATTCGTACAGTAATCTAAGCTGTACCAGGTCATACAGCTGAAAAACAACTCAACTCACGGGATGTCCTATTGGGATACTGGATAAACAACATGAGGCTGCTGCTTGAACTTTCCATTCCAGTCCCCTTCCTGTTATTCAGCCTTTCTGCTGGTACATGAACTGGAACTCCCTAAAGAATTAACTCATCAGATAATGACACAACAATAAGAAGTCTCACTAGATGTTGATATAATCATCAGCTCTTCTCATTCTGCTCTGCCATAATGGCTTTATGTCAATGATAACTGCACTTTCAGTACCACAGGCTGGGTGTGCTGGCTCACTCTTGTCATCCCAATACTTTGGGAGGCTAAGGCTAGAGGATTGCTTAAGGCCAGGAGTTCAAGGTCAGCCTGGGTATCGTCATGAGACCCTTTTTCTAACAAAAATAAAACTGGCTAAGCATTGTGGCACACACCTGTGGTCCCAGCCACTTGGGCCCAGGAGTTTGAGGCTACAGTGAGCTATGATTGCACCACTACACTCCAACCTGGGCAACAGAGCAAGATGCCATTTCTAAACTAAATAAATATATATATTTATATATACTAAAAATATGTGTATACACACACGTGACCATCGGTGCTTCTAGCTGAGGTTTTTTTTAAAGAGGTGATACTTTAGTACTCGAGTTTCAGGTGTTTTTACTAGATTAGGTAACACTCTCCTTGGTGGGTGGTTTAAAGTACCACGTACTCTCCCCTTCCTGGAACCAACCACGTTTGCAATCTTACATTAATGTGTGTGGTTATTCTATTATTGTCTCTTTCACCAACTAGACTGTAAGAGTCATAAGAAGCAGCACCATGTCTGCTTTGTCTCACTTTGTATGACCTGCACTTAATATAGGGCCCAGGACATAATATAAACTGTGAAAGGCCAAATGTGGTGGCTCATGCCTGTAACCTCAGCACTTTGAAGGCCAAGGAGGGAAGGTCGCTTGAGCCCAGGAGTTCAAGAACAGTCTGGGCAAGATGGCGAGACCCCATCTCTACATTAAAAAAAAAAAAGCAAGCCAGGCATGGTGGCATGTACCTGCAGTCCCAGTAAATGTTACTGGACAGATGAGTTGTGAACAGCTTCCTTTATTCCACTTAGCATTTCTTTC
Organism: Callithrix jacchus; assembly: GCF_049354715.1. Lineage (NCBI taxonomy): Eukaryota > Metazoa > Chordata > Mammalia > Primates > Cebidae > Callithrix > Callithrix jacchus. Next base: position 22,983,823 of record NC_133508.1, on the reverse strand, counting down.
CATCAGCATACTGTTTTCTTTACCTCATCGCTCGCTGTTCTTTAGGCCTTTCAAAATATTTTGGCATATTCTTAGTGTGGCAATTCTTACTTCCCCATTACATTGAACAAATAGTGATACACTTAACAGACAGGGCCAGATCTAGGAAGTCTTGATGATAAAGAAACGAGTTGGGTCTGCCCTATCTGACTCATAGCGTGTCTTCCAAGAGAAAAACCCTATACTACATGGAATGGTGCAATTGGAGTACATTTTCAAATGTGTTTTACTTCCCACAAAAGACTCCCATGACAAGCACTCCTTTTCATAAGTGGGAATCCACGCAGCTTCCAAAATACCCTCAAAATTGAATGGAAACTTTTGTGCAGCCAAGTGATACATGGTTTTTTGAGATTTCATGGTGTACCCTCTTCCAGTCTTCTGAAACTGGCCCAGGAATGAATGCTGTATGTCAGAGCAGTCTGTTTCCGAAGCAACTCCTGGTTTCTCTGACAAGCTCTGTCATCTGGCCATCAGTGACAAGTTTGAGGACATTAAACTGCAACTTTCCATGCTTACGTGCCATTTGGAATTTGACAGTGAATTTGCTGTTTTCCACATAAAACACTTACTTGGTCTTTATGAGTCTTTACATGGACTTCATTTATTGTAGGCTGGATTCTTTGAGGGCTTAACAAACTGACAGTGATGTCTGATAGAGCCTTTCCACCTGTCAAGGTCTTGTTATTTGCAGAGAACTCAACACACCCTGAAACTATTCTGCCCTTTCACCTCTGTGATCGCTCAAGTCCTAAGTGGTGTTCCTACGTTTAGCAAGTATGTATTAAAAATGTACCATGTGGGTCAGGTGCAGTGGCTCACACCTGTAATCCCACTTTTGGAGACCAAGGCAAGAGGATTGCTTGAGGCCAGCAGTTTGAGACCAGCCTGGCAACACAGAAAAATTTTAAACTTTACTGAGAAAAAAAATTTTTTTTTTAATTTGCTGGACACTGTGGTACATGCCTGTAGTTCCAGCTACTTGGAAGGGTGAGGCAAGAGGATCACTTGAGGCCAGGATTTGGAGGCTGCAGTGAGCTATGCTGGTGCCACTGCATTCCTGCCTCAGCAACAGAGAGAGAGCCTGGCTCTAAAAAAAGAACAAACCACCACGATAAACGCACCAGGGAAGATACAAAAGAAGCCCTGCCCTCTTTCTCAAGAGGAAAACATTAAGCAGCAATGTGCAGCAAAAGGTGTCAGTGGCTGTGCTTAGTTCATGGAGGGAGAGAGCAGCATCGCCTCCATGATCAAGCAGGACTTCTTAGAGGAAGGGTTAGCTTTACCTGAGCCCTGGGAATATGTAAGGTATTATACACCAGGAAGGACAGCTGATCAGAGGCCTGGAACAACACATTTACAACAATTTTAAATTAAGGAATGGCGGCTATATAAATAAACAGGCAACAACAGGGTTATCAATAATACAATCTAGCTTGGCACAAGGGCTCATACTTGTTATCCCAGCACCTTGGGAGTCTGAGGTGGGAGGCCTGCTTGAGCCTGGGAGTTTGAGACCAGCCTGGGCAACATGGCAAAACCCTGTCTCTGCAAAAAAAAAAAAAAAAAAATTAATAAGCTGGGTGTGGTGGCCCCAGCTACATAAGAGGCTGAGGCAGTAGGATCACTTGAGCCCAGGAGGTTCAGACTGCAGTTAGCTGTGTTCATGTTACTGTTCTCTAGTCTGGGTGACAGGGCAAGACCCAGTCTCAAAACAAAAAAATACGATCTATGAAATAAATAAGCAGCCACAATCAAACTAAAAATAAAGGCCATAAAGTGACTTTTTTCACACCTTTTATGATTTACCCAGATTCAACCCTCTTATCTTTACTACATTCTTAGTATTATCTCAAAGGAGAACTTCTCAGGGACCTAAGGTGATTCCAGGCCATACTTGGATTTAGGCCAAGTGGGGCCAACCCCAGCCATACTGTTACAGTGTCAGGGAGATAAGCCATGTAAGGCTCAGCTTCCTGATTTTGAAATGAAGATCATAATACCTACCTGAACAGATGGTTCAGAAGATTAAATAAAATTATGTGTGAAGAATCCTTAGCACAGAGCTCAACATGTGTTTTGAACCCAAATAAATGCCAGCTATTACTGCATGGTTTGATTCCTCTGGTTTAGGAAGGATAGAATAATGGGCAGATGTTCCTTCCAGTGGGGGCATGTGACAGGCACAAAATAGATGTGTACTGAATGAATTACTGAATTAATTAAGCAAAGGTCCTTTCACTTCATTTAAGAGCTACTATCTATTAAATCAATATGGTATTCATTTGATAGTCCAGTGACACTTGAGTTGAATTATTTTGAAGAAAATCTGTGACAGAAATGCTCTTCCCTACTTGACCTCAGAGATAATGAGTCAATAATTCTGGTCCTTTACAAAAATTGCAAAAAACTGTGGATGGGCTCTTCCATAAATGAGAGAAGCTAAAATGCAATCAGGAGATTGCAGGAACTGTTTTATACAACAAATAATGAGTGCTGAATTCAAACCTGAATTATGACTTATCTCCCTTTTTCTTCCTATAAGGGTTTTTCTGGGTCAGCAGGAACCCAGGAGTTCAAGACCAGCCAGGGCAACATGATAAGATCCCATCTCTACAAAGAATTGAAACATTAGCTGGGCATGGTGGCATGCACATGTAGTCCCAGCTACTTGGGAGGCTGAGGTGGGATGATGACTTAAGCCCTGGTTGAGGCTGCAGGGAGCTATGTTTGCAGCCACTGGAACAATAAATTGTAGGAAACAGTAAAGGGGAATTCCCTTCAAGTAGGAAGGAGGCCTGGTGAATCTTTAAACATTTGAACAATGTTTGTTTCAAATAAATCTGCTTTCTTAGAAAAAGATTCGCCACCCATCAGAGAACACAGTTTTCTAACTCCTCTTTCTCAAAAAAAAGTGCCTGTAAACTGGTTTTATGCATAAATGTTGAGATTTTAAGGAGATATTTCACACGCTGGGCACACAGTCAGCTTGTTGGTATATGTCAGGAAGAAACGTATCTGGAAATATGTCATAATTAGAGAAGGAAGGCCAAATGATAAATAGTTAATCTAGTGTAGCATATCAGAATATGCCAGAGAGAGAACACTGGCAGAATAAACTGCCTCAGGACAGATTTCCTGGTATTCTGGACACCACATGGATCAAATTAACTTCATGGTTCAAGGATATCCTGTTTTCTGAAGCTACTGTGCTTTCAACAACTTTGTAGCATCTGTTGGAAGCAAAATATAATCTCTGACACCTCACTTATATTTTCAGAACTTTGCCTTCAAAGTCCTGGGGAAGCTCCTCTGATGTTCTAGGAATATGTAACCCATTTTTGGTAGCAGAACTTTGGTAAAAGTTGATGGTCTCCTAAAGAAATAAAGGGCTCCTCCTCAGCACTGAGAAGAAAAAATGGCAATGCTAACCATGGCCATTAAGACAACAGGGCTGTGGCTGGGTGCAGTGGCCACAACTTTGGGAGGTTGAGGCAGTAGGATCACTTGAGCCCAAGGAGTTCACAACTAGCCTGGGCAATATGGCAGTACCCTGTCTCTACAAAGTATTCTACCTCTACAAAAATAAAAATGAAAATTTTGGGGAAAAAAAACAGGAAACAAAAAGACAATAGACTCATAGTTGCCAGTCCATCACAGAGTCAGCACTGTTTTATAAACATTTTATTTTCTTGACTTCTTTTTATCCTTTCATTTTTCCTCTGCATATTTGCAGCAAAGAGACTTCCAAGGTAGCCAAAGACATGTATTCTCCTATATTAAAAAGGAGTAATATAGGAGGGATTGTCTAACTCAATGCAAAGCTCTGATTCACCAGAACCAATCCAGGGCTGGACACTTTTCAAAAGAGGAGGGAGGGAGGGAGGGAGAGGGAGGGAGGGGGAGGGGGAGGGGGAGGCAGAGAGGGAGAGAGGGAGAGAGGGGGAGAGGGAGAGGGAGGGGGGAGGGAGGGAGAGAGAGAGAGAGAGAGAGAGAGTGTGTGTGTGTGTGTGTGTGTGTGTGTGTGTGTGTAAGGAGGAAGGGAAGCTATGGAGAAGAGAGCAACACTTTTTAGTCATGACATTCTCTCAACGAATGGGTGTGTTTCTGGTCCTTAAAGGTAAAAAGATTAAAACAAAAACAAGGTGGGGCAAGGTGGCTCACCCTGTAATCCCAGCACTTTGGGAGGCCAAGGAGAGCGTGAGTCCAGGAGTTCGAGACCAGCCTGAGTGACACAGTGAAGCCCTGTCTCTAAAAAAAAAATAAAAAAATTAGCCAGGCATGGTGAAGCATGCCTATAGTCCCAGGTACTAGGGAGGCTGAGGCAGGAGGATCACCTGAGCTCAGGAGACGGAGGCTGCAGTGAGCTGTGATTATGCCACTGCAATCCTGCCTGGGTGACAGAGTGAGACCCCATGGCCACCCCCACATAAAAACCATGGATGGATTGTAAAAGATTCAGAATGTGCGTGCATGTGTGTGTGTGTATGCACATGCATCACATGCATGAGAAAAATGCGCAAACCTTAAGGCATATGGTCAGAGATTTCACCTTAAATTAGAAAAAAAATAACTGATATAAATGCTGTTTCCACCTCAGAAAACCTTTATAGCAAGGGCAGAATAATCATGTGTAGTCCCCCAGAGGCTGTCTGGAAGACTCCCTAAAAAGATTACAGAAAACTTTTTTTTTCCATTTTGGGAAAGTACTAGGGAAAAAAAAAAAGTAAAAACTAAATCTGAGTTAACAACAAAATCTATCATTTCAGGCAACTCAAGTGAACTTGAATGAACTATTTCTATTATTCGCCTGGAAATACTTTTACAGAATTTGAATGAAACATTTCTATTCTTTGCATGAAAATATTTTTACAGCTAAAAAACATAAAATCAGAGATGCCATGTCAATTTCTGTTAAAATAAATATAACTATTTTTAATGAAAAATGTAAAGTTTGCATAAGTCAACTTTAGTTACTTAATCTATTTAAGTATGTCTGACTTCAGTGATAGAAAATGGCAGAAATGATCTCTTCTTGAGCTTGACTTGTTAGAGTTAAGGTAGATTACTCCCTACTTCATACCCATCGACTTCAATTAGCTTTGATAAATAAACCATAAATCAAGTTACCACTGAGTTATCTGGCAAGGCTGCAAAACTGGTCTCTTAAATTATTAAACTATTTTTTAAATGCAGTCTACCAAAACTCACAAGGCCAAACAGAGAGGACAGTATTTTAACCAGATATGAAAGACAGGGATTATTATGTATAAGACATAAAGAGATCACCCAAATTTATGAGAAAAACACTGACACTAATAGATAAATGGGCAAAGTATATTAACTACAATTCACAGGCAAGAGGAAGGACAAATTAGAACATCTAATAAATACATGTCTTCATTTGTAATCAAAGAAATATGCATTTAAAACAATCCCAAGAAACAATTTTATACCTGCCATGTAGCATCTTTTTAAAGAAATCACACATCTGATGTTAGGTTAAGGTAAAACTGGTTTTCTTGTTAAGTGCTGACAGAATTATTCACTACTGCAATCTTACAGAAGGGAAAATGGCAGTGCATAAACCATATGCGTTTGTGAAGAAGAAATAAATAATCACTTTGCTGGCTATCATTTACATCTACTTCATTAAAAGTATTTCCATCTTAAGAGATTTTCTACTTCTATCAAACTAGCACTTTAGAGATTGACTCATTCTGGCATATGTATATTGGACCATTCAGAAGAAGCAAAGTGAAAATCTTGGAGTTACTTTGACCAGATATGAAAGTATAAAACATTTATTGAGTCAGAATATAACCTCTTAATGTAATTGGCTTTTTTTTTTTTAAATTTTACTAACAACCAACAGCACCAAACAAGGACACAAATATTTTAGGAAAATAAATATTCTGAGAACATTTCTAATTAACCAACTGGCCTGGATTTCAGTTTCTTGATCTGTAAAAAGGAGCCATCATGTCTCTAACTCAGGGCTGTCTGGAGAAGAAAGTGTAGGTAAAGCACCAAGCTCAGTGCCTAGCACTAAAAAACTTTTTTCTTCTGCAATGTCACCTGCCCATTTTCTGAGAAAGGATAATATGTTTTTTCTCACTCTTTTAATATAAGAATAAATGAGATGATATGCATGGAAAAGGTGCTTTGCAAAGTAAAGAAGCACTCTAAACCAGAGTATCATTACTAAATAGGTTTAGAGGACTAAGGGAAACACGTGTGTGCCTAAAACCATTGTTGACTGTTGGGGTATCTTTAACAATTGCTGAAAATCAGATGCTAGCTGGAGAGTCAGTTATCTATGAAAACCTTTAATAGCCATCGATTTTTAAAAAACTATACATTAATGTCGTTGCTCTCATTTTCTTCCTCTCTCACTTCCAGTGCTTTTACTTTTGCTTTCATTTCATTCACATCTACTTTCTTAGGTTTATTTCAGTTAGCTTTCATCCATGTTCATTTCCTCTGATTTAAGAAAGAGATAAAAAGCAGTGCTATGATAAGCCGTAATGAAGCATGGGACAAAAAAGATCAGTAATAGTATTTTTAGTTAAAATTGACTATTTGCTGACCATTAATTTTTGTGTTAATTTTGATTTTTTTTTAAATTGCATTAAAATATTTATCTAGGCCAGGTGTGATGACACATGCCTGTTAACCCAGCACTTTGGGAGGCCAAGGCGGGAGGATTGCTTGAGCTCAGGAGTTGGAGACGAACCTGGGCAAAATGGTAAAACCCTGTCTCTACCAAAAAAAAAAAGTTAGCCAGCTGTGGTGGTGCACACCTGTAGTCCCAGCTAGTCGGGAGGCTGAGGTGGATCACCTGAGTCCGGGAGGCAGACTATGCAGCTGTGATTATATCACTGCACTCAGCCTGCACAACAGAGTGAGACCGTGTCTCAAATGAAATATTTATTTTGATCACTGAGAGTTTTTTGGCAGCCCCTTAAATTTTGTGCCCAAGGCCAGTGCCTTGTTCACCTCTCCCTAGTCCAAGCCCTGTGAAACAGGGAAGAGGTCAGAAAGCTAGAAAAGCTCCTAACAGAGCTAATAGAAACTGACACCACAGTGAAGGGTATGTACACACAGGAACCTGACTCCAGTCTTCCACTCATCAAGAAACCTGCATGTGACTGTCCCACATTCTATGTTGCCGAAGACACACATCCCCTTTCTGGAGAAACGGCCCCAACAGTCTGCATTTGGCCTGCTGTCTGAATGTCACCCAAAAGGAAAAAAGGAGTGTTAGGCCAGGAGAGTCAGGAAAGCAGCTCTGAGCGGTGCTTCCAGTTGGCTTCTGGATAGGAGGGTTTCCAAACTCTGATTGGGGGTGGGGATAGGGAGGGTAGACAGGAAAAGAACGATTTGGGAAAAATTTGTTGCAATGTGAACCACCAGTACAAGTTGAAAGAAGGTGAAACTCCCAATAGGAAAGTGTCTGGGCAGGATTGCCCACCTCCTTTTGATCCTGAGGTTGAAGAGTTTGCATTTTCCTCCTTCAGAAGGCAGTGAATCACTAGCTTCTATCTGGGGAAGCCTGGCCTAACCTGGCATCTTTTTAACCAGTGAAGCAGCCCTTCATTCTGCAATTAGAGAGAAAGCCCTAAGTGCAAAAAGGAAACACCTAAAATGAGAGGCCATGAGTGAATTTTCTTTGCAGACTGTAAATACAAGTAATTCAGGTGAAAAGCACTATTGTTACTGACCTACGAAGCCACATCTAGTGTCAAATGGCTGGCAGCAGGTGTTTTCTAGTGCATGGCAGCCTGGCCAGACTTGGTCCAGGGCATTGCTGACGGAGAGCTGTGTGGGACAGCTGTGTAGGTTACAGGAGGAACTGAGGGCAATAAGTCATCCCATTTTTAACGCTTGCCACCTTCCTCCAGGCACGGCCACAGGAATCTCAGCTTATTCAGGGGAGCGATAGGAGGAGAAAATGACTTGAAACATGTTCTCCTCAAGATAGTTAAGACTAGGTGGGGCACGGTGGCTCAAGCCTGTAATCCCAGAACTTTGGAAAGCAGAGGTGGGAGGATCGCTGCAGCTCAGGAGTTCAAGACCAGCCTGGGCAACATAACAAAACCCCATCTCTACAAAAAAAACCACAAAAATTAGCTGAGCCTTGTGATGCACACCTGTAGTTCCAGCTACTGGGGAGGCTGAGGTGGCAGGATCACTTGACGCCGGGAGGTGGAGGTTGTGATGAGCTGAGATTGAACCAAGATAGTAAAGATTTACTTTCCAAATGAAGTCACTTGGCATTAGTGCCAACTTTGGTGAAATTGGCTTCACCTGTTTGGTTGATGGCTCTTGCTAATTCACAGGTGAACAGAATTTAGTCAGACCCCAAGTCTGTTACTCACCAGCATTGTTACAGAGGCTCTCTATGCCTCAGTTACCTCATCAGTAAAATGAGTACAGCGTACTCACCCCATATTAGGGTTTGGTGAAGATATAATGAAGCAATAGGTGCTCAGAGTGCCCTGTACACAGTGGGCACTCATAAATTTCCACTATCATTATCAACCAGACACTCTGCTTTACAGAATGGCAACTGAGCACTGATTTTTCACACATCTGTAAGTAGTGAACAAAAAACTTTACGGCCCCAAAGGCTCATTAGACCCAGACCCACCCATCGAAGACACCATCTTTTCTATTATACCTACCTAGTTCTTCCCAACATTTTCTATGCCACTAAGCTGAGGACATAAGCAGCTCTAAGTAGCAAATATGAAAATCCAAACAAAAGCGAGAAAGACTGTATTCAATTATGTTAGATCCCAGCCTCAGTTCCACAAGTTCTAACCAGGTGTGAAGTGTCAAGGAGTGTTGGTTTTTATGAGCATGAGTGGCAGGTGTGTCTGGGTATCTATGTTGTATAAAATCCAGTAGGTTGTAAAAGTGTGAGGTTGCCGAATGTCCAGGGCTAAGTAACACATCCCACAGTTTCTGAGGATTAAAAACAGCAACAAAAAACAAACAAACAAACAAAAAACCTCCCAGTCCAGGCCTGCATTGCTAATTAAGGGCAATTGCCTGGACCTGTGTCCAAACAGGAGAAGAGGAGAAACAGAATCTATGGCCACCAAGGGGGTGGGTATTGGGGATGGGTCCTGCTGCTGGTGCTTTTTGAAGGGGGGCTTCCAGCTTATGCATGTCACATCCTCAGCTGGACACCTGTGTCGTGTGGAAAGGCCTAGCTCCCACAAGTGCCTTTGGTTCTGTGGCCTGGACTGCACCCGGTTTCTTGTCACGCACGGTATTAACCTGTTCTCACACTGCTATAAAGAAACGCCTGCGATGAGATAATGTATAAAGGAAAGAGGCTTAATTGACTCACCATTCTCCATGGCTGGAGAGGCCTCAGGAAACTTACAATCTTCGTGGAAGGGGAAACAGACACCTTCTTCACAAGGCAGCGGGCGAGAGAAATGAGAGCGGAAATGAGAGAGGAAAAACTGCCCCTTTTAAAACCATCAGATCTCGCGAGAACTCCCTCACCATAATGAGAACAGCATGGGGAAAACCACCCTCAGGATCCATTCACTTTCCTTCCTTGACATATAGGGATTACGAGTCCCTCCCCAGACACAGGGGGATTACAATTCAAGATTAGATTTGGGTGGGGACACAGAGCCAAACCATATCAGGCACTCACTGGTCCCTCTGCTGCTGAGAGCTGTGTTTTATGCACCTCCTGCTAAACATAGCAAAACACAGTGAAAATGCAATGTGAATTCTAGGACAAAACCATCTCTCCAAAAACCGATTATAGCTCAGGGTCTCCTATTGACTCTTGATGGTGATGGGTGTGGTAGCAAGAGCCCCAAGAGAGACACACAAGACCCTCATTCTCTCTATGTGGCCCAAGACTTATTGCTTAACCTCTCTCGGCTTCAGTTTCTTCACCTGTAAATGCAGATAATAAGGATTTATCATAAGGAACCAGCAAGGATTCTGTCAGATCTAAAGACATAACAACAAAGGGTGTTTCGTTGTGATTTCTGCAGCAGCCACTGGGTGAAAATCACTCAGCTGAGCTCTTGTTTGGTCCAGTTCTCTGTGGCACCATGAGGCAAGACTCAGCTAGCTGGTGACAGACACAGCAGCTTTCTGGGCCTTGTTCTAGTATTGCATCATCTGGGGAGGGGTAGAGTGAGGCTGAGCTAGCAGAATTCAAAAACAGCTTTCAGATTTTACTGCCAGAGACCAGGAGTTGTGTGTAGTGTTTGCGAGAGACAAGTTGATACGTGACTTTGATCTTTATCAAGCTAAAAAGGTTAATATAAAATACAAAGCAGGCAGATTTGTGAGTATGTATGTGTGGGTGAGTGTAAGAGAGAGGAGAGAGAGAAAGTTGGGTGAGGGGGGTTGAGGGGAGAGAGCACCCAGGATTGTCATTAGCAAACAACAATTTCTAAACGCCTATCCCAGCCTTGTGCAACCCTTCTTGATTGAGATAAAAGAGTTTCCAAGACATTCCAAGAAATACTCCCACTAGCAGATTTCTAGATGCCATCTTGTGCTCCAGAGGGACAGGAGGCCTTTGTGGCTGCCTGGCTCCCACCACTGCCTGCCTCCACCCACACCACAGCAGAAAGAAAAGTGGAACAGAACACACTTTACTCCATGCAGGCTGAGGCCTGATTCTAAATGAGGTGGCTTAGCTCAAAGGACGGTTAGAGAAGGTCAACCTCACGTGGTCTTCACATAGCTCTGGGTCCTTTAATACTTACTGAATACCTTCTGGGTGCAGGGATAGTAAGTAAAACCCATGTCTGCCCAAATGCCCACTGTTGCCATCCTGTTGTCTTGCTGCTCCTGCCTTCAATGACTCCCTCCTCCCAGTTGACCAACTCTTGCCCATCAGGCAGCCTCCTTCCCCACCCAGGTGACTGAGTGCTAAACTTGGGGTTGGAGCGGGAAACAGAAATGGGAAGATGCAAACCAGGGTGGTTTTTTGGGTGTAGCACTAACCTACCACCTGCCGACCAAAATGGGCACCCCCAACTCTGGGCATCAGTTAACTATTTGCCGCCAGAGCCTGGAACCTATGTTAATTACATAAAAAACTTTGATTTAGCAAAAAAGCTGATCTTGCCTAGAGTGACCTGCTGAAACTGCCCGAGAGCTATAGTCTTGAAGAAGCCCAGGTGGATTTCTTGTTTCTCTTGTCAGTGGAAGGTTAACAATCATGAAACTCTGTGACCATCAGAGTCTGATCACTGACAATTTCCGACTGTGGAACATTTGGTTTCTTTTAATTGGGTATGCATTCTAAATTGAAATATAAGTAGAGCTAATTTAACTTATTTGGGTGCTTTACCTGAATCCTTATTTTGCAATTTGGACTTTACTCTTGTAAGTGGAAATGTATCAAGTAAATAGACAATTATGTATTTAAATGATCATCATAATCCCCAGGCAGTAGACAGTACCTCTCTGTCTTGGTCAGCGGTTTGTGGACACAGAAGTCTCAAACTGAAATAAGTGGGCAAGACATAATTAGACAGCGCCTCAGCCTACATTGGTGCCTCAGAAGTCTGAGCGACCAGGTCTGCCCATTGAGAGCCCGGCGTTCTCAGGCGGCGACTGGTGTGTCCTCCGAACCGCCTCCTGGCCGCCTCCTCCAGTTTTCCTGGGCTGAACGCGGCTGGCCTCCCCCAAGGCCTCCCCTTGCTGATGGCTCCACGCCTAGGGGACAAGAAGCGGCCTCCTCGGGGCGTCGTAAGCCCCTGGTACAAGAAGCGGAGCCAATGTTGGGGAAGATCTGAGCGGTGGACGCAGTCAGCGTCGGCCTGGGCGTCCCCGGAGTCGCAGCGAGACCCTGGCTCCCCACCACCGTCCAGACTCTCAACTTTGGCGTCGCGTCTCCAGAGAGGGCAGTGGATGACGAGGAACTAACTACAGCAGTGCACGACCCCCGGGCCTCGAGACGACCTTGAGGAGAGCGCGCTAAATTCCTTGCCAGCCGCCCCCTTCCAGTCAGGCACCCCTTCTCTGCCGCGTGCAGCCCCTTTGGAGCACAAGATAAGCCCCAGGGAGGGAGCGGGCTGCAGGGGCGGTGGGGAAGAACGGCCGGGATGTAGCCCGGCACAGGGCAGGCCGGGCCTGCCGACAGGAGCGACCTGGGTGCGGTGGAACCGTTAGGGCTTCCTTGCTGTGAGCACACACGCGGAGGCCTTTACAAGGCCCGCAGGCCTCGCCCAGGACCTGGGCCGCCGCAGGTGCCTTCGGGTCACACCCGGGGCGAATCACACCTCCTCCCAGGCCCGCTCTTCTGTTTACCAGCCCCCTCAGGCTATAGCGTTAGTTGTGTGGGGGGACTTGGGGAAAGAATAGAGGCAGGGTCCTCTGGCGGAGGGGAGGGAACTGGAGACCCGGAGCTGCTGGGGACGCAGGCGACAGAATGAAAGGCGAAGAGGCGGCAGCTCGAATCTGTCTGGGGGTAATTTTAACCCGCACAGAGGCGCAGCATATGGTTTCCAAGTTGGACTGCGAAATACAAAGAACGACTCTGAGCCTGGGAAGCCTCCTGACACCGAAACCAAACGATCCCGACCTAGGGGGCTGAGTGGCAGGAGGCTAGATTTTTTGTTGAGTTGCAATTAAAGGGAGATAATTAAGCCCGGAGCCGCGCAGCTTATTAATATTTATAGCCCGGAGCCACGGGGCCTGCGCTCGCTGGAGGTGGATTTGCAGGCCCAGGGGCTGAGCCGGTGTTTCCGGAGCTAGGGGCTTCGCAATGATTCCGGAGGAGAAGGCTCCATGGGGAAACTGGGGAGCGTCCACCTTCTGCGTTTCTCCTAATTACGCCAGCGGTCAGAGTCCGGCCGGGCAGGGAACATCCCGAAGGCCAGCAACCGCGCGGTGCCCGAGTGCCAGGCGGCCCGGCCGCAGTAGCGAACGTTTCGGAAGCCAGGTTAGGTTTCTTTGTTAATTACCCAAACATTGCATCTTGCAGTACGCTTCTGGCTACTGGGACAGACCGCGAGTTAAGGAAATCCACCAATAATTAGGGCTCGGGGTAAAATGTTGCTTATTTTCTTAAGAGTATGCGGGGCCAAGGAGACAGTGAGTAAATGAGCCCTAGGTTTGGGGCAGATTTGCAAAAAAGAAAACGCCCTCCATCCTCGAACTTCGTTCACAGTCGGCCAGACGCCGCGATTTTCGGGTGTCGGCTAAACCCCGGATGGGCATGAGGGGCTCCTGGTGCCCGCGCCGCTGCCCCAGCCTGGGGACGCGCTCGAGCCGGGGGGAAGAAGGGGCTGCTCAGGCGGCACCCACGGGGACGTCGCGCCCGGGTTGGGAGCCTGAGAGAGGTGGGTTCCCGGCCCGCGGCCGCGCGCACAGCCCCCAGGAAATGAGCGGGAAGCGTTTGCGGTTTGTACTGCAAGCGGTTTTCGGGTCTCTGCTTTTCGCGCTCAGCGGGTGGGGGCGGGGAGGAAGCGCGGGTGGGAGTGGGCGGCCAGAGTTAGCTTCTTCTGTCACAAACGAGGAGTTTCGCTCGGGGCGCTGCCATGGTTCCTATGGCAACGCGGCTCCTCGACGCAGCCAGGGAGTCGCGGTCGCGGAAGGCTGCGCCACGCATGGAGCTCTTCCTTGTGGCCGCCGCGGCCGGCAGCCTTTTCCAGCTCCTGATCTTCCTCATCTTCATCTCGGTCTACGTGGGCTCTGGTCCTCTCCACCAGCCTCTGTCCCAAAACTGCTAACCGGGGCGGAGGAGAAGGAGGGGGAAGGAGAGGAATCTGTCATCGCAACGCGCGTTCCGATGGAGCCACACGCCACAAAGGAAGGTTCGTGCTGCACCCCGCGAGGACCCGGTTCCGGCCTCCTGCACCCAGGCCCTAATGCGGCAGTGGCAGACAACGCCGCACAGCTGGGGTCTGCCCCTCCGAGCCATTTCCAGGGCTGGTTAGCGCTGAAGCCCAGAAATGAGGAGGAAGACTCTGTATTAAAAGGGATATCCATAGGGTTTAATTTGATAAGGATTACAGATTATCGCATAAAGGCATTTTTAACAAAAAGATGTAGATGGCATCGTGAGTTTTCTTTACTCATCTCCGCACACGCACTCACACCTGTAAACAAAGCGTTTTGGCAGGCACGAACTATATTTCTTATATAAAGAACGTGTGTAACTCCTGGGTGGTGGGGTTCAGCAGGACGGAATAGTGGCATTAGATAATTTACGAAGAGGATTATGTTTGTGCTGAAAATAAAAGCTATATTGTTTATTTGTTCATTGCCATTTGCATGTGTCCAAGACTTTTATTAACACTAACTAGCTAGGAGATAATGGGATAATGACCACCTAACCTGTTTTATCATGGGAACGTAAATGTGATGAAAAAGTATTCAGCTCCAACACCCAGTAGATAAAAAAATTGCCCTTTGTCGCTAATTTACACATTGTTTGAAATAGATAATGTGCACTGCTCTTTAAATGTTCATTTCTTGACCTTCCTGCAATGTTTTCAGTGACTGTCACACTATTTGTTTTCTCTCTTATCCTTATTTCTATTTTTAAAAATAAGCTTTTTGAAATTATAAAGTAGTTTTAGGCTTACAGAAAAGTTGCAGAATTCTATACCCCACCCCCAGTTTCTCCTACTGTTAACATCTTAGTGTGGGACATGTCACAACTAATGAACCAATGTTCATACATTATTATTAACTAATATCCATATTTCATTCAGATTTCATTTATTTTCCACTTTTTCTGGTCTTGGATCTTATCCAGGATATCACATTTAGTCCTCATGTCTCCTAGGCAGGCTGTGACAGCTTCTCTGGCTTTCCTTGTTTTTTTTTTTTATGACCTTGAGCATTTTGCAGATGGTTTGTTTTTATTTTTAATGGAGGTATAATTTACATTTAATGAAATGCAAAGATCTTAACTTACAATTGTAAGAGTTTCAGCCATTGCATACGCTTGATATCTACTTTTGCCCAGATAACATCAAGTCTGATATTTAAGATACTGTCACACAAATATTGCAGATGCATTTATTTCTTAGTTTCTCCCACATATATACACATTGTAGTAAAAATTTTCCCATGACTTTTCAATTCTCACTTATTATTTAACATTTTTCAATTTCAAAGGTCGTTAAAGAGCTATTAACATAATGGTAGCTTTATCAGTTGTTGATAGTTTACTTTCAACAGCCTTCTTTTGGACACAAGTTAAGCTACTGGTTTTTTTATTCTAGAACATTTTCCTGTCTGTACAGAGTATAGTCCAGGCATGCTACTTAAGAAACCAGACAAACGGGGGGATAAGTTAATCTGGGAAGTTTGTTGGAATGGCTTTGAAATTTCAAAAACAGTTTCTTTGTTTTTTAGTTCTTAATATTAAAGCAATAATTAATGCATTTATTTGTGCACACTTCTTGGAGGAAATGTTTTTTAGCATCACATTGATAATTTTGTCATAGATAACTGAGTCTCCTAATTGTAAAAAAGCCTTCCTCATGTCCTTCAGTCTTTGAGAAATTGACACAAGGTGTAAGCCCTAAAGTTGTATTTTTAAGTAATGTTTAAAAACAGGACTGGTGCTTAACAATGAGGAAAAAGGAAACCAAGGTCTTAATGTCATTGTGAATGTACTATAACCGAAAGCTTGAGGCAGACACATTTTAAACAAGTGAATAAAGCACTAAATTAATAGAATCTAATTTCCTCTTCACATCTGTGGTGTTTTATATGAGTAGGCTCAGTGGATCACATTTTTATGGTTTGGTAATACTTAGTGGTGGACATCAGAGAGAAAGGGTAAAATTTAAGGTTGATGTTTTTCATTTTTCACCAACTATTTTTAAGAAACCTGCAAACCTGCCCAGTGTGGTGGAGACCTGGCCACGTTTAGGTAAAGCTGGTCATCCGAGAAGCCATCTGTTGGTAATTCTCAGAGCTGCCTTTTTAAAGTTTTTGGCTGAAATAGCTTGTAGAGTCAGGCCATGTTCATGCCAACAGGGTTCTGGCCCACGTTGTACTCATCTTTCTCAATCCACAAGTAAAAACCAAGCCAACCAGGGTAAAAGACTATTCCAAAGGTGTGGACAGCTGTAGGCAGATGGTTTTCATCCTTTTGCCGTGACAAGAAAAGATTTAAAAATCTATATGTTTTAGCACTAAACATATTTTGCATCCACTCTTTAAAAAAATCTCAACTCCCATACAAATCAAGTAATATCAGCAAATATCTTCCAGAATGATAATTTTGAAAAGGATGTAAAATAAGTCTTTTGAGAGCAATGCCTTTGAGTGAAGTCTACCTTGAGTTATAGCTGAGAAAAGACATAATATTAAACATACCTGAGCATGTGTGATTATTTCAATAATTTACCTGAATTTGAGTAAGCTAACAGTGACTATCAGAAAGGATGTCAGAAACAAAATCCTGGTTTTTCTCTGCATGTTTACAAATCATATTTCAGCAGCTGCCTCTCACCAGCTAAGAGTTAGCTGAGTAGAGGATGACAGATTTAGTCACATGTGCACCAATTTTGGCATAGTGCCTAATACAGTGGGCTCTGATATTAGATGACCAGGTTCATATCTGGTGCCATCACTGACTTACGGATGTTCTTAACCATGTCACTAAAGTCCTCTGGGCCCCGGTGCTCTCAAATGTTCAATAGAGAAAATAATAATAATACTAACTTCATAAAACTGTTGTAAGGACTAAATAAGATATTTACATCATATTCAGAATAGAAAATACATAGCACATGGGAAGCATTCAAATGATAGCTCTTATTATTATTATTGTTTTTATTATTTACTGTTTTTAAATAGCTGCTATAACCAGGTATTATACTATATAATATGCTGAGTTTTCGGTAATACTGAAAAAACAGATGTTTTTCTATGTCATAGAGGCTAAAAACTAAATCCTCAGGTTTGAACCCTATTCAACATGTCTATTTTAATTTAAAAAGTGTATTCCTACAGTACGTTGGGAGGTTGAGCCTGGAGGATTGCTTGGGCCTATGAGTTCAAGACCAAACTGGGCAACATGGAGAAACCCCATCTCTACAAAAAAATACAAAGACTAGCCAAGCATGGTGGCACACATCTGTAATTCCAGCTACTCAGGAGGCTGAGGCAGGAAAATCACTTGAACCTGTGAGGGGGTAGTTGCAGTGAGCTGAGATTATGCCACTGCACTCTAGCCTGGGCAACAGAACGAGACTCCATCTCAAAAAAAAAAACACCAAACCAACAACTAGAACAAGTTACCCAAAGCCAGATGGAGAAGCTGTGTGTTCACTCTCAGATCCCTCAGGACAAGATTCCCCCAGGAACACAGAACACAGCACCAACTGCAAATTATCCTCCATTTACTCAACAGACAATGAGTATTAGCCATGTGTTGGGCATTGTTCAGAGCTGTCCATTCAAACATAAAACACATTTCTCATCCTCAAGAAGATTATGGTGAATTGGAGGAAGAGACAAAGTTAAATATATAATCAGTGTATATGGGGTGAGATGCAGTGCAAAGACATAGGGCATCCAGCCAAGACTGAGGAGTGCAGGTGGACAAGAAAAGCCTCCCAGAACAGAGGCCAAGCATGTGTGTTGAGGAAAAACTATAGCATTAATCCAGGTGAGAAATAAGGAGAGCCTTAGCTAAGAATGGGCTGTGCATGGAGAGAATGTTCTGGGGTAAAGGCAAATCCTGGCCACCACATGGATGTGGGGAAGAAGGGAGAGGAGAGTGTGGAGGAAGGCTCTAGGTTCTGTTTGGGGAACCAGAGGAGCAATGTACCCAAAGAAGGGCTGGAGCAGACATGCTAATGGGTACCCACCATGGTCACATTGCAATTACCAGCTCTAGAAGGTACCATAGATACTCATCCCAAGGAGAGCACCAAGAATTTCATGTGAAGCCAACCTGTCTCTTGAGAGAAATCCTTGTAGCCAGGAAGAGAGGAGACAAAATAGTAGGGAAATGGAGGGCGGGCACAGTGGCTAATGCTTGTAAACCTAGCACTTTGGGAGGCCAAGGTGGGAGTAGTACTTGATCTCAGAGGTTTAAGATCAGCCTCAGGAACATAGGGAGACTCCCCTCTGCACAAACATTTTTTTTAAAAAAAGAATTAAAATAAAAATTATCCAAGTGTGGCAGTGCACACCTGTAGTTCCAGCCACTTGGGAGGCTGAGGTATGAGGATTGTTTTAGCCCAGGAGGTTGAGGCTGCAGTGAGCCATGATTACACCACTGCACTCCAGCCTGGACAACAGAGTGAGAAAAAAAGGGAAGAGAAAGAAAGAAAAAGAAAGAAAGAGAGAAGAGGAAGAGAGAAAGAAAAGTAAGGAAAGAAGGAAGGAAGGGAGGAAGGAAGGGAGGGAAGGAGGAAGAAAGGAAAGAGAGAGAAAGAGAAGAAGAAAATGGGGTGAAGGGAATGTACTTGACCTAGAAACATGATTAAAGCCTGCGACTAGGTTTTCTAGGGTATGATGACTTTCCTCATCCTAATACCTTTAGGTCAGGATAATTTCCTGTGAAAAATTGACTTACAGCTTTAGTCAGTGGAAAATCTCAAAGGAAAAATAGCATTCACTCCGTAGAAAGTCACTTCAGAGCCAAATTTGACACATATTTCAATCCTAAAATAAAATATGTACAGAATTATAGTCAGTTCCTTCATATAGGATTAAGGTGTTTAACCATTTTAAAATTTCTCAAGGAGTTTTAAGATTTGTGAAAATTGATTATTATAAATGTATTTCACTCTAACCAGCTCATTTGCTTATTCTTCTGGGAATACTAATGCCAAAATATAAAGCCCTAATTCCTATGAACAAAGAAGCACTCTTACTGTATCACATAGCCTGATTGGCATGAGTGTTGAAGGAGAAAGTACTCCCATGGCTTAGAGGCAATGTGGCATGGCAGACAGAGCACAGGTATAAGGGTAGCCAGGGGAACGTGAGCCCTGCCAGGCTCTATCACTTGCTTGCTGTGTGACCTTGGGCAAGCAAATACCTTCAAGCCTCAGTTTTCTCCTCTAGAAACTGGACACAGTGATAGTATTTATCTTACATGTTATGAAAATTGAATTAGGCAGTTGCTGTGGTGTGAATGTCTGTGTCCCTTTAAAATTCGTATGTTGAAACCTAATCCTAAATGTAACAATATTAAGAGGTGGAACACAGCTCTTGTGAATGGGATTAATGCCCTTATAAAAGAGGTAAGCGAGAGCTTGTCTCTTCTGCCACGTAAAGATGCAGCAAGAAGGCACCAGCCAGGAAGCAAAAATTGAGCCCTCATCAGACACTGGTTATACCACTTGGTCTTGGACTTTCCAGACCCCAGAACCATGAGCAATACATTTCTGTTGTTTATAAGTTATCAAGTCTAAAATACTTTGTTATAGCAGCCTGAATAGACTAAGGCAGTAATCCATGTAATATCCTTAGCACAGTACCTGCAACATAGTAAGTCTCAGTAGTGCTGATAACCCACTTAACTTTCTTGGTGCCAAGTTTTCTTTACAAAGAGTCATTATCTTTTAAATTATTTACATATCAAAGTCTAGTTCTTCCAACGAGTCATTCCAGAATCTGCTATTGTCCATAGAATTATGCCTGCATTTAAAATGAATGATACTAGAAGGAATGACCTTATTTATTTCAAGGACTGTAATTTTTAAATTGATAAAAACAAATGTAAAGTTTTGAGTATCATTTCTTAGGTAAATGTGGCACCTCACTCTGTGCTTCTCCTGAGCTATAATGACAGCAACAAGGAAAAGTTCTTTCTTCTTCGATGAATGTAACACTTTCTGACTTTAGGTTTGGTTGACTCTTCTGTTAGCTTTCCAAATGTTCCTGAAAGAGGCCTGCAGGGTGACCTCCAACAGACTGAATGACAGAGGCTGGCTTTTGTGTCAACAACTTATGCAAGCATCAGGAACTTCCATTAAACACAAGTGAAGATACTTCTTTGCTCTGAAACTGGCACACTAAAACTCAGCTTCGAGAGGAAGAACAATACTCTTTTTTTCTTTTCTTTGTGTTTGTTTGTTTGTTTGTTTGTTTTGGGGACAGAGTTTTACTCTGTCACCCAGTCTGGGATACAGTGGTGAGATCATGGCTCACTGCAGCCTCAACATCCTGAGTTCAACTGATTCTCTCACCTCATCCTCTTGGGTAGCTGGGACTATCGACGCCCGGCTAATTTTTTGTACAGACAAGGTTTTGCCGTGTTGCCCAGGCTGAATTGCTGGGCTCAAGCAATTCTCCTGCATTGGCCTTCCAAAGTGCTGGGATTATAGGCATGAGCCACTGTGCCTGGGCTGAAATTACAATTTTCAATTTTGTTTCTGACAAGGGGTCACATTTAACTTAGCAGAAAGTTTGTGCCTAGCAATAATGGCAATTGGCTAATATCCAGCCCGATCCCAACCCAGCAGAAAAAAGATCCAGGGACACATGCCTGTGAGAGATTGTGTACAGTGTGAGACCAACACGCCTGTATGCAGTCTCCATGGAGAGCCAGAGCCTCCCAGTATGGGCCAGGCTCAGGAGAGCACCACAGGGTTGTGGGGATCCCAGGAGGAATGGAGCATTTTCTTCTCAAGCTCTCGGGCACCAATACATCAGCCAGGGACTGTGAGTGGGCAGCAGAGATGCTTCCCCTCCTGCTCACTCCAGAGTCCTTCATTGTAACTTCTGCAGTACCAAACCTTTCTTTCGCTCTTAGTATGCTTAAAGTTTCAATTGCCCGGTTATTTTCCTTGAATTAAAAAAGAACTCTAGGATGAATGACCTCACCTAACCCTAGGGTTAGAAAGTAAAGAGACCAAGAGCCTAGAATAACACCAATGATTATTTTTTAGGCAGAAGAGTAAATATTTATCACATAAATATTTGTTGAATGCTCAGTCAATGCTGCCTAGACATGTGTTTGTATTTTCTAATAATTTAACATTGCAATGTCATATCTTCAGCAATCTTCAACAACCCCATGGGGAAAATTCCTACATTGCCCATTTTTGGTAGGTTAAAGTGAGCTGTGCCAAATTAAGCAGTTTCTCAATGGTGGCAAAGAAGTCAGTTAGCTGAACCGGAATTTCAAATACCTTACTTCTGAGTTCTACCAACACATATACCTTTCAGTATCAAAAATACCATTTTTAGACTCTTTCTTGACCAAAGTGCAGAGAATAGGTGATTAAAAAAATGCTAAATTATTTTCTATGTTTTTTTCTTTTTTCCTCTGTTTTTATAATAAGCAAAAAGACCACAGAAAATTACCAGAAGTATGATATTTTTTACACAGTGCTTGCCTAGAATTATTTCTATTTCTCAGGACATATAGTTTCAGCTATATAGACTACACAGTCACATTTTTAGAGAAATCATTTTCAATATAATCCCAACAAACATAGTACGAGATACTTTGAGTATTTGCTGTCATGTGAAATAAAATATAGTAAAAAGCACAAGCTGCAGGGCTGGCCAGGTGTGGTGGCTCATGCCTGTAATCCCAAAACTTTGGGAGGCCAAGGCAGGAGGATCACTTGAGGCTAGAAGTTTAAGACCAGCCTGGACAACATAGCAAGACTCCATTTCTAAAAAAATTTAGAAATTTGAAAATAAAAAAGTACAAGCTCAAATAAGGACAACTGTCAAGTCAATGTCTAAGTCTGATTTTGTTATTAACCTATTACATGCAGTAATGATATCTTCTGAGCCCAAACTTGGCATATGACATGGTAAATGCAAGGGGGTTGGGAAATGGGGCAATTATTTAAATTCAGAACAATCTATGGTAACTAGAGGACCTTTTTCACTGTACTATTAAGTGTGAGGAAAGTATTTTGGAATGATTTGCAAATACTTAAACACTCTTAATATTGACTTTAATTGTTCTTTTGAACTTCTTATTGTGTACATTTGTGTGTCTGTTACAAACCTAAAATTACTATTAGTAATGAGATTTCAACTTAAGAGTCTTAACTATGAAAACATTAAATATTAAACTTTAGATAATATAGCACTAATTTGTTCCAAGTTAAACACCAAAGACTATGTCTATAAAGTCATTGGTTGGGCCAGGCTCGGTAGCTCACATCTGTAATCCCAGCACTTTGGGAGGCTGAAGTGGGCAGATCACTTGAGGCCAGAGTTCAAGACCAGCCTGGCCAACATGATGAAACTTCATCTCTACTAAAAATACAAAAACTAGCCGGGCTTGGTGGCATGCACCTGTAATCTCAGCTGCTTGGGTGGCTGAGGCACAAGAATTGCTTGAACCTGGGAAGTGGAGGTTACAGTGACCTGAGACTACATCACTGCAAACCAGCCTGGGTAACAGAGTGAAACCCTGTCTCAAAAAATAAAAATAAAGTCATTGGGAAACCGTACATTGAACAATGTCAGTGTAGGCAGACATCATGGAAAATCAATCAATTAAAAAATGTTAACTTTCCCTGAATTACGTGGCTGCTTTGATTTGTTCTGTATTTTAGTCATGGCCAGATATGTCACTGCTTGTTCAGTTTGAAAGAAAAATAAGAAGAACTCAGAGAAATGTATCTGGAAAAGCATATTTACTGAGTACTTACTGTGTACCAGTGTCAATGCTCAGATAGAGAAAAAGAACAAACAACCAAACCAACAAATGGCAAATTGGCTCCTGGCCTCAAATAGCCTCTAAGGAAACAAACCAGTAACAAAACAATGTGGCAAGGTTCTGATGGGGACAGCCAGCTATTCTCCCTTGTCACACAGCCAGAAAGTGGTTGAATGATATCCACCTCCCAGGACTGATTCTCAGGGATCTAACCTCCCAAAGGTTTCCACTGTAGGAGACTTCTCAGGATATAATAAAATATATGCAACAGTCAAAAATAGACTTTGAGGGGATTAAGATGGGTGGTCATTTTGAGGATAATCCTTAAATCACCCATGGCTTCTTAAAGGGATCTGCTCAGTAAGACGTTAATGTCACATCTGAAGAGTGGGTACAAAAATGCAAAGCACTGGAAAGCATGCACCACTGATGAGTTGCAAGTTGTAACCTAAATATGCAGCCCTTTCAATGATAAGATTAGGCCTGATCAGGAACTAAAAACAATGTGTTTGCTTATTTATATAACCGAAGCATTTGATATTGGACAAGTTACTAATCTCCCCAGGCCTTATTTTCCTCATCTGTAAAACGTGATAATATTAGGACAGTTGCGAGGATTAAATGAGATAATCCATGTAAACTTGGAGCTTTGCCTGCTAAGTAATGCTATTATATTTTAAGCCAAAGCATAGTGCCTGAAGTAGAGATATTTTTGTTTAGTTTTTTGTTTTGAGACAGGGTTTCCCTCTGTCGCCCAGGCTGGAATGCAGTGGTGCAAATCATGGCTCACTGCAGCCTCAATCTCCCAGATTCAAATGATTTTCCTACTTCCGCCTTCCAGAGTAGCTAGGATGACAGGTGCAGCCAACATGTCTGGCTAATTTAAACATTTTTTTTTTTTTTTGTATAGATGGGGTCTCTCTATGTTGCCCTGGCTGATCTTGAACTCCTGGCCTCAAGTGATCCTCCCACCTCCACCTCCCAAAGTGCTGGGATTATAGGCTCTAGCTACTGTACCCAGCAAAGATATTTTTTAAAATTGAATAGATGCAGTTTAAAAATGTTTTGGGAGAAAGGCAGAATTTGTATTATGAAATCTTCCTTCATTCTTATCTTTTATTTATTATTTGTGTGAGAATCATTCGTTAAAAATAGAGTCCTCATCTTTTTGAGATTCATACTGCAGTATTTGTGGGTGAAATGATATCCAGGATTTGTTTAAAACTAATACAGTGGGTGGGGGCTGGGGAATGAGCAAGTAGATCAATAAACCAAGCTTGGCTGGACGCCGATCACTGTGGGAGCCAGGTGATAAGCACAAGGAGCATTGCTATACTATTCTCTCTACTTTTGTATGTGCTCAAAATGCATACTAAAAAGTTAAAAAATAATAATAAAGGCAGAACGTGCAGCTACTATCTGCTCCCATGTATACATTCTCTGGTGCAGATTGAATGTCCAATTTTTCTTTTCAAAATAGGCAAGCATGAATTTCTGTCAAGCTGAGGCAGAAATCATGTTGCTACGGCAACTCTTCACCACATTAAGTGGTTGTAGAGTCAAAATAGTAGCAGGTTTTTTTATTTTGTTTTGTTTTTCCAGGAGATGATCTTCATATAAGAAAGAGAAACCCATCCCAAAGATCCCTGCCACGCCTCGTTCCCTAAAAGAGCCTCCCTCCCCCTGCCTACCATAAGAGGCTGAGGGGTACAGGCTTCCACAGTTTTGCGCCAGGAAGAATAGAGGACAAGGAGTCCCTGGGGCAGATTCGTGGGGGAAGCCACCTAAACTGGGGGTCCTGACTCTGTTGGCTGGGGCTTCACAACTCAGGTGGGGCCACTGGTGGACAAGCAAAGAGCTCCCCTTATCAGGAAGCCGCCCCATCAGGAAACATCTGTTTCTTTCCTTTCATGCCCTTTCCTGACATATGCAACTGATCAATGACAAGAAACGGGGCCCAGTCCCCACTTCCTGCACATGGGACTCTATTTCCATAGAGGCCCACTATGTGTCTTTAGAATCACAAGAAAACCATTATTTGGCAGGGAATCTCGGGGCATCATTAAGTCCATCCCCTGCCTTCATAGAGAAGGTCTCTAAATCATTCCATATGTTGGCTCCCACGGCAACATGAGGACAGAGGCAGCCCAAGCAAGAGCCATTAGGGTTAATTTCACAACACAGAACAAACAGGCCCTCCTGGCTTTGCTCGCTGGAGGGATTAGATGGGGTGTCCACCCCTAGACTGTTTGCTGTATTATCCTGGGCAAGTAATTTAATCTCTGTGTGCTCAGTTATTTAAGGCCAGGCACAGTGGTTCATGCCTGTAATCCCAGCACTTTGGGAGGCCAGGGTGGAAGGATCTCGAGCCCAGGAGTTTCAGAACAATCTGAGTAACATACATAGCAGGACCTCATCTCTACAAAACATTTTTAAAACATTAGCTGAGCATGGTGGTGTGCACCTTTAGCCTCTCAACCTCCCAGCTGCTCAGGAGGTTGAGGTGGGAGGATCGCTTGAGCCCAGGAGTTTGAGGCTGCAGTGAGCTATGATCATGCCACTGCACTCAGCGTGGGCAACAGAGTGAGACCCTGTCTCTAAAAAAACTGAAGTAACATGAAAAATTTTATAAAGGGTTCCCTCGAGGTTGTGGTAAGAATAAAACAAGATGAAATATGAGGAAATGCCTTGCAGAATGCAGGGATGATTTGCTACTCATGTGAACGGAGAAAAATTACGAAGCCACTATGTCATTTATTCCCCTCTTTTCCTTTCTTCCGTCCTCCCTCCCTTACTCTCTCCACCTCTTTCTGTCTCTCTCTTTCTCTCTTCTTTCTTTCCTTCTCCCCCTCTCTTTTCCTTTATCTTTTGTTTTTTAATTCCACAAACGAGCCTGAGATTTATTTTTCTGACATGTCCATAGAGACTGTCTCCTCAGGATTTTAACAATTGGCCCCTTTGCAGGCTGCTGGGTGTTGAGAGTAAGCACCTAGTACATTGCAGGTTAGTCCATGGGTCTAAACATTCATCCAATTCCCTAATAGCACTTATGACGCGAGCTCACAGTGCTGGCTTTCTCCTTCCATCTCCTTCTAGCCAATCAAATTCAATACTTTATCCCTCACACTATTAGTAAGTGTTTCTGAAAATTTCCTGCACAGTACAATCCAGAAATATGACTACCTGGAATTTCTTCTACTCAGTCAAGAACTTGTCTTTGTTATGGGAGTAATGAAATGTTTATTTCTACTGAGTCAACATGTAAGGGGTTTTGTTTGTTTGTTTTTATGTTTTCCTGACCCTTGGTGCCGGCTACAAGAGGCTCCTAGCATCCTACTTGGCATCTGGGATTCCAAACATTTTTAAAATAACAGGAAGTCTGTGCTGGCTTGTATTTTCATACATCTCAGTGCTTTGGAATGGGAGGCTGCCTCTGTTCTCTGGGTTTATTATTATTATTGTTATTATTATTACTTCAGGTAGAATTGCTGACACAGGTAAACAGTCTAAAGTGCGCTCGCTCTCTCTCTCTCTCTCTCTCTCTCTCTCTCTCTCTCTCTCTCTCCTCTTGAAAACAGTAATACAAAATCCTGGTTTTGGTTTTCAGAATGCTTGATGCTGCTCAGGCCATGAACCGTGTGTTAGTTCTCAAGCGCTGGAACTTGTCTTCGTTTAGTTTTCATAGGATGCTGTCTCTGGGAAGTGAAGCACATTTCTTCACCTGACCTTCCCTGGTGGAGCTCCCGGAGCAGATGGGGTTGAGGCAGGAAGAGCAGCACACAGCCAGGAGCCTGTGGGTGGTGGCGGGAAGAGGAACGAGAGTGTGGGATGGAATCTCAGGTGGATTCAGAGCCATGGGGAGCCACTGTAAGGTCTAGAATAGGGTGATGCTACGAAAGCCTTTGAAACCCCATCTTGTAGCCTCCTTCTGGTCACTTTGGTAGTCTATAACAATCACTTCAGGTCATAAAGCAATCTACCCAATGGCAGAACAGCCAAATGGCCTAGATAGGGCTCAAACTCTCTAAAACTAAGATGTGTCAGTATTAGACAAAGGAACTAACAGACTGTGAACATAGTCAATGAACTCTAAAAAAGGCAGTGGAGGACAGGTGCAGTAGCTCATGCCCGTAATCCCAGCATTTTGGAAGGTGAAGCGGGGAGAATCACTGGAGGCCAGGAGTTCAAGACCAGCCCGGGCAACATAGCAAGACTCCCATCTCTACAGAAAATAAAAAATTAGCCTAATGTGGTGACATGCACCTGTAGTTCCAGCTACTCAGGAGGCTGAGGCAGGATGATCACTTAACCTAGCAGTTGAAGACTGCATTGAGCTATGATTGTACCATGGCAATCCAACCTGGGGGATAAAGCAAGACCCTGTCTTAAAGAAAAAATAAAAAGGCAGAAGAGCATCTTCCTCATTTCTAGGAAAAGTACAGATACCAAGGAGAGTTCTTGAGGAGAGAGGCCCCAGGAATTAAAGGCAAAGGAGGCAGAAAGAAGAAAATATTTGCCTTAGTAATATTTTGCCATCATCATAAAAAACAGATAAAAAGTTGACAGTCACGCAACACTTTGCAAACTTCTTTACAAAGAAGCAGTTGAAGTCTTTGCAGAAAAGAACCTTGAACTCCAGCTCAGAAAATACCTACAATGATGTGGAAAAGATACAAGACCCATCAGCCAAACAGACTGCTATTCATTCAATGTAAAATGTACGCCATATTTCCCAGCCACCTCATTTGGGAGTAGAAACAGCATCCCGTCTATAATCGTGATTTCATATTTTTCAGGACATAGTATGACTCACTGGCAGTAGCTCCCATGCTTTCTTTCTCAGATTCCCAGATGCCTCCCAAACACTTCTAGGACTTCAGGGGGAGTGTGTGGCTGATGTAAAGAGTGGACGTTGTCTCTCTTGGTTCTCATGCCATTGTGTAATTTTCCATTCTTCTGCCCAACTCAAAGCAGGGTGTCATGTGTGGCCATGGAGTTGGGGAAGCAGGGAGATGCAGGGCCTGCCTCAGTCACCCAGGGTTTACTAAGGCTCTGTATTAAAAATGTCTCAGCTGGGAATGGTGGCTCATGCCTGTAATTGCAGTACTCTTGGAGGCTGAGGTGAGAGGATCTCTTGAGACCAGCCTGAAAAACATACTGAGACCCTATCTGTACAAAATAAAAATAATTAAAGGCCGGGCATGGTGGCTCACGCATGTAATCCAGCACCTTGGGAGGCTGAGGTGGGTGGATCACTTGAGGTCAGGATTTCGAGACCAACCTGGCCAAAATGGAGAAACCCCCTCTCTATTAAGAATACAGAAATTAGATGGGAGTGATGGCAGGTGCCTGTAGTCCAGCTACTCTGGAAGCTGAGGTGGAGAATCACTTGAACCCAGAAGGCAGAGGTTGCAGTGAACCAAAATCAAGCCACTGCACACTAGGCTGGGCCACAGAATGAGACTGCATCTCAAAAATAGTAATAATCAACTTGGAATGGTAGTGTATGCCTGTAGTTAAGCCCAGGAATTGGAAGTTGTTGTGAGCTATGATTATTCCACTGCACTTCAGCCTGGGTGACAGAGCAAGACCCTATCTCTAACAAATAAATAAACAAAATAAAATAAATAATGCCTCCATCTTCATGGCCACCAAGAGTGCTGCTTTTGACTTCCATGTTCCATGGAAATGTTAGGGAAGCAGCTCTTAGTTTTTATTCCCTCCTGTTTAATGGAGGACAGTCTACTCTATTATAAGCAAAGGCTCTGAAGGCAGACAGACTTGGGATTTAGATTTTAGATACTCTTTTCTTTAGCTATGTGACCCAGGGTCAGTCATTGAGCCTCAGTTTTTCCAGCTATAAAATGGGGATGATCATAATAGTACCTCTGGACTAGGGATGTCCTCAGGGCTTAACTAATTGATCTAAGTAAAAAGCTTGCCACAGTGCCTGATCTTTGTTAAGCATTCAGTGAACGTTAGTTGTTATTGCTGTCTTTGTTGTAGTCAATGTTATGTTGCAGCTGTTCCTGCTACTGTCCCCTTTATGAAGGGATTTAGCTATAAGTCCATTGGGATAAGGTAAGAGAACACCGTGAGTGACAAGCACCATGCTTTTATAAGAACCCCCAATGCTATAAAGCACCTACACAATATCTGGCACCTAGCACCTGCTCAATAGTACTGACTTCTCCTGTGGACACGGTCTTTCTCTTTAAATAAATACGCATCTGTCACCCATGGTCTGAAGGCAACACTTGATTATATTTTCTCCGTGTGCGCGCGTGTGTGTGTGTTTGTGCGTGTGTGTTTTACTGCTTTAAGCTTTCGTGATAGCTTTTAAAAGATATATCGTTGTGACTTTGGGAGGAGTTTTATTTTGTTTTGTTTTGACCTTTGAGTCCCTGGAGCTCCTAGCTAGGTTAGCTGGTTCCCATTCCATCTCTTCAACAACTCCCACCTCTCCTGGAAACAGATCTGCTCAGCGCTGCAGGAGTTCCCATTTTCCAGCTCCAGCACTTCTTACAGGAAAGGTGTAAAGTCCTGGGCCCAATGCTGCTGTCTGACCCACCACTTCAATGTCAGCTGGCTCCAGCCGTTCTTCCTCCCAGGTTTTGCTCTGCCCAACAGCACGCATGCCCAGTTGGTCAAGAGTCTTACTAATGGTGAAAAGAGCCCCCTCAGGTAATTTTAAATATTCCAGAAAGTCTAACAACAATCAGAGCTGGGTCTGCTGTAAGGGTTGCCATGTCTAATTAAAATGCCATGAGCCTTGGCACGTGGCTAAAAGTACATCAGCTATTTGGGGCAATACTTGTTGATACTGCTGGTCAGATGCTCTGAGCATCTAACAAAAGTGGAAAACCAATTAGTTATAACTTCCTTTTTCCCTTGATTGGGATTGGGAATCATAAAAAAGATTTCTTGTCGGCAAAAGGCTGGATGCCTCTGCTCTAGTCAATTCCATTTTACTAGTCCAGATTTTCATGAAGGTCAAACCAAAGGTGGCAAAACAAGCTACACAGGAATGTGAGGATATTATGAGCCCTGTTCCCTAATTGAACTGGGTACTTTGCCCATGCACAAGGAAAAGCCAAACACTGAAGCCAAATTTTTGTAGAGAGAAAGGCTTATTGCAAGGTGGCTGTGCAAGGAGACAGGAGATGGGCTCAAATTCATCTCCTTGCATAGGTCTCAAAGCAGTATATTTAAAGGGGAAATTCTGGGGGAGGGGCTTTGGGGTTGGTGAATGATTGGAGGAAAGGGAGGGGAGGTTTGAAAAGTCCATTAAGTGGGCGCAGTTGTCTCTTCGTGCTCCTTTGTGATTGTATGTGCAAATTTGGGGGTAATAAATATGAACCATATGGTATGACTTCAAACTGTGACATCAGAAGGTCATCCATCTGGCAAAGTAAGACCATTCTGCACAGACTATAGCCAGCCATATTGATTGCAATTAGTTTGAGACAGTTTGGCCAGTTTTTTTTTTTTCTTTCTTTCTTTCTTTCTTTCTTTTTTTTTTTTTTTTTTTTTGGTGGTTGTTGTTGTATTTGTTTGTTTGTGACAAGTTCTTGCTCTGTCACCCAGGCTAGAGTCTGGAGTGCAGTGATGAGATCATGGCTCACTGCAGCCTTGAATTTCTGGGCTAAAGTGATCTTCCCACATCAGCCTCTGAAGTAGCTGGGACTACATGTATGTGCCACCATGACTGGCCCTTTGTTTGATTCTTTTTGTAGAGATGAGGTCTTTCTAA
Organism: Callithrix jacchus; assembly: GCF_049354715.1. NCBI lineage: Eukaryota > Metazoa > Chordata > Mammalia > Primates > Cebidae > Callithrix > Callithrix jacchus. The sequence continues at coordinate 22,953,416 of NC_133508.1, read as the reverse complement.
GTTGCCCAGGCTGGTCTCAAACTCCTGGACTCAAGCAATCCTCCGCCTTGGCTTCACAAAGTGCTGGGATTAAAGGCCTGAGCCACCGCAACCACCCCACTGGCCAGTTTTTTTGCAAAGGGAGGGGATTGTTACAAGCTGCTTCCTTATATGCCATCCTGTAAGACAAACTCAAGAATTCCTATTAGTTACCAACTCCTTTAATCCTTTGGACATAGTTTCACCTTTAGGGTTGAGTACCTGATATCCCTGATGCCCCAAAATCTGGTCTCTTTTAGGCTGAAGGCACTGGGGTGAGCACTTGTTTTCATGGGTGAAATAAGCCATTGCTTTCCAAGAGCAGCATCACTCAAAACTCTTTTGAGATTTTTGACCACCTAGTTGGTAGAGGGCAGAGACACAAGGAGGAATATTCCTTGACTTTTTCTCCAGCCCTCTCTACACAGGCCCACCCTGCGGTACTGTTGCCTATAAATCCAGTTTTCCTGTACCCAGCCAATTATAACAAATGCATGTATCCTTCCCCAGAGCCCTGTGGGTGACAGATGGAGATCCTCACTCCTCATCCCTCTAAACCATAGAGCACAGGGTTTGCTAGTCTGTGCATACCGAAACCTTTAAAAAGAAACAAAAACAAAAATTGGTTTTTTTCCCTTTTTTTTTTTTTTTTCCAAGACGGGATCTCACTCTGTCTCCCAGCTGAAGTATAGTGGTGCAATCATAGCTCACTTGTAGCCTCCAATGCCTGGCCTCAAGCAGTCCTCTCACCTCAGCCTCCTGAGCAGCTGGAACTATAGCACACACCACCATACCCAGCTAATTTTTAAAACTTTTTTAGAGGCAGGGTCTCACTCTGTTTCCCAGTCTGGTCTTGGACTCCTGGCTCAAGTGATTCTCCCACCTCAGCCTCCCAAAGTGCTGGGATTATAGGCAGGAGCCACTGTGCTTGGCCTTCTCCATCCTTCTTGACAAGTGTTTTCTGTGCCACGTAGTTGATCATTTAAGGTCTTGCATTCTCCTCTAATATTTCACATGCTTTCATTAAAAACAAAATTTATCTGGGGCAGATTTCACATACTCAACAAGATGAAAGCTCCTAGGAGGCATGTGATTACTTTATTATGCTCACTAATGTACTCCATGAACAAACCAGAGTTACAGATACCCAGATCCCTTGCTGCAGACCCCAGGGAACTTTGCAATGAGTGCTTCATGATCCAGCCAAATATGGAATAAAGCTGTGTTTGACAAATCTTAACTCACATTGCGTGACACACTAATGTTATGTTTGCAGCTTAGATGAGAGTTTGCTGGCCCGGGTATTAGCAGAGCCAGCAACCTTGTGAGAGAAAGAACTTGGAAGTGATGCAGCTGCCTCCTGAGCCTCCATTTGGAATCATTCCTTCCTGCAAAGCTTTACCCAAACTTAGTGCTCAGTGTGTGTCCCTAGACTGGACACTGATTCATGTTAGACAGCTCCAAGATTGGTGGCAAGCGAAGTACAGCAAGTATCTATCAAGCAGGCAGGAGGACACGTAATGAAAAGTTAAAAGCTGTATAAATCTTCTGGGATTAGAAACACATGGAGCAGGAATCAGTCAAGGTTCGTGACAGAGACTGCAGAATGTCTCTAAATATTATTTCTGACAGAACAAAATCAATTTACATTTAATACATTTTAAAACAGCCAACCCACCCATACTATCTGATATTACTAAGGAGAACTGAAATGGAATATTTATGTAATCATATTCAGCAGAGGTTTATTATTTCTAAAAATGCGTTGTATAATCACAGTACTTTGTTGAAATTGCCAGGTTTTTCCAGGTTTCTAATATATTTCATACAAATATATTAGATTCATAATTAAAATGCTGTTGTCTATTAATGCCACCACAGCATTTTCCCAGGCAGACACTTAAAAAAGAATCCTATATACTTTCAAGGATGAGTGAGCTCCTCTTTTAGGAGAGATTCCTCCCTCCACATACTTTATTTATTAATACGATCAATCCAGGGAAGAATAAAGCATCCTCAGAATGAGACTAATGAGGCCTAAGAGCACAAAATTGAAAATAGTCATTGCCTTGACCCAATTGTGAAATAGTCTCTCCAGACTACCCACTCTTGTGTAGTTTTAAAGTGGTATCCATTTCTAAGGTTCATCAAACAGTGCTGTCAGAGTAATCATTGAAAAATATATATATAATGGAAGTTGCTTTTTTATTTTTTTACTGGGCGTGGTGGCTCACGCCTATAATCTCAACACTTTGGGAAGCTGAGGCAGGAGGATAGGTTGAGCCCAGGATTTTGAGATCAGCCTGGGCAACATAGCAAGGCCCTGTCGCTACGAAAGCCAAAAAAAAAAAAAAAAACTGCTGGGCATGGTGGCATGCTATGTAGTCCCAGCTACTTAGAAGGCTGCCCTTGGTGGGGGATCCTTTGATCCCAGGAGTTCAAGGCTGCAGTGAGCTGTGATTGTGCCACTGCATTCCAGCCTGGATGACAGAGCCAGATCCTGTCTTCAAAAAATTTTTAAAAGCCTGAGATGAGGAGGATGAGGAGAGAAGCATCATCAGGGCAGGAAACAAGCAGTGCAAAGGCCAGAGGCAGGATGCCTCACTGCCTGAGAGCAGGCCGGCCTGATGGAAGCAGAGCAGTGCAGATGTGGAGGGAGCCCAGCCAGGAATTGCCTCAAATGTCTTAAGGCACTGAGCAGCCACTGAAGGAGCGGGTGGGGCTGTTACCAGAAACACATTTTATAAGTGCATTTTAAAAAATACTATCTTTGCTGTTGTAGTCTCTACCCTGTGTCATGTCCTGCTCTTCTCCTAGCTGTATATCAGAAACATTTTCCATGTCTTCATTATAGCCACTGTTAGTTACAAAATGGCAAGTCATTCAACCATTCCCTTATAATCAGATATTTAGACTTTGTTAGATAATTTTGATTATTATAGAGTATTGCAAGTAACTTTGTACATAATGCCCTTCTTCCGATTTAAAAATAATTCTGTGTCAGGATATGTTCCTAGATGTCACACCAGCCAGATGTGACAATGTTCATTCCCTTCACTATTTGATGGGTGAAAAAAATCATTATCTTCTAGTTTCAGTTTATGTTCCTTCAATGACTAGTAAAATTGAGTATGTCTCCATATTTTGCAACAAGTATTCTTAGGGCAAAAGATAAGGTTACAAAGTAATTTAGTGAACACATAAAGAGAATTTGGTATTTTATACCCCAGTAAACCTGTGGCATGTGCAGGCCAGTGAAACCATTTTAGGTTTGGCTAAAGTTCTTTAATAAAACTACATTTTAAAAAATCACTGTGTTCTCTAAAGGCTAAATAAATTGTTCTTTAAAAGGAAGGTATTAACGAGCTAATAAAGTATATCTATAGACATGTACAGAGAGTGAAATCTATATGGCTTAGATGCCAGACTAATCTGTTTGTATGGCTTAGGCACAAATCTATGCCCAAACCAGTGTTCAAGTATTTGTGAACCCGCCTATTCTATCAATAGAAACACAGGCTCAATTTTTTTACTGAGCTCAGGATGTATCTGTAATGATCTCATGGAGGGTAGCTTTTCAAGGAACTCTGGGTGGTTTTAAAATAGTGGCTTCACTGAGCCACCCAACACAGGAAAGCTGTGTTTTTCAGCCCATTAGGAAAAACCCCAAATCAATTTACAGCTGTATTCAGGAAAAGCTCAGAGCAAGCTTGCTGAAGGAATTCACTTCAAAGACCAAGTTCTAAGAGGGATTTTCTCTCCCTCCAGCTGCCTCCAGGATAGGACTCTACTCTTAAAAGATTTGTTTGAATTTTATGTAAAATCTGGCTAGTTCTCAGGGCAATAATCACAGCCACTGAGGCGAGGCCAGGCCTCTGATGGAGCAGACACCCTGAGGTCTTACTGACTCTAAAAGACGCAAAGATGACAAAAAAGGTTCTGGCATGAGTGGAACCATCCTTCTTCCTGGGGGTTGTTTCCGGAGGCCACCCACAGAAGGCCAGCACTGTGAAGCCCCAGCAGACGAGTGCAGAGCTGGCCCCTGGCTGGCACATCCAGTAAAATCCAGGGCTGAGGGTGGTGGTGTGTGCCTGTAGTTCTACCTAGACAGGAGGCTGAAGCAGGAGGATCCCTTGAGCCCAGGAGTTCAAGGCTACAGTGATCTATGATTGTACCACTGCACTCCTGGGTGACAGAACAACACCCTGTCTCTAAGAATAAAAAATAGTAATAATGATAAAAATAAGCAGGCTAGTGCCATCAGTTCAATGGCTATTGAATACTCATGTAAAAGCCAATCATTTAAAATCTAGTTTTAGAATGACTCATAATTCTATATGGCTATGAAATAAACTGTGAGTTAGAAGGAATGAATTTAGGAAGGAAGAATCATTGCCACATATTTTGTATTATAGTATATGTAAGACAAGATTATCTTACAGCTGAAATGAAAAACCTCCATGCTTATCTAGAAGTCAAGTACAGACTCTTGGTCAAGATAAAGATGAGAGTGCTAATTTGGAATTTGCAATGTGCTGTTTAAAGCTTGAAACTTCCGGGGTTAGCCCGTGGGGCCAGCTTGCTTACAGATGGGTGTACAGATAGATGGCTTATACCAAGTTTAAACAGTTTTGTAACCTGGTTTTAGCTATGTAACTGGTACACAGAATCTGTGCAAACTTTTCCCCAGATTCCTCTGAAATAAAGATAGTTCTCACCTAGCATGTTGGTTCATGATAAAATCAATAAATAAATCTATATGACTCTCCAAAGTAAAATGCTGAAGATAATGACTAGTTTAAGGCCAGGCAGTATAAAGCTACTGGGAATAAGGTTTAGCCTCATGGCCATGGTAGCCTGTCCTCGTGCTAGAGTCTTGCACATTGCAACCTCCATATGCATCCAATTGAAGAAGAGAGAGCATTTTGCCAAAACCCTCCATGTGGAAAGCCAGTGTGACTAGACAGACCATTGTTGATTTCATTATGGTCTGAGGTTTAGTTAAGCAGAGCAGCCAGCATAGGACCTGAGGGGGAATGAAGAGTTCTCCGATGTATTTTCTGCCTCAAGAAATAGGGACTGTTTATTTTGGGGGACTTACTATTCTCTTCTGTGCTCCTGAAACTGGACACCACTATGATGAGGGAAGAATATGAAGAGCCAGGATGGCACAAAGAAAAGGATAATGAATCAAGTCGTTCCTTGGCACCCAGCCATAGGTTCCTTGGCAACATGGATCCTTCAGCTGTTGGCAATCAGCCTACAGGCATCTTTCAATTATCAACGCTATTGGAGGGGGCAGTGATGTGGGTAATCCCAAACAGTAGATAATCCCTCCAAATCATTTAATTTATCTTTTGAATGATTTTCATGTATACATACATGATTTCTTCCTTCCTATTTATGTTCTGCTTAGGCCAAAAATAAAACTGATGTGCACTCTTTGAGCACACACTAATGAATGAGAAGGCTGGCTGAAGGACACTGGTCCTCAGATTAGACATTTTCTGCGGATCATCCACTCCTGGATAATCCAGGGTTTCATATATTGATTTCATAGACTCATAGCACTGCAAGGAACCGAAGGATCATTCCTTATTTCAAATTCTTTTGTTTTGCAGATGAAGAAACTGAGTCACTGGCATAAGACCATGTGGCTAGCTAAATATCCATCCAGCTGTCATTATTTCATTCACAAAACTTCTCCTGCCATTGACTGTTCCTTTAATCAGTTGTTCCCAATTGGGAAAAGTCATAAGAACCCAGCCATAGCCTCTGCTCAATTGCTTCTCATGGGCTTTGTAGTATGATGCTGCAATGCCAGCCTCCAGACCAGTAGCCCCCACTCTGGCAGCTCATTAGAATCACCCAAGAAACATTTAAAAATCTCTGGTCAATTAAATTAGAATTTGGAGTGGGGTTTAAGGGATCCAGGCATTCAAAGTGCAATCAGCTGGGCACAGTGGCTCACGCCTGTAATCCCAGAACTTTGGGAGGCCGAGATGGGAGAATTGCTTGAGCCCAGGAGTTCGAGACCAGCCTGGGCAACACAACAAGACCCTGCCTTTACAAAAAAAATTTTTTTTAAGTAGCCAGGCATGGTGGTGTGTGCCTGTGGTCCCAGCTACTCAGGAGGCTGAAACAGGAGGATCACTTGAGCCCAGGACGTTGAAGCTGCTGTGAGCCATGATTGCACCACTGCACTTCAGTCTGGGTGACAAAGGGAGACCCTGTCTCCAAAATAAACAAAAACACCAAAGTGCAAAGTGCAATCAAAGCAAAGAATCATCATTCTGATGGCTGACTCCTTCCCCTACCAGCTATACAGCCTCAGACAAATCCCCTCACCTCTCTGGGCCTCAGTTTTCTCTATAAAATGGAGTAATGAGGATGGTAGTTTAATACTTGTCTTACTGGATTGTTGGGAGGATTAAATGGTTTCATATATATAGAAAACAGTAAAACAGTTCCTAATACATAGAAGGTATTATATAAATGTTAGCTGTTATAATTAGTACCACTACTACTGCCAAGATTATTACATGAGGGCCCTGTGGAAGAAGAAACATGCTGAGGGTTCTTGTTAGGACATTGGGCTAAATGAGGAGTCGTTTTTGGAAAGCTGGCTTGGGGCCTTGAGTTTTCAGTTGACTTCTTCACTCAACAAAATATCCTAGGTGAGGTGGAAAGAAAGAAATCAGCATCTGAAAACAGATTTACCCTTCAACTTGGTGGGGAAGGAGGGACATTTTAGTGGGTTGTATTTGAGTGATATCTATGTTTTTTAAACATACTTTATTATTTTTGTTTTTACTTTTTGGACAGATGGGGTTTTGCCATATTGCCCAGGCTGGTCTCAAACCCATAGGCTGAAGCAATCCTCCTGCTTTGGCCTCCCAAAGTGCTGGGATTATAAGCATAAGCCACCAGGCCTGACAGGGTATCTGCGTCTTTTAAATTACCATAGCATTTGGCCATTGTTCACTTAATATTTGCCATATTGGCTATAAACATGCAACCAACAGAGTCTGAATTTAAAGCATTGTTGTTCCCACCTTTACGTTTTAGCACAGCCTCCTTTAAGCCTCTGTGACACACCTTACATTGGGATGAATTTAGATCCCTAGGCCCACTATGGTGGGGAACACTTTTGATATCAGTTTACTTATGGTTTTAAGAACTTTTGTATTGTAACCTCACTGTGATCCCAGAAATTTTTTGATTCCCCATTGTTATAAACTAAATGTCTGTGTCCCCTACCCCACATTCATATGTTGAAATCCTGACCCCCAGGGTGATGATATTAGGAGGTGGGACTCAGCAGAAATTAGGTCATGAGACTGGTGTCCTTATGCGTGGGATTAGTGCCCTCATAAAAGGGACAGGAGAGCTCTCTCTGCCCTCTACCATGTCAAAATACCATGAGAAAATGGCCACCTGCAACCTGAAAGAGGCTTTCACCAGAACACAACCATGCTGGCACACTGATCTTAGACATCCAGCCTCCAGAACTGAGAGAAGTAAATTTCTGCTGTTTGTAAGCCACCCAGTCTATGGTATTCTGTTATTGCAGCCCAACTGAGACAACCACATTTTATTTTATTAGTAGTCTGATGAATTAGAAATGCTCAGTTACTGGCCTTCAGAAATTGACCTATTTACTATTCCTGAACAAAGTGGCAACCAGTTTTGTCCTAAGGAAGTAGACACACTATACAGTTAGTTTCAGGCTAAATGAAACAAATTCACATGCTCCTCACTAAACATTTCTTATAAAGATGCTGGCAAATGGGCTTCTTTCTAAAAAAACAACTATCATTTTATAGAAAAATTTTGAGACTAGCTATATTTAATAACACATAAGGCATCGTGAAGTTTGTATGCTACAAGATTTCAGAATTTATTTCTACTAGTAAAGAAATGATGTCAAAGTCAACTCATGATTTTTATATGTTTATTTTATTTTTTACTTTTTGAGATAGGGTCTTACCCTGTCACCCAGGTGGGAGTGCAGTCATGTGAACGTGGCTCAATGCAGCCTCAATCTCTTGGGCTCAGATGATTCTTCCACCTCCGCCTCCCAAGTAGCTGGGACTACAGGTGTGTGCTACCATGCCTGGCTAATTTTTTGTAGAGATGGGAATTCACTATGTTGCCCAGGCTGGTCTTGAACTCCTGGGCTCAAGCAATCTGCCTGCCTTGGCCTCCCAAAGTACTGGGATTACAGGCATGAACTACTGTGTCTGGCCCAAAACTCATTGTTTTAAAGACCTCTTTTAACAGACAGGTTCTAAAGACCTCACTATATATTTTTTTGTAAATTGTATTGAAATATAACATACATATAGAAAAGTGGACCAATCATAAGTGCACAGCTTGATGAATTTTCACGAAGTGACGAACCCATGTAACTAAAAACTTTATCAAAAAGCAGAGCATTACCAGCAACCCAGAATCCCATAATGTCTAGTCACTGCTCCCACATAATTATAATCCTGAGTTCTAACACCATAGATGAGTTTACCTTTAAAATTTGTTTTTTATATCTTAATGCAAACATCTTGATTTTGTATAAGTAGAACCATACACTATGAACTCTCTTGTATCTGGATTATTTGCTCAGCATTGTGAGATCCATGTATATTAATACATGTAGTTGTAGTTTTTTTCATGTCATTACTGTGTAGTATCTCATGTATAAATATGCCACAATTTATTCATTCTACTATAGATGAACTTATTATTATTTCTAGTTTGAGGTTAATATGAGTAGTGTTGCTATGAACATTCTAGTACATGTGTTCATCTGTCCATTGGCTATATACCTGGGAGTGGAATTGCTAGGCCTTGGCGCATATCCATGTTCAGCTTTAGCAGATTCTCCCAGTTTTTCAAAGTGGTTGTACTACTTTTCCCTCCTATCAGCTGAGTGTAGTCATTCCATTTGCTTTACATCCTCACCAACCTTTGCTATTGTATACCTTTTCCATTGTAGCCACTCTCTCACCGCACATTTTTTTAAAATATATTTTTATTGCATTTTAGGTTTTGGGGTACATGTGCAGAGCATGCAATACAGTTGCATAGGTACACACATGGCAGTGTACTTTGTTTGCTTTCTCCCCTTCACCCACATTTGGCATTTCTCCCCAGGCAATCCCTCCCCACCTCCCCCTCCCACTGGCCCTCCCCTTTTCCCCCCTATAGACCCCAGTGTTTAGTACTCCCCTCTCTGTGTCCATGTGTTCCCGTTTTTCATCACCTGCCTATGAGTGAGAATATGCGGTCTCACCGCACATTTTAAGAAAAGAAAAAATAGACATTACAAATCATGATACTGGAAAATGCTAATCCTGTCCTATACCAGGACAGATCACTCAGTCTGCAGCAGATGTGAGAAAAGGACCTGACTGCCATACCTGCAGAGCTACTGTCTCCACAGCTTTTCCACGTTCCACGGCTGAGCTCCTTAGGCAGTGAGAAAAAGAAGACCAGGAAAGAACATGGCCCTGCTTCTTGCCCAGGGTACTCTTTTGACAACAGGAACTTGGTGACCCCCGAAACAGTCCATATGTATTTACTGAGCAGCTCCCATATTGGAAATTGTCAGGAACCAAGCCTCTGACCTCAAAGAGGTTACAGTAACCTCAGTGCTTTAGAAGGGTGACTCTGGCAGCCAGGCTATGCATATCAAACTAGAACAGGGAGGAACTGAGGCCAGGAGGTGCTACACAATCCACACACAGAAGCAGGTGCTGGAAACAATGGGGCCAATTCCCAGTGATCTCACCTATTTAACACCTCCCTGGAAGTGTTTCCTTTATTGAAAATTCAGATACCTTAAAGTTAATTTATCTTTGGCTTTTCACCCTGGCTTCTAAATGCTGAGAGGTCAGCATTTAGAAGAGGTCTTTGGGAGTCTTGGGCCAGCAGTCCTCCAATTCCTTGGCCTGTTACCTTCTCATTTGTCTCTAGATATTTCTAGAGCATGGCTCCTCAGAAACACTCTAAATGCTTACAAACTTTTGTCATGGGGGCTTGTTAAACACAAATTTCCCTTCCTAATACTACTGGTCATCCTCAGCTACCATAATCCCTGGCAGAACATGCTTGGGCTTTAGAGTTCAACAGAAAGATCTTCTAGCTGCAAAATCCTAACTTCTCTAAGCCTCAGTTTCTTCATTTGGTTCTGCGAGGATTAGATAACTTATGTAAAATACTTATTAGTGCCCCTGGCACATATTGGGCATGCAACAAATGTTAGATAATATTATCAGCTGTTATTTAACGGCTCACCTGTCAAGTCATATGGCAGTTTGAGTGAGGAGTCTCATCGCTGATGACATTGCACTGACAGCACGAGTATGGTCACTTCAGGAAAATGTTCCTTCATGACCATGGGAATCAGAAAGGGATACATAATCTCATCTGACTGTATTTTTATCTCGGAAAATTCTGTCCTCTAAAACCATCAGGTGTTTTGACTTGATCCCAGTATTCTAGAAATTTTCTTCCATTGGTTGTTAGTTTCTTCACTTGTTCTGCAGCAAGACCACATAGTAAAACCCAAAATGCATAAACTTTTCTGGTTAATTTATCATTTTCAAAATTTAAATCTCATTTTTTAAACCTGGACACTAGTCTTTGGTATCATTCCCTTTCTCCTGTTTCTTTATGTAGTTTGAAGTCTCCAGATGTATTCTCAAACATGTTTTTTAAATGGTTACTCAATAATCATACATGGTCAGTCCCAAAGGTGAGTTTAGAATAAGTTGGCAAAGAACTTTCAACTCCTGTCCTGAGCTGACTCTTGAATGATTTGCTGAGATTTTCTAACAAATAATTATTAAATATCAACTTTAGTTAAGGAGTTGTGAAATCCCCAAAGATTAATGGAAGGCTGCTCTCAAAGGGGTCACACAGGCTCATGTCTGTGATCCCAGCACATGGGAAGGCTGAAACAGAAAGATCCCTTGAGCCCAGGAGTTCAAGACCAGGTTGGGCAAGATGATAAAACCCCATCTCTATAAAAATTTGTTAAAACATTAGCTGGGTGTGGTGGCACACACCTGTAGTACCAGCTACTTGGAAGGCTGAGATGGGAGGATGGCTTGAACCTTGGAATTTGAGGCAGTAGTTGTGCTAGTGCCACTGCACTCCAGCCTGAGTGACAAAGCAAGGCCCCATCTCTAAAAAACAAAAGGGGGTAGGGGAGTGGGGTGTTCAGTCTTGAGGAGAAAATGATTAATCAAAATACAATGGAGGAAAGAGTATAAACCAGGGTAATAGGCATCCGACTCCCTGCTCTCTCTGCTTACAAGCTGTGTGACCTTGGGCAAGTGTCTCATTTTCTCTGAGCCCTTCTTTATTACTTTGTACAAAGTGGAAATAGTAAAACTCTTTGTGACTGTGTATCAGGAGAGTTAAATGAAGCAATACCTGAAAAGCACTTAGCACGTTAGCTGACAGAGTAGCCATTCAATAAAGGTTAGGTCTTAACTTTCTACCCCTGCTTCCCAGTTATACAGCAACACACACACAGAGACATACACCTAAAAAACTCAGATATAAATAGAACTAGGAAATATTTTTAATCTAAAAACTTAAAACTTTGATATATGACATTGCTGTTTTAAACACACTTTTAATGACAACCATCAGCTACAAGGATCACTGAATTCAGAACATCCATACTCGTGTGGGTGGGGTGCGGGAGGCATGGCGTTGAACCTGCATCCTCAGAATTCACTGGGCAAGTTTAAAAAAGAAAAACAAGTTTTGCAACAGAATCTTTAGGTTTTGAAATATATTTATCATAAAAAACAAAGACAATGTTAAATTGAAGATACAAATAATAAAACATTTAATATTCTTTCTAAGAACCCGTGTTGTGCAAACTGATTCAACAAAGCTTTTATATTTTCCCAAAAGCACTGCCCATGTCAGTATCACTATACCATGTTTAACCACACTGATAAGCACCCTTGGAAATCCACTATTAAACTTACAGAACTTTGGACTTTGTGGAAGTGAACAAACTTCAAAATCTACTTATTGCTGACATTGTCGGCAATGTGCTTAGAAACCGTTTTTCCAAATTTGCTTTGTACCTAAGAACTGCCTGCAATCTGGTAATACTATTAAAATAAAGTAGCTTACTAATTGATAGATTATTGTATGGCTATCACTTTGAAAAACAAATGTTCCTAATTGGATCTACTTATTTTTTTTCTAAATGATGTCCCTTTGGGGAATATTTTAGCATATATAAAAACACATTTTAAAAATTGCATATAATCATACATTAAACTTACAAACAGTTTCACATTGAGGTAAGGAGTAATCATTTTAACTTTTCATAAAATACTATACCAGAAAATGATTACATGTTTTTTGTTTTTAAACAACACAATAAAAATTTCAAGCATACGTAGCAATATTTATATAGTGACTCTTTAGGTGCCCATCACTCAGCTGCAACAACCACCAACCCCAAGGCCAACCTTGCCTCATTCACACTCTTGTCCATTTCCTCCCTTCCTTATTATTTTGAAGCAAATTCTAGATATGATATCATTTCACCTGTGAACATTTCATTACTTAGCCCTAAAATATAATGACTACTCTCTTGTCAAAATAAGCATGCCATTATCATCACGCTTAAAACAACTAACAGTCCTTCATGTCATCACATATCCAGTCAACATTTAAATTTCTCATTCTCATATTGTCATAATTTAATTTCTTAAAAATAAGATCCAAATAAAGTACATGCTTTATTTGGATCTTATTTTGCAATTGATTGTTATGTCTTCTAAGTCTTTTTTTTTTAATTATAGGCCATCTTACACCTCTCTTTTTCCCCCTTTGTAATTTATTTTTCAGAAAACTGAACTGTTTTTCCTAAAGAGTTTCCCCTCTTCAGGTTTTGATGACTGAATTTTGGGGTGGTGTTAACATCTTTTTCTGCACTCTATTTTCTGCAAATTGATAGTTGGAAGCTTTATCCATATGTAAGATTTCTATGTGTTTTTTCTTTGGCTTTTATCTCCTTTTATTCATTCAACTTTTACTGAATACCTACTATGTATCTGTTACTGTGGGTTGCTATGAAAACAAAAATGCCTCAGAAACTTAAATATGAGTGAAGGTAATCGATGCAAAGAGAATTATAGTCAATATGTTTGAAGTTGATGTTTAAAATAACTGCCAAAAGAGCCCTGAGAGGTAGCAACTAGCTTGCCTGAGGGAGTCAAGGGAGCCTTCACTGAAGAAGTGATTTTGAATTAAGCTCTGAAAAATGTTGGTTAGAGTTTTGCAGTTGAGAGAGGTTGAGAGGAACTGCAGGCAATTTCCAGTCCAAGGGATCAGCACATGTGAAGGCAGAAAATCATGTAGGAAAATAAATACAGCTCAACAATCTAAGTAGAAACATTGATGACAGTGCCCCTGAGCTGGATAAAAAGATCTTAAACTTTCTCTTTAGTTCTTGCCTCCTCAATCTCTAGAGAAGTTTACAGCTTTTAGAAAGAGTTGATTATCTCAGCCAAGGAGAGGAGGAGCAGTGTATGGAGAGGATTTCAAGGGCACTAGAGAATGACAGCAGATGAGGGAATCTGAGCACTCCATAACAGAGCTTTGGGCAGAGCCCATCTGGCCTGTTCTGGGGCTGGGGTCTTTGGTATATGCAGTGACTGGCATGTGTTACACATGCACTCAGAGGCAGCCTTTGCTAAGATGGTCAGGTGGGTGAAATTCATTCTTGTTATTTCCTCAGTCCCCTTGGCATACTCCTCTCATCTTCCCTGCTCTTGCTCCCATCACTTCTATCCCCAACAGCAATGACCCTTAACAATATAAGAAAAGAATCTGATGCTACAAATATGAGAAGATGCCTGGGGGGAAAAGAAGGACCAAAGGGAAATGCAGGGTGGTGGAGGTGGGGGCAATGAGAGCAGTAGAAAGCTCCCCAACAACCCTCCTGGAACAATGTTCCTAGCTACTACTGGCTGCTCCCTGAGATGATGCTCCCACTCTTCTCCTTCTCTAGTTGGCAAACTCCTACACATCCTTCAAGGCCAGCTCGGGCCACGGTCCCTTATTTCTGTGACCTTTCACCTTGTTGGATAAATGCTCCCATCACCATGCGCTCACAGGACACACTCAAATCTCAGTTCCCGCATCTGTCACTTTGTATTATAATCATCTACTTGTGTCCTCCCATCTCCTCCATGTGACTCCTTCCAAATAGGATTGTGGTCCACTCCTCTTTAAGTCACTGTGCCTAGTCTGATGCTAGCACATCAAGATATTCTGCAAACATTTGCTTTTTTACAAATTGAAAGTATTTACTAGAAGAGATTGGCCTGCATCCTTTGCCACACTCCACCTCTTTTTTTTTTCCTCCCAGTTATAAGAGGGTATAGCAGATGGTGGGCTAGAAATAATGTCCCACAGGAATGGCAGTGATGGTGGGAAGTGGGAGCCAGGAAGTCAGGGATGTAGGAGACCTAGAAATTTTGGTTCATCTCTGTCATGAGTCTCGTTTCATGCTGAGCTCCTGAGTTCCTAAGATAGTACTGGTGATCTGTACATGATGGCCAGTGTTGATGAAAAAAAAAAAAAACTGACAAAAGTGCATTTACCCAAGTAAAAAGTCTGCATGGGTAATGAATAATACCACATGTTGGGTAGTCCAGATGTTTCAAAAAATGGCAGCTATAAGAGTGGAAATATAGCTTTTTTAAAGGTCTCTAATTGAAATCTGTGGGTCCAGGCTAAGCTACATTTTGTAGGATTGCTGAGGTTAAACTCTAAGAGAGCCTTAAGCTGATTTCTTTACATTTCATATTGTTTTTCCCTCTTTAACCCAACTTGAAGTTAGGGGAATCTATTCGGTACCAAAGCACTACCCAGCTGGGATTATCCAAACAAGAGTAGATTTTTTCGGCTTGAATTATTTTCATAATTGCACCACTTTCCACCTGGCATTAGTGTTAAGCCAGTGGTTATTATTCTGCAACCACATTTTATGTTTGTGAAGGAACAGACTCCTCCCAGCCTGCAACTATGAGACAAAGGCCACAATTCCGAGATGTAAATCAGTGTTCCAGCCTTCATTTAATAAAATGCTTATTATATAATCGTTTTTAAGATACAGGTATTAGAAAAATGAGGAAGTAACAACAACCAAAATGAAAATGAAGAAAAACCCAATCTTCAGAAATGTATCAGAGCAATGTTCTCTTGAAAAAAACTTTGCCTGCTGAATCATTCATTTTTCAAATATAACTTTGTGTTAGAAAAAAGTTCAGATTCCATCCACACTTCAAGTCCATTGTTCTCTAGGTAATTGCCACAGATCAGCGGGGTATTACTCTCGGATGTCCCGCAGCAAATCATTCAACTGACAGCATTTTAACATCTCTTGTACTCAATTTTTAAAAAGCATCTTTGGCATCCAAAGGAATTAAATACATCTGATAAACGTCTGAGGCTTTGGACAAGGTTCAAAGTCATTTTTTCTGAGTGAAGAAAGCACACTAAAAAGAGAGTAAACTGTATTCACTTTTTCAAATTCCCTAAACACTAACATTTGCATTTTACTATGGATTGCTATACTATTTATTATTTCAAATCTATCTTACTTTATAGAGCACATTACAAAAGCTAGCAATAATTCTCACCTTATAAGCCTGAAAGATGGGTTTATTAATTTAGTAAATAATGTTTCAATTGTTCTATAGTCCTCCTTGTCTTTTCCCATAAATACCCTCTTAGGACACCCAAGATGGCGCTGCTGGCCACAGATGTGTGGCATAGGTGCTTTTTTTCCCCCATGGTTTTCTGTTCTGTTTATAAACATTTTTCCATTCACCTTATGATTGACTCATGGAATAGTTACAGGAATGTGTCCAGAGTCTCTCAGAACTATGACCAGAGCACAGAAATCTGTTTATACTGACCCGTGGAAATTTTATGTGTTTCAGTGGGACACAGGCCATGTCATTCTTTTCCCTGATCCTGTTGAGAATGTGGGAGGAGTGACAGGAAAACTGTGGTCAGGAATCTGGATTCCAATCCTGCTTTTATTATCAACTAGCAGAGTATCCTTTGCAAGATCTGATTTCTGAGCTTCACTTTCCTTATCTGTATAATGAAGACATTGGACCACAGGATCATTTAAGGTCCCTTCAGATCTAACTTTTTATGTGTGGCAGATCATTTCTGATGGTGGTCATGACAATCCTTCCTACATCCTATTTCATACCTTTTTTAAAAGGTATACTTTACCTAATAACTACAATAAAGTGCATATATTTTGACAAAATATATACACTTGTAAATATACTGCAACAAACAAGGTACAAAACACTTCTAACATGCCAGAAAGTTCCCTCATGCCCTTCTGCTGGCAATCCCCATCCTCTAGCCCCAGGCCACCAGTGATCTGCTTTCTGTCACTATAGACTAGTTTCCCTTATCTAGAATTTCATATAAATATCATAATATATGTGCTCTTTTGCGTCTGGTTTCTTTCACTCAGTCTAACCACATTCCTTTTGTAATGTGCCTGTACCATCCTCTCATCAAGAGTAGAATCTATTTTCCAGCTCCTTGAATCCAGAATGGCCCTCTGACTTGCTTTGAGCAACAGAATACAATGAAAGTAATGCTGTGTGATTCTTTCTACCCCTTGGTAAACAGTTGCCATGTAAAAATGCCTGATCTAGACCACTGAATTACTTAAGACCATGTGGTGAGAGGAGGCACATGGAGGAGGACCAAGGTCCAGACTTGTGAATTAGGCCAACTTGGATCCTCCAGCCTTAGCTGAGGTACCCCTATCAAGACCACATGGAGCAGAAAAGATCCATCCTCCCTGACCTCCACCTGAATTTCTAACCCAAAGAATTGTGAGCAAATAAAATGCTCTTGGCATAAGCCACTAATTTTGGAGTGGCTTTGTAACATCCAAAACTAAAATGTTGAGTCTTCTGCCCTATCTTCCTTAAGGTCCAACAGAATCTTTTTCTGGTCCTAGGACTATTAGTTAACTATACAGGTGTTTTCCCTGAAATCTTTTCTACTTATCTTTATTTCCTTTTCATATTGTTCTTTCCTCAGGTATCATAAACTTCATCTAAATTCTCATAACTCTGTCTCATGAACTTGAAAACTGCAGTGTGTTTTTCTTCCATTTCACTTTACAGGGTTAAAGAGTATCAAATTTTTTCTCTCCTCCCTTCAGATCCAGTGTTCTAGCATTTGAATTACAGCATGTTCTAGAGAAAAGAATAAAGAGTTTGAGAGCCAAGAACCCTCATTTTATACCTAATGAGCTGTATGGTTCTAGGCAAGTTTGAAATCTTCCTGCACCTGATTTTCTCCATGTAATCTCAAGAGCTAGTGGAGAGAACATAAACTGCAAAAACAGATGGGAAAGTTAGTTAAAAGCAAAGTACTCTTTATTTTCATAACTTGGACACGTTTTCTGCAACGATATTTGCATGCCCTCCACGTGTCAAGTTCTCTGTCACAGGCTTGAACATGCAAGATAACATTTGCCTATCTTCAGGAAAACAAGATAAACACTATTTCTGCCTTATAGGTTTTTGCCGGAAGTGAGATGTCTCTCTTCTACTCTTTCTCTTGCTCTCTCACTCGTGTGTGTGTGTGTGTGTGTGTGTGTGTGTGTGTTTTATGTTACTGTTCTCCACAAATGCCTTGTTGTGGGATACTACAAGACTCATTATGGTCAGGCAAGATCTGGGAGAACCATTCTCACAGAAGAGTGAAAGCTGAGGTTTATATGAAAAAAAAAAAATGCACAGGGCCTAAGAGGAAACTACCCCTAACAATAAAAGAATTATGGTAGTCCTATTTTCCCAAATACGATTTTAAATTTAAAAAAAATTACACTAAACCATAAAATAAAGGTAAAGAAACTCAAGTTTCTGATTTATACTGTGATAATTACTTCAAAGCTTTGTTTGAAATATCAAATAAAAAAATATTTCCAATTTTTTTCTCTCATTTTTTTCTTGCATGTCTTTGTTTCTGTTGGTGTCTTAGAACAGTGGATTTCAAAAAATGATCCCTGAACCAGCATCATCAGCATCATCTGTGAACTTGTTTGAAATGCTAATTTTGGGGGCTCTACCCAAATCTACTGAATCACTAACTCAGCGGGTAGGGTCTAGCAATCCCTATTTTAACAAGCCTTTCCAGTGACTCTGCAACACTGAAGTTGGAGAATCACTGCCGTGGACATATACTTGGGCTGCCTCTTGCAATTTATCAAACTGGCTGTTCATTAGAATCTCCTGGGAAGCTTTATAAAAATATCAGTGCTGGGACACCAATGCAATATATTCTAATATATTTGGTCAGGGGTAGGCCAGGACACCAGTATTTAAAGTCGCCTAAGTGATTCTAGTATGCCTATCAGCATTGAGAATCACTAGCATTTTAGGTAATCTGGCTCTGACTCCTAGGCTTTAGCAACTTTGGGGAGAAGGGAGGAGCTCAATATGCTTCCTGGGTTTAGGCTGAAGAGAAGAAGCAGGGAAGTAGGGATAGTTCAGATGAATGTTTAAGCAAGTCTGAAATTAAATACATTTAAATGTGAAATGTGGAAGGAGAAGAATTACAGTTAAGCCATAGTCTTCAGGGAACACTTGAGGCAGTGAGCGTTTTAGACTGATTGACAGGAAATAGGTTTACAGAAAATCAGTGGAAGAGAGTCAGAGATAATACAACTGAAATAAATTAGGCTTGAATATTCCTTATGGGGCTCTGCTGTGCACTAGAATTCCGTCGTACATTTATATTCTAAGCTTCCAAGCAAACATTATTTACCCTTTAAAAAAAATCTGGGAAAACAACACTTCTATTTTTTTTTAAAGTGTTTTTGCTATTTTCTACATTATTTTTTGTTGTATGTTACTAGAAAATTGGTTATTTTCAACCAAAGTCTTGTGAAGGAGGAAACATTCTCATGGAAGAGTGAAAGCTGATTTGATTATAATAGCTAGTAGTAGGACTTGGCAAGTAATTTTCAGCTACACAACAGCCAACTGAAAAAAACCAGCAAGATTATTTTTAGGCTTTTAACTATTACAGCCATAAAAAGAAAATTTGAGAAATGGATTCATCCTGGTTAAATTTTTTTTAAAGGGATCTGACTTTCAAGTTATATTTCATCATATATTTTTGATATGTTCATATTTCAGATGAGTTGAGGGACAGAAGATAGAAATGAGTTTTTAAAAAATTGGTGGAGGGGAACCAACCAGCAAAGACCATGTGGCAAATGTAAAAATAAGAAAAAAGATGTAGTGAAGGATAAAAGGGCCCTGAGAGTGAAACAGTATGAAAGAGGGGATTTCTGTGTTTTGTTCACTGCTATACCTACAGCATCTAGAACAATGCCTACCACGTGAAAAATGCTCAATAAATACAGTGTAGTTGTTGAATGAATAAATGACCTTCAAGGATACCTCTGGTTTTGTGTACCAGGATAGTATAATTACTGGGTGACTGAGGAACTAATACATGAAATCTTCAACTTATTTATTTAGAGCTTTCCAACTGTACTGACAGGTGTTATAAACTTTCCCAGCCAAGATGTGGCCTTTTCCTAACGAAAAGTTCCAAAGGAATGGAGATTGAGACGAGTAATTTCTCAGAGGAGCTGGCTTCTCTGATCCTCTTCACTCCAAAAATAAAGTGTACTCCCTTTCATTTTCCTCAAAACAAATCCACCACTTAAGAATCTGCATCCTGTGAGGCCATTTTTCAAACAGGATTAGGAGGATGAGGCCACTCAATTTTCATCTGAAACACTCCTCAGATGTGTCTCCAAGTGCAGTGTACACCACCATCTTGTAGGTGTTCTGAATGTACCAACGCCCCGTGTTTTGCTTCCCAGGCATGCCACCCTAAGTCCCCGATGCTGGAAATGAGAATGTCTGAGGGTCGGAGAGGAACAGTAAGAAATGGCTTCCATTTTCTTCATACATTTTTAGTGGGTTGACCTCAGAGAACCAATCCCTCAAATGAAGTGGAAAGCATCCTAGAAGTGAGAGCTCACTTGTTTCATTTTCTTATTTGGAAAATGGAATGCTGCTGGCGTGACTCCTTCTTGACTATTCCTTATGTATTACTGCTCCAAAATGCAAAAAGCAGGTTCAAAGAGATAACTTCTTGCATCATTCGCCTTTTGGTTTTGTCTCACGATGCCTTTAGATAATGTGCCCTGTTTCTTTTTTATCTACTGATTCAGCAAATATTTACAAAGCCCCAGTACACTGCTGGGTATACTGTGCTAGGCTCCAAAAGTCCCTGCTCTCCAAAAGGAGATCAAAATCAAGTGGGCAGAGAAGCCAATAAACGTGTAAAATGTGTTATCACACCAGGAGGTTATAAATGCTACAAAGGGAAATAAAACAGGAGAATGGGAAATGGGCAGTAACAAAAAGCTCTAAAACCAAACTTTGCTGCTGTCAAAAAATATTCTACGCTCCACCCCCACCCTGCCTTCCCCCCCCCCCGCCCCCTTGCAGCTGGCCTGCTCTAACAGTAGATGTCTTTTAAATAGCACCCACTCTGAGGGATGAGAAATTACTTAATGGGTCCAAGGGACACTATTTAGGTGACGGCTGCACTGAAAGCCCTGACTTTACCACTCTGCAATAACTGGAAGTAACAAAACTGCACTTTACCTCCTGAATCTATAAAAACAAAACTAAAATAAACAATAGATGCTTCCCTGCTGACTCCAAGCCCCTTTCTTAGGTTTGGTTTCTGCCCGCTTCTCTGACCAGGAGCTTCCATTGGCTCTGCATAAGAATCCTAAGATTATGGGATCTCCAAAGTAGCTCGCAGCCCCACAGCCCTCCCGCCTTCCTCCCCTCTCTCCACGCCTCCTCCCTCAGGCCGGCGGTGTCGTCAGGACCCCTGTCTGAGGCGCCCGGTGGATTCAGCCGAACAAACGTCATAAAACCATGATTTGCCGGAAAATGTCATAAAACGATGAGAGGAGAAGACGACGTTGTGAGAACTTGGTCCCAGGCAGTCTCAGAGCAGCAGAAACCTCAGGAAACCCAAGGAGCACGACCCTGACGGCGACGGAGGGGGTGTGCGCGGACCGCACTGTCTCCTCCCGCCGACGCCAGGGCTCAAATTAGAACGAAGACCGGGCGGCCACAAATCTCGGTTTCTCCTTTCTTTCGCTGAGGCGAAGAAATCGCCCGCGGTCCCCGGCGCGCCTCCCGCCGAAAGCTAGCGGTGACCATTCAGACAGGCCGCCTGCAGCGCTCCCTTTCCGCAGACAAAGCTGCCTCGAAAGGCCCTCCGCGGCCCCCGAGGGACCACGTTCAGTTGGTCAAAAGAAAGCGAAAGCGGCCGCTCCCCTTGAGGCAGCCAAACAATAGCGGTGGGCAGGCCGCTCCAAGCCAGCATCTTTGTTTCCCTAGCGCCAGGAAACGAAGTCTCCAGATACCACTAGAAACCAGAGGCGGCTCTTCCCGCTCGATCCTTTCCAGCGGGCAGAAGCGCGACGGCCACCTCCGTCGCAAGGAAGCGGTGTGCCGGGCTCGGCACCTCGCTGCGCCCTCTCAAGCTAAAGGAGGCGGCAGCCGTGGGCGGTTACTGCCTGGCGGACGTCTCCTAGCCTCAGGGCCTTGCGGCCTGGGCGGGCTGGAAATAGCACCGGCCCCGGGCGGAAGGAAACGCGCGGGGTGATACGGCCCAGCGCGCCTTTATAGAGCCGCGTCCCCGGAGACGCCGGGGTTACTTCTTTAAGTTGGTGTTGTGTCTGCGCTTCTTGTCGGCCTCGGCTGCCCGCTGCAGCCTTGCCTCTGCGCTTCAGAGTAGCCGCCGCGGGCCTCTCTGCTGGAGCAAGAAGACCTGGGCACTGTCCGAGGGTGGAGGGGGTAGCGGCCCCGGCCTCTTGGGCGCCGCAGCCTCACGCCCTCCGAGCCCTCTTCCCGGGTTTGGGCGTGGAGCGTGCGTTGCACCCACTTCCTGGGCTGTGCGGCTGCCAGAGCCGGTGCCTCGCCTCGCCTCGTCGCCAGGCCCCTTTTGTCCCCTCAGGCTTGACAGCGGGTGTCAACAGGTCCAGGCCGACTGACGGTGGGGGGGGGGAGTCTGCCCGGGGCTCCCTCCCACATGCACACGCCTGGCACGCCTCAGTTTCCTCAGTTGTGAAAGAATAGAAATTAGAGGATGCAGGTTAGAAAGAATAGAAATTAGAGGATGCAGGTTAAAATTACCTAGTGGGGCATAATGAGTTCTCCCAGCTAGCGAGTCCTATCGTAGCATTAATACGCAAACCCGCGTGGTTGGAGCTGAAAAACGCGTTGCTGGGGAAGAACCCCAAAAAGCTATAGTCGGCCAGATTCCATTTATAGGACATTCTAGAAAAAGCAACCGTGGCTAAGGAAAGCAGTTGCCTGGGAAGGGAGTGAACAGGACAGAATGGAATGCACAGGAGCCGAGGAACTTTGGGGCCGGGGTGGGACAATCTGGTATCTTGATAGAAGCGGCGGCAACATGGCGTATACAGTTGCCCCAGATTATCACACTGTAGTTTCTAAATGGGTACGGTTTATTAACATTCAAATTATAAGAAAAATGTCCTCAAAAGTTGGGGGGCGGGGGAGGGGGTTGTTGGGGAATAAGGGAGAAAAATCACAGTTTTAAAAATCTGAGAGCCAAATCCGTGCTCTTTCTGAATTGAGAAGCCGTGGATGCTAGCAGTAGGAATAGCTCAGGTCCGAGAAGGATATGCCCTACCAGACCCTCTTGATGTGCCTTCCCGGATTTACTCGTTCCATCGTCCACCTCCACCCCGAGCTGCTCCTCTTATTTAGGGTACAGGACTGGCCTCCAGTGCCCTCTCCCGCCAGCCTCCCCCAGGTGAGGGTCAGGCTTCAGCACTGCCCCCCTGACACAGAGGCTCTGATGGTGGGATGCTCTGACTCAGACTCAGGTGAGAAATTTGAAGCAATGCTCTTGCTTCCCTAACAGTTGCCTGGAGGGGTCCGGTGCTGCCTTCGGAGGAGTGAGAGAGTTAGAGCCCCAGGGAGCCAGCATAGAAACTCCTCTCCCTGCCGCCATCCACACAGTCCCAAGGCCTGCTGGTTCTACATGCGTTCTCTGGAAGCTGTCCTTTCATGTGAAGTTGTTTTCAGCTCAATAATGCACCACCTTGTATTTGCCTTCCTTCGCCTTTCCTTTCACCCTTACTATCTTGGAATTGTATCTCCCAGTAAAATCTTACAACTTAAACTTGGCCTCAGGCTCTGCCTTCATGTGAATCATTTAGCAGCCTTTGGGCTTTAGGTCTGTGCTTTTCTGAAAATTCCACAACCACAATAACACAAAATTAGGATTTTTTTTTTCTCTGTTTTGGCTCTGGTTTACTGTCCCATTAAAGTGCTTCTTTAAAAGGCATCCAATTGAGACCAGTGCTGAATACATACATTTTTATAGGTATGCCCCTATTTGAAGTTGCTAGAAATAATGAAAGTTTGGGCTTCCACTTACTGGTTCCTAGTGGTGTTTATTCTCAAGAGTAAATTCCTAGAGCATAGGCACCTAAACGCTTTAAACATTTGGAAACTTAAACCTGAGTTGCATGCAAGTGCAAAACAAAATGCTTTCAAATCATCATCAAGCTGTTAGTGTGGGGGTCTACTTATGTTTTTGGCCAGGTTCTAGCTTTCCTAAAGACATCAGAGAAGGATATGCTAAAGCCTTTTTAAGTGACTTTTGGCTTATAGTGCTTTACGAAACAATTTTTCTTTGCATTATTTTCTGTATTAAATACTTCAGTAAGTGTTTTTAATGATAACAGCCACTGGGCTTTGTGGCTGCTGTTTATTGCAAGTTTGCCAGGCCTTATTCTAGGCTTCCCTTCCACCTGGGCTTGCCAACCATCTGTAACTTGATCAACAGTAATTTGAGATGGGACTGGCCAGGGTCATATGTTAAATAGGACATTTCCACTTTTCTGACCACAAAATCCTCCCGTTCCTGAACGCTCAAAAACTGTTACATAATCTACAAACACATGGCTCTAATAAATTCTACTACATACCTTGGCAAAGGTAACACATGAAATTTACCTTTCTATTGGCACAATATATTGTATTAAAGATGGTTTTCATTGCTTATAATTGTGGCCTATCAGAGCATTTAGTTATTTTTAATAACACATTCTGCCTTCATCCACATCATTATAGTGAATTGATTTTTGCAAGGAAAACTTGGTCATCTAGCATGTGAAAAATTTTTATCCTTGTTTGAAAAATGTTTCATCTGAGGTTAATTTCCTTTGGGAGCAAAAATGAAGCCAGGCTGTCGGTACACATGATGTGTTTAAATACATTTTCACGAAGAAAAAAAAAGAATACCTTGGGTTACAGACATGAAGTATCAGAAGGCATCCCAATAAACAAAAGTGAGAGCTCCTCTTTAAATCCTAGCACTTGATTATTTTCAAATATATAAGGGCAGATAATGTTCAGCAAACGTGCAGGTTTTACAAATTGGCTCTTCAGAGTAGGTCATAAGCTTGCTGCAATTGTGTTCCCATTACTCAAACATTTTTAGAATTCTTTAGAAACTTGCCACAAGAGTCTGAGTCACATTCTTTTAAATGACATAATCAGTGATAGCAAATCTTCCACCTCTGAGAGTAGAGTTTTAGAAATACCCAAGTCATTTGAAACCACCCCGAGTTTACTAACATCATTTGGCAGGGAAAATTGAACTAGAAAGAGTGAACTGATTAAATGCTTTTTAAAAAATTAAACTCCAAGAAATGGAAGATTAGGGAAAGATTGGAGCAGAAATTAATCATTAGAAAAGGACATTTTCGATCAATTCCATAGGTAATTATTTGGAAAAAGATCAAGAAAATGGAGAAATCTCTGATCTATTTTTTAAAAAGGAAAAAAGAAAATATAAAATTATAAAGGAGAAAGACAGACATGGAGACTTTTAAAAAATTATATGAGGCTACTATGTGATATTAGCTATGTGCTAAACATTTTTTTCTGGAAAACCATATCACCTAAATTGAATCTAGAAGTAGAAAAACTAAGTAAGTCAAAGCTAGGGGAGAAATTAATAAAAGGCCTGAAGACTGAGAGAGGCTTTAGACAAATTCTTGCATATTTTGAAGGACTAAAATCCCTTTCTAAATTAATAAAGACACTAAAATTTAATTTTTTGTGAGTGAAACCATTTTCACTATAAAACCCATCAAAAATGGTATAGCCAAGTATGATGCCTCACACCTGTAATCCCAGCACTTTGGAAGCTAAGGTGGGAAGATTGCTTGAGCACAGCAGTTCCAAGAGACCCCATCTTTACAAAAAGTAAATAATTATCTGGGCCTGGTGGTAGGCTCCTGCAGTCTTAACTACTTGAAAAGATGAAATGGGAGGATCATTTGAGCTCAATAGGTCGAGGCTACAGTGAGCTGTGATCTCGTCCTGCACTCCAGCCTGGGTAACAGAGCAACACCCTGTCTCAAAAAAAAAAAAAAAAAAAAAAAAAGATACAAAAAGGACACTCAAAAAATGAAATTTCACATAAGACACTCAAAGCCAGAACTCCCCCAAAATACCAAAAATATCAGCAAATTAAATTGAGTAAAGTCAGTCATTTTAAACAATCAGGTAGATTTTATCCTAGAAATGCCAGGATTCAATACTGGCAAAATAGTTTATATAAAAATACATTTAGGCTATATAAGAATAAAAACCTTATTATCTCAATAAGTGATAAAAATCTAGCACCTACTCCCAATTAAAACAACTATATATTTTTTAAAACTTTTAGTAAATGTTAAACTGAAAGCCAACATCATATCTTTTAATAAGATTTTGTAAAAATAATAATGCTACTGGTAAGTCAGCCAAATTAAATTTATACCTTCTCTCCGAAGGCCTGAGTAGCTAGGATTACAGTGCATGCCACCATGCCCAGCTAATTTTTGTATTTTTAGTAGAGATAGGGTTTCACCATTTGGCCAGGCTGGTCTTGAACTCTTGACCTCAGGTGGTCCACCCACCTCGGCCTCTCAAAATGCTGGGATTACAGGTATGAGCCACCGCACCTGAACTGCTTTTTGTTTTTTAATTTCATAAAGTACTTTCTACATCTTTCTACATCAGCACATATAGATCTACCAAAATTTTCATAGTGGTTGAGTACAGTTACATGAATGAACCATGATTTTTCACTCACCTATTAGAGACTATTTAGACTATTTTCTAGTTTTCTGCAATTATATACAGTCAGAGCATCCTTGAATGTCTTTTGCTACTGGTGCAGGTGTACTTGTTGAATTAATGCCTAGCAATGGAATTGCAGATCAATATTTGTATAGATATTTCCAAATTAATATTCAAAGAGACTGGGTTAATTTACAAATCCACTAAAAGTGTGTGCAAAAATGTCGGTAATTGTTGAAGCTAGGTGATAGGCACATTAAACTTTATTCCATCTTCTTTTGTGTATATTTTTAAATTCCCATACTCAATGACAGGCATTTTCATTAAAAACAGGTATAAATAGGCCTGCTTTCACCACTATTATTTTAAATCGTGCTGAAATAATTATTTAATAAGACAAGAAACAGAAATACTAAGTAAAATATTGCAAAACAGTAGACAAATTGCCTTTATTTGCAGATACTTTTTGCCTAGAAAACTTAAGAAACTTGATTGAAAATCTATTATAAAATAATTATTAAAATCAATTAACTTTCTACTCATCTAACAATGACCTGTTTGGAAATTTAACTTTTTTCGGTTGTTGAAACCTGGGAACAAATATATTTCTTTAAAAAACTCTATTCACATACAAATAATATTGACAAGAACTGACAGGGATTTATACACAGAAGAAGAAAAAAAATGAAGGCAAAAAGATTTGAATACATTGAGAAATATGTTATGCTCATAGACAAAGGTATCTATCCCTTAATTTGCAATTGTAACTTAAATTCCAATGGGACTTTTTAGAAGTTGAAAAACTTCATTTCTATTTGGAGGAAAAAAACAGAGTAGCCGGAATACTTTGAAAAGAAAGATAATAACAGGATATTTACTCTATCAAGATGTTAATAATATTATAAAGCCATAATAATTACAATAATACTGAACTACTGAGGAAAGATTGACAAATATTTCAGAACAGATAGCCCTGAAAGAAACTCAATATTTCAATAAATGAAGCATCACTAATGGGGAGGACATGGATTATTCAACAACGGGCACTAGGAAAACCAGCCAACCATTTGGGGAAAAAAAATCAGATTAAAGGTTCGTACAATCTACTGAAATACGTTCTAGATAAAGAGATAAATGTGAAAACTGAACTACCAAATAACTAAAAAAAAAAAAATCTAAGTGGATAGATAGCTAAGTGATTTTGGGATGGTAAAGAACCACCACAAAACAATGGAAGAAATCATAGATTTATCTACAATAATCATTTAAACCATCTGTATACCAAAAATTATAACAATATCAAATAGTAAGTTGTGAAGTAGAAAGATATCTGTCATGACTACCATAAAGTAGAAGAGTTAGTATTTACCCCAGGTCCTTTACAACCCTTTTGAAAGAAGAAATTCCAAAACCTTTTGGGCAACAGAAGCATCATTGAGCTTAAATTCAGAGAACCACTTTGAGAGGAGACATCATTTGGAAGAATCACTAACTTACTGAATTTTTAGAATGTTAGGTTTTTACTGTTTGAATGTCTTGTTTTGTGTTTTCACCTCATTTCCTGTGTTCAGGGTGACATTTGAAAATGCTTTTTTTCCCTCCAGTTCCTTTATTGTGCTTCCCTATATCCTTTGGAAGAGGTTCAGTTGATCTCATTACAATCCCAGGGGTACACACATTTCCCATTTACTATTCCCATTTTCCAGATTAGGAAGGATGTATTTTTGTGGCTTTAAGCATAAGTAGGCGGCAAACTGAAAAAACTAACATAAGTCATTCGAAATAAAGTTATTAAAGGAGAATCCAAGCCAAGTGAACACTATTTAGAGAAAGAGAGACAGCTGTTAAAAAAAGTACCTGTCAGTCCTCAAAAGACATGTGCTCAGCCAGGATCCCTACACCCACCCTCATCCTTAGTTGTGACAGACCACGCCCAAGGGATATAACCTAGCTTTCGCCTCAGGCTACAGAGAAATGAGTCTGTGAAGTACACTGACCTCAGTGGGGAAATACCATCTGATCCCTCCCTGCACTTGTGCTAGCACTTACTGGGGGCTTAAAACTGAAACTGTTCTAATCATGTTCTGACCTCATAATACGCATGAATCATCTCATATAACCATCACCAAACAACCCCAGGATTTAGGTACACTTAGGAACCCAATTTTCCACTTTATGGAACTGAAGCACAGAAAAGTTACAGAGCTTGCTGAAGTTCACACAGCTAGCAAATGGTACAAGCTGTATTTGAGCCAGGCAGGTAGTTGGGAGTGGAGAGGGAGCTCCTTGGCTACGTGAAGTCAGACTATGTACAAAGCCCTTTTAAATACAAGAGCTCATTTGACGTTCCCAACTTCTTTGTGATGAGGTCAGGAAACATTCTCCCCAATTTACACTGAGACAACAAACAGGTTATTGGAATTAATCACTTAAATATACATATATCTGAAAGAGATTGCAGAGCATGGATAGACATGTGATAAGGAATGACTGGAGGGAAAAGGCTTAAAAAGTTTGAATCACAGAAAAAAGTGCTCTGAACTTTAAATAGATTAAACACAAGCTGCATGGAAGGGAAAGGAGCTGGGTAACAGGCAGAGAAAGGTTATCCTGAGCACATCAAGAATGAAAATCATACCAGTTCATGAGCCAGCAAGGGGTATAATGATACTACATAATAAACATGGAGAGAAATCACACCCACAGCTTTAGAAACTGTCTACCTTCCTGAAATACTAATCCATGTCACTGTTAGTCTAAGAATCCTGCTGTTAATTTATGTCTGTTTATTTACATGGCCTTTGTTAGTTTAGATAATGAAACCAGAAGTTGTGTACAAACCACCAAGATGAAGTTCTCTCTGAACAATAGGATTTTCACCTAGATTTTAAATACAATCATGGTAACAAAGTTTGTACAAATGTTTTTGGAATTTGTTCACATAGAACTAAAACAATATCCATTAACCTCCAAACTTGTTGCTTGTTTTTTTGATCACATTTTTTTTTTGTTCTGAAATACTGTGAATACAAAGGAATTTCACAAGAAACATGTGTGCTCTGAGAAACTTACTTTGGTAAAATGATTCATGCTAAATGCACTAGAACTCCATCTGTTTAAAAATAGGAAAATAAAGGATCCTTTTCCTATAGTTTATTACCTGCTCATTTATCTGATTTTGTTGAAGTCCAGCTTGATGGGTATCAGACTCTATATTTATTTCACATTGTTTAGTTCTTTGGAATTTAAAATCAACATGCATCATCAACTCTAAGGGAAATTCTTTTATCTACTGTAAATTATGGCATTCTCCTGAAGTTTTATGAAACGTTATTTAGTAGCACAGGTTTTTATTATAAGAACATTATCGGCCAGGCGCGGTGGCTCACATCTGTAATCCCAGCACTTTGGGAGGCCAAGGCGGGTGGATCACGAGGTCAAGAGATTGAGACCATCCCGGTCAACATGGTGAAACCCCGTCTCCACTCAAAATACAAAAAATTAGCTGAGCGTGGTGGCGCGTGCCTGTAATCCCGGCTACTTAGGAGGCTGAGGCAGGAGAATTGCCGGAACCCAGGAGGTGGAGGTTGCAGTGAGCCGAGATCGCGCCATTGCACTCCAGCCTGGGTAACAAGAGCGAAACTCCATCTCAAAAAAAAAAAAAAAAAGAACATTATCTCTGTAGTATTCATATTCAATTCAACATTTTCATAAATGTGTCCATCTAAATTATCTCTCAAAATTGAACAAATTCCCTGTAATCAGCCCTTTTTGACCTCCCTTGCCTGCTTCAAATACGCATTCTTTCCTTCCATAATTCTGTGCCATCAAAATCCTTCAGTGACCTGTATCAACCAAACAAGTTTTCAGTATTCAAATAATTTTTAAAGATTGGAGGATTGTTCAGACTGAAATATTTTGGCTATGCCTCCAGGGAAAAAAATAAAAGGCACTCTTAATCCAGGGCTGATTTTTTTTTTTTAATTGCCAGTGTTGGCATGAATGAAATATAGGATGACTCATCCAATGAGAATTTGATTGCTGGTGTAAAACCATAGAGAAAATCCAGGTGAGTTGAAGGAGAAAGAGATCAGGGACTTGTGAGGAAAATTCAGTCAGAAAATGAAAAGAGCATCTCTATGAATGCAGGAAAACAAACAACAGGTTTGAACTCTAATATTTAAAGCCTGCTAAAGGCTATTGACATATGACACCAGGGCGGAAGAAAAGCTGAGGGTGAAAAGTTTCTCAGCTGACTATTAAATAGATGTAACTCACTGATGAGTGTGCCCATGTGGGATTTTAATTACTCAGACATCTGTTTGGTGAAGTGTAGTACTAAATAGGGATCAAATACAGAGATCAAATTACGTGTGGCAGGGAGTGGAGATGACATTCATGAGTCAGAAAGGAGAGCTATCAGCTAGGGGAAAATCAATCCCGGCTTTACATCTCACCAACAGAGAAGCAATTATTTTAGATGTGGGGCTGGTTAGCGTCCTAGGTCATGAATTTAATTAAATAACCCTCGAGTGGCAGAAAACAGAACAAACCACTGTATTTAACTGTCAGTAAGACATGCTGCAAATAAATGGTCCAAATTCCTCCTTTTTGCCTTCCCTCCTCCCACATAGATTTGTTGCCATTTTTCTTAAATTCACAACTCTCTTTCCTAATGTAGCCTTCTCAGTGGCATCCAATAAATTCATTTACATACATGGCTTGAATCAGAGGCAGAATTTGTCTCCAAAATTCTCACAATGGGATTCTTGGGAAGGGGCAGGAGGGGAGAAAGGCACGAATTAAATCACCATTCGAATTCCTTCCTTAGGTTCAATAAAAAGGCTAATAATTCACAGAAATATTCTGGGATCAAATAGAAGACTGTGGCCTCGTTGGACATTAGTTGGTGCCTTGGAAGATAGCAGAGGCAGGAGACACAAAAGAGTTCAAGTGGTTGGAACAAGATATGTAGAAGACATACCTAAGCACAGGAGAGGAGAAGGAGAGCACTCAGTTGCTTTTGAAATGAATATTTAAAAACCAGCTTCAGTCAGGGTGGCCCCTTGCAGTACTCTGCTGAGTCAACTCTCTGCTTGGCAGCCTCTTGTCCCTAGCCGACTCAGGACAGAAAGCTGATTGATTGCCTTAAGAGCCTTCCCCTGACCTCTCCACTCAACTCTCCTTCCTCCACCCCACCATTCTTCTAGAGCCCAGCTCAGGTCCACTGGTTTTCTCCAAGATGCCTTTCTTCCATTTGCAAATAACAAAACCCAGTTGGAAAGAATTTAGGTAAAAATGTAAATTTACTGGAAGGAACAGTCTTACAAGGAAGAGTTGAACAACTAAGCCTCCCCCAGGGAGAAGTGGCCCAGGGAAGTTCCCAGGACCTCAGAGGCTAAAATCCACAAGTTCCTCCAAAGAGCTGCCTGCCATTAATGATTTAGCTACCAACTCCCAACCACTGTCTCTCTGTGCAAATCTGAAATCCCTGGGAGAATCTGATTGGCAATACACAAATGCACTCACACATACACACGCACACACATGCACAGCATGTATTCAAGCTCAAGCTATTGAATAAATGCTGAAAATCATCCTACAGTGTGGTTCATTTTTACTAAACTGGTCTTTTTGCTACCATTTTAAAGTTCTAAGAACAACTACTTGAAACACCATTAACCTGAGTTGAGCAGGTGTGGAGGACAGTAGAGCCAGATTCCAATGCCCAGTGAAAACAAAATGGCAGTGGTCCGTCAGTAGAGCTTAAAAAGAACCTTTCTTACTTGGGCAAACTATGCTTCTAAAGTGTCTTGGCCAAATTCCCCTCAAGGGTTGCCAGCAATTAGGATGGCTCATGGAACTTTGCAGCCTTATTCATTTATTCAACAATTATTTCTTGATCTCCTGCTGTGCACTAGGCAACTAGACTAAGTGCTGTGCTGGATACAAAGATGAATCAAGCATCTTTCCCGCCCTCTTGGTTCATAAACATAGACCTGCATCTCTGTGTGAGCAACAGTCTTACGGACTTCTAAGAATAATTTTTCATATGAATACTGATTTTTAAATCCCTCCCTCGTTGGATGAGAAACCTAAAAATTGTGCCTGAACTGAGGCAAGGTCCTTTGTTAAGGTTAAGATTTCACTCTTGGTATGCAGAGCCTTCATTAGGCTACATCAGTTGAGAACTGAGATGGCTTCACAAGTAACCATAGCCAGGCATCACTTATTTTTACGATGTGACTTGGAGGGTATGATGATGGTGGGTGTGGAATTACTTTTTGAAAAATCACTGATGTTTTCTTTCTTTTCTGAACCAAATAGACCACTAAGCATAAGTTAGTTTTTAAAAATTCTAGCCATTTACCTTACCCTCACATGGGAGTGCAGTTTGGAAGATGCTTAGCAGCTAAGCTCCCAGAGGCAATACAGGAGCTTCTAATTAGTAAGGACTGCTAAGGCCACAGAGAGTTTACCCGGGTTATATGTGCGAAGTGTCTGAACTTCTGGTTTGGATCTACAGCTGAAAAAATTTGACGTTCTTGTTTGGATTCCAGTTTGAACCAGTTGCCTATATGTTCCCAAATTTGGGGTGGGGGTATTCAAAATTAAGGTGTCAATTTTAAGATTTAGCAGATTATTAAGACTCATTTTGGTTGTGGGTTGAGTATTTAATTCAGCTTGTGTTTGTGGGTAAGGACATAAAAAGTGTGACCAAAAATCACAGCAATTGGAGGATGTGTTTGTTGGCCCTTGGTCCTAAAGAGGAGACATGGGTGGAGCACTAGAGTATCATAGGCCACCCCTTGTGCTGCTCAGATCCACTTGCCTCTTGGGTAAGTTCATCCACCTAGTACTCGGCAATTCCAGGATTCTCATTGGCCTTTATTACTGGAGAAACTTATAAGATTAATGGGCAAACTATAGTCGCTGCAGTTGCAATGGGTCTCAAGCCTGAGGCAACTAACATTTCACCCTCTTTTCTACCCTGTCCCCATTTTAGAATTGCCTCAGTCACTGCCAGCAGCCATGCTGGTCTAGGCAGATTGCCTGATGGGGTGACCCAGACCCTTGTCTCCAAGAGTCTGAGTCTCTAGTCCCATGTCTAGCCTAGACATAGCTTCTGCTCATGTCTGTTTACTGTTAAAACTAGGTATGAGAACATCAGGAAACAGCCCATCAGATCACCTGTGTGCCAAACATTTTTCCCTCCCTGTGTTCTGTGATAAAGTTCTACCTCCTCCTGATGATCAGGGTCAATGGTCTTGCTAGTTTAGTGACTCCTTTCTTTCTGGTCTCTTGGCATAAGGAGACTGAAGTGACCGAGTGTCAGCTATAGGGTGAAGTACGATGGGACTTTGTGTCCACTGATGAAGTATTACCCCAGTGGGAACCAAGACCTCTTGACCCACAGAATCTAAAGTTTTGGGGACAGGAAGTACAAATTCCACAAATGTACCACTGGGAATGACAGCTTCCCTCTTCTCCCTATAGTTTCTGGACCTATGTATTCTACCTACTGGGAACATAGCACCATATAATGGCATTGATTTAGTGTGGTATCTCAACCTTACGGGCTCTCTTCTCTAAGCTGGGGCCTCAGTTGCCTTTTTTTTTTTTTTTTTTTTTTTTTTTTTGAGATGGAGTCTCACTTTGTCTCTAGGCTGGAGTGCAGTGGCATGATATCAGCTCACTGCAACCTCCACCTCTCGGATTCAAGCAATTCTTCTGCCTCAGCCTCCCGAGTAGCTGGGACTACAGGCACATGCCACCATGCCCGGCTAACTTTTGTAGTTTTTAGTAGAGACAAGGTTTCACCATGTTGGCCAGAATGGTCTTGATCTCTTGACCTCGTGACCTGCCTGCCTCGACCTCCCTAAGTGCTGGAATTACAGGCATAGTCAGTTGTATCTTTAAGAGGTGGGTCCACCATTCTATCATGCCAGTGGCTCAGGAATGGTGCAGTATGTGTGATAGGACCAGTAGACTCTGGTCCAAGGCAGTATCATATGAAATCTAATACCAGTGGATCAAGCATTCTTAAGTCCTTAGGTAGTGATGCTGGCTGAGGTCCTATGGATAAGAAAAGCAAATTCATGCCGGAATATATAACAATCCCAATCAAGATGAATTTCTGCCCCTTCCGGGGAGGAAGAAGTCCACTGAAGTCAGCTTACCTCCAAATGGTTGGTTGGTATTCTTGAGGGATACTACATCAGGGTTTCTGTTATTGACAGGTTAGCCATTTGGCAACAGCAGTGGCAGGACCTGGATCAGATTTGGTGAATGGAAGTCCATGCTGTTGAGTCTATTCATAGCCACTATTCCTGCCACCATGGCTACTCATTCTACTTATGTGCCCATTGTGCCAGCACTACAAAATAGCCAACAAGAGAGGCTGCCATATGCATGGTTGAGGCATGAATGTTGTTTAATGCCTTTTGGTAGTGGCTGCTTTGATGTGCATCAACATGTGACACAAAGTTCTTCACACTTTGTATCCATACCAATCCTGCTTCCAAGCTGCTGACCAAACTACCACCCTATTCACCACTGTCCATGAGCCTGCATATATTCTTTACCTCTAGCCATTCTTCTTTTCACACAAAGTGAATAAACAAGTGCATCCTTTGGAACTTTGCCCATTGGAAGGTTTTCTCCCTCACCACCCTCTTTACAGATTACCTTAAATAGGGTTGTAGTGCAGCAGCATCCATTTTTGGCTTGCATTCTTATGCTGAGACAACCAGCTATGAATGAAGGTCAGCCCTTTTTCTCCTCCATCAGCTGACCACAAGGGACACCTCCATGCAGTCATGGTTGTGAGCTGCCACAGTTGTGAACATCATAAACACCAGGGCAATAGGAGGGGATGACATGCAGGTCTGGGCTATCAACTGATACAACTTACTTGTGCCCTCTGGCCCAGCTCATGCCCAATCCTGTATTTGCCACTTCCATTTTGTGATAAATTGCTGCCAGGCCCATCCAACTTTATAACTTGGTGGGTCTGACAGAGCCAGCTCATGATGAATATCTCAGGCTCCATAGTTCCATGACGTCTCATGGTCAGATGCCTCATTTCAATCAGGGCCCAGGAGTCTGCAAGAATTTCCTTTTTTTCTTTTATGAGACAGGGTCTCTCTCTGATGTCCAGACCAGAATGCAGTGGTATGATCATGGCTCACTGCATCTTTGGCCTCCAGGGCCCAAGTGATCCTTCCACTTTAGCCTTCCAAGTAGCTAGGTCTACAGACACACACCACCATACTCAACTATTTTTTGTAGAGATGAGGTCTCACTGTGTTTCCCAGGCTGATCTTGAACTCTTGGACTCAAACAATCCTCCTGCTGAGTCCTCCTGCCTTAGCTTCCCAATGTGCTGGGATTACAGGCATGAGCCACCACACCCAGCCAAGAACTTTCGAATGGTATCTGTTTAATACAGATAATATGGTTCTTCTCCAGAACCCTAGGGGGTCTATGCTGTGATTCTCTCATTGAAATTGATTACCAGCAACTATCCCCAGCATTTTTCTCACCACAGATTCCTCTAATACCATAGGGTCTGCTGAGGGATATAGCAGGGCTTCTTGTACTGCTGTCTAGGCATGCTGCACAGCTTTATTATCTGGTAAAAGGATTGGAACAATATTCTGAAGTGCTGGTGAAATAATTACTAAACACACTTGCTCAGGTGATTTAGGTTCTGCTGTCATAAAGATCATCCTCTTCTTCAGACAATTGGTCCCAGATTTGAGATCTGACTCAGGTTTGGAAACTGAGCTAGTGACTTTTTACCATGACAACTGCCCTCAGCCTCATATTTATTTTTATTTTATAAATTGATACTTGTTGACTGCCCATTTATCTTGCCTCTAGGAAATTCTATTAAGCATTTTCATAGCTCTCTGTGGATTGGGTCCCTGGATGTCACATGTCTTGGCACTTATTGCAATGTGTGCACACCTTGCTTCTGACAGTTAAGTCTTGCTACTTGGCCTCTGTTATTTCAGGATTCTATCATCCGTATTTCTGTTGAAGAGCCCAGTTCTGTAGCAGTGTCTCCTGCAGTCAACCCTGGCATACACAAGAGCAACTCCACTGAGATTCTCAGTGACTGTAACGCTCTTAACAATGCATTTCTTATCACTTTGGTAAATGGTATGTCTTCTGGGCCTTCTCCTAGAATGCAGTCAGCTGGGGGTTTTCCATCCCCACATAAGCTATGTACTCCAACATGTCCACCTCTCTGAGTTGCTTGGCACCTCTTCCAGTCTGGCTTTGCAGTCATGGCATTTCCACTTCACTTACTATGGGCTGTTGCTGCTTTCTCCAAGCTTCCAAGAGTCATCTTATCACCCCCGCCAGAGTGATCAATCTCGTGTTCTGGGAGAGTGCTCCCATTATCAATAAACTCTCCTTTATCCTACTTTAGTCAGTCTTCTCCATGATTGTACAGC
Organism: Callithrix jacchus; assembly: GCF_049354715.1. Classification (NCBI taxonomy): domain Eukaryota; kingdom Metazoa; phylum Chordata; class Mammalia; order Primates; family Cebidae; genus Callithrix; species Callithrix jacchus. The sequence goes on along the minus strand of NC_133508.1, from coordinate 22,916,680 downwards.
TAGCTATGAAAATGAGCCAAATACTTCCTTTTGTGTGCAAAAGGGTACTATAACATCCCTTCATTAAGGACTGTCTGGCTAGAAGAGAGTGACACCTGTTATATCCCAACCCAGGTTCTGAGATGAAGAAAATGAAGCCCAAAAGTGTCGCTGTCTAGAGATCCACCATCTTGCAGTGATGATACATTATTAATATATTTTTATTCAATTTTTAAAGTCAAAATGAAAAGGCTATATAGGTTATTCCAAATTGTGCTTTGGTTTTGCATACATATAATGTGGTCCCATATTTGGTCTCATGTACATTGTCTATAAATGCAAGAATAATGGTTTAATTAGTATCTCTGCTAACTTAAATTGTAGGTTTTATTGTAGAGCACACTTTTCTGTCGGGGAAGGGGGCAGTCAGGGAAGCAGTGGGCACAAATGTTTCCAGGCTTTGCAACAAAAAGCTGATTCTTTTTATTGATATTAACTTTGACTCTTTGATTTTTTAAACAAACTTCTTTATCTTTTAGCATTGTTTATCTGAAACTCTTTGAAATCCATTATAGAAGTGAAAAAAAAGAGTAGCAAATATGATCTATCAGGCACCTATGTGCACAGTTACACAGGTTGTATACCTCATAAGGGCACGACACTTCTAAGGGGGCATGGTTCACAAAGTAGACATCATGGATTTGCATATTTATAAAGAGAATTTTCCAGCAGATGGCAGTAAAGTGTGTTGCTCTAACAAAATAAGACTATTACAATAATTTCTGCCAGATGGAAATAAAGTATCTTGAGGACTGGGCACCTTTTATATTTACACAAAGATATATAGACTAATGGTGGTATCATTTGCTACATGCCAAGCTTTCTGGTCACTCATCCTCACATAATAATTCTCAGAATCTGATGAAGTGAGTGTTATTAGCAACTTGCCAAGGCCACTGACTGGGGTTGTAGTTTTGAGATTCTTATAAAGGTCTACTAAGGCCCAGAGACTTGAGGAGACTTGCTGTGGTCAGAGCTAGCATAACCTAAGGTCAACCAGGAGCCTAGCGGCCCTTACTGTCAGTCCAACCTGCTGCTAGTTCTCCTGCGTGTTCACCACAGTACTGGGTGACACTGCCGACTGACAACAGGGCACATTTCACTCATGTAAGTAAAAGGTCATCTTTAGTTAGTGAAGAAAAATATGGGAAAATGCTGACATTCCCTTTGGCACTTTACACACTTACATTGTATGATTCAAACTATACATGCAACAGATATACAAAAAACAGAACACGCAATATAGGTTATAATAGTTTTCATAGAGTTGGACTTCTTTATATTCAAAAATACTTTAAGTAAACATTTACTATCAATAATGTATAAGTTTTAGCAAGAAGAGTGTATTACCAAAAATTCTATATGCATGCGGAAATTTAGAGGCTTTATTTAATGTATGAATATCTATACCAAATCACCTTGCAATAATGATATATTGGTATGATATTCTTTATCCAACATTCAGTTTAAATCTACTTTAGAAAATGTATCAATCTTAATTAAAAGAAGCCCATTTATAAATATTTTATATTGCCCTCTAACTTAATCCCCAAGGAATTATTTTTCCCTAAACCCACTAAAATTAAAAACAATGTGAAAACTTTATCACCCATGAAACAAGCAAACTGTGATAACTTTTGCTTTTAATTTTAAAATAATATGCATAGCATGAATACATTTTTCCAGAATTTTTCTAGCTGTAAAAAGGCTGGGAGAGCTATTTGGAATTATCTCAGCTTGTTAATGGCTATTGTTTTGGGTTGTGCGATCTGGAGTCATGTTTTCGCTTCTTTCTTTATCCATTCATATACTGCCTATTTTTTTTAAATTACCTTATTGATACCTCCAAAACAATAAAACCTACAATTCTTTAAAGTAATAACACTGAATATGCATCTAATTTTGTGGCCTACCAAGTCCTCATAAAAGCAAAGCAACGTGAGTATATGTTACTAGAAAAGTAAGTGCATGAACAAATCTAATTTTAAAAGTCAAGAGTCTCTTAAATAACTGGCAAATGTAATAATTATAGGACAGCCACTTGATCCTTTTAATCTCTGAAAGAAGCAGAACAGCTACAAGTCAACACTTTCTAACCAGTGAATTCTGTGGCAGAATAAGTCACAGTGTACATAAACCTCAACATTTAGTAGCACCTATCTTAATCAAAGAATTGGCTATTTGAAAACACAACAGAAAATTTCTTCATTCTTTCAAGGTTAGTTTCTAAACTTGACATCTGGGATGGGAGATGGGCCTCACCCAGGAATTTAAGGTCAGAGTTTATGTTAAGCAGGACCTCAAATCAGGTTTAGAAACAAGCAAATCTTTCATCCTTTTTTTAAGGGTTTTCTTTGAGAGGGTTTAGAAAAACAGGTCAGTATCTTGTAAATATATGGTTGCCATTTATTTTTATATACATTAAATATGCCTGTTTTGTGTTCAGTGTCTTGTGCCTATTCCACTGCCTCTGTCTGGGCAAATGTGTTATATTAGAAAACTCCATGAGGGCAGGAAATGTAGTTTTTTAAAAAACCATAAATCATCTGGTTTGAACTCCACTTGTCTAAGAGTATGGGGCCTGGGAATACTGCACAATTGCTGGCCAAAATATGTAATCTGTCATTGACTATCAGATTTCCCATTAATCACATGTCAAGTTTGTATAAAATGGATTTGTTTATAAATTGTTATGTGCACCACTGCAGGTTATTTTCATAAGCTTCTTATGAGTAAGTGGAGTGACCATTATCACCCTTACTATAATACTTAACAGAGAGAGACTAGAACCTATGTTTTCAGCATCTCTTTTCAGGTACCACTGATTTCACCTATTTCCACAAGAGGTGAAAGGACTGAATCTATAATAATAAGGTCCAAGTAATTCTATTCCTGAACTGAAGGCCTAAAAATAGTTGTTCATATAAGTAGAGAATTCCTAAGAACAGGGGAATATTAAATAAACATTTAATAGCATAAATTTTCCAAAATGCATATGATCAAATTATAACACCAATCTGAACACTATTAAGTATTTTATTACTTTGTTTAGTACTATTTGATAAGTATGAAATTACCTATGAAGTGAAAAACTTTGTACTACAAAGTATAATGGCAACAAAATACCTAAGAGGAAATTCAACATTCCAATAATATCTGAGGTGTTTTTAACCCAGATAAACTAATTTCTGTCATTATAAACATGGTCATCTAAGAAAAACAGCCCTAATGAAGAAAGAGAAAAACTGCTTTTATTTTCTTAGATTAAAAGATTCATAAGACAAGCTGTGTAGGCATGAAGGAAAGAAAGGAAAGCTATAAAATGGAATAAAAATTACATTTTCCTATTCAACAGGTCTAAGAAATTGCTCCAAGGGAACAAAATAGGCCCAAGGAAGTATTTTTAAAAAACGAAATCACCAGCAATCTTAGCCAGACATCAGGCAAAAAGGAATGGGGTCATCTTGGGTGATATATAAGACTTCATATTATGAAGTCTTAAATGATGCAACAAAGCTATGCACCGTTAGGAAATAATGACGACAGAGATGAATCCAGAAAATTAAAAAAAAAAAACAAAAAAACGGGTAGCTCCTTTTGCACTTGAAAACAAAAAGAGTATAGGAAAGAAAGCTGAAAACAGTTAAACTGGAAACACCGTGGCATGGGGGCTGTATGGGTTATCATTTACCTCCTCCAGGAGAGAGCAGCAGAAGCAATTTCCCTTTAAAGCAAAAGATACACACACAGCAACTAACCAAGACCCATAAATCCAATCACATATTCCCCAAGGTCAATAACACACTGGATAGGAAAAATGAAAAGGACAATTCTAATGCTGTTTTTATTTAAAATTTTATTGAAACTCTCTTTCACCCCTTTACCACTTCCTAAGTGAAAATGTATTTAAAGTCTGAGCCTGATGGTATTATCTTCAAATTATTCCTTAAATCCCTGAATATGTGGCTTTTGAAACTTGGGAAAGTGAAGCTAGGACAAGGATCCATTTTACATGCCTGCTTTGTTTATTCATGAGCAGAGCTAGACTAAGAAACCTTTCAATAAGAGGGAGAGCATGTCTGCAGGAGTATAACTCTTTATTCTGAATTCTACCCTCTCACTGGCCCCATGAAAGGTAAGGAACACGTTAGATAGGGTGGGGAAGGGATTTTGGAAAACTTGTGATAAAGAGGAGTAAATTCTTCGTAAACTCTTGGCAAAACCTAACAGGTTACCAGTAGAGTCTGTGTCTTAAGTTAACGTACTTAAGTAACTAGCATCAGAGTCTCCTTCAAAGTGCCCTGTATATCTGTCATCAGTTTCCTCTTTCAAAGATTTCTCTTCTCTATCCTACTATATAGTTAGCAAGACCAGTTTTCCTTGCCCTATGCCTATGAGAAATTGGCAAGAATAATTTAGGGTTTTTGAACACCATCTCTTATCTATATCTCATTGGAGGTGTCTGCATGTATGAGTGTGTATGGTTTTTAACAGAATAACAAATGCCTTAAAGCCCTTTAATGTGTTTTTAAAATCTACCTTTAGAGTAAATCCTATGCATTTGAATGACCATGAATAGTTCCTCATTATTCAGGCTACTAATATTTAAAGTATTATATAAATTTAGAAAATAGTATCTGAAGGTATTTCCCATTAAATAAATCTAGAATATACTTAAGTTCAAATATTTAGAAAGATTTAACTACTGTTACTCATAACTACTCTGCTGTGAATTTGAGTATCAAAATACAACTTTGCTTAGTTAATAAGTGGTTGATAGCTGTCCACTCTCTGCAGAAGAATATCTGAATATCCAGGGGAATAATACCTGAAAAAAGAAAATACTCTATTAAATGCTTGTGAAATAATCAGCACAGTAGGTACATAAGATTCAACATAGGGGATTTACCTTAAATAATCCTGTGAGTGAAACCTCAAATATACTCTGAATAATTATGTTCCAGTAATGCTTTGTGCATAAAGTTAGAGGCTATCCAGGAAAATAATATGAATTCATAAAACTGTGCTACAGAAGTAACAAAACATTTAAGGGATATAAATGTAATGGCAAAGGGGACATTTTCCAAACAAGAATCTTCAATCCAGTGACAATATTTTATTACAGAGACTTCATTTTAATCATATCAAGTGGCTAATGTTGCTTTAGGATCATAGCTAATAGATTTTTTTTCATAAGTTAGACTACACAGTCTATTGTTACTAATAAACTTCTGCATTCTGACTGCCTTAGAGATCATTCTCAGCATAGGTTTTACTCAGATCTAGTCACCCAGGAAAACAAAAATTTCTAGGAGTATAACCCACATTGAAAAACTACTTAATAAATGGGTTACAAATACTTGTGTCATACAAACCTAGGAAATTAATCATTTTTTACTATTAATAGTTACCGTATACAAGACCTAGTATAAAAGTATTAAATATGTTGATCAACACATTGTGAGATACTTAGTATGTCATGGAAATAATTTACATGGAGAGAAATGAATGTCAAAATTTAGCAGGCATTCTAGAATAAATAGATTTTTTAAATCTATGGAAATATATTTCAAAAATTCTCAAAACACTCAAAATATTAAGCTTCTGAAGGCATTTTCTCCAGATAAAACCTACTATTAGAGACTTGCTCTATCCTTTGTTAGTTATCTCATCTATGCTCAGATGCTCGACTTACAAACTCATAATTTCACACTAATTTCTTCCACAATTTATCAAGTTAAGGTGGACCAAAAAAAAACACAGCTGTACTTTCTCAGTAGTGTGCTTACAGGCATCCATATTTAAACAGATACTTATGTACGCATCCAAAAAGCTACCTTAAAGAATATTTCTTCTCTATCAGCCTCTTGAAAACATTATCTTTCAACAGTGGGTTTCTTTGAAGTATTCTGAGACTGAGAAATTCACAACTGTTTCTTCTCTGAGTTAGTCAAAAATTTTAAAGTAGGCTTTACCTTCCTAGGCCTTCAAATGTATCAGACAACAGATATGAAGAATGCAAAAGGTAGATTCTTAACTATCTTTAAAATTTTAACCTTTTTTATTCAAATACGAATACATTTTATACCATTTTAGCGTAGTATTTAATTTACTACATAAATATATTAATATTTTACTTATTTAATGATATACTATTCTTAGTACTGATATAATGATATCATTGGTATTAGATTAATAATAATTATTATCACCATGTTAAATATGGGAGCCACCAGCTACTGAGGACTAGAAAAATGGCTAGCATGGGCAGGGTACAGTGGCTCATGCCTATAATCCTAGCACTTTGGGAGGCCAAGGAGGGTGGATCACCTGAGGTAACGAGTTCAAGACCAGCCTGACCAACATGGTGAAACCCTGTCTCTACTAAAAATACAAAATTAACCAGGCATGGTGGTGCATGACTGTAATCCCAGCTACTCAGGAGGCTGAGGCAGAAGAATTGCTGGAACCCAGGAGGTGGCGGTTGCAGTGAGCTGAGTTTGCGCCATTGCACTCCAGCCTGAGCAACAAGAGCAAAACTCTGTCTCAAAAAAATAAAATAAATTTTTAAAAAAGAAAAAAAAATTGCTAGTATGTCTGTATTTAGATTATATAAAATTTGCAGCTGAAAGAACAGAGTGGGCTGGGTGTGGTGGCTCACACCTGTAATCCCAGCATTTTGGGAGGCCAAGAAGGGTGGATCACAAGGTCAGGAGTTTGAGACTAGCCTGACAAATATGTTGAATCACCGTCTCTACTAAAAATACAAAAAAAATTAGCCAGGCATGGTGGCGGGTGCCTGTAGTCCCAGCTATTTGGGAGGCTGAGGCAGGAGAATCACTTGAACCCAGGAGGCGGAGGTTGCAGTGAACCGAGATCACACCACTTCACTCCACCCTGGGTGACAGAGTGAGACTCCGCTTCAAAAAAAAAAATAGACTCTCAAGTTGTTCCAAACATATCTAAAAGTTTTCTAATAACGGAATCAAGTGTCAGGTTTTTAAAATTTTAAATTCAATATTAAAAATTCAGTTTCACAGACATACTAGCCATTTTTTCTAGTCCTCAGTAGCCACACGTAGCCCTTTGGCTAAGCATTTTCTCATTTAGTTCTAACTATATTAAATAAGTAATTATCTTTAACCACCTTGTATAGATGTGAAAACTGTGACTAAAAGGGTTAACTATTATCTTCAAGGTCACACAGTAAGTAGTTAGAACTGAGAGAGGAATTTAGGCCTGTTTGACAACTAAGCCTGAGCTCTTAGCCATACTCCTCCTGAAAGAACCAACATGAGCCTTCAGGTGAGACCAGGAAATTCCTTCTCTCTGACCAGCAACCACGGCTATGGCTATTCCAACTTACCTCTAAATGGCCCTTAAGAATATAAATGAATTAACCTTATCCTAGACCCACATAGAATTGGGGTTATTATAATGTTATGATACCAGAAATGTGCTAAATGGCAGACTGTGTGTCCATGTCTCCCGCCCCAAATTAGATGTTGTCCCAAAGCCGCTTCCCCACCCCAGCTAAGGCAGAGATTTTGAAGACAAAGGAGTTCAAAAACACCTTATGGCTGTGAAATAAATGTTTAGGTTGTAACAGATGAATGTATCAGTTGATAAACTTTCTTACAAAGGATAATTAGTTCTAAAATAGTTGTCATCAAGCGATTCTTGAGAATTATGTAATTGTAAAAATAAAACTACGTTGAGATTATATTTGTCTATTTTCATAGAAAGACAACATTTCAAAGATTTCTATAAAATACTATTTTATAGAACCTAATGCTTTAAGATATAACAGAGGTTTTCCTGCTTGCCCTGTATGGTGAAATTATCAGAAATTTGAAAACATTAGTTAGCTAGCCAAAATCTTTAGTCAATTTAAAAAATGAAATCCCAGCTCACAGAATTGGAGAAGTTAAAAATTTACAATGGCATTTTGACAAAGCACCAGATTAATTTCTAATGTGACAGACTTTGTAGTTTCTCCTGGTGCTCAGTTAAAATATGCCTTCAAAAAAGTGGGAAAATTTTCTATTCAAGAAAGTACCTTACCATTGGTTGATTCTAATAGGTCATTCATTCTGGGTCTCAGGACCCTTTGGTTAGTTCTTTTTTTTTTTTGCATCTTTCTATAATTTTGTTTGTAACAAAGTTGCACTGAAAGTTATATTAAACTTGTATAAAACAGCATTCTTCCTGAAGAGACATATATCCATGTATAAAAATGAATTTTACTTTCTTGATAAAAGATTTTCATATTTCTTTCATTTAATGGTTTTACACATTTTATGTTATACAAACTTTTAAAATATAAATCTGTGGTTGGGCGTGGTGGCTCAGGCCTGTAATCCCAGCACTTTGGGAGGCCAAGGCAGGAGGATCATGAGGTTAAGAGATCAAGACCTTCCTGGCCAACATGGTGAAACCCCATCTCTACTAAAAATACAAAAAATTAGCTGGGTGTGGTGGCATGAGCCTGTAGTCCCAGGTACTCAGGAAGCTGAGTCAGGAGAATTGCTTCAACCCAGGAAGTGAAGGTTGCAGTGAGCTGAGATCACACCACTGCATTCCAGTCTGGTGACAGAGTGAGACTCCGTCTCAAAAAAAAAAAAAATATATATATATATATATAAATTTGTATGTTATATGTAGACTAATTATACATGTTATATCACTGCTTTGATGTATCATATATATTAATATTTTCAAAGCTGACTCATTGGAACTCTCTGGTCAAGCAGTTCTCATAAACTTCCTAAAAGTGCACAAACTGGCAACTCTGGAAAGAATTTACTGGATAAAAATGTGTGAAAAGAAAATAAATTTTGATCTCAAAATTGTTTTTGTGCTTTTAAAATTTATGTTAGCATATGTATTAAATATCACTGTTACTAAATAGGAAGAACTAACTGAGATCCAACTTACATAAGTATATATTATAGCATGTAAGCTTTAGAATTTATATTTTCCAATATTAATCAAAGAAAATAAGAAAAATGTAGGATTAGAAAAACATAGATAAATGTGCTTTTATTCTGCATGCCTTGTGGGTATTCTTAAATTATCTAAATGATTCTACCTTTTCCTGGTAACTTTGCTTTTATTTATTTTGAGTTTAGTGAAATAGTTTTCCTTTAGCCTTACAAGGACTGAGGCTTAGGCTGAATGCTCTGCAAATCAACTTCATTTAAAAGTGAATATTTTTTAATCTTGAAAATAGCATCTTGCTATATTACTCTGAAGTACCTGTATATCATAAACATTATTTGGGTTTTTTTTTTTTTTAATTTAGATAGTGACTTTTTTCTACCTGCGATACTCTCATTAATGTAAATGTGAGCTTAAGGCAGAAAAGTAATATGCAGGGAAATATGAAAATCAGAATCGATTCTAAATCAGGTAGTCACAATTTAAAAACTGTTTAATTTGAACTCTATATTTGTGTATTCTTTAATAAAGCATATATTAAATTAGTACAAAAAATGTCTTTAATAACATTCCAGTTTGAATTGGAAATGTGCATGTCAGTCAGAACAATTAATTTGTGGCAGGGAGGGGGGAAGAGATCAAGAGAGAAATAAAGGTATATATTGGCCTCACATCATATTTTGAAGTCCACATTTTGACACAGTAGATATAAAAATCTAGATTTGAAAACAGAAAAACTACATTCTAATATTGAATATTTCAAACTCCATTTTCCCCACCTCACTATTTCCTCTGGGTAACAATTGTTAATACAGTTGATGTAATCTTGAAGGAGAGAACCAGGTTCTGCTTTTATCTCTTGAACTTTTTTAAGGCCACCACTTGTTACAAAAAGTCGTCGAGCTTTGCTATCATGTGGCAGCACCTTGAAAAGTGAAGCACAGAAAAACGTCAGCTTTCCTTTTTCAAGTTAGATTATTACTATTGAAAAGCAATAATGTATGTGAGAAAATGTAAAAGAGGATTTATACCCAATATACCTATAATATAATGAGCCATATCTGCTGCTGATTTTAAGTGAAATGTGCTCTTTTTAGAATTTAACTTTTATGCTGTAGAGATGAAATAAAGGCAATGAACATGGCAACGGCAATGGAGATCCACTCACAGATATAAAATATAAAGCTTACACCATTCAAGGTCTCTCTATTCTCTGAGAATTTAAAGGCAAGCTCCTTAAAAAGCACACAGTCTTGTGGGAACCAACTCCTAAATACCTCTCCAGCCACCTTACCTACCAATTTTCTAAATATTGTTTCAGTAACATCACAGCATGCATGCTGTGCCATCTCTTGCCTTTGCACAAGCTGTTACCGCTTCCTAAGATGGCTTTCCACACTCCAGAAACGTCTCCCCTATGCTGGTTAACTCTTAGTCATCTTTTAAGACTTAGCGCAAGCATTACCTCCTCTAAGAATTCTTCTCTGGAAACCCTTATCCCCTTATCCCAGGATGAGTTGGGTCTTTTTCTTCTGCCAGCATTCTGTCAAACCACCATCCATGTGGTTACCACATAATACTTAAATATCACACAATATTTTAATTACCCACTATATGTCTGTCATAATATCACTGAAGGCAGAAACTACACGAGTTGATTCATTCATTTCCCTCAGGCCTGGTGCCTAACAGAGGTTCAACAAATGTTTAACAAATGAATATACTGAAAAGTAGGCAGAGAAAGGGGATTGAAACGTTAGAGAGACAGAGAAGAAGATCAGAAACATAAGGAATCAATAAATCCAAGAGAAGACTTCTCAAAGCAACCAAACAGAACTAAAAAACAAGTCACTGAATCTGACAGTGAAGAGAAGTTGCTGAAGACTTGAGTAAGGGCAGCTGTGTGTGGAGGGGAAGTTGAAGCCAAGTTACCAGCAGCTGAGGAAAGTGTCCCAAGTAAGGAAGTCAAGGCAAACTTAAAAGTTTCAGAAAGAAAAGAGAGGGAATCAGTAGATCAAGCTAGAATAGAACTAAAGGCTAACGATGTTGCAGATTTTGTTCTTAGGATCAAGGAGACTTGAGCATGTTTGAACATTGACAGGAAAAAGCCAGTGGAAATGAAGAAATTCATTATGAGAAACAAAAAAAGCTAACCAGACTAGGAAGGTCCTGGGAAGGAGGTGGGCTCACAACATAGGAAGTCCTGACATCTTCCTTGGTCACTGCTACTATCCCTCTGACAGAAACACCTTCTTTCCCCCCATCTTGGTCCTTCTGCAAGGACCAGCTCTTCTCACTTGTCCTTCCTCCATTGAAGCCCTATCTGAACACTTCAGACTACGTTCACTCATTCATTCTTTTAAAAAGAGTTTATCTCCAAGTCTAGTATATTGAAATGTTTTCTAATTGTTTCGTCTGCTCTCCTCAGCTAGTTTATAAAGTTCCCTGAAGATCAACTTTATCTTAGTCTTTTTTGTCTGTTCCCCAATGCTTAACAGAGAGTTGGGTACATGTAGGCATTTAACAAATAATTAAAACCACAAAAATATATTGCTAATAGAACAATAATACAAATAAGCTGGACAATAAAAGACTGCACTAATATGTATTTGTAAAAATATAGTAGTCTATAAATATATTGGTTTTACATATTTCGTTTGGCCTGGAGAATTTTTATTACTTCCTATCTCTGTCCCCAGCCACTTTAGTATCTTTTCACTTTCTACCTTGCTTTATCATCTCTTTTTAGTGCTTTGGTATCCTTAGATTAAGAAAATATTCCTGAAGGCACATTTATAAGCATATATGATACTGGTACTGTATTTATTTTATCTTGGGGCTGTCTAACTTCTACACATCCCACTGGTTCTACTTATTTTAAACTCTTAATATAGGCTAGTGTTTATTTTCATACCTACTTCAATAAAACCAGAATATCTCACTCGCTAGACTAAAAGATTACAAAATGAAACTTTCAGAAATAATGTCAATTACCCAGTTCAAGAACAGATGAATCTGTCTGTAGATGATCTACTTAACCCCTTACCCCTTATCCCTCTTAGACGACCAAATTAGCTGGTCACTTTTCTAGCACCCAAAAGTACACAAAAATAAAGAAATGGATCAGTTTCCCTTGCAGCAATTTAGTCTTTTCTCTGCATTATTTGGTTAGTCAGTTTGTCAAGAGGGCATGGCATTATATCTCCCGCATCCCATATAACTAAAAAGGGGAGAAAAGTTTGGTTATTTTCTTGGAAGGAGGAATAAAGGACTAGGTGTTTGATACACAGAACAGTATCCTAGGTGGGTGGCTTCAGCAATGTGAAACTTCTACTTTCCTGTGGGTCTGGCACTTGAGGGCCTTTCACACTGTTGGAGATCATGAACAGAGTTAAGAGAACTGAAGGCTGTTAGCAGACTCTTTCAGATGAAGACCTAAAACTAGACAAACTTATCTGTAGGGACTACTTTAAAAGTTATAACAGTACATAGCTTTTGTTCATTATTTGTAGAAATACAGTATATGAATAGTGGCTTCTCATTTACATAGTATTGTAACTGACTGTTCAAATGAATTTGCCACCGCCCATTCATTTTTTAAAAAATCTTTTAAATTAGCCTTGACTCATTTGCATGTTTTATTTCTTTTTATTTTTTGAAACAGAGTCTCACTCTGTTGCCCAGGCTGGAGTGCAGTGACACAATTTTGGCTCGCTGCAACCTCCACCTCTCAGATTCAAGTGATTCTCCTGCCTCAGCCTCCCAAGTAGCTGGGACTACAGTCAAGCACTACCACACTCAACTAACTTTTCATATTTTTAGTAGAGATGGGGTTTTACCATGTTATCCAGGATGGTCATGATCTCCTGACCTCATGATCTGCCTGCCTCAGCCTACCAAAGTGCTGGGATTACAGATGTGAGCCACCACACCCAGCCGCATGTTTTATTTCTTAAATAGAACTCTTTGGTTATTTTTGTTCTTTTGAGTGTTTAATATGTGCCTGGGATTGAGCTAAATGCTTAATATATGATATCTCATTTACTCTTTACAATGACCCTACGAAATAAGTACTCTAATTATTTATATTTTATGGGTAACAAAACTAAGGTTGAGAGAGGTCAACATTTTGTTAAAGAATTATAGAGCTGGTAAGTGGGAACTCCAGGTACTCCAATTCAGAATGTCAGCTCATGATCACCATGGACTACTGCTCGCGCAGACCCCATTTTGCTAGGTCAAATTCACTGAGCAAGTGCCCATATGAGGAGAATGGAGAGATCCAAAATTGACACCCTATCATCAAAATTGAAAGAACTAGAGGAGCAAGATCAAAAAAACTCAAAACCTAGCAGAAGACAAGAAATAACTAAGATCAGAGCTGAACTGAAGGAGATTGAGACACGAAAAACCCTTCAAAAAATCAATAAATCCAAGAGCTGGTTTTTTGAAAAGATCAACAAAATAGACAGACCACTAGCCAGATTGATTAAAAATAAAAGAGAGAACAACCAAATAGATGCAATAAAAAATGACAAAGGGGAAATCACCACAGATTCCACAGAAATTCAAACCATCATCAGAGAATATTACAAACAACTCTACGCACATAAACGAGTAAACCTGGAAGAAATGGATAAATTCCTGGACTCCTGTGTCCTCCCAAGCCTAAACCAGGAGGAAGCTGAAACTATGAATAGACCAATAACAAGGTCAGAAGTCGAGGCGGCAATTAAGAGCCTACCACTCAAAAAAAGCCCAGGTCCAGACGGGTTCACAGCCGAATTCTACCAGACACACAAAGAGGAGCTGGTACCATTCCTTCTAAAACTATTTCAAACAATCCAAAAAGAGGGAATCCTTCCCAAATCATTTTACGAGACCAACATCATTCTGATACCAAAACCCGGCAGAGACCCAAGGAGAAAAGAAAACTTCAGGCCAATATCCATGATGAACATAGATGCAAAAATCTTCAATAAAATATTGGCAAGCCGATTGCAACAGCAAATCAAAAAACTTATTCATCATGATCAAGTAGGATTCATCCCGGGGATGCAAGGCTGGTTCAACATACGCAAGTCTATCAACGTAATTCACCACATAAACAGAACCAAAAACAAAAACCACATGATTATCTCAATTGATGCAGAGAAGGCATTTGACAAAATTCAACAGCCCTTTATGCTAAAAACCCTCAATAAACTCGGTATCGATGGAACGTATCTCAAAGTCACAAAAGCTATTTACGACAAACCAACAGCCAATATCATACTGAATGGGCAAAAACTGGAAGCATTCCCTTTGAAATCTGGCACTAGACAAGGATGCCCTCTTTTACCACTCCTATTCAATATAGTACTGGAAGTTCTAGCCAGAGCAATCAGGCAAGAAAAAGAAATAAAGGGTATTCAAATAGGAAAGGTGGAAGCCAAATTGTCTCTATTTGCAGACGACATGATAGTATACCTAGAAGACCCCATCGCCTCAGCCCAAAAACTCCTGAAACTGATAAGCAACTTCAGCAAAGTCTCAGGATATAAAATCAATGTGCACAAATCACAAGCATTCGTCTACACCAATAACAGACTTAAAGAGAGCCAAATCAAGAACGAACTGCCATTCACAATTGCTACAAAAAGAATAAAATACCTTGGAATACAACTCACAAGGAACGTAAGGGACCACTTCAAGGAGCACTACAAACCACTCCTCAACAAAATCAGAGAGGACACAAACAGATGGAGAAACATTCCATGTTCATGGCTAGGAAGAATTAATATCATGAAAATGGCTATACTGCCCAAAGTAATTTACAGAATCAACACTATCCCCATCAAGCTACCATTGACTTTCTTCACTGAACTGGAAAAGAACACAGCGGGGGGCATCACACTACTGGATTTCAAACTATACTACAAGGCTACAGTAATCAAAACAGCATGGTACTGGTACCAAAACAGAGATACAGACCAATGGAACAAAACAGAGGCACCGGAGGCAACACAACATATCTACAACTATACAATCTTTGATAAACCTGACAAAAACAAGCAATGGGGAAAGGATTCCCTGTTTAACAAATGGTGTTGGAAAAACTGGCTAGCCATGTGCAGAAAGCAGAAACTGGACCCCTTCCTGACACCGCACACTAAAATTAACTCCAGATGGATTAAAGACTTAAACATAAGACCTGGCACCATAAAAACCCTAGAAGGAAATCTAGGCAAAACTATCCAGGACATAGGAGTAGGCAAGGACTTCATGAACAAAACACCAAAAGCATTGGCAACAAAAGCCAAAATAGACAAATGGGACCTAATCAAACTCCACAGCTTCTGCATGGCAAAAGAAACAGTCACTAGAGTGGATCGGCAACCAACAGAATGGGAAAAAATTTTTGCAGTTTACCCATCTGACAAAGGGCTGATATCCAGAATTTACAAAGAACTCAAACAGATTTACAGGAAAAAAACAAACAAGCCCATTCGAAAGTGGGCAAAGGATATGAACAGACACTTTACGAAAGAAGACATATATGAGGCCAACAATCATATGAAAAAATGCTCATCGTCACTGGTCATCAGAGAGATGCAAATCAAAACCACATTGAGATACCATCTCACGCCAGTTAGAATGGCGATCATTAAAAAATCTGGAGACAACAGATGCTGGAGAGGATGTGGAGAAAAAGGAACACTTTTACACTGTTGGTGGAAGTGTAAATTAGTTCAACCATTGTGGAAGACAGTGTGGCGATTCCTCAAGGCCTTAGAAATAGAAATTCCATGTGACCCAGCAATCCCATTACTGGGTATATATCCAAAGGACTATAAATCGTTCTACTATAAGGACACATGTACACGAATGTTCACTGCAGCACTGTTTACAATAGCAAAGACCTGGAATCAACCCAAATGCCCATTGATAATAGACTGGATTGGAAAAATGTGGCACATATACTGCATGGAATATTATGCAGCAATCAGAAATGATGAGTTTGTGTCGTTTGTAGGGACATGGATGAATCTGGAGAACATTATCCTCAGCAAACTGACACAAGAACAGAAAATGAAACACCGCATATTCTCACTCATAGGCGGGTGATGAAAAATGAGAACACATGGACACAGAAAGGGGAGTACTAAACACTGGGGTCTATTGGGGGGAAAAGGGGAGGGCCAGTGGGAGGGGGAGGTGGGGAGAAATAGCCTGAGGAGAAATACCAAATGTGGGTGAAGAGGAAAAGGAAAGCAAAGCACATTGCCATGTGTGTACCTACGCAATTGTCTTGCATGCTCTGCTCATGTACCCCAAAACCTAAAATCCAATAAAAAATTAAAAAAAAAAAAATTCACTGAGCATGATTTAGCCAGCTTGATAGCTTAGGGTCACCATCCTGACCATCAATGTCTGTAGTAATAGAGTCATTCTCTTTCATCCTTTGCTATTGGTAATCAGCTTTGCTGGCTGTGCCCACTTCTAGCAGCTTGAACTTTCTACCTTACTACCATTTACTATCATTTAATCTGCAACAATCTCAGAATATGACAGCTATATTTGTTAAAATTATTCATAAAATAAGTCAATGTGCTCCAAATGACTGTCTGAGAACAGCTCCAGTAAAGTACATGGATTTTGTGAAAGATATTTCAGTGGCTCTTTCTTTTTCCTTTTCTCTTTACGATCTTTGCAGTATTCCCAGGTGAGTGAGATGAACACTAGGAAGATTACTAAAAGTCACTTACCAATATAAATTATCTAATTATGAGATTTTTATTTTCTGAGAACACTAAAAAAGACAGTACAGGCTCTGAAGAAAATGTGAGGATGAAGAAAATGTTTTATTTATGTGTGAATCTTATTACAGTGACTTCTCTGTCCATACAGATTGGTGAGAGTTAAGCAGTAAAATCATGACCCTGTCTTACAGAAAAAACTACTGACCCAACAGAAAAACAAAAAAAGTTAACAAATTATTTTAATTTTCTTCCACCCTTAGAGGCTGGCATTTCTTACCTTACTAAATTGTCCAACCACATGCTTCAGAATATTGGGAGGAGCATCATACAGAAATGGTTCGAGGGCTGGTAGGTAGGTGCACTTTTGCAGGATATTCTTTATGGCTTTTTTACTCTTGAAATACAAAGCAAAATGTATACAAAAGTAAGTAATCAATGAAACCTTGACAAGAATTCAAATCTAACATTCCTGGAATTTAAAAATAAAATCAATTTCCTGGTTTAAGCTGCAGTTGTTTCATTTGTTAAAATCATTGTCAGAAAAACTACTGCTTTGGTTTTATCATAGAATATCCTACAAGTTGTCTTTGTGTTAAACCTTAAAATGTAAAGTGTTATTAATGAGCTCTTAAAATACCTAAAAGAAAATTACAATTACAAAGCACAAAGTTACAGACTATAAATTAATATGTACCACATTAGGGTAAAAATTTGTATGCAGGAAACTGAGGTAACTAATACATCCCATGTCTACTTATCAACAAATATGAGAAAATAACTTAGTGTTTTTGAAGAATATCATTATCAGGCATTCTATATTCTCCTTGATTTCATGGCTTATACATATGCAGTCAGAAGTGTCTACAGTGTGCATTATTCAATGAGCATTTGCAGAGGTGCTGCTATAGCTCATAGGTAGACACTTCTCCATTCACAGATAGAAGCAAAACAGATAAGATCTACTCAACTGCAGAGAAAAGATCTTCTCGACAGTAGGGAATGTATCACCCACAAGCAGAAGAATACTTACCATATGTATCATTCCCACCCCGTCCTCTGCTCTGTATTTCAAGGTAACTTCATGTGCTGGCCCTTGCCACAAGTGAAGAAGGACCCTGATGGGACTGCAGCATATCACAGCAGCCAGCTCTCAGGCCATGGCTGGTTGTGATTCATTTTCTTTGTATTAAAGGCTGTCCCCTTCAGTTTGGAAAGCTTCACAACAATTGGGCTTGTCTCCAGCTATTTTCCACTAGATTCCACATCTGTTTGTCTGAAGTTTTGTGCTTCAGTGCTCCCTTATGGCTTTTCTCTTCACCTATTCTTTCTCTGAGGCATTACCCAACCTGGTCTTCTGGGATCACCATCTTGTTTTGCTATTGAATTGTTTTGCAATGCTCTTGAAATGTCAAGGAGCATTATGATTTTCACATCATGAATTTTATAATTGGTAAAGCAATTCAGTAAAAACTTTATCACAGTTGTGTTATTAGTAAAGAATCTCTTGAAGTTTTCCCAGAGACCCAGGCTAAGCAGTCTTGCATAGCCTCTTATTGCTTGACACATTTATCCTCAAACACTGTTTTACAAATTACATTAAATAAAACAAGGAATGTAAAATATGCAGCCCAGCTTTTTCCCACAAGTAGTATAATGTAAGTTGGAATTAAATTCTCAGTTCCCACCATATCTTAAATCATGGTGATCTTAGCAAGCTAACAAATTTAACTTCACTGTTATCAGTGAAAAGATCTTTGAACGCTATAGCAAAAATTACATATACTGTACCATAAAGACAGCCTTATTCTAATAATTCTAAGTTGATATATTATCAAGTTATTAATCAAGAACTATAGAAAGGAGTCTAATGAGACTAGAAATTCACTGAGCTTTACTATCTTTCACATTGAAGGAAATATAATCAGCTTACGATTATATTCTTTTTGATATAAATGTGTATCAAAATTAATAATCAGCTCTATTATCCAGCATGATAGAAATCCTAGTTACTTAAGACTTTGTTTACATGTCTATTTGACAATGAAAAGGAACAAAGTACTGCCACATGCTATAATATGAATCAACCTCACAAATGTTACCCTTAGTGAAAGACACAAGGCACAAAAATTCACATATTGTATAATTTTGTTTATATGGATTATCCAGAAAAGTCAAATTTAGAAAGAAAGGAGATTAATAGTTGTCTGAAGCTGATGGGGATAACTGAAAGGAGGGAAGAGGGAGTGACTGACTAAAAATGGACATGAGGCTTCCTTCTGGGATGATGAAAATGTTCTGAAATTTGATTATAAAGACAGCTGCACAATTCTGTAAATTTACTAAAAATCATGAAATTGTGTACCTAAAATGAGTGAATTTATGGTATATAAATTATATCTCAATAAAGTTGTTAAAAAGACAAACTCAGCCAGGTGTGGTGGCTCATGCCTGTAATCCCAGCACTTTGGGAGGCCAAGGCAGAGAGATCACCTGAGATCAAGAGTTTGAGATCAGCCTGGCCAACATGATGAAACCCTGTCTTTACTAAAAATACAAAAATTAGCCAGGTGTGGTAGTGGGTGCCTGTAGTCCCAGCTACTTGGGAGGCTGAGGCAGGAGAATTGCTT
This sequence comes from Callithrix jacchus, assembly GCF_049354715.1. NCBI lineage: Eukaryota > Metazoa > Chordata > Mammalia > Primates > Cebidae > Callithrix > Callithrix jacchus. The sequence goes on along the minus strand of NC_133508.1, from coordinate 22,897,332 downwards.
GAATCCCAGAGGTGGAGGTTGCAGTGAGCTGAGATTATGCCATTGCACTCCAGCCTGGGTGACAGAGTGAGATTCTGTTACCAAAAAAAAAAAAAAAAAAAGACTTAAACTCCTTTCTTGAATTGCAAATATTTTCTTCAAGTTTGTGTGGCTTGTCTTTTTATTTTCTTAATGTTAACCTTTTCTTTTTTAAAGACAGGATCTCACTTTGTTACCCAGGCTGCCATGTAGTATCAGGATCATAGCTCACTGCAGTCTCAAATTCTCGAGCTCAAGCAGTCCTCCTGACTAAGCCTCCCAAGTAGCTGGGACTACAGGCATGCACCACCATACTCAGCTAGTTTTGTTCTGCTTTTTGTAGAGATAGGGTCTCACAGAATGTTGCCCATGCTGGTCTGTAAACGCCTAGCCTCAAGAGATCCTCTTGCCTTGCGCTCCAAAGTGTTGGGATTACAGGCATAAGCCATGTGCCCAGGCTTAATGGTGTCTTTTGAAGCATAAAAGTTTCTTTTTCTTTTTTGATTAAATATAATTTGCTCTTGTTGCCCAGGCTGGAGTGCAATGGCATATCTCGGCTCACTGCAACCACCACCTCCCCAGTTCAAGAGATTCTCCTGCCTCAGCCTACCAAATAGTAGGGATTATAGGCACCTGCCACCGTGCCTAGCTAACTTTTTTTTTTTTAGTAGAGATGGGGTTTCACCATCTTGGCCAGGCTGGTCTTGAGCTCCTGACCTTGTGATCTACCCACCTTGGCTTCCCAAAGTGCTGGGATTACAGGTGTGAGTCGCTGTTCCTGGCCAATGTATCAGTTTTTTAAATCACTGTGTTTGAACAATTAGAACTTGTGGACACAGGGAGGGGAGCATCACACGCTGTCATCAGTAGCGGGGGGCCTGGGGGAGGGACAGTGGGGGTGGGGATGGTGGGGAGGGATAATGAGGGTAGAAATACCAGATATAGGTGACGGGCAGATGAAGGCAGCAAACCACCTTGCCATGTATGTACTATGCAACAATCCCGCATAATCTGTACATGTACCCCAGAACCTAAAGTACAATAAAAAAAAAAGAAGAGAAAAGAAATAATTGCCTAATCTGAGATCACTAATATTATTCCCAGGTTTCTTCTAAGAATTTATAGTCAAAACATATTTAGATCTATGATCCATTTTGAGTTAACTCTGGTATATGGTATGAGATAGGGGTCCAAACTAATATTTTTACTTGAGGATACAATTCCCAGTACCTTTGCTGAAAAGACTATATTTTCCATATTAAATTGCTTTGGCAACTTTGTGAAAAATTAATTGATGATAAAAAGGGTTTATTTCAGATTCTCAATTCAATTTCATTGATATATAGGTCTTTCTATAAGCAAGTACCATATTATCTTCATTACTATGGCTTTTTGGTGCATTTTGAAATTGGGCAGTGTTAAGTTCTTTTTCAAGATTGTTTTGCTAGTCTTGGTTCTTTTCATTTCCACATGAATTTTCAGATCAGCTTCTCAATTTCTGGGGGTAAAAAAAAGCCAGCTAGGATTTTGATGGAGATTATGTTGAACATACATTATCAATTTGGAGTATTGCCAGTTTAACAATATTGAATCTTCCAGTCCATGAAAATGGAATGTCCCATGATTTATTTTTTAAGTAATGTTTTATAGTTTTCAGTGTACAAGTCTTAACCTTTTGTTAATTTGTATGTATTTAATTTTTTTTGACATTATGAATAAAACTATTTTCTCAATTTCATATTTGAATTGTTTATTATCTGTATATGAAATACAATTGAGTGGCTCACGTCTGTTATACCAGCGACTTTGGGAGGCCAAAGCAGGTTGATCATTGGAGCTCAGGAGTTCAAGACCAGCCTGGCCAACATGGCAAAACCCTTTCCATACTAAAAATACCCAAAAAATAGCTGGGCATGGTGGTACATGCCTGTAATACTGACTACTCAGGAGGCTGAGGCACAAAAATCACTTAAACCCTGGAGGTGGAGGTTGCAGTGAGCTGAGATTGTGCCACTGCACTCTAGCCTGGGCAATAGTCCAGCCTGGGCAACAGAGTGAGACCCTGTCTCAAAAAAAGAAAAAAAAATACAATTGATTCTTGTATATTGATCTTGTATCCCATGACTTTGTTGAACTCTTACTAGTTCTATGATTGTGTGTGTGTGTGTGTGTGTGTGTGTGTATTCCTTAGGATTTTCTACAAACAAGATCATGTCACATGTTGGTTTTAAGATTCGTTACCTTTTAGAAGATACGTGTTATGATTATTTATGGCTCTGAGCAAAATACAATAATTCTTAAACTCCATACTATGAATTATATGGAAATTTTATTGGGTCAAAAACCCCTTCTATTTACCTAATTCAGTAAATCAAGTAATATCTTGAACTAATGAATAACAGATTATAAATTCTGCTAATTGTCACTCCATTTAGTAGTTAATGCTTATGCTTACACACAACATGTGATGCTGTCAAAGAAGGAATCCTGGGCTATCTATTGAGGGCATTCTGAGGGTTTGAGCCTAGTTTCCCTATAACCTAGCATAGCATCTATAGTTCTAAATTCATTCATTTTTCTGTCATTTCTAAAAACTGACTGTATCCGCCCTGATTGGGGTTATTACAGTAAGTAACAACACTATTTTTTTACCTCTTAACAGCACAAATAAAAATAGCAATTAACAAAATAAAATTGACAATACTATGGGAAACTAATACAATTTTGATTGTTTTTCACTGAAAATTGAATACCAAAAAATTACTGATTGTTCCTTTCTTTAATGGATTATTGATATGGCTTGCTCCCAGTGTTGGAGAGTAAACCATATCAATTGTGTGGCCTACTATCAGTGGTGTGACCTGCTGGGTAGTGATTGGATCATGGGGGTGGTTTCTGATGGTTTAGCACCCTTCCCTTAGTGCTATCTCATGATAGAGTTCATATTAGTCTTCACACTGCTTATAAAGACATACCCAAGATGAGGAAGAAAAAGACGTTTAATTGGACTTACAGTTCCATATGGCTGGAGAGGCCTCAGATTCATGGCAGGAAGCAAAAGGCACTTCTTACACGACAGCAGCAAGAGAAAATGAGAAGATGCAAAAGTGGAAACCCCTGGCAAAACCATCAGGTCTCATGAGACTTATTTCCTACCCCAAGAACACTATGGGGAAAACCCACCCCCATGATTCAAGTTATCTCCCACTGGGTCCCTCCTACAACAGGTGGGAATTATGGGAGTATAATTCAAGATGAGATTTGGGTGGGGACACAGAGCCAAACCATATCAGAGTTCTCATGAGATCTGCTTGTTTAAAAGTGTGTAGCACCTCCTCCTTTGCTCCCTCTCTCCTGCTCTGCCATGTGAAGACATTCTCATCTCCCCTTTGCTTTCTGCCATGGTTCTAAGTTTCATGAGGCCTCCCATCCATGCTTCCTGTACAGCATGTGGAACTGTGAGTCAATTAAACTTCTTTTCTTCATCAATTACCCAGTCTCAGGCAGTTCTTCATAGAAGTTTGAGAACAGGCTGATAAAATCATCTGTAATGAAAACTACTTAAAAATTTTTCAGAAAGTTATGTTTGTTCAGAAAGGATTGTGGTCCAAAGAGTAATAGCTATTAAAATGAAGAGGAACATAGGAGTAAATCTTTATGACCTTTGGTTAGACAAAGCCTTCTTAGATACAACATGAAAAATACATGCAACAACAACAAAAATTGATTTTCATTAAAATGTGAAACTTTTGTGCTGCAGACAATATCATCAAGATAATAAGACATCCCACAGAATGTGAGAAAATACTTATAAATCATACATCTGATAAGATCATGCATCTAGAATATACAAAGAACTCTAATAACTCAATAATAAAAAGATAAACAACCCAGTTTAAAATGAGCAAAGGGTCTGAATAGATACCTCTGCAAAGATGTATGAACAGCCAATAAGCATATGAAAAGATTTTCAACATCATTAGCCATTTGAAAAATGCAAATCAAAACCACAATTAGATACCAATTCAAATCCACTAAGATAGCCACAATCAAAATTAAAGATAATAACAAGAGTTGGCAAAGATGTGGAAAAAGTGGAATCCTTTCGTACCTTGCTGGCAGTACCTTGGAAAACAGTTTGGCAGTTTCTCAAGATATTAAACAGGGTTATCCATTGACTCAGCAATTTCATACCCAAGAGAAATGAAAACACGTCCACATGAAAACCTGTTACAATAATGTTCCTAACAGCATTATTCATAATAGTCAAGAGTAGAAATAATCTAGTATCCATCAGCTGGAAAATGGATAAACAAAATGTGGCATATTAATATAATAGAATATTATTTGGCAATAGAAAGGAACAAAATACTGATACATGCCACAACATGGACGAACTGTGAAACTTTGACTAAGTAGTAAATAAGCCAGGCACATGGCCAGGTGTGTTGACTCACACCTCTTATCCCAGTGCTTTGGGAAGCCAAAGTGAGAGACTGCTTGAGGCCAGGAGTTCAAGACCAGCCCAGGCAACACAGTGAAACCCTGTCTCTACCAAAATAATAATAATAATAATTAATTAGCTATATGTAGCAGTGCATACTTGTATTCTTAGCTACTTCGGAAGCTAAGGCAGAAGGACCACTTGGCCCCAGGAGTTCAAGGCTTCAGTGAGCTATGATTGTGCCACTGCACTCCAGTATGTGCAACAGAAAAAAACCCTGTCTCTAAAAAGGTTATATATTTTGTATGACTCCATTTAAGTGAAGTGTCCAAAACAAGCAAATCCATAGAGACAGAAAGTAAATTAATGGTTGCCTAGGGCTAGGCAGAAGGGATACAGAGTCACAGCTAATGTGTACAGCATTTCTTTTATGGGGAATAAAAGTATTCTAAAATTAGATGGTTTCACAATTCTGTAAATATACCTAAAACCATTAAACAGTGTACTTTAAATGGATCAAATGTATGGTATGTGAAATATGTCTCAAAGCTGCTAAAAATGAATGGGCAACAACTATTACCATAAAAACACAATAATTAAATATCTTAAACATAGTTTTATAACTAGAATGAGCTGATTTAAATGCCAAATTAAGATGAAACATTTCAATATGATGCCTCTAAATACAAACAAATAAAGATATAATTGCTCCCAGCACTTTGGGAGGCTGAGGCGGGTGGATCACGAGGTCAAGCGATCAAGACCATCCTGGTCAACATGGTGAGACCCTGTCTCTACTAAAACTACAAAAAATTAGCTGGGCATGGTGGTGCGTGCCTGTAATCCCAGCTACTTGGGAGGCTGAGGCAGGAGAATTGCCTGAACCCAGGAGGCGGAGGTTGCGGTGAGCAGAGATCGCGCCATTGCACTCCAGCCTGGGTAACAAGAGCGAAACTCCATCTCAAAAAAAAAAAAAAAATTTAAAAAAGAAGATATGATTGCCTGAATATTTTCAAAACATACGTAGATAAACTTAACAGAACAAATTTCTTTTTCATTTTTATTAAGATATTTGGTATAACATGGGAGCAAAGAGTAACAAAATCCACAGAATGTGAGAAAATATTTGCAAATCACACATTTTATAAGAACTTGGGCCAGGCGTGGTGGCTCACGCCTGTAATCCCAGCACTTTGGGAGGCCGAGGTAGGCAGATCACCTGAGGTCAGGAGTTCAAGACTAGCTTGACCAAGATGGCAAAACCCTGTCTCTACCAAAAATACAAAAATTAGCCGCCTGAACTCCCCCTACTTGGGAGGCTGAGGCAAGAGAATTGCTTGAACCTGGGAGGCAGAGGTTGCAGTAAGCCAAGATCACACTACTGCACTCCAGCCTAGCAACAGACAAGACTCCATCTCAAAAAAACAAAAACAAACAAACAAAAAACTTGCACCAAGAATATACAAAGAGCTCTTACAATTCAATAATAAAAAGATAAGTAACCCAATTTAAAATGAGCAAAGGGTCTGAATCGATATTTTTCCAAAGAAAACATGAAAGAAATTCCGAAAGACTGCTCATTGGTTCTCCTGCATGGAAACCAATTAGAGAATGCTTACAGAAGCTGATATGCCTTTGGGACAAAATGAACTTCAACATGGCTCTATAATTTGAAAGCTGCCATAGAGTAACAAATAAGAAATACCATTAGACAGTTCTTGACACTCTTGAATACACTTCTCCCTACTGAGATGATGTCAAATCAAAAAGGCTTGAATGGACTTTTATTCTACACCCTTCAAAATAACAACTGACAGAATTCAAGAGACTGTGGGGAAAGAAAAAAGAATGATCAACTCCCTACAATAAGAAAATATTTGGATGGGCTTGAAGCCTTGAAAAGATTGTTGATAGAATAATGACTGGTAAAGATCCCATATTTTAACTTACTACTCTGCGTATTTCCTGAAAGTAATACTGTACTAAATATAGGCAGAAAGAAGTTAATTTCTATTAGTTAACCTAAAAATACCACTTGTTAAACAAAATGAAATTTATCTTACTTCAAAAAGTGAAGTTTTCAAATTTATTTTTCTCCAGTGATATGTATACAACATAATACCATAATAATTTATTAAAAACCAAGTTATATAAGATAGTAGTATATAAAAAGTACATACTCCTACCTAAGGGACTATTTGAAAGGGTTTCTCAAGCTGAAATTACTATTGAGTCCACTATTAATGATTTATGCTCTAGCTCAAATATCCCTTTATTGCCAAAACTTAAAGAGGAAACTCAGGAGGGTGGCAGGAGAGGAAGGAAGAGAGAAGAATAGGAGGAGGAGAAAGACAGTGATGACAATGGGTTAAAGAAATACGACGTCAAAAGAAGACTACATACATAGGTTTAAATTATATGCATGTATACATGTATATCAGCTGTGCTTGGACAACTCAAAGCTGGGAATAGAGTTTTGGTTTCTCACCAGAAAGTTAAAGAGACCTGTTAAACTAGAAAATAACTTATATTGTCAGTCTTTCTCTCTATACCAAGCACTGCCAAAGAATACACATGTGAAAGACATATGAGAGAAGTTCTAAATCTATTATTGTTGGTCTAGAAAGCCTTATAAAAACTGAAAAAATGTTAAATCTTAAAAACCAATTTCCCTCAATGAATTAGCAGAGAAATAATATGCAATCATAACCAAATATACATAAATTTACTTTTATAAAATTTACAAGTCAAATAGATAATTCACTATACCTAACTTTCAGAGTCCCTCACTATGTAGTCCAAGTAAACTTCCTGTCTCATTATCCCATCTAAAGTTAAGTTTCACCAAATCGTTTTCCTATTTGTTAGTTTACTGTTTTAATTAAAATTTAAATGTAATTTAATCTAATGTTAAATTATTGTTTTTCTGTGCACTTCCCTCAATCCAAGTCAATTTTACAAACTGCATTCAAAAAATTACATGTTTTCCTAATAGGAACTATGCTGGAAAACATTTTTTTTCTCTTTTAAAAAATTCTAAAATCATTAAACAATCCATCCTACTTCATATTTATGTTTTGTGAATCATTTCAGAAAATCTGCCTTTTAAAAATGCATTATTTTAAAATGTTTAATTTAATGAGTCTTATAGACAATTTTTTTAAGAAACAAATATAACACATATAATGAAAAGGTCAGGTGGCCCTGGAATTAAAAGAGAGGTAAATTATGGGTTCAAAAATATCCCCTGAATTCGTATGATACCTTTGAAAGGTACTTCACATTCTTTTGGATTTCACTTTTAAATGTAAAATGAAGTAGAGGTCTCTCCAGCAAATTCCAACTCAAAATTCTATTATTCTTCAATTCCTACTTCATAAGAAGAGTCAACAGGAATGCAGAACATAATAACCATTCATTTTACAAATAACTTTGTGCCCATAGAGAACTGTCTCTCAAATATTGCTGATTTTTAGAGACAGGGTAACTCATTTTCAAAGAAGGGTAAACTCAATTATGATAAATTTGTATTTCTTGACTAATAAAACAATATTGTCCATGATGAAAACCAAGAGATTTTAAAGGACATATTTTTTAAATGAGCCAAAATCTTCATAAAAACAGAATTAAGCACTTACTTTTACTTGAAGATCCTCAGAACTTTCTGTTGACATGTACAAAGAGAGCAGAACTGGCAAAGTATTTGTGACTGCAACAGCCCGTGCATGTTCAGGAGTATGTCTTCCAATCTGTCCTAAGGCCCAAGCAGCCGCAGCCTTAATATGATCTTCTGGTTCTTCTGACAAGCAGACTGACAACTGGGGTACACCCTGCAGTGTGGATCAAAAGAGCAAGTGATATGAATCTAGAGCAGGATTAAAGAGTCTTCCATGTCTCTCAAACACGAGAAGAAATCATTTGATCCTTTTTTTCTTAAACGGTTCAATAAAAGAGCACATCACAGGGGCTGTCATTTATTAAGTCAATAAAATGACTAGAACTAAATTACCTTAATTATCTATAACAATTCAACTAAACCAAGAATATCTCTACTAGCTTTTACCCCCCAAATAGGGAGGTATTTAACCAAACAACAGATGTCACAGACTAGGAAATAGGCAAACCCAGATGATACTGTGACAAACAAAAAATGTTTAGAATTTTTAAATCTTTTATTTTCCTTTGTTAAAAATTTAATTTAGAATCTTTAAAGAAATTGTCTTTTCACCAAATATAATAAACATGAGAAGAAAATAACTACTATAGATTCAAAATCAAATAAATCAGTAAGAACTACCGTATCTAAGTACCTTTTTGATGAAATACATTCACTAACATCTTTTCTAAAACAGTACATAAATAATTTTCCATTCATTATGGTCAACTTTTAAATTATAGTTTTGTCCACTTTAACATGATTGAATGTCAAAACAGCAATGATTACTTTTGTTATACAGATAGCACATGCTCACATTTTGCATCTTTGGCTTCAATTTTATCTAAATAATAAAAACAGAATTAACTAAAAAGTCTCAAATATATTACATTTTGTATACCCAGGGAACAATTTTTTAAAAATCAAATTCTAATTCCAGATTCTGCATAGGTGTAATTTTCTGACTAATTTGTGATTACAGTAATCATCTTAAATTTAGTACCACAAAAAACTATCACATGGTTATACTGCCATAGCAAAGGCCAGAATTATCATATATGCTTTAATTCTTTGCTTTTAATGTGGTTATTAAGACCAATTGCCTGAAGAGATCATGTGTATTTCTTCATTGGCTTTTTTCCTACAACTAAAAATGTATGTCTGCCAATATTAAAGGTCAGACCTGTCTCCAGAATGAAGCAACTTTCCAGAAAGCCCACATGTCAAGGATGTAACAAGACTGAAGAAGCAGGGGCAAAAGGAGACAGTGCCTCCACTCCATCCCCAAAGCTCTGACTTGTTGTCCTCAGTTGTAATGAACAACCAATAAAATAAGGAATACAAATTTGCTTTAAAATTACTATTTAAATGTAAGGTATTATTGTTAGTCTTTATAGTACTACACAGGAAAAGGAGAGAGTTCCACCATACTATGTGGCTTGCCTGAAACTGCTGGAGTTTCAGCAAGCAACACCTTGATCTCTAATTATCTGAAAAACAAACCAGGTGGGAGCGGCCAGCAGCAACCTTGGACCAAATATGGGGAGAGACTCCTGGTTAGTTTCAGGAAGACATATGGGAAGCAAAAGCAATTGCTTCTTCATTCTTCATTCTTCCCATGCATAAGCTTCATGACTATCCACAAAAGAACCAAGGATCAAAATCCTGGTAACATCCTTACCTTCAGAAAGCACCACTATTGCTCTAGTCACTATCACAGTCTCTGGTAATAGAAGAACAAAAGGTAAAGAGCAGGATAAAAGGGAGTAAAGCAAAGAATTATCATGAAATAGGTAGAAAATAAAGATCTGAGGCCCCTTTTTATTCTGATGATTAGTAAGGGATAAAAAAAGTCCACATTTCTGTTTAACATACAGCAGCAGGTTTTCTATGCTGATAAGAAACCCACACCCTAGAGGGTCACCACACACACTGTAAGCATACAGGCTTTGAAGCCTTCATCAGAGATCAATATTTATGCATTAGCATATATTTTGTGAGTACCTACTATGTGCCAGGGCTGTACTAGATGAGGGGTTCTTACAAAGTTGTCAATTGAGATAAAGCAAAATCCCTAGAGCAAGGAAACAAAAACACTGCTTTCTGACAGGTACTCTGAATTGCCTAAATCTAAGAGGAGAAATAGTTCATAAAAGCTGAAGGAGAGAAAGTGGATAAAAAGGGATGTCTTAGCCATTGTCATCTCCTACTCAAGTCACAGGAAGGGAGGGGTATATAGACCTCCCAGAATACTGAAAATGACTACTGGGCATGACATTTACGAATAGGTGTTTGTAACAAAAGTAAGCTTCACATGTTGTAGATATGTACAATTAAACCTTCAAGATACAAATAAACAATATTTAAATTCAGATAATACTATGCTCAAAATAGTTCATATTTTGTTGATAAGAAATACTGAGTAAAACTTTAAACTTCCCATAACCTAAACCTTACCTCAGTGATTGCTTTGGGAAACTTGCTAATAAGCATTGAAACAATCAAAATTTTTTCAGGTAATTTTTTTGCTCCAGTTAGTTATATTTTGTATTCTGTGGGACAACATTAATCTGTAATTCTGTCTTAGAATTTCTTACTGTAACTAGAAGAAAATGAAGCAAGAACAAACCTTAGAAATGATGACCGCCATTGCTAGGTTCTCAGAATGAGCTGCTATGTAACCAAGCATCATGATGCCAGGCAGCCGTGTGTTCCCTTTGCAGGAGCCAATACAGTCAATCACAGCAGCAACCCCTCCTGCATTAACTACCAGCTGTGAAAGCTAAGAGATGGGAACAAGAGTTAGATAACGAGGACCCTATGATGGTCTTTAAATACAGTTTAATATTGCTACACTCTATTTGGAAACTAAAAACAACTGGTGAAATTGAAATACCATTTAGTGAAATCATTATATTTATTAAACAAATATACAAGTACAATAATACTGCTAGTTCAAATGCACTTTTATCCCTATTATAATGGATGTCAAAATTCCTCACCTAGACACTAAGCCTAGGGCTAGTTCATAACTACTACTGAAACTCCCAATCACAATGGGTGAGTATGAAGCAGATTAATCACTGAATGCTGAAAGACAATGTCAGACTTGAAATATTCTAACCTAATTGTTCCCCCAGTAATAATTACTAGCTGAGTGCACTTCAATTTTGAAAAATCTCAACCAAATAAAGATGTTAGCGGAAATAAGGAATGAGGACTTAAAGTTTAATGAAATGAAAACTGATTAGTCAAAACATGCACAGAAAAAAGATACTTCAGAATCAACACAGGTTTGCGTTGTCTCTATTTCTTTCCCATCTAAGAACTCAGAGCAGGAAATCACCACGTAAGAGCAGCTATTGGAGTGGTCACAGTAGGCCAGGGGACCTTTGTGATTTCTCCCAACCTGGAGCTATAAGAGTGTTCTCACTACTCCCAGCTGACATAAAATCGTAAGGATGACAAAATTCCATAGTCCTTACAATCTAGAAATGGAAAGCTGGAAATGACTAGAAACTGAGATTTCAAGCTCAAACTCTGCTAACATAACCCAGTGTTCTCAACTGGTGGCAGTTTTGCTCCCTGGGGAACATATGGCAAAGTATGAAGACATTCTTGATTGTCACTACTTGTCAGGGAAGGGTACTTTTGGCATCTAGTGGGTGAGGCCACGGATGCTGCTAAACATCCATCCTACAATGTGCAGGACCAGCTCCCCACAACAAAGAACTACCCAGTCCAAAACATCAGCAAGTGCAGAAGACAAGAAATCCTGACCTAACTAGATCATGTGCCACAACCCTTAGGCCCTATAAACAAATTCATGTTTTACTTAAAAACTAAAACTAACTACTACATATTATTGTGTTTTGAAGTTTCTTTTCACCTCAGGTGTATGTTTTGCAATCTCTCTAATTAAAGTAGAAGCATTTTTCTTCACGTATTCATCCTTGTCCTTCAGACAGGTAAGTACAACTGGAAAAATCTCTGCTTCAACAACCATTTCTGCCAGATCCACGGAATGTTTCGCAACCTGACTGAGAGCTGAAAGGACCTGATGCTGTGAAGCCAAAAAACAAAACAAAACACTATATAGCATCCACTACAGAGTTCAGATGTAAACAGTTTTGTATATATTCAAATTCCTTTATAAAAGGAAAAAAATGTATAGACCTAACACAACCTAAGATTTCTGAGTCTTGAGACTTTCACACTGTAGTCTTATATCCAAGTTTTTAAAATTTCCTAATTTCCAAATTAGTTCTCAATATTTTAAAACTCTATTCAAGTTAATTAAATAACATGACCTCTGTAAGAATATCATTTCTTAATTATGTAGTACTAAGGTTGCTAATTTATGAGACATATGATCATTTAGTACAAAAATCATCAAGCAGAACAATACCTTTGACATGATGCTGAAATGATACCATTTCAAAGAACTTTCTATTGCTTGGTTAACATTAACAATTTTAAAACATTATAGGATATAACTATTAGAATATAAAAGTATAATTGGTGACTGTTAACTAAAAATCATATTTTAGAAAGCTATAAAAAAAGGTAACATAAATACGGCAATTTCTATAAGAAACAGTATTATAGTGGTAGGTTAAAAAAACTTTAGGTCTTTTCCAAACCAGAGATTTGATCATTATCTGATTCTGTGCTTTAATTATTAATGTTAACACCGATGTTACTTCTTGTCTTCAACACTGTACATAATTTCCCCAATCACATCTTTGTTATCTAATCTTACAGTATTATTTTCACATAATGAGACAAAATGCATCATATATTCATATCTATCTTCAGAGATAATTTACTAATTATTTTTAAATGCAAAATATTCGTATGTTCACATTTTTATTCTCTTATATTATGAGAAGATTGATGTGTTTTTCAACCTTATTTTCAAATACCTTCAATTTAGCATCAGGGTTCAGGATCATCTGGGCTAAGTGAGCAACAGCTCCTGCATCCACTACTGTCTGTGCTAACTCTGGAGAATGCTTTGCTATATCACTGAGGGCGGAAGCAGCAATCCTTTTCAAAGCAATTTCTGGCTCCTGGATACAGAGTACTAAAAGAGGAACAGCTCCCGCATCCACCACAGCTTGTGACAGTTCTGTGGGTCCAAGAAAAGTAATTAAGTGAGTATGGGTGACTGACCCTTGTGCAAGCCATTTTTCACCCTGACAGATACAGCAAAGAAAAAAGGGGAGGGTGTACTTCACTCTCTCGACATCTGCATTTCAAATCAGGCTTCCTGGTTCCATAAACCATGTGGACCAATCCTGAGCTGAAAAGAATACAGGTCAATAGATGGACCTCCATTTACATGAACACATTTGAGGTAGATTAGGCTGAAATGGCTTGTTATTCTTTTTTTTTTTTTTTTTAAGAGAGTAAGCAGATGTCAGCTGTTTAAGCTCTGACAATTCTGCACTTCTCAATAGACAAGCATTTTGTGCATGGTTTACAATAACAGAGAAAATTAAAGTACCAAAAATTTACCAACCACACTAATTAGGCAGTATTTTGTGCTATTTACATGAGTAAACATTAACATGAATCTTGTGCCAATAATGTCGATTTTTAAATTCATTTTATTTTGTAGTACTTTTAAAAGATTTTTTAAAAACTTACACAAAATTGAAAGCTGCCTTTTGATTGCATATATAAAAATACTTTCAAAAATGAGATCTACTACTGATCAATATACTTCTATATATAAATGTTAATGTAAATTTATCTAACTCATGTCAGAAATCAAGTATATATCTTTTGAATACACATGTTGATTCACTTGTATGTCCAAGAATAAGAGCTACAAAAATAGCACATTTTAAATTACAGATAATGAGAGACAGGCAAACAGACCTATATAATATCTATGAAAAAACTGCCTTTTGAGAAGCATAAAGCACTACATACGGTTACAGATTCTACTCACATTGTATTCACGGCCCCTCTTACTGAATTACAGACACCCATTTCTGGAATCTCTTCCTTTCAAATTATGTTCTTATTTTCCCAGATGTGTAGTGCCTTAGTTATATATAGATATCTTAACTGTCAAGCTAAGATCTCTATTTAGCATATCACTTAAAGTCTTTAATTTGAAGATAATACCGTGTTTGATTTTTCAAAGTATTGGTAATATCACATCTTCTAAAAGAAAACATTAGCAAATACAGGATAGTGTCCAATATTTACTTTCCTTAAATTATCATAATTATCTTAGAAGTCCCAATATTGTACAAACAATTCATTCTTTCATTAAACAAGTATTAATGGAAGGCTATTAAGTGACAGGCTCATTCAACTCGGTGCCAATGACACACTTCTGCAAATTAACACTACATTCATTAGCAAAGGTATGTTTCAATTTTTAAAATTTGGTGTACAATATGGTATACTATGGGAAGTTCTTATGTAATCTCCAGAACCCAAGGTAGATGAGAGGAATATGTTTTGTCTTGTTTTTTGAAAAGAAGACAATAGCCAACAGACTGCAGTATCAATAGAAATATAACCCAGGTTCCTTAAAAACAGCCTCTGGGACGCTACTGCAATAGACTGAAGACCATGAAGACAGCAGGTGACAGAGGTGATCACTGTTTCTCTTCCCCCAAACACCCCCATACTCATCCAAAGGAAATGGGGAAAAAAGTATAAAATGTTATATTACATGTACTTTCTAAATAAAATCTCATATTTTCTGATAATTATTAACATGCTACTTAAGAATCTGACTCAATCCAAATTATACAGGTGTCATATAGTAATCATTTATATGTTCCTATTTAAGCACACCTGGAAAAAAATATATATATAGCTGAATATTTTGAGAAAGTGTAAGTATTAGTTCATTTACTCATGTATTTTCATTTTTATGTCCAGTTTCTAAGAGTAAAGAATATGTAGCAAACTACAACTGTTTAAAAGTACTATTAATAAAAACTCAAGATACTTTTTAAAAAATATATATTATCTGTCTTTATAACTCCAATTCATTTGACCTGTTCCTTGAGTAATTCTTGAATGCAATATCCTTCTTCCTTAGAATACCATAATGTTAATAAGAAAGCAAATTGTGTTCTTCCAACTTGTTACTCAATCTCATCCTAGGCTGTTTTCTATTCTCTCCACAGTAGCAGTGTTAAATGTGGGGAAGGCTGGGGCTGGCAATGGAAAAAGATTTGTCATGAAGGCAATGAAGTTTCCAAGGAACTGAAGTAAGCCTAGCAATTTTGTTCTTGCAAATTCATACAGTTTACATCCCCAAATGTATATGGTTCTACTGCTCTTGAGTAGCACACTTTTTACTTAGAAATAGTAGTGTTCTCCTAGCTTCAAACATATAATAATATTAAATATCAGTGAGTGTATATACAACTAAGAATACAATAGGCCTAAGTAATATAGACCCTACATATTACACATCCAACAGGCTATTTCATTCTGCCTCTGTCACTACTCTTTTCCCATTATTGTTTCCTCTGGTGTTTCTATGCCAGCCACTGTTGGTGTCTACCCAATAGCCATCGTCAGCTTGGGCAAAGGCTTGTGAGCCAATCCTAGACCTCAGCAGAAGTCAGCTGGGAGCAACTGTGAAAGCTCTGTAATAAACTGAGATACACAGCAGAAAATACCGTCTCTTCTTTGTTGGACATGGTCATGTCTGCAAATAACATCTGGAACTCCTACATCCATCTTGCAATTCTAACGGAAGAAATCACCAATATGCTGAGGATGGCTGAGTACAAAAATGAAAAACATCTGGGTACTCCATGACACTGTTCAGCTGTAAAACCAGCTTTGGAACTGCCCTTACTCTGAACTTTGTGTCATGTGAATTTTAAAAATGTCCTCATTGCTTAAGCCACTTGTAATTTACATTCTATAACTTACAGCTAAAAACATCCTGATATAATTCTTAAGCTTGGTGTCTTTACATAGTTTTTCTCTCCTCCTTCACTCACTGAGTGTTCATTAGGTGCTTACTATGTGCTTGTTGCACACTTGGCCAGATCTTGGGGAAGGGAAATAAAGTAAAACATTATTCTGTGCTAGAAAACCCTGCTCAGAGTGAATACATGAACAGACCACTACAAGTACAGAGCAGAGCCAGGAATCAGGTCTGTGGAGTATTCAAGGAAAATGTATACAGAAGTGTCATTTCAGGAAGTACTTCCAACCTTACTTCCTTCTCCTCTTTTCTTTTTTTCTATATTTTCTACTCAAAAAAAAAAAAAAAAAAAAAAAAGCAGTAGCAACCAAAACACATACAAAACTGTGCACACCTAAAAATCACTTCCCATAGGAGAACTCTCATGAAGATCATTTTAAACTCAAATGTAGAAATGAGTTTTTAGATGTTCTGTGATCACACTTATGAAATCAAAGATTTATATGTACTGACTTAGATGCTCATAAAAGGGTGACCAAAAAGAGCAGTGTGCCAAGAAATTTATCTTCAGTCCCTGAAAATATCATTGCCTCATTTCAAATTTTAGGTAAATCTTTTAAAGAAATTTTAACATATATCTTCTATTATACAATAACATGTGATATATCCTATACTGTTATATAACAAACAAGATTAAAAAGAGGTCATAACTATGTCTACAAATGCAAAGAGAAAAGGCTACATGTTATACCAACAGACCAACGGCATTTATACTGGGTTGATGGTACTATGGGTGGTATATTTTTTCTCTGTTTGCCAAATTTTATTCAATGTGATTTTTTTAAATAAAGAAATACAAGCATGTCTCTCTAATATAGCTACTGCAGGGCCTAACTGTACAAATGTTATTATTACAAAGGAAAGACAAATATAAAATTTTTAGCTTATTTTTTAATATAGAAGAAAGTTTCTTATTTTAAAAGATGGTGGAATATATTTCTTCTTTAATAAGGCACAACTAAATAATGCACATCATATATATTACACATCCAACAGGCTATTTCATCCCGCCTCTATCACTATTGTTTTTAAATAAATTATATGAAAAGAGTATGCAATTCTTTTTCTTCAAAGAATTACTAATATATACTAGAAATAATATTCATTTACTTTTTCACACTTATCCTGCTGCCTTAATTCATACCCTTACTAAAATTAAAATATTATGTTTTTTAAATGTTAGGGGTTATTTACTTTTAACCTTTTTTTTTTTTTTACTGCAAACTGTCAGAAGAAATTATCCAATAGCACCTTCCTTATTCACAAATAATAATTAAAGTTGTTTATTGCATATGTAGACAACTAAATGTACAGTCACCAAATTTGATGATTAGCTGTTTCTTGTAAGGGAATAACTGGTTTTATTTGGCTTAGGAATAGCCCGTTTTGAGTGGAAAATTGAGGCAGCCTCCTCTGTGGGACTGTGACATGGGAGGAGGGAGCGTCATCTTTTCACACTTCTCTGCCTCTCTCAGTTTTTCCATAATTCTTTCCAACAACATTTATGGGCCTTATGTGCATACAATTTTTTGATCAGTAATAACATGTAAAAACTTGGGGTGACAAGACTTTGCTTCTCACACAGTTGCATTTTCTTAAGAATTTCATTCTGCACTGTTTTTGGAACCTGGGTTTTTGGTTTCTTTGATTTTTTTTCCTGACTAAGGGCTACCCTTGCAGTGATCTGTCAGTAACAGGCATGGGAAGTGTTACAATTTAAGTGGATCAAAATCTTCAACTTAGAATAATCAAAAACCTCAGCATGACTTTAGGTTTAAGTTTAAAACAGAAAGAAAACATAAATTAGGAGGAGATTTAAGAACAACAAAATTCATAATATTAGTACTATCTAATGCTGCATGAATTGAACACTAGAAATGACTCTATGTTGACTCGAAGGGAAGGGAGCCAACAGGAATGCCCCTCAGCATAGCATTAGTATGGCTGTTACTAGGTAAATCAGACAAAAGTGATCTTGCTTTAATAGTGCCCCAGTGACTTCAGCCTCTCTCAATTATGTCATGGCTAGTTGTCTGTTTAGATCAGAAATGGTCAGTGCAAATGCCCACAGGGCCCAGGAAAGTAACTAAAATAAATGAAGACAGAGGATGTTTGGGGAAAAAAAAAAAAAAAAAAAAAAAAAAAACGGTCAGGGAGTGGGAGAGCAGAAGTGAAGTACAAAAGTCTAGGCACCATCTACAAAGGGGAGCAGTTACTTAGCTTCGGCCAGTGTTGCCATGTAGGAATATAGGCCTACTACTGAGACCTTTTTTTTCTCTAATGTGAAATTGCCTGGCTTTTAAGTGTTGGCAACTCTTTTTTTTTTTTTTAAAGAATACTGTGTGAGACAACATAGTGCTGGCCAAATAAAACACATCCCTCTGTGGGCCTGCTACAGCCGGAATCACCATTTTATAACCACAGGCTTAAATCTTACATCCTCTAAAACTGCCTGTGGAGAGCTTTCTGGGTAAGGGAAGATGATGTTCTTTCTACTTTTAATTTTTGAAGTCATGTTTGGGGTCACAGAGGAAGAACCACTATTTTGGTTATATAAGAAAATTCAGAGAATTCTAAGAAATTAATAAAAACCTGAAAATTGATTCACAAAAAGTATTACTCTAAATATATGATACTCAACTAATTTTTCAGCTCATAATGGAGATGTGGGACAGAAGAATTTGAGCAAACAAGTGATCATGAGGACTCATAAAAAGAATTCAAAATGAGGAAGTTCTCCAAGAAGAAAAAAAATATATGTACCCAGCACACTAATTAAAACCTCCTCTGAAACTCTCTTGAAACTTTCTTGCTTTTTAATTTTTTTTAAACACTGCGTTTAACTATTTCTAAGCCCTACAAAGGTTATATTTTGTTTCACTGAAAAATACAAGAAAGCCATAAATTATTAATCATCTCTTTGCAGTTAGGTGGCCCTATTAATCAGTTTGAAGGTGGGCTGGGTTTTGCCATAAAATTATACAGCTATATCACTTCAAAACTTTTTTGAAATAAAGCAGGTTAAAAGAACAACAAAACCACATTTTGCCTGGGTACAGTGGCTCATGTCTGTAATCATAGCAGTAGGGGGGCTGAGGTAGGCAGATTGCTTAAAGCCAGCAGTTAAAAATCAGCTTGGGCAACAGGTCAAAACCCTGTCTCTACAAAAAATACAAAATTTAGCCAGGCATGGTGGCAAGCACCTGTAGTTCCAGCTACTTGGAGGCAGAAGTTTCCATGAGCCAAGATCACATCACTGCACTTCAGGCTGGGCAAAAGAGCAAGACCCTGTCTCAAAATAAATAAATAAATAAATAAATAAGCAAGAAACCCACATTTAAAATTGGCTGCCACTTATATGATATTAACATTATGTTAATAATAATTCCTCATCTCATTCAACCAAATTTCTCATGATTAGGTAAAATTATAACAAGTATGTTGCTACAATTACCAAAGCTGTCTACTTACTGGTAACTTCGGTATGATTTTGGTATTAGCACTTCCAAAGTAAAAGAAATCTATTGGCCAAGAGCAGTGACTCCTGTAGTCCCAGCACTTTGGGAGGTCAAGGTGGTAGGATTGCTTGCATCCAGGAGTTCAAGACCAACCTGGGAAACATAGCAAGGCCCTGTCTCTACAAAAAAAATAAAAACTTAGCTGGACATGGTGGCATATGCCTATAGTCTCAGCTACTCAGGAGGCTGAGGTGGGAGGATTGCTTGAGCCCAAGAGGTCGAGGCTGCAGTGAGCTGTACTCATCCTGGGCAACAGAGCAAGACCCTGTCTCAAAAAAATAGAAAAATCTTTTTAGGTTTTGGTCTAACCCAGTTTGCAACTGGTTTAGTTGTCTACTGCTATGTAACATCACACCGAATTTAGCAGCTTAAAACAGCAAACATTTATTGTCTCGTAGTTTCTGCAGGTTAAGAACTAGGAGTGGCTTAGCTGTCGGGTTCAGGCCCAAGACCTATCACTAGGCTATAATCAAGAAGTCAATTGGGGCTGCAGTCAATTGAGGATGTGTGTCCAGGCACACTTGTGGGTGGATTAAAGGGAATCTTCCGTTCCATGCCCTATGGGCCTCTACATAGTTCCTCATGATGAGGCTTCCCCCAAAGCGAGTGATTCAAAAGGGAGGACCAAAGTGATTCAAAAGAGAAGACCCAAGATTATAAAAGACTGAAATGTCTGGACGTGGCATAGCATTGCCTCTGCTATAGTGCATTGGTGCAATGGGGGAGGGGACTACACAAGGATGTGAATAAGAGGAGATAGGCATCATGGAGGCTGCTACCACAAAAAGCTTTGTTCTACACCGACACATCTGCGGGACAACATCCCTCTATAGGCAACAGTGACTCACTAGAGCTATCATCCTCAGCTGAGAGAGTGACATTTCCAATTGCAGGTGGAAGTGAGAAAAGCATGAACAGAGAATTTGCATATTACTATGTAAAAGGCTCGTGTGATTTTTATTTCTCCCACATACACAAATGTCATTTTTCCTACTCACCATTTCCATCTCACTTCCCTCCACCCAGTCATCAGAGCCATTAGTTTAACCCTAACACATGGGTTGAGTGTTTGAGAGCTTAAGGGTTAACATACATACATACATTTGCTTTAAAGCCGAAATAATTCTGGCTCCTTTAAAAAGTCAAGTCAGTCAAATAAGCCATTGATCTGGAGTTAATAGGGCCTTAGTAAGAAATTAGAATCAGCTGGGAAAAAAGGCTGCTCTCAGAGGACTCAAGTAAAAAGCAGCTTCAAAACATGGAAAGAAAAACTCAAGAAGTGTAGACCAGACAAACACAAAGTGAGGGAAGAAAAGACTTGGCTATAGCCTTGAAAAACAATAGGCTGAGGAAATTCTAAGTCATTTTAGCTCCCATCCCCACCACTAATTTAGCATTAGACTTTTAACAGCTGAGACCAAGATGAACAGCAAGGGTCTGGAGTGTCCTTGTTAAGAAGAAAATAAAATAACTGGAATTATATCTTTACAAAGTAATGCTTTTTGAATATAGAAGTTGTTTCATTTGTTTTCCACCTGCTTTATACAGCATTTGCAACCATAGTTGTGGTTTCATTCTACCTATAATTTTGCATTTTGCTTAAAAAAAAAAAAACCTGCCCAGACTTCACCACTATGCAATATGTGCATGTAAGAAATCTGTACTTGTGACCAGACCCAGTGGCTCACTCCTGCAACCCCAGAACTTTGGGAGGCAAAAGTGGTCGTATCACCTGAGGTAAGGAGTTCAAGACTACCCTGGGCAACATGGTGAAACCTCATCTCTACTAAAACTGCAAAAATTAGCCAGGTGTGGTGGCACACATCTGCAATCCCAGCTACTTGGGAGGCTGAGGCAGGAGAATCACTTGAACTCAAGAGGCGGAGATTGCAAGAAGCTAAGACTGCACCACTGCACTACAGCCTGGGCAATAGAGTCAGACTCTGTTTAAAAAAAAGAAAGAGAGAGAGATCTGTACTAGAACCCCCAAAATACTTAATAACTTTTTAGTTAATATACAAAATAATTTTTTAAATAAATAAGGGGGGGGACTCAAGATGGCGCTGTGAGAACAACCCAGGATTGGAGCTCTCGTTGTGTCCGCGGAGAGGTGAGTCTGAGCTGCATTTCCAGACTGATCTTTGTTGCCCACGGAACGGGGAAATTCCCAAGTGAAGAGGAGACACGGGACGCCAGGCAGAACCTCCGCCTGGCAAAGCCGGCAGCCGAGGTGGCAGCGGCCGGCCCTGCCCAGCGCTCCCCACAGGGCGCGCTTGTCCGGGTGCCCTGTTGAACCAGCAACCGGAGACATGAGAGGGCTGGACTTGAGACTGAGCTAGACTTGGACAGTGGGCCAGCCCAGGGGATTGCAGGGACAGAGTGTTAGGGGTGGCCTAGTGGGACGAACAAAACCGCGATTTCAAACAAGCCCCGTGCAGACAGCCCGAGACGCTCTGTGGGGGAGGGGCGTCCACCATTACCGAGGCAACCCGCCCCAACTGAGATACACGCCCATTGCTGTCGCAGCCAGCCGTTGCCGAGGCAACCCGTCCCTACTGAGATACACGCCCACTGCTGACGCAGACTGCCGTTGCCGAGGCAACCCGCTACAACAGAGAGACTCCGCTGCAGGGCGTGGCAGAGAACACAGCAGAACAGCGGAGCCAGGGCGAGCCTCACGACAGCAGGGCGGAGCCTCGGCAGGCAAACAGTGGCTAGTCTGCGTCCTAGCTGGGCAGGACCTCAACGGACATCCAAAAATAAAGCCCAAACCCCTCAACACAGAGCATTTGAGAAAAAAAAAAGGGTTTTTTTAATGAGCTCTGTTGCAGCAGAAACAAACATAGCAGCCTAACAGCCCTGAATGAACAACAGAGCTCACAGCTCAGCAATTAAGCCCCTATAAAGTACAAACTGTCTCCTCAAGCAGCTCCCTGACCCCTCTATATCCAAAAGACTGACATTAGGCAGGCATCATCCTGGGACAAAGATAGCAGAAAAAGAAACGGGTAGCATCCCTCGCTATGCCACAGCAGCTAGAGGTGCACCCCAGACAAGCAGGGTCTGGAGCGAACCTCAGCAGTCATACAGCGAAGGAGCTAGACTGGTAGAAGGAAAACCAAGCAACAGAAATACTTCATCATCAACACTCTGGGTGTCCACTCAGAGACCCAATCGAAAAGTCAGCAACTACGCAGACGACCAGCGGACAAATCCACAAAGATGGGAAGAAACCAGCGCAAAAAGGAGGAAAACACCCGAAACCAGAACACCTCGCCTCCTAGAAAGGACCAAAACTCCTCCCCAACAAGGGAACAAAGCTGGACGGAGAATGACTGTGACGAAATGACGGAATTAGACTTCAGAAGATGGATAATGAGAAACTTTTGTGAGCTAAAAGATCATGTATTAAATCAATGCAAAGAAACTAAGAACCTTAAAAAAAGATTCGAGGAAATGATAACAAGAATGGATAACTTAGAGAGGAATATGAATGAATTAAAGGAGCTGAAAAACACAATACGAGAACTTCGCGAAGCATGCACAAGTTTCAATAGCCGAATTGACCAAGCAGAAGAAAGAATATCTGAAGTCGAAGACCAACTCAATGAAATAAAATGAGAAACCAAGATTAGAGAAAAAAGCGCAAAAAGGAATGAACAAAGTCTCCAAGAAATGTGGGACTATGTGAAAAGACCTAACCTACGTTTGATAGGTGTACCAGAAGGGGACGAAGAGAATGAATCCAAGCTGGAAAATACTCTTCAGGACATCATCCAGGAAAACTTCCCCCACCTAGCAAGACAGGCCAACACTCAATTGCAGGAAATACAGAGAACACCACAAAGATATTCCGCAAGAAGAGCAACCCCAAGGCACATAATCGTTAGATTCAACAGGGTTGAAATAAAGGAGAGAATACTAAGGGCAGCCAGAGAGAAAGGTCGGGTCACCCACAAAGGGAAGCCCATCAGACTCACAGCAGATCTCTCGGCAGAAACTCTACAAGCCAGAAGAGAGTGGGGGCCAATATTCAACATTCTTAAAGAAAAGAACTTTCAACCCAGAATTTCATATCCAGCCAAACTGAGCTTCAGAAGTGAAGGAAAAATAAAATCCTTTGTGAACAAGCAAGTACTCAGAGATTTTGTCACCACCAGGCCTGCTTTACAAGAGCTCCTAAAAGAGGCACTACACATAGAAAGGATCAACCAGTACCAGCCATTCCAAAATCACACTGAATGCTAAAGAGCATCAACATAATGAAGAATCTACAACAACTAACAGGCAAAACAGCCACTTAGCATCAAAATGGCAGTATCAAATTCACACATAACAATATTAACCCTAAATGTAAATGGACTAAATGCACCAATCAAAAGACACAGACTGGCAAATTGGATAAAAATCCAAAACCCATCAGTGTGCTGTATACAGGAAACCCATCTCACATGCAAAGATACACAAAGGCTCAAAATAAAGGGATGGAGGAAGATTTACCAAGCAAATGGAGAGCAAAAAAAAACAGGAGTTGCAATTCTCATCTCTGATAAAATAGACTTTAAAGCAACAAAGATCAAAAGAGACAAAGAAGGCCATTACATAATGGTAAAAGGATCGATACAACAAGAAGAGCTAACGATCCTAAACATATATGGACCCAATGCAGGAGCACCCAGATACATAAGGCAAGTTCTTAATGACTTACAAAAGGACTTAGACTCCCACACAATAATAGTGGGAGACTTTAACACTCCACTGTCAATACTAGACAGATCAACCAGACAGAAAATCAACAAGGATATCCAGGGCTTGAACTCAGACCTGGAGCAAGCAAACCTGATAGACATTTACAGAACTCTCCACCCCAAATCCACAGAATACACATTCTTCTCAGCACCACATCACACCTACTCTAAAATTGACCACATAATTGGAAGTAAAGCACTGCTCAACAAATGCAAAACAACTGAAATCATAACAAACAGCCTCTCAGACCATAGTGCAATCAAGTTAGAACTCAGAATTCAGAAACCGACCCAGAACCGCACAGCTTCATGGAAACTGAACAACTGGCTCTTGAATGTTGACTGGGTAAACAATGAAATGAAGGCAGAAATAAAGAAGTTCTTCGAAACCAATGAGAACGAAGACACAACGTGCCAGAACTTCTGGGACACATTTAAAGCAGTCTCTAGAGGAAAGTATAAAGCAATAAGTGCCCATATGAGGAGAATGGAGAGATCCAAAATTGACACCCTATCGTCAAAATTGAAAGAGCTGGAGGAGCAAGATCAAAAAAACTCAAAACCCAGCAGAAGACAAGAAATAACTAAGATCAGAGCTGAGCTGAAGGAGATTGAGACACAAAAAACCCTTCAAAAAATCAATAAATCCAAGAGCTGGTTTTTTGAAAAGATCAACAAAATAGACAGACCACTAGCCAGATTGATTAAAAAGAAAAGAGAGAACAACCAAATAGATGCAATAAAAAATGATAAAGGGGAAATCACCACAGATTCCACAGAAATCCAGACCATCATCAGAGAATATTACAAACAACTCTATGCGCATAAACGAGTAAACCTGGAAGAAATGGATAAATTCCTGGACTCCTGTGTCCTCCCAAGCCTAAACCAGGAGGAAGCTGAAACTATGAATAGACCAATAACAAGGTCTGAAGTTGAGGCAGCAATTAAGAGCCTACCACACAAAAAAAGCCCAGGTCCAGACGGGTTCACAGCCGAATTCTACCAGACACACAAGGAGGAGCTGGTACCATTCCTTCTAAAACTATTTCAAACAATCCAAAAAGAGGGAATCCTTCCCAAATCATTTTATGAGACCAACATCATTCTGATACCAAAACCCGGCAGAGACTATTTCTGATTGTCAGCCCCAAGCTCCCTTTGGTTGTAAAATGCTTCAAAATCTATACATAGAAATAAGTTTTAGAAGTTGTAGTTTTCAAATAAGGAAAATTCAGGTAACACCAATTGGCTTCTCCCTATGCCTATTTTAATTTTAATTTTGTTTCCTGTAGTCAAAACTTTTTCCTTCTATTGCCCTTGAAATTACTCATTATTTCTTTTGTATCTCCATTTAAGAGTTATGTTTCTTAAACTATCTAACCAAACACTTTTCCACTAATACTCATTAATCTTAATATCTTTTGCTTTCAGAAAACCACTAAGAAATCAGGTTATTTGAAGGTAAATCCTCCATTTTCATTGATATGGATGTGAGTGATGACTTTCATCGTTTACTAGATAACTGCCTTTCCTTCTGAGAAATCTATGCAATAATCTCTTCTGGAAGCTTCTGGGTCCCAGGCCCCTAACTACTGTGAAATATTGAAATTATAGTGGAAATTCCATGTGGGAGCCATATTATAGCAAGAAATTAGAATGGGACCCCTAAGACAGATCCTATTTATGAATTATAATGATTTTGCCCCAGACTAAGCAAAACGAAGGGATGCAAACGTTATCTATGGGGCACCTGCCTGAGAGAGTATCTACACAGCTGTCCCTCAAAGTTCTTTTCCAACACTCATGTTGCAATCTGTAATGTATCCCTCTGACATAAAAAAAACCTTGCTAAATATCCTCATGTAGTTTCCCATGATAACAGCTTTTGATGTAAAACTCTGCTGTAGTTTTCTCAATCGACATGTACTGAACAATAGTCTTAAGATGAACCTGTTTGGAAAACCAAAATCTAGATTTAAGAAAATAATTTAATAATTTGGAATTTAAACATGACAACAGTTGTCTTTCTCAACTTGCCTTTATACTGTTTTATTTCTATTTTGTCTGTAATAATGTCACCATTTTAAGAACCAAATTAAATATAACCACAGGAGAGCCTCTTCCTGTTTCTGTTGGGTTTTTCAATACTATTTCAGGAAGTATTTAGTGAAGCTATATGGTATAGTAGTTAACATGGGCTTTGAGGTGAGATAGACTCAAATTCCAGTTCCATCATTAATATAATTGTGGATATCCTTTCTAAATTCTACTTTATTTCTCCATTTAAAAGGGAGAGTAATACCCACCCAAGGGTAGCTGCAATCAAAATGAGATAATGTGTTTAAACACACAGCACACAGCAGGCACATAGTAATTACTCAATATACAGCAGCTAGTATTTCAGATATAGACATAGACTGAAAATCTGGAATATGAAGAAAAAAATTCTTAATTTTACCACCTTAGAATTATAAACATGATTCCTTTGTAATTCTATCCACATAAAAATTAATTTTTACATAATTATAATTGTAATACACAATTTGTATATCTTTTTTAACATTATAATCACTTTTCCATGTTACTATGTGTAGTTCATAATTACCTTCTAAATTTTTGCCTGAGATTTCATTAAATTCCATAATTTAGCCACTAAATTTCTGTCAAATATTTGAGGTGTTTACAAATCATGCCATAATAACATTTCATGTATATCGCTTTTCCATCTAGCGGAATTCTTTCCTTAGGATGAATTCTCTAAGCAGGCTTTTTTAGGGTAAGCAGGATCTCTTTCATGACTTTGAGAGTTTTGTTAAACTCCTTTCCACAAGTTTATAAAATTTGTAGTTCCTCCACCAATGTGCACATGTCATATTGTCCTTGATAACCTTCTTTATTAATACTAATATGTTACATTTACTGAGTCTTTCCATAAGACAAGCACTGATCTAAGTGCTTTACATGTATCATGTCATCATCCTCACAACAAATCTCTGATGTAACCACTATTAGTCATCCTCTTCCATAGATGAGGAAGCTAAGGTTCAGAAAGTTTATAAGCCATGTCCAAGGTCACACAGCAACTAAATGGTAGTATCTAAACTAAACGCAGACCCCGTCTAATGCCATGGTGCTCTTAGTCACCTGGCTATTTTGCTGCTTTACTCTTCCACCACCATCTCCCACTTAAATAACAGGTTTAAAAGATCTTCATTGATGTTTTAATATGTAGCTTGTTGATTACTGGCAAGGTTGATCATTTTTACATATGTTTAAAACTATTTTTTTCCTATGTTATTTGTTCATAAGCAATTTCTGTAATGTGATGGGGAAAATTCTGTTCCTCATGTGCTTTTTACCAATTGGGCATGTCAACAAAATTTCTCACAAGAGGCACAGGTCCCTTCTTGATGACCCCTCTGAGCTGTCAATTTATAAGGGTATTTTTGTGAATATGTAATCCAAACAACCTGACCATCATTCAAAACGTACCTCTCATCACATACACAAACATCATTAAAACACCATCTATGTTTTACTAAGCAAAACTGGATTGACCTAATAAATCTAAATTGTAATAATCCTATTTTAAAATATGCTCCATTACCTGCATTATGTCTTGCAATATATCCAAGTGCCCACGCTGCAGCCTCCTTGACTCCAGGGTCAAAATCTTCCAAGCATATGACCAGTGTATCCAGTGCTCCACAATCAACTATTGCCTGAGCTAGCTGGGGAGAATGTTTACCAACTGCTCGTAACACAAAGGCAGCTGCTTTCTTGTAGAAGCGCTACAAGGGCAAAATAGACAAAACCCAAAATGAATTGAGATCTTAGATAACCAAAATCTAAAATAGACCAAAACTAACATAAAATAACATTAATATAAATCAGGCTCAACAGCTTTTGAATATAAAAGATGAAAAACATCCTACAAAATAATTTTTGATTATTTGATGTTCCCTCATTGCTTCTGTTCAGTAACTAAACTGAAAACAAGGTAGATTTTACATTGTATTTCAAATGTTTTACCGTAAGGCATTTTGGAAATTGTATAAAATAAATTATAACGATATCTTCCACAAATTCATAAAATAATGAGATTTTATGTATCTGCATTATACCAAAATGTATTGTTTGACTCTTGGGAATTCTTGGATTGTTAGCATGTGCAACTAAGCTCACTGCCAACTGACTAATTCATTTCCTTTACTTGCCCTCAGTCTTTGAGCGTGGTAAGCCTTTCATGACCTCAACTAATCTTTCTGGTGTCCCAAGTTATTCTGAAATAACAACCATGTTCCAAGATATGCTTACCAATCATCAAATACACATAAAGGCAAAACATTAACAACACATTTTAAAACTTTTCCTGGTAAATAAATCCGCCAAACAATGAGATATAAGTTACTTATTTTCTCTAGAAATGCTTTTTTAAAAGATAAAAACATATTACTTACCATTTTGTAAATTTTGAATATGACTTCATATTTTTATTTCCTATAGATACATTTTATCTGACTAAGGAATGAGTAAATGAAAGTGAAACACAAGACTAACATGTTTCTCTTCCAATCACTAAAAACATTAAATGTGTAGGAAAAATGTGGCTGTGATACTCACTGTGGTTTTATGGTTAGCATAATGACACAGTGATGGTCTCCTCTTTCTGTTATTAATAAAACCCAATTAATCCCCTATTTTACATTCTAAGTTTCTATTTCTTCACAGTGACTACTGAAAAGTGATTAGTTGACTACAGCATTTAATTTGAAAGCATTCTATTCACTTAGACTATAATATTGATACAATGAAAATTACAGGAGAAAAAACACATCAAGTATATATTAAACAGAGTATATCTTAAAATTTTGTATATGTTGCTAATATAAGAAATATGCTATGTTAGTACTGATGTTTTTGACATATTTTCTTTAGTTTCTTAAATTATACAAATAACCAAATTTCTACTATTTACTGTAAAAATTAGTATAGAGTTTTGAAGTAGATTTCCATAGATCATTTTCTTACAATTGCGGGGTAAAAAATGGTGATACATTTATTTTCATTACCTTAGCTAATTTGACTTTTTATACTGCAGAATTGTCAAATTTACAGACCATTTATAGGCATCAACAGTCACTATTAACTACAGTGCCTATAACTCACACTTTCTGATCTCATTCCCTCGTTCTCCTAATTTTCACTTCTCCCAAATTCCTAACACTCTTCTCTCCCATTCCAGACCAAAAGAAATGCTTTTTTTAAAAAAGAAAAAAAAAAAAAGCAAAACCACAGGACTTTGTACCTCATAAAGAGGAGATTAAATATCCTGTGAGAAATGACTTAAAGGCTGGTAGGTGAGGGAGACAGAAGCTTGCACAAAGGCCTCATGTTTTTACTGCCTCCTCACTTTTCTGCGCTAGTGCTTGTCTCTCTACAACTAATTAACATTCATTCAACTTAGAAAACTTCTACTGAAAATCTTCTATGTGGGATACCAGAATGCAGACATTGCTCTCAAAAGAAAGAGCTAAAAGTCCAAGAAGAAGAAAGTTCAACAGTATTTGGTGATAGAAGGAATATCCACAAGAAAAATAAACTTTCTGTGACACCTTGTAGAGCTGTAACAGGCATTAGTAAATGACTCTCTAGGCCAGGTGTGGTGGCTAACACCTATAATCCCAGCACTTTGGGAGGCCAAGGTGGGCAGATTATCTGAGGTCAGGAGTTCGAGACCAGCCTGGCTAATGTGGTGAACCCTGTTTCTACTAAAAATACAAAAAATTAGCCAGCCATGGTGGTGCACATCTGTAATCCCAGCTACTTGCAAGGCTGAGGCAGGAGAATCACTTGAACCCGGGAGGCAGAGGTTGCAGTGAGCTGAGATCGTACCACTGCACTCCAGCTTGGGCAACAAGGGTGAAACTCCATCCCCCCACCCCCCCCAAAAAATAGACTCTCTGGTCTATAAACATAGGGCAAATTCCTGCACCATTAGGATTTATTTTTATTCTGGCAAAATACACATAACATAACATTTACCATTTTAACCATTTTAAAGTATATGATTTCGTGGGATTTAGTGCATTCACAATGCTGTGCAACTATCACCACTGCCTAGTTCTGGACTATTATCATCACCCCAACAAGAAACTCCTTACAAATAAAGCAGTCACTTCTCATTCCCTTCTCCCTCCAGCCCCTGGCAACTACTAATCTGCTTCTGTCTCTGTGTATTTGCATATTCTGGACAGTTCCTATAAATGGAACCATACATCCTGTGGCCTTTTGTGTCTGGCTTCTTGCACTTAGCATAATGTTTTTATGGGTCATTCATGATGTAGCACTTTTCTCAATATTTTATTACTTTTATGACTAATAGTCCATTGTACAGATATACAACATTTTGTTTAACCATTCATCTATTGATGGACTTTGTTGCTTTTACCTTTTGGCTACTGTGGATGCTGCTGCTATGAACATTTGTGTGCAGGCTTTGCTGGAGCATCTGTTTTCAATTCTTTTGGATATAGAGCTAGGAAGAGAACTGCTGAGTCACATGGTAACAACTGCTTTACTGATTATGGACCTGCCAAAGTGTTCTCACAGTGGTTGCCCCCATTTTACATTCCTACCAGCAATGCGTGAAAATTCAGATTTCTCCATGTCCTCACCAAGACTTGTTATTTTCTTTTTATTTTTTATTATGGGCACCCGAAAAGGCAGTAAGTGATACCTTGTTGTGGTTTTGATTTGCATTTCTTAATGACTAATGCTGCTGAGCATCTTTTCTTATATTTCTTGGCCATTTGTATGCATTCTTTGGAGAAATGTCTATTAAAGTCCTTTGCTCATTTGTCTTTTTTTTTTTTTTTTTTTTTGAGATGCAGTCTTGCTCTGTTGCCCAGGCTGGAGTGCGGTGGTGCAATCTGGGCTCACTGCAACCTCTGCCTCCTGGGTTCGAGCAATTCTCCTGCCTCAGCCTCCCAAGTAACTGGGACTCCAGGCACACACTGCCACATCCAGCTCATTATTTTATTTTATTTTTTTATTTTATTTTATTAGAGACAGGGTTTCACTGTGTTGCCCAGGCTGGTCTTGAAATCCTGAGATCAGGCAATTTGCCCACCTCGGCCTCCCAAAGTGCTAGGATTAATTGTCTTGTCTTTTTGTTACAAAAATACGGAATTAATCCCAAAGATATGTCAAGAAAGCTGTGCCCCTAGGTTATAATAAACTAACAGAATAGAATGAACAGCCCAAAACCTACCTACAGGTGATCCTTAACTATTGTGGAAACCAAATAGCTGGCACTGTATAGAAATAAAAGTCGTACCAGATAAGGGGGGAAATAGGGCACCTTTAGACAGTGCTTAACAGAGCTGACATGCCTTTAACTTGGTAAAAAACATGTATCAAACCTTCCATTACACACCTTTATTCTCTTCTTTTTCATTGCTTCTCTACCGCTTGCTTCAAGGGTGTCTCTCACTGTTTCCCTTAACTTGGTTTCACCAGCATATAAGGATTGCTGAAATCAACAATTTGTCTAGGGTCCATATACTTCCCTAAGACAGATCTGATAGCTTTGTTTAAAACTCCCATATACAGAAATGCTGCTTTATATATAACTTCTCCTAAAAATATATTTTCTCCTTATATTATCAATAAAAGAAAAATGGTGGTTATCAGTACCAATGCAAAATACCCTAAAAATACTATATGCAGCTCAGAGAATTAAAGATTGTGTTAACCCCCTAATAATTCTGATGCCTACAGGCTTGCAAACTGTATCCAAACTGTCACATTTTAAAAAATCTAAAACAAAAAACATATAACTAGTTCTTTAAAATTCTTACATTCTGTTCTGCCAATGAATAAACAAGCTGTGGAAGAATGTCGCCCTTTACAACAGCTTCTGCGAGGTCGTCATTATAATTGGCCAATCTCCCAAGAGCCAAAGCAGCAGTCTGTTGAATTGTTGGGACCACATCCAGAAGAAGAGGCCTCAGCAAAGACATTACACCTGAGTTAAATTATGAAAGAACAGAAATCGGCAGAATTTAAATAAAAAGGGAAAAATACAATTCAGCATAAATGCAGACAGTAAAATTAAAGGGAAAAAAGTCAGTGAAAACAAATCTCTTCACTAAAAACTAATGGGAAATTTAGAAGTACCTACCTGACCAAGACACAGAATAATACAAGCTATCACTATTAAACATGCAGTACAGCATGGAAATAAGAAAGACTTTGGATTTAGGTAAGAATACCTGATTCAGCAAGTACTGTCTATGTGACCTGAGAGGGTTGTCATGAGGCATGCAGAGAAAGGTTGTAGAGTATGCTATGATGTCTAACACAAAAAAGATAGGGCTTCCCCCCAAGACTTTGCAAATCTTATCTTTCAAGGCTCATTTCAGGGCCTCACCTACATATTATATCCAAATAAATTTCTTGGAGATAAGGACATGTATTACTAGTTCTCATCATATTCATCCTAGAGTTGAATGCATAGTAGGTATATCATCATCATCACCAGACAGCAACAATAGTAAAAGTAGCTCATATTTATGAAGCACTTATTATATGCAAGCACTGTCCTAAAAACTTTTTTCCATAATAATTCATTTAACTTTTATAACAAAACTATGAAGCAAGCCCTACTATTACATCTATTTTATAGACAAGAAAATTGAGGCTGAGAAAAGTTAATTGTCACACAACTAATGAATGGTGAAGCAGGGTTATAATTTAGACTTTTTATTGATAATTGTTAAATAATATATATTTTAAACTGAGAAGATGGGAAGAGAGAAAACAGTAATAATCGCCTTGTAGTCATTTTACTGGATATTCCAACTCTTTCTATTAACTTTGCCTTACTATAAAATCTGCAAAAGAGTCAACTGCTATTTCTGTTTTAATGATGCTGTTTTAGTCTAAGATTATAAGAAAGGTAGTGACAGAATTAAAACTATAACAAAGGACCTCCTGACTTTCTATACTTAATTTACACCAGTCTATTCAAATAAATATCATTAACTCTTTTCTTTAAAAACATATCCCAGTTATACATAAAAGCAAATATTGCCAATATTCTTTTATAGTATTATATGCAGAAACATTTGAAATAAAACAAAAAGAAAACATTTACAGTAACACCTAAACACTTGATCTTAGCCAAAGGCCAAGAAGTCATTACACTAACACTTAGGATTAGACCAAAATAAGGGTACTAGCAAATAACATAAGCAGAGAGCAATGATGCTTATCACAGACACATTTAAAGATGTGACCTGTGGATTTTCCCAGTTTCCAGTTTTACTTAGTCATTAGTTTTGTGCTTAAGTTGGCTAGGTTAGATCATCTATTACGGTTGCAGGTGTGAATCCTATGAAGGCTGGTTAGCTCTGCAGGCACACAGAACCCCTGCCCACACTTGAGTCATAGCTCATATTCAATAAATCCAGTGTTCATGGGTGTTGCATATATATTATTATCTATACTGTTTGACAGAGATAATTTCTGAAATATCTCACAGATAATTCTGTGTTTAAAGCACAGAATACAATATTAGCATGACTACTCAATATTAACACAGGTTATTCCAGGAAAAATGGATTTAAAACAATTGTCCAGCTCTTTGTAGTTTGCTTTACTACTTGATTCATTGTTGTTGTTGGTTTTTTACTGGGTAAAATATAAATACAATGTACCATTTTAACCATTTTTAAGTTTATAGTTCAGTGGAGTTAAGTAAATCCACAATGTTGTGTGACCATCCCCACCAAGAACAGGCAAACTGTTTTCCACAGCAGCTAAGTCATTTTACATTACCATCAGTAAAGTACAAGGGTTCCAGTTCTCCCACATCCTCACCAACACTTGTAATTTTCCATTTAAAAAAAGTAACAGCCATCCTAATGTGGATTGAGGTGGTATCTCATAGTGATTTTGATTTGCATTTCCATAGCACTAATAATGTTGAGCATTTTATGTGCTCATTGGCCATTTGTACATCTTCTTTGGAGAAAAGTCAGGTCAAGCCCTGTGCCCATTTTTGAATTGGACTGACATTGTGTTGTCATTGTTGTTGAGCATTACATGCTTTTATTTTTTGATTTTTTATTTTGAGACAGAGTTTTGCTCTGTTGCCTAGGCTGAAGTGCAGTGGTGCAATCATGGTTCACTATAGCCTCAACCTCTAAGGTTCATGCATTCCTCCCACTCAGCCTCACAAATAACTGGGTGCATCGCACCTGGCTAATTTTTTATTTTTTGTAGAGATGGGGGTCTCACTATGTTGCCCAGATTAGTCTCAAACCCCTGGGCTCAAGAGATCCTCCTATCTTGGCCTCCCACAGTGCTGAAATTACAGGCATGAGCCACTGTGTCTGGACTTACTTCTTATTTTTTATAATGAATATGCACTATTTTGATTAAAATAAGTCCATACTCTAAAAAAGAAAAACTAAATCTGTTAACATATATTTAAAGTTTCATAATAAGTACATTAACAAGGCCAAAAAAGTAAGCTTAGGTTTTTGTTTTTTTTTTTTAGAATAGTTTTAAAGTATCACAATTGGCTGGACGTGGTTGCTCATGCCTGTAATCCCAGCACTTTGGGAGGCCAAGGCGGGTGGATCATGAGGTCAGAAATTCAAGACCAGCCTGGCCAACATGGTGAAATCCCATCTCTACTAAAAAAAAATACAAAAATTAGCAGGCCATGGTGGCAGGCTGGGAGGCTGAGGCAGGAGTTTTGCTTGAACTCAGGGGGCAGAGGTTGCAATGAGCTGAGCTCATTCCACTGCACTCCAGCCTGGGCGACAGAGTGAGATTCTGCCTCAGAAAAAAAATCACAATTAAGTTTCATGTTATTTTTTCTTGATTATTCTGGGTTTTTGTTTTGTTTTTTGAAGGAGTATATGTGGGTGGGTTTATTTCCTCACTTGATAGATTTATGTAAAGGCAGTGATTTATCATATTTTGAAATTCTTCATATTGAATTATATTTTGAATTAAATCTAAAGAACATTGAACACATATTAAGGATTTAAGAATGAATTAATTCACCTGGCATTCTAATATTTTATTATAAGTGTTTATTATAGTATTTAATTGCCATAAATCTCCCAATTAAAAAAATTTAGTTTATAATTTAGAAGTAAAATATGTTGCCCACCCAAAAACATATTAACTATTCCATATACCCAAGGGAATTTTTTTTTTCCTTTTGAGACAGAGTCTTACTCACTCTATCACCCAGGCTGGAGTGCAGTGGCACCATCTTGGCCTACTGCAATCTCTGCCTCCCAGGTTCCAGCGATTCTTCTGCCTCAGCCTTTTAAGTAGCTGAGAGTATGGGCATGCACCACCACACCCAGCCAATTTTTGTGTTTTTAATAGAGACAGGGTTTCCCCATATTGGCCACGCTGTTTTCAAACTCCTGAGCGCAAGTGATCTACCCATCTTGCCTCTCAAAGCGCTAAGATTATAGGCATGAGTCACTGTGCCTGGCTGGAATTCTCTTTTTTATATATTTTCTCTGCGTTTCTACTGCATTAGGCTAATTAAATATTAATATAAGGCCAATAAAATGACTCATATTTCTCTTCCTTCTATTTCTAAATTCAATGTCAAAGTTAGGCTTATATGTGAAATGCTTCTGCTCTATCATGATTTTCCTATATTGTTTAGATAGTAGCACAATGAGAATTTTGAAAAATTTTTAAATCTACAAATGTATATAAATAAAAGCTAAAGTGTCCATTTGAAATATCTGTTGGAATAACCTTATTTGATGAATGACCTTCAATAAGGTCATTTTTACTGGAGAAGAAAATAAATTCTCAAAAATAGTACCCCAAATTTCTAGTACTTAAATTGCCTCTTAGTGCTTCATAATTATCAGTCCCCATGTGTTTCTCTTCCTCTAAAGTGACATGTTTTTACCTCTTACACATATTAAACATGGAGACTTTGCTTTTCTAACTGCAAGTTTCTCTTAAAATTACAGGGAACAGGAGGGGAAGAGAGGGGAGAGGAGGGAAGGGAGAAATTTTTCTTACCTGCCTGTCCATTAGGTATCCAGAGATCCATGGTGAGTGAATGCATTAAAATTTAGAGTTCACAAATTAAAGCAATCCAAATAGTTGCCACAATATCTGATAAACAAGGCCTCTAGTAAGGAGCAAATGACATCACTGGGGCTCAGTTGAAGAACCCAACATACACTTTGTAATATTATATCCAGTACCAAAAATAACAATTCATATACTAAACACAATTATCTATAAAACATTGTGTACTCTATAAAAACTGATGAAATGGTATGAATATATTTTTGAAATTTAACTTAAAGACAAATCCTTACAATGCTTCCATATACACAATTTATAGCTTTGAGTTCCTTGTCTATTTTTCTTATTCTAATGCCATACTGAAAACATTACTTTTTAATTTTTATTTTATGTTTTTCACATGGTTTTGCCATGTTGCCCACAATGGTCTTGAACTCCTGGGCTCCCAAAGTATTGGGATTACAGGTGTGAGCCACCATACCTACCCTGAAAACACTGCTTTTAATTCCTACATTGCAATCCAGCTATGAAAAAATAAAAACAGAAACAAGAACCCATCAAAAATAAAAATTAAAAAAAAATAGTTTCACTGATCCTGTCCACAGTCATTCATTCAAAAAATATATCAGGGTTAACCATGCAGCAAGCAATAGGAATACATATATGACTTAAGGCAGCACCTACTATCAAGAAACTAATAGTCTAGTGAAGGAGCTTATAAAATAGCCTCAAAACAATCACAACTCTTTCATTTAATCTGTTATAACACAATGCAGGCCAAATTATTTTATTTTGCATGCCAGTGACATATAGAAATCATTGAGAAGAAAATGTCAAATTTTTCCAATGTCAGAAAAAAAACCTCATCCATTCTTATATTACAAGCATATAATTTATATATATATTACCTCAGTCTGCTGTTTTACAAAAACATTTAACATTGCAACTTTGTTCCTTTAAAAACAAGTATCAGCGCCCCCCCCAACAAGTTTACATAAGTAACAAACCTGCACATGTACCCCTGAACTCAAAATAAAAGTTAAATGGGGGAAAAAAAAAACTAATAACAGGATCTGCAAACTGGATCTTCAGTCCACTTAAGTCATAGTAAAGTTATCTGGTTGCCCTGGTTACCTCTAACCTGCTTTGTTAATTTTTTTTTTTATCATGGCAAAATATACATAACAAAGTTTATCATTTAAACCATTTTAAGTGTACAATTAAGGGCACTGAGTACATTTACAGTGTTATACAATCACTACCACTATCCATGTCCAGAAGTTTTTCATTACCCCTAACAGAAGCTCTATACCCAGCCAGATGCAGTGGCTTACACCTGTAATCTCAGCACTTTTTGGGAGGCTGAGGCAGGCAGATCACTTGAGCTCAGGAGTTCAAGACCAGCCTTGTCAACATGGGGAAACCCGTCTTTACTAAAAATACAGAAATTAACCAGGTATGGTGGTGCATGCCTATAATCCCAGCTACTAGGGAGGCTGAGGCAGGAGAATCACCTGAACCTGGGAGGTAGAGGTTACAGTGAGCGCAGATGGTGCCACTGCATTCCAGCCTGGGTAACAGAGTGAATGAGACTCCATCTCAAAAAAATTCATTCATAAACTTATAAAATATGTTAAATATTTGTTACTATACATTTTACAAAGCTTTAAAAATTTAAATTGCAACAATATGCTTCATTTTAATCTAAAGTTACATTCTATGTAACCACTTACTATGAAACTGCTAGTACAGTTCATTCAAGTTTTAGGAGAAGTGATTTTTGTATGAAATTAACCAATTACACAGTAAAAGATTCACCTTTCACTGTCAATATTACCATCCGACTCAGGCATTCTTTCTGGGGTCCAATGAGAAAGAACATAATAGAAACTTCATGCTTTACAAACAGAAGGAAGGTTATGTGACTGCCCATGTTGAGAGGCAACAGAGTGAGGTGGTTAAAAGCATGAATCTAGAGAAAAACTAATTGGGTTCAAATCTGGACTCTGTTACTTCCTAGCTAAGGAACCTTGGCAAGACTACTTAACATCTCTGTACCTCAGTTCCCTCAAATTCTAGTACTACTTATAAAGTTATTGTGAGAATTAGATAAAATTTCTACAGTGCTAGGAAGATTAGAACAAAATAGACACCATCAAGTGCTTGATAAATAAAAATGCTAAAGAAATCAGTTCCCTAAATGTATTATAGTTTCATCAACATAATTTTATTATTATTAGTGAATGACTCATTAATTAATAGCATCCATTGTAATGAACTATTAAAGATTCAATGGCCCCACAGATTGAGGCTTTATTGTTTACTACTTCTGAATTACTCTTGAATGAATAATTCATTCAAGATATATCTATCAAGAAACTTCTCAAGGAACTTCTAAAGGGGTTGTGACAGATAATCCCAACATATTATGATGTATGCCACAACAGAAGTAGAGAGAGCTCTGCAAACATACACCAGAGCATCTAACCCAGGCTTGGAGGGACATGGGGAAGCAACACAGGGGAAAGTGACCTTGAAGTTAAGAGCTGAAGGCTCTCAGGCAGACTTTGCCTGCCTGCTGAAACACTTGGAGGGGGTGGAGAGAGGAAGAATCAAAAAGTATCACAATCAGAAGGAACTGTATAAACAAAGAGCAAAACGAGTTTGATATGTTGATAAAACTGAGAATGCAGTGTGACTATAATGCAAGAGAGGAGACAGGAAGCTAGAGAAAGAAGGCTAAGAGATAAATAGACAAAAGTCCTGAAGTATCCAACAAACTGTTTTAAGTATTTTGAACTTTATCTGAACAGTAATATCAGTGCAGTAACAGGATCAAAATCACAGTTTGTAAAGAAGGATCACTCTGATCACAGTGGAGAAAAAGGATGACAAGGGACAAGATGAGACACATCAAAGACCACTTAGGAAACTATCATAGTTACCAAGCCAAGTATGAAGATAGCCTGGAGAATGGTAATGGCAAAAGGAAAGGTGAAAGTGAAAAGTCTAAGGAGATATTTAGAAAACAAACTGATTATTGGAAAGGAATCAGTGATATTTCCAAGTTCCTGGTTTGGTCAAAGGATGTATGGTGGTTGCCCACTGTTGAAGAAGATTCAATACATTAATACTGGCTTGCTGGCAGGCCGGGTGCGGTGGCTCAAGCCTGTAATCCCAGCACTTTGGGAGGCCGAGGTGGGTGGATCACGAGGTCAAGAGATGGAGACCATCCTGGTCAACATGGTGAAACCCCGTCTCTACTAAAAATACAAAAAATTAGCTGGGCATGGTGGTGCGTGCCTATAATCCCAGCTACTCAGGAGGCTGAGGCAGGAGAATTGCCTGAACCCAGGAGGTGGAGGTTGCGGTAAGCCAAGATCACACCATTGCACTCCAGCCTTGGTAACAAGAGCAAAACTCCATCTCAAAAAAAAAACTGGCTTGCTGGCTTGAAACATAAAATGGGAGGAGTGAGGTAGCAAGAGACAAAGCTAGGAAGTTTACTTATGGCCAGATCAAATTTGGCTGCAGGCCAAACTAAGATTTTCTGATTTTATTGTAAGGGGAATGGAAAGCCACTGAGGAGCTTTATTGTTTGCCCTACTTACTGTCAGGGAAATGAATAAAAATGAAAATTTTAAATAATTCCAGGTCCACCATGTATAGCTGTGCAGGCTGCACACTGCACAAATCCAAGGAATACCATTCACAAAGATTATCATATAAATGGCACCCTTGAAGTTGTGCAGAGCACAGCACAGCAACCATCCTTGATACAGCATGTTATATGGTTCTCTAGTTTACATGAATAAATGTCTTATATACTGAGTAAAATAATAAACCTCTCAGCAAGGCGCAGTGACTCATGCCTGTAATCCCAGCACTTTGGGAGGCTGAGGCAGGTGGATTATTTGAGGTAAGGAGTTTAAGACCAGCCTGGCCAACATGGTGAAACCCTGTCTCTAATATACATTAGGCTGCCTGTAATTTCAGCTACTCGAGAGGCTGAGGCAGGAGAATCACTTGAGCCTGGGAGGTGGAGGCTGCAGTGAGTGCACTCCAGTCTGGGCGACAGAGTGAGACCCTGTCTCAAAAAAAAAAAAAGGAACCAACAAAAAAAGAAATAAATCAAACTTACCTTTTCCAAATACTCTGAAGAAAAGATTTTGCCACATACTTTATCTGCTTTGGTAATTACTTTGGACATATTTATTAAGGCAAATTCTCTTATTAGCATATCAAAAAGAACAAAGATCAGAAACTTAAAATGAAATAAAAACTCCACCGACAATGTTCATCTTTAATTTTTCTTTCACATAAAATGAATTAAAAAATTCTTAACAAGGTAATTATTGGTTTGATCATGATGACTACATGGAAAATATTTTTTACATTATCTAGGATCCAAGATATATGTTTACTTAAACAGCATATTGGATGGAAAAGTGAGAAAACAAACAAAATCTTCCTAGACATGCAGACAGTATGTCAAAGTCAGGAGTAAAATGCGTTGGTATCTTAAGCTACCAAAATGAAGGCATCTGACTGAAAAAAAGTTTGATCATAATATGTAATTGATATATACATACTGAGGCTCATTCTAAAGCACTTTAAAATCCATGGTAATTATTTTTAAAGAATAAATCATTTGAATGGTTAAGTAAATTGATGACTAAAAAAGAAAAGTGGCTGGGTGTGGTGGCTCATGCCTGTAGTCCCAGCACTTTGGGAGGCTGAGTCGGGTGGATCATGAGGTCAAGAGATCAAGATCATCCTTGCCAATATAGTGAAACCCTGTGTCTATTAAAAATACAAAAATCAGCTGGGTGTGGTGGCGCGCACCTGTAGTCTCAGCTACTTGGGAGGCTGAGGCAGAAGAATCCCTTGAATCCAGGAGGTGGAAGTTGCAGTGAGTGGAGATCACACCACTGCACTCCAACCTGGTGACAGAGCAAGACTCCATCTCAAAAAAAAAAAAGTCAGAAAAGTTTTCATAACAAAGCTTACAGGTTATTTTTTAATCAAAAGAATAAATGGATTGAAGTATTCATGATGTCTCTATTTAAAATTGCTAAAGGAATGCCTGGATTGAATCTAGATAGCATGAAATATGTTAAAATGAAGTTTCTCAGGAAAATAAACATTTTAGTATGCTATCCAGATATTAGTCAAGTACAGAAAATTTCAAAACATAAATTCATACTCCTTTCGTATTCCAGTCTTTCCTAAGCCAAACAACAAGTGTAGAATCTTATATCTAAGCCACTTATACTGTCGATTTGGATTAAATTCCATTGTGTACTCTACATTGCACTCTTATGGGAGGAGCTAACCTGCCATTACTCACTAAAACATGAATCTCCACATCTTAAAGATTATATACACTTTACCATCTCAGTATTAAAATTTAAAAATAATATCAATTATTTTCCCATTTTAAAAAAGTTTTAGTTTGGCTGTATTCATATTGTCCAGAAAGTAAATGTTAAGTAGTAAGTGTCCATTTACAAAGGCCATTGAGAGGGACTGAAAGAAAAAACCCTAAAAGTTTACACTTTAAAATGTACTTTTAAATGCACTTTTAAAATGTAATATGTTCTAATATCTTAGTCTGCATATATTTAATACTGTGTGCCCAGTATTTTTCTGGGCACTTTGAGGAGTACAAGTGCGTACATACACACACACACAGAGAATACAGAAAATTAATCCATATAAAACAACAACTATAGAACAAAGGATTATCAATTCTGAAATGACAAACTTTTAGAAATGGAGAACAGATTAGTGGTTGCTCAGAGTTAGGGATAGAAGGTGCGTGTGGCTATAAAAGGGCAACGGAAAGGGTCCTTGAGATGATGAAAGTGTTCTGTGTCTTGACTGTGCTGGTGGTGAATACACACAGAAGAAAATTCTATAGGACAAAACACACAAACACAATTAAAACGAGGAAACCTAAATAAGATCAAGGAATTTTTATCAATGTCAACATCTTCCTTGTGATATTGCACTATAGTTTTGAAAGATGTTACCATGGGGGAAACTCAGTAAAGGGTACACAGGATCTCCCGGTTTTATTTCTTATAGATGCATGTGAATCTACAATTACCTAAAACTAAAATTCTTTTAGAAGATTGTAAAACACACTTTATTGTAAATATATTCCCCCCTAATAAAAACAAAGAACAAATGCCTAAAATCCTAGTGACAAAAGGAAATATCACATAGGTGCAGTAGTAATTCCCCTCAAAGAAACCCAGAGAAATGATTACACCTATGTATTCTTGCTGTCAATGTTCTTAAATTTTTTAAACTATCTGTTAAATTAGTTTTAAAGATCACATCCTATCAACTGAAGATTTCTCATGACACACTAGTGATACAATGCTACCTTACAGTTTAGATGGTGGTAGAATCACCCCCCCCAAAAAAAATTTTTTTAAAGGACCATCTTTCTCTTACCAATTTCTGTTGAGAGATAAGAAGATCTCTCTCTCTCTCTCCTCACATCCGCAAGAGTTCGTACTGAGGAGTAGAATGAATGCGCCACAAGGATTTCGAAAAGTCTGGTCTTTACCTACTTTGAATTTCTTGGAAAAGACTCAAGCATATCATTCCTTTATCACTAAAGCAAGATGAGAAATCACGTGTAAACCACTGGAATTTCTTTGCTGTGAGGAAGTCGAAGGTGATCAAAGGCAGGGTGACACGCAAAATGGCACTTGGATAAAATGGGTCTCATTAGGGTAGAGTCCCACTCACGTAAATGACTTCCAGGCAATTCCTAGGGCCTTGACTTTCAACCTGACACTTGCCTGTGTACAATGAAGATGAAAATAGAAACACCGTGCCCCTCCCACACCCATCTGGAAGCTTCAGCCTCTCGGCCTGACCCCCAAAGACCCGCTGAAAAGAATGGATACTTTTGGGAAC
Source organism: Callithrix jacchus (assembly GCF_049354715.1). Taxonomy (NCBI): domain Eukaryota; kingdom Metazoa; phylum Chordata; class Mammalia; order Primates; family Cebidae; genus Callithrix; species Callithrix jacchus. The sequence goes on along the minus strand of NC_133508.1, from coordinate 22,853,942 downwards.
TCCCGTCCCCACCCCGCGGCTCCCGAAGAGCTCCACTGGCAGGGGAGCGGGGCGGAGGCGCTGGGGACTCCGGCGCGGGGCGAGGCCGGTGACAAGGGGCGACGCGGATTCAAGCTGCGGACTCACCCGCGTTCTGCAGCGTCTCGATGTTTTGGGGTCTGGTCGCCAGCTCCGCCACCATCTGCACGAACTGGGTCCGGGCCTTCTGGTATTGCTCGAACACTGAGGGAGAGAGAGTCGGTGGAGCGGCCTGCGGCGCCTAGTTCACCTCGTAGCTAGCCCGTCGGGGCGCCCGCCAGCCCCGGGCCTACCTTGCAGAACCTGCCTCTGACTCATGGCGCCCCCGCCGCCGTCCGCAGTCCTCAAGCTCTGCGAGGAAGCGACTCGGCCTGCAAGTCCGCCGAGGGGACTACGGCGACGACCACTCGGCCTCCGACGTGAGCCTCTCCTCTGTGTACCCACGTCTCCCGGGCAACCGACCGGAACCGGAACGCGGCCGTCTCGCGGCAACGGCCAGTCCCGGGCGTGACGTCACGGTCGCGGTGCCCGGGCGCCCCGCGCGGGGCAGCGGCGCGAAGACTCGCGAGCCCGGGGACTCGGCCTGCAGGGGGTCCCAGTGCGCCAGACTCGCAGAGCCGCGGGGACATCGCGCGCCGTCGAGTGTACCTGCACCGCCGGGAGGTCCGGGCTCCTTACAAAAAGATCGCCGTGGTGTCCTGACTGCGGCGCTGGTCGGGACCGAGCGCCGGGAGGGCTCCACGCGCCAAGGGAGCGTGGTTCAAGAGCGGCCAGACGAGTAAACTGCAGCCCTGGAGTTGTGTGAGCTTCGAGGGTCCTGAAAATCTCACACGTGACATTGTACAATCTGATCAACACGTTAATGTCAGAGCAACTTGAGTGTTGCCTTGGCATTTAACGCTGTATCGACAGTAAAACACTGACTTTAGAATCCGTGTTTTGCTTTGTAACCCAACGGTTATACACCTGGCATTCTTGGTTTCAAGATTCCTGGAGGATCATGACAACCATGTTCTTACACTTAATTACACCGTATGGAAGCATTTAATGAGCACTCAGAGACTCAATGAGGAAAACAGATGAGCAAAGGATGTGATAAATGTCCTGTCTTCCCTGGCTTTCTCCTAATGACTCCTAATTTTGCTGTTTCCCCGCTTTTATGTGATTTGTAAACATTTTGTCTTAGTCTTTTAAATGTAGGCTTCATTATGTTGATGAATGACCCCTCTAACAGAAAAGGAGAGAGAACCTTTACCTGGAAAACCAGTCCCTATCTTATATAACTTGAACCCTTTACCCAGTTTCTTTTAACAAATTTGAAGTAGTCTATCACTGATTTCTAACCTGTCTGAAAACTATATACCAGTTGTTTCAATGACAGTTGTCAAATTTAAATGTTCCTCCATCAAATCTACAATTTCACGAGACGTCAAGTGGATACATAGCCACAGCTGCTGCTAAGTAGTGCCAAGACAGGAAACCCCTTGGTACTTCTTCAACAGAAGGGAGCATGCAAACTTAGCTGGATCTATAGTTGCAATGAGTTCTCTATAATCATCTTTGAGGTCTCACCCTGACCTGAGCTCTTTGATGAAGTCCTAATATTTTGTGGGGCTCCAAATGGACCAGCAATCAGACAGAAGAATAAGTGTGTTTATCCGGTCTCTAATACCTCCGAGAGCAGGTACATGTCTTCTGCTTCTGCAGCTCAGAAACCAATGATGGCCACAATCGTTTTACTTAACTCAAAGTCATAAGTTTTACAGTGTTATCTATATTTCCCTAAGGGAATATGTCCTTTAAAATTAAAGTTGTTGTGTGTTCCCATTTAGAGACGTGGGAGGAAACAGATTGAGTAAATAATTAAGATTGCAAATAAGCCTTGTAATTTTCAGTTCCTTGTTGAATTATATATAAAAAAAATCCCCTTAAAACTAAAAGGTTTTATATTTGGTTTCAGCCCTTAAACAAACAATTCAAACTCTTAAGCTACAACTGCCAGTTTTAGCAACTGGTTTACTATTTGTTTTCTATTTTTAAAGTGTTAATAGCTCAATGTGGGGGAGGCTGTGGGGGAAGTCTAAACCTATAAACATAACACAGCATGGGTTGCCACAAAGTTCTTGGAAAACATACGTTCAAAAGCTGTGTAAACTAGAACCCAAGTATCTGTTATGAATAATATCTTTAATTTGTATTGTTCCTGATAAAACAATATAGGATGCCTACTTCATATCTGAAATTGGACATATTAAAGCAGCTAGATCTTTGCTCTTTATTGTAGCTTCCTTTTAAAAAATCTTAAAAACTAAATGGAGAAATGTGTGTAATGCAGAGTGATTATAATATACATATAAGTGGATACCAGTAATTCAAGCATAAAATATGGCAGATTACTTTTACTGACAAGAAAACCAATCTGTATTTTCTAACCCCATTTTTCAATGTACTAACTCTAAAAATACTATTCTGTTTTCTAAAGTTAAATGAATGTCCCATGATCACATACACACCTCTAAACTAAGTATTAAGCAATGAAAAAGAAAACAATTTAAAGGGATACATCAGTATTTTTTAAATATTACCATTGTTAAAACACCAGCTTACTTTGAAGAGATACAATGTAACTGAAACAGAAAACTATACATTTTATTGAGAATGAAACATTAGTAGAACAATTTGCGAAAAAAGTGTTTCCATGAGAGGTTTGTTTGGAAGCCTTTGGCTACTTTTGTAAAAAGCTAATCATAATATATAACTTCAAAATAACTTTTTCAAGTAATTCCTCCTTTAGTTATGAAAATGAGACTGAAAATGACAACAAAATAAAGCCAGTTTTAAAATCCTTTTGTTTCTCTCTGCATATCTCCTTTGAGAATTCAGAAAATCCTATTATCAAGGGAATATATGCTATACATGCCTAAAAGAAGCTTTATTAATTTTAACATCCACGTATTTTTTCTTCAGTTCCTAGCTGAATTTTAAAATTTAAAGATTTATATATGCTAGATATTAACATCCACATTTTAAAACTGTCATTGAGATGAATCAAGTGTATATATATATATATGTGTGTGTGTATTCTTCATCAAGCCAAACACGTATTATCAATGTGTGCCAAACACCTTGCTAATAAAAGAATGTGCCTTTCTTCCAAGACATGAAGTCTAGTAAGAGATAGACATCACTTCATTCTACCAGCATATACCGCAGCCTGTATTCATTCAATGGGCATGCACTGCAGTCTGACACTGTTTTAAGGGCTGTAATTGCTCTCAGTGCTATTAGTGTTTTGGGAGACAAACAGAAGGAGCTTATGGGCAAAGTAGGCAAAGAAGTGAGAATACCTAAATCAACATTTAAATTATAAAAGCCTTCTTGTTTTTCATTAAAAATTAGCTGAGTTCTATGCAGCTATGAAATCTCCCTCCCCTAAAATAATAATTTTCCCAAAAAACATTGTTAGCATTTAAGAAGGCATTCAACTGGCAATTGCATGTAATTACTGAAGTTATGAAACTACATTAATCATTTTGCAAACACTAAATTTAAAATTACTAAAATAACTCCATAGTTACATACTTGAATTAAAAATAGAGGCATTGCTTAGTCCATAACCAAGTTAGTGGAATATAAATATTACCTATAATTATGAAAGTAAACATGACTATCTTAAATGTTGCATCGCGCCTCTTTTGGGAAATAATGTCAGGATTTTACGTCTGAGCCGACCATCTAGTTATTTCACCAAGTTTATCAGCAGAGCAGGACACTTGTACACTTACATCCGGGAAGGGAAGATTAACATTTCTATACATGTTTTGCATTTATGCCTTACTCCCTATTGTTGGCTTTTCAAACCATTTAAAGTCAACTCTTTGCATTTTAAAGTTTTTCTTTTTAGTGTTAAGGTCGATGTCAAGGTGACAGTGGTTTAGCTGGCCCGAAATTCCTAAATATCTACCTGTATCTGTCTTCCTTTGCAGTAATTCAGAGGATGAAGAGATGGAACTAATACTTTCCACTTCCCAAGAAACCCGTCATTAGGGGGATTCCACACAGGAATAATTTTGCTTCCCCAAAGGCACCATGTAGTGTAAAGTGATTGATATTAAAAATGGGTGCTTTCAATGTCTAAGTCCGAAATGCAGCATGACATTTTCTAAGGCAGCAGTGACGGGCATAAAAACAAATTATTGCAACTTAGTGTGTGTGATATATCTTCCGGTTAGACTTGCGTGCGTTTTCTTAAGTAATTAAAAACTGTACCCAAAGCCAACATCACGAGCTGGAAAACACTAAGCGCCCTACTCCAGATGTCAGTCAGCTGTCCCCTCAATACCTCCCACCGCTTTAAAATGTTGGCGTTGTTGGGCTTCTGTCAGAGAAGGTGTGTACCATCCTCTACGCCCTTTAATCAGGACAGAAGACAAAGACGGAAGGTGCCACATAGGAAACGACCCAGAGCCCACCAAGCCCGTGTCCGGGCCACGCATCCCCCAGGTGCGGGTCCCTCAAGGACTGCGCTGCGGCTGGCCCCCCGCGCCGAGCCGAAGCCGGACGCCGGCGGGTCCTTGAGCGGGTTGTGCACCGGGTTCCCGCTCCCCGGCGCTGGCAGGCAGCCGCGTCCAATGGACAGGAGTGTCGGGCCGAGGGCAAGGGAAGAAGGTGGTCCTCCCAGGCTTCCTCCGCGTTTTCCATTCTTCCCAAGTTTCTTCAACTCCGACTAGCAGCTCCGCGGTGTCTGCGAAGTTTCTAACCCGGGAGGCGGCGCGGGAAGCAGGCCGGGAGTGCGGGCGGGGGCACCGTGGGCGTCTCGGGAGGAAGGGGCGGGGGCGCGCAGCCCCAGGGCGCGAGTACGGAAGAGCCTCGCGGGTCTGGCCAGGGTTTCCCTCCCGCGGGGCCTCCTGGGGCGCGGCGGCCGCAATGCGGCCGGTGGAGGGGGCAAGCCCGACTCTCCCGCTCCCTCCGCGCCGTGGGCCGCCGGCCTGAGCTGGCTAGGGAAGGCGCGGCGGGCGACTGGCAAGGAAGGAGGCCTCTGTTCTTTCGCTTTGCTTCCTGGGCCGGGCTTCCCGCTGGAGCCGCACAGCCGCGCAGGGGCCAGGGCGAAGGTCCCGGCCCAAGCCTCCCAGGGGCGCGACTGTCCCGCGGGCCAGAGAACGTTGCGGCCAACTCACAGGGGCTGGCCCGGAGCCGCGGGCACCGGAACCCGGGCACCCAGGCCCCGCGGCGCTGCCGCTGCTGGAAAACTCGCTGCGACCGCGCGGGTCGGCCTACTTCGCCCCGGCTGTCTGCGCCCAGGACTTAGAAGAGCGCCCCGGCCGGGAAGAGTGGGGAGGAGGTTCAGGCTCTCTCTACTGAGAGTGGGGTGCCGAACTCCGCACCATCTTACATTGACCGGCCCCCTAGGACCCCGCGGCGCAGGCAGGATCCCAGAGGCGGGGACAGGAGCCAATAGCTGATTTAGAGGGAAAAAAAAATTAAAAAAAAGCAGTTGCACTTCATTGCGCATGTGCAAGTCTCGTTTTTTTTTTTTTTTTAAATTTTTTGACGTCATTTCGCGATATCAAGTCCCAAACCAAAATGTCTTGTGCATTGGTTACTCTGAAGGATAATGGGCTGTATGTTCTGACTCCTGGAAATTACTGCAAAAGTACCGAGAGAAGGGTTTCAAGGTCTCTGAAACCTTTGAAACAAAAATAGTGTCTCCTGTTTAACCACTCGATATCTGTCCATTTCTCTCTCAGAGATGATCTGAGCGGAGAGTGAGCTCCGCTAAAACGTAGGCTAAATTTCAAGGACACGGTGGCACTACATCTCACTTTTTCAGAGGAGATGCTTGCATTACAGTTTGGACCCTTGCTTTTTGACATTTCAGAGAAAACATCTGAATGTTGCTTCAGCTGCATTACTTTACCTCCTACTCCAATATAACCTATATTTTTTAGAGTGAAAAATAAAAGTTTCTGTATGAACAACTTAAAAGATGAACTACCTATATGAAGAAAATACTAATACTTTTCCTGTTAGTAAGACAAATCTGGTCTTAAAGAATTGAATTATAAAGAAATACTTTTTATTCAAGGAGTGCTTTCCCCCCTCCGTGAAATAATATGCAATTGCTTATCATTTTACTTGTAAGTCCAGAGTAACAGGAAATTTACAGGTAAAGCTGGAAGTATACAAATAATTTCAGTATACTTATGGTCATATCCCAAAGAGAAGCAATTTACTAATAAACTCCTGGCTTAGAGAGTGTTTTGCAATACTAAAAACACATAATGGGTAAATGAAAATAGAGCTCTCTTGTAGCCCAATTGAATAGAGAAACATTGATTTTTTAAAATGTGATTTATGTATAATGGCTTAAATGTATGACAAAATTTTAAGAGAGAAACCAAGTAACTAAATCAGTTATCTTTCTGAAAAAGGATATTCCCAGAACCCACTGCAGACCATGATAATGTAATAGACTTTATCTATTGCACTAGAGTCTCTTTTTAGATTTAGAGAGGCTACATGAATTGTGTATATTAAAGTTCAGGAAAATGTTGTTTCCTAAGTCTGTTTTAAAGATTGCTAGCAGAATTCAAAGACAAGCTTACTTTATTGTAATGCATTTCCTAAGAAGTGTTCTCCAAACTGATAAGCATTTTAATAAGAATTATTTGATTCAAACTGATAAGCATTTTAATAAGAATTATTTGAGCAGAATGACCACTTGCTGAAAGTGAAGGGGAGTTTGACTGAATCTAGTAATTTCCTTCTCCTTAGAAAATCATGGGACAGTTTGAGGAAAACCCAAATGAAAATGTCTTAAGAAAATTGTCATGAGGCATATTGAGAAAGAAACAGCTGGTAAACACATTTTCCCAAGCTTATTGTAACTGAGTTCTTCAGTTACCCTAGAAAACAAACTGTAATGTATCATATTCAAAACAAAAACACTCTCCTGAGGTAATTACTGATAACACTAATTTGTCTGAATCATGAACAGCTATTAATAAAAGCTTTTAAAACATCATTGTATCTTCTCAGTACAATTTACTCATAAGTTTTTTGGAAGTGTACTTGCTGAACTTGGGAGTTTTGTTGAGAAGAAAGAAGTCAAACATTGAGTGGTAATAAGATTCTATAGAAATGTAACTGATTCCAATAAAAAGTCCTCTATACGGAAGTACATTATGGAAATGACGTGGTTGTCAGACCTAATTGCTTGGCTTTTGAGTCCTCAGAGAAGAAATTCTACAGCCTTAGGGGTGTAGCCTCAAAAGCAGCAGCGTTCCTGGTTTTAGTTTAAATAAAACAATGAAATCCATCATTATTCAAGTCAATAGCGATAATTCACATGAATATGAATGCACTTTGATCTTATCCTTCAATTCATTGAAAGACAGTCGTAATGAAAAAGGGAGATAATCTCTTTAACTTGGTCCAAAGCAAGTTGTTGGAGCTTTTCTTTCCTGAAAGACCGTAGAAAGGAACTTTTCACTAAAGCCTTGCTTTCCTATTTTTAAGGTGGTAATGGGGGTGGTTTGGCAAGCTACAGGTCGTTATGCTCCCTCTAGGAACCAAGCAGTGCTTTCTTCTTTGAGGTAAACTGTCCTATTTAATGAACTTGACATTTTGTGAAGCTTAAACGTGAGTGCCTTTTAATAATATACCTAAGAGTCATTTCAGGAGGCATTAATTTGAGTTTACTATCACTTGTGATTGAGACATACGATTTTCAGTATGCTTTAAAGCTTATTTAAATTAAAGAGGATATTTCAAAGTGCCTTTTCTTAGTAGATTTGCAATATCCAGCGCTAGATCCTTAAGCATTCCTGTCCAACTGTAAAGACAGTTAATGCCATGTAATGCCATGTCTGGGCTATAAGAAAGTATGAAAGCACTTTAAAATCGCACCTTACTTAGGGCTATTCAACCAAATTTTCAGACACTTGATGAGAAATTAGCGGTTTCAAGTTTTTATGTACGAGTTGTCATTCTCAGAATCCTGGAAACATCTGTCAGATATTTTTACAGTCTATGACATCTTAAATATAATTAAGTAAAATATTCATGAATGAGAATATCTGATAATGCTACTTGCTTGGAAATTGTTTAGCTTTTCATTGAGTTCATTAAAGGTATCCAAACTTCGTGCTAGTTATGAGTAAGTTGATTTTTTCCTAATGAGAGTTGGTGAGACTTCTAAAATTCCCTGAAAGTTCGACAAATATTTGTTATGTTTAAAGGACTCTGAAGCTTACAAAGATGAATTAACACCGGTGCTTATCCTTAGGGAGCTTTAAACTTGGAAATTTCAGCACATTTGTGATTTACAAGAAATTTTAGCCCAGAAGACCACTCAGCTAACGGCGGCTATTCAAAGCTGGGACAATTATTCAGAGTGAAGAAATCTGGCAATGCACAAATTTCTCGAGTTATCCTAGTGGCAAAAAAAAAAAAAAAAAAAAAAAAAAAAAAAAAAAGACTTAGCTGGATACTTTAAGGACTTTCTTCAATAGAACCTGTTTAAAACATTAACAAGAGTTCTATTTTTATAAAAATTTAAATTGGTATCCTGGAACCACAGAAAAAGTAGATCTCTCAGGGTTAATGTCAATCATTTTATATATCAAACCACGCAGTCCACACTGCCAGGGGTTGATGCCGATCATCCAATGAAATGGAGAAAAAAAAGAAAAAAACCAGTGTTCCATACACTGATAAATAGTATCCAGATGCAACAGTTAAGCCAACGCAAATGATTGCATTCTGGATTTCATGCCAAAATATTCATGGTAGACGAAGAAGAGGAAAGAATGCAGTGGGTGCTTGTACAAGTGGCTCTAACCTAGAGGAAAGCCACTGTTACCAAGCGCAGACGCAACTATGAGCTCTTCTTTGTGTCGATGTTATTAGAAAGGGAGTGGGCGCTTGACTTCTTTCTTTGGCACCAGCCTTATTTCTGATGTCAAGAAAAGCTTTCTAATTGGCCACTGAAAAAGAATTTCTGATCAACTCCTAGAAGAGGGCACCTGGGGCTGGGACTCAGCGACGCGCCCGGATTTGGAGGGCTCAGGTGCCTGCTGCTCACGGCGCGCGCCGCCCTGTGCGCTCCCAGCCGCCCCTATTGTCTGCGGTGGGGGCAGGGCCCAGCCGGGGGCGCTGGCTTTTGAGCGGAGCGGAGGATTTTGGAGGATGAGGACCGGAGGTGGGGGCGGGAGATGTCACCGAAGCCAACCCCCAGGGTTTCAAATGCTCGAGCCCGAGGTGTAGGAGGAGGCAACGGTACCAGCGGCTGCGGCGGCGGCCCTGGCTGCAAATTGCCGTCGTGTGGTTGCTACTGGCAACCGAGCCTCTGCCGAGCGCGCAGCCCCGCAGCCCCTGGAACTAAGGTGGCGAGCGAAGCGGCTGAGGCGGCGCTATCGCGCCGACTCGGCCGCCAACAGGGCTCTCGCTCTCACCCGCGCCCCACAGTCCCTCCGGGCCTTGACCGCAGCTGTGCGGCGCCGAAGGCCGAAGGACTCTCGGGTTGGAGGCGTCGCTGTCTCGGAAAGCGTCAAGTGACTGGCGCCCTCCGCGAAGGCAACATGGCAGCTTGGGCTCCAAGAATGGGATGCCGGCGGTCGCCTGCGAGGAGGGGGCAGTGGGCTCCCGTTTCCAGGCGGGGAGGGAGCCCTGCCGCGTTCCCGACTCTCAGCCTGGCCGAGGCGAGGGAGCCGCGCTCGCGGCCTCGCCTCGCCTTTGCCCTTCGGCCCTTTGTTCTCCACTGGGCGGGCGCCTCACGCTTCGGGGGCTTTTCGTGAAAACCTCAAAGCCTCGGCCACCCGAGGTGGTAACACCAGCCCACCTGGCACTGGACAGAAATGCCTGGCATTCCCCGGCCCCGGGGAGACCAGGCAGAACAAGAGGCGCGAAGAAGGGATCCCGATCGACCCTCCCCGCGGAGCCGCCTCTCGTCGAGTCGGTCCCTTCCCGCCAGGCCTGAACTTAGTTTCCCCTCCTCGCCTCGGAGAGGCGGGAGGCTGGAGACCCGAGAAGGGACACGGCGGGGCCAAAAGGCAATGCTCGTCACCCTCATCACCCCCAGGAAATGAGATTCTCCCCGCGGGGGAGAGGAAAGTGCTGGCTCAGAGTCGTCCCAGCCTCGAAAAATCGGGGTGCCAAGCACCCCTTTAGGTCTGCACTGGACTCCATCAGGCTTTGGCAAGAGCAGAGGCCAGGGAAGGGCGCCTCAAAGAAAGGACCCCGGCCCTCCCTGGGTCTCGGGCCGCGGCGACTGCACCGCCCGAGGGACGAGCCGCGCCCCAGAGCGCCGAAGGGGGTCGACGCCCTCGGAGGAGTAAAGCCAGAGGGAAATTTGCATTTCGTAAAACCGCGGTTAAGAAATGACGATGCCACGTAGACAAGCCAGTTGTGACGTTCAGCACAACGTGCTACTGAAGTACCGAGATCCGCCACCAAATGGCGGCTCCGGCAGCCTGCTGCACTGATAAAGAGGACTCGTCCGCCGTCGTCCATTTTAGACCGCTTTCACTTCTCCGCAGTTCCCCAATCCCTTTCTCCAAGTCGTCCCTCTGTTTCCCAGTTTTAGGGCGCACGAAGAGCTCCCAAGTCCGAGAAGCCTCTGTGTTCTGGAGATCCGGCAGGCGCGGGCTCTGCAGGAAGCCGCCGCGCCCAGGCAGCTTTGGCAGGCGACGTCCCAACCTTCGTCAGCCCGCTCTTCTGCCCGGCCGGGGGCGCCGGCACTCGCAGGGTCGCCCTGTCCGGCGACCCATTTTTGGCATCGCCTTGGGATCCCGAGATGCGAGCCTTTGCCCAGATCTTGAGATTCCCGCCGCGCAGCCACCCCTCCCTCCTCAGCCCTGTCACCCGGTCAAGGCTCCTTCCCAGGATTCGAGAGCGTTCTTTTTATTAAACGACCCCGGCGAAAGGATCCTCTCCCTTAGGCCTTTCCGGTCACCAACATGAAGTCGCCTTCGGGAACCTTCAGGATGGCAACTTTATAACTGTTAATAATTTTATTTAAAATCCATCCAACAAAACCCCAAAGTCCAAGAACACCTGTTCCTGAAGGAGAAACGGCATTGATTGGACACGAAGAGGGAGGTGGACAAAGGAAGGCGATTACTGGTCCTGGCTCCTGGTAGGACGGGCTCCTGTGGGCTCTGCTCGCGAAGCCGCTGCCTCCCCAGGTGCGGGTCGTTTTCCCGCCCGCGCTGAGCTCCGGGGACAGGGACGCGTCGCCGCCGCGCCTCCGCCCGCCGCTGTGGAGGGCTTCGGCGGGAAGGGGGCCACCTCGGGAGGCGGCGCGCACCAGGCTGCTGCCCCTGCTCGGGACAGGGTCCAACTTTGGAGAACGACGTCGTTCCGCCGCCCCTCAAGCCCCTCAGGGCCTGACAATCCAGCTTTCAAATTTGGCGGGATCAGAGTCAGCCGAGCCGGGGGCGGTGCGAGGCGAGCGGCGCACGCGCAAAATGGCCTCCCGGTGCCCCGCGGCTTCGGCTCGAGCGCCCTGCCGGGCCGAACCGCGGTGGCGCAGTTCCGAGCAGAGGACCGGGCTGTAGCACTTTCCACTGCTCTGTGAGATGCAAATTAGAAAATAAGGAAAAAGAGAGGGGCCGTTTCTTTTTTAAGGTGTCCTTTTGGTAAAGGTCCCCCTGACCGGGGAGTCAGCGCTCTTAGAAGCCAGGTGATTTCTTCCAAGGCAGCTGGACTGTGCTCTTTCCACCGGGCACTGGAACTAAGAAACCTGGGTTTTTTTGGAAATCCGTGGCGTTTCCCACCCTAATCACCCTCCCCCGGGCTTTACGCTCCACGCCGTGCGGTGCGGCTTTGTTGGAAGATCTTCCGTTCCTGAGGACTTCGGACTTGAGACTTGGGCTCTTGGACCTACCTCTCCACCTGCATTAACCTCGGCATCCGTCTCCGCCACCTTCCCATTCCAGTCATCCCACTTTCCGACACGCTTCCCTATTACCCTGGGCTGCAGTCTCCCAAGTCTCTTCTCTCAACGTGGGTTCCAGCTAATTTAGGACTGAGAGTTGGAGATCTCCAAATCCGCACCAACGTTGAAATAACGTCGATTATGAAGTTTACATTCCATGATGACCCGACAATCAGAGCAAGAAATAGCATTTTACTGAGGTATAGGGAGCTACACCTGCTTTTTTGGAAAGTAACTTCAGATAGTCCCAGAAGGTATATTTTTAAAGGCAAGGGTCAGAAGAATGAGAGTAGTTTTAACTCCTTCATTGGAAGTTTTTATTGAGCGCTTACTATTTATTTGGAGGGCTAAATGCGACTTCCGAATGAGTTTTCTACTTGAACTTCTCCAGAAAACTTCTCACAAGAGTCCTACAGAGGAGCCTTTCCAGGGATAAATATGACTTATGATGTCGTCGACTTGATGAAGACAGAGTTGATAGTGAAGTTCTTCATGTGAGACCTCTAGAAATTGCACACTCAGAAAAAGAAACTGGTGCAAATAAAGGAAATCCGTTTCAAGAACCAAAAGAAGAAAAAAACGTTAAAAAAAAATTAACTGCGGAAACAGGAAACACTCAACTGTGTAAACATTTTCGGAGACTTTCATAATCAAAACTGGGCGATCTTGAGATTTGCAGGGAGATCGTCTGGCTCAAGATCTTCGCGGTGGGTATTTCCAAATCTGATTCGCTGCAAGGCTGGGATATGTGGATATCCCCTTCTATTCCTTGTAAAGAACTCGTATCGGCGGTCTGAATTCTGTGGTCCTAATTTAGTTCAAGGACTCTTTTTTGAGGAGTCAGAATTTTTTTTTAAAGCGACCTTAGAAATTATCACCTGTTTTAGTGTTCATTTTATACATGAAAAAACATCCTCAAGTGAAATGATGTACCTCAAGAACTTTATGTTCGAGCTGAGTTCAGCGATCTTTGCACCACATTAGATGTCTTAAAGGCATAGACGGTTTTTGAACAGGGTTTTAATTAGTATACTGTTAGATGCAGCACAGATATAAAATGTCTATTTTTCATATAGTTTGGTCAAGACCTTTTTGTTTTGGATAAGATGCAAGGAAGACTGTGTGGGGAAAACAGCCATAGTATTTTTAAAATCTTATGGAACCTTCATTCCATCCAAGTACTAAACTAAATCAGAATTTCCAACTATCATTCCTGGTGCATCAGGAAGAAAAAGATATGAAACATTTATCAAACCTTTAAAATACAAAGAGAAATGGAAAATTAACAATTGCTTCATCCATGATTTTAAGAGACTGGATTCCATGTGCAGACTGTTCCTAAAAGTAAATCCTGTCCCCTCAAAAGATACCATAAAATAAACCATTTTAAAATATCAAATATCCTCCTTTCGTGTTGATCAGGCAAGGAGCATTTCACGTGGGTGTTTAAGTTCCTATTGTCTTCATAACAAACACTTAATAGGCCCATACAATGAATGTAACAAGACTTCACAATGAACTGCGCCTTTAAATATTCGGAAAAGAGGAAAGGATGAAGGAAAGTTCCTACCAGCTTACTCTGCCTGTTGCATTTTACCTCCAGAGGTCCAAATACTATCACGTATGGATATGGAAATGAAGCAATATGGTTGGCAGGTTAAGAAAACTGAAAGGGTTTCCCGCCTCCCCAACCCAATGCAGTGCAATTAACGGCCGGCAATTTTAAAAGCATAAACTACTTGTAAAGTGGTATGCATGTGTAAAGCAAGGTAGATCACTATTTACACCACAGCAAACAGCCTCATTTTTCTTTTTGCATCTAAGTTAAAAATTTGTAAAATCAATTTAGGCATTCTCTGTGAAATATTCTGTTAGCACTAACTTTGTGTTTTCGAATATTTTCAGAAGCAAAAATCAAACTTAAAGCTGACTTTTCCTGTACCCTGCTTTGACTACTAAAGTTACAAAGTTAGGAGCTTTTGATATGGGTTTTCATAAGGTTGAAATTTTCTAATATGGTAATTTAGCAAATGTTTTTAATCTTGTCAAACTGTAATAACTGCTTATTGAAGAATACGAAACATTATAATCTTTCTCTTCTATTAATAGAAAAATTTTGGCTGAAATATACTTTTAAGCTTATGCAACTTTCTAATTGAGGAAAAAATCATTTTTTGAATAAAACATTTTCACATATGGTTAAATAGTGCCAAGTAAGCCATAATTGCAGTATCTGATAATAAGCAATTTCAAAAATAAATCCATAATAAAGAGGTTGAGATGTAAAGTTTGAATTCCATGTTGATCTTATAACTTGGTTTTATGTAAGTCAAATGACAGTCCACTAGCATTTAAAGTTTTTAGCCTTTAAAAAATATTTTTTCATTCTTTATACAAATGATCATCCAAAGTAAAAATATCACTTGACACTTCATTAACTTTTGTCTTAAATAACATCATGAAAAACTTAAGCCTAGAAAATGAGTTAAATTCACCCAAATTGGCAAACATTGGTAACTTTTACTTCAAAGATTGTAAGTAAACAGATACATCTTTCAATGAGCTTTCAAGCAATTTTACAACAAAGCACATACTTCTTAGTGACATCACTATAAGACAGCAATGTATTCTCTTTAACTTTTACCTGTTGTAATCCACTATAGGGTTTCCACTTCAGCACATTGTGCTTTTCATATCAATTTTTTATTAAAGATCTTAGCTATTTTCTAAATGAATATCCTTTTTATTGGATTTTTTCCAATTACAAATGAAATTTCATTTTACATCTATAATTAGAAACAACACTTACAATGGGACTGTACAAATTTAGGTCAAAATAAAAATATATGTATTTTGTGACTTCATAAAACATCCTTTACTATAAAGAAAGCAGAAGTAACAGCAATATATGTAAAAGTAATGATTTAATGACTATAAGCAAGACAAAGCAATAGAATTGTGCTTCTTTTGCAGACTGGGGACAATGAAATGTTTAGCTACAATTTTCCCATACAAACATGAAACAATATTCATATAGAATAAACACCCTTACAAATAACTGACGGGTGATGAACACACACCAAGTTCGACCAAAGCAAAAAAACTAAAAATTGTTCGGGTTATTCATATTTTAAATTCAACATGCTTGCTCTATGTAAAAATACCTGTAGAAGCCCATAATAAATAGCTTCTATTTCCAAAGCGGAGAAGGCATAGTCCAGTGATAATTGTAAAAGCAACTCTTAAATTTGAAATTACTGCTATACCACATATTAAAATAATTTTAGATAAAATGCCTTCTTCCAGCAATTTGCTGCTTTAAAGATTTTAGAATTACAGTGATCAATATGCCATTTAAAAATACATTAATTCCATCACAACCAATGAAAAATTAACAAACTATTTCCATATTTCTCAATTAAAAGATTTTCTTTACTGCAACAATTTTTTTAAGGAAACATGTATTATTGGAGAAAAGTCAGTATTATAAACATGAGCCAATTGCTTCTAATGGAATTTAGAATTTAGAATTAGATATCCACATTAAAAATATTCTGTGCTGGTAAGCAAGGCTCAACATAGGTTATGGGTATCTGTAAAGGTCGAACCAACTGGGAGAATTTTAACAATCATTTCTGAATGCATGAAACACAATATTTCTTTATAGCATTTATAAATATATCATACAATACTGTTTCCTGTTATGTCATATACCAATATGGCATTGTACAACAAGCATAATGCCATCTGATTCTTACAAAAGCGAATCATTTAAACAAGTCAGTAAAATAAACGGTAGTACCCGCTTTTAGGCATACAGATTGTAAAACTGAAGTTTACTTTTCTTTGATCGGTTTTGCGTAGCAACAGAGAAGTAAAAATCAAACAGGAATCAAAATGGCTAAATATGCAAGAAATCGTTATTCACAGTGACATGGCTACATAGAATGCATTATTCTATGCATATTCTTTCCGTTGGTTGAATTTCAAGATAAAAAGCACTTGTTTTCTACAGGTTCACAAAACAGCATAATAACAAGAACAATCAAGGAGAATGTAATGTAGGCGTTAGTTGAGATTAACAAACTATGGCCCAGTGCTTATGTCCACTGCAGAATATTTCCAAATCCAAACAATGGTTACAAAAGCCATTTTCCACGTTTCCTAACAGAGAAAAAAGTCTTGCCTGCTTTCCAAGAAACCAATTCTCTATAACAACAATCTTTCTTTTTAATTAACGTCCATAGGAGTATCACATGTAGTCCATCTTTTATAGCCAAATTTAATGTCACTACAAAAGAAAGCAAATTGGACGATAGTCACATGTATGAGCATCTATAAAGCTGTAATGGCATGAAGATATCTATATAAATCAGGGGTTTAAAATTTTTTTTCCTTAACAGTCTCAGGTATCAACCAGAAGAAGTTGCTGATGACCCATTTACTGATGATTTTCGAGGTCTACTGGCAAAAGAAGATTGGTGGTTACCGCTGGGGCTGTTGCTGGTTCCATTCATAGTACTGGAAATGTGAGGAAACTGTGGATGAGGAGACTGCACTGGAGTACTGGGGCTAGGCAAACAAGAAGAGGTGGAGGGAATACCTCCTGCTGGGCTGTTGGCCTTGTCACTCCCAGAGTCACTTTCCAGTTCTCCAGCATTGGTCAGTCCATCTCTCTGGTGACTGATCTTCATTCTTTTACAAGTAGGTCGAACTCTGTATTTCAAAGGAAGTGGACCATTCTACAAAGTTAAAAGGAAACAAATTACTCTTCATTTTTCAAATATAGTTTACCATCATAATTGAACAACAAATAAGCTACTTACCCTTCTCCAGGTATAAATGTAGGCAATATCCATTAGTGTATAATAATCCTTTAACGGTTCCTCCTCATACATGACATCAATCTAGTGAAAAATATTTTTATTAAGTAACAAAAGAACAAAAATAAATCTACATTTTTCATTTAAATATAATCCAAAAGTGCTTTAAAAAGCATATTCTCCAAACATTTTAACAAAGAAAGACTCCTTTTGAAACTTTAAATGAGGAAAAATATACTTCTAGCGATTAACGGATTCGTTTTCAAAGCATAAAAGAGAATGTATACCAAATGTTTTAAGAGAAATTTCAACTTTAGCACTAACTTTAATTTTTTTTTTCTATTGCTTTTTTGGTTTCAAAATCCAAAGTGAAAAATGTAATTAAAATTGTAAAATCTATGTAAAATGCAAGGAGAATATAAAAGTAGATACCTGGAAAGTATTAGGTATGTCCATTTTACTTCTGAGAAACTTTCTTAAGTGCATCACAGTCATTGCTGCTGGGCATCGTAAATATCTTTTATCATTCACCTAAAAGTACATTTAGAAAAGTAATTTTTTTCAGCTACTTTCAGATATGAAGAAAGTTTCAAGTTGATTACCTGAATATGATAAAAGCTAGCAGTATCAAACATAACTGGAGGTGACTAACCTCTCAACTATACTTTGAGTTTACTATCATTATAAATACTAAATGAACAGATTCCTAATATAATAAGCAAACTTCAAGCATATCCAAGTATTAAATGTAAACTACTTATTTTGTAAGATAAACAATCATATGTAAAATAAATTCTAATTATTAAATATCATGTGTAGACCTTTGTTAAACATTAAACCTGACCATTTTCTTGTCTCTAACAGCTGAATGTTCTAAAGGACAACACAATCCCTGATAAAATCTGGAATCCAAACATTTCTTCTATATATTTTTGTAACATGAAACATACCTCCTCCTTAGATTTCTCTTTATCTTTGTTTACTTTTCGATCCAATCTGAAAAACAGAAAATTAATTAGTGAAATAATCTAATAAAACATTAGCATAAAATAAATTGCCTAAAGATTTTACCTGTTCTGGTCAAAGAATTCAATGGATAAGCTTATTATCTCATCATCAGTTATAATTCTCTTATCTTCATCTGCAACCTCTCCTCTATCTTCATTAGAGCCATTGGCAGCTATAAAGATATTGTGAAATGTAATTTTCAAAAATTGAAGGCCTACTGTATTTTATATATAGGAAAATAGAAATGGTAAAGTCAATTTTAATACATTGTAATTCCTAGATAAGCTCTCCCTGCCAAATAAAAATGTCTTCCCTCCCCTAAAAAGTTTACCATCAGCAGAAGGATGAGCTGCATAAAAATCCCTTCTTCTCTTCATTTCATCTGAATGGGGGAAAAAAAAGACATAAACATTTTTGGCCTAACACAAAAATCTATGAATGATCTCTTTAAATTCATTTTTGAGCAAGTTACTCACTTTTGAAAAGCCCTGGAACTAATTTGTACACGATATCTTGAAGAGTTTTATCTGATCTGAAAAAGAATTAAAATGAAAAATGATGAATTAGTATGGCAAGAACTAAAAATGTTCTGTTTCTATAGTCTTTGTTTTTTGTGCTATAGTATTTTACTTGATTGTGATGCTGTCTATATTGATAACATAAAAATTAACTATGAGAATAACAGTTTTCTGTATATAGCACTTTGTAAATCAGTAGAAAAATATTTTATATTCACTAATAAATTCTTCACATTTGCTCAGTCAAAAGAAGTGTGCTTTTCAAGTTACTAAATTAGCTAATATGAATAGAGAATAAAGGGGAAAGAATGGAAGCCTTTTAAAATATTTATTCTTGCCTGTTATGAAGTCCGTAAAGAATGCAAAAAAGGTGAACTAACTCAATTTTTAAAAGACAGAAAAAAATATGAAAATCACTTGAATACTAGTAAACTTTAAACTTGGTCACCGTTAATATGGCAAAAAATTAAACAGCTACCCTCTACAAAGCATACATATTAGGTATGTATTCAAGAGAAAATTTAAGAAATAAAGAGTAAATTATACAACTTTAGTATATTATACAACCTTCAGTAAATTATACAACTCTAATAACAATTACAGACAAGGAATTTAGACAGTTTCCTACCTTATATTCAGTAGTGGTCTGGTTTTGTGAACTTGGACATCACAAATAGGACAATACTTGCTGGTCTCCAGGTAACGAACAATACACGTTTTACAGACTAGAAGTAGAACACGTAAAGTTTTTTTATGTTTAGAAATTAGTGGATAAAGCATTGGTGTCAGAAACCAAGAACTAGTAGAAATAAGATGATAAATGCCGAAAAGTATTTCCAACTAAACTAATTCATACCCTGAGAACACATACATTTGCATGCTTTCATAACATATATGTTAACAAAAAGTCAAATGCAAGAGAAGAAAATGACTTCACCACTTTGTACCAACATTCCCAGACTGCAGGAATCGTTAATAGTTTTCAAATTTCAGGTGAAATACACATTATACAGAAAAGAGCTAAAGCTCAGGACTTACAGGAATGTAGACATTCTATTATGGTTGTGGCATCAATGAAGTACCCTCCACAAAGCACACACATCAGGTGAGGATTTAGCTCAGTGATCTTGATTCTGGTCGTTCGATGCATTTCTGCTTGATAAAAGATCCTGCAAGACGCAAGAAATAATGGCTATAATTCACAGAACAAGAATGGAGATCTAGTAATCACACACTCTGAATTCATAAAACTCAATTTAACACTGTACAGCTGGGCTGTCCCAACGTTTCTACAGAAGGAATTTACTCATCAGATCCGAATCAGTTCTACCTAAATGATGAAAAAAGATCCAGCTAACGTTACTTCTGGTCTCTCGGATCATTCCTGTAGGGAGAAGAAAAGATCTGAGATGGGGGCTGGGAGCTGAGCGTATTCGGGTCTCTTTCTTCCATTTGTCCTCCAGCCCAGCAGCCCCAAGGCTGCTGCAGACGCCACACAATCCCCGCGGATATTTACCAACCACTAGGGCTTGTTCCAGGTCTCCAAATTTATCACAAAACTTCCTCAAGAATCTGCAAGTGAAAATCCCAGGGTTCCGGTTGTTTTAGACGGTTCCAGCAAGCTGAACCTGGCACGTTTTTCCGTGACGCGCAGGGAAAACAATTCTGCCCTCCCTGCATCCCTGGCATTTCCGGAGACGGGTGCCGGGGCCGCAGGAGCACCTCGAGTCGGCCTGGGCCGGGGCCTGAGCGGGGCGGACGCCCGGGGGCCGGGATGCGAGGGGCGGATCCGGCGGCGCCCGGGGCTCCGTCTCGCTCCGGATTCGGAACTCGCCTCGGTCGGGGTTTCCATAGCAACTTACACTTACACTTGGCATCCGGCCACCGCTGCAACTCCGCGCGGAGCCCGGCCCGAGCCCCGAGCCTCGGCAGGCGTGCGGGGCGGCGGGTCGGCGGGCGACGGGCGGAGGCGGGGCGGCGCGCCGCGGGGGCGGGGCCGGCGCGGGGGCGGGGTGGGTGCGGCGACGCCGGTGGGGGGGGCGGGGCGGACCCACGAGGCCACGGCGCTGGGGAGCGGGGACTGGGGACCCGGGTCCCGGGCGCCGGGGACCCCGGAGCCTGCGGCAGCGCCCACGAAGGGAAAATGCAAACCGCACTCCCGGCCATTTCGGACACTTCGGGGGCCTCTTTCCACGTCGACTCGGTGCGTAGAACTGCTTTCAGATCTCGACTTTCTCGGTCTGTCCTCTCTGCAATCACTCGGTCAGAAATTTCACGAGGGGATCTTTCGAGAATGCCAACTGTGCACTGAGCCCGAAACCGTAAGGGCTCAAACTGCAGAGATGTTTATTGAACCGAACCTCTTTGAAACTTCCTTCTCTAATGTGACGCTCTCCTGTAGATCAAATGAGTGATACAAAGTTTTGGAAAGGCTGAAAACTAAAATCTGTTTTACTAGAGGAGGAGTGGGGCAAAGCCCAGTGTTTTATCTGAACAAACTATGCTGGGGGCAATAAAAACTACTTTAATCGGTATGATAATGACAATATATAAAGAACCATATGACCAGCCCATTCCCAAGGCTAAATCAACACCTTGTCAACCCAGAGCAGCGATAGGAGAGAAAAACAAATGTCATTTCTCAGTCTAAGTTTCATAAACCCCCCCCATACGATGAAATGATATTCTCAACAGATACCTATGTTATAGGAAAGTCACAATGGGGAACTGTCAGCAACAATACACCAGCCGACATTCAGGGAAGTCAATTACTTCGTGTAGCATTCTTATAAAATAAACTTCAACGCCCCTCCTTCATTTATTTCAGAACCTGATATAAGACTATGCTTCCACACTTCACTGAAGTACATTCTCAAAGCTTCCTTGAATGGAAATCCAGGAACTTTTGAAACTTGCCGTAAGATGTACCTGCGGTTTTAATTCCTAAGGTATATTAGTGCAGTAAAGGGAAACACCAATCAACACATCTTAATGGCTGAAATTAAGAGCTGACTTCTAGAAAATGGTAAAAAAACAAAACAAAGCCTCTTATAAAAGTGACCACAGTGACAACGGACAACCTCAACCAGAAAACTTCTTGTGTGACTCCTCAGTTATCTTTGGGCTACTTGTTTAGAAGAATACTGTCAACATGTAAACATAAATCTAAGTGGGGTCATAGAGGAGTTGTAGATAGAGCTATGTCCCTAAAGAGTAGCAATATTTAAATCCAGCTGTACTTGGTAAATTAAAGAACAGCCTTGTTGGTGCTTAAGGAAAATTCTCCTAGTGAAATCAGAGGATCTTTCCTAGAAAGATAGCAAGGTGATACTACTGTTTGCCTGTGAAAACATACTGCACTAAAAAACCACTGATCGTGAAGTTCATGAAGAGGTGCCAATAAAAATAGCTCCCTTTATTTCTCCTCTACCTTGCAGAAAACCAACACCACATAAACAGAAATACTAACATGGAGAACAATCAAACCTCAGTGGAGGGTTATCTACTGGTTGGATTTGAGCATTTAAGTCACATGTACTTGACCAAAACTCTTTCAAATCCAAATCTTAATTCACCCAACTACTCTACCTCAGTTCAGAAGAATTTGGCCACAGTCCTCCCACCATTTATAATGCTAATAAATATTACTTTGTTACTTATATAAAAATCAGTTATTTAAGCCATTTGAAAGTAGTGGCAACCTAATGAAGACTTCCAAAGTGTTTGACGTGCTTGTTAAGATTTGAGAAACAATCTCTTCCACACTAGAAGTGAAAACCTTCCAGGTTCCAACCCGGAAACTGCCAGTTAAGCAAGCAAAAATGCACCAAACATATAATGGTAAAAATAATCAACAGTTAGAACTTGCCATTGTAACATACTCAGTTGGGGCTGTCAGTTTTTAGGTGAAGGCCTAACACCAGGCATGTAAAAGTGAAGGAAAACAGAAGCAAGTTCTTAGGTTAACCATCAGCTTGCCTACTGCAATCTAAGAAATGCAAATGAACTCCATAACCCCAGTTGTGGCTCACAGCCCAATATAAGTATGGGTAAAGTTGGGGTTAATTTGACTCCTGGGGAGAAATTTGCCTATTTGCACACTTAACATACATCCAAGAACTTAGTGATAGAGTAATGAATGGATTTACCATATACAATTAAATGCTTAATTTTCTTACAAAAGCTTTATGTGTATACATGCACACACGGTGACTTGTATATAGCTTTAAAAATACCTTTACTAGGCATATGATTTACACAAGTTAAGCTATTTCAAACACTTCTGACTACACTTGGGGGAGATGTATAGGATGAACTGAAGTCTAAAAAAACTATAATTTTGCTTATAAAATCAATCCCAGGGATTTCTGATCCCTCTACCTAAAACTCAAAATGTTAATATATAGAGTCTCACAACTTGGTATATACTGTCAATAATTTGCATCCTTAAGTATCAAGTCTTTAGTGTAGCTTATAATGTGTTTCCAGAACTTGGGAATTAAGGTTCCTATAAAACATAGGTTGAACTACTCATGAGGTTGTACACATCACCAACCTTCACTTGCATTTAGATAAATAAGCTCGGAATTTTGCCCACTTTATAAGGGAAGGGGTTACTACTTGCTTCTCTTTCATATATTGAACCGTGACCACTAAGCCCACTAAATCCTTTTATTGCAATTGAGAATGATCAAAGTCTCTCTACTTGTTTACTTCCAATTATTAACTGTAAATCTCTGGGAAAACGATCATTCTATATCGCTGTCAAGCCCAAGTGACTGCGTAAACATATGCAATCAACTTTTCAGTGCTCCCTTCTAAAGTAGCCCTTTGCCAAACGACCTATGCTGACATTTAGCAAAACCTATAAAATGTAAGTAGACTGGAGTCATGAGGCTGAGTGCATCCTTAGTAGAAGTTGAGAGAAAAGCTGCAGTTTCCAAAAGGGGGAAAAAAGAAAAAGAAGTAGAGAGAAAGGAAGCCTCCAGCAAGGCTAACGTCCAGTCACCATCTTTACTCCACAAAAAGCTCCAAATTTGAAATATCCACTTCCCAGGGATCACCTTCCAAGTGATGTTTGGAGCACTTATCCAAAACTCCCAACACACACCACCTTGAAAACTTTAGCATTTTAAACACAAATGCAGGAGACCTTGGAAACAACTGGAAACCGCCATCTTACCAGCCATCCAATCTCACAGAAGTGTCCCCCCAACTTAAGTTAATAACATTTTTGTCGGGGATCTCTCCAGCCTAACACCCAACTTGGAGGGATGGCCGCCCCCCACGCAACCCGTCCCTATAAAATGGGGGCGTTCTCTGGCTGCTGGAGCCCCTCCAGAGCCCTTTCTTCGGAAGACGAGGGAAGCCACTTGACCCAAGCAGCTCCCGATTTCAGGAACCCGTACCCGTTCCATCCAAATCTACCTCTCAACAAAGGGCGCTGCGGCCCGGAGAGCCGCCGAGGCTGGAAATACTAGTGCTCCTCTCGGGGGCCATGTGCGTCGCGAGGGTACGGAGGGGCGCCCGGGGGAGCGGGGAACTAAAACGTGGGGCCGCGCGCGGCGCGCCGGGGCTGAGCGGGCGGCGGCGGCTGGAGCGGCGCCGAGCCCTGCTGGCGGCGGCGGCGCGGCGCGGGCTGCGGGTCGGTCCCGGCGCCGCGGGAGTCGGCGGGCGGCGGCGGGCGCGCGCTCGCGGGCGCGGGGCGGGCGACGCGCGGGACCGGCGGGCGCGGGGCGGGCAGCGCGGGGCGCGGGGCCGGGCGCCCACGCTGTCAGCGCCCTCCAGGCAGCGCGGCCGGGGCGCGGGGGGGGGCTCCTCTTCCACCCGCGGCCACCCCGAGCCCCGCGCGGCCCCCGCCAGCCCCCAGCCCCGTCCCGGGGGCGCCTCGCCTCCTACGTACCCGGAAAGAGCAGCCGGTGCGAGGCGATCGAAGCGGGCGGAAAAGACAATGAAAGTTAAAAGTCGTTCAGCAGAAAATGAATGCGAGCCAAGCGGCCATCTTGAAGCGAGCTGCAGACGCTGCTGTCAATGGGCAACCAGCGCGGCCCCGAGCAGCCGCGGCCGCCGCGCTCGCCTCATGCCGCCTCCGGCCGGCCTCCTCCTGCTCCGGCGCCTCGGCCTCCTTCGGCACCTCGGCCTCCTCCTCCGCCTCCGCCTTGGCCTCCAACGCCTCCTCCTCTGG
The DNA here is from genome assembly GCF_049354715.1 of Callithrix jacchus. NCBI lineage: Eukaryota > Metazoa > Chordata > Mammalia > Primates > Cebidae > Callithrix > Callithrix jacchus. Next base: position 22,829,453 of record NC_133508.1, on the reverse strand, counting down.
GGCCTCCTCCTCCTCCTCCTCCTCCTCCTCCTCCTCCTCCTCCTCCTCCTCCTCGGCCGCCGCCGCCTCCTCCCGCTCGGCACTCGGGGGAGGGAGCGCGCGGAGGGGGCGCGATCGGTTTTATTCTGCGGGGCTGGGAGGTGCTGCTAAGCCGGAGCGGGGCTCCCGCGCCCACATCCCCATTGTCTCGCCCCGATCTCTGCCTCTCATACTACGATTATTTCATAGTTGCTGTGGGGGAGGCGGGCGGGCGGGGGGCGCCGTGTGTGTGCGTGCGAGCGGGGGGAGGGGAGGAGGGCGAGGAGGGGGAGGGGAGGGTGGAAAAAAATGCACTGCTGAAGGCAGAGTGGAAACTGACACCGGCTCCAAAATGGCTCGGAGTCCGCCCGCCCCCTCCGCCCGCCGCCCCCCCAGCGGGTCACGTGCTCCCCTCATTCCTTAAGGGCGGCCTGGGAATTAGTGTCGGTGTAGTCAGGCCCGTGGCCGCCCCCTCCTCTCCGCGCCGCGCGCCAGGCCCCCTCCCTCGCCCCGCGCCGCGGCGGCGGAGACATTTCTCCACAGCGCCACACGCGCCGCCGCCACTCCGGCCCCGCACGCCGCGCAGCCCACCCCGCCCCCCGTTCTTTCTTTCTCCGGGCCGCCCGCCTCTTCCCGCGGCGCACACGTCCCTCTGCCACCGCCCCCAGCCGGCCCCGCGGGCTGCGGCCCAGGCTCGGGCGCCGCGGCGGGGAACCTGTGCCCGAGTTGGGCTCGCGGAAACAACAGCGCCCGCCCGCCAGCCCGCGGCCGCGCCAGCCCCTTCCCCGCCAGCCGGCGGCCGAGGCGGGGCGCGCGCGGGCGGCGGCTGGCTCCGGGCAGGGGCTCCGCGCAGGGCCGGGACCGGGCGGCCGAGGGTCGGGCTGCGGGCGAGACCTCGGGCGCAGGTAACGGGCCGGGCTGGGGCGCCGCCCGCACCCGGAGTCCCGAAGCGGGGATCTGCGATCGCATCCTTTCCTCCGTGTTTTAACTTTAATCCTTAGAAAAGGCGATCGTTAAAAGTTAACACTACTGTATCTAGCTCTTCACACAAAGTAATAACACACGAACTCAGATGCAAACAAAATATCATCACTGTTTGTGGAAAACACCTTATTTATTCAGGGTGTAATACTGTCTACTTCCTTTTAGAAGACATGAAAAAGACCAAAATAGGATAAATGGACAGTTAGGACTAAATATGATTCAAATACTTAGGCAGTATTTTTCCCTCTTAACCTTTTCACACGTGTTTTTAAAAAGTGTCAAAATTGATGAATGGCATAAATTCAAAAGGAAAATTCTTTTCTACTGAAAAGGACATCCAGCTCGCATAAACGGTGGTTCGGCAGTAGGAAAGGCGTCTCTGGTTTTCCTCTGAACTCGGGCGGATCGTTAACTTCCCCAAGTTACAACTGAGTTGCTCTTTCCAGGCTTTTCGAAGCATCTTTAAGCTTCCCCACCAAGTCCTAGAAGACGTGTATAGAATACCACGTTTTTAGGATAAAAAAATAGAAGCATCCACGTTCAAGAAAGTTGCAAGGAAAAAAAAAAGTCAGGACACCCCTTCCAAACAAGTTTAAAATTCAACAAGATTGTAACCTTTGACAACTATCGGTCAAAAGAAGCATTTCCTCGGAAGTATCTCATGTTCAAATCGGTTATTTGCCCTCACATTCAAACATAATTTCTAACCGAATCCTTAACAGCTCAGGTACCTCTAAATTTTCTCAAGTTATCTAACAAAGGTTATGCTGTATACACATTTAATGCAAGTTTAAAGTTTGATTCATAGTTACATTAAAACGACTCTTCAGGAGATGCCTTTGAAAAATTCAATTTCACTTAAATTTCAGGTAATGATCTTCATTTTTTTAAGTGCTAAGAAATAAATTCGTTGTCATATCCATTAATCAATGTAGTTTTGAATTTCCCAGTCTTAAATAGGCAATATAAACTGTTTTAGAATGTTATACTTCCCCCTTTATAAAAAGTCATTAAAAACCAGTTTCAAAATCCAGTTTTGACAGTTTAATTCAATTTCTGAAAGCAGACATTTTCAAAGCCATGCTCTTAATTTTGCTTTATCTTATTTGATCAAACTCATCAGAAGACAAGAAATTTACACTAAATGCTACACTTCAGAAGTTTATTTTAATCAGCAAGAACAGCAAAGATGGACCAATTCTCTATTAATAACATCTTAATTTCAACAGTGAAACCTATGTGAAAATACTATTTTGCTGCCCCTTTCCCATTAACTGCTTAACCAACCTTCATTATCTGCTGGCAAATGATTAGATTACTTTTCTTTTGAACTTTCCAAGAGCATAACTCTGAAGCCAACATATATATCTATAAATTTAGGCATATTTATAGATCCTAATACTGTACCTGTAATTGTTCCATGCTGCAACTAAAACTAATCTCTGGATAGGATTGGGAATCAGTGTTCTAGGGCAGGAAAAAGAACACACAACAAAAAACACTGTTTATTTAAATCAATGATATTTTAAATTTTATTACACATTTCATTTTTGGGTAAGACTTATCTATAAATACCTGTACATTTAAGGTCACCAAATATGCAGGTCTGTACATCTTATGAAGTTGATTGGTCTAAAAGAACACACATATATGTAACAGCCTTTAACTCTATTTTTCAAGAAGTTCCCTAAATCCCCCCCCCAGAGAAGTCTGTTAAACTTTACCTTTATCTGATATTCCAAGCGCCAAGAAACATCCGTAATATGAGGGAGGGATCTGCCTATACTGAAAGATGCAATGATAACTACATACATAGTCTCTACAGAAGATCTTTTCAGTTATTTATATTTCCTAAGAATGGTGTCTACCTTCCACCCCAACTCCATTTTAATCCATTCTGAATTTAAACCATTGTTAAACTTTTATTTTTAAATTCTAAATGCTAAAAGAGCATTTGAAAATCATCTCAGTAAACTTTATCTTTGAAAACATTAGCTTAACTTCAATTGTTTGACGTGCCCTTTGGCTCCTTTTCTTTGGGTTAAGATCCCAAAGATCTTGTTTCACACCAGCACTCTCCATTCATACCTGCAAGTGAAAAGTGCCTCAGCTTGACACCTTATACAGTACCTACCTTCCCAGTAGGGTTTCTAGGGAATTCTTATTATTCTGGAGAGGAAAAAGAAAGAAAGAAAGAAAGAAAACATCTTTACAAACAGAGTAAAAGAAAAATAGTAACTGTTAATTTAAATTTTTAAAGTAAGTAACCTGATATTCCGTGCAAAACTGTTCTATTCGCTCTCTGTCAAATTTACAATCTTCTAGATAAGTGCTAGAAGAAAAAAGCCAAAGTTCTGTCTCCATTTTTAAAACTGAAATTGAAATCATAAAGGTAATATTTGAAAATAAATGGATATTTAAATAAATCCTGTACCTTAGAGTTGACTTGTCAGCTCGGTGCTTTCCTGCCTCTAGTATGTAAGTTGCAGCTGCTGCATGACAATGTTTTAAAACCACTGGGTCGATGTGTTTCAAGTCTGGATGATCTAAAATAAATTAACCTCCAGTGATGCCTGTGATAAATTCTTTATAGTCATGTTCCTAAAAAGGATATTTTAATTTGGGTTTAAAAACCCTCTTAACAAGATTTTTAAAAATTCAACTATAAAGACTGTTAATTATAAGTAAATGAGATGAGCCAAGGTCAAATGAAAAACAATAAAGAGAACACATCAAGAACTCTATTACTGGTTTCAATTAACTTATTTTGCCTTAATATTTTTACCATTAAAAATATAGCCCCGAAAGAAAATATAACAATGCAATGGTCATTCTAACACTGGAGTAAATTCAAAGGAAAAACAAGATAAATATTTTACATGGTGTCAACTTTAGAATAAACTTTCATCCTAAAAATGATTAAGGTAATTGGTTCCATGAACAATATTATATCAAAGGGGCAGAAGGTAGGGTATGAGTTCAGAACACAAAATACAAATTTCAAAATTATATTAGTACTTTCAGGGTTTGACAGTCATCCTTTTTTTTGAGATTAACCCAGGTGGTGGTTACTATTTTCGTTTGAAGAACTTCCACTTTCATACTTTTTGTACAAGTGTTTAGTTCATGAAACTACAGAAAAAAAAAAACCGAAAAATTGAATTGTTGGGATATTTATATTTAAGAAAATTATCTAAAGCGATCTGTCTTAAAATATGCCCGCAATTCACACTGACACTGCACTCCGCAATCACTGACAGGATCGCTTAAAAGACACTTGCATCCGTGTAACAAGGATGGAACAAAGCATTGTGCTTCATAGTTTAAGGTTCTAGGCAGAGTACTTGTGTAAAACATCCTGAACTAGAGTACTGGAGTGATCACAGCAACTTGAGGTATGCTCCAAGTTGGAAAATGTCAACACTATCTGACCTAGTAATTACTTCGGAAACAGACCCTTTTAAAACCTTTGCCAGCCTAACCCCTGGAAGCCTGAATTTCAGGGAGCTCCCCAGATGAAGTCCAAGTGTCAAAACAGCCGCAGCTTCAGACAAGGCTAAACACCTTAGATGTTTAGGCCACAAACAAGACTTCGACACGGGCTTTACAAAAGAACAAAGAGACTGGAGGGAAACCGGGCCAGGAACGTGGAGTTGGCTCTATATAGGTGCCAAGTGGGGCCAAAACAATGCTCAGGGTCTGCTCCTAGTCCTGGCAGAGCCACGTCCCCCACACTCCGTCCGGAGCGAAGGGCAAAGCCCGGAGACTTCCTCTTCCCGGGGCTTTCCCCTTCTCGCTCCGCCGGTTTCTCTTCTCCGAGCGCCCCTCCACCCCGGTGGATACAGCTCCGAGCCGAGCTGAGCCGCTTACCTAACACGGCCTCGTCCGCCTGGGCGTCCAGCAGGCTCTGGAAAGCTGCCCGGAGGAGAAGCGTGAAGGCGTTCGAGTCGAAGGAGCCGGGATCCGCCAGCATCTGGAAGCCTTTCTGCACAGACTCCGAGAGCTCCATTGTGAGCGCGCCGTGACCTTCGACACGCGCACCACGTGACACGCGCCGCGCGCTCAGCTGATGCGCTCGCGCGCTCACGCGGCTCGGAGCGGCTGGCGGCCGGCGGCGGGCGGCTGGCGGCTGGTGGCGGGGCGGGCTGCGGGGCCTCCCGGGCGGGGGTCTCTCCGCTCGCCTTCGAGCCCGCGCCCCCAGCAGCCGTCCGTCGCCTGCTACCGCTTCCGTCCAGCCCTATCTTGTCCAGCGTAGGCCGCCGGAGCCTCCAGGCCTCGGCGAGAAGGGCCGCCCTGGGCGTTTTGTGTACGCGCTCAGCGCTTTCTCCTCGGCTTGGCGCCCACTTCGGATGGTCACCAGTTCGGTTCCCTGAGAGACCCCGGGAAGGCGGAGGACGGTGTCCGATCCCGGCCCCCTCCTCTCGCAAACGGCGCCCTCCCCGCTCCTCGCTCTGTGCGAATCCTACGGGGAGCTGTGATCTCAGGCAACAGGGATGTGTGTGTGTGTGTGCGTGTGTGTGTTTTAACTCACAGGGTTAACCTCGCAGCCCTGCCCTTTTGTGAGACTGTAAGACGTCTAATTATATGATTCTTGCTTATTTTTACTTTGTTATTTCTGGCATACGGCAGTAGATTCCTTCCTGCATGGGGAGTGTGTACACAGGCACACATACATAGAGTTCGTGTATGCACTGCACTCCAGCAATCAGATTAGCAAATTATTCATGAGCAGATTTGACAAGATTATTAACACTTTTATATGCCGCTGCAAATAAATGTCAACTGCCCTACACATTTCTTGCTACTCTACTCGCTACATCTATGGGTCCAGTTTTAGTTGCTCTACAGATTCTGCATAAATATGTTTCTTAGTAAAGTACAGTTACGAATGGCAAGATCTTCATTAGAAGTGAATTACTGTTTAGGATGCTCATACCTTTAAAGATTCAAATACTGTATAAAGTTTAACTTCATCTCTAGTTCTACGAAGTTGGTTGAGAGAACAAGAATGATTATTAAAAAAAACAAGGCATTTTTAATCAAAAGAACTTGAAAAGATAAATGCAAGTTCTTGAAGGGTGGAGAGAAGGGATGCGGAACAAGAAAGATGTTTTAGTCTTAAGGAGCAATTATTTGCACCATTAGACTCAACTTGAAACCTTCTTTTCTTTGTCTAACTTAGATGTCTATTTTAAAATTTTTTGTTGGATATAGTCGACATTTAACTTGGCACCAATACATATGGAGTACCTCATTTCACAACAGGATGCGAATGGAATAACAGCATCAGTAACAGATTGAGTAACTCTACTCAGCCCTCCTTTGAAAGCTTTGAAAGGCACGTGCAGTGGCTCTTCATGGCTCTTCACTCAGTTAGAATATAGCAGCAGTGAAGGATTTAAAAGTCTCCCTAGAGTCTTTATGAAACAGACGTCTATTAATCATGTTCATCTTTTCTTCCCATCGCTCATCTTCTTCCTGAATTGTTTCTCATCAGTAGAATGTCAGTTGAAAAACTTTATTATATCTGATTACATAGAGAATAGCCAGGACAGAGTTGTGTAAATATTCAACAATATTAACACCCAAGCTTATGTTTACTACACGTGTATTTTTTGACCTAGTGTAACATTGATTATTAATATTTTTTATTACTGTATTCCCCAATATGAAGTAGAATGATTATTAATGCTCCGATAGAATTTGAGTTGATAACTCTAATCACAATTTAGTATCAAAAAAGAAAGTATTACTCATGAACTTAGATTTTAAAATATTTTTTTAAAAGAAAAAACACAAGTGGTAGTGAATTTGTGTTTTATTAAAAGTTAGGAAATTCACAAAGATTGTTTCCATATTAGCTGTCTTGTTACTCTGTTGCCCATGTATGAGTACTTTCTCTTAGGATGTTTTATCCTCTTAGGCCTAAATATATTCATTTGTTAGGTCTAAATGATGGGCACATTTTAAGCCCACACAAAAATTTTCACCATAATGTTTTCTAATGCTAGAAAAACTGAATTTCCTACTACAGGTATATTTATTTCAACTTCCTTTGAAGGAGGCACAGGATTGAGTGTTTCAAACATGTGTCTTCGACAAGCCATTGAAATACATGGAATTATGATCATTAAAAGGCATGACTACCCAGATGTAAGCTCTTGGTTGCAGCTATAAAAATCAATACATTTTATATTAGAAAAACTACATATGAACATATTATGAAAGTATGAAAAATACTGTTTAAAATCGTGTTTTACTCATTGAAAACAGCATTGGAACTTTCACTGAACTTTAAAAAATTCTGCAGGCTCAAAGCCAATAAACTAAATTTGGCCCCAAAAAGCCCTTTAAAAGAACAGTTGAAAACAGCTGAAAACAAAATAGAGATGCAGCCATCTTCACATTAATAATATATCTTGCCTTCTAAACTGTAAATATTAGGTAGACAATGCTGATAAATTTATTTTTCTTTTTGAGAATCAAGAAATCAAAAAACTAGAAGGTATCTTTTTAAACAAAGTTTTAGAATTTCAAACACGTTATATCCTTTGAACTGGTTAATTTTTTTAGAAACCAACTTAATATTGGCCCCTTTATTGTGATTTACAATTAAACAGGCTAGGGCATTTACAGGATCTATGTGGTCATCTTTTCCCACAGGCCTCATTGCTGCGTTTGCTAGTGTTATGAATTAAAATATAATTTTTTAGATTGTGTAAGTACTTTTGCTTTTGTGCAAAGAACACTGAAGGAAGGTATTCCTTTAGATTGAAGAAGTTATGGAACTCCATGGGGAGAAAAAAATTTTTAATAAGTTTAAATGCCATCGAGACAAAGACTAGTTTTAACTGACATATTTTTATTATATATTCTAGTGGGGATCTACTTTATCCCTGCCTGTTCATATTCTACAGAGAAGAAAGTTTAAAACACATTTAAAACTACCTATAAATAAGAAACCATTCTCCCTGCGTCCCCTAATACCAATTCTTTGTTGGTTCCTTTAAACTTTGAGATATTTTTTAATGAAAATAGACTTTACTGTTTTAAAGCTATTTTAACCACAAATGGACAGTTAGAAGGAATATTTAACTGAGTTATAGATGACATTTGAGAGTATAGGTCAAAAACTATTTCAGCGAAGTTTATAAAACCTATATACGTTCTTGTATTAAATAACTTGACAATGCATAGATTGTGACTTGGAATTTGAATGTCAAGTTTTTGTACATTCGTGATCACAGAGTTCAGTGGTCTCAATTGCATCTTACATGACCTACACTGTCAAACACCAAATCGAGTATTCAGGGGGGACAGCAAAGCTTTTATTTACAATTTAAACATGTAATCCAATCCATAATTATTTCCAAACAGTCATTGCTGCAATAATTGATATGGACAAATATAACCTTTTTTCTATGTAGTTAGTGCCTTAATATGTGAGGGAAAATGAAATGCTAATTACATTAAATAAACTGGAACCACAGGGATTAAAATTAATGCTACAGTGTTCTCTAAAACACTTAGATAATTTATCCTCATGGTTTTGCACAAGTGTTTTGGATTTTTCCCCTAAAACTTTATTGAATACATTCATATTAAATAGTAAATGGTACAATTTCTATTTAATATTGTCATCACTTCGTATCATTTTATTTATTTATTTATTTATTTATTTATTTAGTAAAGACAGGGTTTTACCATGTTGGTCAGGCTTCTCTTGATTTCCTGACCTCAGGTGATCCGCTCACCTCAGCCTCCCAAAGTGCTGAGATTATAGATGTGAGCCACCATGCCTGGCCAGTACCATTTAAAAATTTTCATTTTCATAAGTTGTATTTTGGAAATATAAAACATAAAACTTCAAAATATAAGAAAAATATTTTAAATCTAAGTTTTAAAAGGTCAATTATCATGCTACTAAGACACTGAGTTTATCATATAAAATCTCACATTTCCTGAAATTAGAAAAGCATAATTTTGTTTCCTCAGCCTCCCAAGTAGCTGGGATCACAGGTGTGTTTAACTACACCCGGCTAATCTTTGTATTTTTAATAGAGACAGGATTTTGCTATGTTGGCCAGGCTGGTCTCAAACTCCTGACCTCAGGTAATCCACTCGCCTTGGCCTAGAAAACCATAATTTTGTGAAACTTTGCAAATAAGAAATTTTATAGTCAAAATGTTGGCAAAGAAAATACCATTGAATTTCTAAAGTGAAATTTGGGACCTGTCATCAGTGGTGTCACATCATGATTTTGTTAGCTACTTGAGTGACTGTAAGACAATGGCAAAATTAAAGGAGCAGACCTAAGAATTGTATCTAACTAGTCCATAGTTTAAAAAATTTTTCATGTTAGAAAAGTCATGTCTGCTCTTCAGGACTTCAGTGTAGCATATTGAAACTTACTTTAGGAAGTTTGATCCCTTACTTTTAAGCAAAGCAATTAATGTCACATGGGGAATATCTGAGTTGTAAAGATCAAACTTGTGAAGTCTTCATCTAAGAAGAAATGAGAAATTGATTTGTTAAAAAAAAATGAAAATAAATGTAATTTGGCAAAAGATGAAGGCAAATTTTAAGTTAAAGGTAAGTAAGTTAGGAAGAAATGAAAGAAAGCAATCATACTCCATGTAACATTTAGTGAGAAAACAACAGGTTGAATTATGTGTCTTAGAATTTCTAAGAGAAATTTATTTCTCTGCACAGGCAAATAAAAAACAATTTTTCTTTAAATTCAGTAAGTAATTTAAATGATTCACTTATTTTTGTATGAATTATAAAAAAACAAGTTCAATTCTTAAATCACATAATTTCTTCTTTACGAGTTAATTTATATGAAAAGTATGAACTGGCTAATCATCTAATAAATTCCATCAAATAAACCATTCAGATAAGCACAGTTACCTCCTCAACAGCAGGTTGATTTTTTTTTCTCTACTAAAATTATAAACATCACCACTTCAGTTTCCTATATCATTGATCTGGTATCAGCCAGGATGACCCATGGTTTAGCTGTAGGAGGGTAAAGTGAAGAAGAGATATGAAACAAGTTTACATTGATGAATATCTCTAATTCTTCAATGTGTACCCAGACTGTCTTTTAAATTGTTTGCATATTTTTAAAAAGATGGGTAAGGAAGGAGGGAAGAAGAGAGAGAGGAGAGAAAGGAAGAAAGGAAGAACCTGAGAAGTGTCACAGAAAGCTTATTTAGTGTTTATTTTCTTTGACACAATTCAAGATTCTTTTAGCTACAATGAATTCAACTAAGCTTCATAGTAAGGCTTGAAAAAAACTGAAAGATCATCTATCATGCCCAGAATCAGTTTCAAGATGTCCTACCTATAGACTACAACAGCAGAGAATATCTAATAGAGTCCTTCCTTTTTGGGGTCTAGATTTGGAATCTCTATTCTGTGTTTTTTCATACCTCAGAAATTGGAGTGTTGGTTGGTTTCATGAATTCCAGCAAAAAAATGGAACAAATGGGCCTATGCTATGGAATATTATTGTTGAAAGCCAGTAACTTTTAAAAGTTTTTAAAGTATTTTGAGAACGTGCTTTTTGCATGTTCAAATGTGTACAAATAACTATATTTTGTTTAAGGAATTAGAAGTTTACAAAGAAAAATGAAAACAAAAGTATTTTGTAGATTAAAACTCAAGTAACATTATCTATACTTGCTCATAAACTGAAAAATGTAACCGTATTCACTAGTCAAATGAAGCATTTTAGAATGAAAGTTATGTGTATAAGAAGGGATGATTTGCATTAAATACATTATAAACAGTTAAGGAGACTTTTTTTAATGTACTTTTAACTCATTTAAATTATTAAAAAGGAAGGACTCTATTAGATATTCTCTGCTGTTGTAGTCTATAGGTAGGACATCTTGAAACTGATTCTGGGCATGATAGATGATCTTTCAGTTTTTTTCAAGCCTTACTATGAAGCTTAGTTGAATTCATTGTAGCTAAAAGAATCTTGAATTGTGTCAAAGAAAATAAACACTAAATAATTTAAATGTACTTTTAACTCATTTAAAGTAAGCATTTAAACCAAAATTAATATTTCAAAAGAGCTTACATGGCAACAAAAGCATAGATAAGAGTTTTAATATTTTGAATTGTGTACAATATTTAAAAATACTGGTTAAGAATTTAACATTTTTATTATGGTTGTTATATTCAACAGAATACTTACCTTATCCCCCTTGTCAAAATAAAATATAGACTTGAAGCCATTTTGTGGATAAGTCAGTCTAAAAAATACATTTTGAAAAATCCTTGTAGAATAATTGTGTTCAACGTTTTCACATTTGTTACATAAAATTACTCAAAGTACTTTGAATCGTTTATACATAGATACATAGCTGATTTTTACACCGTGGTTAATCTTTAGAAAGTAATTTTACAGAGTCTTGAGAAAACAAGCACCTAAAAAAAAAATTACACTTTTCCACTGTGTTTCTTCCCATATACTCAGTTTTTTTTTCTTGAACCTTTGTTTCATTGTTTTATTAAGGTTAAAACATAAATGTTCTAACTCTATCAACTGTTGTTTTCAAAATTAAATTTCTTTGTGTAGCATTTTAACCTGTATTTTGTGAAAGGGAGGCAAGTTTTATAAAAAATCTTTTTAACGTAACAAAATACCAAGAAAATAATGTCTAGCAACAGGTGAAAGGAAGAATTGTATTTGTATGGTCAATTTAGTCCATGTAATTAGAAACTTGGACCTGAGTTACTGGCATTTAGGTAATTACTCGGCATTCTTTTCTTTTTTTCTTTTTTCTTTACTGCTAAAAGAAATAGGCCAGATCATTTAGAGCAGCAGTATTCTAAATCAAAATTAATCAGATAATTGACAATGTTTATTTGACTTTCAGTGCTTTATAAATTACAGACCAAAAACTGAGGAGAAATTTTGTAAAGAATAACAATGTAGATGGAAATATGTGAGTAAATAAGGCCCTAAGAAAACTGAATTTTCATATGGTTTTCTTTAAATTTGAAAATGATGGAAAATTTTAAATTAGGCCTAACTATGATATAGAGGTAGGTAGTTGATAGAACTATAAGAAAATGTTTATTTTTGCTAAAACAATAACAAAAACATTTATTAATTGAAATAAAAATAGTTTTATAAGACCAAAGGTATCAATAAAGATATACATATTTTGTTTTATAAGTTTCAATAGCAATATACATTTTTCTTTATAAAGAACTTTCAACAGTGTATACTGGAAATGTTGGAAAATAATTGATTTTGCACTTTTCAATTATAATAGAATATTGTTACATATATATTTTCTATACTCTTGAAAGTTGCCTTATTTTTGTAACAAGGTGAACATAAATAAAAATATAAAATACACATGTTTAGAAGACAGTTTAACAAATGATTAAAGTGCTTCTGGAAACCTAAAAGAGCATTTTTAAATGAATACTTTTAATTTTAATTTCATTTTGCTTTTATTCTGTTTCTAAAAGTTGCTAGGATCAATATTTGTCTGTTTGTAGAAACTATGCTATCTATGATGACACCTGCTCAAACTGAGTCATAATGATAGTCTGTTATATTAAAATCAAGAGTCACTACAGGAGAGTAGTCATTTTACAAACATCCTGCCATGTTAACAAGGTTTGGGCGAAACCATATGTCATAAAGTAACAGATTTAAATCTTTAGCTAAGCTTTAAGTATCTGTCCATTGCCATAAATGGCATAAAGACAATCTAATTGTGTTTGCTTAAGCTTTTTCTCTTGGCTTCTTTTTATTTTACTCAAGTTTGAGAAAAGCATAAAGGTAAAAACTTGGCTAGATTTAAACATATTCAGTATAATTCCTAAGATGGTTTAAAAAAAAAAACTCTTTACATAGAAACGTCATCATGTTCTCTGGCATAGTTATATGTTAACCAAAAGTTTTAAATCATTCTAGCTGAATATAATAATAGAGGAGAGCAGCCAATACTTCTTTGAGTAGTATAAGAATACTGCACCATTCTTTGAATAAAAATAGTAATTCTTTTTTCTTTAAGATATTTCAATAATTATATGAATGATAATTTTGGAAAAAATAAAGGTTTAAGTGGTAAATTTAAGTATCAGGGTTTATCTTTAGTTTCAAGTGGATTATCAATTGTTCTAAAAACATGCTCATTTATACAGGATTTATTGAAAAGAAATATCAATGAAACTCCTTTTTGGGGAGAATTTATCCACTAATGTATTCAATTTTATTTAATAAGGAGATTTTAATAACTTTGCTTAAGTTGACTTTTTATCTTAATAACTGTAAGGATTACTATAGAGTTATATAGATAAGTTATAATACCTTCTTAAAGCATACTGAAGTTGATAAGATTTTTAACAGAGATTATAAAAAGCAGCATAGGTTGTGACTTGTTTGCTTTTTTACTTTGCCGTTTTTATATAGAGTTCTTTTTTAGACAAGTGCCTGGTACATAATAGATAGTTAAGGATATTTGTTGAATGAATTAAGGCAATATAGTGCATGGAGTAGAGGAAACTGGGCTAATGCCCGTATCCCACTTGCTTCCAGTTCTATGAACTTGGACTAAAGACCTACTTTCTCTAAGTCTGATTTTCCAAAAGTGTACAGTGGAAATAATAATGGCATCTCTTTCACATGGCTCTTGAAAAGTATTAAGAACTAAGGCACATGCACCATTATTGATATTTATTTGGTAATTATAACCAAATTATGTAATTCTATAATTGTGAGTTTTTACTGGTGCAGTAAATTGTGATGTAACCATTTGAGGACCCTAAGCACATAAGCCCCTATTTAGAAAGTGAAAATGAAAACCTTCTGGGGGCTGCCTGCCACTTCTTCTCTTTCAGGAACTGTAAAGTGAACCTAACAGAGCTCTTATAACAGCAGTCATATGATGCCCTTAAAGGCTTGATGACAATAATTCTCTTATCCTCTCACCTCCTGATCCCCCAGGAATTGTTGGGCCCACCAATGTTCATTATGGTCAGCCTACTTGTAAACTCATCTCTCTCTTTAGAAGGCCTAGTGAGCCATTCTATTCCCTCTCTTTACACTGGTTCTTCCTCCAGTTTTTCTTGAATCATTTCCTTTGGAGAGCAGCCTTTAGAAAATCTCAGGGAGCAAAATCGAGATGCTTTCAGATTTTCCTCTGGCACATCCTTCGTCTGGTTTCAGGGAGTTGCTGTCTCATACTCTAGTCCAAGTGATCCATAACTTGTGGTCATTTTGACTCTGCTTGAAACATCTATCAAAAAAGAGCCCAAAGTCTATAAGGCATTGGGAAGATTGGCCAAATTAAAGAAAAAAAAAAAATTAAGAACCCTCATTTACCATGGAATGGAGGACACATGATTTGGAATGTAGAGGTTTAAACTCTACAACTCCAAAATACTGAACAGTTCAATGAGTTTTGGCAAAGGTTTGTAGTCGTGTAATCACAGTACACTCAAGATATAGAGTATCACCTTAATCCCAGAAAATTTCCCTGTTCCCTTTTGCAGTCATTATACTTGCATCATTCCTGACTCCAGGAAACTACTGATCTACCTCATCTCACCATAGTTTTGCCTTTTCCAGAACATCATACAAATGGAAGCATGCAGGATGTGTCTGGTTTTTACCTAGCATAACATTTTTGAGATTCTCCCTGTTGATGTGTCAGCAGTTCATTTCTTCTTATTGCTGAATAGTATTCCATTATGTAGATATACCAGTTTGTTTTTCCATTCACCAGTTGATGGACATGTGGATTGTTTCCAGCTTTTTGGCAATTATGAATAAAGCCTCTATAAAGATTTGTGTGCTGGTTTTGTGTAGACATATGTTTTTATTTCTCTTAAATAAATTCCAAAGTGCGGGATTGCTGGGTTATATGATATGCCTATGTTTAACTTTACAAGAAGCTGCTAAACTATTTTCCACAGTAGCTGCATCATATACATTCCCACCAGTATTGTATGAGACTTTCAGTTGCTTCACATCCTCTTTCGTATATGGTATTATCAGTTATTTTTATTTTAGACATTTTGGTAGGTGCATAGTATGTTACTGTGATTTTAATTTGCATTACCCTAGTGACTAATACGTTGAGCATCTTTTTATGTGCTTGTTTCTCATCCAAATGTCTTCACTAGTTAAGTGTCTATTCAAATTTTTTGTCCAGTTTTAATTGGGTTGTTTTCTTACTACTGAGTTCTTAGAGTCCTTTATGTATTCTAGATAATTGTCCTTTGTCAGATATGTGTTTGCAGATGTTTTTGTAGATATTTCATGGATTGTCTTTCCATTTGAGTGTCACTCAAAGAGCATAAACTTTGAGTTTAGTTAAGTCTTTTTTCAATGAATCATGTTTTTGGTATTGTATTTTAAAATATCATGCTTTAACCAATGTCACAAAGATTTTCTCCTATGCTTTCCTCTAGAAGTTTTATGTTTTACACTTTAGATTTATTTATTTTGAGTCCATTTTTATATATGGTATGAAATATGAATTGAGTTGTGATTATTGTGTGTTTACATATGGATGTTCAATTATTTTGCCCTATTTTTTGAAAAGACTGTCTGATCTCCACTGGAATACCTTTGAACTTTTCTCAAATTTCAACTGACTGTATGTTGTGGGTCTGTTACTGGATCTTCTGTTCCATTTCATTGAACTATTCATCAATCCTTTTGCCAGCACCACACAGTGTTGATTATGGTAGATTTAGAGTAAGTCTTAAAATTAGATAATGTGCCTCTTCTTTGTACTTCTTTTTCAAAGTTGTTTTGGAAATTCCATTTTGTTTGCTTTTCCACATAAATTTTAGAACCATCTTGTTGATTTCTACCAAAAAAAGCCACCTGGGATTTTGATTTGAATCACATTTAATCTATAGATCATTTTTGAGGCAAAATGACAACAGTGTTGAGTCTTCCAATATGTAAATATGTTATATTTCCACTTTAATTCACATCTTCTTTGATTTCCTTCTTCATTGTTTTATACTTGAGCATGCAGATTTCATATGTTGTTAGATGTATATCTAAATATTTTATTTGAAGATGAGCTATTTGCAATGTTACTTTAAAATTTTTCATTACAAGCATGTACAAATACAATTGATTTTGTGTGTTGGCCTTATATACTATGACCTCACTAAAACTCACTTATTAGTTCTAATAGCTTTTTAATAGCCTCTTTGGGAATTTCTGTATAGACAACCATCTCTTCTGTGAATAGAGATAGTTTTATTTACTATTTCTTCCTTTTTTATCTGCATATCTTTGATTTATTTTTCATGCCTTATTGCACTGGCTATCGCTTCTAGTATGATATTGAATAGGAAGGTGAAAGTGACATTCTTGCCTTGTTTCTCATCTTTAGGGAAAGAATTTGGTCTTTGAGCATTAAGTATGATGTTAGTTGTAGATTTTTCATAAATGCCTTTTCTTAGGTTGAGCAACAAAGGAATATTCCTTCTATTTCTGGCTTGCTGGTAGCATTTTAAAAAATTATGAATAAATGTTGAATTTAGTCAAAGCCCTATTCTTTAACTATTTGAGATGATCATACATCCATTGGTGTGGTGAATTACTTTAATTGCTTTTTAAATTTTAATACTAACTTACATTCCCAGGATAAAGCTTACTTGGTCTTGCCGTTTTATTCTTTTCATATATAGCTGGATGTTATTTGCATATGTATATAAAAATAGGGTTTCACCATGTTGCCCATGTTGGTCCTGGAACTCCTGGACTCAAGCAATACGCCTGCCTCAGCCTCCTAAAGTGCTGGGATTACAGGCATGAGCCACCGTGTCTGGCCTTGATTTGCTAATATTTTGCTGCAGTTTTGTGTATGTGTGTTCATAAGGCAAATTGGTGTATCACTTTCTTTTCTTCTCATAGCTTTGTCTTCTTTTGGTATCAGGGTAATGTTGACCTCTCTCCTCTTTTATTTCTGGAAGAGTTTGTGGACAATTGGTATTATTTTTTTCTATAAATATTTAGTAGAATTCACCAGTGAGGTTATCTGAGCCTGCAGTTTTCTTTGTTACAAGATCTCAGACTATGAATTTATTTTTGAAGTGAATATAGTACAATTTAGGTCATCTTTTTTTTTTTCTTGAGAGAACTGCTACTTGTCTTTTCATTTCTTTGACAGCGTCATTCAAAGAGTGAAAGATTTTACACTAGTCATAGTACTTAATACAATAGACAATAGCAAACAATTGTAAGTTCTTAAGCAGCACAGTACAGTGAAATAGTAGTGTTCAGGAAGATGAGTCGGATTTAGACCGGATCAAAGAAAGAGACTGGAGTTAAGGAGACTATCTAGCAGATAGGGGTCAGGGCAGAGGTGAAGGTAGCAAAAAGGAGGAAAGTGAACACTTGGAAGTCACTTTAAAGAAAGAATTGACAGGACTCAGTAACTGTCTGGAAGTAGGGGCACTCAAGAATGAACCTAAGATTCTTTGTGGAGAGATGGGAAGAATGGCAAAACTGCAGACATAGGTAGCTGGACAGAAAAGGTAGCCATTGTACAGGCCCGGGTCATGCTTCCTCTTGGGATATATTCAGTGTTAAGTAAGTTGCTATGGGAATTGCTAGTGAAAATAGCATCAGAAGGGATGATAGTAAAAGAGATTCCTGAATTAGCAAGGCCAGGGTGCCCCAGAAGAAAAAGAGAATCAGGTAGGATTTCCATATGAAATACAGCGTGCCTAATTAAGTTAGAATTTCTCATGAAAAATGAATGATTTTTAAATAAGAGTGTTTTAACATTGCACTTTACACACGTTAAAATTAATTCATTATTTATCTTAAATTCTAATTTAATTGGGCATTCTATATTTTTATCGCTAATCCTGGCAACTCTAGCATCTGAGAACTGTGATTTCCTTCTGGGATTGGTCCCAAGAACCTCAAAGGAAGAGAGCATCATAAGAAATCACAAAAGTTTCAGAAGACTTTAAAATGCCAGTCAGTGTAGGTGGAGGACCAGGCTGTTGATGACAGAGGAGCACTAATATTGTCCAAATCGCATGCCTATTTTCTTTCTTTCTTTCTTTTTTTTTTTTTTTTTTTAGGTGGTGTTTCACTCCTGTTGTCCAGTCTGGAGTGCAATGGCTCGGTATCAGCTCACCACAACCTCTGCCTCCCAGGTTCAAGTGATTCTCCTGCCTTAGCCTCCCAAATAGCTGGGATTACAGTCATGTGCCACCACGCCTAGCTAATTTTTGTGTTTTTAGTAGAGACAGTGTTTCTCCATATTGGTCAGACTGATCTCAAAGTCCCAACCTCAGGTGATCCATCCGTCTTGGCCTCCCAAAGTGCTGGGACTACAGGCGTGAGCCACCATACCTGGCATCACAGGCCTATTTTCAGGTTTGAGTCCATAAATACAAATGTTAGCTGCATTTGAATTTCTCTCTGAGTAATATTAAAAATCACTTATAACCCAAGGAAATGACAGACCAAACATAGTATTAAAACATATTTCAAGAAAATTAAATATTATTATTTTAGTTCAATTTTCTAGAGACAGAGTCTGGCTCTGTCACCCAGACTGGAGTGTAGTGGCACCATCATGGCTCATCCAGTTTCGAAATCCTGGGCTCGAGTGATTCTCCCACCCAATCCTTCCAAATAGCTTGGACTACAGGTGCATGCCACCACACGTGGCTCCTTTTTAAAATTTTTTATAGAGATGGGGTCATTCTATATTGCCTGGGCTGGTCTCAAACTCCTGGCCTAAAGTGAGCCTCCTGACTTGGCCTCCAAGAGTGCTAAAATTACAGATGTAAGCCACTACATCTGGTCTAATTTATTTTTAAAATAGCAATTATAATAATCTTATCAAAAGAGGATAATTAGAAAAATTATGAAACTGGCATTACAGACTTTAAATTGTTTTATGAGATAAATAATAATATACACTACATACTAGGGAACTATGCCTTAAGATATGCATCCTCACAGCAACTCTCCAAGAATAAGTACTAATATGCCTTTTTCACAAATGAGAAAACTAAGACTTAGAGGGTTTTGTTCTCTTACTTCAGGTAACAGAATGTGGTGGCTTCATATTGGGGCAGCTTACTTAAGCTGGAACTGTATTTTCTGGAATTCCCTGAACTTGTATGGTTCCTGTTTAGAGTTGGCCACAAGAGGTTTCTGTGCACGATTTGGAATGCAGAAGCGAAGCAGTAGCCATTGCACGCAGAGCAATGTTGCTGATCTCCTGGCTCGCTTTGGCTTTGTCGGCAGGAGGGAGCAGCTGCAGTCACAGGTCCCTTCACTCCTGCCCGTCTTCGTCAGATACTCTCAATCCTGGACCAGGTTAGATGCAATGAGAGACAGTACAAAGCCACAATCCTGTGTTATTGCGAGCAGGTGTTCCGCCTTTCCACCACTGTGTGTCCAGCTTTCCTTGCCAACTGCCTGCCCTGCTTGTCATTTTCAGTGGCTTCAGGCCCTCCAGCAGAGGCAACATTGAGCCCCTGTATAGGCTTCAATCCATGCTCCTGATTAGTGCTTTATCTGCTCCTCCAACTATCCTCTTCTTTGCAGACCTTTATTATCATGTCTCCCACGTTTGCACAAATCTAATCCCTGTAATGAACCCTTTATTCAATATTACTCCTAGGAGTTCTGCTTCCTGGGTTGAACTATTGACTGATAACCAGAGCAAGCAAATTGGGCTCCAAGGCTTATATCAGTTCTCCTCTTATACTGAAGAAAAACAATTAAGATTTATGCTTTTACGGCCCAGTGAGGTGGCTCACACCTGTAATCCCAGCTTAGAGAGGCTGACACCGAAGATCCCTTGATCCCAGGAGTTCAAGACCAGCCTGGGCAACAAAAAGACCCTGTCTCTACAAAAAAATTAAGAAATAGAGGGTTGTGTTGGCATGTGCCTGTGGTCCCAGGTACTTGGGAGGCTGAGGTGGGAGGATGACTTGAGTCTGGGATGTTGAGACTGCAGCGAGCAGTGAGTGCGCCACTGTACTCCAGCCAGCCTGGGTGACAGAGTAAGACCCAGTCTCAAAAACTTATACAGTGATATTTGGATGACGTTTATTATCAAGCTTGGCTTATTGTTATAAATGGCATATTGCTTAGTTATCTTGCTGAAACTGGTAGGTTTCACAGCAGTTTGAAGCTCTTTCATGTTTCCCAACGTGCTGTTTTGAACTTCAGTCATTGTGTATATGTCATCTCTCATACTGAATAACAATGTTCTTCAAAGACAAAACTGAGATTTTTTTTCTCCAATGACTTCTGCCACAGTCTTTTGCAAAAGCAGGTGTTCAATAAATATTTGTTGGCTAAGCACAGTGGCTCATACTTGTAATTCCAGCACTTTGGGAGGCTGAGTGGGGAGGATCACTTGACCCCAGGAGTTTGAGACCAGCCTGGGTAACATAGTGTGGGACCCTGTCTCTACAAAAAGTCTCAGTTGCTTGGGAGGCTGAGTGGGAGGACTGCTTGAGCCAGCAAGGTTGAGGCTGTAGCTATAGTCAGTTGTTACCATGCTACTGCGCTCCAATCTGGACACAGAATGAAACCCTGTCTCAAAAAATAGAGTTTGTTATTTTAAATATGAGCAGTCCAATTCCTCAAAAATATACAGAATACTCCCATATTAGCAATATGAACTTACACTTGGGGACACAAAGGATATGTCATAATATGTACAAGAGTTGTTGCGGTTGTAATGCATAGAAAGGTCAACAATTTTATACAGGAATTGGACTACCATCCAAGGGGCTGTAATGTTCTTGTTGCAAGCTGAGAAGCTTCACAATGAAAGAATATCCTGCCCTTCTTAGTCTGAGGCATATTGTGGAGACATTTGTCACAAATTACTAAAAAGATGCCTGGCCTGTTACCGATAGAGTAGTGCATCTATCAGTTTTCTTAGTCCTCGGAAACATACTCTGACAATCAGAAAAAGATATTTTTGAAGGATAATACGTTGCTCTCAGAATCTCTGGATCAGAGAATGAGACTTTTGAGCAGTGAAACTAGCTCCCCAGGAAAAAATGTGTTTCCTTAAATTTTGTGCTACTTACAAGCAATGGCTGTAGACATGACACAAATTTAAGTTTAATCTGTATTTTTGTTATTATTTTTGAGGCAGAGTCTCGCTCTATTTCCCAGGCTGGAGTACAGTGGCATGATCTCAGCTCACCGCAACCTCCACCCCAGGGTTCAAGTGATTCTCTTGACTTAGCCTCCTGAATAGCTAGAATTACAGGTGCTCACCACCTGTATTTTTTCCCCAACTAATTTTTGTATTTTTGGTAGAGATGGAGTTTTACCATTTTGGCCAGCTGGTCTCAAACTCCCAACCTCAGGTAATCCACCCACCTCAGCTTCCCAAAGTGCTGTGATTAAAGGCCTGAGTCACCACAGGCTGCCTAATCTGTATTGTTAACATTTCTTCATCACTTAAAGTCTAGACAGTCAACAAAGTAAGACATCAAGCTCTGATTTGCATAGCATTTGCCAATTTTCGTGGTGTAAATACTGCCACTGCAGACAGTCTCAAGCTCCCAATGTGATGCCATTGAACATGGAATTGGGAAGAGATGTACCATTAAAGATACAATAGGTGTAAATAACCCTACATCCATAGATAATAGTAAAATTAACTAGGAAATGATAAGTTTTGAGGGTTTGCTACCTTTTAAAAACATAATTTATTTAATTGTATGTTTATATAACTTTGTTTTCAGCATTAGCTTTAACAACTGGCTCACAGCATTTCTGAAAATTTATCAGTCAACGTTTGCAAGCTGGTACAGCTGGCTCCAGCACACCACTGCTTTGGGACCAGCTAGTCAAAAACAGCACCGCAAGTCACCCACAGCAACATGTCAGAGCAGATAGTGTCATACAATAGCAAGACACCCACCCTGCCACTGGCATTGGCTCTGGGCACAGGAGGGTACAGCTACAGCCTTGCTAGTTTAGGAGACATACACAGTTGGCATCAGTCACCAGAGTACCATGACCCTGTGTCTTTGTGTTGCTAGCTCCCAAAACTTTGATTTGGTAGATACATTTGATAATAGCCCTCACTCAGAAACATGGAATCTGCAAAAAACAAAAACCAAAAGAAAACACAAGTATTTCACATTTTCAATGTAGTAGGTAGCTGGCTCTGCCTCATAATGAGACGGATTCTCCAAATAGAGAAAAAGAATTGAGATACTGGGTGACCAAGTCAAGTGTCTTCCCAGGTCTGTATTTCCTCCTGTTGATTCCCTGATAACAGTATGCAATTTTCTCTGGACCTAAACTTCTAAAAATAGAAAGAAGAAAGAAAAAAATAAGAAAGAAAGAAAAGGGAGGAGGGGGGTTTGGAGGGAGACAGAAAAAGAATCTTGGAAGGACTTAAATGATTCTAACTCACATGATGAGTGAGCTCCAGTCCACTGGAAAATGTGCTCCCCTCCCTCCCAGAAATGGTCAGCCCAGTCTCATTCTCATCATTAACCTATCCAGCTCCAAATCAGGGTCTCAAAATGCTGTGTACATCTTTTCTAGTTTCATTGCCATCCCATCTCAATAATCTGGAATCTATGGAACAAGCCATAAAATTAATCACTAGATTAATTTAGATCATATATAAAATAGTAGGAAGAAAAGAGAAATTACCTAAAATGTAATGTTAATACCTGTCTCAAGAAAAAAAGAAAAGAGAATAGTCTTTATTTTTTTTGGTCTCACCGTGTTGCCCAACTGGTCTTGAACTCCTGGCCTCAGACAATCCTCCACCTTGGCCTTCCGAAGTACTGGGATTACCCACTGCACCTGGCCAGTAGTTCTCATTTATATAATAAATCACCAGTCCGGGTAGAGGTTATGATTTCCTCCTCTACTACACAATCCATATTTTCTTTACCCTCACCTAGCACTTAGGCTGGTTGGGATTTTTAACCCAAGGGATAACTCATCTCATCATTCCTGAAAGACAGGAGCCCTTAATGGTCCTGCATATGTGGGGTTTCTATGATTTGACCACTACCAAGATAGTATTAAGAGGTGACCCGATACAGCTTTAAGAATTTGTGCAGCTGAGCGCAATAGCTCACGCCTGTAATCCCAGCTCTTTGGGAGGCCAAGGCCGGTGGATCACTTGAGGTCAGGAGTTCAAGACCAGCCTGGCCAACATGGTGAAACATCTAAAAATACAGAAATTAGCTGGGCGTGGTGGTGTGCACCTGTAGTCCCAGCTACTCAGGAGGCTGAGGCAGGAGAATTGCTTGAACCCAGGAGGTAGAGGTTGCAGTGAGTCAAGATCATGCCACTGCACTCCAGCCTGGGCAACACAGTGAGACTTCATCCTAAAAAAAAAACAAAAACAAACAAACAAAAAAACAGACAAGAAATGAAATAAGTAAATAAATAATGTGATACACAAGAAAGCAACACATTCTGCAGTGCAAAAAATAAATCTAGGAAGAAGAGTCTAAATCTAGACTCTGGCTGTTTTGTCTCACCACCACTGCCACCACCACCACCTCTCCACTACTCTCTATGGAGTGCGGCAGAAACACCAACGAACTCATCTGTGTCTATCTTTAAGACTCCATTCACATCATGGCCCTTTTGTTATGACGATGTGCAGGCACATTGCAAGTAATTCAATTATAGGATGAGAATGTTACAGTATTTCACACTGCAAGTAATTAAGTCATAGGGATGAGAATGTCGCATTAGTTCTGTCTTTGATTTGTAGTGGCTGTGAAATTTGGAAGACTGGGTTTGAATTCTAGATCCATAACCTATGTGTAAGATCCTAAGCAAATGGCTCGACCTCTCTAAGCTTCAGTTTCCTCATCTGTAAAAATGGGGACAATAATATTTAATTCATTGTTGAATGAGGTTGTCATGAGAATTAAATACAATAATCTGTAAAGTGCTCAGGGGCAGATATTAAGAGCTCCGTAACCTCTGAACTTCTATTTCCTAAGGAAAACCTCATGAGGATTTGTAAAGCACTCAGTCTCATCAGGAAGACACTTACAAATGATCATAAAATGCCTCAGCAGGTGTCTAATCTCACCCACTATAAAACTGTCATGATTAAGAGCAACACACAGACTGCATCAATTCTATGGAAAGTCTCAGTGTCAGATTTAGAAAATAGCAAGGCCTGAGCCCTCGAGTGCAGGTACTGAGTCTTGTTCCCACTCTGTCCCTACACGCTGCCACACCTCATAGAGGACATGGCAAAAATCAGGCACTAAAGAGATCTTTATTGAATAAATGTATTTTTTTAAAATCATGCCTCCAAATTCTAGAGGTCTCCTTTATTTATTTATTTTTCAACTTCCAAAGCCTTCTACAACAACACACTTCCAGTCAAAATTCCAGCAGGGTCGTTTTTCTTTTGTAGCAATTGAGAAGCTGATTCTAAAATTAATGTGGCAATGCAAAGGGTGAAGAATACCCAACACAATCTTGAAGAACAAAATTGGAGGACTTTTATTTTCAGGCACTAGAACTTAAAACTACAGTTATTAGGACAACACAGTATTCATGCATAGATAGACAACTTGCCATATAGAACAGAATAAAGAATCAAGCAACAGCCCCATACATACAAGATTATCTGGTTTATGGTAAAGGTAGTAGGACAATGAGGAAAGTATTGGTGTTGAGTCAACTCGGTATCTATATGGGAAAAAAATGTACCATAACCTTTACCTCACACCTTACACAAAAATAAGTTCCATGTAGACTACATGTAAGAGGTGCATGTGAATAGTGCTTTTTAGAGAAAACACAGGAGAAATCTTTATGATATTGGAATAAGCAAAGATGGCCATCATGATATATGGAATAGGCAAAGATGCAACAAAGAGGTCTAACCACAACATTTAAAAGTGATATAACAAGATTATATTAAAATTAAGAACTCTGTTCATCAAAAGATGCCCTTAAGAAAATAAAAAGAGAAACTATAAAATGGGAGAATATATAACAATACGTATATCTGACAAGCCCGCAACCAGAATATACAAACATTTCTACAAATCAAGAAAAAGACTGCCAATAGGAAATGGACAAAGACTTGGACAGACTTTTTTCCTTTTTTTTTTTTTTTTTTTGAGACAGAGTCTTGCTCTGTTGTTCAGGCTGGAGTACAGTGATACAATCTCAGCTCACTGCAACCTCTGCCTCCTGGGTTCAAGTAGTTCTCTGCCTCAGCTTCCCAAGTAGCTGGGATTTCAGGCTCATGCCACTGCACCCAGCTAATTTTATATTTTTGTAGACACAGGGTTTCACCATGTTTGTCAGGCTGGTCTCGAAGTCATGACAAGTGATCTGCTCACCTCGGCCTCCCAAAGTGCTGGGATTACAGGTATGAGCCACTATGGCTGGCCCTTGAACAGACTTTTAACAAAAGATTATGTAAGAATGGCCAATAAACCTGTGAAAAGATAATATCATTAGACAATAGGGACATGCAAATTAAAACCACATTGGCTCTACCAAACATCTAAAGAAGAATTAACACCAATCCATTTCAAACTCTTCCAAAAAAAAG
The DNA here is from genome assembly GCF_049354715.1 of Callithrix jacchus. Taxonomy (NCBI): domain Eukaryota; kingdom Metazoa; phylum Chordata; class Mammalia; order Primates; family Cebidae; genus Callithrix; species Callithrix jacchus. Next base: position 22,803,876 of record NC_133508.1, on the reverse strand, counting down.
AAGAGGAGAAAACACTTACTAACTGATTTTATGAGGCCAGTGTTACTCTGATACTAAAGCCAACCCAGGAGGCAGAGGTTGCAGTGAGCTGAGATTGTATCACTGTACTCCAGCCTGAACAACAGAGCAAGACTCTGTCTCAAAAAAAAAAAAAAAAGGAAAAAAGTCTGTCCAAGTCTTTGTCCATTTCCTATTGGCAGTCTTTTTCTTGATTTGTAGAAATGTTTGTATATTCTGGTTGCGGGCTTGTCAGATATACGTATTGTTATATATTCTCCCATTTTATAGTTTCTCTTTTTATTTTCTTAAGGGCATCTTTTGATGAACAGAGTTCTTAATTTTAATATAATCTTGTTATATCACTTTTAAATGTTGTGGTTAGACCTCTTTGTTGCATCTTTGCCTATTCCATATATCATAATGGCAATCTTTGCTTATTCCAATATCATAAAGATTTCTCCTGTGTTTTCTCTAAAAAGCACTACCACAAGAAAACTACAGACTAATATTCCTTATGAATATAGATGCAAGAAACCTCAAAAAATACTATTGAATCAAATGAAATGGTATATTAAAAAGATTCAAAACTATGACTAAGTGGAATTTTAAAATCAGGAATACTAGTGTGATTCAGTATAAGAAAATTAATCATTGTAATATATAACATTAATAGGATGAGGGGGGAAACCCACATGGCTATCTCAATTGATGTAGAAAGGGCATCTGACAGAATCCAACACCTTTTTATGATGAAAACACCCAGAAAACTAAAAATGGAAGGAAACTTCTTCAATATGAGAAAAGGCATTTTAAAAAAAAACTGATAGTTAACATTATGCTCAATGGGGTAAAAGACTAAAAACTTTCCCGCTGTGATCAGGAGCAAGGCGAAGCTGTCTGTTTTAATAACTGCTATTCAACAGTGCACCCTAAGTTCTAGCCGGAGCAGTTAGGCAAGAAAAATAAATAAAGGACATACAAATTGGAAAGGAAGAAGCAAAGCTAACTATTTTCACAGAGGACATGATCCTCTCTATAGAAACTCTCAAAGACTCTACAAGAACAAACCAGAATATTTGTTTTTAGCTGCACTAAAATCTGCTTTTAGCAAAGTTTCAAAGAACAAGATCAACACACAGAAGAAACAGTTGTTTTTCTTTCTTTTTCTTTTTTATGAGACGGAGTCTTGCTTTGTTGCAAGGAGGACAAAGGGGGCTGGAGTGCAGAGGCATGATACCAGCTCACTGCAACCTCCGCCTCCCAAGTTCAAGTGATTCTCCTGCCTCAGCTTTCCAAGTAGCTGGGACTACAGGTGCATGCCACCACACCTGGCTAATTTTTGTATTTTTAGTAGAGACAGGGTTTCACCATGTTGGCCAGGATGGTCTCAAACTTCTCACCTGAGGTGATCCACCTGCCTTGGCCTCCCAAAGTGCTGTGATTACAGGCGTGAGACACTGCACCCGGCCAACAGTTGTTTTTCTATACACCAACAACAAACAACTAATAAAGAAATTAAGAAAACAGTTTCCTTTTCCATAGCATTTGAAAGAATAAAATACCTAGGAACAAACTTAACCAAGGTGATGAGAAATTATTACTCTAGAATCTACAAAACATTACTGAAAGAAATTAAAGAAGATTTAAGTAAGTGGCAAGACATGCTGTGTTCATGGAAGAGAAAACTTAATACTGCTAAGGTAACAATACTGCTCAGAGTGATCTATAGATTCAATGTGATCTCTATCAGTGTTCCAATGATAGTTTTTACAGAAATGGAAAAGCCTGTTCTCAAATTCAAATGGATTGTAAAGGACCCTGAATAGCAAAAAAAAAAAAAAAAAAAATACTAAAAAAGAATAAAGTTGGAGAACTCACACTTCCTAATTTCAAAACTTACTACAAAGCTGCAGTAATCAAAACTATATGGTACTGACATAAGTTCGGCATGTAGATCACTGCATTAGAATTGAGAGTATGAAAATAAACCCATAAATCTATAAAAATTTGATTTTCAACAAGATCATTCAATGGGAAAAAGACTTGCTTCAATAAATGGTGCTAGGACAGCTTGATATACATGTGCAAAATAATAAAGTTGGACACCTACCTCCTACCATATATAAAAGTCAAATCAAGAAGGTTCAATAATCTAAACATAAGAGCTAAGATCGTAAAATTCTTAGAAGAAAACAGAGGTGTAAATCTTCATGACCTTGAATTTGACAATGATTCTCAGATACGACAACCGAAAGCATAAACAACAACAAAAATAAATTGGATGACTTATGAAAATTAGAAGCTTTTGTGTTAATGTCAAAGATATTGTCAAAAAAGTGAAAAGACTGTATATAGAATGGAAGAAAATATTCACAAATAAGTGTCTGGTATCTAGAATGTAGAAAGAACTCTTACAACTCAAGACAAAAAGGAAAAAATCCAATTAAAATATAGGCAAAGGACTTGAATGGACATTTCTCCAAAGAATATAGGCAATGAAAATATACTCAACTTCATTAGTGATTAGGGAAATGCAAATCAAAACCACAATGAGGTTCATACCTGCTAGGAGGGCTATAACTATAATTTTAAAAGCAAATAAAAAACGACCTGAAAATAATGTTTATTTCCTGCCAAGGATGTGGAGAGTTTAGAACCCTAGTATAGTGATGGTGAGAATGTATTTTTTTTAAGGCAGAATCTCACTCTGGTGAAGAGGAGTGGTGTGAACTTGGCTCACCACAACCTCTGCCTCCTGAATTCAAGTGATTCTCATACCTCAGCCTCCTGAGACTACAGGTGTGCACCACCACACCCAGCTAATTTTTTGTATTTTTAGTAGAGGATCCAATGCTATATATCCTTAAGGGAAGGTTAACAATCATGAAACATGGAAAAGTGGAACCATTTTATTCTCGGAAAATGCCACCAAACCATTTACTGCAAATGTCTAAATTGAGTTTATATTTTTATGAAAAATAAATTTGAGGTTCTGTCAAAATCTGTCAATTCTCTTGAATTCCAGTTCATTTATATTAAACCAGGCATGAATTGACAAGCTCTTAACCATAAGCTTGAGACAGACATTTTGATCTTCTCAGTTGGAATTCCTGTTCTGAACACCTATACTCGAGGCACATACATCGTCCCTTGGCTATCATCCCTGTGCCCATCTGTTGGCATGGCTAGCTGCCCACTCTCAAGTTTGGACTCCCGCCCTAGTGTGGAGGTGCCAGGGAGTAACGCTTTACAGCGGCAGCATGTACAGCAATGTCAATGTATTCTCTGCCCAATGTTGCAACACGGTGTCCACTAAACTTAGGTGCTGTGTGTTTCACTTTACTGGATTACATTTTTCATCATATGTTCTTGATAGATAAAATGTAAAGGACAAGAGTAGAGTCTGGGGAGAAGAGGATGAAGGAAGTGAGCTTCCTGGTTTTTCATGTTTTAAAAATGTGCCGGGGGCCAGATACAATGGCTCAGTCTATTATTACAGCACTTTGAGAGGCCAAGGCAGGCAGATCACTTGAGGCCAGGAGCTTGAGACCAGCCTGGCCAACATAGCAAAACCTTGTCTCTACTAAAAATACAAAAATTAGCCGGATGTGGTGGCGCATGCCTGTAACTCCAGCTTCTTGGGTAGCTGAAGCACAAGGATTACTTGAACCCAGGAGGTGGAGGTTGCAATGAGCAGTTAGTGCCACTGCACTGCAGCTTGGGCAACAGAGGGAGACTCTGTCTCAAAAATCAAACAAACAAAACAAAACAAAAAACCCTGTGGGTTAATTTCACTGGTGCAGCTACCTTGGAAAGCCAGGAAGATCATCATCAGTACCCCATAGGAGGAAACATCACCCCTTTTCTGGGATCAATCACAACAGACAATTGAGCCACAAAAGACGGTACCCATTCCTTTAAACAACCCAAAGGGTTAAAAGGCTGAAGTTCTTTTTTTCCAAAAACTTTGTGATGTCTCTTCGTTTCAGGCTTAGAAACACTAGGAGGTTTTCTGGGTGTTTCTAGGCTTTAGAGAAACTACTGTTTATCTTATTAGTGTGATTGAAATAGAAGAGATAAAAATCTACTAGATAGAATCTTCCAAATTCTAAGGCGATTGTTCATAGCTCTGTTACAAACATTAAAACATAGGTCATTGAGTATAAATATCTTGTTATTTCCTATATTTTATTATATCTAGGAGTATGCAATGGAATGTTAAAGCATAAGGTTTTAAACCCCTATATAAGACAATTTACAGTCAAATCTCTGATTCTTCAAATTCAGGAGGAAGGGGTTAGAATCATACATATAGAAGGAAACACAAGATCTTATAAGGTCTGATGATTTAGTCTTTGGTTCAGAAGAAAATGACTCAAGTCATAAACCCAGGCATTAATCTTGCAGAACTCCTGGGAGATGAAGAAGGTGAATTTTCATTAGAAGGACAAATGATACACAAGAATATCAGTAGAAATCACGGGCCCATTACGGTTGCTTTTGTACCTTTTGAAAGTGCTGAAATAATGAGTATGATAGTTACCAAGATTCGGGAGTGAATTTATTTTCTGCCAAATGATATGAATTATCTTTGTTCTGTGACAAGTCTGATAAGCCAGAGGAAAAGAATAAATACATTCTTTTACCCTAAACAATTAGTAAGCACATAGTATGCATCTATTATGTGCCTAGCACCACAAGGAATTTGAAACCTACTTGTTAAAATCAGTGTTTATCAAAAGAAGACTGTGGTAAAAGCTTCCTTGAATTTAGTCTCACAAGAATCAGTTTTCTGATCTTGGATACACCAATTACTAGCTATAAAACAGCAAACAAACCGTTTATTCTCTTTGAATCTTACTTTCCTTATGTTTCCTGATGAGGATAATGCCTGTTCTGGTTTCTTTCTAGTGTGGTCACTGTTGTGAATATGTTGACTATGTAAAATTTCTTTGAAAATCAAAATCTGTTGGCTGGGTGGGGTGGCTCATACCCATAATCCCAGCACTTCATGGGGCCGAGGTGAGCGGATCACCAGAGGTCAGGAGTTCAAGACCAGACTAGCCAACATGGTGAAATCCTGACTCCACTAAAAAGAATACAAAAAATTAACAGGGCGTGGTGTCAGGCACCCGTAATCCCAGCTACTCCAGAAGCTGAGGCAGAGAGAATTGCTTGAACCCGAGAGGTGGAGGTTGCAGTGAGCTGAGATTGCCCCACTGTGCTCCAGCTTGAGCAAAAATCAAACTGTACTATCATCCTTATACATTTCTGGGGAATTGTTTTCTTTGGTATTTGAAAAAAAAAGTCTTGTTAACTTTTTTCTTGAAGGAAACTTTGTATTGTTTTAATTATTTTTATGTACAGAAAACTCAACAGTGTACATTTAACCCAGCTTAGTGACAAGTTCTTTAGCCTTTGCCTTTTCAAGCTTGGCAATGAGAGCCACAGACTTGGGACCCTGGACACTGCATCCCCAGTGATGGCGGATCTCATCTTATCAGTCATTGTAATTGGTCCTGATAGCTTCCACCAGCTTAGCCAAAGCGCCTTTGTCTTCCAAGTTACCCTGTGTGAAGGCGACAGTGGTGTAGGACTTCCTGGGGACTAGATGTCCCAGTTTTACCTTCCCCTTGATAATGCAGTAAGGGACCCCCATTTTACGACACAGGGCAGGCAAGAAGACAGCCAGCTCAGTGGGGTCCACGGCGTGTGCAATCACCACCAGCTGAGCTTTCTTGTTCTCCACCAAGGTGATGACGGTGTTAACTCCCTCTCGAAGGACAGGTGGTCTCTTAGTGGGGACGTCCCCTTTGCCAGCAGCTTTCTGCCAACAGCCTCTGTTGCTTCTCTTGCTTTGTCTCTGATCTGTACTTGTGGGCCAGCTTAAGTAGCTGAGTAGCTGTTTGGTGGTCCAGGGCCTGGGTGAACTGGTTAATTGCAGGAGGCACTTTCAGCCACTTATAGGGGATGGCTCTCTGCCACTGCAACCTGATATAGCATGGTCATTTTACAAAGGGGGTGAGGTCTTTTTGGGCTGGATGTCCTGTCCAATACCAAAATTCTTAGGCTTTTTCTCAAACAGGGGATTCACCACTTTCTTGGCCTCCTGCTTCTTCACGACAGCAGGGCCGGAGCCACCTTCTTCCCCTTTGCCTTCTTTCCTTTCCGCATCTTGGACAGCAGGAGGAGAGCTTGTTAACTTTTTATTTTAACTTTTATTTTAGATTCAGGGGTACATGTGCAGGTTTGTTATATAGTAAATGGCATATCATGGGGTTTGGTGTACAGATTATTTCATCACCCAGGTAATAAGCATGGTACCTGATGGGTAGTTTTGTGATCCTCACCTTCCTGCCTCCCCCCACCCTCAAGTAGATCTCAGTGTCTGTTGTCCCCTTCTTTGTGTCCATATGTACTCAATATTTATCTCCCACTTATAAGTGAGAACATGTAGGGTTTGGTTTTCTGTTCCTTTAACAATTTTTTTTTTTTTTTTTTGAGACGGAGTTTTGCTTGTGTTGTCCAGGCTGGAGTGAAATGATGTGATCTTGGCTCACTGCCACCTCCACCTCCGGGGTTCAAGCAATTCTCCTGCCTGAGCCTCCCGACTAGCTGGGATTACAGGTGTGTGCCACCATGCCCAGCTAATTCCTTTAACTTTTAAGTTAAATGTTGAGTACAAATGTGGAGGTTTTTTTTTTTTTTTTTAAGAAGAGTCTCACTCTGTCACCCAGGCTGGAGTGCACTGGTGTGATCTCGGCTCATTGAAATCTGGATAGATTATAAAGGTAGAACCAGTAAGACCTCCTCACAGGTTAGATGTAGGGGTGCAGAAGAGAGATGAGCCAAGGATGACACCAAGGCTTTGGACCTGAGCAATTTGGAAGAATGAAGTTGCCATTTACTGAGGTGGGGAAGAGAGTCGGATTTACAGTTTTTATCTAGGGGAAAATCAGAAGTTCCACTTGGGACACATTAAATTTCAGATGCCTGTTAGACCTTCATGCCATGCTGTATAGGCAGGGACATATTTCAGGGAGGGGGTGTGAGCTATACATATAACATTGGGAGTTGTCAATACAAAGGAAGTTTGTCAAGCCTAGAGATTGCGTGAGAGCAACCTAGGAAACAGACAGGTTGAAAGACTGAGCCCTGGGGTGCATCAACATATAGACTTAAAGGAGAAAAGCATCGGGAAGAAAGTTAGTGAGAAATCACTGCCATGTTGGGAAGGAGCACAGGAAGATCTCTTGGAATTTTTAAACCAGATTCATCAGTTTCCCAAGACCATATTCTGTCTGTTTATTGAAAACTTGGCAGCCCTGTGTCAAGTGGTATTGTTTCTTTTCACAAACAAATTAGAACCCGTTTAGTACTATGTTTGAGTGCTATCAAATATTTAGGTAATCACTTGCAGGACTAATTGACCTTTGGGGATGTCTTTGTAGCCCCTTCTAGAATGTCAAGTGTTTTGTTTTTAAATAATAAAAAATTGTTGCTCGAGAGTATGCAAATCAAATTCTCAGTCCAATTAATTACATGTTAATGTTTTGTTAAGCAAATCTGCTTAAGGTGAAATTGCTCTATGGCCAGTTTTAGCAAGTAACAAACTGATATTCGGGGTCACAGAAGGTCTTTAATGCAGGAATAATGTGAATCAAGGGAAATGTGTGTGAATTATATGGTAAGAGTTGTCTGTTCTCTTTGCACGGAAGTTTTCCAGCTAATTGAGTTCATTACTTGTCCCATTAAAAGAGATTAAGTATGTCAACACTGTAGCTGGATAATAGAAGGTCTGTAGCAAAAGTCCGGCTCAAGCTGGAGTTCAAATCTTTACTTCTAGGGAACAAGATATAAAGATAAGGGGAATGAGGAAACGGAGGTTTTAGCATTCCGGACTGAATATGAAAAGAGACTCGGCAGGCCGCAGGGCACAACCAAGAATGAAAACGGTGGGGGGAAATCTCACAAGATATTCTCCACTTCTTCAGGTCTGCCCCTCTGCTAGATACATTTCCGCTCTCCTGTCTTCCCGTTTTGGTAACTACATAACACATTCACCATGAGGCAGGAAAATAGGGTCTGGAGGCAGGGAACATACGACGGATTCATACTGCAGTTACAACAGGAAATATCCTCTCAATAGGGCATACACTGAGGAAATTACTTTGTAACTTTACTTTGTCCTCTTCATTTACATAGGGCATACCCCAAGTAGAGGGTATTTACACTCACAGAACCTCTGTACCAGGGCCTTTGTGCCCCGTGCTCAGGCCTGCTCACACACTGGGGAGTGTACTTTCATTTTCAGTAAATCCCTTCATTCCTTCCTTGCTTGCTTTGTGTGTTTTGTCCAATTCTTTGTTCAAGATGCCAAGAACCTGGACACCCTCCACCGTTAACAACCATTCTATCCCATCTGAGCAACTCTTTTATTTTACTGGCTAGAATATTCTTGCTAAGGATCTATACCAAGGACACACATGTGTTGTGCATTGTAGCCAGCTGTTGCCTCCCTGCTGCAGTCTCTATACGTATGAGCCAGGTGTGGCAATCACTGCTATTGGCTCCCAAATCCGTTCTCTCCCTTTCTCTACAGCAACTCTGGAATTTTAGCCAACACAGACCACATAGAATAAACATTATTTTTTCCAGGCTCCTTTGCCATTCCATTCTGACAACATACCCATTTTGAGATTTACAAAAAGTTTTGCCTCTTCCATGAAACTTTACCTGATTCACGTACCTGAAAGGTGACTTTATTCTTCTGTGAATGCTCCCAGGATTTTTACCTGCACTTCTGTTATGACATTTATAAAAATGTCTGCTATACATTCCTTAACACTTTTCTGAAACAGAATCATGCCCTGTCACCCAGGCTGAAGTACAGTGGTACACTTAGAGCTCACTGCAGTCTTGAATTCCTGGCTCAAGTGACCCTCCTGTCTCAGCTGCCTGAGTAGCTGGGACTACAGGTTTGCAATCCCATACCCAGCTAATATTTAATGTTTTTTTTTTTTTAAGATAGGATCTCTCTGTGCTCCTCAGGTTGATCTTAGACTCCTGGCCTCCTTCCACTTTGGCCTCCCAAAGTTCTGGGATAATAGGCAAGAGCCACTGCACTCAGCCCCATTCCGTAACACTTGTATCTTACAAGCTCCTTGGATACATGAATTGGATTTTATTTATGTTCGATAGCCTCATATCAAGTAATTTGCAAGTAGAAGGCACGCAATATTTTTTGTGTATGCTGTCGTGGAAGTAGCTCCTTTGTTACTTTCTTCCCACTTGTTTTGGACTTAACTCTCCTTTCTAATGTTTTAATTTCAAATCTTTATTCTTTATTTATTTATTATTTTTTTTTTTTTGGAGCTGGAATCTTGCTCTGTCATGCAGTGGCACGATCTCCACTCACTACAATCTTTGCCTCCTGGGTTCAAGCATTTCTCCTGCCTCAGTCTCCCAAGTAGCTGGGATTACAGGTGCCCACTACCATGCCTGTCTAACTTTTGTATTTTTTATAGAAACGGGGTTTCACCAGGTTGGCTAGGCTGGCCTCGAACTCCTGTCTTCAAATGATACACCCACCTAGACCTCCTGAAGAGCTGGGATTACAGGTGTAAGCCACTGTGCCTGGCCAATTTTAAAGTGATTTCTGGGGATATGATCTCTCTGCAATGAAAATAAAAACAAAACCATACTTTGATAACTCTTTCTTGAAAATTCACTTAACATACAAAATCAGCTTGAAATTAGAAGCTGAGACAATTTGATAAACTTTTAATTTTACACTATTTAGAAAAGCCACCAATCCACCTTTGTCTGAAATGAAGCCTTTTTTGAATTATAGATTTTGTCAGCATATTTTATAGAATAATAATGTCAAGTTTTTGAGAAAATAAAACCAGATAAAATGAACTGATGAAGAAGGCTATGTAAGACTCAATTACAATGTAAAGAAATGCGTCTTCAGTAAGATAGTTTCTCTCAGTGCTTAGTTGATAAATACTGATGGTTAGCAGTCCTTTGGAGACTACTATATGCTCAATCATGACTATTCCTGAATAAAATACTTATAGAATCCTAAGAAGTTTATCCAAACTATAAAAACTTTTTGTTTTTGAGCAGGGTCTCACTCCTGTCACCTAGGCTGGAGTGCAGTGGCGTGATCACAGCTCACTGCAGCCTTGACTTCCCGGGGCTCAAGTGATCCTCCCATTTGAGCTTCCCAACCAGCTGGGACTATAGGCACATGCCACTATGCCCAGCTAATTTTTTTTGTATTTCATAGAGATGAGATTTGGTCATGTTGCCCAGGCTGGTCTCCAACTCCTGAGCATAAACCATCCGCCCACCTCAGCCTCCGAAAGTGCTGGGATTACAGGCATGAGCCACCATGGCCAGAGGACAAACATTTTTATGTGGAATCTAATTTATACTTAATAGTTACAAGCCCTTTTTATAGATCATTGAAAGGTGGAAATAGGCCAGGTGAAACAGCCTGGACAGAAACCCCATCTCTACTAGCAATACAAAAATTAGTGGGCCGGGTGCGGTGGCTCACTCCCGTAATCCCAGCACTTTGGGAGGCCGAGACGGGTGGATCACGAGGTCAAGAGATCGAGACCATCCTGGTCAACATGGTGAAACCCCGTCTCTACTAAAAATACAAAAAATTAGCTGGGCATGGTGGCGCATGCCTGTAATCCCAGCTACTCAGGAGGCTGGGGCAGGAGAATTGCCTGAACCCAGGAGGCGGAGGTTGCAGTGAGCCGAGATCGCGCCATTGCCCTCCAGCCTGGGTAACAAGAGCGAAACTCCGTCTCAAAAAAAACAAAAACAAAAATTAGGTGGGCGTGGTGGTGCATGTCTGTAGTCCAAGCTACTCGGAAGGCTGAGGCAGGAGAATTCCTTGAACCCGGGAGGTGGAGTCTGCAATGAGCCAAGATTGCACCACTGCACTCCAGCCTGGGTGACAGAGTGATAATCTGTCTCAAAAAAAAAAAAAAAAAGGTGAAAATACGTTTATAATAACAATTATAGCAAACTCAAAATTCACAAGATATAAATTAATGAGGCTTCACGTGACTGGATATTCAAAGTAGTAAAAGTCCTCAACATGTAATTCCTTTTGTTTTTCCAAATGTGACTGTAAAACTTTCATAGCTTTTATACAAGATGACTATGTAATTAGGTGATAGAAGGAAGAGAATATTTTCTCTTCCTGCTAAAGTCAAGACTAAGTCTAAATTCCTATTATCATAAAAATATTATTATAAAAATGGCAGATTTTGATCAGCCTGGAAAAGTCTTAGTTCAGGTTTGATTTCTGGAGGTCGCAGATGGAGTTGCAAAAGCAGCAGCACAGCTTACGTGTTCTGGGAGCAGCAGCAGGTTCTGGGGTTGCAACATGTATATAATGCTTACAAAACTGTTAAGAATTTCACAATTGGAAAAAGTTAAGCTAACAAATTTTCCACAATAGGAAGAAAAGGAATGTTTTTGACTTTAGGATTCATGAGTTAAACTTATATATCAGTTTGTAATAATGAATTACTGATTAATTAGAAAAAATTCAGAAGCATTTATAATTTTCACCTTATAATAAGTCAAGGGCAAACATCTTACAGCCTCTCATAGAAACTCATACATTCATACTTATGAATGAGACTCATGCTATTCCAGATCAGCATTTTAAGGTTTTTGGTCATGATCATTAATAAACTTGCAGAAGAAAAGATTACTTATTCTGATAATGTCATTGTAAGTTATAGAGACTGAGCTTCCAAGCATGAAAATATGTGACATTCCAAAATGATTTAAAATTTGGAAATATCACTTCATTTTAACCACTAGGTTTAAAGTGTGTATTTCTCTTATCTTTAAAACGGCTAATTTAAAATACTTTTAAAAGGATTAATAGTATTATGTAAGACAGTAACACTCCTATTCTCAAACCAATCTTAAATACATGTTTCTGAGATTGTTCTGAAGGAGTCTCTGCCTTCATACTTGACATACTGATTTCAGAAATTAGTCAGACATAAAGTAGAGGTACAAGAGACACCAAATTTTATGTAGAAATTGATACCCTACAGTTATTTTAAAGTGCTCTTTGCTTATTTCTGTGGTCTTTTTTGGGGGGACCCAATATAGCCTGGACCTACCTTTGAACTGTATTAGGAGAGAATGGGACTGGGTGCGATGGCTCATACCTGTAATCCCAGTGCTTTGGGAGGCCACGGCAGGAGAGTAGTTCAAGGCCAGGAGTTTGAGACAAGCCTGGCCACCACAGTGAGGCCCTGTTTCTACAGAAACTGAAAAAATTAGCTGGGCACAGTGGCACACACCTATAGTCCTAGCCACTTGGGATGTTGAGGCAGAATGGCTTGAGCCTAGGAGTTTGAGGTTGCAGTGAACTGTGATCATGCCACTGCATGCCAACCTGGATGACAGCAAGACCCCATCTCAAAAAAAAAAAAAAAAAAGAGGGTGGGATATAATGTGATATTTGCAAAGAAATTTACTAGTGTTTTGGTATAATTGTCAATTAAAAATATTTTAAATTTTACTTCATTGTTCAAATCTTGCCTTGTAGTTAAAGGGTTCTTTCCTGAGCTAAGATTTGTCTTTGAAGTCTATCTAATTTTTTATTTTATTTTATCTTATTTTTGAGACAGAGTCATGCTCTGTTGCCCAGGCTAGAGTGCAGTGGTGCAATCTTGGCTCACTGCAACCTCTGCCTCCAGGTTCAAGCAATTCTTGTGCCTCAGCCTCCCAAGTACCTGAGATTACAGGCGTGTGCCACCATACCTGGCTAATTTTTGCATTTTTAGTAGAGACAGGGTTTCAACATGTGGCCAGGCTGGTCTCGAACTCTTCTCGTCAAGTGATCTGTCTGCCTCAGCCTCTCAAAGTGCTAGGATTACAGGTGTGAGCCACCATTCCCAGGCTCTAATCTAATTTTTTAATTATTTGATTAAAGAGAAAAAGCCAACACTAACAAATAGGAACCTGGAACTTAGAGATGAAACTAAGACATTTCTCTCTTCTCGCATATTAAAGCATGTGGAGGGCAGGTGCAGTGGCTCATGCCTGTAATCCCAGCACTTTGGGAGGCTGAGGCAAGAGGACCACTTGAGCTCAGGAGCTGGAAGCTGCAGTGAGTGAGCTATGATTGAGCCACTGCACTACAGCTTGGGTGACAGAGGGAGAACCTGTTTCAGTAAAAAGAGCATGTGTGGTAGGCAGCCTCTAGGATGGCTTCCTGTAACCCTCATCTTCTGGTAGCTGTGCCTTTGTATAATCCCCTGAGTTGGGGCAGGACGTTGTGACTCAGTTCTAATGATTAGAACACAGCAGAAGCCATGATGCAACCCTGCAGAGACTAGTTTACAAGACTGCTGCTTCCTTCCCTCTTGGCTGCCCAGTCTCTAGCTGTGTCTCAGATCATTCATTCCTCTATGTTGTGAGCTGCCCTATGGAGAGGCCTGTGCTGTAAATAATTCTTTGATTAGTTTGGGTCCTCAACCCAGCATCCCATAAGGAATGGAGGCCTCCCAACACCTACATGAGGGAGTCATTGAGCATCAGTAGACCCTTGAAACAGACTTGGCCATCAGCTTGACTGCAACCTCAAGGAACATTCTGGACAAGAACTGCCCTCCTTGTTACTCGACCCCCAGAGTCCCCAGTCTCAGAAGCAGGGAGATAAAGAATGTTGTTTTAAGCTGCTACCTTTTGGAGGTAACTTGTTTTGTAGCAGTAGATCAACAATATAGAACATAACTTCTAATAATTTCCTAATTAAAACCCATTGAATGGAAGCCCAGAAAACCCACTTTTAGATCATGTTTTACTCAATAACTGGTAATGTTATATAATGTATAGGGTAGGAGTTCATGAAACTCAGAAGTAGCTTTTTTTTTTCCTTTTTTTTTTTGACAGGGTCTTACTCTGTCACCCAGGCTGGAGTGCAGTGGCACAATCATGGCTCACTGCAGCCTCTAACTGTTGGGCTCAAGTAATCCTCCTGCCTCAGCCTCTCGAGTAGCTGGGACTACAGGAGTATGCACACCACCATTCCTGGCTAACATTTCTGTTTTTGTTTTTATTTTTGGTAGAGATGGGGTTTCACTATGTTGCCCAGGCTGGTTTCAAATTCCTGGCCTCAAACAATCCTCCCACCTTGGTCTCTCAAAGTGTTGGGATTACAGGCATGAGCCACTGAACCAGGCCAGCATCTTATATTTCTTAATGTGAGATTTCATTTTCCAGAAGTCAGTAAAGATCTAAGCTCTGATGTCAGACTGCCTGGGCTTTAATCTTGAGTCTACTAGTTATTGAGTGTGCACAGATACATGAATCTTTTCTCCAAAACTTATTTTTTTTTGTCTTTAAATGAAGATAATTGTAGTACTGTTGTAAGAAGAACTAAATGAAGTAATTCAGTAATTTAAAGTGCGTGGTATCTAGTACACATTTGACAATGGCAAATTGTTATCACCATCAGGTCAGAGAAGAGACTGACGGCTTTTATTCTTGATACTTTTCTTCCCAGCTTGCAAAAGAGCCCTTTGCTGTTTATAAAATAAAAATACACCTAGTTTGCTTTTTTTTTTTTTTAAGGTGTCACCCAGGCTAGAGTGCAGTGGTGTGAATTCGGCTCACTGCAACCTCCACCTCCCGGGTTCAAGTGATTCTACTGCCTCAGCCTCCTGAGTAGCTGAAATTACAGAAGTGCACCACCATGCCCTGCTAATTTTTGTAATTTTAGTAGAGACAGGGTCTCACCATGTTGGCCAAGCTGGTCTTGAACTCTTGAGCTCAAGAGCTCTGCCCACCTTAGCCTCCCAAAGTGCTGGGATTACCGGTGTAAGCCACTGCAGCCGGCTAGTTTCCTATTCCACAGGGAACTATGACTAAGAGTTGTTTCAGGTTTTAATAGCGAGCTCTATTTAGAAAGCATTTTCATTCTTTAAAAGAATATTTGGATTTATACAGTTCTCGTTTGGGCTATGATGAAGTTTTCATAAGTTTAACATGGGATAAACATACATTGCCAACTTGCATGATACTTTCTAGGTACTTATCAGGAAACCTGAATATTGATAAGACATAAATTGTGTCCATAAATTCGTGCTTCTCTTCCCCAAATACAGCAACATTATTTATGTGAGTATATTGTTTCCTTCAGAATAATAGCTTTATTCATTCAACAAATATGTATCTAGCACCTCCTATGTTCCAGGGACTCTTTTGGGTGCTACAGATGTAGTGATAAACATAACACAATCTTTGCTTTTAAGGAACTTACAGTTGGAGCCAGAAGAGTACACAGACAACTTCAGGACAGCTTAAGGGGTACAACTGAGTACAGAATTCAATGAGGTACAAAAAAATAGGGTGAAAGAAGGTTTCCTGTTGGAGGTGGAGATCATGGGCCTCAGTTGTCAGGCAAGAAAAGTGGACAGAGAAGGTTGGCTACGGTTCCGGGGTTACTGTGTAGATGCCTAGAGGCAACAAAGTGTATGGCATATTTACGGAGCCACATGTAATTCAGTATGGCCCCATCTCATAGGGCAGTGGGGACTGACCAGAGATGCAGCTGGGGAGAAACAGGGTTCAGATCATCAAAAATCATGTATGTCATACCAAAGCTTTTGGATTTTATTTTAATTGTAATTAATATTATTTTTTTGAGATGGAGTCTGGCTCTGTTGCCCAGGCCAGAGTGCAGTGGCGCAATCTTGGCACACTGCAACCTCCACCTCCCAGGTTCAAATGATTCTCCTGCCTCGACATCCTGACTAGCTGGAATTACAAGGCATGCCCAGCTAATGTTTGTATTTTTAGTAGCGATGGGGTTTCACTATGTTGATCTGGCTGATCTTGAACTGGCTCATCTCGAACTCCTGACCTCGTGATCCACCTGCCTCCGCCTCCCAAAGTGCTGGGATTACAGGCATGAGCCACCATGCCCAGCTGGGTTTGGGGTTTTATTGTGAATGCATTAGTGAGCAAGGAATGATTTTAAGGAGGGAAGGCTCCAACAGGTTACTCCCTTATAAATGCTCCTTTACTCTCACACCTTAGATTTTCTCAGTTTAAGAGAATGCCTCTTAAATTGCCTTCGGCTCAATCTTTTGAATGGACTTAATGCTGATAAATGCATTTGAAGTGAACTTGAACTGGGAGTGGAGTGGGAAACAGAAA
The DNA here is from genome assembly GCF_049354715.1 of Callithrix jacchus. Taxonomy (NCBI): domain Eukaryota; kingdom Metazoa; phylum Chordata; class Mammalia; order Primates; family Cebidae; genus Callithrix; species Callithrix jacchus. The sequence continues at coordinate 22,787,658 of NC_133508.1, read as the reverse complement.
GCTTTTAGAGGAACTGTGTTTAGTAAACAAAGTTGATGATGAAGCAGGTTAATTATTATTTGGGGTAAAAATTTTCCTCTGATTATAAAGCCATGAGGCTGAATCTTTGCGTCTTACTGCATTTCATAAAACAGACATTTGTGCGCTTTTGAATTTGTTAATTGGATGACTGCTCACGTTTTTAACTGGCTTGACAACAGGAGAATCCCTCAAATGCTCTAAAGGAGTCTCATCTAATTTTAAGAAAATGGCAGCCTGGAAAGCTTCTGGCTGTGGCCAGGACCCCGCCATCAGAGCAGAGCTGTGGAGCAACCTCTGCCTGCTGCCCACACATCGCTCCACAGTCAAGTTTGTGGTCCTACTCTAAATCATCTCAGATGTCACCACTGTCATTTGGGTGGGGGTTTCTCACCTGGCGGTGGTGTCTACCCATGTTCGAAGCATTTCTATATGCATTTATCTTCTTTAAAGTGTTGCTGCAAACACTTCCAGTTAAATCCTGTGATGTGTGGAGTCTTTTTCACTACAGTAAGATGGTTTAAGGTCAAGACTGACCGTCTTTTATACTCATCCTGTTCATAGTTTATGACAACCATATGGAGGAAAGTCTGTATTTTTTTTTTTTTTTTTTTTGAGGAACGAAGCGGAGATTCATGTTTGAGACCAACTTAAAATATTCTAACATTATTTTATAGCCATGAAGTGTCTATTCCCCAATTTTTACTTATGATATCAAGCATTAATTGATAGTTTTTTTAATTTTAGAGATCAAATGTGTTTACTTTTTTGTGGTTTTATAACTTTATTTGATGTATTTGATAGTTAGGGCTTATTTCTCATCCATATTGACTACAGATTTTTTTTTTTTTTCCTTGAGACAGGATATGGCTCTGTTGCCCAGGCTGGAGTGCAGTAGTGCCATCTCAGCTCACTGCAGGCTTGACCTCCTGGTCTCAAACAACCCTTTCCCCTCAGCCTCCAGAGTAGCTGGGACCATAGGCATGTGCTACCATGCCCAGCTATTTGTGTGTGTGTGTGTGTGTGTGTGTGTGTGTGTGTGTATGTGTTTGAGAAGAAGTCTTGCTCTGTCACCTGGGCTGGAGTGTAGTGGCGCAATCTCAGCTCACTGCAACCTCAGTCACCTGAGTTCAAGGGATTCTTCTGCCTCAGCCTCCGGAGTAGCTGGGATCACAGGTGCATGCCACAATGCCCAGCTAATTTTTGTATTTTTAGTAGAAATGGGATTTTACCATGTTGCCCAGACTGGTCTTGAACTCCTGATCTCAGGTGATCCACCTGCCTAAGCTCTTCAAAGTGCTGGGATTACAGGCCTGAGCCACTGTGCTTGGCATTTTTTGGGTTTTTTGTAGAGGCGGGGTTTCACCATTTTGCCCAGGCTGGTCTCAAACTCCTAAGCTCAAATGATCCATCTGCCTTGACCTCCCAAAGTGCTGGGATTACAGGCATGAACCACCACCTGTCTATAGACTTGAAAGTGGTAACAGGTGCATGGGTAACCAAAGAATAGAGCTCATCTGGTGAATCTTCTTCCTCAATACGTTTTCTGGGCAACCACAAGATGGGTATGGGACACCCTTATTCCTTTAGTCCAGACAGCTTTGTCAAGCCTGGTATCAATGAGCACATCTGGAGTTCCCATCTCCTTCACAGCAAATTTCCAGATCTCTTTGAGTGCCCAAGGGACACACCCACTCCATGGATGCATTTCTGAACGTTGATGGTGTATTCTTGGATCACCACCTGTTGATGGTAGAACAGCCTTTCTTCTTGCCACCCTTCTTTGCAGGAACCATTCTGCCAGGCCCAAGTTGGAAAGGAAGCCAGATGTCTTTACTTAATAGTTTTTCTCCTTTGGCAGACCTAATCTTATACTCCTATCTATTTCCAAAAAGGGTTTCTTTCATGTGGAAAAAACATATGCAACAAAGTGAAATAAAAATAGATAAGGAAACCAAGAAAAAGGGAAATGAGAGTAGAAAAGATAGAATCAGAAGAGGTTATCCCACAATATATAAACGAAGAAGACTATACTTTCAGGAAGAAAGCCATGCATTTGCCTTAAAACTTCTTAAGGGTTAAGAGGGGGAGAAAAAAAACCACCATTAGTTGTTATTCCCAGTGCCCAGGTGATTTAGAGAAATCACACACCACCACCACCATTACCAACAGCAGCAGCAGCTGTGCCCTTGGAGAGGCCTGGTAATTTGCGGTTCTGAGACCAAGGAAATTTATCTTGCTTCAGGCACCACTCATCAACCAAATATGCTATGAAGTGCTCTGTGGTGGATTACTTAATTTCGCAACAGTGTTTATTGAAATAGCTGGGGACAAAAACCAAAATGTGACAAACTTAATGGAGTTAATAATGATTTAAATAATTTAACAAAAAAGAGGCAAAGAAGCACCTACCTCTCTTCTTTGCTAATTGACATCAACAAAAAAGACAGGTGTACCCTATCTTTCTCCCCACTCTGCTCCAATCCCCAGCTGCCGAGGAGCCTGGGAAAGGTAGCTTTTAGCTTCTCAGTACAGGAAGACACAGTAGAAGAAGGTTGGGAGAGATACTGTGTAACAAGTCTACTATATTCACCTGTATTAGTCTGTTCTCATGCTGCTGATAAAGACATACCCAAGACTAGGTAATTTACAAAGGAAAGAGGTTTAATGGACTCACATTTCAGCATGGCTGGGGAGACCTCAGAAGGATGGTGAAAGGCAAGGAGGAAGAAGTCACATGTTACATGGATGGCAACAGGCAAACAGAGAACTTTTGCAGGGGAACTCTTATAAAACCATCAGATCTCGGGAGACTTATTCACTATCACGAGACAGCATGAGAAAGACCTGACCCTATGATTCAATTACCTCCCACTGGGTACTTCCCATGGCATGTGGGAATTGTGGGAGCTACAATTCAAGATGAGATTTCGGTGGGGACACAGCCAAACCATATCACTACCCCAGTAATTTTAGTCTTTTGGATATTGGTTAGTCTAAGAATTGGTTTGGACCCAGTTCTGGCTGATGAGATGTGAGGTGGTGTCATCTGGCAAGGGCTTCCCTTCCTGAAAAGACAGAAAAAAAAAAAAAAACTTCTGAAGGAAATCATTCTCTGCCCTTAGCCCTTTTCCTATCTGGAGCCCAAATGCAATGACTGGCTATGTAGCAGCCACATCGAGACCATGAGGTGACATGCTTAAGAACGAAAATCAACACATTAAGGATAATAGGAAAGATAAACAGAGCTGGGTCCCTGATATCATTGTTGAGTCTTTGCTCCAAATCTGGATTGACTTCCCTTGGGCTATTTTTATTTGAGATAGATAAACATCCATTTGTTAAAACAACCAGAGCTGAACTTTCTGTTTGCTGCTGGATGCATTCCTAATTAGAGCCTGTTGCATCAGCCAGGCTAGGACAGAGCTGTGAAGATGCAGAGACGTAGTCAGACTCAGGATATACTTTGAAAGTAGAACCACCAGGACTTGATGATGGATTGGCTGGAAACAGGAGAGAAGGGGATGGAAGAAATTAAGGATGTCGTCTATGGTTTTGGTTAGATATGACTGTTGGAAATGTGTAATCTTGTTTTAATTCAGAAGATGGGAAAATTCCTACTCTCACTGATGCAGAAATACCTAAGGAAGACGAAAACACTTTTGTTGCTCCCTTGAAACCTGTTTTCCATTGAGCCAAAGGAAAAATTGGGTTAAATTCATGTTAAATAATGCAGAAGACAATTGGAAATGACTAACATCTATTCTGGACACTGTAGCAGCCTCTCCATGGCTTCTGATCTCCCAAGCCTCTTTTTCATCAAAGTCCAGGAGTCCAGGTGTACAACACTAAATCCTTACATCAACTATTATGTTCTGGTTTTTATTGCTTGCAGGAATAGACTATTAGAATACCAGTACTTCTAAAGAATATAGTAACTTCTTGAATCAGTAAATAATGCTCCACAGCTGGATCAAATAAGCATCTCAAATCAGACCTTTTTTTTCTTGAAAAAAATCTTTTTTTTTAATAAAAAAATATTTAGAGGTAACGTCTCACTTTGTAGCTAAGGCTGGAGTGCAGTGGTGCAATCATAACTCACTGCAGCCTTGACCTCCTAGGCTCAAGCAATTCTCCTGCCTCAGCCTCCTGAGTAGCTGGGACTACAGGTGTGCCTTGTCATGCCTGGTATTTTGTTTTGTTTTATTTTTGTGGGGGTGGGGGTCTCACTGTGTTGCCCAGGATGGTCTAGAATTCCTGGCCTCAAGCCATCCTCCCTCCTTGGCCCCCCAAAGTGCTTGAATTATAGGCCGGAGCTGCTGCATCTAGCCCATCTCTCTCTCTCTCTCTCTCTCTCTCTCTCTCTCTCTCTCTCTCTCTGTATATATATATATATATATATATTCTATAATCCCAGCATTTTGATATTTAGAAATATCAAGTAAAAAAGCTACATGACTGTGTATATTTTGTATCTATTACTTGTATTGCTAAGTTTCACTTTTGTTGATGAGAATAAACTAGGAATGTCAAATACATTGCCTGCTATAATCACAGTTGCTTCTAAAGAAGATGCATCACCTCCCTGCACCTCCTGAAAGGGCAGCCTTTAGGTACACATATTGCATGACTTCCTCATCCCCTATCCCAGCCCCAGCTGTAAGGACAGTACATTCATAGGTTGGCATGAGTAGGTTTGGAAGAGTAAACAGGCCATTGAGACCCCTCTCTCCCCCGTCAGAAAATGGATATGAAAAACTTACGTGAATGTAGCAGTCTTCAGCAGAAAGTGAAACTTAAAAGGTATGAAGGAAGCCTGGTGTGGTGGCCCACACCTATAGTCCCAGCTACTCAGGAGGCTGAGGCTGGCTTGAGCCCAGGAGTTTGAGACCACCCAGGTGTGGTGGTATGCACCTGTGGTCCCAGTGACTCAGGAGGAGGAAGTGGGAAGATAACATGCCTGCAGGAGGTCGTGGCTGCAGCGAGCCTTGATTGCACCTCTGCACTCCAGCCAGGATTAGAGAGATGCTGTGAAAGCTTCCAGGTAGGTCCTGAGTGGGGAATGGCAAATCAAGTAACTGGTTTGAGCACAGAGAGCCAGGCCACGTACCCTGATGGTACAATATTCCTTCCACAGGCCTCTCCTCCAGTCTAACACTGGGAAGCAGGAGGAGGAAGCCCCCAGTTGCAGCAGTGGCAAGATGAGCCTCAATAGCCAACAGCAGTGACAGCAGGGAGTCAGCTAATCCTTCTGGACGACCTTCAAGGACAGATGAAGCCGACATGGCCTCTGTCCCCTGTAAACTCATACCTCAGTGAGCTGAGGGAACTAGAGCCAGACTCTGCCTTTTACAACATAACCAGCCCAACCAAAACCCCAAACAGAAACAAATTCTGCTACCTTTTATACTGTAAATGCAAATAATTACACTCTTGAGTTCTCTCCAAGCTTATGCTACATGAGAGCAAGTCTTTGGGACTCATGGAATACTTTCATATGAATAATCCCAGACATTACATTCCCTCCCTTTCTCCCTCCCTCCCTCCCCTCCCCTTCCTCCTTCCCTCCCTCTTTCCCTCCTTCCTCTCTCCCTCCTTCCCTCCTTCCTCTCTCCCTCCTTCCCTCCCTCCTTCCTTCTTTCCTTCCTTCCCAGGTTCTTGTTCTGTTCCTCAGGCTTGAGTATAGTGGCGCGATCATGGCTCACTGCAGCCTTGACCTCCCAGGCTCAAACAATCCTCACACCTTAGCCTGCCAAGTAGCTGGGACTACAGGTGCACACCACCATACCATGCTTGGTTAATTTTTAAAATTTTTGTAGAGATGGTGTCTCACTATTTTGCCCAGGCTGGTCTCAAACTCCTGATCTCAGGCAATCCTCCCTCCTTGGTCTCCCAAAGTGTTGGGAATACAGGCATGAGCCACCACCCCAGACCTCAGACATTATTTTCTCCAAGGGGAAACCTAAATTCCATATGAGGCATTTCATTTAAAAATCCCACTGAAACTGAAGCATTCTGTGAAACTAAGGACCAATTTCTAAGGAAAGTATCTGTGCAGCCTTCCTCCCTCGGCCTGGGCCCATGTTGTGTGGAGTTGAGGAGGGTAAACTGAGACTTCCAGCAGCACTCAAGATGGCATAGGGGATTGGCATTCCGCTGAGGACAGCTTTGTATCTGTTTTTTCAAAGATAGCTGTTGTGTTGTTCTTCACTGGACAGTGTCCTTAGGCCCACTCCCCTTCCCCCTTATCTCCAGTTCCCTTTCTCCCAGATGTCTATTTCTGTAGCATGAAGGCAGCCATTTGACCCCAGTAGGAGGGAACATGGTTAAATGAAATTCCAAGGAATCCAAGTTCAAGTCACATAAACTGAAATATGGTACTTAATACAGGGTGAAAAGAATTTCAACACACACAGAACATGGTTTATGCCAGAAATCTGTCACCTGGGTCCTGGGGGAAATGGTCAAATTCTTAGAAGTCTTTGCTTCTCTCTCACACACTTCTCTGCCTGCCAGGTGACCAGCTCTCCACTACAATATAACCGTAGTTATTCACAGACGAATGGATTTAACATTTGCATTTTCAAAGAAAAGGTTATAGTCTCCCCTTTCATGACAAATGAATTTAAAATGGGATAAATGAGGCATATAAAAGAGCTGCTTTTGCTAGCCCTCTGAAGACAGCAGTGCAGGACTTCCAGATTTTGTCATCTCTGTTTGACATCTCTTTTTAAAAAGGAATTTATTTTTTTTTTTAGAAACAGGGTCTCACTCTGTCACGCAAGCTGGAGGAAGTGGCACCATCATAGCTCACTGCTGCTTCCAATTCCTGGGCTCAAAGAATCCTCCTGCCTCAGCCTCCCAAGTAGCTAGGACTACAGGCATGCACCCACCATGCCTGACTATTTTTTTTAAAGCTTTTTTTGTAGAGATGAGATGTCGCTATGCTGCCCAGGCTGGTCTTGAACTCCAGGCCTAAAGTCATCCTCCCACCTCGGTCTCCCAAAGCACTGGGATTACAGGTATGAGCCATTGCACCTGGCCTCTATTTGACATCTTTTTTGTAATTCTTCCACTTTCCTTGTTAACCAAATTTAACTAAATCAAATACTCGCATGAATTGTATGTGTGCACAGTGGCTAAAACCTCGTGCCTCTTTTGTTTGCCAAGCCACAAAAGACCCTGAACCATCCCTGATACACAGAAGGCAAGTCCCATGACAGGAGGGTGGGATAAGTAAGTACATGGGATATGATGGCCATAGAAAGTTCTCTGGGACAGTAATGTTTAAGGTGAGAATTTCAGGGCAAGAAGAAACCAGCTTTGCTGGAACTAGCACTGTAGCAGAGGAAACAGCATATGCAAAGACCCTGCATCAGGGTGTTTGGATATTTCTTGGCATACCCAAAAAATAAAAAGAAGATTGAGATGCCTGTAATCCCAGAACTCTGGGAGGCTCAGACAGGTGGATCACCTGAGGTCAGGGGTTCGAGACCAGCCTGGCCAGTATGGTAAAACCCCCCAATCTCTACTAAAAATACAAAAATTAGCCAGGCGTGGTGGCAGGTACCTGTAATCCCAGCTACTCGGGAGGCTGAGACAGGAGAATTGCTTGAGCCCAGAAGGTGGAGGGTGCAGTGAGCTGAGACAATAGCACTGTTGCACTCTAGCCTGGGCAACAGAGTGAGACTCCATCTCAAAAAAAAAAAAAAAAAGACCAAGTAAGCTGGTTTGCTTGAGAAAATGGGAAAATGGAAGAAATGACAGGACATGAGTCTCAGAAAGTATGTTGAGGACAGATAGTACTGTGACTACAGCAGTATGTTTGTATTTTCCTATCAGTGTAAAGGAAGGCTTTGAGAGGTTTAGGCAGTTGCATCATAATTTGTATTTCAAAACTGTTGATACCCGTTACATAATGTTCAGAAATGCGCAAAACTAATTGATGGCAATATAAGTTAGAAAAGTGGTTACCTTTGGGGGTAATGACTAGGAGGGAGAATGAGGGAGGGCTTCTGGGGTGCTGATCTATTTCTTGTTCCAAGTGCTGTTTTTACAGGGGTGTTCAGGTTATAAAACATCATCAAACTGCATATTTATGATTTATGCACTTTTCTGTAAAATTTATTCTGTAATATTTTGGTTAAAAGTTTGCTAAATAACAGAATAAATGTTTACAGTAGTTTGAGGAAGAACAGATTTCAGGGGCAAGGCAGAGGGGAGAACCCTTAGGAAAAGTTGAGGTTGGTTTGAACTAATATGGCAGCTGTCAAGCCAGGTGCAGTTGTTCTCGCACCTGTAATTCCAGCATCTTGGGAGGCCGAGGTGGGAAGATCACTTGAGCCCAGGAATTCAAGATCAACCTGGGCAACATAGTGGGTCCTTGTCTCAATAAAAAGTTAAAAAATTAGCCAGGCATGGTGGTGCATGCCTGTAGGCCCAACTTCTTGGGAGGCTGAGGTGGGAGGATGGCTTGAGCCTACGAGGTCAAGGCTGCAATGAGCTATGATCATGCCACTGCACTCCATCCTAGGCAACAGAGTGAGACCCTATCTAAAAAAATAAAAATTAAATTAATTTAAAAAGTATGGCTCCTGTCAAGATAGAGAAAATTAGAATAGAAGATATTTTGGAATGAAATTGCTGGAACTTGATGATGGATGGGGTACAGGCATCTTAAAGAGAAGAATGACTTCTAGGTTTCTGACTTGCACAGCCAGGTAAAGGGTGATGCCATTCACTGCTTTGTAGGCAGAAGGTCAAGGATTCAGCTTTGGAAATATTACGTGATTTTTAGACACTCCTGAAGCATCTACCAAGTGATTGTAGTTTCAGGTAGATTGTTGGATTGTTAACTGATGCTCGGAGAAGAGATCTGTGAAAGAGGCATGTGTTGTTATTGTAGGCGTACAGATTGTAATAGAAGCTATGAGAATGTTTGGGGTCAGCCAAGGAAAGAGGGTGGAGAACCCAGAGCAGAAGACCAAGACCATCTTAAGGTGCTGCTTCCTTTAGAGTTGGAAGAAAGAAAGAAGGAAAGAAAGAGAGAGAGAAAGAAAGAAAGGAAGGAAGAAAGAGAGAGAGAGAATGAGAGAGAGAGAGAAAGAAAAGAATGAAAAAAGAAGACCAAGGAGATAGGAAAAGAGCAAGCAATTGTGGTGTCAGTCAGAAGGGTTGCCTCGTACTAGGTGGTTAAGTAAGATCATGATAGGAAAGGATCCTCCGGATTTGACAACGTGGAGACCATCAGTAACATCAGTAAGCGTCTGTCACTTTATTAACGATCCCAAGCCTATCTTCCTCTGTAAAATGTTCTAATAATTTACCTACTTTCCAGAGTTTTTATGTTTAAAGCACTTATGCACACTTTGTACAAGACCTGGTTAAATGTGAGTTGTGAATTTAGCTGAGAACAAATGCTTGCATTGCTATAAAACAGGTTTGATAATACCCTCCTCATACACTTGCTAAAAGGAATACGTGAAGTAACGTTACATTTTAGAAAAGTAGATTTAAAAAATAGGTATAGGAAGTAGGTCTTCCCTATACCTCCATCTGAACCGATGACAGCTGGTCTATCTGAGAATGAGAGGAGCAAACCATGTCCTCAAGGAAGCGGAATACTCAGTGGTAGGATTAGGCCCCGCCACCCAGTTATTTAATTAAGAATCCTTTAGAGAGGTAGTTTGGGTATCGGTAAAAACAGAGAAATCTGTGTGGCAGAAAACACGACGATAAATTAAAGCACCAACATCTATTTCATTTTCTATTCAAAACATAATCTAGCATTGGCTCACTGTAATTGTATGGCTGGTAGAGATACTTCAAAGATGTGCTGCAATCCAGCAAAAGCCTCCACAGGGCCAAACAAAGGCAGTGGCCCAGGATTAGGGGAGTTGATACTAGTAAAAATAGAGTCACACTGCTCCCTACAGTTTTCAAGCCTGAAGGCCAAGACAAAGCCAAGGAAGCTGATACCTTTCTCAAGGCCTTTCTAGTGTTCATATTCTACTACCCAGAAATCTAGTCCTATGAAGAGACGTTATCAGTCATTGCCAGGGCTAGCACAGCACTGGGACAATGGGAATATGCGGGAGATAGTTCCTCTATTTCCTTTCAACTGAAGATGGACCAGGCTAGGCCCAGTGGCTTATGCCTGTAATCACAGCTCTTTGGGAGGCAGAGATAGGAGGATTGCTTGAGGCCAGGAGTTCAAAACCAGCCTGGGCAACATAGTATGACCCCCATCTCTACATAAAATTTAAAACAAAAAACAATCAGCCAGGTGTGGTGGCATGTGTCTTTAGTCCAAACTACTCAGGAGGCTCAGGATTGCTTGAGTCCAGGAATTCAAGGCTGCAGTGAGCTATGATTATACCACTGTATCCAGCCTAGGTGACAGAGCAAGACCCTGTTTCCAAAAAAAACAAAAACAAAAAAGATGGACTCATTGGCCAGGTTCTCAGATAAACCTGGTGGTGGAAAGTAATCTTTGGCAACCAACAAACTGAAAAAATATTCCTTGTTTTTAATCTATTTAATAAGGAAAATTGAGAGATGTTCTAGCACAGCTGTGAAGTACTGCAAGGGCACTGTGTTTCCTGGTCTGTTCTGATGGAACTCTCATTCCTAGACAGCCTGGCATCAGGCACAGCTGAGAGGGAAACCCTGTCAACAGAGGACAGAGAACAAGTCCTTGTTCTTTTTCTTCTCTCGCTCTCTTTTTTTGATACAGAGTCTCACTCTGTCACTAGGCTGCACTGCAGTGGTGCAATCTTGGCTCACTGCAACCTCTGCCTCCCGGGTTCAAGTGATTCTCTTGCCTTAGCCTCCAAGTAGCTGGGACTACAGGTGCATGCCACCATGCCCAGCCAATTTTTCTATTTTTAGTAGAGAAGAGGTCTTACCATGTTGGCCAGATGGTCTCAACCTCTTGACCTCATGATCTGCCACCTTGGCCTCCCAGTCTCTATTCTTATGAAGGGCAGGTGGTCAGGTGGTTATGCTATCAGAAGAAATCGCATTGCCTGCTTGCTGAGCTGGTGGGTTTGCATGCACTGGGATTAGGAGGCTGTGATCAGAGAAACAGATGAGAATCTTTTCAAAAACAGACAACATTAAAATCCAGGAGGTCTGCTTACTTTTCAAGTCAAAGTTTAGTAATAAGAGAAAAACGTTTAACCTGCTATCAGAAAATAAGAAATCAGAATCAAGTCATATGGGATGGGAGAAGCTTGAAAGCTATTAAAACTAAACTCGGGAAGCAGATAACCAGCTAGGAAAGAGGTACCCTTAAATGTCTGGCTGTATCTGAGAGTGTATCTCCCTTCATCAGAGCCAGAGTGCAAGCTAAACAAAATTCCTTCATAAATCAGCACACATCAGCTTCTAAAATCAGCAATATGTCTTCAAACATCTTGAACTGACATTAAGAAATGCTGCACCATTGAGAAAATGGTTTCCAGTTGTTTGAACTTAAAGAAGGATTAACTTGTTGAAACACATCTTTGATCATTGATAAGCTACTGAATTCCAAAAGAAGTAACCAATAATGAATGGTAAACCAATTAACTAGAAATTATATTTCAATTCTTTTGTTCTGGCAAACTTGATGATTGGTTGATATTTTTCAATATTTAGGAACAAGGAACACATATAAATTTTACATTTATGTCATTAGCATTTTGATCAACAATTCATTTTTCCATTTTATGTGTGAGGCGAAATGTTCTGATGATCTGTTAAATTTCATTTGTTTGGAATTGGCCTGAAAAGTGCTAAATACTGCTTATTAGAGAAAATCTTGAATGAATTGGAACCACTTTGTTAGGAAAAAAATAAATCTGAGCCTACTTTATGTTTGAAGTAAACTGAACTATTACATGATTGCTTGGCTTCCTTAACAGTTGGTCTTGAATTGACAAATGTTCTGATTTCCACACAATGTGAAAATTTCTTATTAATATAACCAAAAGGGGAAAACCCCTAAAATCTATTACAAAATGCTTTAAGAGATTGTATTTAGTCATGATATTTATTAACACAGTTCATAGTAAAGATGAAATTTGGCAATAATCTGGTTAGTTTGATTTATGTGAGTAGTCAGATTATCTGGTTGTCAAATACATTATAAAACTCATATTTCACTTTCTGTTTTATAGACATGATTCTAATGATCTGTATGTTTTATATTCATGTCACATTTGTACCTGAAATCTTTAATGAATTCATGTTTTTCCATTATAACTTGGAGTAATCATTGCCCAGCTATAAGGAACAGTATGAAATGAAGTGTGTTATGCATCATTAAATGTTAATGTTAAAATAGGGCATCACCTACTTAGTTAATTTCAACCAGGTAAAGCTGTACACAAAAGCATTTCTCTCTGTTGCTCAACAGTTCAGCCATTTCTCTGTACATCCTTCCTCAAGTTCTCCTCTCCCGTTCATATTAATTACTCAAGGTCCTGAAACTTTCTTTTTCTTCCAGGAACATTTGCTCTGATACTCATTCAAAGGTATAAATAATTGGTAACAGCTTAGAATGTGAGTTTTCTCAGTGGCATTTGGATTTTACTGAGGTTCAAACTTTAAACTACAAAAATGTTGAGTGTGTCAGTAAATGGGTGATGGAAATATTTGGGGAGGATGCACTCTTTGCAGTTACCCTTGAACTTGTATCAAGTACTCCCTTGCCTACTCTGTCTGCTAGGAAGACAGACAAGAATTCTGTACCTTCCTCTTCCAACCCTTAAAACTCTCCTTTGTTTTATATAACCAGAAAATGTTTCTTTTAAGTATCTATATATTCATTTCTATTTTTCCTTTTTTACTGTAAGGAATGGCATGGTAAAAGCTTCAATAAAGCTATAGTATTTTATGTTCAATATTCTAAATTAAGAATTAAAATTCTATATCTAGATGTCATCCAAAATGATTAATTTTGTTTCACATTGTTCATAAGAATAATGCTTTACTTTTGGTGTTGCTTTTTCCCACCAAGTTGCTTAGTTAAAAAAAAATCATGAGCAATTGCTAGTTTCTATTATGTAAGTAGATAAAACATAATTAGAAAAACTGGATAGTTCCACTTTAGGTTGTTCTCAGTGCAATGTCCAGTATGCAAATGCTTTATTCATTTGTTAATTTTAGAGGACAGTATTTCAGTGCAATAATTGAAAACAGCTCATAGCCTGTTCTGTGAAGAAACAAAACATTGCTTGTGTTGGTGTCAAGTAAGTTAATTATGCTTTATCATCTTCAAATGGAGCATATAAATGATTTATGAAATTCCGTTACCATTGTGTTTAGAACACTGTTAGTAACCAAGAATTCCGATAGTTTCTTCTTATTCCTCATGTACGAAATCATCTGGGTATTCCACATGTTTAAAAACAATTCAGTTTGAAACACTTGTACTATCATAAATTGAATCATTAAAAGCTATATAAAAAGCATGGAAACTACTGTAAAAGATTACTGACTTCTTAAAAAATACTGCATTTATCGTAGCAATACTTTCTTATTCAGCTATATGACTATGTAATTTTTCTGTAGTACTTTGTAGAATTTTCATTAATACCTTTTAAGATCAATGGCTTATATACATATTTTTTGTGACATAAAAACTATAACATTTTGGCTGATCAATGTTCTTTTGCTTGTTTATTTTTAGGTTTTTACAATTACCTAAGGAATTGCCTGAGGAGTATTGCCAGTAATTTAGCTGAAAACAAAAATGTTTTCAAACAAGGATGTAGATTAAAAAGCTTTAAGATGATCTCAGTACCATTGCACTCCGTCACCTCTACAGCCACCACCAGCACCGCCACACCTACCCTCAGAACGTTTGGTACCATATACAACTCTTTTAAAGCAAGAGAAAATATCACAAATTTAAAAAGAGAATGCTATTCCTACATTTCCAGGTAACCTAAAGAGTTGTGTAACCCTTGAACTTCTCATATGTATTAATACTGATTTTCAACACACTGATTGCTCATGTGGCCATGGACCTCTATGAATTTTATGTATTTGATAAATGAATGCAAGTGTTCATCTTAATTTTAGATTTAAATTTATTATCTTTGAACTATATCAATTTCTCATATAACAATTCAGAAACAGCATAAACAAAAAGGGAAATGAAAATATTTCATTTCATTAAGTGTTGGATAATGTTTGGTATCAAGCAGACATAATCAGAAGAGTAATAGAGCAATGGGTTAGGAAGGATTAGAAGAGTATTTAATAAAGCAATGGCTTAGAGAACACAAATAGTATTACTTTTTAATAATTAGGTACAAAAATAAGGTCTTAATAAATTAGAAATTTATGGTTTCCATTGAATGTTCTTAAAATGCCAATAGAATTACAGGAAAATGATTTTCTTTGCTGATCCCTATCATAGTATGATACATGCCTTATTTTAGATATTTACATTTTGATTCTATTAGCATGAAATACCTGAATATATTCCATATGCTGACATACAGCAAAATCTGGAATTTAAGAAAATGTACTTCAAAAATGTAAAAATTGCAGATAATTGAAATTTGAGGTATTTATAATATACATAAAGACCATTTAAAATATACCAACAGGTAATATTAAAATAAGTATATACTTCTGTAAAGATCGTGTGTGTTATGTATTGACTATCAAATACTGGATATTTGCAAATTGGCTTTTTGCTATTCTTAAGGATTATCTTGCCAAAAACTTGCTGTGAAGGTCATTGATATCACCTTTCTAAATGGATCTGGAATAAAACATAAGAGCTCCATTTAACATTCTGCTTCTTAATTCCAAGACTCTGATTATATGCCTTTTAAAATTATAAATCTATCAAATATTTCTTTTTGAATTGTATATCACCTAGCCATATTTAACACGTGAAATGCTAGAAGTGGCACACATTAATCTTTGCTCTGTGTTGAAAGTTGATCAGTACATGGCTTCATGAAAAGAAACATGTTTTTCCTAGGGTTTAATAAATGTTTTACAATGATATATTTTTTAAGTAGGCCTTAATACCTAATTACTTGTGTTCAATGGCTAGGTTTGAGTGGATAAGAACACCTACCAAAGTACAACTCCCAACTTTTATTTCAAAAGGAAGCAATTCTTGAGAGATGAGAAAATAACTTACTTCAAGCTTTATTCATTTTTGTATTTGGCTGCCATAAAATATCATTTTCTAAATAGCTTTAGGGTTTTTTTTTAAGTCAGATCCTGATTAAATTAAAAGAAACCTAGTAAGTGAATTGTAACCTTTCCCATAAAAGAGGAAAGCACAAAAGGCTATGGAGTATATCCAAGAAAGATAACATAAACATGAGACTTATAATGCACAATTTAAAATTTCATATATTGTCAAATGATCAATGTCTGTTCCAGGCTATGAATACTTTTAACTTCAAAAATCTTTTATAGCCTTAAAAAAGAACTCTCTCAGAAACAGAAGCTGGAATGTTATTTGTGAACTAGGCCTTGCACCTTGTCAATAATTTTAGTTCTTAAATTTCTGGAATATTCTAGAGCCATTAAACAGCTATTTCATTTTGAAATTTTGATTTTAACATTTCACAAACAACACAGGGAAAGGATCATCTTCACTGAAAGTGTCAAGACTAACGTTTGAGCTTAGTAATTAAACTTTCTCTTAGGCGAAACAATTTAACCCCCAAGTAATATGAGATCTGCATTTAAAGGCAACTTTTTAAAAAGAAGAAAGAAAGAAATCTGCTTTTTGCCGTCTAGGAAAGATACATTTTTCCTTGTGGAAATCTGCAGTCTGAAAAGAGATATAAAAAGCGTGAACTGTTGAAAATGACTTAAATGTTCTTTGAAAATTTAAAGGCCAGCTCATCTTGCGGTGGCGATAGAATAGCCAGCCGGCTTACAACACGCAAAGCCCAGCCGCGGGTGGGCAGGCGCCGTCGGTGGCTCGCGGAGTGGATGGACTCCAGGGCGCGGCCGCTGCGCTGGGGGAGCTCCCAGGGAGCCAAGTTCGGGTAGCGCTTCTGATGGATTCCCGGGTCTGGGAGGATTCGAGTATCCCGGGGCCCGGTGATACGCACAAAGCTGAAGTTGTCCAGGGAGGGAGGACCTGGTGAACCCGTAGAACACAAGCGGGAAGGCCTTTCCTTCTAGGAGCGAAACCAACAACGCACCCGGGACGCCCGGGGACCCTGTGTGGCTCGGTTCCCTTCCCTGTGATCCTGAGTCTACCCTGACAACGTTCCCCTCCAACGGACCGAAGAAACCGTCGCTTCCAGCCTCCAGCCACCGTCACCTCTACGGGGTGGAGAGCGGGAGACTAGGACAGAGAAGGAGCCGGCGGATCTGGCTAGCCGCGCTGCGCGAAACCCGACGGCGCGGGGCCTCCGGGCCTGGGGCCTCCATGGCCGCGGCCTCCGGATTTCCCGGGCCGGCTGCTCCTACGCTGCGAGGCTGAAGGCACCAGGGACCCAGGGGCTTCTCTGGGACTAGCGAGGACCTAATCTTGACCGAAGAACGATGTCAAGTGCGAATGAAGAATAACTGCGGTGAGCGCGAAGAAAACGGTACTGGGGCGCGCTTGCGCCTATACCCAAGGACTGAGGTGGGATTCGACAGCCACCAGTGGTGGGGACCCGGGGCGAGAAGCCCCGACTTTCTGAGTCGTGAGCCGCTTCCAATCGCCCCAGGACGTAACCCTGAGGAGCTTTCAGACACCGGCCGCGCCTGAAGTCCCTGGGAACCGCGAAGACCCGGGTCCCGGCCGCTTCCCGAACTGGCGCCCGGAGGCCGGCGGACCCGCCGGGGGCTCCCGGCCGAGCCTCGACCTCGGACGTTTATCCAGGAGCCGCGAGAAGCCTGGCAGTCTGGGCCAGGCACCGCGGTGGGCATCGATCGCGGGCTCCCTGCGAGTGGCCCCGCGCAGGTGGAGGTGGCCCGGTCACCTCCAGGAGCGTCCCCAAGCCCCGGTGCCCCCAGCATGCGCCCTCTCCTCCTCCCCAAAGGTTCAGTTCGTCTTTTTCGATTCTGGGTTACGCATCCCCTTGGGACGCGCGCCCAGCCACACCTTGGGCGAAACTAGAGGGCCCGCGTCCCCCGAGGGCTGCGGCGGGGCCGCGAGCGAGGTGTTGTCCCTTCCCGGCCGGGCCTGAGTTGGAAGCCCACTTTGAAGCCCAGAGGAGCTCCGGGCGGGCGCGGGGCAGGAACCGCCAGGCAGGGGAGGGGGCTGCGCCGGGGCCCGGGCCAAGATCGCGTCCCCCGCCCGGGCCTTGCGGCCCTCCCCAGGTGACGGAGCAGAGCCGCTGAAGCTGCAGAAATGTGCTGGCGCCTGTCCACCGCTGCACACAAAACCCAGCCAAAAGCGGCGAGAGGAAAAGCGAATATGGCGCTGCTGAAAATGGAGCCTCGGCATCTAGAAAGTCTTGCTTTCCTTTTCTCTTCTCGCTCTTACTTCGTCGATCTTTTTCCCCTTGCCCTCTCACGAGGGCCTCCTGCGCTTTCCTTCGGGTGTTCTCTACCCCTCGGCCCCTTTCCTATTCTTATGAATAAGCTCCCTGACTCGGTTTTCCTTCTTCCTTTCCCCTCTCTGTTCCTCTTTCTCCATTTTGTGTCACAGGCGCCTTGCTTCTTGTTCCCTTTCTGGGCGCGCACTCCCCCACCCGGCTTACTTTATTTTGTGTGTGGGTGGCGGAGTAGGGGAAGGGTTGGCGAGGATACGTAAGGAGTTGGGGTTTGTTTTTTTTTCTCCTCCTTTTTTTAAAGGTGTTATGTAGGAGCCAAGCATCTCCTTTGGTCAGGCGCTCCTTCGCCTCGCTCTTGGTGCCCCCCACCCGGCTGCACCCGCCGCTGCCACGGCCCGGTCCCACCAGCCGAGCGTCGCCCGCCCAGGAGGAGGCTTGGGTTCTACGCAGAAGCGAATACTTTCTGTTTTTGTTTTAAGCTAGAGCCTTGATTTTGCAGTGATTCGTGGCTGTGGCGTGATTTTGAATAGGTGAGGAATCTATCTGAATCTCATTTTCCCAGGGGGCTTCCAACAAGGATTTTAAGAGAAGCGTGCAAAGAAGACAGCAATGTCCATCTTTTTTTTTCTTCTTGTTTTCTTTTGAACAGAGGAACCCCCCACGCGCTAAGATAGTTATGATTTTAAAGCTAAACTTTTTAAAAATTAGTTTTCCTTTTACACTCACGACTGACTTTTGATCCTTTTAAAGAAAGAATGAAGTCAAAATAGACATGCTTTTGAATACACAAGGTCCCCGCGTCCCCAAATTGTGGTGCTGGGATAGTTCCTCTAGATGCATTCTGATTTTGAAGTTCAAGGTCTCTAAGCGCTGTTAAGTGGAACCATGAAAAATATTTTGCTACATTAAAAATAAAACAGAGGGTGATACTGACTGCTGAATCGTAGTAGAAACTTTTTTTTTTCTTTTTCTTTTTTCTGAGGCTGGGCAGGATTTGCCTTGGTTTTATTAGGAAACCTGCTAATAGAAACGATGTCAAGTGAAGGGCTTCCCTTGGTAAAACGCTGGGAGCAATGACATCTTTTTCTATCTGAGTGCCTCTCCTTGGTCGTGGCAAAAAAAAAAAAAAAAAAAAAAGTTTACATGCAGTGCTTGAAAAGAAAATGATATTGCTTCCCAAGTTGTTTTGTGTTTTCTTTTTTACCAACTACATTTCACTTTATTTACAATTGTCAGTTTATTCTCACACTTTCTGGTCAGTTTTACCCTCTCACCACCGTCTGTTAGAACCACATCCTTCAGCAAAAAAACAAAAACAAAAACTAACGACCCCTCCCCAAAATAGGTGTTCATCCCTATGAGATGCTAATACCCCTGGAACTGTTTTAAAAGAGCGAAATTTTGTAAGGAGATTCTTTTTAAAAAACGTATTAGAGAAGTATTCTTCCAAAAAATCTTAGGCTATTTCCTTTAAAAAATCACCTTTCTTGGTTTTTCACTAATTGCCTTTGATTAAAATTAGGTTATAAACATATCTTTCAGAATGTTTCTTTCTGAAAGGAGAAAGTAAATAGGTGTTGGCAAGAACTAAACCAATGCAACTAGGCCTTATTGAGAGCCTAAATCTGTATATTGGTAACCTTAAATAACATTAATCAAACTGTGTTTGGTACAGGTAGTTCTCTGACTCAAACAGTTGGTTTTTAAAAGTCTTATAAAACATGTTAAAATGTGTTTTTAGTCTAGGCTCCCACTTCTTTGTTATGCATTTTTCCTGGTAGATAAGTAGATGGATCTAACTTGATGGGTAGGTAGATTTTTCTCCAGATGAACTTTCTAAAAATGGGCCAAGTTAGGGAAGTGATTAATACCCTTCATTTTAATTGGAACGATTCAGTGCTTATACCAAGCTAATCCTATTAAGATGTTATTTACTGCTCTGGGGGATAAATTAAGCACAACTCAGATTATTTTAGATGGACAACTTGCTATATATTCTAAGCAATGGGTGCTGGAAAAAAGTATCACTTCTCCGAAAAATATATATTGTGCACCAGTAATGTTCAAAGTACATCGAGGAAATGTATTGATGAGATGGGTATAAATCATAGTGTCTGTTGTTAAAGAGTTTACAGATTATACAGAGCAGTAGATCTTTCTTTATTTTCTCTTATTTAGAAAACAAGCATTCATATGAAAAAAATAAAATTAGATCCCTTCTTTTCCCCACATACAAATTCAGTTTCAGATGAATTAAAAAATTAAATAAGAAAAATAGAATTTTTAAAAATTGGAAGGAAATATAGAAGTTGTAGTATGAAAGGATTTCTTAAAACATTAAAATGCACAATCCATTAAGGAAATGATAAATTGGATGACTTTCATGGTCCAAATAATATGTTAGTCAATATATGATAATAGGCCCATAAGATTATGTTATATATTTACTGTACCTTTTCTATGTTTGGGTGTGTCTAATTATACAAATACCATTGTGTTATAATTGCCTACAGTATTCAATACAGTCACATGCTGTGCAGGTTCACAGCCTAGGAGCAATAGGCGTATACCATATACAAACCATCTAGGTTTGTGTAATTTACACTCTATGGTGTTAGCATGAGGAAATCACCCATGGACCTATTTCTCAGAACATGTCCCTGTAGTTAAGTGTCACATGACTGTATACAAAAATTTAAAAAATACTTTTTATATGGCAAAAGATATCATAAAATGTTACAAGATTAACTGGGGGAAGATATTTTCAAGGCAGGTACTTGAAGAAGACTTAACATTCAAAATGTAACAGATAGAAAGAATTTACTAATTTTTGTGTAATGAATTTCATAAATAAAAGATGTGGGCCAAGATATATACATATGAAGTGAAAGTATAGTACTATTTATGGGACGAATACATATCAACGTTAAAAAATGTAATTTCCTTTTGGATGGAAAGAAGGGAGGAGGGGGAAAAGGAAGGGGCCCCAGGAGGCAACAGTTCTTTAGAAAAAGACCACAGACAACTATGGGAAGATGTTAAAACTTTTTGTCCTTTGTAGATTTTTTAAAGCTTGTTATAATTGATTTAAAAATCCCCAACATCAATTCCTATTCTAAAGAATGAACAAATGACACATTTCTTTTCCTTAGTCAATAATAATCTTGTAAGATGGTGTTCACATGGCTTTTTGTTGATGGCAAAGAAAACACCATTCCCCAATGTTTTTCCTGGGCTGTGTTTGAATATTATGTGATACTCACAGCAGAGATTTTCCTAGTTTGGCATCTCTTTGTTGTAAGCTTGTTTTCTGAGTAGATTTAAATGAGAAGAACAGAAATCATCTGAAACTATGACTATGTATAACAGCATTTATTCTCCTATAATGAAATCATAAAAGCTGTGTTTAAAAAGTGAGCAAACAAAAACCTCCACACCATTATAGAAACACTGTTAAAAACTATTGAATAATTTCAGGCCTAGTGTGCAATAATTATTATTTAAGTGTGTCTAGTTTGTTGTGCTAAGTGTCAGGAATTGGGATTGTGGAAAGACATATGAGATCTCATTTTCTCCTTTTATATGGCAGGAGTTTACACAACATTTACATCTGTCATTGATACTTTTTATGAATAGAAGTTTTGTTTACTTATAACTTCCGCAGGGATTATTCATATAGAGCACTGGAAAGATGTAACATTTCATTTGCTTTGATACCTTATGCTTATTTTAGATTGACAAGCATTATGAAGCAAAGTGATTATTGTTTTCCTTATTCGATGTGAACCGAGAGGGTTTGTATACTGAGTGATTCTCATGATGGACGATACCAGTATGATTATGCCAAATGCATCGCTTCTGATGCATCAGTCTCTGGGCACATATAGACCCTGCTGATTTCTGCAAAAGCACACTTCTGAAACTTCCAAGTTTCAAAACATTACTCAGAAACCTCTATGGTCCCCTATTGCCAACAAAAGTAAAGCCTGTCTCTTCACTGGCATTAGAAGCCCCTATAATGGCATTGCTTTTCCATTTCCAGGCTCTTTCCAGTATTACCAAACAAACTCTGTATCTTCAGTTTGGTAACTCCACTAGTTTTAACGTGTTCTTATGGTCTTTCCTTTGTCTCTTTTTTCTCTCTTCTTATATCAGTTAGAATGTAACAGACAACCCAGCTATAATAGAGGCTCCTTTTTCTTATGTAACAAGTCTGTTAGATAAAGAGTTGCTAGTGTTTTCTTGGGGATTCAGTGATATCAGCTCTGTGATTCATCTGACCTTCATATCATAGTTGCAAAATGGCTGCCGTAAGTACCAACACCACACTGACTTCTAGGGTGGGAAGGCAGCAGAAAATTTGTTCTTCATGAGTCTTACTCATGTCAAGGAAGTATAATATTTTCCAAAATGCCCCACCAAGGATTTCCTCTTACATCATATTAGCCCAAACTGGGACAGATTATCAACCTTTATCTGGGGTGCAGGCCCACATTTCCACATCAAAGGGAATTTGTAATGCCTAAATAAAACTGGAATTCAGTAAGCAAAGAAGAAATAGAGGAATGGTTTTTGGCCAGGCAGTAAGCAGACTATCAGCTACAACTCCCTGAAAGCCATCATTCCCTTAAAATATCTTTGACTGATGTCATTGGTGACTTCTGAACTTTTTCATCCAATGAACAATGTTTATTTTCTAACTTACTTGAAGTTTTTGTGGGGCTCAGCCACACCCTTTTTGAAATTTATGTAGTCATCAAATACCCACTCATCACTTAATGTGTATTAGTCACTCTGCCGGGCAAAGAGAATAAAAAAATGAACCACGGGTGGTCCTGAACTTTCACAAGTTTATATAGCCTAGTGGGGTAGACAGGTGAATAAATACGTGCAAAAGAATGTTAAAGATACTGTGATAAAATTATGTTTTGTGGGCCAGGCGTGGTGGCTCACACATGTAATCTCAGCACTTTGGAAGGTTGAGGCAGGTGGATCACCTGAGGTCAGGAGTTCGAGACCAGCCTGGCCAACATGGCAAAACCCCATCTCTACTAGAAATAGCAAAAATTAGCTGGGTATGGTGGTGGGTGCCTATAATCTCAGCGACTTAGGAGGCTGAGGCAGGAGAATTGCTTGAACCCAGGAGGCGGAGGTTGCAGCAAGCCAAGATCTCACCATTGCACTCCAGCCTGGGCAACAAGAGCAAAACTCCTACTCAAAATAATAATAATAATGAAAATTAGGTTTTGTGAGGTTTTTTTTTTTTTTACACAGGGTTTCACTCTGTTGCCCAGGCTGGAGTGCAGTGCCACGATTATAGCTCACTATAGCCTTGGCTTCCCTGGCTCAAGCAATCCTCCTGCCTCAGCCTACCAAGTAGTGCAAAATATCTATGATCTTTTTTTTTTTTTTTTTTTTTTTTTTGAGACAGAGTTTCACGCTTGTTACCCAGGCTGGAGTGCAATGGCGCGATCTCGGCTCACCGCAACCTCCGCCTCCTGGGTTCAGGCAATTTTCCTGCCTCAGCCTCCTGAGTAGCTGGAATTACAGGCACGCGCCACCATGCCCAAAAAATTATTTTATTTTTTGTAGGAATGGGGTCTTGCTATGTTGGCCAGGCTTGTCTTGGACTTCTGAGCTCAAGCAACCTTCCCACATTGGCTTCCCAAAATGCTGGAATTATAGGCATGAGCTACCATGCCAGGCTTAGAATGATGAGTGAGATAAAATGGGGCACAAAAAAAGGAGCAGCCATTACTGGATCTCAGGTGCGATGTCTCTTTTCAGGGAAGGACTGGGTAGTACAGCCATTAACAAAAGCAATCACACTTTCCTAGTTTGTCGGCTCTTTGCTTCCTCCCCTGGAATAATACAGACCTCTGTAGAAAATGACAAGCAGGGTAGAGATGAGGGAGCTGCCCTCTTCCCTTTCCTTGTCCTGACAAATATGCATGGAATTCCCAGGAATGTTCATCCTTTTTTTTTTTTTTTTAACTTCAGATTATATTCCAGCTCTTACAGAATCCATGTAGAATCTAACTGAAACAGAATTCACCAGGCATGAGAATTCTGGAATGCACTTCCTGCTTTATTTACTTCATTTGTGTTCCATGAAAGGCACCAGGTCTCACACCTAGACTCTGGGAGCTCCAGGTCTCTCATCTCTCAGGTTTCAGGGCCTAACCACTCGGGATGGCAAGAAAAACATATCTGGGGAGATCCAAGCCTGTCTGCTTGGCTGTAGTATAGAAATAGGGTTGGGGGGGCGGGGGGAAGAAAGGCACAATAAAACTCAAAACTAGGCTGAAGCAGTAGGTAAAGATGAGTTCATGCAAGCGTAAGAGGCTTGAAGATATTTGGTAGGTCACAGGCTCCCAAACTTTCCAGTTCACTGCACCTGTAGCATCTCCGTAATTTGTTCATGGTGCCCTCAGCCAGAAGAAACACTTCACAGTTCCATTCATTAAGTAGTTAGGTCTAAACAACATATTAGTGGTAATTTGTGTGGTGTTTGATGGATAGGGCTGTATTTCTCTCAAACATTTAAAATATCCCACACAACTTTGTGAGTTTGTTCCCTGTGGTGTCCCAGAGTGACCTGATGCGCAATTTGAGAACCGTGGTATAGGTTATTAAAGATTTTTCATCTGGTGAATTAAATATTTGATTTTTGTATTTGATAAAGCTCCTTCTTTCTGTGAATTGGAGTAAAGGCATGGGAGGTAAGGAGACTGAGTTGATGGCAATCATTTAGGAGAGAAATGATGGGGATATAAAATGAGACATACTATGCATGCTACTGGGTCTAAAATGTATTATGGAGGTAGAATGGAGAGGAGGATTTCTTTATCAGTTGGTTTTGGGAGACAAAGAAAGAGATAGGATGATTCCTAGACTGTAGGCTTGAGTTAAAGGGTACATGATAGTGGACATATAGAAAAAGCATATCTTTGGGAGAAAGTGTACCATTTTTTGGCATGCTGAATTTGAAACGTGTAAGGATGAGATAGATATAGGGCATTGGGGCTAGGAGCAGATCTGAAAAATAAATATAAGTTCAAAAATTTTGAATATATAGATTGGGGCTGACAACATGAGAGCAGATGAAATAACTCAGGATGAGGGTAGAATAGAAAGAAGCACGCCCATGTGTGAAGGTCAACTTTATGTGTCATCTCGACTGGGCCACACACTGCCCAGATATATGGTTGAACATTATTTCTGGGTGTGTTTGTGAGGGTGGACTGAATTGGTGGACTGAACAAAGCACATGGCTTCCCCAGTGTGAGTGGTCATCAACTAACCCTTTGAGGGCCTGAACTGAACAGAAAGGGGGAAGGAGTTTGGATTTACTCTTGGTGTGGTTGAGCTAGGACATTGATTTTCTTCTATCCTTGGTGGTCTTGGTTCCCAGTTCTTCAACCCAGTCTGGGATCCATAGCATTAGCTTTCTGGCACTCAGGCCATCCAGTGACATCATTGGCTTTCCTGGCTCTCCAGCTTGCAGACAGCAGACTGTGGAACTTTTTCCTTATAATAATATTTTGTTTTAATTTGGAATTTAATTTTTGTAGAGATGGGATCTCACTTTGTTGCCCAGGCTGATCTTGAGCTCCTGGCCTCAAGCAATCCTCCTGCCTTAGCCTCCCAGAACATTGGGATTATAGGCATGAGCCACTGTGCTTGATCTGGATTCCTTATAATAGATATTATAATGAATACATCATGTTTAGAGAGCCAACAAAGGGCAGGGTCCTGCCTAGGAGACAGAGTCAGACAGGTATTATGAAGTTTGTGTAAGGTGATATGTTTTGTGTGGAGCCAAGACTTTCCCCCACTGTTGTTCTGTTCAGTAGAGACCCTGGGTCTGTCTTTTTCTTTTGTGGTGGCACCACCAGGATAGAGCCTCAGAGAGGCAGCATCACAAAGAGCTATGCA
The DNA here is from genome assembly GCF_049354715.1 of Callithrix jacchus. Classification (NCBI taxonomy): domain Eukaryota; kingdom Metazoa; phylum Chordata; class Mammalia; order Primates; family Cebidae; genus Callithrix; species Callithrix jacchus. Next base: position 22,762,240 of record NC_133508.1, on the reverse strand, counting down.
AGGAATTGGTTCTGCAATGGAGACAGTGGAGGGGAAGGCGTAGGGGACTGCAGGGAGAGGAGCGGGGAGGGTGGTAGCACACAGTGCAAGGCTTCTGTGCCATGCCAGCTCAGCCTATGTTCAAAGCAGCTGTTCTTTCTGGGCCTCCAGGAGAGGAGTAGCATCTTATGCCCACAATGTAAGAAACAATGAGGTACACATACTGGTTAAGAGTATCAAATACAATGCAATGATTAAATAAGGAGTGGAGAAAATCTGTGTAACATACAATTTGGAGGGTCCTGGGGACTTATCTAAATACCTTTTTTCAATAGAGCAAGTCAGAACCCTGACGATCTCAGGAATAACATCGGAGACAGCCATGTGAAAACTAATAGTGATAATAACAATGCACTGTAAGGTATAAGGTTTAATATAAGGTGGGATAACTTTCTCTCACGTCTCTCAGTCACTAACCACTTCCTATCAGCATCTGTCACTGGTTTCTGATGCTCTGAAATGTCCAGGTGCGCTGGCTTCCAGCCTAGTTCCTCTCCTCCCTTTGTGTGTTCCTCCTGAGCAATTTCATCCAATTTAGGATTCTAACTAGACTTGTAGACCAGTGATTTCTCAATCTGCATTTATAGTTTCCCGACTTACTGAACTTGAGTTCGGCATTTCCAACAGTGGGCATAGTACTGGACACAAGGAGGAACTCAGTAAATGTCTGTTAATTCATTTGAAAGTTGATCCTAAATAAACTGATGATATAGGAATAAATTTGGATATCAAGTAAGCTGAAGTTTACACAGTAAGAAAATGTTTCCCAATAGATTTGACATAAAATTTAAATAATTTTTTTTTTAAGACAGGGACTTGCTGTGTCACCCAGGCTGGAATACAGTAATGTAATCATGGCTTTCTGCTGCAGCCTCTAACCCCTGGGCTCAAGGGATCCTCCTGCCTCAGCTTCCTGAGCAGCTGGGACTACAAATGCAGTCCATCATACCCAACCAACTTTTTTTTTTTTTGAGACGGGGTCTCCCTCTGTTGCCCAGGCTGGAGTGCAGTGGTGTGGTCTTGACTCACTTCAGCCTTGACTCCCTCCCCTCTGGGCTCAAGTGATCCCCTCCCCTCAGTCCCCTGGAGTAGCTGAGACTACATACACACACCACCATGCCTGGCTAATTTCTGTATTTTTTAGTAGAGATGAGATTTTGCCATGTTACCCAGGCCAGTCTCGAACTCACGGACTCAAGCAATCCACCCACCTAGGCCTCCCAAAGTGCTGGAATTACAGACATGAGACACCATGCCCAACCTGCCCAGCTAATTTTTTAATATTTTGTAGAGATGGAGCCCTGCTATGTTGCCCAGGCTGGTCTTGAACTTCTGGTCTCAAGTGATCCTTCTGCTTTGGCTTCCCAAAGTGCTGAGATTATAGCCATGAGCTACCATACCAGGTCTAAAACTTCAGTAATTAACTGGAAACCAGATGACAGTTTCACTGTGGGAACTGGGTTAGGTGTAGCTAATCACAGTGAATAATAGATTAAAATACATGGATTTACAAATCAGAATGCAGATTCTGGCGCTAACTTTGGGAAATTCAGCTAATTCTCTGTGTGTTTGTTTTTGTGCTAGTAATGCTTTCTTTTAAAGTATATTTATGGTTATTAAGATGTAATTCACACACCATAAAATTTAGCCTTTTGAAGTGTGCAATTTGGGTATTTACAGAGTTATCCAACCATCATCACTAATTCCAGAACATTTTCATCACCCTAAAAAATACCCTCATACCCTTATTCCCCATTCCCCATTATCCCAGTTGCTGGCTACTGCTTTCTAACTCTACATATTTACTATTTTGTACATTTCATATGAGTGGAATCATACAATATATGATTTATAGCTTTTTGTGTCTGGCTGCTTTCTCTTAAGCATAATGTTTAACCATAAAAAAGTTAGCATAATGTTTTCAAAATTCATCCATCTTAAAGCATGTGTCAATACTTTGTTCCTTTTTATAGGTAAATAATATTCTATCAATTGGATATATCAAATATCATCAATGGATGGGCATTTGCATTGTTTCCACTTTTTGGTTATTATGAATTATGCTGCTATGGACAATACTGTACATCTTTCACAGACATTACAGAAACTTTTCTGTGTGGCCATATGGTGACTCAATGTTTGACATCCTAGGAGCTACCAATTGTTTTTCTGAGTGGCTGAATCAGTCTGTATTTCCACCAGCAATGTATAAGTGTTCCAATTTATCCACGTCCTGGCCGACACTAGTTATTGTTTATCTTTTTGATTATTGCCATCCTCATAGGTGGATGGATACCACATTGTGGTTTGACTTACATTCCCCTAATGACTAACGATACTGAGCATTTTTTAATGTGTTTATTTGCCATTTGTATATCTTCTTTGGAGGAATGTCTACAAATCCTTTTCCCATTTAAAATTTGACCATTTTTCTTTTTATTGTTGCATTTTAAGAGTTCTTTAAATAGTCTGGATTTTAGACCCATATTAAATATATGATTTGCAAATATTTCCTTCCATTCTGTGATTTGTATTTTCACTTTCATGTCAGTATATTTTGAAGCATAAAAATTTTTAATTTTGGTGATGTCCATGTCCAATTTATTTTTTCTTTTGTTGGTTGTATTTTTGGTGTCATATCTAAGAATCCCTTACCCAAGGTCTGTATTTTTTCTAAGAGTTTTATGGCTTTAGGTTTTACATTTGGGTCTTTGATCCATTTCAAGTTAATTTTTGTATGTGGTGTGAGTTAGGGATCTAATTTCATTCTTTGCATGTGGACGTGTAGTTGCTCCAGCACCATTTGCTGAAAAGACTCTTCTTTTTCTCTTGAATTGTCTTAGTGCCCTTGTTGAAATAGATTGGCCATAGATGTAGGGACTCCCAATTCCATTCCATTGAACAATATGTCCATGTTTATTTTAGTACCACAACTATGATACCAGGATGAAAAGGTGAATTGCAGAAAAGAAATTTCTATTCTCAAATTACTTCATAACTCAAAGACTTGTGGGCAATTCAGTTTTGGGTTTTCTTTCATATCTCTTTGGGGAAAAAAAACTCTCTGCATTAACCCCATCTAAAATATAAACTGTATGCATAAACCTAAGTTTAAATACTCACCAGCACGGCTCTTTTATAGAATTCTACTTATGTGGATGATGTGGGATTTGGCAATCTCTTTCTCACTGTATTCTTTGAAATAGCTTAAAAAGTCAATTATGAATTGAAGCACTCAATTATTAGAATGCATAATACTAGTCTAATTTAAAAGTCTTAAATTTCGTGCAAAATCCTTCAAATTATTTATTTTAGAAAAAATATGTATTTGTTATATCTTGTAGACTTAGACAAAGAATTTTAAATTCCTGTAATTTAAATGAAAGGGTTCCCAGAAATCAAAAATCTCTTGACTCTAGGGCCGTGGCATCTCTTGATTCAATTTATAGTCTTTGTGTTTTGGTTGCTGACACTCTCTTTTTTAGACGGAGTCTCACTCTATCCCCCAGCTTGGAGTGCAGTGGCATGCAATCTTGGCTCACTGCAACCTCCATTCCCTGGGGTTCAAGCAATTCTCCTGCCTCAGCCTCCAGAGTAAGTTGGATTACAGGCGCCTGCCACTGGGCCCAACTAATTTTTGTATTTTTAATAGAGACAGGGGTTTGCCATCTTGGCCAGGCTAGTCTCGAACTCCTGACCTCGTGATCCACCTGCCTAGGCCTCCCAAAGTGCTGGGATTCTAGGCATGAGCCACCATGCCAGGCATCTGACACTCTTAATTTTAAAAATGTCTGTAAAATATTCTCGGCTGGGCGTGGTGGCTCATGCCTGTAATCCCAGCACTTTGGGAGGCAGAGGCAGGTGGATCACGAAATCAGGAGTTCAAGACCAGCCTGGCTAATATGGCAAAATCCCATCTCTATTAAAACACAAAAATTAGCCTGGCAAGGTGGCATGCCCATATAATCCAAGCTACTTTGGAGACTGAGGCAGGAGAATTGCTTGAACCTGGGAGGCGGAGGAGGTTACAGTGAGCCGAGATCATGCCACTGTACTCCAGTCTGGGCGACAGATTGAGATTCTGTCTAAAAAAAAATTATATATATATATATATTCTGGAGATAAGGACATATGGTCGCAAGATGAAGCTCTCATGAAGGGGAAAAAGTGGTTTTCTTGGAAATGCCATAGACAGTTGTATTTTGCTCTTTAGCTAATAAGAAAACATTTTTTTCTCTAAATAAACAATCACAAATTATTTTCTGGTTTTGCCAAGGGGAAGCCTGTGACACAATGTTTCTATTGAGGTCACTTGTTGAATTATACATGAACTCTCTATCAACTCTGAAAGGATTTTTCATCTTTGTGATTATTTAGACAGTGGTAAATTTATGAAAATTCTCTGTTTCCTATGTCTTATTGGTCATGCTTAGGAACTGTTTTGTGGGAGGCAACCCAGGTTAAAAGGAGGAACACTTGGCTAAAGCTTAATGTATCCCAGTGGCTTCCTGTGAGTCTCAGTTTTGTAGTTTCAAAAATTCAGGTTTATCAGCTCACCAAGAGGCTAACAGGTAGGAAAAACTTGGGTTTTTATAACCGAATGTAAAAGGATTTGGTTTTCAAACCACAAAGCTCTATGATCATTCATTGAGGGCTCCATCTCACCAAAGAGTAAGAACCAATTTTGAACAATAGTTGTTCTCCTTTCTGATGCGTATTTCTCAGGAGATGAAATGGCAGATTAGAAATACCTGGTGAATATGTACCTGGAATGAGAGAGGGGGAGAGGGGGAGAGAGAGAGAGAGAGAGAGAGAGAGAGAGAGAGAGAGAGAGAGAGAGAGAGAGAGAGGAGATTTTAAAATAAAAAAATTATTATTTCAAAAATATTACTATTTAAATAGCTGGGACTATTCTTATTGTATGAAGTTGAGGAATACTGAGTTCTGCTTCTACCAAACTCATGATCAGCAGCACACATCTCTTTGTGCTTGTTCTAGCCGCCTTCTTTTTCATTTTGCCATTGTTTCGGGTTGACACTGCAATATCCAGTTTGCTAAATGTGTTCAATACAGGTAGCAAAAGTGACGAACCTGAATTTAATCATGAAAAAACACCAGACAACCCAATATTTAGGGACATTCTATAAAATAACTAGCCTGTACTCTTCAGAAATGTGAACATCATGATAGTAAGAGAAATAACAGAGAGAAAGAGAGACCTAGGAATTGTTAAATTGTTACAGATTAAAGAGCACTGAAGGACATGACAACTAAATGCAAATCATGGTCCTGGATTTTTTTTTTTTCCAACAAAGGAACTCATGGGAGCAACTGATGAAATCTGAAGGTCTGCAGTGGGGACTGGGACCTAGTTCTAGTAGTGTTGTCATCATGTCAAAATCCTAACTTTAGGCCAGGCACAGTGGCTCATGCCTGCAATCCCAGCATTTAGGGAGCCCGAGGCAGGTGGATCAGTTGAGGTCAGGAGTTCAAGACCAACCTTCTCTCTACTAAAAATACAAAAAAATTAGCTGGATGTGGTGGCGCATACCTGTAATGCTAACTACTTGGGAGGCTGAGACCGGAGAATTGCTTGAACCCAGGAGGTGAAGATTGTTGTGAGCTGAGATCATGCCATTTCACTCCAGCTTGGGTGAAAGAGCAAGACTTTATATCAAAAAAAAAAAATCTAACTTTGATAATTGTACTGTGGTTATGTAAAATAATACATTAATTTAGAAAACACACTGAACTATTTAGAGGATAAACAGATCATGAAAAAAGCACCCAAGCGTATAAAGCAAATACTATTAGATTTAAAGGGAGAGATACATTGCAATACAATAATAATAGGGGATTTAAACGGCCCACTTTCAGTGATGGACAGATCATCAAACAGAAACAATCGAAGAAACATCAGGCTTGAATTGCACCAAAGACCAAATGAACCTAACAGACATTTGTAGAACACATCACCCAACCGCTGCAGAATACACATTCTTCTCATCAGCACATGGAGCTTTCTCCAGGATGGATCATATGTTTGTCCATAAAACAAAGCTGAACAAATTTTTAAAAATTGAAATGACATCAAGTATCATTTCTGACCACAACGAAATAAACCTAGAAGTCAATAACAAGAAAAACTTTGAAAACTCTACAAATACAAGAAAATTAAACAACATGCTCCCAAATAACCAGTGAGTCAACAAAGAAATTAAAAAGGAAATTAAAAAATTTCTTGAGACACATGAAAACGGAATCACAATATATGAGAGCCTATACAATATAGCAAAAGCAGTTCTGAGTGATGTTTATAACATAAACACCTTCATCAAAAAAGCCAAAAGATCTCAAACAATCCAACCTTGCATTTCAAGGAATTAGAAAAAGAAGACCAAACTAAACATAAAATTAGTAGAAGGAAAAAGGTAACAAAGATTAGATCAGAAATAAACAAGATAAAGACTAAAACCCATGATACAAAGGATCATTGAAATAAAGAGGTGGTTTGTTGAAAAGATAAACAAAATCCACAAACCTTTATCCAGACTAAGAAAAGAAAAAGGAGACACAAATAAATAAAATCAGAGATGAAAAAGGAGACATTGCAACTGATACCACAGAAATACGAAGGATCATAAAAGACTGTTATAAACAACTATAAGCCAAAAGTGGGAAAATCTAAGAGAAATGGATAAACTTCTGAACACGTACAACCTACCAAGGCTTAATCGTGAAGAATTAGAAAACCTGAATGGACCAATACATCTAAATATTTCTATTTCTTCACTAATACATTTGAGGAATCATGATTGAATCATAGAATCTACCAAGATTGAATCATAAAGATCCAATTGGAGGTTGGTCTCGTTGCTAGACTAGCAAGTAACAAGATTGAATCAGTAATAAAAAGTCTCTTACCAAAAAGTCTCCCTCAAAGCCCAGAACCTGATGGCTTCACTGCTGAATTCTACCAAATACATAAGAAACAAATACCATACCAGCCATGGTGGCTCATGCCTGTAATTCCAGCACTTTGGGAGGCTGAGGCCAGTGGATCACTTGAGGTCAGGAGTTTGAGACCAGCCTGCCCAACATGGTGAAACACTGCATCTACTAAAAATACAAAAAATTAGCTGGACATGGTGGTGGGTACCTGTAATCCCAGCTACTTGGGAGACTGAGGGAGGAGAGTCACTTGAACCTGGGAGGCAGAGGTTGCAGTGAGTCAAGATTGTGCCATTGCACTCCAGTCTGGGAGACAGAGCAAAAGGAAAGAAAAAAAAGGAAGGGAGGAAGGAAGGGAGGGAGGAAGGGAAAGAGAGAGACCAATCTTTTCAAACTGTTCCAATTGAAGAGGATGGAGTTCTTCCAGACTCATTTTGTGAGACCAGCATTACCCTGATAACAAAACCAGAAAAGGACAGACACAAATAAAGGAAACTGCAGGCCTATCTCCCTAATGAACATAGCAAAAATCCTTAATGAAATATTAGCTAATGAAATCCAACAGTACATTAAAAAGATCAGAACAGATCAGAAAAAAATGAAAATCCTACATATTGGGAGAGAGAAAGACAAGAATAAAGCCAATTAACAATTAGGGTATTTAGTTGAATTCTTTGTACTGTTCTTACAATTTTTCAGTCAGAAATTATGTCAAAATTAACACACTGGAAATGAATGGAAGATTTTTAAAATTACAAAATTGTTTAAAAACATTTAACTATACAATACATAAGAGTTAGTTTGTAATTAAAAGGAAAAATAAAAAAACAGTATGGCCTAGTGGTTTAGAGAGAGGTCTACAGAAAGATGCCTGCGTGATTCCTTGCTCTGTCGCTAGCTGTGTGACTGTAAGTTACTTAACTTCTAAATTTCCTTACCTGTAAAAGCAGGATGATAATACTCAAACCTACCTCATAAGGCTGTTATGAAATGTAAATGAGTAATATTTGAAAAGGACTTTCTACAGTGTCTAACATAAAGCGTTGTATAAAGTGTTTGTTAAATGAATAAATCTAGAAAATCACTTTGGTCTTAATGATGCTATTATAAAATCACCTTCAGGAATAGCAGTACTTCGAAATTTAAAATCTTAAAAACTTTATTTAAAATGTTTTTTTTTCCATAACTGATTGGGATTTTTATTAGTCTTTCCTTTGGCCAAATTGGGATTCCTAAGTCTTTTTGATAAACTCTTATGCTAATTTTTTGGTTGGTTTCATAAGAGGAACCTGTAGATTGCACTGGTTTTCTTTTATTTTTCATGATCTGTGGTTTTCTTTTTGATTATCTTAAGTCATATGATCACACATAATTTTTATATTTATGTATATCTCCTCTGCTTTAATCCTTTTAAGTTGGCAAAAGCACCATTCCCAATCACAAATACACAGCAGTTCTGGTTTTGTTTCTGAATGGCTGTTTAAAGACAATGCTAAATTATAACTTAGTTTGACCTAGATTGTAAGGAATTCAAGAGTGAAGTTTAATTGGCTACTATTTTAAAAGCATGTGACCTTATAGATCATTTATAAAATGCATGAAGTTTTAAAATAATTTTTGATATTACTCATAAAGCACACTAAAATGCCTTTCAATAAGTAAAAGGAACCATTTTAAATATAGGGAATTCTAATTAAGTTGGCATAGTTAGGGCCAAAAACATAAAGTAGCCATTGCTACCTATTTTATCTTCAACACTTGCCTTTAAGAGGCAAATGAACACAAAACACAGGTGAATCTTGCTTGCTTCTGAAACAGTGAAGGAATCTCCCCCTTATTTAAATACATTCACATAACCAGTTATATAAATCTAAATATAAAACCAATCCCCAGTAAGTTTTAAGATGACACCATCTTTGTGAAAAGTTGAACATTACTAACGAAGTCTAATCATATCCTTAGAAGGGATAAACAGTGATAGCATTTACTAAATTGGAATTACTACTGAAATTCAAAAACTGAACATATTCATTTAACCACAAGCCAGTCTTAGTTTTAAATCAGGACTGCCCAACAAAATATTCTCTCAGTCATTCATAATCTAAATTCTGGTGTATGAGATCTATTAAAGTATAGTACACATAAATAAGCCATGAGACATTTGTTTTGAAATAAAACAGTGGCCAATTATTACTCATTAGTAGCTTTTTCGAGATAAGCTATCAAGTCTGCCCTTTCTCCCTTCTTCCTAATGCTGGCAAAGATCATTTTTGTTCCAGGGATGTACTTCTTGGGATTCTCCGAATACTCCATCACTGTATCCTCTCCCCAAGTGATACCTTTGTTCTTATTGGTGTCAGTCTAAGAGAATCCAGCAGCCTGACCCGTCTTCCGCCCAGAGACCATGGAGATGAGGCCCAGTCTTGTGCTTGCCTCCCTTTTCCACAGTGTGGCACTGGGAACACTTCTGAACAAAAATCTGGCCTTTCTCAACATCACCCATATTTAATTCTCTTTTTTGGCACTGGCTCAACAAGGTTACCACTCTGAAGCTGGACATCTACTCTCTCTCTATTTTTTTGAGACAGAGTCTTCTCAGCTCACTACAACCTCCACCTCCCAGGTTCAAGTGATTCTCTCGCCTTAGCATCCCCAGTAGCTGGGATTACAGGATGGTGCGGCCATGATTTTGTGTTTTTAGTAGAGACAGGGTATCACCATGTTGGCCAGGCTGGTCTCAAACTCCTGACCTCAGGTGATCCACCCACCTAGACATCCCAAAGGGCTGGGATTACAGGTATGAGCCACTGTGCCCAGCTAACTGCACTGGTTTTCTATAAAAAATATTTAATATAGTTCTTCTATTTTCACTTATCAATTTTCAATTATTCAACATATATTTTTTATTGACTAATTCAAGTGCTACAGTAAGTTTAAAGAAGGATAATGTTTCTAACCGCAAAGAGTACACAAATTCAAGGGGGAATTAAGCACAGAAATGGTTATAATGTGAGATTTGGAGAAGTAAAGAGTGGGAGAAGGTTTACAAGAAGGAAAGATTACATCTAGTTGTTGGGAGCAGGAAAGGTTTCATAGAGGATGAGACTAAATCTGAAGGAGGATTAAGATTTTAGCAGGTGAGATAGACGGGTGGGCGTTCTAAGTAGCGGGGTGAACAAAACAGCAAGACAGAGCAGGTGGTATCTTGGGCTATTTATTTGAAGTTTAAACAGATTTGATGTTAAAATTTAAACCATTGTAAGCCGTCATTTCCTTATCCATAAGATGGACATAACATAGTACCTGTCTTACAGAGTACAGAAAAATGATGCCAGTGTCATATTCAGCATAGGTCTAACAGTAAATGTGTATCATATATGCTATCTATAATAATATGTTATTTTTGGTTCACATTTGTTGGAGATTAGGTTATGGCCTGGAAATAGGTACAGGGAATGTATTGGATTAATACTGAGTGGTAGGAATAGGGGTGAGAAGGAGAGGACAAAGTAAAAGTTGAGAGGCATTGCAAAGTTCGAATCCATGTGACTGACCACAGATAAGAAATAAAAGAAGAGGAAACTTGGGCTGCTAGCTGAGTAATAATGACCTGAAAGAACAACAGGGAAAATAAACCAACTTTTACTATACCCCACAAATTCCAGGCCCGGGGCAAATACTTGAGTCCTATGATCTCATATTTTAAAACCATCCTTTTGGTGGGATCATACTGTAAATACACAAGAGCACTTACTATTTTCATCATTCTAAGGTGGATCATTCCGTAATTCTTTAAAAGTTACTCTTTTCAAATACAGGTTTTAGGTCAAGCTTGCTTAAAATCTAGATCACCACCTATATCTATAAATCCCAGATAATGTTTATATTACTTCAAAATTATACTGATGCAATAACTATTTGTTGAATGAACCATGTGCTGAGTACCAACATTTTACTAGGAACAATTGTCTTCATGAGTTAGTTGCCTTTCGTTCAAGGTAGCAAGGTGGGAGCCATTTCTGGGGCATTTGGTCTGTACCCCCCATACCTGAAATTTCCTGGAACTGTGGAAATGGAGGGCAATGTTTTCATCCTTATTTTTTTTAAGATAAGGTCTCACTCTGTCACCTAGATTGGAGTGTAGTGGCACAATTTTGTCTCACTGCAACCTCTGTCTTCCTGGGCTCAAGGGATCCTCCCACCTCAGCCTCTGGAGTAGCTGGGGATACAAGTATGCACCACCACACCCAGCTAACTTTTTGATTTTTGGTAGAAAAGGGGTTTCATCATGTTGCCCAGGCTGGTTTCATCCTTATATCACGCCCTATATGCCACTGCTGGGAACACCTGGAGGCCACTAGGAAGTATGTGATGTTGCCTGGTAGCTTTTCCTGAATAACTCATCTTGACCTTAATGGCAAGAGGCTTAGATTCTCTAGTTTAACCAAAATTGTACCCTATGATTGAATTAGGATAGTATTTTTTTCTTTCATTTTATTTATTTATTTTGAGACGGAGTTTCACTCTTGTTACCCAGGCTGGAGTGCAATGGCGCCATCTCGGCTCACCGCAACCTCCGCCTCCTGGGTTCAGGCAATTCTCCTGCCTCAGCCTCCTGAGTAACTGGGATTACAGGCACGCGCCACCATGCCCAGCTAATTTTTTGTATTTTTAGTAGAGATGGGTTTCACCATGTTGACCAGGATGGTCTCGATCTCTTGACCTCGTGATCCATCTGCCTCGGCCTCCCAAAGTGCTGGGATTACAGGCTTGAGCCACCCGGCCTCTTTCATTTATTTTAAACAGAACTATTCATCTTTAACTTTGTTTTAGAGACAGGGGCTTGTTCTGTTGCCCAGGCTGGAGTGCAGTGGTATGGTCATAGCTCACTGTAATCTCAAATGCCTGGGCTCGAGCCAGCCTCTTGCCTCAGCCTCCCAAGTAACTAGGACTATAGGCATATGCCACCAGACTGAGCTAACTTTATTATTATTATTTTTTTTATAGAGACAGGGTCTTACTATGTTGCCCAGGCTGGTCTTGAACCCCTGTCCTCAAGCAATTCTCCCACCTGGGCCTCCCAAAACACTGGATTATAGGTGTGAGTCACCATGGCTGGCCTTAGTTTTAAAATTTTAAATGGCATATTTGTCTAACATTTTAGAGGTGAAAAACCGTAAATCCACGTGGTAATTTCTAATAGGCCTATTAATTAGGTAGGGAAAATATTATTAATTTTATAGAGGAGGAAATAAAGGAGCACTTACCCTGAATCACGCAATATTTAGTGCTCTTCCTCCTCCATTTGCCTACCTTGTTAAATTCATTGCAAAAAAAAAGTGTGGACTTTTTTTTTGTCTCTGAGTTCCTCAGTTTACTGTTTGACCCACCTATCCACAGCCTCTGACCGTCACAGCTGAGGAATCAAGTCTTCCTTGGGCACCTGCTTACTTTATTATTGTGAAGCAAATGGAAAGAGGATATCTGTATCTATCAGTTTTAATGATGAATTTTAATAGATGAGTTCCAAAAGATAGGCAGGACTGCCAGTTTGTCAGCATTTTTACTATATAGAGGAATAAGAAAGAACTGTTGCCCTGAGTTGCTTCTGTGAACATATCACGGAAAATGAAAGGCCGTGGCTCCCTAGTTAACAGCGTTGTAGTCAGGAGATGGAAAATGACACAGAACTTAGCCAATTTACTAGGACAACCCTATGAACTTTCAGCAGAAGTTTCCCCATATACCAGTATACTGAAGAAAGTTAAAGTTCTTCTCCCTTTCAGCCCTCCACCCCACAACCATTTCTAGCTAGATCTAAGATTTTATTGGTCTGGACCTAGATGAAATCATTGATACTGTTTGCAAATAACACTCTTCTACTAAGAGATCTGCAGTGATTGAAATGTTAGCTCTGCATTATTAAAGCTATAAAATATGGTTTAAAAATACTTCCATATACAACAAAGAGGTTCATGAAGTTAAAAAAATTAATTTTTGTTTGAACCTACCAGGCAGAATATTGGTACATTATTTTGCTCCCCTTTACTGTTCCTCTTGAACCATGTCTCTTTGAAGATAATTATCTGAATAATTTCACTAGATTTTTCCAACTAAGTGATACAGCTTTTAAAAATAATAAAAAAGAAATATGCTAATATATGTTAATGCTGGTTTTTATTTTATTTTTTTGAAATAGAATATTGCTCTGTCATCCAGGCTGGCATGAAGTGGCATGAGCATGGCTGACTGCAGCTGACTCAACCTCCCCAGGTTCAAATGCTCTTCCTGCCTCAGCCTCCCAGGCAGCTGGCGCTAAAGGCACACACCATCACATCCAGCTAATTTTTGTATTTTAGGAAGATGAGGTCTTCCTATGTTGCCCCAGCTGGTCTTCAAGCCCTGGTCTCAAGCTATCCTCCAGTCTCAGCCTCTCAAAGTGCTGGGATTACAGGTGTGAGCCACCATGCCCAGCCGAATGCTAGTTTCTGTGATGCTGCTGTTGGATTGTCAAACTTAAGTAACTGTAGTCCTCCAGTGTTATACGAGAAGGTTACTTTTGGTGAGTAGGAAATGCGGTTTAAGTTTGAGACTGGTTGGAAGGGTTCAATTTACTTTTACTTGTAAATCAGTTATAAAATGTGACTCATATTTGTTTTGAGAATTCGGTTCATAGTTCTCTTGCTCTTAGTGAAATCTGTGTAGTGTTATCTTTTAACTTATTTCCTGGTGCCACTGTCTTCCATTTATTGGGATGACTTCTGTAACTCACTAGATTTTTCAAAAATTCTACCTTTTTTTTTTGAGACAGTTTTTGCTCTTGTCATACAGACTAGAGTGCAATGACATGATCTTAACTCACTGCAACCTCAACCTCCTGAGTTCAAGTGATTCTCCTGCCTCAGTCTCTTGAGTAGCTGGGATTACAGGCACCACCATGCCCGGCTAATTTTATATTTTTAGTAGAGACGAGGTTCACCGTGTTGGCCAGGTTGGTCTCGAACTCTTGACCTCAGGTGACCCACCCACCTCAGCGTCCCAAAGTGCTGGGATTACAGGCATGAGCCACCATGTCTGGCTTTTTAAATAAATAAATAAATAAAAACTCTAACTGGGGTTTTCATTTTTAACAACTCTATCACCACACTTCTGAAATACAGAAATGAAGAAGAATTCAGGTCATGCACAATCATGCTAATGGCAATCCTGTGAATTGCCTATGCTGTTAGGATGAAGCGGGAGGAATATTATCTGAAAGCCTTGGATTCCTGATATCTGGAAGGTCTATAGATCAGTGTGGTCCATTGTGTCTTGCCTGTGTCTTAACAGGTGAATCCTAGTTGCACAGATGTTCTTGCTTTTGTCTCTCTTTTCCTCTCCAAAAGAAAATAAAATATATAGGCCAATTAATCTGCACAGATGAACCCCACTGATAGGGCATATTCTTGGGAAAAGTAAACTTGCAGTTCAGTTGTGTACAATATACAAAAAAGGGGGCAAAATGCCCAGTCCATTTCACTTTTAGCAATTATAAAAATCCAGGTGCTAATGAAGCTATAAGAATCACTTATCTTGCGTTATCTTAAAATTAGGTAAAAATTATATGTTTCTAAAAATCCAGTGGTCTTGGTTTGACTTTAAAAACTGAACATAAATTTTATGGCCTAAGATGAGATAATCACAAAGATTTAAATGACAATGCATACTGCTCCCTTATTTTTGTTAGTGGTCATTCTGCATAAAAGCTGTTTGATATAGATCATTGGAATAAAATGTTCAGAGTTCATTGAATATTTTAAATATTTATATGCTCCTTTGAAGTATTTTCAAGTGGAGAAGGAATAAAAGGCAGAGCTAACTAACTATGGAAACAGCCAGTTATTTTATGTAAGATGTTAAAAGATACAGAATCAGGCTTGAAGACAGTTTTAAAACCAATAGTGGTACTTGCATAGACAATTTTTAAGCCTACAATGAGTTAATATTCCTGAGTTAGTTTTTCTCATCAACTGCTTCTCATTATCTCTCTTTTTAAACGTCGAATGCTAGTATGATGACTGACGCGAGGAAAAGATATTGGAGCTGAAGAGCTCTACATGAGTAGAACCGTTCCTAATATGACTTTAAACAAGAGAGTAAATATTGAATGAAGGGGCAGTGAAGTACACTAGTTGGTCTGTTCTAACTGGATAGTCACAAAAACAATAGAGGAAAGGGCACTCCGTTTGATATTTGGAGAAGAAAAGCCAGTACCTGAGGTACATAAAATATTACCAAGTAGAAAAGGCAGCATCGTCTAATGAAATCAGACTTCTCATATGCTCTGTAGAAGCATTTCCTAGATTGCTTTTTCAAATTCAAAAATTTTAAGTGCACTTTCAAAAGTTTGTTGAAAGAGGAGTCGTGCAGCTTGGCGTGAATTCACAGCTGTTTAACATCTCAACGCTTTCAGGGAACTCGGCTTCTAATTGGTTCCAAAGCCAATTTAAGTTGTCTTATCGCGCAACGGGAACTCAAAATGCTGATTGGACTAAGACGCGTCGTTTACAACGTCTGTAAATCACGTTAGCGATTGTTTTTGGAGGGATTCTGTACCGAGCAATTTAGTGACTGTTAAAAATTTAAACCTCACGTTCTCAAGGGGAAACTCGCAATTCTTTGAGGAGAGAAGAAGGGCGAAAAAGAGCGTTTGGAACTTTGAAGAGTACCTTCAAAAGTACCGGGAAACATTCACACAAAGGGAACGATTTTCATTTAAGTATTTATAAAGATGGAACACGCTTGCCTGCAGTGTTTCTGTGCTAACAGTTTTCAGGAGTTATACATCATTCCTTTTTCTTCTTCAACTTCTCTTTCCTCAAGTTGGGTTTTAATTACTTTTCGAGATGTGTGTTTTAAGGGGTATGGCTTCGATGGGGGTGTATAGGCTAATTCCGGAGAGGAGGGCAGATTTAGCAATAAACTACAACCCACTGGGACTAAGGAATATTCCTGTAGCGTTTTTTTCCCCCTGATGTTTCTTTCCAGTAACAAAATGTCAGGATGAAATCCATTGTACTGTCTTTAGTACAAAACAAATAGGGATTTCATCTATACATTTAATAAAACCTGAAAAAAATAAAGCAGTCAAATAAATACAAGTCAGATGACCATGGGATAATACACAAGTAAATCACGAGAGATGAGCGAGCGAAGCACTGAGCAAATTGTTTGAAACAAAAGGAAAATTTCTCAGCTCACAAGATGAAAACTTTGATTTCCTCATAAAATAAAACTAATCAGAAATAGTTATTTTTCTGAAACAAAACTTTCCAAACAGAACTTGGTGAGGGGAGCAATAGTAAGACATCATGCAATCTGCAATTCTGCTTGATTTTGTTGTATAATTTTTCGATATGCTTAAAAGGTGGAAAATAGAATGAAGAGGGTTGGAAACATGAAATTAAATAGTTTGGTTCTGATAGTACCAATCAGAAAGCAGAAAGGGGCAAGTCACACGCTGCCTTTAATATTCTTCATAAAGACTGTGGCAGAAAGATCAGGCGGCATGGGAGTCTCTGTGGCGCAATCGGTTAGCGCGTTCGGCTGTTAACCGAAAGGTTGGTGGTTCGAGCCCACCCAGGGACGCACCCTCATTTTACAAGCTGCTCGCAGGAAGTTTTGCACAAATCGAGTTCAGGCCTCAGAGCTAAACTGGGGTGGATTTTCGGGGACCAAGAAGATAAACCACCAATCCTCACACCGCGTGGCCTGCCAGCGAGCCCTTTGGTTTCCGCCCATGTTGAGCGGCCTCTTCTCCTCGCCGTCCTCTCCCGGTTGCAGGTGAGCGCAGCCACCCCTTCCCCCGGGTCGTCGCGGGGGTCTAGGCCTCGCCGGGATCCCGGGGCGGGGACGCGCAGAGACTGCGCGGGCCGGTTAGCCGCGCGCGCGCGTGCGTCCGCCGCTCCAGCTTTGCGAGTCCCCGGAGGGCCGCGCGTTCACAGGGAGAGCGGCCCAGGCTGATCTTGCTCGACTTTGGGACGCATGAAGTGTCACGGGGCCACCGAAATACATGCATTTCAGCCGTGTCAAGTTCAGGCTGCAAACGGAAAACTCTCGCATTTTGTTGAAGCACGGACGCCCTTTTGTCTGTTCCCTGACAGCGTAAACATCTGCTCCGTTTGCGACTTAAACATTAATTGTTCCTGGTATTAATGCCTTCAGAAATCATTTTTGTTGTAGTAAATCTTTCATGTGGACAATATTGTAAGAATATATGTTATATTTTACTTTTTCTACTAAAACGCTTGAATTTAGTAGAGAATAATATAAGCCTGCAACACTTCCCATCGATGCAGAAAAGGAGAAAAACCCTTTTACAATAGTATGATTGTTAAGAAAAAAAAGAATGAAATGAAAGATTACAAGTGAAGCTGCTACCACATTTTGCTTCAACTTTCTACTTTCAAAGTCTTCTACCTTTTATTTCGCAAAATGCAAAGCCCTCTCAAAATTGTTACCTTGTATTTTATTACTTTGAAAAATGATCATAGCTTCATCATAATAATTATTGTCTTGACTTGGACTACAGAAAATGGAAAGACAGTTTTGAAGAAAGGTGTAAGAACTAATACATCTCATTCCTGTGAATATATTGTTTTATACTCTTCGTTATATTTCAGCTCAGATGACACATTAATAAAGGCTAATTTTATTGAGTGCTTTCATGGAGAAAGGCATGTAATCTTCATAAGCCTTCCAGGTCCTATTATTGCCATTGTATAGATGAGGTAACTGAGGCACAGTGTGACTGAGTAATTGGCTGAGTAATTTGCCTGAAGTTGCAGTGAGTTTGGAGCCTGAGTGGTAAGGCCCAAGCCCAAGCTTCTTCCTGCTGTACTGCCTGCTTGGAAGTTCTTTCCTCTAACATACAGCTACCTAATTAATTTAAAACCAAAATGATACTTGAATTGGTTTTTATGAAGTTTCATTAATATTTTGCTCCAAACCTTGTAAAGTGGGTAAAATAAAAGCCACATTTATAGCGTGCTAAAGAGCATTGTTAAATTATGCATTCATTGGGCTGTTCAATTTTATTCAAATGAAAGCTGTGTGTGAACATGACATCTTCCTGGGGAATGTGTCTTAGAGAAACAATTTGATGGCATTTAGGTAGAGAAGGAAAGATGAGAGACAGAGGCAGGCAAAATCTGGAAGAGGAAGAAAAATAAAAGGATCGATTCAGGCCATGGGAGATAGTCTAGAGACTAAAGACTCTTTGACCCCAAGCTGATGTTTGGGAATAGGGACATCCATGTACGCCCCTGTTTCAGGACACTTTTATGAGATAGTACCAGGATTTGTACCTAACCAGGGGCCTAGATGGCAGTTTAAAATTTGATCTTAAATTAAGTACGTTCTATTTCACCCTATTTTGATATTAATGATTTAGAGACCAGAAAATAAAGGAGAATTAAATGGGAATTGAAGTGCCACTTGGAGTGCAAAACTCGCCTCTAATGTAAGCAGAAGCAGTTGCTGTTACTATGTGGACAGTGCTTAGGGCATTTCCTTGGCTCTTGCAGGCAGGTAAGATAGGTGGGGCACAGTGTGGGTAGCTAACATCAGTAGTCTCAGCACTTTGGAAGCCCAAGGCAGGAGGATTGCTTGAGCCCAGGATTTGGAGACCAGGGTGGGTGACAGAGTGAGACCCCCATCTCTACAGAAAATAAAGAATTAGGCCAGTATGGTGATCACTTCGTGGCACTCCAGCCTGGGTGACAGAGCGTGTTATGGTTGCAGATGTTGCAATAAATGCTATTTCTGGGGAGAATCTTTTTGTCCTTAATTTCTTGGGTCTGTAATACCAGCCAAATGCAGATATATGTGAAGATCATTTAAAGCTTTATTTAAAGACTGAACAGCATTTAAAAGGCTATGTTGTATATCTGAGATTGTAAATATGTTTCTAATATTGCTAATAGAGTTGTATCCTTAAACTGTATATATAAAATCAAAAGGAAATTTACTGAAGTAACATAATAAAAGGTGAACCAATTGCTATGATTTAAAAATAAAAAACTGATTAGGGAATGTACTATTCATCTAATTCAGGAAAGGACAAAACAGTTAATCAATAGATAAAGATCAGTCAGAAAAGTCATAGAAATCATTCATTTAAAGTATTCTTATACTGCAAGTGTTTCTTTAGACCATCATAGAGGCTAGGAGGAAGCCACATGGTTAGCATGTCTCTGCTTTCATTTCTAATGCTTGTGTCTGATGTCATGTAATGCAAAAGCCTGAAGAAAACTAACTGCCCTGTTTCTGCATGAATAATACATGATAATGAGTAATGCAAATATGAATTTTATTTCTCTGAATTTTGATGGACACGGGGCGAAAAATATTCTTCAACTTACAGCTACAACTGAAAACAGCAATGAATTGAAAGTAGAACCAGCTGTAACACAGTTAACAAGAAAATAGTTAAAGAACTTGAAATCTTTTAACTAACTAAGAATGTTAATTTTATCAACTGTATTATTTCATTTTATGTCCTTGGGGTTAATCCCTTTTGGTAATGTCAGTGTATTTTATGTTTTTACATGTTGAAAATAAATGTTGAACTTACAGGAATAGAGTGAGAATAAATTACTTCTATAAATCACACCAAATACTTAAATCTTAAGTTATTTTTAAAGATAACTTTCAAAAAAATCTTAATATTTTTATTGTTTGAAATAGGATTTAAAAGGAACTTTTTGATTAAGCATAAATACATTAGAAATGTACACTAATTATTGAGTACAACTGAATACATTTTTACAAAGTTAACACATCTATGTAAACAACTATCAAGATCCCAGAACCCCCACTTTATGATTTTTTATGTCACCAAAATATAACTTTTAAACTGCAAACAAACAGATTATTAGGTTAAAATGTGAAGTTTTCAGTTGTCATCGATCAGTATTGAAAAATAAATTTACTACTAAATCCTGTGTCTTAGTTTGCACTGCTCAGCCTACAATAGCAAAATACCACAGACTGAGTGGGTTAAACAACAGATAAAATTTATTTCTCACAGTTCTAAAGGATGAAATTTCAAGATTAAGGTGCCAGCAAAGTAGGTTTTATTCTGCTGACTCTTCTCTTTGCCTGCGGGAAGCTGCCATCTTGTGTGCTCACTTGACCTGTTTTTGTGCATGCACCTGGGAAAGGAATGTCTAGCTCTCTGACATTCTACTCAGGACACTAATCCAATTATGAGAGCCACAGCCTCATCACCTCGTATAACACTAATTATTTCCCCAAAGCCCCATCTCTGGCTTCTATCACATTGGGAATTAGAGCTTCAGAATATATGTTTTGGGAGGGGAGACAGAAACATTCAATCCTAAACACCCTATCAGAGGATTACTTACAGGTGAATATTAGAAAAAATAATAGAAATTAGAAATCAATTTTCCATGCCTACTTGCTTCTGAGCTAACCATCTATGATAGACTTGGTAAGAATAAATTTGTGATATTTAAGGCAGGAAATATGAGAAATTTGCTATTTACTTGAAGGGTTTAATTTTGACTGTAAGCAAGCAAAAAGTACTCTTACCCCCTCTCCATCAAAAATACAAAACAAAAAACCTTTTAGAAATGATTATGGCATTTAAATTAATTCTATTTTATTTTTGGAAATAAAGTTCAAATTTTAAAACCAAGATGAGATTTCATCTTCAAAGTTGCTGTAAGAGAAGAGAACTCAATAATTTCCCAAATAAAATAACCAAAAATCTTAAGAATTTTAATCGCGTTCTTTATTGGAGAAAAAAAGATAGTTGTCCTGTCATTCTGAAACTATAAAAAAAAGAGAGGAAAATCTAGAGCTATATATAAAAAAAGCTATATTTAAAGTTGTGGAAAGTCCAAAAATATCACTGAGGAAATGTATTCAAGAAAAGATCAGTGTATAAGAATCTCAAGAAAAGTTTTACTTTCTTTTTTCAAATAAAATTCTTCATTGTTATTGTTAAAGTGGTATATGCCTAAGGTTATAATAATAAATATCCATAAAAATTTTAGTACAATTATGTTTATTGCAACATTACTTAAAATAGTGAGAACACTAATGGAAATAGTGAAATAAATTGTGGTATATTATTTAGACATCAGAATATATCAAAAGCATTTACACAGACATTTATATAATGTTCTTCAGAAATAATGCGTTTGGGCAATGTTAAAATGTGGCATTAGTCACAAAAAGCTGGTTACAAAACAGTCTAAAAAGGATGATTCCTATTTTGTAATGAGACTAAATTACCTACATAGGTGATCTATAATATTTCTTGATGGTGAATGAAATACATCAAAATGAGAGGATCTGATTTTTTTCTTTTTTATGCTTTACCTCCCAAGTTATCTATAACAAATACATACTACTTTAATTTGTTAACTTTTTTCTATTATAAAAGTACCTGAATGCATATTCTATATGCAATTTTGAATGCTATTTTTCTATCTTAAAATTTACATATTTGTTTGAGTTCCCCAAAGAAACAGGAACAGTATATTTTTATATACATAAATTTAACCATCACAAATTATATTGAAGAAGACTAGAGAGCCTAGATATACATCCTCAAATATACAGATAAAATGACTTTCAACAAAAGTGCTGAGTTTGTCAATAGAGAAAGGATATTTTTTTCAACAAATGGTGCCGGAAAACTGGACATCCATATGCAAAAGAATGAAGCTGGACCATTATTTTATACCATATGCAAAATTTAAAATGGATCATAGACCTGACCGTAAGACCTACAATAGTAAAACTCTTTAAAGAAAACATACGGGGAAAGCTTCTTGACAATGATTTGTTAGATATGACACCAAAAGCACAAGGAAGAAAATGTAGATAATAGACTACATCAAAATTTAAAATTTCCGTGCCTTGGAGGATGCTATCAAAAGAGAGGAAAGGTAATTCCCAAGACGAGAGGCAATATTCACGAACTATGTATCTGATAAAGATGTAATATCTAGAATATGGAAGGAGCTCCTACAATTTAACGACAATAAAAAACTAAACAGCCCAATTAAAAAACAGCCAAAGGGCTTGAGTTGACATTTCCCTAAGAAGATGTACAAATGCCCAACAACTCAACATTATTAGTGCTAGGGAAATGGAAATAAAAACTACAGGGAGATACCACTTCACATACATTAGGATGGTTGTTACCAAAAAACAAAATAACAAGTGTTGGTGAGGATATGGGAAAATTAGAACCTTTGGGCACTGTCAATGGGAATTTAAAATTATGTGGCAACCATGGGAAAGCAGCAGGCAATTCCTCAAAAAATTAAAAATAGAATTATCACATGATTCAGCTATTCCATTTTTGAGCATATATGTAAGGGAATTGAAGACAGAATCTTGAAGAGATATTTGTACACTCATGTTCATAGCAGCATTCTTCACAATACCCACAAGGTAGAAGGAACCCAGGTGCCAACAGAAACTTAGTAAATGATGAATGAATAGACGAAATGTTATACACACACACACACACACACACACACACACACACACACAGAGAGAGAGAGAGAGAGAGAGAGAAACATTATTCAGCCTTAAATAGGAGGGAGATTCTGACACATGCTACAACATGGATGAATCTTGAAGATATTATGCTTAAGTGAAACATATCACTTACAAAAGACAAATTGATGATTTGTATGAATTGTATAATTCTACTTGTATCAGCTACATAGAATAGTTAAATTCATAGAGATAGAAAGTAGAATGGTGGTTGCCAGTGGCTGGGGGAAGGGAGAAATGGAGAGTTGTTTTTAAATGAGTATAGAGTTTCAGTTTTGTAATATCAAAAGAGTTCTAGGGACTGGCTGTACAACAACATGAATGTACTAATTCTACTGAACTCTACACTTAAAAATGACTAAGATGGTACATTTTATGTTATGTATATTTTTATCACAATTAAAAATGAAGATATAAATTATTTTGAGGGGACTTCCCCCCCCTTATCATATAAGACAGTGTAATATTGAAGCGAGGATAGATAACCAGATCAATGAAAACAATTCAGAAACCAGAAACAGATTTAAGCACATTTAGTTAAAAAGAAAGTTGAAGGCCAGGCCCAGTAGCTCACACCTGTAATTCCAGCACTTTGGGAGGCCAAGGTGGGAGGATCCAGGAGTTCAAGACCAGCCTGGGCAACATAAAGAGACCCTATCTCTATGAAGAAGAAGAAAGAAGAAAGAAGAAGAAGAAGAAGAAAGAAGAAAGAAGAAGAAGAAGAAGAGGAAGAGGAAGAAGAAGGGCGACCCCTCAAGGAAGAGGGGCATAACTTCCGACTCCATAAGTGACTTCCTTCCAAAAAGTTCAGCATGGGAAGCAGAAAAGAGTAACTTTAAGTGGAGAAACCTGACAAATACTAGCTCAGCCAGGTGATCAAGAGCAACATCAACATAAATCATTTTAACGGTATGTACCCTTGATAGGATGTAGTTCTTCACCTCTGTGGGCTTTCTTCCAAAAATTTATAATCCTAGTCTATTCACAATGAAAACATCACACAAATTTCAATAGAGGCTCATCCCACAAAGGGGTATCAAACCAAATCCTGATTTCTTTATATTCCCCCTATATTTCACTTTAAAACTGTACATTTCTCTTGTTTTCCTCTTCTACTCCTCATGTGCTTTTCATAGGCAGTTAAAAACAAAAACAAAGCAAAATAAAAACAGTTAATACTTTCAGCAGTGTGCCTATAAATATCCTCAGTCAGACCTATGAGTTCCTTAGGTACATTTTCTGTTTTCTGCTCCCATAGATGACAGTTTCACCACTGTCTTCTGTGGGGTTTGCACCTCCTGTTAATAAATTATAATATGTCCCCTTTCCTTCAGCCTTGAATAACTATTTCATCACTGTATTTCAAACCTTCAATAATGATCTCTTTAAGGACTTCCATCTCCTGCCTACCACCTGGTCCCAAAGGTGAGGCTGCAAGTTTTTCTTAAGGCAGACACCAACCATTTCCAAATACCAAGTTCTGTCTTAGTTATCTGTTGTTGCACCATAAACAACTATAAAACTCAGTGACTAAAAACAACAACGATTTTTATTATATGTCTTGGTTTTAAAAAAATTTTTAATTTTTCATTATTTGGTTTGAGACTGGGTCTTGCTCTGTCGCCCAGGCTGGAGTGCAGTGGCACGATCATAACTCACTGCAGCCTTGACCTTCTGAGCTCAAGCAATCTTCCCACCTCAGCCTCCCAAGTAGCTGGGGCCACAGGTGTGTGCCATCACACCCGGCTAATTTTTAAATTTTTTGTAGAGTCAAGGTCTCCCTACATTGCCCAAGCTGGTCTTGAACCCAGAATTGAATTTATTACCTGGCTTGTGAATGTGCCCACTCTAACTATGGCAAATGGGGACTTGATGACACTTTGGGTCCTGTAGCATCAATGTGAATTCAAACCCTTGAAATGTCGGGAATTCCTCTTCCCCCAATTCACCCAAACAAATGGCTATATGTCCCTTTGGAAAAAGGACTGGGGGAATCTTTATCATATATACTTGCTGTAGGTGATAGAATTCCTCCTGGGACCTGGTGTATCCTTTAGCCAATGAGTTCCTAGCCTGAGTAGTGGCTCAGATCCAGAAACTAGGCAGAATATGATCACGTTTATTGGGGTGACTGGTCTCAATCTCCTGAAGATCCATGGTCGATTTATTTTCTTCTCTTTTCGGAGATGGGGGTCTCACTTTGTTGCCCAGGCTGAAGTTCAGTGGCATGCGTGGTGATGGCTCATGGCAGTCTCAAACTCCTGGGCTCAAGTGATCTTCCTACCTCAGCCTCCCGAGTAGCTGGGAGTACATATTCATGCCACTATACCTGGGTAATTTTTAATTTTTCTGTAGGGATGCAGGGGTCTTACTACATTGCCCAGGCTGATCTCAAAACGATTCTCCTGCCTTGGCCTCCCAAAGTGTTGGGATTACAGGTGTGAGCCACTACTCTTCGTCTTGATTTATCCTGACTGCATAATTTGAGTAATATGCTTATTGGCTGCTCATCCAAGATGTCCCTACAGATGCTGTGTTCCATTAAGCAACTTCACATCTCTGTGAGTCAGACACCTCTCTCTCTTTCCATCCAACCTTACCAGCCATTAGAACAATCTCCCACAATCTGCCCTCATGACTGCAGGACACTATCATCCCCATTGCTATCAGGAAGCCCAGTTCTGTACCAGTATCCCCAATATTAGCCCAAGCCCACAGGGGAGGCCACACTGACCTTCACAGAGATGCTGATGCCCCTCATCCCTATGACTTTCTCTATTGCTTTATTAAACAGTTTCCTCTGGCCCCTCCCACAGTCTGTCATTGCTGAGGGGTTTTTTTGGCACTCAACAGGATATATTCACTGTAGATCATTTTCCTAACCTTTTGATCCTTTATTTTCCTGTCTGCCATGGAAGTTCCAGCACTTCCTCTCACATAATGTGGCCATGTTTTCCACAAGTTCCTAAGAGCTTGTAGTGTGTTGTCACCAACTCCTAGGTTGCTTGTCAGGGTTAAATCCTGTTTCAAAGGACAGTGCTCCATCTTGATGAACCCTCCTTTTTCCAGCCTTATCTTCTACTCAGTTTGATCCAACACCAAATATCCTCTCTTGGTTTCTGCTGGTACATGTCAGCTTGGTCCTCCGTCTCCTTTTGAGGGCATCATCTCTTCCTTCTGTTAACAGGCTGGCTCATGTTATGACTCAACCCTACTCATTTATCTGATGGCTGAAAGAGGAGGTAGAAGTGGATCTGAAGGGAATGCCTGTGGCCTTGCCAGGCAGATGACTGCCTCATCTTAAAGCAAGCAGACACTGCTGGATGAAGTGGGCCACTTCTATAGGCCCAGAGTCTGGAGAGAATGTGGGAATTCAATATGCCTCCATGCCATGCCTTAAGGTCCACTTCTTCCCAACAGGCGCTCTTCTTATTCAACCTTTTCTGAAGGTCTGCTACTCTTATCGTTGAGGCCTGGGCTTGATTCTTAGCCTCTTTTGGTGTTGGCTCATGGAAGATGAGAATCTCTGTATATCTTGTGGAAGAGGCCATCTGACTTTCCTGCTTACCCTTAATTGTGATAATTAACCTCAGCCTTTCATCATCTTCCTCCAGGGTATCCATTGTTGTCAGCAGCAGCCAATTCCCTAATCCTTGTAATTACCACTTTCTATGTCTCTCAAAATCCTAAGATACTGCACCTGCCAGTGCATTCCGTTTTACTGGTATTCAATACCAGCTCACACCAGGAACGTTTTAATACTTGCACCACTGTCTTATGCCAGAGGTATCCGTGTTCCATCTATCCCTAGTGATGGGTCTTTAGTATCTGCCCACCAGTGGGGGATCTAGCTGTGCTTGCAAACTCATATTAAAGCCACTTTCCTAGGATCACTTCCAGCACTAGCTGCTGCAGGTTAGATGCCTTGAAACTCTGAGATTTACCTGTTCCTACAGGTTTATCGAAGAGTGCTCTCAGAAAGAACTCCTTTGAGAAAGCCAGGGAGACAATAATAGTGAACAGAGGAAGAAGCCAAACTGAGATGCAGCTGCATCAGTAGCCGCAGCTGGTTCCAGGGGGAGGCTGGAGACTGAAAGATCATTCAGAGATGTACCAATCCAAGGCACCAGGGCTGCGTCTTTGAATCCCTGCATTGAATCCAGTCATTGGACTGTGGGATGCCCTTGAAGAAGAGACATACACATACTCAGGCAAATTCCTTTAGCCAAGGTCAATTCCAGAAAATTGATTCAGCTGTGAACCATCAACAGCTAATAATTACCCCCAGCAACAGCCTTAGACCTGAAGGGGGCCTGCGTGAAGGGCCATAGTATCCACTGCACAAGTCTCCTAGGAGTGGTTTCTTTCTTTCTCTCTTTCCTTCCTTCCTTCCTTCCTTCCTTCCTTCCTTCCTTCCTTCCTTCCTTCCTTCCTTCCTTCCTTCCTTCTTTCTTTTTCTCTCTCTCTTTCTTTCCTTTCTTTCTCTCTCTCTTTCTTTCTTTCCTTCCTTCCTTTCTTTTTCTTTCTTTTTTTTTTGAGATGGAGTTTCACTGTTGTTACCCAGGCTGGAGTGCAATGGCACAATCTTGGCTCACCGCAACCTCCGCCTCCTGGGTTCAAGCAATTCTCCTGCCTCAGCCTCCCGAGTAGCTGGGACTACAGGTGCACATTGCCATGCCCAGCTAATTTTTGTATTTTTTTTGTAGAGACGGGATTTCACCATGTTGACCAGGATGGTCTCGATCTCTTAACCTTGTGATCCACCCGCCTCAGCCTCCCAAAGTGCTGGGATTATAGGCGTGAGTCACCGCGCCCGGCCTGGAGTGGTTTCTTTTCTTATTATTTTTTCTTTTATTTGTATTATTTCTTCCTTTGTTTTTTAGGTCACTGCTGTTTTTTGTTTTTTCAGTTACACATTTGGTTTGTATACTTTAAAAAAAAAACAGCAAAGTCAGTTAGATTTATATTTAAATGACAGAGTTTGCTTCGCTGTAATATAGTTTGGCTGTGTTTCTACCTAAATCTCACCTAGAATTGTAATCCCCAACTGTTGAGGCAGGGACCTGGTAGGGGGTGATTGGATCATGGGGTGGATTTCCCTCATGCAGTTCTCGTGTTAGTGAGTGAATTCTCACGAGATCTGATGGTTTAAAAGCGTCTGTCGTTCACACTGCCCTTGCTCTTTCTCTCGCTCCAGCTGCCTCGAGAAGGCGTTTGCTTCTCCTCCTTCAGCCATGGTTGTAGTTTCCTGAGGCCTTCCCAGCCATGAGGAACTGTGAGTTAATTAAACCTCTTTTCTTATAAAATTACCCAGTCTTGAGTAGTATGTACCTATAGCAGTGTGAGAACAGACTAATACACCTAGCTATTCCTCTTTACGTTATTTTCTAAATAGTCCGTATTTGTTGCTTGCTTTTTGACTTAAAAGTTATTTAGGAGCGACTTAATACTTAACCTTTTTCAAGTGGTTGTTTCTTCCAAAATTAATTTTATTAATTTATGGTTATATCATCGTGTAGTCAGAGAAAGGAGCCAATAGAGTATCTACTTTGTCATTTATTAAAGTTTTCTGTTTTCCATTAAAAGTTTTGTTTCCGTCCGGGCGCGGTGGCTCAAGCCTGTAATCCCAGCACTTTGGGAGGCCGAGGCGGGTGGATCATGAGGTCAAGAGATCGAGACCATCCTGGTCAACATGGTGAAATCCCGTCTCTACTAAAAATACAAAAAATTAGCTGGGCATGGTGGCGCATGCCTGTAATCCCAGCTACGCAGGAGGCTGAGGCAGGAGAATTGCCTGAACTCAGGAGGTGGACGTTGCGGTGAGCCGAGATCGCGCCATTGCACTCCAGCCTGGGTAACAAGAGCGAAACTCCGTCTCAAAAAAAAAAGTTTTGTTTCCATTTTCTTGCATATACCAAGGAAGATATAAAATAACAATGCAATTGAATCTGACAAACACATTGGTGTGTTATGAAATACGTGGTGTGCAGAATATACAGAAAAAGCAGAGGATATGTTTTCTCTTTGTCTGTCTGTTTTTATATTCCCAAAGTTCTTGGCATATAAGAAATGAATATGAGAACAGTATGAAAGTGAAATGGTTCTCTTTATTCCTTTCAGCCTTCACATGCTGATCAGGGAAAAGCAACCAGGATAAATACGTTTTGGAATTGTTTTTTCTGAAATGTTGACTATTTACCAATAGATTTAAAAAACAATTTCTGAGGCCAGGCGCAGTGGCTCACACCTGTAATCCCAGCGCTCTGGGAGGCTGAGGTCAGGAGTTCAAGACCAGTCTAGCCAACATGGTGAAACCCCGTCTCTACTAAAAATGCAAAAATTAGCCAGGTGTGGTGGCATGCACCTGTAATCCCAGCTACTCAGGAGGCTGAGGCAGGAGAGTCACTTGAACTCAGAAGGCAAAGGTTGCAGTGAGCGGAGGTTGCACCACTCA
Source organism: Callithrix jacchus (assembly GCF_049354715.1). NCBI lineage: Eukaryota > Metazoa > Chordata > Mammalia > Primates > Cebidae > Callithrix > Callithrix jacchus. The sequence goes on along the minus strand of NC_133508.1, from coordinate 22,733,217 downwards.
CTCTAGCCTAGGTGACAGAGACTCCATCTCAAAATAAATAAATAAATAAATAATATGAGTATGTATTTATTGCTTTAAAAATCAAGCAACAGAATTGTTATTGTATAAGCGTGAGAGGGTTTGCCAGGCAACATTGGATTCTGATCGGCTAAGTCAAGGTAAAATGAAGCAGCACGCAAGTTTTGTGTTTTAGACTTGAAGCTCAAGTGTACTTTGTTTTTGATCTCAATAAAAGTCTTAAGAAAAATTATACAACATTTTGATTGTGTGGATTTTTGGCAAAATGGAAATGGAGTGGACATAGAAGTACTTCAGAGATAGTAATGATTCTTGATTAAACTTTCAGTGTTTTGAAAATCAAGTTAAAATTTCTGAAGATTTATACTGTTTAATTGTAATAGCACAGTTTATAAATTATTGCAACTTTTCATTAAAATCCTGTCCTTCCTCAGTCTTCGTTGTGTTATATGTCTAACCCGTATTTTTAGAAGAGTTTCGTGTGTCAAAGTATCTATGATAAGAATTATATATTTTAATGAAATATTCTGTTTTTGAAATAAAACCACAAATAAATTACCTATTGTAATAGGTAATTTAGAATATGGTAACATAGAATGTTGCCACCTAGATATTTTTTTAAAAGAATAGAAAGTATTCTCATTTTGAGGCAAGTAGCTTGCTTTCCTTAAAGAGGTTGTTGCCCTGTTTGAGTCTATTGGTGATAATTTGAAGTAGGTTATATATTATCTTTAGTTTTAAAATATTTAACAAATCTAGATTGAAACAGTTTGAAGACTAAATGTTTACTGTAAATATAATTGTAGAAGAGTGAAGTAAAAATACATCACATATATGGATTGAGGTATAAACTATCACTAATTTGGTTGTTGATTTTTTTGGTAATTTGTTTGTACATGCCAGATAAAGTGTCCCTAAACAGGGCTTCACTGAATGACTTTTATTGGGGTTAAAAAAAAATCATAGAAACATAGTGACTTGCAGATAAAATATTGAAACACTGAGTTTGAAACTCTTCTCTGAATATCTGGTACTCATTATAGCATAAACCACACATCATATAGTGCTTTACATTGTTGTTAGTTTTTTTTTTCTTAGATATTAAAAAAATTAAGGTAGTTTATTAACAATGATTTGAAAATATAAAAAAGAAAATAGTAAGCCTAGTTCTAACAATACTATGAATATAGTTTTGTACTGTCATTTTCTCTTGATATTATGTAATAATTATTTTCTTATATTAATGTAATATATTTTTCACTGCTGTGTAATATTTCATCTGATACGTATACCACAGCACACTTAACTATTCTACTATCACTAGACATTTAAGATGTGTCATTTCTTCATGGTCATATATAATGGTGAAATGAGGGTCTTTGTATTTAAAGAGGTTTTTTCTTTCATATTTGGGAAGAATTTCTTGTGTGATGTTTTTATAAGCTATACCACTGAGGTGGAGTATTACTATATTTAGAGTTCTTGATATCTATTGCTAAACTGCCTTCAAAAAAGGCAGTGTCAATTTGCACTCCTAATGACAATATATGAGAACATCTTTTGCCAAAATTCTAGCAGCAATGAGAATTGTCAAAACTATTTTCTAGTTATTTTGACTGATAAAAATATTAATACTGTGTCCTTATTGCTTTAATTTGTATTTATTTGGTTATTACAAATGTTGATAATTTCCTCAAGTTTGTTAACTTGATTTCTTCTGTGATTTGGCTGGGCATACTTTTAAAAAGCATCATTATCGTAAAGCTATTTATAATATTGTACAGTAATATATAGATAGTGTTGTGATAATATATTATGTACTATAGATTGATACAACTCACACACCATACAATTCATCCATTTAAAGCAAACAGTTAAACGAGTTTTTTTGTTTTTTTTTTTTGAGACAGAATTTAGCTCTTGTTACCCAGGCTGGAGTGCAATGGCGCAATCTCGGCTCACCGCAACCTCCGCCTCCTGGGTTCAGGCAATTCTCCTGCCTCAGCCTCCTGAGTAGCTGGAATTATAGGCACGCACCACCATGCCTAGCTAATGTTTTATATTTTTAGTTGAGACGGGGTTTCACCATGTTGACCAGGATGGTCTTGATCTCTTGACCTCGTGATCCACCTGCCTCAGCCTCCCAAAGTGCTGGGATTACAGGAGTGAGCCATCGCGCCCGGTCACGAGTTTTAATATATTCATAGGGTTGTGCAACTATCACCACAATTAATTTTACAACATTTTCATCACTCCATCAAGGAATCCTGTACCTATTATCAGTCACACCTTATTTCCCCCCAAGCTCCTTCACAGACCTAGGCAACCACTTATCTCTATGACTCTATATGTCTACTTGTCCTGGATATTTTATATAATGGAATCACACAACATATCTTTTTTGACTGCTTTCCTCAGTGTGAGTTTTCAAGACACAACCATGTTGGAGCTTGAAATAGTGTTTTCTTCTCAATCGCCTAATAATATTTTGTTGTACAGATATAACATTTATCCATTTATCAATTGATGGATACTGGAGTAGTTTTTATTTTTTGACTGTTATGAATAATGTTCCTATGAACATTTATGTACAAGTTTTGTGGAGGACACATATTTTCATTTGTCTTGGGTATGTAAGAGTTCAGTTGCTGGGTCCTATGGTAACTCCATGCTGAGTACTTTGAGGAATTGCCAGAGTGTTCATACTTGCTCTCATGTTAAGCTATTGATGTCTTGGTGCTGTTCTTACAGATTTGTATGAGCTCTTTATATAAGGTCAATGTTAGCCTTATATACTTGCAGAAAGTATTTCAGTCCCCATATGTTGCTTGCCTTTAATTCAGATGAGTTTTTTTTTGTGTGCAAATATTTTTCAGTTCTATATTGTCAGTTCTGTCAATATTTCATTTTGCAACTTTTTTCATTGTTACTAAGCTTTTTAAAAAACCATTCCTTGGCTGGGCAAGGTAATGCATGCCTGCTGCAGTCCCAGCTACTCAGGAGGCTGAGGAGGAAGTATTGCTTGAGCCCAGGAGGTTGCAGCTGTGGTGACCCATGATGGTGCCACTACATTCCAGCCTTGGTGACAGAGCGAGTCCTTGTCTCAAAAACAAACAAACAACAAACTATTCCTCTGTGGAGTTTGAATCATATTAATATTTATTTTCCTGTAATTTTTCTATAATTTGATCTTTTAAAATATTTCATTACTTTATTTAGGTCATTTTGGTGGATAAGGTGAGTTTAAAATAAAAGTGGTTTTATTTTTACTCCCAATTATCTAACCAGTTGTACCATTACCATTTTTCCGAACATTTCCTCTTTCCCTGCTGAATTTGTCTTTGTATTGCCTCTTTTATTTATTATTAATTTTTACATGTCCTAATGTCTGTTTTGGTCAGCATGCCTATTCCTGCACCAGTACCACATTGTTTAAATTACTGAAAGTTTAGAATATGTTTTGTACCCAGGAAAACAGCCATATTTCCCTCAATCCAGCTCCTCGTATTTAATCAATCATCTTTTCCAAATATTTCTTAGTGACTCTTATTGTTTTCCAGATGTTTCCCAGCTTTTTCCAAAGTTCTGTTATGTTTTCTAAATACTGTTGGAATATGTGTTGTGCTTGCATGAAATTCCCAATTAAAATTCAAGAGACTTGACATTTTAATAGCAGGAAATTTTGTCATCCAGGAACCTGGTATATCTCTCTGGTTATAGTTTTTTGAAAAAGCTCAGCCAAGTATTGTACTCATTATATGTGAATCACACAATGTTTACTCCCCACTGGAGCAGCTCCAGGTTCTGAGGGGCCTAAAGCTTATGTGATTTTGGGGGGTTTTCTTAAAGAAAATGAATAGAAAATTAGAAATACAAAATTAGGTACCTAATCTTGGAAGGAGCCTGGGCAAGTAGTGGACTCTGGGACTGCCTTTATTTTCCAGGTAGTTGGCTTCTTTTCACAGGTATGTCTTTGTTGATCTGTTATTATATATTTGTAATATATTATCTATAGGATAGATATATTATCTATAGAATAGATAATATATTACAAATACATTATTTATATAGGAATTAAAGAAGCTATGAACTAAACTTAGAAAATACCTTGAATAAAACTGTTTTCTACTTTTCCATTTTGCAATGTTTGTACAAACAATCATACTATGTGGCTAGCAATAACCTTATATCATCTTCTGTAATATTTTTTCTACGTCTTAAACTTGTTGAGAAAAGGATCCATATATTGGAGGTCATTAATAAATGTTTTTTAGTGATGACTGATAAACTCAGTATTTACTGAGGCCATAGCTAGATGAATTTGTTACTCACCAAGTTTAATGCTTCAGATGCAGCAAAATTTTGCCCATAATGCAGAGTGTAGGCTACAGACCTGTACATATAAAATAACATACTTTGCATCATAGACTGGGTTTTTAATACAACTTTTTTTCTTCTTTTAGAGTGAGGATCTTACTCTCTTGCCCAGACTCGAGTGTGGTGGTATGATCATGGCTCACTGCACCTTTTAGCTCTTGGAATCAAGCAGTCCTCCCACCTCAGCCTGCCAAGTAGCTAGAACTGCAGGCATGTGCTACCATGCCCAGCTAACTTAAAAAAATTTTTTTTTAGAGACAGGGTCTTGCTATGTTGCCCAGGCTGGGCTTGAACTCCTGGACTCAAGAGATCTCCCACCTTAGCCTCCTGAAGCACTAAGATTACAAGTTCGAGCCACCACATCCAACTTTAATATAATTTTAATGCTCTAAACTCAGAGTATATGAATAAAGACTTCAGCAGTTTTCATCCTAGGAATTATTCAAGAAACCATGTATTTGACCTGGTTTCTTGGATAAAAAATAGCCAAATGGGTAGAAATGCTTCCTAATGAAATACTCTTGAACTTAAGTCAATAACTAGGTTTAAAGAGTCTCATTAGGGACTTGCTCTATTTACAAAACAAATGAAAACTATTGAAAAGATTATTTGGTGGCTGTGTCCTACCGCTACAGCATTTTATAAGATAAGGGATCTAATTTTCATAGGCCATTTGAAAACCACACATTTTAGAAATTTCAGAAATCTCATCATTTATCACTTCTGTTTTACTTCTTGATGGTTTTGAATTCTAATGTAGAGATTGTAGAACAACAGAAAAGTGGACAGTTCAAGTTATGTATTAGTTAATTAAATTAGCTGTCATCTTTGTAGGTAATACGTATTTTGGAAAACTCAAAAAATCCTATAGTACCCAAAGCTTCCCACCAAGTGCATACCTCTAAAAGAGGTATAAACACATTGCGGCTTATGGCACTGAGAACACCAACTCTAGTCCCTAATTATCCAAATAATCAAGAATATGGGGATGTTTTTACTTAAGACTTTGGTTTTAGTAACCCAAGATACCTATTCACAATAAAGAATGCTCAGGTAAGTGTGATTATAACTGCTAGTTAAGTTTAGTTGTATGATTAACTGTATTCTGATACATGGGATTAAGAAAGGATGCAGTAAAATACAAGCAGCTTTAAGAGATTTGATTAGCACACAAAAAAGGTGGAGGGAAAAGCTCACAGACTCACCTGAAATTGTTCTTGGGCCAGGCACAGTGGCTCACACTTGTAATCCCGGCACTTTGGGAAGCCATGGCGGAGGGCGGGTGGGATAGATGGGGAAGTGCGGGAGAGGCCAGATCACTTGTGGTCAGGAGTTCAAGACCATCCTGGGCAAGGTGGCAAAACTCCGTCTCTTCAAAAAACAAAAATTAGATGGGCACAGTGGCAAGCACCTGTAGTCTCAGCTACTTGGTGGGGTGAGGCAGGAGGATCACTTGAATGGGGAGGCTGCAGCTGCAGCTGCTATGAGCCGAGATTGTGCCACTGCACTCCAGCCTGGATGATAAAGTGAGACCCTGTCTCAAAAACAAACAAAAAAAAGCAAACTTATTTTTGGTCAACGTGATTTAATGCATATTAGATTTTTTCTTTGTCTAAACAGCAGGAAATAACAAAAACTCTATAATTTATATGTGCTTTTGGAATTGGTAACCACAGAAAAATCCATGAAATTTTAGGATGTTTTTAAGTGTATGGAGGTTTTGAACATTTCTTTTAATAAATCTCACCTTTTTCCACCTCCAAGTGGACTTTTGGGAAATAAAAGTGGATTATTACTGTGAATTGATGCAATGAAAAATATTTATTGATGTGCACAACATACCACCCAAATTAAAAGCCTACATTTGGAACAAGACAGTTAAAACCATGACAAAACATAATAACGTTACATTGTATTAAGAGGTGAGAAAAGAAAGAAATGAATGACTGTGTGATGTTCTGTCCCTTCCTTTGGAGAACTTTTGCATGGAATACTGTGATTAGCATGGTGATGGCTCCAGCTTTAAACTTTTATCACTGTCTAGGTTGTAAAGCAGGGCATGCAATATTATATCTTAAAAGCTCTTTAATTTTTAAAAACCCCAGAGAGCCTTTAAGTGAGACTTAATTAAAATTCAAATCAACCTTAGATGTATGTCCAAGACAGTTTTCAAAAGACTGTACAATCTGTGCACCTTTGATTCCATTCCTTTCCAGTGTTATCTGCAGTAGCTCCAGGCAGCACCCACTTGGCCAGTGAGTTTGGAAACCCATGAGGGCATTCTGGGGTTGACACATTGATTTGATATAAGGTATCACTGACACTTAACAGGAGGGGACCAGGTGTGCCTGATGGCCCCAAGGCTTAATTTGGTTCTGCACAATGAAAAATGTTCCTGCCCTGCTAGTTTCAAAAGACGCCCTGAACACTATCCGATGACAAATATGGCAGTAGTACTTTTAATATGGATCTAAGTCAGCAGCCCTTCCATGTGAGGGAATAATGAAAAGTTTTAGACAAAGCTACACAAAAAGTCTCCTTATTTAGGAAAAAGTCCTTAGGTAGAGGAAAGCTTAAATTACATAAAGATATTTTATAAGAATTTTTGAACAACTTACTCTTTCTGTGATCTTGGCTTTGTTGTTTTGTTCACTATAGTCCTTTTGGCATTAATGTGATGTTTTAAAAGATGATACTACAATATTACTGATCTTGATGATTGAATTTAAATTTAAGGAACCCTTAAATTTTGTGCTTGAAGTGAGTGGTTGACTCTTCTCACTGTAGACATAACTGGTGTTCACAGTTTACAGGGGAAAGGGTTTCAGTGCAGCTGCGCATTTACTGTAAAGGCAAGAAAATCAAAATTATGTTGCGTAATTAAGGATATTTGGAAATCACTTAGCTAGACTATAAGACTGAATATCATTAAGAAGCAAATGAAATACAGAAAGCACAATACATTTTATGAATAAATGTGATTTTAAAATAAATTCACTGCCCTTGAGATGTCATCAATTCTCCGTCACTGCTGTGATCTTCTGATAGGCATTGCCGCTGGATGGAGTGACCTGATACACACCAACAGCCTCCAAGTACACAGACAATTCAAGGCAATGATAGTATCCATAGGAAGACCTTCACATGGTGAAAGTGCTGATTTATTGATTAGCTATTATGCAGGGCCAGCTGTAGATGCGATCAACTCAAGACCATGGGTTGGAGGATTAATGTTCATATTCATATTCCTTGCATGCAGGAATTTGAATCCCCTGCATGCAAGCTACTTGATCAAGTTAAAGTAGTTGCCCACAAAGCACAGATGACGACCTACTACACTGTGAGAACGTTCTTGGATCAGTGCATGGATAGTTCCATTGCTTTACCTGCTGTTGTGTCCAAGATTTCAGTTTTTCAGCAGAAGCAAGTACTGCTTTAAAAGGTACTTAGAGATTTCTTTGAATGTGGGGGTGTACTTTGCCACCCTGTTATTGGGGAGCTATCACCATGAGTGTTCCCAAACTTAGTAACAGCAGCAAAATACTGGGCCAAAAGAAATCCCACATTTTCTGGATTTGAAGCCCCTGACATTATATCAGGATCAACTATTATACTCCCTCTACTTCAAATGGCATCTGCTCGCAAAATCTCCAGAGGAAGTGATGTGGGTCCGTATACTCCTTTGTGAGTACAGGAGTTCAAGATTTAGATAACAAGCACGTGAACTAAGCCTCATTTTATATATATATATAAAGAAATTATGTGAAAATCACATTCTAAAATTATCTGAGGGTTGCCTAGTGTTTTCAATCTTAGTCTGATATGTCTCTGACATCTATCACAACTTCTCTATAATTCTTTACTTCTTTAAAAGAATCTATCCAACCTTCTCTATGGCCATTGAAAGATGTGATCTCCAAAGTCTTTTTAAGTACTGGAGGCTAAAAATATGCTTTGACGTGTGGTAGAGTTTTGAAATAATTGAAATATTTTCTGTAGTTACATAAGGAGTTATTTTTATTTTATTCTTTATAGATAAGGCCTAGATCAGTTTTAAGGTTATTGCATTTCCTCTCTAATTTGTGTTGATTATTTTTCTAATTATGTAGAAATAACTCTGATGCACTATCACTTACCCTAGCACTGTTTTTTGTTATGGTTCTAGTGTCCCTGTACCTCTGTTCTTTTCAGGGGATCTCTTTTATGGAATGACTTATTATCTTTTTTAAATCACAGTGTAATCATGAAGTCAATGCAAGGATCTGGCTATTTTAATAGATGTAATGTAGTCATATCTGAGCATTTACATATTGAAATACGTGTTATGAATTATTTTCCTTTTAGTTCTCTGTTAAATGATTGAGATACTGTTTTCATTTCTAAAACATTGTTTATGTAGAGTATATCATCCAAGAATTTCATTCCTGAATATGTGATAGATTGTTTCCAAAGGTGGCCATAGCAATATCTCCCATTCCACATCTATTTTCTTTCTGTAGCCCAAGGCTGAGTGCGGTGGTGCGATCTCCGCTCACTGCAACTTCCGCCTCCTGGGCTCAAGCAATTCTTCCGCCTCAGCCTTCCAAGAAGCTGTGACTACAAGGGCATGCCCAGCTAATTTTTTGTATTTTAGTAGAGACGGACTTTCACCATGTTGTCCAGGGTGGTCTCGAACTCCTTGGCCTCCCAGAGTGCTAGGATTGCAGGTGTGAGCCACAGCACCCGGCACCACGTGTACGTTCAATATAACCTTGCCATTTCAACATCAAGAGGTGGGGTCTTTTTTCCCTTTCCTTGAACTTGCCTTGGTCCTGTGACCTGTCTTGGCCAATAGATGCAGCGAAATAAGACTGTAAGTTTGGGGCTTGGCCTTAAGAGATTTGCAGTTTCCACCTTTGCTTCCAGGAATGTTCTTTCTTTGAACATTGCTGCCATGCTACCAGGCAGCCCGAGAAGCCACATGAGAGATTGACCTGAAAGACAAGGGTGGTCCTAGACCAATAGCCCCAGCTGACCTCCGGGCCAGCAGCCAGTGCCAGCTCAGTTATGTGAGTGAGGCCACTTTGACTTAGGGGCCACAGAGCCCCAGCTGCCAATACTTTGTCAAGCAGAACTGCCCAGTCAACCCACAGAATCATGAGAAGTCACACATTGCTGTTTGGGATGGTTTATTTCACTTAGTAGTTAAACAAAATAGACTATCAAAGGGAGTCATTAAAGCATATTTGTAAAAAATGTTGTTAAATCTGACATTGTTGAGAACCGCTGTCACAGACAGTAAACACTTCCCCCTTAGGACTTTTAAAAGATTCAACAACTTGCAAAGTTTTTTTTTCTAATAAGTTTTTTCTAAAAAGAGATCACTTGGATTAAAAACTGGTCAATTCTCAGATTTAAAAAGAACCATAAAGGCAGAAACTTGGCACATCAATTTCTGAATATTTTAAATTCTCTTCCATTTTGTTTAAGTGAGAAGTTGATCATTTTCTATTGGATGGCAAAAAACATGGCTAGAGTTAGCTGTAAGGTAATGGTTGCCAGTTGGGCGCAGTGGCTCACGCCTGTAATCCCAGTACTTTGGTAGGCCGAGGCGGGCAGATCTTGAGGTCAAGAAATCGAGACCATCCTGGCCAACATGGAGAAACCTAGTCTCTACTAAAATACAAAAATTAGCTGGGCGTGGTGGTGCACACCTATAGTCCCAGCTACTCAGGAGGCTGAAGCAGGAGAATTGCTTGAACACGGGAGGCGGAGGTATCAGTGAGCCAAGATCATGCCACTGCACTCCAGCCTGGCACCTGGCACTAGAGTGAGACTCTGTCTCAAAAAAAAAAAGACAGTGGTTGCCATTCTATGAGTCAAAAACTGGTGAAATTTCTCCAACTCTTTGCTTACCAGTCATTATCTGTGTGCTAATTCTCAAATGCATACAGATGTTATTATGATTAGAAAAATGCAAATTCACTCAAAACACTATTAATTTTGTAGTTTCCTTTTGGTCATTATATATTTTTCAGTTGTGGGGGGATCTGAATATTAAGGTGGAGTTCTTATACTTGGAATGTTGAGAAACCCCCTGCTAGAGGGCCCTGAATCCTGCCACTGATGGATTTGTAGCTGCTAGTGTTCCTTCAGATGAATCACCATCTTCTCTCTATTTGGTTTCTGGATCTTGAAATCATCTGGTTTCTTACAGTAAACTGAGCAATGGGCTAGGAAAAGAAATTCCATAGAAAAGTTAAGAACTGTTAGTGACAGATGTAGGGCAACATAGCCTGTCGTTAACCATCATAAAGGAATTGCTTCATGGAACCATTTTTAGAAAGCACGGACTTTTGTGTAAAGCTCGGGTTGGTGGAGATATAAGTAACTAGGAATAAATGGAAAAGCTAGTGGTTGTACATGAATGAATAAAAATTCATAGTAATTTATGGCATTTGACTTGAGTGCTGTACACAAACAAGGACATATTCCAGAAGTCTCATGTTAGGAAATGATATTTACTGAATCTGAGCATACCTTTAAATATTTTAAATACCTTTTAAACCTTTTATGCCTTATATTTTTCAAAGAATTTTTTTTGACTGTTATCTACTTCACAAGTGTCTTGAGGCTCTAATGAGACATTATTCTCCCTGTTTATAGACCAGGAAACCGAGGGCACAAAGAGGTCAAGTTATTTGGTCACAGTCTAAGGTGAATCACAGAGCCAGGACAGGGTCTGGGTCCTCATTTAGTACTTTTAGAGTATACGTGATATTTAAGATCAAAGGTTATAAAACACCTGTTCTTGTGTACCGAGAAGCAGTTTGGTCAGGAGACCCCTACCCAGGTGAGCTGAAGGTATTGAGAGGCAGACACTCAGATAGAACAACAGAGTGGATCCATCCTGGGGACCAACAGCCTGCGTGCCTGCAGGGCTGACAGCTCTCCAGACTGAAGGCCCAAGTAGATTTTTATCCCCGTATTTATTTACTCTTTGACAAGTGATTCTCATTACACAACTGTTCTACATATACACATAACTCAAGAATATACCAAGTAGGCAGCCTACCACTAATTACAAACTAAAAGTATCTACCACAAGGGAACCATGCGGCAGGGTAAATTTAATGTTTCTCAACACTTGTGTTCTTGTCAAGCACTGACATTAGATCTACCAACCCTTACTGAGATTAGCTTGATGAAACTAGCCAGGGAGAACTTGCTCCAATACCAGAAAGAGAGAGGGAGAAAGGGGCACATAAAACAAATGAAAAAGCCAGTGTGAACATCACTGTGTTCACTTGCCTATTGAAGTGATTTCATGTACTTATTGTTCTTCTTTGTTATGAGTGATTGACAGTTTCTTAATCGAATATAGTGAATAAAAATGTCTTTGGAAATCTATTACTGCTGTCGTCGTTAATCTGTAACATACAATTCAAGTAGTGTGCTTACTGTGTAATTTCATTTTAAAAGCAATTCCTGTAGCTTTCCTCTCACCTAGTCTGTCATCACCAAGCATCTAAGTGGACCCTCGAGCTACCAATGTTGACCTTCGATTGAGTATTTGATTCATTTTAAGTGATTTCCTCCATAATTTGAACGTAGACCAACACAGGGGTTTAGCAATGTAAGAGAAAGACTAAGGTTTAAAAGAACTATGTTGAGATTCTCAGGTGCAAAAAAAAAAAAAATTGGAGGACTGTTTTGAGTTAATTTGCGTCAATATTGGCAGAAACTTTGGATATCATTAATCAGCCGGTGTTTGCATTTTTAAAATCTTTTAAATGTTGGTGTCCGATGGAAATCTTTTTAGTTTTAAATTTTGCTAACTAAGATGTAACAGCAGGGAGAGGAGAAGGAGGAAGTAAAGAAAAATCGCTGTCCACTTTTCTCACTCTTTCATAAAAGGTGGGACTCAATTTCAGAATAGAGGACAATCGTTTAAATTGAGAAAAGCTGGCTTCATGGACAGTTCTCACATAGCCCTTACTTCCTTGCTATCCTGTGGACTGGTGAAAATTTAATGAGAGAGGGAAGTTGCTTAACATACCTGCACTGGGACCACAAACCAAAGCCAATCTCTTTGTTTTATGGATGAGCAATTTAGAATTCCTGTCCATGTATATCTAGACATACTTCGAGAAGCTTAGTAAGGCTGATTCATGAGTATTTCTTTCATTCTTTTTTTCTTTTCTGAAGAGAGCTTCCTGCTTTATTCCCTGCTTGTGCTGGCCAAAGCCCCTTAGAGATCATGTACTTAGAAAGGCCCAGTCAGCATTTCCAGTAGCCGCGAGAGCTCCTTGCTTGTCCTGTCAAAGATAATGCTATCTTTATGGTAAATAGTGGCCTCTTTTCCTTTATATTGTTGCTGGAGTAGTCAAAAAATTAAATTTCTCTGATGGGCAATCTGAGTGTTCTGGCTACTAATGTCATTCACCAGAAAAGTGAGGCCACTAATTAATATTAGGTCGGAGCATAAATGGAATTTGGGACACTCTTTTATAATTTTGTTCACCAGGCATAAAAGAAATTTTATGAGAGTTACATTTTCCCAGTACCATATCTCTTGTTATAACTTCTGAAGTCCATAGAACTTTGTTTTCTTAATGTTTTTACCCTGGCATTTTCAGGATTGGCATGTATAGGAAAAAAAAATATCTTGCATGTATAGGAAAAAAAACCAATCTATCCTCTCTGTTTTTCAATCTGTCCTCTCTGTTTTCCAATCTATCCTCTCTGTTTTCTAATCTATCCTCTCCGTTTTCCAATCTGTCCTCTGTTTTTCAATCTGTCCTCTCTGTTTTCAATCTATCCTCTCTGTTTTCCAATCTATCCTCTCCGTTTTCCAATCTGTCCTCTGTTTTTCAATCTGTCCTCTCTGTTTTCAATCTATCCTCTCTGTTTTCCAAATTATCCTCTCTGTTTTTCAATCTATCCTCTCTGTTTTCAATCTATCCTCTCTATTTTCCAATCTATCCTCTCTGTTTCCAATCTATCCTCTCTGTTTTCAATCTATCCTCTCTGTTTTCCAATCTATCCTCTCTGTTTTCAATCTATCCTCTCTGTTTTCCAATCTATCCTCTCTGTTTTCCAATCTATTCATTTTCTTCATCGCTTCTTGCTCATTTTCCTCTACTTCACTCCTTCCAACATGTTCCTGCTTCCAGAGAAAGTTTCTAAAACACATCTTTGGAAATCCCAGTTTACCTTAATTTCATCTGAGGAGTTGCATTGTTTTTATATACTGGCAAGTACCTATAATGCCGTCAATCATTTTCATTCTAGTATGAATAAGTTACCAGGCACATCTGTTCCCCATGCCCCACTACCCCAGCTAGTTTCTGGAGGGACTTTGAAGATAATGGATATTAGAGAAGGGTGCCATCAAGTGGGGAAAATGACAAAAGAAAGGGGAAGCTAAAAGTATTAGACTTGAATCTCATCAGCTTTACAGTTTTGCTTAGGACTAGGTGTTGTCCCTGCTTAAAAAAAATCCATTCTAGTTAATCAAACTTACCTGCAGATAACTTTGAATAGACACAAGAGAAATAGGTGTGATGATATATTTTTAAGAAAACATAAATGTGCTTTACAAACAATCAGCACAATCTCTTGCAGTTAAACATGGTGGACTGAACAGATGCATTTATTCGTGTTCCTCTATAAACCACACTAAAAGGATACTAAAGGGTTAAAAAGAGCAAAGAGAGTGGAAGGGAAATGACAACAGACGAAAGATGTCAACGGAGATGGAAGATCTGGAAAGCAAACGAGAGGTAACTGATTTAGTGGCACGAACGAGATTGAAACCCAAGTCCTTGGGTAGGAAGCCAGCCAAAAAAGCCGCTTCTCCCTGCGGAACCCCAGGAATCCTCAGGAATTTGTAGTCAAATAAAAGGGAGTGCTAAGTGGCACTGAGATTCAAAGAATTATTTGAAAGGCTTTGGGCTTCCAGGTTCCCCCTCTCACCTTTCAGAGCTGGGTGGCTACCTCTCCCCAGCCCCTCAGAAGGTTGGAGGTTTGCTTTGGAGAATGTGTGAATCAATTCAAGATACAGACAGAGAAAACCAAGCAAAATAAAATATCTGGGAAAACTTGTAGTACCCTATGCGGCTTAGCTGTGCAGATTTGTGGTTGTAGTTGCAAATCATAGAAAGTTGATTCATAGGCTGTAACTGTAATTGGGGGGAAGTAAAGTGGTTTGCTTGTTTGGTGAGGGTGGGTAGGTAAGAAATCTTGATTTTCCATAAGAAGAAGTCAAAAACCATTAAGAACAAGAACACCACCACCAAAGAAACCCCACAAGAAATAGCGGAATAACCGGGTGCCATGGCTCACGCCTGTAATCCCAATACTTTGGGAGGTTGAGGCAGGAGGACTGCTTGAGCCCAGGAGTTCAAGACAAGCCTGGGCAACGTAGTGAGACCTCGTCTCTACAAAAATATTTAAAAATTAGTTCAGTGTGGTGGCTTGTGCCTGTAGTCCCAGCTCTTCAGGAAGCTGAGGCAGGAGGATTGCTTGATCCCAGGAGGTCAAGGCTGCAGTGAGCTATGATCGTGCCACTGTACTCCAGCTGGGATGATGGAAACCCTGTCTCTTAAACAAAATGGGAAGGGAGGGTAGGGGAGGAAGGAAGGGAAGGAAGGGAGGGAAAGGGAGGAAGAGAGGGAAGGGAAAGAGAAGGAAGGGAAGAAAGCAAAGAAGGAAGGGAAGGGAGGGAGGAAGGGAAAGAAAGAAGGGAGGAAGGGAAGGAAGGAAGGGAGGGAGGGAAAGAAGCAAGGGATGGAAGGAAGGAGGAAGGGAAGGAAGGGAAAGAAGGAAGGGAGGAAGGGAAGGAAGGAAGGGAGGGAAAGAAGGAAGGGAGGAGAGGAAAGGAGGAAAGGAAGGGAAGGGAGGAAGGAAAGGAAAAAAGGGAAGGGAGTGAGGGAAGGGAAGGAAGGGAATGAAGGGAAGGGAAGGAAGAAAGGGGAGGAAGGGCAGGAAGGGAAGGGGAAAGAGAAGGATGAAGGGGTTATTTTGAGATACAGTGATAGACATTAGAAGAAACAGCCACTTGTACAGAGTGAGATTCCAGAATGGGAAGGAGTAGTCCTTATGAAGTTTCAACTGTAACTGAAATTTTAAAAGAAGCATTTCAGGATCTATTTTTTTTCTGTCCATGTTTTATTCTCTGCTTTTCCAGAAATCATGTCATTGTATATAAATAAGAAAAACAAACATTAAAAAAAAAAGCTATATTGTTCTGAACTTTGACAACTTTTTTTTTCTTTTTCTTGAGACGGAGTCTCACTCTGTTTCCCAGGCTGGAGTGCAGTGGCATGATCTTGCCTTACTTCATTCTTTGCCTCCCAGGTTCAAGTGATTCTCCTGCCTCAGCCTCCCTAGTAGGTGGGATAACAGGCATGTGCCTCGCACCACCACACCTGGCTATTTTTTGTATTTTTAGTAGAAATAGAGTTTCACCATATTGGCCAGACTGGTCTCGAACTCCTGACCTCAGGTGATCCACCCGCCTCAGCCTCCCAAAGTGCTGTGATTACAGGTGTAAGCCACCATGCCTAGCCAATTTTGAAACTTTCTAAAGAGAAGTGAAGAAAAATATTTCAGAGTGCATCTTCTTTGGAAATTATAGACTTTGTTGCTTTTCTTTAGTTCTTTCTTGATCTTACTAGTTTGATTATGTGGTTTTAACTCTGCTTTGTTCTGTTTTCTTCCTAAAAAGAACCAAGATAGTCACCTTTCCATATTTTGTGTTTCTTTAAAAAAAATACAACGACATGAAACAGAAATTTAGAAAAGCTGAAGTTTATTTCTTTTTGCACCTGAAAATTGAAGGAGATAATAGAATAATCTTGGTTATGGTAGCTGTTTTTATACCTTCCTATTCTTTTAAGCTTAGATAAATTCCCTGATGTTTTCCATATGTGAAAGTAAACAGGTTTAAAGGGAACTGGAGGCAAAGGAACAAGACCAAGAAAGGTCCTAATATGGAAGCTTCTGCCCTGAACTGGATACATTTTAGAGTCTACTCAAAGAAGCAACAGAATGCAAGGCTGACAAACTCCTTCACCAAGGAAACCTGGTTGCAGAGGCAGACAACTTAAAGGAATTCTTGTTACTTGCATATAATAAGAATTGGAGAAGCTACAAATAAAACTGATATTAATATTCATGTTGTCCTTAGAATGACATTGAATTTTCTAGCCAGTTTTTGAAATTGGAGTTTATCTCAAACAGATAAGCTTATAAAATTCCAGACTGGGAAAAAAAGAACTGTTATCAAAACCCTTTCTCCAAATGTAAATTTACTTTAGGAAAAAGAGGGCCGGCGTTTCTTCCAGCATGTAAATGTGAATGATACGCTTAGAGAAACATCATAAGAATTATTTTAAATTGTTTTGGAAAATAAACTGTGTCATCAGTAAAAAAAAAAGCCACTTACATCCCACAGTTATTGTTTTGGAATCTGAGTCAATGAATTCCTTTAGGATTCAGAATTTTTAGTAACACATGTGAATGTTAAATATTCCTCTATAATGTGTGTAATTTATATGCTTTAGCTATAGTGACTTGGTAGTGTTTACACATAAAACATTTTAAATTCTGTTATGTGAAATATTATTTGAGGGAAAATACCCAAGCTAGTGTTTTTATTGCCTTTTTGTTTTGTTGGAAACTCAAAGAATTAAGTGTTTTGTGTAAAAATATTTGTTAAGAAGGAAAGCCTGAACCAATCCTTGATAGCATGCTATTTAACATGAAAAATGAAATCTCTTTTGCATAGTGTGGGTTACCTGATGCATCTATAATGAAGCTGGCCTGGCATAGTGTGGTTGGGAGACTTTTGCCAGTCTGCCTTGCAGAGTGGCTGTGGGCATGCATCTTAATCATTCTGTGCCTCATACCATGAATGTTTGGTCTAGAGCATTTCATTTTCAGTTCTAAAATTATCTGGTAATTAATTGAAAAATCTGATTATTTAGAAATCATGGCAGGTTGTTGATTTTCCTGAATTTAAAATGATTAATATATGTTTGGAGAAATTTCTCAAACTGTGCCATGGGGAGGAGGAATTGTGTTAAACGTGCCTTACTTTCATTCTTTCTGTGGTGGAGGTGAGATTTGAATACAGTTTAGATTTAGGACAAATGTTGAGTTCTGACTCTGGTAGACTCATGTAATAATAGTATTGTCAGATGTCGCGTATAAAACAAAGAGCATGACGGTGAAGATGACGTGGCTCATCCAGTGGTGATCTTGGTCATGATGATGTAGGAATGCGCTCCTATGTATGCCAGGGACTATCTGAAGGACTTCACCAACATGGGATTATTTAATATTCTCAACATTGTGAAACATAGGTAGTCATATCCCTATTTAGTGAGGAAACGATACAGTTTATAGTGTTCATTTCAATTCTTAATTATCTTTAAGCTGATATATTCCATAATTTAGTTATAGTAGTATATACAGAAAAAAAAAGAGGCTTTGGGTTTCTAGCTCCATGTGCGAGAAACTTGGAAGTCGCCATACTATCCTAAGAGGTGTGGTGAAACTTTCAAACACACCTCTTAGATGTGTAAGAGAAGAGAAATCACAGGGAAAAATGTTGTGCTTAAAACTGGAGAAACAGACAGATGGACACAGAGAATCACAGCATTTGGAGGAGAAACCTCATCAGAAACTAGTGCCAGGGTAGGAAATCCTGAACTGTAATTGCAAACCTGACAGAGGCTAGATGTAGACATGTCTGAGAGTTAAAAACTCCAAGGGGACCCAGTCATGAAGTTTCTGTGTTTTACCTCGGGAGCTCAACCAGGTGCTCACAGGAAATATCAGAGAAAAAATTCCCTTGTGCTTTGGGCAGGGGGAGAAAAAAAGAAGCATTTCAAAATATGCCAGAGCACTTAGTTCTTAATAAGGTCTACCCTCAGGAGAATCTATTTAAGCAGAACTTAACCTTTGGTTTATCAGAGCTTACCTGACCTAGAGGAAGGGAAGTACCCATCCAGTTCTAGCCATCCTGTACCACCAAAGGGTGGAGAAAAAACTGAGAAACACTTGTGAAGGTCACAGTCTAAAGGCATAGGCTCACTAAAAGATGGAGGCCTAATTATAGGAGCAATGAATCTTCCTCTTCCTCCATACCTTCCATCATATTATTATGAAAGACCTGTTTATGGCAGTCATTTTTATCCAGTACATCCTGTCTATCCAGAAAAAAAAATACCAGGCATACTGAAAGACGATACAGTTTGAAGAGACAAAGCAAGCATCAAAACCAGGCATAACAGTGATGTTGAAATTATTAGGGAATTTAAAACAGTTATAATTAATATGCTAAGGGCTGAAATGGATAAAATAGCATGAAAGCAAATGGGCAATGTAAGCAGAGAGTTGAAAATTCTAAGGAAGAACCAAAAAGCACTGTAACGGAATTGGAAAATGCCTTTGGGCTTTTTAGCAGACACAGCTGAGGAGAGAAGCTCTGAGCTTGAGGATATCTCAATATAAATCTCCAAAACTAAAAAGCAAAGAGAACAAAGACTGAGAAAAACAGAATATAATGTCTGAGAACTGTGGGATAGCTACAAAAGGTGTAACATATACTTAATACCAGAAGGAGAAGAAATAAAGGAACAGAAGAAATATTTAAAACAATTATGATTGAGAATTTTTCCAAATTGATGTCAGATACCAAACCACAGATTCAGGAAACTCAGAAAACATTAAGAAGGATAAATCACACAAAAAATTGCCCTGAGGCATACGGAGAAATTGGAAAAATTGTAGTTTAAAGTTTTCAAACTACAAAAGATCAAAGATTTAAAAAAATCCTGAAAGACACGAGAGTGGGGGGAAAACTTTACCTAAAGGGGAACAAAAGTAAAATTACATTGGACTTCTCTTCAGACATCATGCAAGCAAGGAGAGAGTGAAATATTTAAAGTTGTAAGAAAAAATAACCATCATCATAGATTCCTATAGCCTGTAAAATTATCCTTCAAAAGTGAAGGAGAAATAAAGACTTTTCTCAGACAAACAGAAATAGAGGGAATTTGTTGCCAGCAGACCTGCCTTGCAAGAAATGTTAAAAGAAGCTCTTTAGAGAGGTAAAAAATAATATAGGTCAGAAACTTGGATCTACATAGAGAAAGGAAGAACAACAAAGACAGAATAAGAAAAGGTAAAATAGAGTTCAAGACCAGTCTGGGCAACATAGTGAGACTTCGTCTCTACAAAACATTAAAAAATTTGCCAGGCATGGTGGTGCATGCTGTAGTCCCAGCTACTTGGGAGGCTGAGGTGGGAGGATTGCTTGAGTCCAGGAGGTGGAGGCTGCAGTCAGCCATGAATGTGCCATTGCATTCCAGCCTAGGCAACAGAGTAAGAACCTGTTTAAAGAAGAAAAAGGTAAAATAAAAACTTATTTTTCTTACTAATTGATCTAATAGATAACAGTTTGTTCAAAATAACAATGGCAACAATTTATTTGATTAGATATGCTTATGTATATATCTTATGTGTGTATATCTGATATATACACATAATACATATATATACAGTATACATATACACAATCATGCACCATATGATGATGTTTTAGTCAATGACAGACCACGTATACAACGATGGTCCCATAAGATTATAATAGTGCATTTTTATTGTACTTTTTCTGCCTAGATATATTTAAATACACAAACACTTACCATTGTGTTAGAATTACCTACAGTACTCAGTATACCAACACGCTGTACTTACTGCTTTGTAGCATAAGAACAACAGGCTACACCACACATAATAGGCTAGACCATCTAGGTTTGTGTAAGTACACAATGTGGTGTTTGCACAATGACAAAATCACCTAATTACACATTTCTTAGAATATAGCCTTGTCATTGAGCCACAAGTGACTATGACTATGCATATATATGTATATATGCTACCTTTAAGTGAAATGAGTGACAGCAGTGATACAAGAGACAGGGAGGAATTACTAGGATTATTTTGTTTTTCTACGGCATTCACACTATCAGGGAAGTGGTCGTGTTATTTGAAAGTGGGCTTGGATTAGCTGTAAATATATATTGCAAACTCTAGGGCAACCACTAAAAGTTTTTTCAAAAAGAAACATACTTGATATGCTAAGAAAAGAGAGAAGACAGCTGGGTGCCATGGCTCATTACATAGCTAATGCCTGTAATCTCAACACTTCGAGAAGCAAAACAGAAGGATTGCTTGAGTCCAGGAGTTCAAGACAAGCCTGGTAAGTATGGCAAAACCCCATTTCTACCAAAAAATACAAAAAATTAACTGGGCATGGTGGTGCACACCTGTAGTCCCAGACCCGGGAGGCCAAGTCAGCCAAAATTGAGCCACTACACTCCAGCTTGGGCAACAGAGTGAGACTTTGTCTAAAAACAACAACAACAACAACAACAACAAAAGAGAGAGATGGAATCATATAAAATGCTCAGTTGAAACCACAAAAGCCAGAAGAAAGAGTGAATGATATTAATCCAACTACATCAACAATCACTGTGAACATAAATGGTCAAAAATAATAGTTAGAGATTGTCAGAGTGCATAAAAAACAAAACTATATGATGTCAATAAAAACATTTAAAAGCCGTGTGTGTGTGTGTGTGTGTGTGTGTGTGTATCCCTATGATGCTAATACTAGTCAAAAGAAAACAGGAGTAGCCATATTAATTTTAGACAGAAGATGTCACAGCAAGTAAAGTTATCAGTGTGAAAAAGGGGCATTACATAATGATAAAAGGGACAGTTCTCCAAGAAGACATAACAGTTCTTTTTTCCTAAGATGGAGTTTCATTCTTGTTGCCCAGACTGAAGTGCAATGGGTGACCTCAGCTCGCTGCAACTTCTGCCTCCCAGGTTCAAGTGATTCTCCTGCCTCAGCCTCCCAAGTAGCTGGTATTACAGGTGCCCACCAGTGCGCCTGGCTAATTTTTTGTATTTTTAGTAGAGATGGGGTTTTACCATGTTGGCCAGGCTGGTCTCAAACTCCTAACCTCAGGTGATCCACTTGCCTCGGCCTCCAAAAGTGCTGGGATTACAGGCGTGAGGCACCGTGCCCAGCCCATCACAATTCTTAGTGTCTATGCACCTACCAACAGAACAGCAAACTACAGGAGGGAAAAACTGATCGAACTGCAAGGAGAAATAGATGAATCCACCACTACAGTTGAAGACTCCAACACCCTCTGTCAGAAATAGACAGACGCAGAGGCAGAAAATCAGTAAGGACATAGTCGAATTCAACGCCATCAGTCAACTGGGTATAATTGACATCTATAGACAACTTCATCCAACAACAGCAGAATACTCATTCTAATCAAGGTCACACAGAACATTCACCAAAATAGATCACATTCTGAGCCATAAAATACATCTTAACAAATTTTTAAAAATTGATAAAGGAATGTCATTACCTATAGACCAAGTGAGATTTCTTGTTCCTAGCTTTATCTCCAGTTCTTTACCAGGAGGAAACTCCACTCCACGTTATAGTTATGTGAAGTGTGTTAATAATAGCTGTAGCTCCTTGTTCCTTCTGGAGAACCCTTGAGACTTTCATAATGGGAAGCGTAGGAAACTCCAACTCTTATTCCTGCATTTTGCTCATCAAACTCTTCCCCTAGAATTAACACGGTTCTTATGCTGCCCTGCAGCCTTTCTCAGCCCATTGCCTCCACTCCAAAGATGGGAGAGTTCTTATTTATATGTTACATGGTTGCCTGGTTGTAATATTAATTATCAGTGACTCAAAACACTGCCTGATCTGCTTCCTTACAGAGCAGCCTTTGGCACGAAAGTAACATCTGCTCGATGATAGGCCTTTCATTCACACACAGGTTTAATTATGTTTTGGGGGTTGTTTAATAATTTATTCACAGCATTAGGACACCTCTAAAAATGCAATGTTGCCAGGCACAGTGATGCATACCTGTAATCCCAGCTACTCAGGAGGCTGAGGTAGGAAGATTGCCTAAGCCCAGCAGTTCAATACCAGCCTGGGCAACATGGCAAGACCCTGTCTCTAGATAAAATGAACTTTTAGAAATGCAGGGTATGGTGCAGAAGATAAATTATGCAAAATCCTCTTTATAGGATGTCAGACTCTGCTCCAGCCTAGTGGTAGGACATGTATAGGATACATTATATGTGCACAGAATACTTAAAAATTAGTGCATTTAAAATACAGTTAATTTCATTGTCATATATGTACCAGAAAAATTGTACACTGAATTTTATTAATAAATTTATTTTAAACTTATATAAGAAAATATATGTTTTAAGCCCAAAAGTCTCTTTGTAATGCAAAGAATGAATATTTAATTTTCTATATTTTTTAAAGAATCAGATATGTTCTTTATCAGGCTCTCTTAAAGTGAGGCAAATAATAATGTTAGTGCATATAATGTGAGATATACTAAAGGATACAAAAATGTTTAAATGAAAATATTCTTAGATCAATAAGCCATATTTTATTTTGCTGTGCATTTAAGTTGTGCTAACTAAAAAAATTTATGATAGCACAAACTCTATATAATTTTCAAAAATGTTAAATTTATAACATATTCAAAATATGCCAAGATCAGATTTCAACTTATTCAAAGTTTAACAATTCAAATTTATTGCTAAGTTATTGAGTTAAATGATATGCTATTACATGGCTTCAATTTGTTCTGAATTGAAATAAAGGAAAGAAAGTAGCTCTTAGAAAATTGAGGCTAGTTTTTGAGTCTGGTTTTGTTTTAAAATCAATAGCAGTGGTTCTCAAACTTCAGCATGTATCAGGATCACCTGGTTAGAACACAGATTACCTTGCCCTGAGATGTTCTGATCAGTTGCCAAAGTGGGGAGCTGCCTTCCCTCCCTCCCTTCCTCCCTCCCTCCCTCCCTCCCTCTCTTTCCTTCCTTTTTTTCTTTCTTCCTTCCTTTTTCCTATTTCCTTTCCTTTTCTGTCCTGTCCTTTCCTTTCCTTCTTTTTTTGTGAGCCCAGGCTAGAGTGCAAGTGGTACAATCTCAGCTCACTGCAACCTCCATCGCCTAGTCTCAAGTGATCCACCCACCTCAGCCCCTCAAGTAGCAGGGAGTACAGGTGCATGCCACCACACCTGGCTAATTTTTGTATTTTTAGTAGAGACGTGGTTTCACCATGCCCAGGCTGGTCTTGAATTCCGGAGCTCAAGTGATCACCTGCCTTGGCCTCCCAAAGTTTAGGATTACAGGCATTAGCCACCATGCCCAGCCTGAGCCTTTACCATGAATTTCTAACAACTTACCAGGTGCTACCGATGCTGCTGTTACCTGGATCACACTTTGGGAACCACTCCTCTGTTGTGCAACATTGATGAACTCATTTTCTTCTATTCATGCCATTGATGACTTGGTGTCATTGCTGGCTTTCTTTGTTTTAAATCTTCCTGCTTCTAAAAAGCAGCTACTTGTTAGTATTTAAGGCAAGTCAGTGCTAATGACCTCCATCATTTTTATCCTTTTGATTCTGAAATGGTGATGAGGTAACCCTGCTCGCCACCAAGGTCCCTGTACACCAGTGCCTGTAACTATGGAAACACTGTGTTTGGTACCCCACTAACGTTAGGTGGATGACTATTTAATATATCATAATGTTTGGTTCTGTTCATCTGTTTTTCAACTTGATTACCTTGCTATCAAAATAAACATTGATAGCAATGTTTATTTTTCCAAGTATTTGTTTACATTCATGCTTAGTGGTGTCGGTAGCTGGTCCATAATACTTACTTTGGCCAGTGAACATGGAAACATTTACTGGATTCATCATGAGTAACTAATAAATTAATGTAGGCGAAAGGAGTAGTTAATTAGCTCTAATCTTTGCAGTAAGGATCATTAGTGTTTAATGAGAATGAATAATTTCATAAGACCTGGAAATATATTGCCCCAAGCCAAATAGTTTATAACCATAGAATTGCAAATTGCTATTTGAAATTGATGAGTGACATTTTCACATATTGTTAGATGATCTGTAATATTTTTGTGTTATACCTCTAGGTCCAATAGGGTGTATATGAGGGTCATATAATTTCATTGTAAATTATTGCAATTAAACAGACTTGAGATTCTATCTTAATGTGAAATACTACCCCTCTTTTCCTGGCTAACTTCTACTTCAGTTTAAATACTGATTTGCAGAAAAGCTTTCTCTGACACCCTTTCTCTATCCCTCCCTGGTTCTCTCTCATGGCGCCTGACTCTTACACTTTCGGAACAATTCCTGCTATGTGTAGACATACATTTACTGTATGTTTTTATGTGGTTAATGTTTTCCTCACTATTTATTACTCATGCCCATGAAGGACAAAAAGGAATGCTTTGAGGAATGAAAACTGTAAGTGTAAAGGACACTAGATACCCTAAAGTCTTGTTTTCTCTCCTAGCTATACATATATCAAGGATTCACTTGATGCATCAGGTCTAATCAACTTAAAAATTTGAATAACCAATATTGAAGTATGGTACTCTTCAAAGCCCTAGGCTGCATTACTGAATATTACCTCAGACTTTAGCCTGAAAAAAAAATGCTTACATGAAACCAATACTTATCCAGTTAACATCATTTGCCTTTGATTGTGGTATTGAATAAAGATCAGTGATGACTGTTTTCTCCTCTTAGCTGCCATTCTTATGAACAGAGTGGTAAAACTTAAAACAAATTCTAATGTCACCTTAACTGTGACACTGCATCAAGGGCCAAAATTGTTATCTGTTCTCTTTGAGAGCAGTCAACACTGCCCTGTGTGATTCTTTCATGGTGTCCTTTGTTTTAGCAGAGTATTTCCTGATGACGCTTTATTTTAAGAGTAAGAAATTTTCAAACTGTACGTAGGCTAAATCCCTACTGAGTCAGCAGAAATGGCCTCTTATTCTAGGTTGAAAACATCACCATTTTAATAGGGCACAGTCACATGACAAAATGTGGATATCAGTATTCTATTGTGACCAATAATCCCCACACCCTCAGGGTATTCATGGGTATTGATGTCCACATTATGTCCTTTGGGAGGCTGAGGCAGGAGAATTACTTGAACCTCGAAGTTTGAGCTCAGCCAAGGTGATATAGTGAGACTTTGTGTCTAAAAAAAAAAAACTGGGTATGGGTGCACATGCCTGTGGTCCCAGCTACTTGGGAGGCTGAGGTGGGAGGATCACCTGAGCCCAGGAGGTCGAGGCTGTAGTGAGCCATGTTCACACCACTGCACTCTCCAGTCTGGATGACAGAGTGAGATCCTGTCTCGGGGAGGGGGCGGAAAAAAGAAGTAAAAGGAATTTATTTCAATAGTATGAAAATTAAGTATTTTTTGGACCTAATGGCCCATCAAATGCAAGAAAAAAAATGGACTAAATCTTTAACACTTGTTATATCAACCAGAAATTGCCAGTTAATATAATGGAATTAAAATTAAGAACACTTTAAATTCATGGTTTAATAGGCACATAAATATCTAGTGGCCTGATCTTTAAAGAGTAAAAAAACAGATTAGTCTAGAGTTTATTCTTATAGAAAATAAATACAAAACATAACAAATTAATATCTTTAATGTTCATATTGTGATATACTTAATATATATGTATCAAGTACATGTGCTAAAATCTTAGTGTATTCATGTTATATTTCAGCAAAATTTGCTAAGCCAAGAATAGTAAATGAAGGGCATCAGGATGTGCCACTTCGAAATACGACATGTTGGCACATTGATTACTCTGAGCTGAAAGCAGTTGAGAAGCAGAAGATGCAGGAAGGGCTCTCTGAAATCCTCTTTCTACTTAAAAGCAGGACGTAAATTTCCAGTGAGAAATGTATCCTCCCTGGAAAGGAGAACATTTTTATCACTGAAGACAGATAATTGATGCTGAGATAAATCTGTATAAGCAAATCTTTCTAAAATAATCCTTGCTGTTGATTAGTTTCCCATATGTGTTTTCTAGTCACTTTCCCACAATTCACCACCCTAGCCAAACCTCCTTTTCCTTTGTCTTGTCACATACGCACAATTTATCACTCTTTGTTAAGATAGTATACAAGCTCTCAGGCCTATCCACTTCTTTTTGACCTTCATTTCTTTTATATGAAGGCCAAAGGCCCCTATGTGCATGAATATATTAACATCAAATAAAATCTGTTTGCATTTCTCCAGTTTATCTATTTTTGTCAGTTTCATTCTCAGGGCCAACAACAGATCTTAAAAGGACACAGGAAAAGTCTTTTCTTCCCTACTATTTTATGACCAAGACTTCTCTTCTTTTCCTAAAGCCTTGAGAACCCTTGAATGTGGTGTGTGTGTGTGTGGGGGGCAAGTGTGAGAGTGTGTGTGTATGAGAGACATATATATGTGTATGTGAGTGCATGTGTGTGGTTTGAGAATTCCTAATGATAGTATCTCTAAGCACAGTAAGGGAGAGGAATCTGCTGGGGCCAGTGCAATTACTGTAATCTGCTGAGGGATGGAGACCAGACACTAACTCTTCAGACCTAGCTAGTTCCTTTCTCAGTGTCAGTGATCTCTGCTCAGGTGGCTTGCTACACCTTGGTTAAGTCCTCACGTTACCCTCTTGAGCAACGGTTCTGCCTTTCCCACTATAGGTGAAGCTGGATGTCCTGTAGCTAAATTAAATTCAACATCTTTTAGCATTGAACTCATTGTTCCCTGTCCCCTACATCCTATCCTATTTATTTTGACTGTCAAACTCAGGACCACATTACTGTCTCTAAAAAATGTTAGAATAACCACCTCACTTTTGTCTCCCCACTGCCATCTGTACTACAGTCTGCTGTCAGATTAGCTACCTTTCAAATCATGAATCACATCACATTTGTTCAAAAGCAGCCTGAACACTAAGGTCCTCCACCACGAGGGAACTACTGTGACATTATCAGCACACAACTGAGTCTTCATGGCCAGAATTAAGCAGATGGCAGGGTGATCATCTGTAGTTTCTAGGGCATTTGAAACAACTTGATGAGCCTCACCAGATGCAAACATCCCACTGGCTTTTGTCTCCCTGTGGTTAAACTAGTTATGATTTAAAAAGAAACAAGCATGTTCTGACTTTTTCAGTGCTTGGTGTTTTTGTTTACTGGTAAGTATTTAAGTTCCATACTGTGTCAATTCAACATACAAACTTATATTTAAGTCTTACCTAAGAGTAAAAGAGTTAATAGGAATTTAGCAAATTTTCCTCAAGAATAAACTACAGAGGGGGAGGAGGCGGATGGTGTCACGCAGCTGTTCTGGAGAGTTCCTTTTCTTTGTGTGATTTTGTTTGACTTTTTCTATTGATCAAATTCACAAAATAATTTTTTAGCTCACTTAACTTTGCCAAGGAATCACAGCTTTGATTGGATTCTGATCAGTCATTAGCAGAAAACATTTTTAGTATTTTTATTTTATTTTCATTAAGTAATTATTTTTAGAGATGGAGTCTTGCTGGGTTGCTCAGGCTCAAACTCCTGGGCTCAAGCAATTCTCCCATCTCACACTCCCAAGAAGTGTCGGGACTATAGTCGGGCACTACCATGCCCAGCTTGGACAAAATTTTAAACATAGTCTGAAGTAGGAAAAAAAAATTCCTGTTAGGCTCATATATAGTTTTTGTTTTTGTACCTCCGCTTCCAACCAATCCCGAATTCCATTAATCAATGAAGAGTTAGAATGGAAATATTGAAATGCTTTTTTTTCCTAGTGCAGGCAAGCCTCACATATCACATATGTTATTTTGAAATTGTATTCATTTGAGATTAATTTAATAAAGAAGAGTTGGGCTTACCTGTTATGGGCCTTACTCATCAAAATACAACCTAAGATTTGGCTTCTTAATCAGACAGCTCTCCTCTCCTATTACCAAATTGTGTTAACTATTGATGCCAACATTAATTATTCAGCATTTGCAAATTCTCAGTTAACAATGAAGGGAGCATCCCACTAATGGATAGCTGTTCTTGGTTTATTTATTTTACTCCATCAATCTATTGCACTTAGGAATGGCTATTCATTAAATTTGTTTTTTTTTAATACATATTTATTTCATCTAAAACTCTTCAGCTTGAATCGTCTCTTAGCGTAGAGTGAGGCCCCGACTCTATGCCTCGCTGAGCACAGAAGGTTATGAAGTTGCCCTGTGCCTTCTCCAAGTTACAGAGGAGGAAGAGAAGTGGTTGGACCAGGAGCAGGCATCCTATAACAACAGCTTTTGTCTTTTGCGGCAGCTGCCTAGGATCAGAAAATCTTTGTTCTAGTTCTAGCTCTGTCTCTAAGTATGCTTGCTTATTTATTTATTTATTATGTTTTTAATAATGTAATGAACACCCTCAAACCCACCATGCAAACAAAAGTGAGAACCTTGGCAGATAACTTAATCTTAACCATATGGCTTCCTCTCCATTTTACCTCATTCCTTCCCTGACCTGAAATTGCCCTTGTCCTGAATCCTATGTCCATCTCTCTCTTTTTTTTTTTTTTTTTTTTTTGGTCCCATTTAATACAGTTTTAGTGTTTCTATATGCTTCCTTGAAAGTATTTTCTGTTTTAGTTGTGTTTTACATTAGAAGGGCATGTACCTCCTGACTTATCCTTTATGTGCTAGTGTGTTACCATTCTTTAAGCCAGTTTAGGGTGAGTTTTTCTGTGACTTGAAACGTAAAACTTATAACTGATGCCTGTAATTCCAGCACTTTGGGAGGCCGAGGTGGGTGGATCACCTCAGGTCAGGAGTTTGAGACCAGCCTGGACAACATAGTAAAACCCTGTCTCTACTAAAAATACAAAAAATGAGCTGTGCATGGTGGCATGTGCCTGTAATCCCAGCTATTCAGGAGGCTGAGGCAGGAGAATTGCTTGAACCCAGGAGGCGGAGGTTGGGGTGAGCCGAGATGACGCCATTGCACTCCAGCCTGGGCAACAAGAGTGAAACTTTATCTCAAAAAAACCAAAAAACAAAAAACTTATAACTGATTAAATGGCTCACTTTAACTGGAAATGAAGAACACCATCATCTTCATTAAATTCAAATCAGCTGAATTTATGGAGACCCCTGTACTTCCCTCCTTATCATAGCAAAACGATGGACTCTTAGGGCTGGAAGAGAATTCCCTTGCCCTATCATAGACAGGATTTTTATCTAGGCTATTTCTTTTTTGTTTTGTTTTGTTTTTTGAGACAGAGTCTTGCTCTGTTCCCCAGGCTGGCGTGCAGTGGTGCTATCTTGGCTCACTGCAACTTTCGCCTCCTGGGTTCAAGCGATTCTCCTGCCTCAGCATCTGGAGTAGCTGGGATTACTTACTGTAACTGAAACTCTCATTATTTGGTATTTAAGGAGGACAAAAAGCAATATGTGATTCCTTTCTCTCTTTTTCATTAAGGAATTTTTTTGTTTAGAAGATATTGCTTAGCTATTGATGTCAACTATATTCTGTGATGAATTCACTGATATCAGAGTGCAGAGCTAGATGAACCAGCAGGCTAACTCAGGATGGCAGCTTTTATATTCTTGCAAACTGAACTAATTCATTACTTAATATTATTTATTCAGTAAACATTTCTTAAATATCTACCATGTGACAGTATTTTCAGTTACTCAGAATTTGTTTAAATCAATAATAGTAAAACATGCAGACACAGAAAACACTTTCATGCAAGAAGTTTATACTCACAGTTCCCTGGAAACAGGAGTCACAATGGGCTACACGGGGGACCCCAGGGGAAGTACCAGAGTCCCTGAGGAGACAGGGATTAAAGAAAAACATGGGCAAAAGCCTTTATTGTGGTTTCTGCAGAAGAACAGGGGAAGTGGGGAAGCAGGCTTAGGACTGGCTGGTCTGAATAATTTCAGTGGGCACTGGGGTATAGGGACTGTCTCAAGTTGTCTGGTACCTGGTGCTGCGGTATTAAGTTTGGGTAATAGTAGTCTAGAACATAAGAGCCCTGTAAAAGCCCAGTAAAGGAGGTGGTTAGGGGTATAGGTTTTAGATTGATTGGTTTGCATACAAAAGGCATATTTGGGAGAGGGGACTCAAGATGGCGCTGTGAGAACAACCCAGGATTGGAGCCCGCGTTGAATTCGCAAACGGTGAGTCAGTGCTGCATTTCCAGACTGATCTTTGTTGCCCACAGAACGGGGAAACTCCCAAGTATAAAAAGACACGGGACGCCAGGCAGTAGGTCTGCCTGGCGAAGCCGGCAGCCGGGGCGGCGGCGGCCGGCCCTACCCAGCAATCCCCACAGGGCGCGCTTGTCTGGGTGCCTTGTTGAACCAGCAACCTGAGACTTGAGAGGGCTGGACTTGAGACTGAACGAGACTTGCACAGTAGCCCAGCCCAGGGGATTGCAGGGACAGATCGCTTGGGATACCCAGTGGGACGAACAAAACCGCGATTTCAAACTATCCCGGGCAGACGGTCCGAGACGCTCTGTGGGGGAGGGGCGTCCACCACTACGGAGGCAACCTGCCCCAACTGATATACACGCCCACTGCTGAGGCAGCCAGCCGTTGCCGAGGCAACCCGCCCCAACTGAGATACACGCCCACTGCTGACGCAGCCAGCCGTTGCCGAGGCAACCCGTCCCTACTGAGATACACGCCCACTGCTGACGCAGCCTGCCGTTGCTGAGGCAACACGCTACAACGAAGAGACTCCGCCGCAGGGCGTGGCGGAGACCACAGCAGAGCCGGCAGGAACAGCGCGAATCACACAACAGCAGGGCGGAGCCTCGGCAGCCAAACAGTGGCTAGTCTGCCTTTGAGCTGGGCAGGACATCTGATCGGACATCCAAAAATAAAGCCCAAACCCCTCAACACAGAGCATTTGAGAAAAAAAAAAGGGTTCTTTAATGAGCTGTGTTGCAGCAGAATCAAACATAGCAGCCTAACAGCCCTGAATAAACAACAGAGTGCACAGCTCAGCAATTAAACCCCTATAAAGTACAAACTGTCTCCTCAAGCAGCTCCCTGACCCCTCTATATCCAAAAGACTGTCATTAGGCAGGCATCATCCTGGGACAAAGAGAGCAGAAAAAGAAACTGGTAGCTTCCCTCGCTGTGCCACGGCTACTAGAGGTGCACCGCAGACAAGCAGGGTCTGGAGCGGACCTCAACAGTCGTACAGTGAAGGGGCTAGACTGGTAGAAGGAAAACCAAGCAACAGAAATACTTCATCATCAACATTCTGGGTGTCCACTCAGAGACCCAAATGAAAAGTCAGCAACTACGCAGACGACCAGCGGACAAATCCACAAAGATGGGAAGAAACCAGCGCAAAAAGGAGGAAAACACCCGAAACCAGAACACATCGCCTCCTAGAAAGGACCAAAACTCCTCACCAGCAAGGGAACAAAGCTGGACGGAGAATGACTGTGACGAAATGACGGAATTAGACTTCAGAAGATGGATAATGAGAAACTTTTGTGAGCTAAAAGATCATGTATTAAATCAATGCAAAGAAACTAAGAACCTTGAAAAAAGATTTGAAAAAAGATTCGAGGAAATGATAACAAGAATGGATACCTTAGAGAGGAATATGAATGAATTAAAGGAG
The DNA here is from genome assembly GCF_049354715.1 of Callithrix jacchus. Lineage (NCBI taxonomy): Eukaryota > Metazoa > Chordata > Mammalia > Primates > Cebidae > Callithrix > Callithrix jacchus. The sequence continues at coordinate 22,701,233 of NC_133508.1, read as the reverse complement.
CTGAAAAACACAATACGAGAACTTCGCGAAGCAAACGCAAGTTTCAATAGCCGAATTGACCAAGCAGAAGAAAGAATATCTGAAGTCGAAGACCAACTCAATGAAATAAAACGAGAAACCAAGATCAGAGAAAAAAGCGCAAAAAGGAATGAACAAAGTCTCCAAGAAATGTGGGACTATGTGAAAAGACCTAACCTACGTTTGATAGGTGTACCAGAAGGGGACGAAGAGAATGAATCCCAGCTGGAAAATACTCTTCAGGACATCATCCAGGAAAATTTCCCCCACCTAGCAAGACAAGCCAACACTCAATTGCAGGAAATACAGAGAACACCACAAAGATATTCCGCAAGAAGAGCAACCCCAAGGCACATAATCGTCAGATTCAACAGGGTTGAAATAAAGGAGAGAATACTAAGGGCAGCCAGAGAGAAAGGTTGGGTCACCCACAAAGGGAAGCCCATCAGACTCACAGCAGATCTCTCAGCAGAAACACTACAAGCCAGAAGAGAGTGGGGGCCAATATTCAACATTCTTAAAGAAAAGAACTTTCAACCCAGAATTTCATATCCAACCAAACTGAGCTTCAGAAGTGAAGGAAGAATAAAATCCTTTGCGAACAAGCAAGTACTCAGAGATTTTGTCACCACCAGGCCTGCTTTACAAGAGCTCCTAAAAGAGGCACTACACATAGAAAGGATCAATCAGTACCAGCCATTCCAAAATCACACTGAATGCTAAAGAGCTTCAACATAATGAAGAATCTACAACAACTAACAGGCAAAACAGCCACTTAGCATCAAAATGGCAGTATCAAATTCACACATAACAATATTAACCCTAAATGTAAATGGACTAAATGCACCAATCAAAAGACACAGACTGGCAAATTGGATAAAAATCCAAAACCCATCAGTGTGCTGTATCCAGGAAACCCATCTCACATGCAAGGATACACAAAGGCTCAAAATAAAGGGATGGAGGAAGATTTACCAAGCTAATGGAAAGCAAAAAAAAGCAGGAGTTGCAATTCTCATCTCTGATAAAATAGACTTTAAAGCAACAAAGATCAAAAGAGACAAAGAAGGCCATTACATAATGGTAAAAGGATCGATACAACAAGAAGAGCTAACGATCCTAAACATATATGGACCCAACACAGGAGCACCCAGATACATAAGGCAAGTTCTTAATGACTTACAGAAGGACTTAGACTCCCACACAATAATAGTGGGAGACTTTAACACTCCACTGTCAATACTAGACAGATCAACCAGACAGAAAATCAACAAGGATACCCAGGGCTTGAACTCAGACCTGGAGCAAGCAAACCTGGTGGACATTTACAGAACTCTCCACCCCAAATCCACAGAATACACATTCTTCTCAGCACCACATCACACCTACTCTAAAATTGACCACATAATTGGAAGTAAAGCACTGCTCAACAAATGCAAAACAACTGAAATCATAACAAACAGCCTCTCAGACCATAGTGCAATCAAGTTAGAACTCAGAATTCAGAAACCGACCCAGAACCGCACAGCTTCATGGAAACTGAACAACTGGCTCTTGAATGTTGACTGGGTAAACAACGAAATGAAGGCAGAAATAAAGAAGTTCTTCGAAACCAATGAGAATGAAGACACAACGTGCCAGAACCTCTGGGACACATTTAAAGCAGTCTCTAGAGGAAAGTATATAGCAATAAGTGCCCATATGAGGAGAATGGAGAGATCCAAAATTGACACCCTATCGTCAAAATTGAAAGAGCTAGAGGAGCAAGATCAACAAAACTCAAAACCCAGCAGAAGACAAGAAATTACTAAGATCAGAGCTGAGCTGAAGGAGATTGAGACACGAAAAACCCTTCAAAAAATCAATAAATCAAAGAGCTGGTTTTTTGAAAAGATCAACAAAATAGACAGACCACTAGCCAGATTGATTAAAAAGAAAAGAGAGAACAACCAAATAGATGCAATAAAAAATGATAAAGGGGAAATCACCACAGATTCCACAGAAATTCAAACCATCATCAGAGAATATTACAAACAACTCTATGCACATAAACTAGTAAACCTGGAAGAAATGGATAAATTCCTGGACTCCTGTGTCCTCCCAAGCCTAAACCAGGAGGAAGCTGAAACTATGAATAGACCAATAACAAGGTCTGAAGTTGAGGCAGCAATTAAGAGCCTACCTCACAAAAAAAGCCCAGGTCCAGATGGGTTCACAGCCGAATTCTACCAGACACACAAGGAGGAGCTGGTACCATTCCTTCTAAAACTATTTCAAACAATCCAAAAAGAGGGAATCCTTCCCAAATCATTTTATGAGACCAACATCATCCTGATACCAAAACCCGGCAGAGACCCAACGAGAAAAGAAAACTTCAGGCCAATATCCATGATGAACATAGATGCAAAAATCTTCAATAAAATATTGGCAAGCCGATTGCAACAGCAAATCAAAAAACTTATTCATCATGATCAAGTAGGATTCATCCCGGGGATGCAAGGCTGGTTCAACATACGCAAGTCTATCAACGTAATTCACCACATAAACAGAACCAAAAACAAAAACCACATGATTATCTCAATTGACGCAGAGAAGGCATTTGACAAAATTCAACAGCCCTTTATGCTAAAAACCCTCAATAAACTCGGTATCGATGGAACGTATCTCAAAGTAATAAAAGCTATTTATGACAAACCAACAGCCAATATCATACTGAATGGGCAAAAACTGGAAGCATTCCCTTTGAAATCTGGTACTAGACAAGGATGCCCTCTCTCACCACTCCTATTCAACATAGTACTGGAAGTTCTAGCCAGAGCAATCAGGCAAGAAAAAGAAATAAAGGGTATTCAAATAGGAAAGGTGGAAGCCAAATTGTCTCTATTTGCAGACGACATGATAGTATACCTAGAAGACCCCATCGCCTCAGCCCAAAAACTCCTGAAACTGATAAACAACTTCAGCAAAGTCTCAGGATATAAAATCAATGTGCAAAAATCACAAGCATTCGTCTACACCAATAACAGACTTAAAGAAAGCCAAATCAAGAGCGAACTGCCATTCGCAATTGCTACAAAAAGAATAAAATACCTTGGAATACAACTCACAAGGAACGTAAGGGACCTCTTCAAGGAGAACTACAAACCACTGCTCAACGAAATCAGAGAGGACACAAACAGATGGAGAAACATTCCATGTTCATGGTTAGGAAGAATTAATATCGTAAAAATGGCTATACTGCCCAAAGTAATTTACAGAATCAACGCTATCCCCATCAAGCTACCATTGACTTTCTTCACAGAACTGGAAAAAACCACCATGAACTTCATATGGAACCAAAAGAGAGCCCGCATAGCCAAGTCAATTCTAAGCAAAAAGAACACAGCGGGGGGCATCACACTACCGGATTTCAAACTATACTACAAGGCTACAGTAATCAAAACAGCATGGTACTGGTACCAAAACAGAGATATAGACCAGTGGAACAAAACAGAGGCACCGGAGGCAACACAACATACATACAACTATACAATCTTTGATAAACCTGACAAAAACAAGCAATGGGGCAAGGATTCCATGTTTAACAAATGGTGTTGGGAAAACTGGCTAGCCATGTGCAGAAAGCAGAAACTGGACCCCTTCCTGACACCTTACACTAAAATTAACTCCAGATGGATTAAAGACTTAAACATAAGACCTGGCACCATAAAAACCCTAGAAGGAAATCTAGGCAAAACTATCCAGGACATAGGAGTAGGCAAGGACTTCATGAACAAAACACCAAGAGCATTGGCAACAAAAGCCAAAATAGACAAATGGGACCTAATGAAACTCCACAGCTTCTGCACGGCAAAAGAAACAGTCACTAGAGTGGATCGGCAACCAACAGAATGGGAAAAAATTTTCGCAGTCTACCCATCTGACAAAGGGCTGATATCCAGAATTTACAAACAACTCAAGCAGATTTACAGGAAAAAAACAAACAAGCCCATTCAAAAGTGGGCAAAGGATATGAACAGATACTTTACGAAAGAAGACATATATGAGGCCAACAATCATATGAAAAAATGCTCATCGTCACTGGTCATCAGAGAGATGCAAATCAAAACCACATTGAGATACCATCTCACGCCAGTTAGAATGGCGATCATTAAAAAATCTGGAGACAACAGATGCTGGAGAGGATGTGGAGAAAAAGGAACACTTTTACACTGTTGGTGGGAGTGTAAGTTAGTTCAACCATTGTGGAAGACAGTGTGGCGATTCCTCAAGGCCTTAGAAATAGAAATTCCATTTGACCCAGCAATCCCATTACTGGGTATATATCCAAAAGACTATAAATCGTTCTACTATAAGGACACATGTACACGAATGTTCATTGCAGCACTGTTTACAATAGCAAAGACCTGGAATCAACCCAAATGCCCATTGATAATAGACTGGATTGGAAAAATGTGGCACATATACACCATGGAATATTATGCAGCAATCAGAAATGATGAGTTCGTGTCGTTTGTAGGGACATGGATGAATCTGGAAAACATCATCCTCAGCAAACTGACACAAGAACAGAAAATGAAACACCGCATATTCTCACTCATAGGTGGGTGATGAAAAATGAGAACACATGGACACAGAAAGGGGAGTACTAAACACTGGGGTCTATTGGGGGGAAAAGGGGAGGGCCAGTGGGAGGGGGAGGTGGGGAGGGATAGCCTGGGGAGAAATGCCAAATGTGGGTGAAGGGGAGAAGAAAAGCAAAGCACACTGCCATGTGTGTACCTACGCAACTGTCTTGCATGCTCTGCTCATGTACCCCAAAACCTATAATCCAATAAAAAATTAAAAAAAAAAAAAAGGCATATTTGCAGGTGAGTCCCTTATTGTCTCTAGGAATTAGATAGCCCTGGGAGGGGGCAGTATCTCCTGGGACAGGAAGGCCCCAGATGTCAAAACATGAGGATAAAAAGATGGCTGGGCACAGTGGCTCTCACCTGGAATCCCAGCACTTTGGGAGGCCAGGGTGGGAGGATCACTTGGGCCCAGGAGTACGAGACCAGACTGGATTACAAAGTATGACCCTGTCTCTACAAAAAATGTAAGAATTAGGTGTGGTGGCACGCACCTGTGGCCTCAGCTCTGTGGGAGGCTGAGGCAGGAGGATCTCTTGAGTCCAGGAGGTCAAGGCTGCAGGGAGCCATGTTAGAGCCACTGTGCTCCAGCCTGGAAAACAGTGAGATCCTGTCTCAAAAAAACAAAAAAAGATATATTTAATACAGGCAAGCACTATGTTTGATGGCGAGAGTAAATAAGATACAATCTTTGCCTTCAAGGAGTTCACAATCTACAAGGGAGACGCACACAGGCAGATGGTGATAGAACCATGCAGCAGGCACAATGACAGAGACACACACTGGGAGCAGCACCAAAGACAGGCATCTAGCTCAGGTAGAAGGCGCTGGGAAAACCAGGAAGGACTGTGGAAGAACTGATGCCAGAACAGTGGACCAAAGTAGGCACTATCTGGACAAGAGGGCTGGTAAGAGAAATTCTCACTTAGAAAAGGGCATGAGTAAAAGAATGACGGCAAACAACATGGTTTGTAAGACAAAGAGGAAAAGCTAACTGTTCAAGTTTAAGATTGAAGACAGGGACAGACAGTGTTCAGGCTGCAGGGGTAGGCAGAGACCAAGTCAAAGAGGGCTTTGCATTTCTTGGAGTTTTTGATTCTTATTCTGCAGACCAGGGTTACTCTCTGAACTGTATTCTAAAGACATTGTATGTGCTGCAAGGAAGTAAAAGTTTTTTGTTTGTTTGTTTGTTTTTGAAAGGAAGACTTGATTCAAGACTATTACAGTGCGGTCAAGGCTATTGCAACCTAGGCTCTTTGACTCCCAGATAGCACTGTTTTAACTCAGACTCTCTCTGCAATCCACATTGGCATACTAAAGATTCTGAAAACTGAAAGCCAGTAAAACAAACCTTTGCTTCACTTAACTCAGTGAATTCAAAACATTTTTTTTTAAATCACGAAACCCCTTTTTTCCCCCTGTTAAAATACAATACACATCTTGAGAAACAGTACCAGTGACTGGTGGATCAGTTTTACACTGATGGGGATATCATTAACTTTGACTCTTCTAGAGTGCTTTATAAATGATCCCCCTTCTGAAACAGCAATACTGATAGAAATGGAGAGGCAGAGCTGGATTTAGGAATTATTTGGGAGAGAAAAGATCAGTGCTTTACTGATTAGAAAGAGGTAGGGAGCCCAGGTCATGGAATGATTATGACATTTTGGGTTTGCAGAGTTTGACCATAAGGCAGTTCAGGTGAACTCTTGCGTGAGAGATATATAACTGCATTTGAAACTATAAAAGTTATGTTTGATTTCACTGGCAAAGTTTGTCAAGAAAGAACATCATTGGACCCCAGGGAACCTTAAGTCTTAAGCAAGAGGAGAAAGAAGATTCCAGGAAGGTAACAGGCAAGAATGCAGGAGGAGTCTCAAAGGCTGTAATATCATGCAGTATCAGAGAATGGAAAATTGAAGTAAAGAGTGATTGACAGATTCTCGTGCAACAGAGGATTTCAGTATTACAATGGTGTGCTAGGCAGGCTCGTTGTGGCTCACAAGTGCCAAGGTTAAATTTTCACAAGTTTTGCAAACCAGTTGATGCCAAGTTGGTAGCTGAAAGCAGTCATGGTGAATGTATTTGTACCACTTAATGAAAGAAGAATATACTACAAATCTAGGCTCCCCAACTCCTGCTCTGAGAAGCTAATGATTCAATATTTTACTAGCACACCACTGGAGAAACAGTAGAAAATGTTTTTGGATTTTTAGATAGGAAGTTATTTTAGAGAGGGTTTTTTAATTACTTCTAAATAGATTGCAGTGGGTTAAGGCGTGAGTGGGAGGTGAGGGAATGGAGAGGTTTAATGAAAAAGAAAGATACGAATTATGTAGTAGCCGGAGGGTAATATGAATTCAAGGGAAAAGAGAAACAAGCCAATTTATAGCTCAAGGGGCTGTTTCCAACAGAAAGCAAAAGCCTGGCTGAAGGTACAAGGTGACACAAGGTGAAGGTCTCAGGGGAGGGACAAGAGGATGGTCTCACAGCACCAGGGTGGGGTCCTTGAATAGGAGAAGGGACAGCTCATTGTCCAAGACTGGAAGGAAGATGGGATCTCTGAATAGGAACCAACATTTACCATTCAACCTGCATTTAAACTTGTGGAACTCCACATCTCTCCTCAAGGCCTTGGCTGCTTCTGACTTTGGAAGCTAACAGTTGCTGCTACTTGTTTTTCCTTTGGGGAACAGCATGCATCTTTTCCTTAGTTACTCACATGCGATACCAGTTTAAAATTTCTTTGTAGGCTGGGCGCAGTGGCTCACACCTGAATCCCAGCATTTTGGGCGGCCAAGGCAGGAGGATCACATGAGCCCAGGAGTTTGAGACCAGCCAGGGCAACATAGCTAGATCTCATCTCTACTAAAAATTTAAAAAATTAGCTGGAACTGGTAGTGCAAGCCTATAGTCCCAGCTACTCAGGAGGCTGAAGTGGGAGGATCACTTGAGGCCAGGAGATTGAGGCTGCAGTGAGCTATGATTGTGTCACTGCACTCCAGCCTGGGTGACAGAGTGAGACTCTGTCTTTCAGAAAAGAAACTCTTTTATTAAGCAATTAAGGAGAAATAACAAATGGACTTAAAGGAATCTAAGTGTTGAATTGTTTAGGTTTACATTCAAATCAACTGTGGATATTTTGGCTATCCTACTTTCTAGATTTAGTTGTGTAATGAATGAAGCCTGGATTTAATTTCTCACCCCAGTGTATCCTGCTCCTACTGCCATTTTCACTGCTGAGATTCAGGTTGCTGTAACTGCTTACATGAATCCACTCCTGATCTAGCAAGGTCCTCTCCCTGTGGAATGTGAGTTGGGATCAGGGATGCCATTCTGTTCCTTATTGTCACTTCTGATGCTGATGAGGACAACAACTGATTGAGACTGGAAGGAAAGATTTGTGAGTGCAGTTTTCTGAGCCAGGATTGGGCCCTCTTTAGATCCTCATTCATCTGTCTATTAATTCAGTAAATATTAAGAGCACACTATTTTCCGGGCAAAGTGCCATAGGCTAGGGATGATGGAGTAAACACATAGAGCTTTTAGTATAGTGAGAGAGACATATATTAAGTAGCCATACAAATATATATAATTACATGAGGTAGTGTTTTGAAGGAAAATGAAGAGTTGCATGAAACATTTTAAAAGAGCGAGCTGGCACTGTGGCTCACACCTGTAATCCCAGCATGTTGGGAGGCTGAGGTGGAACAATGACTTGAAGTCAGGGGTTCAAGACTGGCATGGGCAACATAGTGAGACCCCATCTCTACAAAACAATTTAAAAATCAGCTGGACACAGTGTCGTCTGCCTGTAATCTCAGATACTCAGAATGGAGGATCACTTGAGCCCAGGAGTTCAGGGCTGCAGTGAGCTATGATTATACCGCTGCACTCCAGCCTGGGTGAAAAGCAACACTCTGTCGAGAGAGAGAGAGAGAGAAAGAGAGAGAGAGAGAGAGCTGACTGAATTCTGAATTTCTGGAGTTGTGGGAGGGCTTCCCTGGATGAATAGGAGTTTTGCAGGAAAAGTGTGACGCAAAGAACATTCCAGGCAGAAAGAACAGCCATTAGAAGGACCCAAGGCAGGAAATCTGTGTCATCTTCTGGAAAAAAGAAAAATGAAGGAAAAAAGAAAGCAATGTGAGTAAAATCTAGTGCCAAAAAAGGGCTTGAAGAGGTATTGAAGAGGTAGCCACTGTTAAAGCTTTTGGATTTGATTGTAGGTGCAATTATAAATCAGTGAATTTATGGCTTTAAGACAAGGCCATAACATAACCTAAATTGTGTTTTGAAAATATTACTCTGGTTATGAAATGCAAAAGGATTGGGAAGGAACAGAATAATTCTAGGGAGTCCACTTCAGAGGGAAATTTAGTTGATCAAGTGAAAGAAAATCGTGGCATAGACTAGGGAGTTTGCCTTGGAGGTGGAGAGAAAGGGAATGTTTGGGTTAGTACACCACACCTGTTCATTACTTTACTGTAGGTCTTAGGCACAATAAGCTAAGAAATATAAACTAAGGGCACAAGACTGTAAAGGAAATGATAAAGAATATAATTATTTGCAGACCCCAAAGAACTTACCGAAAAGTTAGACATAATGTGAGAGTTTAGTCTAACTAAACTCTTTGAAAAGTTAGAAGTAATGTCAGAGTTTAATAAAGTGTCTAAGCACAGTATTTAATTTTAAACTGAGTAGAGGAAGAAGTTCATAGAAATGAAAGGTAATGGCTAGAACATAGAGGGATATGGGTTAAAAAGGTAAGAAGAAAGAAGGGGGAAAAGAGAAAAAAAGAAAAGGAAGAAAGGAAAGAGGTAAAGACAAAAACCATTATAGTCCAAGTACTTGAGGGAGAACTACAGAAAGTCATGGTGAGAAGAGGCATACATGAATTAGTGTGACTGATACAAGGCCATTCCTGATTTAGGTGTGTCTTGGCCATGGGTTATTGAGGTGAAGGAGAAATCACTGAAGATGAGGCAGCTAAGAAATTGAATGGCTTGTTGATGGATCACCCAAGGTATGGTGAAATGACTCAGGATGATGGCAGAATTTGGGATGGAGAAAGCCTGAGCACAGCACTCAGACTTTCATGAATGAGCGACGGTAACCAGGGGACAGTAGGTGATTGCTGTGGAGAGAGGAAGAGGGAGGAAGAAGCAGATCGTTGATTCTCAAAGGCACAAGGGTTTTACAAAAGGGAAAGGAAATAATATGCTGGTAGTGATGATAGTGAGGAAGAAAGATGTTTAGATGGGTCTTTCACTTAACAGGACTGCAGAAGACATGGTATCCCTGAGGGATGACTCTGTTATGGAAAGAAATAAAAAAGACCATTCAGAAAAGATGCTAAAAGTAGAAGAGATTTTGTTCGCCATAGGTCAGAATTTTGAAAAGCACTTGACCAAGTATCAGTGCATAGTAGATGCTCAATACATACTTGTTGATTGGATTAATAAATTAATTAATTAATGACGAATGCAATAGAGAAGACTGAGTCATCTTGAGCCCATAACCCTACCCAGCTTGCATGAGTGTCTCAGCCTTGCTTAGTTTATTAACTAATTAATTATTTTGAGAGAGAGTCTTGCACTGTCACCCAGGCTGCAGTGCAGCGGCGTGAATGCAATCGATTTACTGCAATCTCCGCCTCCTGGGTTCAAGCAATTCTCCTGCCTCAGCCTCCCAAGTAGCTGGGATTACAGATGTGCACCACTACACCCAGCTACTTTTTTTGTATTTTTTTAGTAGAGATGGGGTTTCACCATGTTGGCCAGGGTGGTCTCGATCTCCTAACCTCATGATCCACCTGCCGCGGCCTCCCAAAGTGCTGGGATTACAGGCGTGAGCCACCGCACCCAGCTGCTCGCTTTATTTTAAAACTCCCTTCGAACATTCTGAAGATCCTCAACTCTCAATGTGAGAAAAACTGCTCATCTTGGAATTCTTTGTTCCTATATGTGGCAGAGGGGAAGTGGTTGTAGTCAAAAAGTATAAATTTTCTCAGCATTATCTTGCAATAATTGTTATTCCAATAACAGGGTTCAATCTGGTTTTCATTTCTGCCAGATTGAAAGCATTCAGTGCCTTTAAATAGTACCTCATCTCAGAAGTTTTCATGCTTATTTTTATTTTTCTCTACTGTCATCCTGAAATGCTTTTTGAAATATATGTTTAAATTTGTGTCTCAGTCTTCAGACTTAGTAATATACTTTGTTTCTGTTCATGTCTCAATATATAGCATCAAAAGTACTCTATAACAGTTATAAATATTTATAAATCCACTCAATATTATTTTCCTGAGGTGAAAATGGACCATTACAGGTTAATAAATCTTGGTTTTACATTGGGGTAACATCTCATTAAGAGAATAATTAATTCTTTAAAAAAATCTGTGTTTATGTTATGTGTTACACCAAACCTTTGAAATTCCAAATGATTTTTTAAAACCACATTCTGCCTTGACCCTCTATATCTCAAGGAAACTGTGCACAATTTCTAATGTTGGTATTAATAGTTCAGTTTAATACGTTTTCTAACAGCATTATTGAGGTATAAATGTCACACAGTTAACTGTACATATTTAAAGTCTATAATTCGATACTCCAGAAACTATCACCACAGTCAAGATAATGAATTTATCATCTTCAAAAGTTTCTTCCTTTCTCTAATCTTCTCCCTCACCCTCCCTCCAGTCCCAGGAAACCACTGATCTGCTTTTTATTACTATAGGTTAATTTTGCACTTTGTAGAATTCTATATCAGTAGAATCTTAGTATGTACTTGTCTTTAGCTTATTTCACTCTGCATAATTATTTTGAGATTCATTGATGTTGTTGGTTATATCAGTAGTTCATTCCTTTGTATTGCAGAGTAGTATTCTGCCATATGATATACCACAACTTATTTATCCATGGTGGACATGTGGATTGTTTTTAGTTTTTGGCCATGACAAATCTAGCTGGTATAGAAATTCATGTACAAGTCTTTGTATGGACATATGCTTTTATTTTGCATAAATATCTAGGATGTGAATGGTAGAGCAATATCATAGACATATGTTTAACTTTTAAAGACATTTTTCAAACTGTTGTCAAAAGTGATTAAAACATTTTACTTTCCCACCAGAAGTATATGAGTTCCATTTTTTCCACATCCTTGCCAACACTTAGTATGGTTAGTCTTTTTAATTTTAGTAGTTCTAATAGATGTATAGTATTTTCTCTTGAATTTTCAAAGTTTAGATTACCTTGTTGACTAATGATGTTGAATATCTGATCATGTGCATAATTGTCATTCACATATCTTTTTTGGTGAAGTGTTTGTTTACAGTATTTCCATTATTATGAGGTTGTCTGTTTTCTTAATGAGTTTTGAAAATCCTTTATATATTCTGCATGCAAGTGTTCAATAGGTACATAATTTTCACATTTTTCCCCCAGCCTGTGGATTGTCTTTTCATTCTTAAACAGTATCTTTTTAAGAGCAAAAGTTCTTAATTTTGGTGATGTATCAACTTTTTGTTTATGAATTGTGCTTTTGGTGTCATATATAAGAAATCTCTGCCTAACCCTAAGTCACAAACATTTTCTCCTAGAATTCTTATCCTTTTATGTTTTACATCTAGGTTGTGATCCATTGAAGATAATTTTTGTAAAAGTGTGAGATATAGATCAGTTTTTGCTTGTTTTTGTTTTGACCTGAATAGCCAAATGTTCCAGCACCATTTGTTGAAAAGGTGATTCTAGCTAATAAAGTGCCTTTGCAGCCGGGTGCGGTGGCTCACGCCTGTAATCCCAGCACTTTGGGAGGCCGAGGCGGGTGGATCACGAGGTCGAGAGATTGAGACCATCCTGGTCAACATGGTGAAACCCCGTCTCTACTAAAAATACAAAAAATTAGCTGGGCACGGTGGAGCGTGCCTGTAATCCCAGCTACTCGGGAGGCTGAGGCAGGAGAATTGCCTGAACCCAGGAGGCGGAGGTTGCAGTGAGCCAAGATCGCGCCATTGCACTCCAGCCTGGGTAACAAGAGCGAAACTCCGTCTCAAAAAAATAAATAAATAAAAATAAAATAAAAATAAATAAATAAAGTGCCTTTGCATCTTTGTCAAAAAAAACATTGGTTATATATGTGTCAGTTTATTTCTTGCAGACTCTATTCTGATCCCCGATCTACCTGCCTATCTTGATGCCTGTCTTAGTCCACTTTGTGTGGTTATAAAGGAATACCTGAGCCTGGGTAATTTATAAAGAAAATATGTTTATTTGGCTGATGATTCCGAGGGCTAAAAAGTTCAAGATTGGGCATTTGGTGAGGATCTCAGTCTGCTTCCACTCATAGTGAAAGCTGAAAAGGAGTTGGTGTGTATAGAGATCATGTGTCAGGAAAGGAAATAAAAGAAGCAGGATGTACCAGACTCTTTTTAACAACGAATTCTCATGGGAACTAATAGAGTGGGAACTCACTCACCCGCAAGGGAAGGCATTAATCTATTCATGATGGAGCTGATTCCTGAGTCAGCCACCTCCTATTAGGTCCTACTTTCAACATTGGGATCGAATTTCAACATGAGGTTTGTGGGGAGCAAACATCCAAACCACAGCAATGCCAATTGCATGCTGTCTCTATTATAATGCCTTATAATGAGGCTTGAAGCCAAGTAGTAAAAGCCTCTAACTTCGTATTCTTTTTCAATGGTATTTTGGCTATTCTAGATCCTTGATATATCTAATATCAGCTTGTTAATTTTGAAGGCAAAAAAAATATATTTATATATACACACACACATAGATATATATGTGTGTGTGTATATATATTAACAACATTGAATTATCCAGACCAACAACTCGGTGTATCTCTTCACTTAATTAAGTCTTTACAAATGTCTCTCAGCAATGTTTTGTCATTTTCAGGGACAGGTCCTACACCTCTTTGATCAGATTTATTCCTAACATTCTGTACTTTTTATACTACCCTAATTTTTAAAATAGCAGTTTCTGATTGTTCACTGCTCACTTATACCAATACAATTGATTTCTGTATATTGGTCTTGTATCCTTCAGTTTTGCTAAACTTGGTAGGTCAGTGGATTTTATTTTTTATAGATTTGATAGGATTTTATACTCATCTGATCGGTTATTTGTAAATAAAGATTGTTTTACTTCCTTTCTAATTCAGATGATTTATTTCTTTGGTTTTTGCCTTTTTGTACAAGCTGGAACCTAGAAACTCAGTACAATGCTGAATAGAATTAATGTTGGTAAATGTCATTGTCTTCTTCCTAATCTCGAAAGGAAAGCATTCAGTTCTTTGCCACTGAGTATAATGTTAGCTCTAGTTTCTCATAAATGTACCATTTTGAAGAAATTTTCTTTTATTACTGAGAGTATTTCTCAGGAATCGATGTTAGATTTTATCACATATCTCTAGGTGTATTGAGGTGATCATGTAGGTTTTCTTTTTTCATCTTTTAATATGGTGAATACACTGTTTAATTTTTAAATTTTTAATCAAGCTCACATTCCTGGGATCAATCTCACTTAGTCATGATGAGTTATCCTTTTCAGACATTACTAAATTTCATCTGCTAAAAATTTTTTAAAGAATTTTTCATCTATGTTCATGAGATGTATTGGTCTGTCATTTTATTTTCTTGTAATATCTTTGTCTGGTTTCATTATCAAAGTAATACCAAAGTCTCATAGAAGAAATTGGAAAGTATTCCCTTCTGGAAGAGTTTTCTAAAATAGTATTTTTTTACTTTAAATAATTGAAATAATTCACCAAGAAAGCGTGTAATTTTCTCTGTGAGAAGGGTTTTACTACTAATGCAATTTCTTTAATCAATATAGGGTTACTTATGTTAGCTATTTCTTCTTCTTCTTCTTTTTTTTTTTTTTTTGAGATGGAGTTTCGCTCTTGTTACCCAGGCTGGAGCGCAATGGCGTGATATCGGCTCACCGCAACCTCCGCCTCCTGGGTTCAGGCAATTCTCCTGCCTCAGCCTCCCGAGTAGCTGGGATTACAGGCACGCGCCACCATGACCAGCTAATTTTTTGTATCTTTAGTAGAGACGGGGTTTCACCATGTTGACCTGGATGGTCTCAATCTCTTGACCTCGTGATCCACCCGCCTCGGCCTCCCAAAGTGCTGGGATTACAGGCTTGAGCCACCGCACCCGGCCCAGCTATTTCTTCTTTAGTGAGTTTTGGTTGGTTGTGTCTTCCAAGGAATTTGTCATTTCATCTACATTCTGAACTTACTGGCATAGAGTTGTCCCTAATTATCCTTTTAGTGTCTGTAGAATCTGTAGTGACATCATTCTCTCATTTTGTTAATGGAAATTTGTATTTTCTCGATTTTCCCCTGATCAGTTAGAATTTCATCAATTTTATGTATCTTTTCAAAGATATATAACAAGATTAAACTTTGATTTTATGAATTTTCCTCTATTTTTTTCTGATGTCTAGGTCATTGATTCCTTTTCTGAATTTTATTATTTCCTTTCTTCTGCTTCCTCTTTGCTTCCTTTGGGTTTCACTGACTTTCTCCTAGTTGTACATTTTATTTTCATTTTCATCTAATTTAAAGTACTTTCTACTTTGATTTTTTTAACCCATGGCTTACTTAGAAGTGTGTCATGGTGAAACCCACTTTCTACTAAAAATACAAAAATTAGCTGGGCATGATGGCATGCCTGTAGTCCCAGCTACTTGGGAGGCTGAGGCAGGAGACTTGCTTCAACCTGGGAGGTGAAGGTTGCAGTGAGCCAAGATTGCCCCACTGCACTCCAGCCTGGCCACATAGTGAGACTCCATCTCAAAAAAAAAAAAAATTGGTGGATTTTTCAGATAGTCCTATCTTATATTTAATGGCTTCTATTGATATACAATACATATACCATCAATTCCACCCATTTAAAATATAAAATTAAATGTTTTGGTATATTTCACAGGCTTGTACAACATCACAACAATCTAATTTTAGGGCATACTCATTACTTTCAAAAGAGACCTTGTACCCATTGATAGCCACTCCTTGTCCTTCCTCTGCAACCCCATTCCTACCTCCCTAGACGAAGACATCCACAAATCTACTTTCTCTATAGATTTGTCTATTGCAGACATTTCTTTTCTTTTTTTTTTGAGATGGAGTTTCGCTCGTTACCCAGGCTGGAGTGCAATGGCGCAATCTCGGCTCACCGCAACCACCACCTCCTGGGTTCAGGGAATTCTGCCTCAGCCTCCTGAGTAGCTGGGATTACAGGCACACGCCACCATGCCCAGCTAATTTTTTGTATTTTTAGTAGAGACGGGATTTCCCCATGTTGACCAGGATGGTCTCGATCTCTTGACCTCGTGATCCACCCGTCTTGGCCTCCCAAAGTGCTGGGATTACAGGCATGAGTCACCGCACCTGGCCTATTGCGGACATTTCATGTAAATGGAATTGTATAATACCTGGTCTTTTGTGACTGGTGTCTTTTACGTAGCATAATGTTTTTTGAGATTCATCCATGTTGTAACATGTATCAATATTTCATTTCTTGTAGTAGACAAATATTATTGCATTTTATGGTTACACAGTGTTTTATTTTTAATTAAATTGCAGTTAGAAGTAATATTTTGCATGAAATTTATCAAAACTTGTTTTGTAACCCCAAATATGTACTCTTTGGTAAATGTTCCACATTCTTGACAAGAATTCGTACTCTTCACTTGTTAAATGGATGTTCTATAAATGTCAGTTAAGTCAGTTTGGTTGATTTTATTATGCAAGTCTTCTATATTCTTTCTGATTTTCTATCAGGATGTTGCAGGTTTCAACACTCTTCTATGAAATATAGACAGAAGGGTGTTGAAAGCTGCAATTTTAGTTGTGGATTTGTCTATTTTTTTTCTTGCAGCTCTATCATTTTTTGTACCATTAGGAGCAGAGATTTTTCTATTAGATACATGAACATTTAGGATTCGTGTGTCCTCTTATTGAATTAATCCTTTTATGATTATATGACCCTCTTTATCCCTGAAAATTTTCTTTGTTCTAAAATATCATCTAATATTAATATATCTGGTTTTAGTTACTGTTAACATGTTATATCTTTTTTTATCTTATGACTTTTACCCTTCCTGTGTCTTTTTGTTTAAAATGGCTTTCTTGTGGGTAGCATATAGTTCGTCTTTCTTCTTTAATCCTGTATAATCTTTGCCTTTTATTTACCTTGGGTGGTTAGACCAGTGGTCTCCAACTCCCGGGCCATGACTGGAACCTGTCCGTGAACTTCACCAGAGCTCCACCTCCTGTCAGATCAGCAGTGGCATTTGACTCTGATAGAAGTGTGAATCCTAAGGCAAACTGTGTGTGCAAGGGATCTAGACTATGTGCTCCTTATGAGAATCTAATGCTTGATGATCTCAGATGGAACAGTTTCATTCCAAAAACCATCCCCTACCCAATGCTAGACCGTTACATTAATTGGTGTGATTGGATCAAACACTTTCTTGTTATTTGTCTTCTATTTTTCCCACCTATTCTTTGTATCCCCTTTTCCTTTGTTTAGCCTTGTTTTGAATTATTTGAGTTTTGTATAAAATTAGTGTTTCATTTTCAAATGTTTAGATAAAATTATATTCTATTTCCTTTGTTGGCATATTAGCTACAACTTGTATTATTTCATATGTTAATTTACAGTTTACAGTATACACCCTTATGAGTCTCCTTCTAACCTTTAAGGGATATTATGCCACTTCTTATTTAGAGTAAGAACCTTATAGCAGTATGCTTCCATTTGCCCCCTCAGGCCTTTGTGCTATTGCTAAACATTTTATTTTTTTAGATTACATAAACTTCACAAAATATTTTTACTTCTGTCCCAAGCAGTTTATCTTTTAAAGATAATTAAATCATAAAAGCATTCTGTTTTATTTAGCCACATAGTTATTATTTCTAATGCTCTTTATCTCTTGGTGTAGTTTTCCATCTAATATTTTTCTTCTTCCTGAAGGACTTAAAACAAAATGATGTACTGCAGATCCTTAAAAAACATCATTTCATTATAACAGTGATGAACAAAAAGACCCTGCTTTTCTAATATGTCATTTCACTTCAAATCAGTTTCCAAGAATCTATCAATGACCTTAGGTGAGGACTTACTGTCTTCTTCTCTTGCTGTTTTCTATCATTGTTCTTTGTCAATGATCTTGGCAATTTGTGATAAACCTTATTATTGTTATTCTCATTTTTCTTGGATTTGAGGCTCACTGCTCTTCTTTTGTCTATGGTTTAGATTGCTGTGTAATTTGGAAATATTCAGGACAATTTTTCTTAACTATTTTCCGTTCCTCACCTCACTCTCACTCCTTAGCAGGCTCCAATTATATATACAATGAGCCACTGGAAGTTTTTCTCTCCTCACTAATGCTTTCTTCATTTTTTTTTCAGTCTTTTCTTTCTCTCTTTCTTTTTGGATAGTTTCAGTTGCTAAATCTTCAAGTTCACTAATCTTTCCTTTTGCAATGTCTAATCCTTCATCAATACCATCCAGTGAATTTTTCATCACAGACAATGTAGTTTTCATCTCTGAAGTTTTATTTGAGTCTCTTGAAATATTGTGGGTTGTTTGTTTTTTAGAGACAGAATTTCACTGTGTCATTCAGGCTGAGAGTTAAAAGAATATACCCATATTACAGATACAGAAATGGCATTTCTGGACATATATGCACAGTAAGATGAAAGAAAAAGCACAATAGTATGGTATCTGGGTAAACTTATTAAATTCCTCTCTCCTAAGTAAAAAGAAAAAAGATAAAATATAACATGCAAGATAGAGATAAAAAATCTGTTCTGGAAGAATATATGTAATTTAAACATTTTGAGTAACCACATTAAAATGCTTTTTAGAAAATAGATGAAATTAGCTGTAATAATACATTGTAATTACCCAATACACCAAAATACTATTTTGACCTATAATCAGTACAAAAATTATTGAGATATTTTGCATTTATTTATACAAAGTCTTTGGATTTGGTGTATAGTTTACACTTACAGCACATCTCAGTTAAGAATAGTTGCATTTCAATTGCTTATAGTCTCTTGTGGCTTGTGGTTACTATATTGGATACTGTAACTATAGAAGAATTTAATGGAAATTTTTAAAAAATGAAAAATAAACGATGAGAGGAAACAACAATGCAAAGATGAAAAGGGAGTTTGCTGTTCATGTCCCATGTCCATCCCTCCATCTTGCCCCCTCTATTCCTCTTCTTTATGTACCTGTGATTTCTGTAAAGAACTGTGATTGCCCAGGGTCTTTTTTTCTGATCAAAGCAGAGAATGTATTCAATCTACAGTCTGGGCAAGTAAGAAGTGCCAGAGTATGACTGCTCCCCAGTAACAGCCTACAGCCAGTGACAGACAAGAGATTAGTCGATAAATGCTTCTGCTTTTTTGCCTGTTGGTTGAGAAAACTCTGAGACATGTTCTATGACATTTCTTCTTCTTCTTCTTCTTTTTTTTTTTTTTTTTGTTTGAGACGAAATCTCGAACCATTGCCGAGGCTGGAGTGTAATGGCACAATTTCGGCTCACTACAACCTCCACCTCCAGGGTTCAGGCAATTCTCCTGCCTCCACCTCCCAAGTAGCTGGGATTACAGGTGCCTGCCACGCCCAGCTATTTTTTAAAATGTATTTTTAATAGAGACAGGGTTTCACCCTGTTGACCAGGCTGGTCTCAAACTCCTGACCTTGTGATTCACCCGCCTTGGCCTCCCAAATGCTGGGATTACAGGCGTAAGCCACTGTGCCCAGCTATTCTATAGTTCTAAGAGTTACCCAGAAGGTTTTAGTTTTAGTTGTCCACAGTGGTAACTTGCTTGATTTTATTATTCTATTTATTCCCTCTCATGCTATACCTTCCTGCTCCCCTATTAGTGTTTTCTGGAACTGCCTCTTATATAAATTACTTACACTCAAATTATTGGGTCTGCTTTAATGCAAACAATGACACATAGTTTGGGAAACAAATTAAGAGCCAAAACAACTTTCTTACAGAGCCATTAAAAAAATTGGAAATGGCAAAGAACAGAACAGACACAACCTACGATCAAATGACTGATTTGGGAAAGACTTGGCAAACACAGCGTCTAGAGATTTTTTTTAAGACAGACACTAAAGCAATTTAAAGAGAAGATAAGATCAAGACAAAGACTAATCATGATAAAAGCAACTGATGTCTTGGAATTAGAGAAGCTGACAAATGACTCAGAAAATACACTTAAAAACCAACATAAGAGGGTTTTTTTTTTGTCCTGATTAGAGGAAAGAATTAATCTAGAACATCTTTTTCTTGAAAAAAAAAATTGATATGGAAGCACCAACACCAAGATATATCCTAGTTGGTTTGCATTTCATTAAGACAAAATTATTTATCCAGACAAATACTTTTTATTATTATTATATATTTTTCAAGACAGGGTCTCACTCTATCTATCGCCCAGGCTGGAGTGCAGTGGTATGATTATGGCTCACTGTAGCCTCTCTTTCCTGGGCTCAAGTGATCCTCCCACTTCAGCCTCCAAGTGGCTGGGAATACAGGCAAGTACCACCATGCCTGGCTAATATTTAAATTTTTTGTAGAAATGGGATCTTACTATGTTGACCCCATAGTTACTAGGTTGGATTCAGACTCCTGGACTCAAGTGATTCTCTTGCTTCTCCCTCCCCAAGTGTGGGGATTATATGTGCAAGTCACCACACCTGGACCAAATACTAATTATTTACCAGGAAAAAAAATCAGAATAGCCTCAGACTTTTCTAAGAATGATTCAATATCTGCCACATATTGAAAAAGAGAAGAATATTTTTCTCAGTCAAGCTGACATTCAAATATAAAGAGAAGAATATTTTTCTCAGTCAAGCTGACATTCAAATATAAAGGCAAATAGCCTTAACCATAAACAAACCCAGAAACCACATGCCCTTTTAGAAAAAATAGGAAAAGTCAAAACCAAACAACTAAGAAGGAAAGAGAAATATCACACTAAGAAAGTCTGGGGTAAGAATAACTCAATTAATTTAAATATGGAATTAAGACTAAAAAATGATGGGAAACCTGGTTACAGAATGTAAGTGTTATAAACCTTGACAATGTAAAACAGTGATATTGTTATAACAGAAATCAGGTATGGCATGAGAAAGAACGAGATCATGTCTTTTGCAGGAACATGGATGGAGCTGGAGCCCATTATCCTTAGCAAACTAATGCAGGAACAAAAAACCAAATGCTGCATGTTCTCACTTATAAGTGGGAGCTAAATTATGACAACACATGGATACATAAAGAGGAAAAACAGACAGTGGGGCTTACTTAAGGAGGGATGGTGGGAGGAGGGAGAGGATCAGAAAAAAAATTCTGTAATAAGCTTAATACCTGGGTAATGAAACAATTTGTACAACAAAGCCCCATGACACAATTTTACTTATACAACAAACCTGCACATGTAGCACTGCACCTAAAATGAAAGTTACAAAAAAAAAAAAAAAGAAAAGAAAAAAAGAAATCAGGCATGGAGGAGAAAGGACAGAAATGGGGGAATGGGAGGAGGCTTATTTGTGATCATTTATTTGATATTCCTTTATAACTAGAAGTCAACAGTTGCAGTCTGAAGTTGCTAAATCAAGAAGTAGAGAGTTAGTGATAGTAAGTTATGACTGCCTCAAAAACTCCCTCAATTGCAGAAAACAAGCTTTCAAAAGTATCCAGAGAAGTATACACACTCACACACCTGTAAGACCAAATACAAAAAGACCATACATATATATATGGTAGCAATAGTGATAGTAGTAAACCTAAGATGAAGTGGAATAAATGCTAAATAAATATCATGTTTTAATAGATATAAATGGGAATAAGTTCACCCAATACAGAAATCCACAGAGTATATAAGAAAAAAATTCACAAAATCCAACCACATTTAGAAAAAAGAAATACAGTAGAATTGTAGAGGAGAGCTGGTTCTTTAAAGACAGAAATACAGACAAAAGCCAAATAATGTACTGGCTAGTGGATCAATGGAAGCAGCTGAAAATGCTATAGAAGAGCTTCTTCTTAAAATCTCAAGGTCCACATGGTTTCACTGTTAATTTTTAAAGAAATTTAAGAACATGTAAATTGGATAGAATTTAAAATGTTCCAAAACACCAAAAGAGGAAATCTTTCACATTATATTTTTGGAAGTTTAACACTGACGTCAAAACTTGAGAAGACAGAGCAAACCTCACATATCAATATTTATGTAAAAATTTCAATAAAACAAGGGCAATTGTAATTCAGCAGTACTTCAAAAATATCTCATTACCAACTGGGTTCCTCCTAGACTGCAAGGGTAAGTCAATATTAGGAAAATTATGAATATATTATACCTTATTAATAGCCCAAAGAGATAAAATGTACATAGTTACTTTAATGGATGCGGAAAAATTATTTGACAAAGTTCAACATCCCACATGATTACTAAAATAGAGAATAAATTAAAAATAGCCGACAACAGCAGAATATACGTTATTCTCATGTGCATGCAGAACATTCCCCAGGACAGATCAGATAGTTAGGCCATAAAACCATAAAACAAATTTTAATTTTGAGAGATTGAAGTCATATGAAGTATTCCAATAATAATGAAATAAAACTAGAAATCAATATCAGAAAGAACACTGGAAATTTTACAAATATGTGCAAACCAAACAAAAAATTCTTAGGCAATCAATGGATCAAAAAAGATATCACACAGGGAATTAAAAACTACGATGAACTAAATGAAAATAAAACACTACATGTCAAAACTTATGGAATGTAGTGCTAGGGAAATTTATAGATGTAAATGCATACATTGAAAATGACGTCTATCATATTAAGGAAATTTTATTCTATTTCTAGCTTAGTGAGTGTTTTTGTCATAGTGTTGAATTTTGTAAAATGCTTTGTCTGCATTAATTGAGATGACCATGTAAGGTTTGTTTCCTCCATTCTATTAATGTGGCATATTACACTGGTTGCTTTTTTACATGTTAAACCATCCTTGCATTCTGGGAATAAATCCCACCTGCTCATGGTGTATAATCTTTTTAAGGTGCTACTGAATCCAGTTTGCTATTATCTTGTCAAGGATTTTTGTATCACTATCCATCAGTGATATTGGTCTGTAGTTTCCTTTCCTTGCAGTGTCTTTGTCTGGCTTCAGCACCAGAGTAATGCTAGCTTTATAGAACAAGTCAGAAAGTGTGCCCTCTCTGCAGTGTTTTGGAAGAGTTTGAGAAATTTGACATTAATTCTTTACATTTTTGGTAGAATTTAGTAGTGAAGCCATCTGGTATAGGGCTTTTCTTTTTTAGGAGTTTTTTTTTTATTACTGATTCAATGTTCTTATTAGTTATAGGTGTACTCAACTTTTCTATTTGTGATTTGGTTTTGGTAGATTGAGTATTTCTAGGATTTCGTTCATTTCATCTAGACTGCCCCATCAATTGGTGTACAAGTATTCACCACATTCTCTTCTGAATCTTTCATTCCTGTAAAACTGATAATAATCTCACTTTTATCTTCAGTTTTGGTAATCTGAGTTTCATCTCTTTTTTTTCCTTAGTCATTCTAGCTAAAGATGTGTCAATTTTGTTGATCTTTTCAGAGTCAACTTTTAGTTTTGTTGATTTTTGGTTGTTTTTCTATGCTCTATTTTATTTATCTTCATCCTAATCTTCATTGTTTTCTTTTATCTGCTAGTTTCGGGTTTAGTTTGTTCTTCCTTTTCTAGTTCCTTAAGATATAAAAATAAGTTACTGATTTGAGATCTGTCTTCTTTTTTCACATAGCTGTTAATAGTTACAATTTCCCTTAGCTCTGACCTTGCTGCATCTCGTATGTTTTGGACTGTTGTATTTTGTTTTCATCCAGCTCAACTTGTTTTCTGACTTCCCTTGTGATTTTTTGTTTGACCTATTGATTAAGAATGTTTTTCCAGTTTTCCTTCTATTTTTGACTTCTAGTTTATTTCATAATGATCTGAAAGGATACCTCATATGCTTCCAGTCTTTTAAGATTTTTAAGACTTTTTTAATGGCCTAACATATGATCTATTCTAAAGAATGTTATGTGCACTTGGAAAAAAATGTGTATTCTCCTGTTGTTGAGTGAAGCAATTTGTCTGTCTTTTTGTCTATACATCCATCCATCTGTTTATCTATCTTACGAAGAGGACTTCATAGCTGTTATATGCCCTTGGCCAGAAAATCTGCACCCCTAGATGCTCACATGGCTGGCTTCTCATGACTCAGATCTTTCCTCAAATATAACCTCGGAGACATTTTCTCTGATCACAGTATCTAAAATTGCACCTTAATTCACCACACCCCAGTCACTCTCTGTCTTGTTTCCTGGTTTGTTTTGATAACATTTATCACCATCTGAAATTATATGCTTTATTTGATTCTTTACTTCTTTGTTCTCCATCTGTCCCAGTAGAATATAAGCTTAATGAAAGCGGAGATAGTCTGTTCACAGCCAGAGCTTAGTAAATATTTGATGAATATGTATTTGTTAACATTTGTTAAATATCACCATGCTCTTCAAATAGCACACTTTTTTTTACTTAAATAAATTTGTTTATATGACTTTTTATGCTGAGAGACTTTGGAGGCAGTTCTCATGTCCTGTGGAGTGTGTTTTAGGCTTTTGCCCTCTCTGAAGTTACTACTTTTTGACTTTTGTTTAGTTTGGAGTTGAAAGTTGTATCATCCATATCAGTTCACACTATATCCTTTGTAATTTTGCATGTTTCAGTAAAATGCTTACTAACTTTTTTTCTTTATTGGTATCTTAGATTTTAGCATAGTTTCTAGAAAATCTCTTTTTCATAAGCAAATCCTTTAAGCAACATGGCTATTCTTTTCTCAATATTTACACTAATTATACTTTAGTGCAGTATGTATTTCCTAGGGTGATTATTCATTAACATAGTGAAATTATTTAAGGGGCTCTTAGAACTTCATAGAATAAGGAAACATTGATTTATTGCTTGTTATTCATGCAAACTTTCTTGTTCTATTGAACTGCTAGTAATAAACAATAATACAATAAATAACAAAATTAATATAACAATAGATTATATAATAAATTCAATACTAGAAGTTCAATAGAACAAGCAAAATAGAACTTCTAGTACTGAATTTATATTATATACAATTATATATTATATTATGTGAAATCAAATTATATATACATCACATGTAAAATTGAGTTATTTGCCATTTATTTCACTACTTGGAAGTTTGGCTAATTGAAATGACTACTTTATCATCAAGATTATAAGTTTTCTTTTCATACCATCTCTTAATAACCTGTAAAGAAAAAAATATACTATTCACTGTTTTTACTTTGTCGCTATTTTTGAAGTTCCTTTTCTTATTTATACCCTTGTCTCTTTTTATCTAGGCTTCCTTTCCCCAGGGTTACTCACATTCTCATGGGCCTTGATTCTCAGATAACATCAAAATTGTAATTGAGCCAATACCTGGTACTTTTTGTGTCTCTGCACTTGTTCCTGACAACTTTACCTCTCTAGGAAATATTTTAGAATCTGTTTTTAAATTAGATTAATATTTAAGAAGCAAGAAAGTATGACAGATTGGTTAATGCAACATGGTGTCAAACCACTGCATTGTTATTTTTTCCCTGGGCATATTCCTTTTGTCAATAATGGAAAAATAATGGCTACTGGGACAGACATAGCTCCCAAATCATGAAAAGAATAGGAAGAAAACTCTCTTATTTAAAAATAGGATTTTCTTCCCCTTAGTTTTCACTATATATATATATATATATATTTTTTTTTTTTTTTTTTTTTTTTGAGATGGAGTTTCGCTCTCGTTACCCAGGCTGGAGTGCAATGGCACAATCTCGGCTCACCGCAACCTCCGCCTCCTGGGTTCAGGCAATTCTCCTGCCTCAGCCTCCTGAGTAGCTGGGATTACAGACATGCACCACCATGCCCAGCTAATTTTTTGTATTTTTAGTAGAGACGGGGTTTCCCCATGTTGACCAGGATGGTCTCCCTCTCTTGACCTCGTGATCCACCCGCCTCAGCCTCCCAAAGTGCTGGGATTACAGGCTTGAGCCACTGCGCCTGGCTAGTTTTCACTATATTTTCAAATCCTGCCCTTATTGAAGTTAAGCTTCTTAATCCAGGAAACTTTCTCACTTTCTCTTTTGTCCACACTTCTTTACAAAATCATTTGTATCATACATTCTGTTACATTCTAGTATTGACATTGTTTCATGTTGCTGTATTGTTTCCATGAATGCCATAAGCATCTTCTTCTTCCCTTTGTAAACAGATCTAGCCCCAGAAAGATGGGACCAGATTGTTTTCGGAAAGTGTGCTACAAAAACAAACAAACAAAACATGAATATTCTGTTATAAGACAGGTTACAAAGAAAAGATGGGTCAGAGAGGGACATTTTCTTCCAGAAATAGAATTTTTGAAGAATCCCAGTGTTTCATTTGTGCCTGTGAGATTTTAATTTATGAAGGTGACACAGAGAAGCCAATGCGATTGAAAAAAGAATGTATTACTTACATTTCCCAAGAGAAGGGGCCATTCAGGGGCCCACACAGGGCCATGGGAGAAAGCACTGGTTTTGGTCAGAAGGAAGGAAGAAGTGAAGGAAAGCCATAGGCCACAGCCTTCGTTGGCGTTTCTGTGGGAAAGGCAGCACAGGGCGGAGTGGACCATGTAGGATTGACTAGTGTGAATAATTCTCATGGGCTTTGGGTTATATACCGTGGTCTCCAGTTTCCTGCTACCTGGCTCTGGGATGATTTAGGGCAGGGGAAATATTGGTTCGGAGTGTGGGTTAGATGAGATGTTTGGGGTGTACAGATTGTGAATTAGTTGGTTTGCACATGAAAGGCATGATCTGCTACTGTAACTGAGTCCAAACTCATTCTGTTCACCACTCAACAGTCCATAAGTTTAAAGCAAGGAATTAGATCAAGGAAAGTGACTTTATTTCAGAGAGCCAGAAAACTGAGAAGATGGCAGACTAGCATCCTAAAGTACTGTCTTAGAAGTATGCTGGCTTTGCCTTACCTTTTATGTCTAGGAATGGAGAGGGCTGATAACTGCAGATGTTTAGGCACCAGCAAGGGTCCAGGGGAGGTTTGTGAAACTTTCGTCCTTGGGTAATGGTCTCTTATATGATGCTAGCCAAACCTCCTTGTTCCTATAAAACTTTGATAAAACATAGTTATTTACATACTTCTCCTTAATTCTAGAGTTAGCTTCAAAAACTACATAATTGCTGTTTTTGCCCTTTATCTCAGTACTCTAAAATTATCCCTGCCTATACGCACAAATGGGTAAAGGCCCCTTAAGCAAAAATGAAGTTAGCTATGTTTGTTCCTTTGCTGTTTCACTGTTACACTACCTCTAAGAACTGGCTAGCCCTGGAGCGGGGAGTAACTTTTCCCCTGATAGTGGGAAATGGGTCGGTCCCACAGTGCCACAAAGATTTGTACCATTTTGGGAAAAAATGATGGATTGGGTGTTCTACCCATGTGTTCTTAAATTTTGTATTTGTCTGTTTGGCATCCATTCATTCCTCACAGGCCTTCTATATTAAGTATATTCCCTTATTTTCTGTATTCTTGATGTTCTGCCATTTGAGGGCCACAGAGACCCTTAAAAAAAGGCATTTGGGAGGTTCCTCAGGTGTGAGTCTCAAAGAAACCATCAGTATAGCCACTTTCTAGTCCGTAACAGGATTTCTGAAAGTTGGACATTTTTTTTTTTTTTTTTTTGAGACAGGCTCTCGCTCTGTTACCAGGCTGTAGTACAGTGCTGTAATCATGGCTCACTGTGACCTCAAACTCCTGGGTTCAAGCAATCCTCCTGCCTCAGCCTCCTGAGTAGCTGGGACTACAGGTGTATGCCATCATGCCCACAAGTTTTAAATTTTTTTTTTTTTTTGAGACGGAGTTTCGCTCTTGTTACCCAGGCTGGAGTACAATGGCGCGATCTCAGCTCACCACAACCTCCGCCTCCTGGGTTCAGGCAATTCTCCTGCCTCAGCCTCCCGAGTAGCTGGGATTACAGGCACACGCCACCATGCCCAGCTAATTTTTTGTATTTTTAGTAGAGACGGGGTTTCACCATGTTGACCAGGATGGTCTCAATCTGTTGAACTTGTGATTCACCCGCCTCGGCCTCCCAAAGTGCTGGGATTACAGGCGTGAGCCACTGCGCCCAGCCTAAATATTTTTTTATTTTTATTTTTATTATTATTTTTTTTTAATTTTTTATTGGATTATAGGTTTTGGGGTACATGAGCAGAGCATGCAAGACAGTTGCGTAGGTACACACATGGCAGTGTGCTTTGCTTTTCTTCTCCCCTTCACCCACATTTGGCATTTCTCCCCAGGCTATCCCTCCCCACCTCCCCCTCCCACTGGCCCTCCCCTTTTCCCCCCAATAGACCCCAGTGTTTAGTACTCCCCTTTCTGTGTCCATGTGTTCTCATTTTTCATCACCCACCTATGAGTGAGAATATGCGGTGTTTCATTTTCTGTTCTTGTGTCAGTTTGCTGAGGATGATGTTTTCCAGATTCATCCATGTCCCTACAAACGACACGAACTCATCATTTCTGATTGCTGCATAATATTCCATGGTGTATATGTGCCACATTTTTCCAATCCAGTCTATTATCAATGGGCATTTGGGTTGATTCCAGGTCTTTGCTATTGTAAACAGTGCTGCAATGAACATTCGTGTACATGTGTCCTTATAGTAGAACGATTTATAGTCTTTTGGATATATACCCAGTAATGGGATTGCTGGGTCAAATGGAATTTCTATTTCTAAGGCCTTGAGGAATCGCCACACTGTCTTCCACAATGGTTGAACTAATTTACACTCCCACCAACAGTGTAAAAGTGTTCCTTTTTCTCCACATCCTCTGCAGCATCTGTTGTCTCCAGATTTTTTAATGATCGCCATTCTAACTGGCGTGAGATGGTATCTCAATGTGGTTTTGATTTGCATCTCTCTGATGACCAGTGACGATGAGCATTTTTTCATATGATTGTTGGCCTCATATATGTCTTCTTTCGTAAAGTATCTGTTCATATCCTTTGCCCACTTTTGAATGGGCTTGTTTGTTTTTTTCCTGTAAATCTGCTTGAGTTGTTTGTAAATTCTGGATATCAGCCCTTTGTCAGATGGGTAGACTGCGAAAATTTTTTCCCATTCTGTTGGTTGCCGATCCACTCTAGTGACTGTTTCTTTTGCCGTGCAGAAGCTGTGGAGTTTCATTAGGTCCCATTTGTCTATTTTGGCTTTTGTTGCCAATGCTCTTGGTGTTTTGTTCATGAAGTCCTTGCCTACTCCTATGTCCTGGATAGTTTTGCCTAGATTTCCTTCTAGGGTTTTTATGGTGCCAGGTCTTATGTTTAAGTCTTTAATCCATCTGGAGTTAATTTTAGTGTAAGGTGTCAGGAAGGGGTCCAGTTTCTGCTTTCTGCACATGGCTAGCCAGTTTTCCCAACACCATTTGTTAAACATGGAATCCTTGCCCCATTGCTTGTTTTTGTCAGGTTTATCAAAGATTGTATAGTTGTATGTATGTTGTGTTGCCTCCGGTGCCTCTGTTTTGTTCCATTGGTCTATATCTCTGTTTTGGTACCAGTACCATGCTGTTTTGATTACTGTAGCCTTGTAGTATAGTTTGAAATCCGGTAGTGTGATGCCCCCCGCTGTGTTCTTTTTGCTTAGAATTGACTTGGCTATGCGGGCTCTCTTTTGGTTCCATATGAAGTTCATGGTGGTTTTTTCCAGTTCTGTGAAGAAAGTCAATGGTAGCTTGATGGGGATAGCGTTGATTCTGTAAATTACTTTGGGCAGTATAGCCATTTTCACGATATTAATTCTTCCTAACCATGAACATGGAATGTTTCTCCATCTGTTTGTGTCCTCTCTGATTTCGTTGAGCAGTGGTTTGTAGTTCTCCTTGAAGAGGTCCCTTACGTTCCTTGTGAGTTGTATTCCAAGGTATTTTATTCTTTTTGTAGCAATTGCGAATGGCAGTTCGCTCTTGATTTGGCTTTCTTTAAGTCTGTTATTGGTGTAGACGAATGCTTGTGATTTTTGCACATTGATTTTATATCCTGAGACTTTGCTGAAGTTGTTTATCAGTTTCAGGAGTTTTTGGGCTGAGGCGATGGGGTCTTCTAGGTATACTATCATGTCGTCTGCAAATAGAGACAATTTGGCTTCCACCTTTCCTATTTGAATACCCTTTATTTCTTTTTCTTGCCTGATTGCTCTGGCTAGAACTTCCAGTACTATGTTGAATAGGAGTGGTGAGAGAGGGCATCCTTGTCTAGTACCAGATTTCAAAGGGAATGCTTCCAGTTTTTGCCCATTCAGTATGATATTGGCTGTTGGTTTGTCATAAATAGCTTTTATTACTTTGAGATACGTTCCATCGATACCGAGTTTATTGAGGGTTTTTAGCATAAAGGGCTGTTGAATTTTGTCAAATGCCTTCTCTGCGTCAATTGAGATAATCATGTGGTTTTTGTTTTTGGTTCTGTTTATGTGGTGAATTACGTTGATAGACTTGCGTATGTTGAACCAGCCTTGCATCCCCGGGATGAATCCTACTTGATCATGATGAATAAGTTTTTTGATTTGCTGTTGCAATCGGCTTGCCAATATTTTATTGAAGATTTTTGCATCTATGTTCATCATGGATATTGGCCTGAAGTTTTCTTTTCTCGTTGGGTCTCTGCCGGGTTTTGGTATCAGGATGATGTTGGTCTCATAAAATGATTTGGGAAGGATTCCCTCTTTTTGGATTGTTTGAAATAGTTTTAGAAGGAATGGTACCAGCTCCTCCTTGTGTGTCTGGTAGAATTCGGCTGTGAACCCATCTGGACCTGGGCTTTTTTTGTGAGGTAGGCTCTTAATTGCTGCCTCAACTTCAGACCTTGTTATTGGTCTATTCATAGTTTCAGCTTCCTCCTGGTTTAGGCTTGGGAGGACACAGGAGTCCAGGAATTTATCCATTTCTTCCAGGTTTACTAGTTTATGTGCATAGAGTTGTTTGTAATATTCTCTGATGATGGTTTGAATTTCTGTGGAATCTGTGGTGATTTCCCCTTTATCATTTTTTATTGCATCTATTTGGTTGTTCTCTCTTTTCTTTTTAATCAATCTGGCTAGTGGTCTGTCTATTTTGTTGATCTTTTCAAAAAACCAGCTCTTGGATTTATTGATTTTTTGAAGGGTTTTTCGTGTCTCAATCTCCTTCAGCTCAGCTCTGATCTTAGTAATTTCTTGTCTTCTGCTGGGTTTTGAGTTTTGTTGATCTTGCTCCTCTAGCTCTTTCAATTTTGACGATAGGGTGTCAATTTTGGATCTCTCCATTCTCCTCATATGGGCACTTATTGCTATATACTTTCCTCTAGAGACTGCTTTAAATGTGTCCCAGAGGTTCTGGCACGTTGTGTCTTCGTTCTCATTGGTTTCGAAGAACTTCTTTATTTCTGCCTTCATTTCGTTGTTTACCCAGTCAACATTCAAGAGCCAGTTGTTCAGTTTCCATGAAGCTGTGCGGTTCTGGGTCGGTTTCTGAATTCTGAGTTCTAACTTGATTGCACTATGGTCTGAGAGGCTGTTTGTTATGATTTCAGTTGTTTTGCATTTGTTGAGCAGTGCTTTACTTCCAATTATGTGGTCAATTTTAGAGTAGGTGTGATGTGGTGCTGAGAAGAATGTGTATTCTGTGGATTTGGGGTGGAGAGTTCTGTAAATGTCCACCAGGTTTGCTTGCTCCAGGTCTGAGTTCAAGCCCTGGGTATCCTTGTTGATTTTCTGTCTGGTTGATCTGTCTAGTATTGACAGTGGAGTGTTAAAGTCTCCCACTATTATTGTGTGGGAGTCTAAGTCCTTCTGTAAGTCATTAAGAACTTGCCTTATGTATCTGGGTGCTCCTGTGTTGGGTCCATATATGTTTAGGATCGTTAGCTCTTCTTGTTGTATCGATCCTTTTACCATTATGTAATGGCCTTCTTTGTCTCTTTTGATCTTTGTTGCTTTAAAGTCTATTTTATCAGAGATGAGAATTGTAACTCCTGCTTTTTTTTGCTTTCCATTAGCTTGGTAAATCTTCCTCCATCCCTTTATTTTGAGCCTTTGTGTATCCTTGCATGTGAGATGGGTTTCCTGGATACAGCACACTGATGGGTTTTGGATTTTTATCCAATTTGCCAGTCTGTGTCTTTTGATTGGTGCATTTAGTCCATTTACATTTAGGGTTAATATTGTTATGTGTGAATTTGATACTGCCATTTTGATTCTAAGTGGCTGTTTTGCCTGTTAGTTGTTGTAGATTCTTCATTATGTTGAAGCTCTTTAGCATTCAGTGTGATTTTGGAATGGCTGGTACTGGTTGTTCCTTTCTATGTGTAGTGCCTCTTTTAGGAGCTCTTGTAAAGCAGGCCTGGTGGTGACAAAATCTCTGAGTACTTGCTTGTTCGCAAAGGATTTTATTCTTCCTTCACTTCTGAAGCTCAGTTTGGCTGGATATGAAATTCTGGGTTGAAAGTTCTTTTCTTTAAGAATGTTGAATACTGGCCCCCACTCTCTTCTGGCTTGTAGTGTTTCTGCCGAGAGATCTGCTGTGAGTCTGATGGGCTTCCCTTTGTGGGTGACCCGACCTTTCTCTCTGGCTGCCCTTAGTATTCTCTCCTTTATTTCAACCCTGTTGAATCTGACGATTATGTGCCTTGGGGTTGCTCTTCTTGCGGAATATCTTTGTGGTGTTCTCTGTATTTCCTGCAATTGAGTGTTGGCTTGTCTTGCTAGGTGGGGGAAATTTTCCTGGATGATGTCCTGAAGAGTATTTTCCAGCTGGGATTCATTCTCTTCGTCCCCTTCTGGTACACCTATCAAACGTAGGTTAGGTCTTTTCACATAGTCCCACATTTCTTGGAGACTTTGTTCATTCCTTTTTGCGCTTTTTTCTCTGATCTTGGTTTCTCGTTTTATTTCATTGAGTTGGTCTTCGACTTCAGATATTCTTTCTTCTGCTTGGTCAATTCGGCTATTGAAACTTGCGTTTGCTTCGCGAAGTTCTCGTATTGTGTTTTTCAGCTCCTTTAATTCATTCATATTCCTCTCTAAGGTATCCATTCTTGTTATCATTTCCTCGAATCTTTTTTCAAATCTTTTTTCAAGGTTCTTAGTTTCTTTGCATTGATTTAATACATGATCTTTTAGCTCACAAAAGTTTCTCATTATCCATCTTCTGAAGTCTAATTCCGTCATTTCGTCACAGTCATTCTCCGTCCAGCTTTGTTCCCTTGCTGGTGAGGAGTTTTGGTCCTTTCTAGGAGGCGATGTGTTCTGGTTT
Source organism: Callithrix jacchus (assembly GCF_049354715.1). Classification (NCBI taxonomy): domain Eukaryota; kingdom Metazoa; phylum Chordata; class Mammalia; order Primates; family Cebidae; genus Callithrix; species Callithrix jacchus. The sequence continues at coordinate 22,668,111 of NC_133508.1, read as the reverse complement.
CGGGTGTTTTCCTCCTTTTTGCGCTGGTTTCTTCCCATCTTTGTGGATTTGTCCGCTGGTCGTCTGCGTAATTGCTGACTTTTCGTTTGGGTCTCTGAGTGGACACCCAGAATGTTGATGATGAAGTATTTCTGTTACTTGGTTTTCCTTCTACCAGTCTAGCCCCTTCTCTGTACGACTGTTGAGGTTCGCTCCAGACCCTGCTTGTCTGGGGTGCACCTCTAGTAGCCGTGGCACAGCGAGGGTTGCTACCAGTTTCTTTTTCTGCTCTCTTTGTCCCAGGATGATGCCTGCCTAATGACAGTCTTTTGGATATAGAGGGGTCAGGGAGCTGCTTGAGGAGACAGTTTGTACTTTATAGGGGTTTAATTGCTGAGTTGTGCACTCTGTTGTTCATTCAGGGCTGTTAGGCTGCTATGTTTGATTCTGCTGCAACACAGCTCATTAAACAACCCTTTTTTTTTTTCTCAAATGCTCTGTGTTGAGGGCTTTGGGCTTTATTTTTGGATGTCCGATCAGGTGTCCTGCCCAGCTCAAAGGCAGACTAGCCACTGTTTGGCTGCCGAGGCTCCGCCCTGCTGTTGTGTGATTCGCGCTGTTCCTGCCGGCTCTGCTGTGGTCTCCGCCACGCCCTGCGGCGGAGTCTCTTCGTTGTAGCGTGTTGCCTCAGCAACGGCAGGCTGCGTCAGCAGTGGGCGTGTATCTCAGTAGGGACGGGTTGCCTCGGCAACGGCTGGCTGCGTCAGCAGTGGGCGTGTATCTCAGTTGGGGCGGGTTGCCTCGGCAACGGCTGGCTGCCTCAGCAGTGGGCGTGTATATCAGTTGGGGTAGGTTGCCTCCGCAGTGGTGGATGCCCCTCCCCCACAGAGCGTCTCGGACCGTCTGCCCGGGATAGTTTGAAATCGCGGTTTTGTTCGTCCCACTGGGTATCCCAAGCGATCTGTCCCTGCAATCCCCTGGGCTGGGCTACTGTGCAAGTCTCGTTCAGTCTCAAGTCCAGCCCTCTCAAGACTCAGGTTGCCGGTTCAACAAGGCACCCGGACAAGCGCGCCGTGTGGGGATTGCTGGGTAGGGCCGGCCGCCGCCGCCCCGGCTGCCGGCTTCGCCAGGCAGACCTACTGCCTGGCGTCCCGTGTCTTTTTATACTTGGGAGTTTCCCCGTTCTGTGGGCAACAAAGATCAGTCTGGAAATGCAGCACTGACTCACCGTTTGCGAATTCAACGCGGGCTCCAATCCTGGGTTGTTCTCACAGCGCCATCTTGAGTCCCCCCCTAAATATTTTTTTTTTTATAGAGATAAGGTCTCACTGTGTTGCCCAGGTTGGTCTCAAACTCCTGGGCTCAAACAGTCCTCCTGCCTCTACCTCCCAAAGTGTTGGGATTATAGGCGTGAACTACCACATCAGGCCTGGAAACTTTACAGATGTGTACAAAGGCTGCTGCCATCATCAGGATGTGGAAAATTGGATAAGACCAGAACATGCCAAATTTTCCAGGAAAATACTGCTCAGGAATTCGAGCTGCATCAAGGCAACTCTGGTCATGTTCATCACAGCCATGAGGCAGAACCAGCTCATCTGGTCCACTGTGGTGGCCTTGACACAGTCCTTAGTGATAGTAAAATCCAGGGTAGGCACACCACCACCCAAGACAAGTCCCAGGAACACTCTTGCTCTTGTCTGCCAGTGCTTAGCAATGGAAACAGGTTCTGCTGTGTCACAACGATGCAGTAATGCCCATGACATAAGCAGTGGAGAGGCAGATGTGCTGTGGTTTTGGGGAACAGCACGAGGAGTAATACAGCCAGCAGACAAGGCTCCCCATCTTCAGGAGAGTGATGTCTGAATAGCCCACTTTCTGAATGAGAATAGGTGGTATGAAAGAGCTAGGAGAAATTGAGGCAGAGCACTGCACCCAACCAGAGTATTCTCCAAGCCACCTTCTGTGGATGGGGCCATGAAAGGAATATTCGGTCTCAGCATGGTGAAGATTTCCCACATGAAACTAAGCAGATGGCTCTAGACATTGCCAGTTTCTGCATGGATGTGGAGATGCTCTTGGAGCAAGCCTGAGGGAGGGTGTGAGTGGTCCATTGCCATGTAGCAGGCATCACTGGCCAGTCAGGGAGCCAGCATTTGGGATGATCTTCCAATATCCTTCCCAGACCTTGTACACAAACTCCTCCATTCTCTCCCTGGGATGTTTGGCTTGCCGGGGAAACATCAGTACCTGTACCCGCTCCTTGTGCTCCTGAGACTCTAGACCCGTTCCCTCTTCTTTAACTTTGGGGTGGTGTTTACCTGTTTGCTCTTCTCTTCTAACACGGGGTCCCAGTTCAGCCAGTTCCACCACATTAGTTTCCTTTTTCTTGTTCCTGATGTCCTGCCACAGGTTTACTTGTACACATAGCACAGGAGGACACCAGCCCCATGCAGATGGCAGCTCAGGGGTCACACCAGTCCTTCTGTCCTCATGCTGGCTGACAGAGGCTTCTGCTCCAAAGTCTTTGTGGGGATCTGGGCACCTTTGGGAGCCTGAGGCGGAGCTGGAGTTGGAACTTTGGCCGGCAGAGCTGTAAATCCTTGGCAATGTGGGCACAGGCATGCTTCCCAAGCTTGAGGTGGACAATGTAGGCAAGTCACTTGAGCTTGTGGCTGACACCCTCTGGATGTTGGGCTTAACATCCTTGGGCTTTATGAGGCCATGATAGCCTCTGCATGCACACTCATGGCCTTGCCATTATTGGCCTATGATATGGTTTGGGTGTTTTGTCCTCTCCAAATCTCATGTTGAAATGTGACCGCCAATGTTGGAGGTGGGCCTGGTGGGGGTGTTTGGGACATGGGGTGGATCCCTCATGAATGGCTTGGTGTTTTCCCCCTGGTAGTGAGTGGGTTCTCATTCCGTTAAGTTCATGTGAGAGCTGTTTTTATTTATTTATTTATTTATTTTAAAGAAGGAGTCTCACTCTGTCACCCAGGCTAGAGGGCAGTAGTACAATCTTAGCTCACTGCAATTCTCCTGCCTCAGCCTCCCAAGTAGCTGGGACCACAGATGTGTATACCGCCACACCTGGCTTTTTTTTAACGTATATCTTTAGTAGAGATGGGGTTTCACCATATTGGCCAGGCTGGTCTCGAACTTCTTAACTCAGGCGATTCACTCGCCTCAGCCTCCCAAAGTGCTGGAATTGTAGGTGTGAGCCACTGCACTCAGCAAAGAGAGCTGGTTGTTTAAAGGAGCCTGACACCTCTCCTTTCTCTTTCTCCCTCTCTTGCCATGTGAGATGTCTGCTCCCACTTCACCTTCCACAATTAGTAAAGGCTTCCTGAAGCCTCATCAGACGCTGAGTAGATGTTGGTGCCATGCTTACACAGCCTGCAGAACTGCGAGCCAAAATAAACTTCTTTTCTTGATAAATGACCTAGTCTCAGGTGTTCCTTTATAACAACACAAGACTGACTGACACAGCCTGCATCTTCTTCAGGTCCTTCTTGTGCTGCTTGGCAAAGAACTAGAGGAACTTAGGGTCTACCCCCTAAAGAGATTAATATCTTTGCAATTGGCATTTCTCAATGTCATTTCTGTGCTATTTTGGGGACTGGTTGTGTACAATGTGGTTCCTGGAGTTGGCCATGTCTGCATTGTAGCCCATAGTTCCCAAAGTATCTAGGACTAGAAGAAAAAGAACCATGTCAGTTGCCCTGTGCCACCACGGATCCTTTGTGGGAAGGAATCTGGCTGGTACCTCAATGCTACATAGTTTTGGCTTAAGGAAAGGTTAGCACGTCTCAGACCAAGGGGTCAAAGCTCTCTCTGTGATAGTAGATAGGCGAGGTGGGCTCCTACCATAGGTGCCTGCTGGAGGCAACTTGCAGCTAAGTGGCCCCAGATCTTCAGCACTAGTTCTGTGCAGGAAGGCGCATGAAACAAGGTCTCCTTTCCTTTTGAAGGAATCTTTGGCTGGAAGCAGAATTCTAGATTGGTGGTATTTTTCCTTCAATACTTTAATTATTTCATTCAACTCTCTTCTTCCTTGCATTGTTTCTGAAGAGAAGTTCCACGTAATTTTTATCTTTTCTCCTTCGTAGTATAATTTTTCCCCTTCTGGTATCTTTCAATATTTCCCCTTTGTCTTTGACTTTCTGCAGTTTGAATATGATATGCCTAGTGTAGGGTCTGTTTATGTTTTTGTTTTGATGTTTATTCTGCCTGGTGCTCTCTGAGTTTGCTGGATCTGTGGTTTGGAGTCTATCATTAATTTTGGAACATCTCATCACTATTGCTTCAAGTATTTCTTCCATCCTTTCTCTTTCTTCTCCTTCCTATTTCATGAAATATGTTATCTTTTTTGTAATTGTCCCCCAGTTCTTGGATATTGATATGGTTTGGCCTTGTCCCCACCCAAATCTCATCTTGAATTGTGGCTCTCATAATCCCCACATGTCCTGGGAGGGACCTGGTGGGAGATAATTGAACCATGGGGATGGGTCTTTCCCATGTAGTTCTTGTGACAGTGAATAATTGTCATGAGATCTGATAGTTTTATAAAGGGCAGTTTCCCTGCACGTGCTCTCTTGCCTGCTGTCATGTAAGATGTAACTTTGCTCCTCCTTCGCCTTCTGCCATGATTGTGAGGCCTCCCCAGCCATGTGGAACTGAGTCCATTAACTCTCCTTTCCTTTATAAATGACTTAGTCTCACACTCAGCAGTGTGAGAACAGACTAATACAGATATTACCCTCTGACTTTTTACTCTTTGCCTTTCAGTTTTAGAAGTTTCCGTCAACATTTCTCTAAGCTTAGTGATTCTTTCCTGGTCATGTCCAGTCTATTGATAAGCCCATAAAGCTTTCTTCTTTTGTATTACAGCGTTTTTTTACTTCTAGAACTTACTTTTGATTGTTTCTTTGAGGTTCCATTCCTCTGTTAATATTAGCCACCTCTTTTTCCATTTTAGCCTTTAGTATATTAATTATAATTGTTTTAAATTTCTGCTCTGATAATTTCAGTATCTCTGTTATATCTCAGGTTGGTTCAAATGCTGTCCTGTCTCTTCAAACTATTTTTTCTTGAAAGCCAGACATGATGTACTTGGCAAAAGGAACTGAGGCGAATATGCCATTCGTGTGAAGTTTTATGTTGATCTGGTTAGGGGTTAGAATATGTCTACACCATTTGCTGTAGCTGAGGAATCAAAGGCTAGAATTTTCTCTGGCTTTCTTGTTTTAGTCTTTGCTGTTGTCTTTGAGTTTCTGTAGAGACTTTTTCTTAAATAGAGCCTGATAAATGTATTTCTTTCACTTATAGTCCCCTGTTATTATACAAGAGCCCTATTGATGAGGTGGTAAGATGCTAGAGGCAATGGAAGTGTTCTATAGTGCTGTGATTAGACCTCAATCTTTCTAGTGAGCCTGTGCCCCTGGGCTATGATGTTTACAGGTGCTTCTCAATTTTATTTTATTTGTTTCCCGGTTAGGGGAGATAGGAAGGCTAGAATGGGCTAGAATTGGGTATTTCCCATTCTCCGTATTGGCTTGGCTCTGGTAAAACCTCAGTCAGTTAGGCTCTGGCAAACTAGTTTCTCTTGAGAAAAGACCTTATTAGAAGAAGAACAGAATTATCTGGATATATTTCAAAATAGCATCTTGTACCTCCCTCTGCCATAAGCATGAGGGGATTGTTCTCCATTCTTCACTGTGAGAACCTGGAAGGGCTCTTGAGGGCAAAACTCACAAAAGTGTGCAGAGCCTCCTAAGACTGGGTCCCCCTGAAGTTTTTAACCCTCAGACTTGTCCAAACTGAGTCTCCAACAATTCATCAATTACAGGCCCAAAGCTCTTCTGGGTTTCTACAGAAAGTAGTGTGAGTACATGTATTGCTCTGTGATCTCAATTCTGATAGATTAAAGAAGAGTTGTTGATACTCAATTCATTCCCCTTTTTGTTGTTGTGAGTTCAGAAGTTATGACTCCTAAGCTCCTTGCATGCTGGATAGAAACCAGAAGTCCTTCACTTTTATTTTTCTTGTTTTATTTCAACTGTGCCTGATTCATATTTTAAAGAATTTATAAAGCTGATTGTGTGCATGTTATTTAAGTAGAAATTAGAAATTAACCCTATGAAAAGAAGGAAGCAAGCGTGCTGTTTATTTTAGCCGAGATGGTTACAGTGCCTGAGCAATACGCTGGACCTGGAATTTCCTGACAGCAAAGTCAAAAGAGGGAAATAGGATAGGTTACAGAGTTAACTTTATCTTTCTGATAAAGCATACAAATTTTTGGGTGAAGACAATATTCTCCTGCTTCTAAATTCTGAAGTAAATTTGCCACATGGCATAAACAAGAGGAACGTTGAGTAACAGACATATAAGAGACAATGTTGTTATCAGCCGTCAGCAGAAACATGTTATTTTTTTTAGCCCTTTTTCACAGTGACTTCCAGTAAAAAGTCTGTGTTAATGTTGAACTCAGTGAAGGGAATTCTGAGAGGGCTGACATTAACTTGCTCTAGATATATATTGTCAATATAATGTGATACCAGGCTAGAACTTTGACAATTTTAAGTATTGAGTGAGCGTCTTGGGAATCTGTCTTTATTAAATATGATTTTTCTCAGTCTTGCTTTAGTAGTTGTTGGGTGTTAAATGGGGCCCAATAAATGACACTTATTTTTACCAACCACATTCTAATTGATTGAAAAATAAAGCATATTAGTCAGACAAGACACAGTGGCTCATGCCTGTAATGCCAACACTTTGGAAGGTCAAGGCAGGAGGATCCCTTGAAGCAATCTGGTTCAAGACCAGACTGGGCAACACAGTGAGTTGCCATCTCTACAAAAAATAAGAAATTAGCCAGATGTTGTCACACAACTGTAGTACCAGCTAGTAAAGAGGCTGAGGTGGGAGGACTGCTTGAGCTGAGAAGATCAAGGCAGTGAGCTGTGATTGCACCACTGCACTCCAACCTGGGCAACAGAGCAAGACTTCATCTCTAAAAAACAAAAACAGAAGAAACATATCAGTCAGCAGATGAAAGACATAAATGTCACTTTCATTTTCAAAAGGCTGATTTTGGAAAATGTGGCCTTTAAGTGTGGGCAAGTGAACGCTCTACTACTGAACCTCAGAAACAGAGTGACAAATCCACGTGGTGCCAGGAGGCCCAGGCCCACAGAAGTCCTCCCACAAAGGGCTCAAGAGAAGCAGAGAACAGTTGATCTTCTCCCAAGTGAAAGCAGGGGAGTCTCCCTATGTATACCTAGTTTCTCCTTCCAAATTCTCCAGTCAGTTTAGCTCCTTAGAGCAGAGAGAAGCCAGAATGCTATGTTATTAGGATGGTTCCACTAGGAAGGAAATCTGGGAAGCAGGAAAGGAGCTTTGGCAATAGTAGTATCTGGATAGGTAATTCAAGGCTTTACACACCGGCAACACCTTGACAGCAATAGCTGCTGATTCAAGTCCTACTTATAATATTAGTGACATTTCTGAATGTCCTATCTGCCTTTCTGTTATAAAAGTGGATGGGCGGCCAGGTGCGGTGGCTCAAGCCTGTAATCCCAGCTCTTTGGGAGGCCGAGGCGGGTGGATCACGAGGTCAAGAGATCGAGACCATCCTGGTCAACATGGTGAGACCCCGTCTCTACTAAAAATACAAAAAATTAGCTGGGCATGGTGGCGCGTGCCTGTAATCCCAGCTACTCAGGAGGCTGAGGCAGGAGAATTGCCTGAACCCAGGAGGTGGAGGTTGCCGTGAGCCGAGATCGCGCCATTGCGCTCCAGCCTGGTTAACAAGAGCGAAACTCCATCTCAAAAAAAAAAAAAAAAAAAGTGGATGGGCTTGAGCAGTAGGTCCCTTAGATGAGGGCTGTCCTATCTTAGCCTGGACAAGGCCACCTACAAATTAAAAACAAACTTCTCCTTGAGAAGCGCAGGCAAGAGCCAGATTGAGACTCCACGCTTCTAAGCCATAGTGGCTGAATAAAGTGATTAGGGCCTAGAAAACAATGCTGGGTCTGCTTTTAAGGCAGTAGCACAAGGTCAGTGATTCCCAGAGAAATGCCAGATTCCAAGCATAAGCTCTTGGTATGAACACTCAATTGCATTCGCTGAAAAATGTTCCCCGAGGTAAAAAAACACAGAGACTTCCTGAATCAAGCAAACAGGGAATTTAGAATTCTGAAATCAAACTCATATTTGGATTAGTTGGAGGTTCTGTGGACAATACATTTTATTTTAAAGGGAAAGAGGAGAAATCAATATAACAGATACATAGGATATACTTTCTGATTTGCTGCCAAAATATTACCCAAACTGTATCTTATTAAACAACTCAGTCATTTAATGAGTTAGGTTAGTTAACTACAAATGATCAAGTTTTACTGAGATAGCTATACCACAAACGAGGTTGGAAACTATGCAGAGTTGAACTTCAGCAGGTTTGTCCAGAGCAGAATTTCTGCCTTTTGCAGTTTTGCTTCAAAGGGTTCTGCTTGTGGAAGCTGGCCGTGAGCAGCCGAAAAGTGTGAGTAACTGTTAGTTATTCCATTCCTGTCAGCAAAGGGATTGAGTTAGGCTCAGTTCATATACATAATTCACACATCTTTGATTGTTCTTTCTAAGCCCCTTTCAATATTGCCTTGGCCGCTAATTGCAGCCTTCCTGAAATGAAGGGGAAAGATTTATGAAAACAAAACATGTGTTTTTTTCTTTCTTAATAAAGGTGCAGCTGATAAACCCATCCAGTGATTAAAGGAGCCGGTATATGTATGTCATGGAAAAAGGAGATTTGGACAATAATAATTTCATAAGTTAGCAAGAGTCACTATTATTATATACTTACTGGTCCACATAGAACTTAATTCTTGTCTGGGCATGGTGGCTCATGCCTGTAATCCCAGAACTTTCGGAGGCTGAGGTGGGAGGATTACTTGAGACCAGGAGTTTGAAATCAGCCCTGGCAACACAGGAGGACCCCATCTCTATAAATATATATATATATTTATTATATATATAATTATAATATATAATAATTATATAAATATATATATAATTATATATATATATAAATTAGCTGGGCGTGGTAGTGCACCACTGTAGTACCGACTACTCAGGAGACTGAGGTGGGAGAATCACCTGAGCCCAAGAGGTGGAGGCTGCAGTGAGCCATGATGGTGCCACTGCACTGCATCCTGGGTGACAGAGTGAGACCCTGTTTCAAAAACCAAAACAATACAAAATAACATGAATTCTTGTTTCTTCCTGTTTGTTAGGGTTGCCAACAAACACATTGTTTCAAATGTCTGCATTTGAGTCAAACTAAACTAGATGTTAAGTTCTTCACTAGTTAAATACAGTATAAAAGAAAGAAGAAAACCGCCAATTTCTAGTGAATTTCCATTATCCATGGATTCTATTTACTGCTGCCAATCTTACCTACTTAAAGCCAGATTTTATATTTATCTGCAAAAGACAAACAAACAAATGAAAAAACATTTGCAGCTCTGTAGTCTCCACACAGTAACTCCTATAAAAGCAAATCGGTGAAAGAATTCAAAGCCTTCTGTAACTTAGCCTGATCCTATCTCTTCGGAGACTGAACACCCTTATCAGCACCTAGTCATGTTAACTTACGGCTTTTCTTCAAACCCTGCCCATCTCCCCTTTCTGCTACGGTTTGCTCAGTCAGTTCTTCACGAAGTACTACTTCGTGTTTGCAAGCACCGCCTCTGTATGACAAACTTTGTTCCATTGCTTAGTGGCTGCGCAATCTTAGACAAGTCTCTTAATCTATCAGTACCTCAGTGTATCCATCCAAAAAATGGTGCTTGGGCTGGGCAGAGTAGCTCACCTGTAATTCTAGCACTTTAGGAGGCCGAGGCAGGGGGATCCCTTGAGCCCAGGAGTTCGACACCAGCCTGGGCAACTAGTGAGATCTTGTCTCCTGCAAAAAATTTTAAAAATTAGCCGGCATAGTTGTATGCAGTTACTGTAGTCCCAGTTACTTGGGAGGCTGAGATGGGAGGATTGCTTGAGACCAGGAGGTTGAGACTACAGTGAGCCAAGATTGTGCTGCTGATTTCAGTCTGGGCAACAGAGTGAGACCCTGTGTCAAAAAAAAAAAAAAAAATGTAGCTAACGGTAATGTTTATCTCATAATGTTGGTATAAAAATTAAGTGAAATAAGGTATATGGAATGTTTGAAACACTGTTTGGCTTGTAGTAAGCATGGAATAAAAACTAGCTGTGATGAATGTGATGATGATGATGATGATGATGATGGTGGTGGTGGTGATGACAGGAATGCCCTTCCCCCAGACATACTTATTAAAATGTTACTAGTTTTAATTCAAATTCTACCTTCTCTAAGAAGCCATCTCTCCATTCTCCATACTTCTAGTTTGTATTTAGATGGACTAAAATACACATTGAAGTGTGGTGGTTTATGAAAGAAGATAGGTAGGATCAGCTTCATAATAAAACTGAGTTTTAAAAATTTTGGAATGAAATGACCATTCACATAGGTTGACAAAGAGAGGAATGGTCCAGGAAGAGAAGGTTGAGGTGATATGAGATGGGAAAAGGCCGAGTATTTAAGGAGAAAGGTCATGAGTCTTTGTTTTGCTGTACCTGAGGTCACCCCAAGTGAGATATGATTCTGATGCTGGGGAAATAGGATGGAGTTACAGAGTTTATTTTTATGAACAGTTGTGACCACATAGCAGGGTTTTCGTCAATAATGGATTGCATATTTGATGCTGGTCCCATAAAATTATAATACCACGTAGTTACTGTACCTTTCCTATGTTTAGGTACACAAATACCACTGTGTTACAACTACCTACAGTATTCAGTGCAGGAACCTGCTGTGCAAGTTTGTAGCCTAAGAAAAATAGGCTATACTGTGTAGCCTAGGTATGTAGTAGGCTAGACCATCTAGGTTCATGTAAGCACACTCTCTGTGGTGTTTAACAAAATCTCTTGACAACATAGTTCTTAGAATGTATCCCCATTGGTAAGCAATGCATGACTGTAGTTGTGAAGTTTTTTCTTTTTCTTTTCTTTTCTTTTTTTTTTTTTTTTTTTTGAGACAGAGTCTTGCTTTGTCACCCAGGCTGGAGTGCAGTGGCACGATCTTAGCTCACTGCAACTTCTGCCTCCCAGGTTCAAGCGATTCTCCTACCTCAGCCTCCCAAGTAGCTGGGACTACAGGTGCGCGCCATGCCTGGCTAGCTTTTATATTTTTAGTAGAGACGGCATTGAACCATGTTGGCCAGGCCAGTCTTGAACTCCTGACCTCAGTTGAATCACCCACCTTGGCCTCCCAAAGTGCTGGGATTACAGGTATGAGCCACTGTACCCGGCCTGTAGTTGTGAAGTGTTAGTGAACAGACCTTAACAAATTTTTCACTTTCTTCCATGACATAGATGTTGTTTTTTTGTATAAATGCTTACATACAACACATTTTAATGAGAATATCTTCTTTATATTTATAACATATTGGTATTGTTAACAAGAGACAAATCCCTGCTTTATAGAAAGCTGACTGCAAGAAAGCAAAAGAATGCCCAGGTCTCAGATCATTAGCAGGGAAGTCAGGGTGTCCTTTTCCAGGTCACTGAGGATCATATCAAACAGTATGGCCCTGACATAGACCGCACGGTGCTCCATTCAAGTCTAGTGAGCTGGATAAATCAACTGTGGCTGCAGTCATGCAACCAAATTTTTTCCTAATACTTTCCACAGATAGTAGTACCTCAACTGCATGTTCTTCATTCATTACAATAGAATTCCTGTCCTACTCCAACACTTTTTTAGCTTTGAAAGAGGTAAAAACCATTATGGCCAGAATGTTTTAGTCCCACTCAGCAGTAGGCAATGAGGACCTTTATCTACAGGCTAAAGAAGCACCACTGAATTCAGTCAATCCCAGTCAGGCTGCCATATTGAGTGGATTTATCTCTCTGCTGCCAAGATCGAGGATTAATCTTCTACAAGAAAACCTATACAATATGTGGGCACTCTGAGCATGCATGTGCCTCCTCCTAATCTTGCTGTGTTCACTAGGCTTTCCTCTTAGTCTTATTTGTACAAGGACTTGAGCCTTCCCTGAACTTCAAGTCGGTTGCTCAAGGTTCTGATACTTGGCCTGCCCCTTGTTAGACGCTGTTCCTCAAAGATTATGTCCCTCTGGAGATGGCTAAGGTTTTTGTTCTTAACCAGATATACCACTAGCAACCATGACACTGCCATGAATCTTTTAAGAAATGTATTAATTAATTTATTTATTTTAAGTTCAGGGAGTACCTGCATAGGTTTGTCACATGGATATATTGTGTGATGCTGAGGTTTGAGCTTCTATTGAACCTGTTACCCAAATAGCGAACACAGTACCCAATAGGTAGTTTTTCAACCCCTGCTCCCCTCCCTTGCCCCTCTTTTGGTGTCTCCAGTACCTATTGTTCCCATCTTTATGTCTGTGTGTACCCAGTGTTTAGCTCTCATGTATGAGTGAGAACATGCAGTATTTAATTTTCTGTTCCTGCATTAATTTGCTTAGGATATTGGACTCTAGCTCCATCACGTTGCTGCAAAGGACATGATCTCATTCTTTTTTATGGCTGTGTAGTAATCCATGGCATATATCTACTACATACTCTTTATCCAATCTATCATTAATGGGTCTCTATGTTGATTCCATGTCTTTGCTATTGTGAATAGTGCTACAATAAACATACAAATGCAAGTGTCTTCTTGGCAGAATGATTTATTTATTTATGGCTATAAACCGAGTAATTGGATTGCAGGGTCAATTTTGAGTTCTTTGAGAAATCTCCAAACTGCTTTCTACAATGGCCGAACTAATTTACGTTCCCACCAACAGTCTATAAAGACTTTTTCTCTGCAACCTTTTCAACATCTGTTATTCTTTGACTTTTTAATAATAGCCATTCTGACTGGTGTACAATGGTATTTCATTGTGGTTTTGATTTGCATTTTCTGATAACTAGTAAGGTTGAACAATTTTTCATATGCTTGTTGCCCGCATGTATGTTTTCTTTTGAAAAATGTCTGTTCATGTCCTTTGCCCACTTTATGATGGGTTTATTTGTTTTTTTCTTGTTAGTTTAATTTCCTTATAGATTCTGGAGATTAATCATTTGTCATATGAAGAGTCTGCAAATATTTTCTCCCATTCTGTATGTTGTCTGTTTACTCTGTTGATAGTTTCTTTTGCTGTGCAGAAGCTCTTCAGTTTAATTAGCTTCCAATGGCCAATTTTTGTTTCTGCCGTGTTTGTTTTTGAGGACTTAGTCATGAATTCTTTGTCCAGGCCAATGTCCAGAAGAGCAATTTTTAGGTTTTCGTCCAAGATTTTAATAGTTTCATGTCTTATATTTAAGTCTTTAATCCATCTTGAGTTACTTTTTCTATATGGTGAGAGATGGGGTCCAGTTTCATTCTGCATATGATAAACTGATTTTCCAAGAACTGTTCATGGAATAGCATGGCCATGGTCCTGTTGTCATTCTCTGCCAGTTTAACTGGATGCCCCACTGCACCTCGTTTGAGTTTTAACTAGGACTTGCCTTGCTTGAAGAGGAATAAGAGAAATGAAGTCAGGAATCGGCAAGATGGCAGTTTTTTGTCATCATCACTCCGTGGTGCATGGATTTTGACAACTACCCACAGACAAGAGTACCTTTGTAAGAGCCCTAAAGTCCAGTGGAGAAGTTGCAGCATAGTGATGGAACAAAAAAAATCCTAGAATAGACACATTAAATTGGGTAGGAAGAACAGTTTCACCTTAATTGAATCAGCTCTTCCACAGGTGGCACACCTCAGTGCCAAGAGAGACCAACCCCTGGACCCACCATTTTCTCCACAAGGGAAAGTGAGAGCATAGTGAATTCTGGGCTACCCTAGCTATACCTGGGTCTTGCCAAGAGGCCCACCTCTTCCTTGTCTACCCAGAGTACACAATGAATCAGCACAGCTGAGTGGCTGGGAGAGGCCAAGATCAGGGAAGAGAGGAAAGGACTCATAGCAATCAGGGCTTGAAACTTGACAAAGGGTCTTAAATTATACTAGCCACTTCTGGGACTCCATTAGGAGTCCTCTGGAGATGCCACTCCTGAGGCTCCCTCCTTCCCAACTGGCCCACAGCTACCCTCAATGCTCTCAGTGAATCACCCTTCTCTCCTGACAGTGGCCAGGTCTCCATGTGTGCCCTCAAGACAGCAAATGTAAGCCTTTGCAGACAGCTAGACTCTGCAAGATTGGGAGAGGGAACTCAAACCTGAAAAGAAAATTATAGATCAATATCCATGATGAAAATAGAGACAAAAATTCTCAACAAAATAACTGAATACCAAATTCAGCAGCACATTAAAATGATTGTGTACACCATGATCAAGTGGGATTTATCCCTGGGATGCAAGAATGGTTCACTATATGCAAACCAATTAATGTGATACACAGCATTAGCAGAATAAAGGATAAAAACCAAATGGTCATCTCAGCAGGTGTAGCAAAAGCATTTGATAAAATTTAACATCCTTTCATGATAAAAACTCTCAATAAATTAGGTATAGAAAGAATGTGCCTCAATTCAATAAAGTCCATATATGACAAGCCCACATCATATTCAACAATGACAAGCTGAAGTTTTTTCTCTAAGATCAGGAACAAGACAAAGATGCCCATTCTCACCACTTCTAGTCAACATAATACTGGCAGTCCTAGCCAGAGACACCAAAAGAAAGAAATAAAAGGCATCCAAATCAGAAAGGAAGATATAGAATTGTCTGTTTGCAGATGACATGATCTTATGTATAGCAAACCCTAAAGACTCCTCCAAAAAAACTCCTAGAAATAATAAACAAATTTAATCAAGTTGCAGGATATAAAATCAACATACAAAAACCAGTTGCATTTCTATACATGACAATTAACTATCTAAAAAATAAATTAAGAAACAATCTCATTTACAATAGCACCAAAAAAATTACTTAGGAGTAAATCTATTCATATATTTACTTATTTATTTAGAGACAGTGTCTTGCTTTGTCACTCAGGCTGGAGTAAAGGGGCACTGCAGCCTCAAACCCCTGGACTCAAGTGATCCACCTCAGCCTCCCAAGTGGCTGGGACTACAGGTATATGCCCCCACACCTGGCTAATTTTTAAAAATTTTTTTGTAGAGACAGGGTCTCACTTTGTTGCCTAGGCTGATCTTGAACTCCTGATCTCTAGCAATCCTCCCACCTTTGCTTCCAAAAGTGCTGGGATTACAGATATGAGCCACAGCATCCAGCCAGAAATATATTTAACCAAGGAGGTAAAAGATTTGTATACTGAAAACTGTAAGACTCTGATGAAATAAATTGAATGAGGTACAAATAAATGGAAACATGTCCTGTGATCATGAATTGGAAGAAATAATATTGTTAAAATGACCATATTACCCAAAGCAATCTACAGATTTGATATAATTTTATTTGATAAAAAAAAATTCCAATGACATTTTTCACAGAAATAGAAAAAAAAATCCTAAAATTTCTGTAGAATCAGAAGAGACCCCACATAGCTTAAGCAATGTCAAGAAAAAAATAGCAAAGCTGGAGGCACCACACTTTCTGATTTCAAATTACATTACAAAGCTATAGTAATCAAAGCAGTATGGTGCTGGCATAAAAACAGACACATAGACCAATAGAACAGAATATAGAGCCCAGAAAGAAATCCACACATATGTTGTCAAGTAATTATGAAGAGAGGCACCAAGAATACACAATGGAAAAAGGATAGTCTCTTCAATAAATGGTATTGGGAAAATTGAATCTGAATATCCACATGCAGAAGAATAAAATTGTGCCCTTATCTCACAGCATATTAAAAAATCAACTCAAAATATATTAAAGACTTAAATGTAAAACCAGACACTATTAAACTACTAGAAGAAAACCTAGGGGAAAATTTCTTGACAGTGGTATAAGCAAAAACTTTTTTGAATATGAGCCCAAAAGAATAGGCAAATATAGACAAACTGGATTCCATCAAGCTAAAAAGCTTCTGCACAGCAAAGAAAACAATCAGCACAGTGAACAGACAACTTAGGAGTAGGAAAAAATATTTGCAAAGTATGTATTCGATAGGAGGGGTTAATATTTAAAATATTTAAGGAACACATACAATTCAATAGGACAAAACCAAATAATGTTTTATTTAAAAGGTTTAAATTTTAAAATAAGCAAACCTGAATAGATATTTTTCCAAAGAAGATATATAAGTGGCCAGCAGATTTATAAAAAGGTGCTCAACATTACTAATCATCAGGGAAATGCTAATCAAAACCACAGTGAGAGATCATCTCACACCTGTTAGAATGGCTATTACAAGAAAGCCAAAAGATAGCAAGTGTTGGTGAGGATGTACAGAAAAGGGAACCCTTGTACACCACTAGTGGGAATATAAATTAGTACAGTCATTGTAGAAAACAGTATAGAGGTTCATTTAAAAATTAAATATAGAACTACCATATGATCCAGCATTCCCCCTTCTTGGCATATATCCAAAGGAAATGAAATCAGTCCTTATTCACAGTAGCCAAGATATGAGATCAACCTAAGTGTCCATGAATAGATGAATAGATAAAGAGAATGTGGTGTGTGTGTTTGTGTGTGCGCGCATGCATGTGTGCAATGCAGTATTCTACCTTAAAAAAAAAAAGAAATCCTGCCATTTGCAACAACATAAATGAAACCGGAGGATGTTATGCTAAATGAAATAGAGCAGACAAAAATATAAATACCATATGGTTTCACTTATATATGGGATTTTTAAAAGTTGAACTTGTAGAAACAGAGAGTAGGTCTGGGTGCAGTGGCCCATACCTGTAGTCCTACCACATTGGGAGGCCAAGACGGGAGGCCAGCCTAGGCAACATAGACCAGCCTTGGGCAATATAGTGAGACCATGTCTCCACAGAAAATAAAAGTATTAGCCAGGCATGGTGGTATGCATCTGTAATTCTTAGCTACTTTGGAGTCTGAGGCAGGAGCATCCCTTGAGCTCAGCAGGTTGAGTGGTTGAAGCTGCAGTGAGCCATGATCATACCACTGTGCTCCAGCCTGGGTGATAGAGAGAGAGCCTGTCTGAAAAAAAAAAAAGAAAGATGATCAAGAGGAAAACATAACAACATAAACAAAGGAAGCCAGAACAAATCATTCAAGTTCTTGCGCATGTTTGCATCTAGTTTTAGATTGTGTATTAATCTCCCATTGTTCTATCTATCCTAGCACCAATGCCACAATCTTTATTATAACTTTTTAATATATTAATATCTGACAGGGTAAGGCTTACTTCATTATCCTTCAGTATGCTTTTATAATTGTAAAACTCTCTGAAAAAATACAATAAAAGGAAAATTCCTACTTCTTATAAAGTATATCTAACAAAAACCTACAGCAAACATTTAATGGTGAAAAGTTTAAAGCATGTCCTTTAAAGATAGGAACAAGACAAGAAAGGCAGCTATAATTGCTTCTATTCAATATTATTAGAGGAGTCCTACCCAGTAAGGTAAAAATAGAAATAAAAGATATAAAGATTTAAAAAGAAGAAACAAAACTGGCATTATTGTCAGATGACACGCCCATGACAGGCATTCAGAGGGATTCTACAGAAAAACTATTAGAACTAAAGGACTGCTCACCAACCTTCCTGGATACAAGATCAAAATATAAAAACCAATTTGCTTCCTGGACATTTAGAGCCAGAGACCCAATCCAGAAGGACTTGGGCTTGGTTGGGGGAAGATGACAGGAGGGAATTCTTAACAGGTTTTTGAGGAAGAGTGTCATGATCACAATTTTGTAGTAACAATCTCCTTTTGGCTGCTGTGAGAAGGAACTAGGAGGGACAGAAGGGAAGGCAGGGAGCCCCGGGGAGCTGGCTGCTGATAGAGGCCGAGTGAGACGTGGCAATCGCTAGCTGTGCATGTGGACATGGAGATGGTAAGAAGTTTATGTATTATACAAACATTGAACAATGACTCATACGAATAATTCATTTAAATTGGCATGAGCACTAAAAATGAAAAGGGAAAAAGAAAAAAGTTATAAAGTACTAAAATTGAAATCCCATATCAGGGAAAAATAGTTGCCAGCAGATGGGAAAGAATGAATAGCTTACTATATAAAGAACTCAGTCCATCTAATAGGAAAACAAAATAGATCACTGCCCAGCAGAAGAGGGGAGTAGGAGACAAAAAAAGAGCATGACAGAAGTGAGATCGTTATCTGGACATGGGTATAAGCTCTCCTAGGAGCTCACAGGAATCTTCTGGAGACTTTGCTGGGAGATAAAGGTTTTACCTTAATTAATTTTCCACTCAAAGAATTACTAGTTTGAAAAGCAGAGTAAAACAGCACTGAAAATAAAGGTCATATTTAGAGAAGCTTGAGTTTGAACATCAGACAGAGCAAGTGCTTGTTAATCTCTGCAGAAAACCAAAGGATATAATTCACACTGGTAGCATATGTGCCTGCCTGGTTATAAAAGACCTCCTTCACACTTGAAAAAATAGGCACGTGACATGTTCTGTGCAGAACCACTCTATGAGTCTACAGGCAAGTGGAGAACCCTAAGTAAGCCTTTCTCATACCCTGCCTCCTCCACTTGCAGGTGTATGAGCACCGCAGCTTCTTAACCTTCTTAGAAATATAAAGTACTTAGAACACAGCTTCAAAAATCTATATTATAATTAAAATTAGCTGTTGGGAAAAGAGGTAACAGCTTGCAGAGAGTTGGCCTAAAAATAAAAGTGACAAAAATACCTAAACATATACTATCTGTGTTATTTTTAAGTTAGGACGTTTAAAGCCACTAAAGCTCTACTGGCAAGCGTCAGGGGACATGGAACAATACAGTTTGAGCATCAAGAACCTATCTCTTGGCTGGGTGCATGGCTTATGCCTGTAATCCCAACACTTTGGGAGGTTGAGGTGGGAGGATTGCTTGAGGCCAGGAGTTAGAGGCCAGCCTGGGGCAATCGGGCAAGAGCCTGGGGCAATAGGGCAAGACCCTGTCTCTATTTAAAAAATAAAATAAATAAGAGCCCATCTCGTAAACACCCCAGCAAGTCTGAGCTCGCCATTTTGGGAGGTAAGAGGAGGAACTGTGAACATTGGTGCTTAGTTTTGTATTGTTTCATTTTACCGATGTTGTTTCTGATTTGGGCTGTTATCAAAAAGGATTGTCTTTTGAAGACAGAAGCACAATGCTGGTGGTGAAGACAATTCGTGAGTGAAGTCAGGGCCTTGAAGTCCAACTAGTGTTTATGCCAAGACATGCTTCCCAGGGACATACCAGCTTTTGGGACCTGCCCTTTAAAGAATGTTGTTTTATGTCCCTGGCTTGTGACCCCAGAAGACTTTTGGAAAGTGCTGAAATGATACTGGAAAGCTCAAAGGATTGTGGGGTTGCTAGAGCTCTCGCTTTGAAAAATGAGCAGGAGCCAGGGATGATAGGAAGCAGCAGGGACCACCCAAATACTTCAAGGAACCAGGCTGCAGGGCCAACGGGCATCCTCCCCATGTTCCCCGTGGGCCCTTCAGTGCCCCACGGCCAACACAGCCAGGCCCATGCTGTCTCCTCTTGCTGGTCAGGCTGCACTGGCCTTATGTCCCTAGCACTTGATTCATGCATGGGGTGATTCAGTCAGGTAAGCTTGGGTCACATGTTTGCCCCAGCTGCTTAGGAGGCTGAGAACTTGAGGAATGAAAATTTTCAGCAGCATTTTCCACTATGACTCTCACAAGATCGAGAATTCCCGAAATGGAAGAGTTCTGCAAAACCCCAATACGACCCTTAAAAGGTCCATTACACTCCGTGTTTAAGATGCAGAATACAATTAATTACTGTGCAGCTCAAAATACAGCAAAAGTGTGTACCAACGTGTGTTCAAACTCCATGGCTGCCAACGTGTGTTCAAACTCCATGGCTGCCAACGTGTGTTCAAACTCCATGGCTGCCGGTAAAGAAATGCCCTAATCTGAGGATCCCTCGAGCCCATGAGGCTGCAGTGAGCTATGATCACACCACTGTACTCCAGTCTAGATGACAGAGGGAGACCCTGCCTCAAAAATAAATGAATGAATGAACAAATGAATAAATAAATAAATAAAAATTAGAAAATAAAGAAAAGCCCTAATGTATAGTTAGAAATGCGGGACTTTCTCATTAACTCTGTACTGACAAGAAAGTCGCTCTAGCCCTCATGTTGCCAAGTGAAACCTGAAGAGATTTTCTGCCACTCCCTTTTGTGAGCATGGACAAATGAGCCCACCTGTTGGTTGCTGTCCCAGCATGTGAGGGAGCACAGGTCCACACGCCCTGTGAATCAGCCTCTGAACAAGTTCTTCTCTGACCTCAGTGGCTGATCATGGCAACCTTGAACATGAGATCCAGGGAGGGTGAATGTGGAGGAAACATGCTTGAAATGTGTGTGAAGGAAAAACTGCATTGAGAGACCAAACTAGAAAAACAAAGATGTTTCTTTCCATCTTCACATTTTGTAAAACAGACATATGAATGTTAACATTATTTGACAGAGACAGAAATTCTTTTTTGCTTTTTTGAGCTGGGGTCTTGCTCTGTTGCCCGGGCTGGAGTACAGCAGTGTAATCACAGCTCACTGCAGCCTTGACCTCTCCACAGCCTTGACCTCTCAGAATCAACCCATCCTCCCACCTCAGCCTCCAGAGTAGCTGGGACTGCAGGCATGAGCCACCATGCCTGGCTAATTTTCTCTTTCTTTTTTTGTAGAAACAGGTTCTCACTGTGTTGCCCAAGCTGGTCTCATACTCTTGGGCTCAAGCCATCGTCCTGCCTCAGCCTCCCAAAGTGCTGGGATTATAAGCATGACCCACCATACCTGGCAGGGAAATTATTTAGCAGGGCTACCTGTTAAGCATTGTCTCTGTGTAAACCAACCCCTATACAACACAAAACATCACACACTCGAAATAGATCTGGATTGGGGCAACACTGAATCTGTGCTTATCTTATGAAGACATGAATGGGAGAAGAAAAAGGAAAATAAAGGAAGGAAAAAGTATGACTCCAGAACGTAACAAATCATTTAAGCTGTCTAGCACTTATTACTGTGGGCAATATTCAGCCAAAGATATTGGTCATAAAGTTTTTTCATTTTGTTTTGTTTTGTTTGAGGCAGGGTCTCACTCTGTAGCCCAGGCTGGAGTGCAGTAGTGCAATTATGGCTCACTGCAGCTTCTACTTCCTGGGCTTAAGACATCCTCCAACCTCAGCCTCCCAAGTAGCTGAGGCTATAGACATGCACCACTACACCTGGCTAATTTTTTGTAATTTTCTGCAGAGATGGGTTCTCCCTATGTTGACCAGGCTGGTCTTGAACTCCTGGGTTCAAGCAGTCCTCCTGCCTCGGCCTCTCAAAGTGCTGGGATTATAATTGTGAAGAGGTTCCTCCCCCACCCCACCAATGAAAGTGTGTATCAGGCAACTTTCTCATGGTTTGTGAACTGCAGCTGGAGCACTCTCTCCCCACTGGGTGGTCAGCCACCTATCTTAAAGTTTCCCTTGTCACTTCCTTTCTTACAAAATCTAAGTCACGACTCCAGACTTCAAGGTGTTTTTTTGCAGTTGCTGACAGCTGACTCATGCCCGTGTTCACTTAACGTCTGTTCTCCTTGTTTACTGACATGTTGGAGATGTGCCTTACGGATGGCAGATTGTTTTACTGTTGGCTTCTAACATGTCGTGTCAATCAGTATGCACGTCAGATACATAGAACAGCAGTGGATCTAGGGAAGGGCTAACTTTGTGCTGAGAAAGCTTTATAGCATTTTGGGGGATCTGGCTAGGGGGCAGAAGTTGCCCTTCACGAAACCTGTGCTTTCAAAAAGAGAAAGTATTTTTTCAGAACCTAGTAGTAGGGAGATAAAACTAGAATAATTCAGTTTAGCTACTCAGGCCTGGGGTTCCTCAACAGATGTGATAACAGAATGTAAATATTGAGATCCAGCTGTCAGCCTATTGGCCTTACACACCGAGGTTAGGAGAACTTGGCTTATCTTGCTGAGAGCCGGCTATGGGTAGACAGGAAATTCAGAAGAGAAGATATATATTTATTGGATTATTTTTTGTTCCTTCTAAGTTTGATGCTTAAAAAAAAACAAGACAGAGGAAATGCAGGGTTTCCTCCTTGTTGGGTCTTATGTGCACCACCCTACCTTTCCTATCTGTCCCTGTTCCAAGGGAGTCAACAGTCAGCTCTTTGAGAGCATTTTTCTAACAAGAGAAATTAGACTTTGATGGGGAATGCCTGCTCTGACTTAGCTATGAGGCACAGAACTTGACCTTGGCCTTGAGAGCTGCAGGCTGAACCCTGGCCCACCCCCTCATGGCAGCCTGTATTTAAAGCCCTCCAACGGGGTCCCGCCACTTCATGAAGTCTTTTCATTTGATTTACATTCTGACAACATAATTTTTTTTAATGTTGGATAATGGTGAGGGATATCATTTAATATAACAGAAGAGAAGGAGGAAATGATGGAGGCTGCCTTAGAGAGGGGGTCAGGGAGCGCTTCTCGAGCAGGTGTTAATATCACTGAGATGGAAACAGGCAGCTGGCCCTATGAAGATCTCAGCAGAAAAATATAGCAGAGGTCCCTAAAGCAGGTATTTGAAGAACATTGGAGCCAGAGGGAAAGGAGAAGTCCTGGGGTCTGAGAGGCATTAGTGGCACTGGGTATTGAGGAGACTTGAAGACTGCAGTGAGGACTGTAGATTTTATTTCCTAAGTGATGATAGAGATTCAAGCAGAAGAGTTACATAATTTTGGTGTGCAGTTTTAAAAAACCTCCTTGATTGCTATGGAGGGAATGGATTGTGGAGGTGGCAGGGAGAAAGTAGAACAATGATCACAGTGACAAGACCGTTACAGCAGTCCAGGAAAGAGACACTGACAGCCTAGGCTCGGGAGGCATTAGCAGTATGGATGGATCTGGGCTGTGTCTTAGAGGTAGAAGTGACAGACCTTGCTGTTGGATTGAATGTTGGAGGTAAGGGAAAGGAGGATTAAGGATAGGTTTTTGGCTCAAGTAGCTGCGGAAGTGGTAGTATCATCTCTTAAGGCCAGGAAGACTGGAGAAAGCGTAGATTTGCAGAGGAGGGGACTCAAATCTTTCAGATTTGGCTAACAGAGCTCTGAGATGCCCATCAGAAACCAAGGAAGAGGCGTTAAGTAGCCAGCTGTACGTGCTACATCAGCGTTTATGCCAGAAACTGCAGGTCAGGTGGGACTAGAATGTAAACTTTAAAAGAAAAGTGATAAAAGAAAACTGTTATTATAATCACAGAATATCATATAAGATTTTTATAACTTCAAATCACAAATAAAAATGATGGATTTGACTGATTAAAAAAATTAAAACTTCTATGCTATTAAAAAATTATAAGAGCAGAGATAAAATGTTTGCAACTTAGTTAACAGAGGTTTATTATATAGAAAAAGATCTAAAAACTCAAAAATTTTACATGTATACCCAATAGAAAAGTAAGCCAAGAATCGTGAGCCATAAATTCAAAATAGAAAATGGTTGGAAAGTATGTGAAAAGATCTTCAATCATTTTTTTTTGTCAACTTTCGATTGGGTTCATCATATTCAATTTAATCATTTTTAATAAACTGTTATTTGAGATAGAATTTACACGATCAAACTCACCTGATATTCATTCTTACCAGTAATTAAAGAGACGCAAACTAAAATGAGATTCTTTTATCAGATTGGCAGAGATTAAAATAATTGAAATACCCAAAGTTGCTGAAGGTGTGTATGAACAGTACACGTTGTTTCTTGCTTTTTGGAGTAGGGTTGCCAGATTTATCAAATAAAAATACAGGATATGCAGCTAAATTTGAACTTCATATAAACAACAAATACTTTTCAAAGTGTACTTATATCCCCAGTGTATTAGATATATTCATACTAAAAATTTATTTGCTATTTATTATTTAGCTGGGTGTAAAGTGAAAGTTTATCTGATAACCCTGTTTTTGGAGGGCATACGACTATCACACTTTTATATGGCAGTTTCATTTCCAGAGTTTTATCTTAAAGACATAAAAAGGAAATAGGCAAATAACCTTTATAAAACTACGTATAGAAAGATGTTTATCAGAAGATTACTTATATTATTCTCCAGTTGAATATTAGATACTCAGAATGATAGCCATCATTGATATCACATATGCTATGTTTATTTCCATTAATATGAGATTCACTAAATAATTATGACACATCCAATCAATGAATTACTATGCAACCATTAAATATGATGAGGTTGGTCTATAACTTACTGATGTAAAAAAATCCATAATATAATGTTAAATGGGGAAAAATATATCATAAAAGAATATATAATGTGATTCAATTTATAAAAATAATATATAAGTATATAGAGAGAGTTTTTAAAAATGTATACCAAAATATTAAGAACATTTATTTTGGGGCCCTGGGATTTAAGATTATTTATACCTAAAATAAAGTTCTGTAATTTTTTTTTTTTTGCAATGACATTAATCATTTTTGCAGTCTAAAAGAAAGACATTAATATTTTGGAAAATGAAGTCCAACTCTTGTCTCTGACAGGATCCCAGCAGAAAAGAGATGGCACATGCTAACTGAGTATTTTAAGGAGAGTTTAATGAAGGGAATATTTATAAATGTGTAAGCAGGGTTTAGGAAAATTACAACAGATAATTCAACAACTCAGAGCTAGAAGCAGCAAGGCACCATTACTGCCCAAAGACCTGAAGTGGCAGGTGGAAAAATGTTTATTTGAACCTTGAGACAGAAAGAGCCTTGAGAAGCAGAGACTGAAACAAACCTACAGCTTGTCACTCACCCCCTCCCTCCTCCCTGCCTTAGTGATTCCCATTGGCCAAAGTCAACAGGAGCCAAAGAGCCGAGAAGCCTCCTGGGACACCCAGAGGTCGATCTGTCATTGCTTCATCCACCTAGAATGTGGAAAGCTGGAAAGAGAGTCGCTTCGACCCTAGCAATGAGAGAAAAGTCAAATAAACTATTAGCCAATACAAAATCACTTTTCTTGAGTCCAGCAGAAACCCAAGTTTACAGGAAAACCAAGTAGCTTTAAATTCCAAATTCCCTGAGAGTTTGTCAGCATGAATTCCCCTAATCACAACACTCTTATCCTTTGGAATATTTTTGTTTTTCTTTTGCTTTTCTCGCAGAGAAATGCTGATTTCATTTTCAATATATCATTGTGACTGTAGATAATATGGCCTGAATAGATTATATAAGTTAAAAGGAAGAAAGGCTGTTTGGGGAGAGAAGTGAGCTGTACCATTCAAATTTACAATGATATAAAATCAAATGTTAAAGAATCAATTGATTCATTTATGACAATGGGAAAGGCAATGAATAAAACACAAGTGCCTTGAACAGATTCAGGCATTATTTTGGAACTTGGAAAACTTGGAAATTTATAGCAGAAGTTCTGACAGTCACTCCGAGGGGATCACTGCTTTTAGCACAAGAAAACAGTCCTAGCAAAGTGAAGCCAAATATTCCAAAAAAGCTGAAAAATAAGAAAACAAATAACGGACAGGTGTCCTGGGGGTGGTGGTCATGCCTGTCATCTCAGCACATTGGGAGGCAAAGGTGGGTGGATCACCTGAGGTCAGAAGTTTCAAATGACCCTGGCCAACATGGCGAAACCCTGTCACTACTAAAAATACAAAAATTAGCCAAGCATGGTGGCGGGTGCCTGTAATCCCAGCTACTTAGGAGGCTGAGGCAGGAGAATCGCGTGAACTCAGGAGGCAGAGGTTGCAGTGAGCCGACATGGCACCACCGCACTCCAGCCTGGGCAACAAGAATGAAATGCCATCTCAAAAAAAACAAACAAAGAAGAGACAGGTAGATGCTCCCCTGTCTACTTCGTTATATGGTAAGATTAGAAACAAACCCAGGTTCCTCCTTGATGTTTACAATCCTCCTTGATTGCTATGTTTACAATAAGATAAACTTTTTCTTGTGCAAACTTACCCCACTAAAAACGTTATGACTTTACTAAAGGTTTTCCAGTTCAGAAGTTAGTTTTGTTCCATCACAGTGGCTCACGCGTGTAATCCCAATACTTTGGGAGGCCAAGGCAGGCAGATCACTTGAGCCTGGGCGTTTGAGACCAGCCTGGGCAACAAAATAAAACCCAGTCTCTACACAAAATACAAAACATTAGCTGGGTGTGGCGGCACACGCCTGTAAGTCCCAAGTTCTCAGGACACCAGGCAGGAGGATCACCTGAGCCAGGAGATAGAGACTGCAGTGAGCCGTATTTCACCACTGTACTCCAGCCTGGGCAACAAAGTGAGACCCTGTCTCAAAAAAAAAAGTAAATAAAAGTTAGTTTTCCTAATGACATTATTATAGGAGATGATCTTAACAAAACACTACAGCAAAACAAAACAGTATTGGATCAAATACCCCAGAATGTCAGAACTTCATCAGCCCTACTACTCTCATGCTCATGAACATAGGTCAACTCTTGCTGTTGAAATAAAGCAAAATACCTTCCCATCCAGCCCACCTCACAATCTGTACACAATCTGTACTCAGTCAATGACAGAACAAACTAGTGAGTATGTATAAGAAAACAATGTTAGTTAAATATTATGATGTACACTTATATTTAAATGCACTTTGCCTCTGCTAACTGGCATAAACTATTTGTTTAAAAAAAAGGATCTCCCTTGAAATTCATTCTTGTCTCAAAAGAAAAGACTACACTCTTGTTTCAAAAGTCATAGTTTCCAAGAAGCTTAGAACATACAAGTTTGGGGGATTACAGATTCAGGGCAGAAGCTTTTACATAAAAAACAAGAACAGACTACAGAAGATGTGAAGGCATAAAGTGTTGTTCATGATGTAACTAGTTTTATTTAGTTAAATGTTATTTTTAAGGCTCATAGCTGATATAACCTGATACAAGATCTCTAGATATAAACTATGTTTATATAACTTGATGTGTGTAAATGTCATAGCTAAAAGTCAAATTGTTGCTAAATTTCATATAAGAGCAACAAGGAAATTAATGTCTCACATTTAAACTGGCTTAAATTTTTTAAACCTTTATGTACAAAAAAACCCCTGATTGACAGATTATATTGCATTTTCACTTTGATCATGAATATGTACCTCTGGCAGAGTTTATAATGCTGATTTGAAATGTAACATGAAATTGAAGTACTATTGTGAAACGTAAATGATCATATTCTGAATTGTAATTCATGGTTTATACTCCCAACACCATCCATTAGAAAAAGCAAGCAGTTTATTTGTTAAAAATGCAAACAGAGGAAAATATGCTTCTAATCCTTTCAGGTTATGGAATACATATTATTAATTCTATCAAAAAATATTTATTAGCACCTCTGCTATGCTAGCCACCATGGGAAGTGTTAGAAGATAACAGTGTATGCATACATAGTACGATGGTGGTGAGAGGTGAGTAGCTACCTTTGGTTGTGGGAATGAAAGCCATGCATATAAATGGTGGAACTGAAAAATCAAAAGACTCTGAGATCTTGGTCATCTCATTAAACACCCATATCAGCCTTGGACTGCCTTTCTCTGGGCTCCTTGATGTGTGAGACAAACGCTTTAAGTCAAAGTTGTGTCAGGTTCTGTGTTACTTCCAGCCAAAACCAATGTTGGTTAGTATATTTAGTGAATGAATTTTAAATGTTCTCCTTTGCATCACAAAATGCTTTTATGCATTTAATGTTAAACCCATGCCTCACCTTATTTTGAAAAATGTTCTAAGGTAGCTTAGAATAAATGACAGAAGTAGTACAAGACTCTTTAAACCATGATAGCAGAATAAGAGCTAAGTAAGAAAAGAGAAAAATGGTTATTCTAGAAAATCTCAGTGAAAGACAGCAACTGATGTTAAATCTAAAATTCACCCCCAAGTTTTCTGGCACCAAACTCTTAATATCTAATACCTGAAAGCATACCAGTTCATCAATTTCTTCTTGGCACATAGTCTAAGAACATAACAGGTGAATCTAATAAAAGGATATTGAAAATTATGTCTTTAAAAACAGTGTTTAAAAGATAGAGCAATTTTATCATACATTAGCTAATACCAATTCCCAATGAAAGACAAAGTTCTAAATGTTAAGCTGTAATGCAATGTAGCCTCTTACCAAAAACTATAATCTCAAATTGTCTGCTGCATTCTTTTTGTTTTTTGGGGATTTTATTTAGACAGTTGAGAGAAACAATATGAAATGGAAGATAATTGTAAGGACATATAGTCCCCGCTTGTCCCCTTCATAGTCTGTTTTTCCTTGGGTGAAGCCAGATCAAAAGATAGGTCTCAGATTGAAACACCTTGTCTTGAGCTTCCACAGTTACCTTCAGCATGTTTGGCCTTACTCGCTCGGAATACGTTGAAAGACGTTCTGGTAATCTCATACCATGTTAGCCACTACATCCACCATTCAGCAGTGGTGCGGACATTAGGCACAGCCGTTCTTAGTAGTTCATATGAAAAACCAGTAGTTCATATGAAAAACATTTTTTCCCAAGTATGAGGATATGTACTTGTAGGGGGTTTTGTCCCTGAAGAAATGATGTGTTTTCTTTGGACGGCATAGATTGTCCTATTTCTCTTTTTCCTTTGGTCTCCAAGAAACTTCGAAGCAAATTCGCATTCCAAGTTTATCTTTATGTTGATCATTTCTGTGTACTATTCATGTCCACACTCAATTTTATTTATAATTTAAATCAATTATATAATTTAAATTATTTGTTATATACAAAACACGCACATGCACACACACACACACACACACACACACAAATTTCAGGCCCGGCTTGGTGGCACACACCTCTAATCTTAACACTTTGGGAGGCTGAAGTGGGAGGATCACTTGAGGCCAGGGGTTTGAGAGCAGACTGGGCAACACAGTGAGACCTCATTGCTACTAAAATTCAAAAAAATTAGCCAGGTATGGTGGTGTGTGCCTGTAAACCCAGTTACCTGGGAGGCTGAGGCAGGAGGATTGCTTGAGCCTGCGAAATCAAGACTTTAGTGGACCATGATCACAATATTGCACTCCATCCTGGGTGACAGCAAGATTCTGTCTCAAAAACACTTTTTAAAAAATCTCTTCCTTTGATGAATACACGCAGTGAGAGTGAGCATCCTTGTCTTGCTCCAGTTCTCGGAGAGAATGCTTTCAACTTGTCCCCATTCAGTATCCTGTTGGCTGTGCATCTGTCATAGATGGTTTTTATTACATTGAGGTATATCCCTTGTATGCTGATTTTGCTGAGGGTTTTAATCATAAAGGGATGCTGGATTTTGTCAAATGCTTTTTCTACGTCTATTGTGATGATCATGTGACTTTTGTTTTAAATTCTGTTTATGTGGTGTATCACATTTATTGACTTGAGTATGATAAATTGTCCCTGCATCCCTGATATGAAATCCACTTGATTATGGTGAATTATCTTTTTGATATGTTGTTGGATTTGGTTAGCTAGTATTTTGTTAAGGATTTTTGCATCTATGTTCATCAGGAATATCAGTTGGTAGTTTTCTTTTTGGTTATGTCCTTTTCTGGTTTTGGTATTAGGGTGATACTGGCTTCATAGAATGATTTAGGGAGGATTCCCTCTTTTTCTATCTTGTGGAATAGTGTCAATAGAATTGGTATCAATCCTTCTTTGAATGTCTGATAGAATTCAGCTGTGAATCCTTCTGGTCCTGGACTTTTGTTGTTGTTGGTGGTAATTTTTTAAATTACCATTTGAACCTCATTGCTTCTTACTGATCTTTTCAGGGTTTCTGACTCTGCCTGATTTAAGCTAGGAGGGTTGTATCTTCCCAGGAATTTATCTATCTCCTCTAGGTTTTCTAGTTTATGCACCTAACGGTGTTCATAGTACTGGAAGTCCTAGCCAGAACAGTCAGACAAGAGAAAGAACTAAAGGGCATCCAAATCAGTGAGGAGGAAGTCAAACTGTTACTGTTTGCTGATGATATGATAGTATACCTAGACAACTCCAAGACTCCTCCAAAAAACTCCTAGAACTGATAAATTAATTCAGCAAAGTTTCAGGATAAAAAATTAATGTACACAAATTAGTAGTTCTGCTATACACCAACAGCGACCGAGATGAGAATTAAATCAAGGACTCAACCCCTTTTACAATAGCTGCCAAAAAATAAAATACTTAGAAATGTACCTGACCAAGGAGATCAAAGACCTCTCCAAGGAAAACTACAAAAGACTGCTGAGAGAAATCATAGATAAGACAAACAAGTGGAAACATGTCCCATACTCATAGATGGATATACTGCCAAAAGCAATCTACAAATTCAGTGCAATTCCCATCAAAATTTCACCACCATTCTTCACAGAACTAGAAAAGACAATTCATATAGAACCAAAAGAGCCTGCATAGCCAAAGCAAGACTAAGCAAAAAGAACAAATCTGGAGGTATCATATTACCTGATTTCAAACTATACTATAAGGCCGTAGTCACCAAAATAGCATGGTACTGGTATAAAAATCAGCACATAGACCAATGGAACAGAATAGAGAACTCAGAAATAAACCGAAATACCTACAGCCAACTGATCTTCAACAAAGCAAACAAAACATAAAATGAGGAAATGGTGCTGGGATAATTGGGAAGCCACATATAGGAGAATGAAAGTGGATCCTCCTCTCTTACCCCAAACAAAAATCAACTCAAGATGGATGAAAGACTTAAATCTATAAAAATTCTAGAAGATAACATCAGAAAAACCCTTCTAGACATTGGCAAAGACTTTATGACCAAGAACCCAAAAGCAAATGAGACAAAAACAAAGATAACTAGGTAGGACTTAAATAAACTAAAGAGCTTCTGCACAGCAAAAGGAACAGTCAGCAGAGTAAACAGAAAATCCAGAGTAGAAGAAAATCTTCACAACCTATACATCCAACAAAAGACCAATATCCAGAATCTATAAGGAACTTAAACATATTAGCAAGAAAAAATAATCCCATCAAAAAGTGGGCTAAGGACATGAATAGACAATTCTTAAAGGAAGATCTACAAATGGCCGATGAACATGAAAAATGCTACCATCACTAATGATAAGGGAAATACAAATCAAAACTGCAATGCGATCCCATCTTGCTCCTGCAAGAATGGCCATAATCAAAAAACAGAAAGCCGTTGGCATGGATGCAGTGAAAAGAGAACACTTCTACACTGCTGGTGAGAATGTAAACTAGTACAACCACTACTGAAAATAGTGCGAGATTCCTTAAAGAGCTAAAAGTAGAATTACCATTTGATCCAGCAATCCTACTACACTGTCTACCCAGAGGAAAAGAAATCATCATACAAAATAGATACTTGCGCACATATGTTTATAGCAGCACAATTCACAATTGCAAAAATAGGGAACCAACCCAAATGCTCGTCAATCAACAAATGGATAAAGAAGCTGTGGTATATATGTGCAATGGAATACTACTCAGCCATAAAAAGGAATGAATTAATGGCATTTGCAGTAACCTGGAGAGTATGATTCTAAGTATAGTAACTCAGGAATGGAAAACCAAATATCTTATGTTCTCACTCTTAAGTGGGAGCAAAGCCATAGGAATGCAAAAGCATAAGAATGATACCATGGAGGCTGGGCCCAGTGTCTCATGCCTGTAATCCTATCACTTTGGGAGGCCGAGGTTCTTGAATCACCTGAGGTCGGGAGTTTGAGATCAGCTTGACCAACATGGAGAAACTCTGTCTCTACTACAAATACAGAATTAGCTGGGTGTAGTGGAGCATGCCTGTAATCCCAACTACTCAGGAGACTGAGACAGGAGAATCACTTGAACCCGGGAGGTGGAGATTGCACTGAGCTGAGATTGAGCCATTGCACTCCAGCCTGTGCTACAAGAGTGAAACTCCATCTCAAAAAACAAAAAAGAAAAAGAATAATACAATGGACATTGGGGACTCGAGGGAAAGAATGGGAGAGGGAAAGGGATAAATGACTACAAACTGAATTCAGTGTATACCGCGTGGGCGATGGGTGCATCAAAGTCTCACACATCAGAATCACACATCACCACTGAAGAACTCACTCATGCAACCAAATACCACCTGTTCCCCCAAAACCCCGTGAAAATAGAAAATCAAATACTTTAGAAAAATTTCTTCCTCTGTTTGGGTTTTTCCTAGATATGAATCTTTAAAACATATATTTCATTATGCATACATGGTTTCAAATTGTTGATAGAATATGGTAGGGTAGAAATAACTAAATGTAGGAAGTCAAAATAAGTATGTGATTTTCTGGTTATCTGGTAATAAAAGGGTAAAACTGGAGAATCAAGGTATGATTAGTTAACATATTCCTCTCAAATATTGATAGCATTAGCCAAGTTTTGGCTGGGTTTGGAAAGCACCATGAAACCCAATGAAGACCATAATTATTTGCAAATGCCAATAACAGAGGCAGTGGTAAATCCTGTCTGTTAGCAGCCACAAGTAGAGGATGCAATACTAAGCATCTTCTCTTCTCCTCTCTCCTCTCTTCTCCTCTCCTTTCCTTTCCTCTTTCTTTCTCTCTTTCTTTCTTTCTTTCCTTCCTTCCCTCTCTCTGTCTCTCTCCTTCCTTCCTTTCTTCTCTCTCTCTCTGTCCCTTCCCTTCCCTTCCCTTCCCTCCCCTCCCCTTCCCTTCAACTCCCCTCCCCTTCCCTCCAACTCCCCTCCCCTCCCCTCCCCTCTCCTCCCCTCCCCTCCCCTTCCCTTCCCTTCCCTTCCCTTCCCTTCTTCCCTTCCCTTCCTTCTTGTCTCATTCTGTCACCCAGGCTGCAGTGTAATGGTGTGATCATGACTCACCACAGCCTCAACCTCCTGGGCTCAGGTGATCCTCCCACCTCAGCCTCAGCTAGCTGGGACTACAGGTGCACACCACTATGTCCAGCTAATTTTTGTAGAGACAGAGTTTCATGGTGTTGCTCAGGCTGTTCTTGAACTCCTGGGCTCAAACAGTCTGCCCACCTTAACCTCCCAAAGTGTTAGGATTACAGGTGGGAGACACTGCACCTGGCCTCTAAGTAACTTCATGTGTTATCTCATTTATCACTCACAGCAACTCCCCTGAGAGGTCAATGTTATTATCATTTCTGTTTTCATAGATGAGGGAACTGGGTACAGGGAGTTCCTCTGGTTACCTGGAAAGATAGTCATGGTTATTCAGGATCCAGGGAAAGAAAGGTGGATTGTTGATATTTAAGGTAAACTGGTGGTGTGTTCTCTCCAGCACTCATCTTGGGAAGCATCTTCTAATCTGCTCAGATGTTCACTGGTGCCTGGTTGAAAACCCTGACTTCCGTAACCTTAGCACAGAAGAGATAACTGTGGTCTGGAAAACCTTGAGGGACAAGCAATAGCAATTATCCTCAATAGCTATAACAGCACCTCCTCCAAATGCCTGTGAAATGTTTGGCTTTGAGTAGGGATATGGTCAGACCAGCTCTGATGATTTAATTCCCAAACCCACTCTTAAAATACATATACTCAATCCAGGAGCATCCAGATACATATAGAAAGTTCTTAGTGACCTACAAAGAGGTCATTAGACTCCTACACAATGATAGTGGGAGACTTCAACACTCCACTGTCATATTAGACAGATCAACAAGACAGAAAATTAACAAGTATATCCAGGACTTGAACTCAGATGTGGACGAAGTGGACCTAACAGACACCTACAGAACTCTGCACCCCTAATCCATAGAATATACATTCTTCTCAGCACCACATCGCACTTACTCTAAAATTGACCACATAATTGGAAGTTAATCACTCCTCAGCAAATGTAAATGAACGGAAATCATAGCAAACAGAATAAAATTAGAACTCAGGATTAAGAAACTAACTCAAAACTGCACAACTGCATGGAAACTGAACAACCTGCTCCTGAATGACTACTGGATATATAATGAAATGAAGGCAGAAATCAAGATGTTCCTTGAAACCAATGAGAACAAAGATACAACATACCAGAATCTCTGGGACACATTTAAAGAAGTGTCTAGAGGGAAATTAATAGCACCAAATGCCCACATGAGAAGTGAGGAAAGATCTAAAATAGACCCCCTAATGTCACAATTAGAAGAACTAGAGGAGCAAGACCAAACAAATTCAAAAGCTAGCAGAAGACAAGAAGTAACTAAGATCAGAGCAGAACTGAAGGAGATGGAGACACACACACAAAAAAACCTTCAAAAAACCCAATGAATCCAGGAGCTGGTTTTTTTAAAAGATCAACAAAATAGATAGACGATACTAATAAAAAAAATAATAGATAGACTATTAGCCAGACTAATAAAGAAAAGAGAGAAGAATTAAATCAATGTAATAAAAAATGATAAAGGGGATATCACCACCAATTCCACAGAAATACAAACTACTATCAGAGATTACTACAAACACCTCATGCACACAAACAAGTAAATCTGGAAGAAATGGATAAATTCCTGGACACTTACACCCTCCCAAGACTAAACCAGGAAAAAGTTGTATCCCTGAATAGACCAATAACAAGGTCAGAAGTTGAGGCCGAAATTAATAGCCTACCAACCAAAAAAAAAAGTCCAGGACCAGATGGGTTCACGACTGAATACTCCCAGAGGTACAAAGAGGAGCTGTTACCATTCATCCTGAAACTATTCCAAACAATACAGAAAGAGAGAATCCTCCCTAACTATTTTTTTTTTTTTTTTTGAGACGGAGTTTCGCTCTTGCTACCCAGGCTGGAGTGCAATGGCTCAATCTCGGCTCACCACAACCTCCGCTCCTGGGTTCAGGCAATTCTCCTGCCTCAGCCTCCTGAGTAGCTGGGATTACAGGCACATGCCACCGTGCCCAGCTAATTTTTTGTATTTTTAGTAGAGACAGGGTTTCACCATGTTGACCAGGATGATCTCGATCTCTTGACCTCGTGATCCACTCACCTCGGCCTCCCCTCCCTAACTAATTTTATGAGACCAACATCATCCTGATACCAAAAGCTGGCAGAGGCACAACAAAAAAAGAAAATTTCAGGCCAATATTTATGATGAACATCGACACAAAAATCTTCAGTAAAGTACTGGCAAACAGAATCCAACAGCACATCAAAAAGCTTATCCATCACAATCAAGATGGCTATATCCCTGAGATGCAAGACTGGTTCAACATCCACAAATCTGTGAACGTAATCCATAAAATAAACTGTCGAACAGTGAGAACACATGAACACAGGGAGGGGAACATCACACACCAGGGCCTGTTGGGGGGTTGGGGAGCTAGGGGAGGGATAGCATGGGGTGTGGGGGGTTGGGAGGGATAACATTAGGAGAAATACCTAATGTTGATGTTGGGGGACAGATGCAGAAAACCACCATGGCATGCATATACCTATGCAACAATCCTGCATGACCTGCACATGTACCCCAGAACTTGAAGTACAATTTTAAAAAATAAGCATATTTTTTTACCCAAAGGAGTACACCTAAACTACAGTTACCCAAAGGAGACACCTAAACTACATCCCCAGGGAAAGTCCCCAGATTCCACAGAAGAAGCTTTAAGTGTAGGGTCTTCAGAAGAATCATGGTGTCTACAATCTCTGAAATATTGCTGTTTGTGTCTCACTTCTGCACATATGCAGTGGCCTCTTTCACTGCTGCACATGCCCAACAGCTTCTGAAAACATTCTGCAGGATCACACAGTCATACGGACCATGCAGAAAACCTCTAAGATGTGGGCATAGATTCAAGAAGTAAGAGCAGCTCTCCTGGAGTTTAGCCAGGAGCTATAACTTCAAACAAAATGATCTTAATGAGCCAGCGTGGAAAAACAACGAAGATTTTTGCATTTCACCCACAGCCTGTGCTCCCCTCCCCAGCCCCACTTCCAGGGTTAAGTCAGGTCCCTGTAGCTTGCCAACATCCAGCTAACAAGTTCTAGCCATAGCACCTTCCTTCTGCCTATTCTCCACCCACCCCACCCCCAAGGGTATAAGTGAGTGAATCTCCCTTTTTGTTACTGCAAGACACGTAAGTCTCCTTGCTTCTCCAATAAGTTAAATATCCATGGGCAAATAATCTGGTTGAACAGGAAATAGTGCCATTTCCCCAATTCTTTCATGGCCAAGTTCTGTATTTTAACGTAAGTATTTATAACCATAAGTTATAAGTATCCATCAGTGTGCTAATGAATAGGTGACTATTAATCAGAGCACCAGAAAGATAACAGCAGCAAATCTGACTCCCTGAGAGTCAGGAGAGCTGTGGGCAACATCATCTTCCAGGGTCTGGGTCTCTTCTTGCCACGGCTTCCAACTCTGTGTCCTAAGACAGAACTTTAAACATTTCCTTGGCTGTCTCCCAAATGCATTAATAAGGCATACCTGTTCTGAGAAAAGGTTCAGAAAACAGATTGAAGTCAAAGCCACCCAGGAGGACAGGGGAAAAAGAAGTGGGGAGATCCAGGGCAAACACACAGCCAGGGGTATGAGCCCTTTCCTGGTAGCCTGGCCCTGCGGAGCTGCTCAGTTCTCTATCTTCAAGGATGTTAAGGATGGGAGCTGGGGTTGAGTGGGATGGGAGGGGTTGGGGATGGGGCTTGGAGGCTTGACCTGAGGGCTTGGCAACCACCTCAGGTATGCACAGGATGCTTTCCTGGTAGGGATCTAGGGGCCAGAGAAGGAAATACCAACCTCACGAAAGCTCCTTTTTATTTCATTATTATTATTATTATTTTTATTGTACTTTTGGTTCTGGGGTACATATGCAGATCATGCAGGATTGTTGCATAGGTACATACATGGCAAGGTGGTTTGCTGCCTTCATCCACCCCTCACCTATATCTGGTATTTCTCTGCTCGTTATCCCTCCCCACCCTCCCCACTGTCCCTCCCCTAGCCACCCCCAACTGACCTCAGTGTGTGATGCTCCCCCTCCCTATGTCCATGTGTTCTAATTGTTCAATATTCCCCTATAAGTGATAATATGCAGTGTTTGATTTTCTGTTCCTGTGTCAGTTTGCTGAGAATGATGGTTTATAGATTCATCCACGTCCCTATGAAGGACACGAACTCATCATTTTTTATGGCTGCATAGTATTCCATGGTGTATATGTGCCTCATTTCTTTATCAAGTCTATCATTGATGGACATTTAGGTTGGTTCCAGATCTTTGCTATTGTAAGCAGTGCCACAATGAACATACGTGTGCATGTGTCTTTACAATAGAACAATTTATAATTCTTTGGGTATATACCCAGTAATGGGATTGCTGAGTCAAATGGTATTTCTATTTCTAGATCCTTGAGGAATCACCACACTGTCTTCCACAATGGTTGCACTAATTTGCACTCCCACCAACAGTGTAAAAGTGTTCCTATTTCTCCACATCCTCTCCAGCATCTGTCATCTCCAGATTTTTTAATGATCGCCATTCTAACTGGCATGAGATGGTATCTCAATGTGGTTTTGATTTGCATTTCTCTAATGACCAGTGATGATGAGCATTTTTTCATATGTTTCTTGACCTCATAGATGTCTTCTTTTGTAAAGTATCTGTTCATATCCTTTGCTCACTTTTGAATGGGTTTGTTTGTTTTTTTCTTGTAAATGTGTTTTAGTTCTTTGTAGATTCTGGATATTAGCCCTTTGTCAGATGGGTAGACTGCAAAAATTTTTTCCCATTCTGTTGGTTGCCAGTTCACTCTAATGATTGTTTCCTTTGCTGTAAGAAGCTCTGGAGTTTAATTAGATCCCATTTGTCTATTTTGGCTTTTGTTGCCATTGCTTTTGGTGTTTTAGCCATGAAGTCCTTGCCTATGCCAGTCCTGAATGGTTTTGCCTAGGTTTTCTTCTAGGGTATTATGGTGTTAGGTCTCATGTTTAGATCTTTAATCCATCTGGAGTTAATTTAGTGTAAGGTGTCAGGAAGGAATCCAGTTTCTGCTTTCTGCACATTGCTAGCCAGTTATTCCTACTCCATTTATTAAACAGGTAATCCTTTCCCCATTGCTGTTTTTGTCAGTTTTGTCAAAGATCAGATGATTGTAGATGTGTGGTGTTGCTTCTGAGGCCTGTGTTCTGTTCCATTGGTCTACGTCTCTGTTTCGGTACCAGTACCATGCTGTTTTTATTACTTTGGCCTTGTAGTATAGTTTGAAGTCAGGTAGCATGATGCCTCCAGCTTTGTTCTTTTTGCTTAGGATTGTTTTGGCTATGCAGGCTCTCTTTTGGTTTCATATGAAGTTTAAAGTGATTTTTTTCAGTTCTGTGAAGAAGGTCATTGGTAGCTTGATGGGGATAGTGTTGAATCTATAAATTACTTTGGGTGGTATGGCCATTGTCACGATGTTGATTCTTCCCAACCATGAGCATGGAAAGTTTTTCCATCTGTTTGTGTCCTCTCTTATTTCCTTGAGCAGTGGTTTGTAGTTCTCCTTGAAAAGGTCTTTTACATCCTTTGTTAGTTGTATTCATAGGTATTTTATTCTCTTTGTAGCAACTGTGAATGGGAGTTCACTTTTGATTTGGCTCTCTGTTTGTCTGTTATTGGTGTATAGGAATGCCTGTGATTTCTGCACATTGATTTTTTTTATACTGAGACTTTGCTGAAGTTGCTTATCAGTTTCAGGAGATGAGGTCTTCTAAATATACAATCATGCCATCTGCAAATAGAGACAATTTGGCTTCCTCCTTTCCTAACTGAATACTCTTATTTCTTTTTCTTGCCTGATTGCTCTGGCTAGAACTTCCAGTACTATATTGAATTGGAGTGTTGAGAGAGGGCATCCTTGTCTAGTGCCAGATTTCAAAGGGAATGCTTCCAGACTTTGCCCATTCAGTATGAAAGTGGCTGTGGGTTTGTCATAAATAGCTTTTATTATTTTGTGATATGTACCATTGATACCTAGTTTATTGAGGGTTTTTAGCATAAAGGCTGTTGAATTTTGTCTAAGGCCTTCTCTGCATCTATTGAGATAATCATGGGGTTTTTTCCTTTGGTTCTCTTTATGTGATGGATTACATTTATAGATTTGTGTATGTTGAACCAGCCTTGCATCCCTGGGATGAAGCCTACCTGATCATGATGAATAAGCTTTTTGATGTGCTGTTGCATTCTGTTTGCCAGTATTTTATTGAAGATTTTTGCATCAATGTTCATCATCGATATTGGCCTGAAGTTTTCTTTTTTTTGTTGCATCTCTGCCTGGTTTTGGTATTAGGATGATGTTGGTTTCATAAAATGAGTT
Source organism: Callithrix jacchus (assembly GCF_049354715.1). Lineage (NCBI taxonomy): Eukaryota > Metazoa > Chordata > Mammalia > Primates > Cebidae > Callithrix > Callithrix jacchus. Next base: position 22,628,698 of record NC_133508.1, on the reverse strand, counting down.
GGGAAGGATTCCCTCTTTTTGTATTGTTTGAAATAGTTTCAGAATGAATGGTATCAGCTCCTCTTTGTACATCTGGTTGAATTCAGCTGTAAACCCATCTGGACCTGGGCTCTTTTTAGTTGGTAGGCTATTAATTGCTGCCTCAACTTCAGCCCTTGTTATTGGTCTATTCAGGGATTCAGCTTCTTCCTGGTTTAGTCTTGGGAGAGTGAAAGTGTCCAGGAATGTATCCATTTCTTCCAGATTTACTGGTTTGTGTGCATAGAGTATTTGTAGTAATCTCTGATGGTAGTTTGTATTCCTGTGGAATTGGTGGTGATATCCCCTTTATCATTTTTTTATTGTATCTATTTGATTCTTCTCTCTCTTTTTTATTCGTCTGGCTAGTGGTCTATCTATTTTGTTGATCTTTTAAAAAAAACCAGCTCCTGGATTTGTTGATTTTTTGAAGGGTTTTTGTGTCTCTATTTCCTTCAGTTCTGCTCTGATCTTAGTTATTTCTTGTCTTCTGCTAGCTTTTGAGTTTTTTTGATTTTGCTCCTCTAACTCTTTCAATTTTGATGATAGGGTGTCTGTTTTAGGCCTTTCCTTGCTCCTCATGTGGGCATGTATTGCTATGAATTTCCCTGTAGACACTGCTTTAAATGCATCCCAGAGATTCTGGTACGTTGTGTCTTCATTCTTGTTGGTTTTGAAGAGCATCTTTACTTCTGCCTTCATTTCATTGTTTATCCAGTCTACATTCAGGAGCCAGTTGTTCATTTTTCGTGAAATTGTGCAGTTTTGAGTTTGTTTCTTAATCCTGAGATCTAATATGATTGCACTGTGGTCTGAGAGACTGTTTGGTATGATTTCTGTTCTTTTGCATTTGCTGAGGAGTTATTTACTTCAAATTATGTGGTCGATTTTAGAGTAAGTGTGATGTTATGCTGAGAAGAATGTATATTCTGTGGATTTGGGGTTAAGAGTTCTGTAAATGTCTGTTAAGTTCACTTGATCTAGATCTGCATTCAAGTCCTGGATTTCCTTGTTGATTTTCTGTCTCACTGATCTGTCTAATATTGACAGTGGAGTGTTAAAATCTCCCACTATTATTGTGTGGGAGTCTGTCTCTTTGTAGGTCGTTAAGGACATGCTTTCTGTATCTGGGTGCTCCTGTATTAGATGCATCTAAATTTAGAATAGTTAGCTCTTCTTGTTGTATTGATCCTTTTACCATTATGTAATGCCCTTCTTTGTCTCTTTGGATTGTTGTTGGTTTAAAGTCCATTTTATTAGGGACTAGGATTGCCACCCCTGCTTTTTTTTTGCTCTCCATTTGCTTGGTAAATCTTCTTCCATCCCTTTATTTTGAGTCTATGTGTGTCTTTGCACATGATAGGGATCTCCAGAATATAGCACACCAATGGTTCTTGGCTTTTTATCCAATTTGCCAGTCTGTGTCTTTTGATTGGGGCATTTAGTCCATTTACATTTAAGGTTAATATTGTTATGTGTGAATTTGATCCTCCCATTTTATTACTGGTTGGTTGTTTTGCCCTTTGGTTGGTGTAATTTCTTCATTGCATCATTGGTCTTTACCATTTGGTTCTTTTTTTGCAGTGGCTGGTACTGGTTTTTCCTTTCTGAGTTTAGTGCTCCCTTCAGGAGCTCTTGTAGGGCAGGTCTGGTATTGACAAAGTCTCTCAGCAATTGCTTGTCCATAAAGGATTTCATTTCTCCATCACTTATGAAGCTTAGTTTGGCTGGATATTAAATTTTGGGTTCAAAGTTCTTTTCTTTAAGGCTGTTGAATATTGGCCCCCACTCTCTTCTGGCTTATAGAGTTTCTGCTGAGAGATCTGCTCTGAGTCTGTTGTGCTTCCCTTTGTGGGTGACCCGACCTTTCTCTCTGACTGCCCTTAGTATTTTTTCCTTCGTTTCAACCCTGGTGAACCTGATGATTATATGCGTTGGGGTTGCTCTTCTAGAGGAGTATCGTTGTGGTGTTCTCTGTATTTCCTGTATTTGAATGTTGGCCTGCCTTGCTAGGTTGGGGAAATTCTCCTGGATAATATCCTGAAGAGTGTTTTCCAGCTTGGATTCCTTCTCCCTGTCATATTCTGGTACACCGATCAAGCATAGATTAGGTCTTTTAATGTAATCCCATATTTCTTGAAGGCTTTGTTCATTTCTTTTCACTCTTTGTTCTCTTTTCTTGCCTTCTCATTTTATTTCATTGAGTTGATCTTCAGTCTCTGATATCCTTTCTTCTGCTTGATCTATTCGGCCCTTGAAACTTGTGTATGCTTCATGAAGTTCTTGTGCTGTGTTTTTCAGCTCCATCAAGTCATTTATGTTATTCTCTAAGCTGGTTATTCTAGTTAGCATTTCATCTAACCTTCTTTCAAGGTTTTTAGTTTCTTTGCATTCAGATAGAACATGTTCCTTTAACTCAGAGAAGTTTGTTATTACCCACCTCCTGAAACCCGCTTCTGTCAATTCATCAAATTCGTTCTCCATATTGCTTTGTTCCCTTGCTGGTGAGGAGTTGTGATCTCGTGGTCGGAGAGAGACATTCTGGTTTTTGATGGTTTCATTCTTCTTGCGCTGGTTTCTTTCCATCTCATTGGATTTATATAGTTATGATCTCAGGTAGCTGCTCAGGGAGGCGGCCTTTCCTTTGTCTGCCTGCAGAGGCGCTGCTGGGCTACCACAGATTCAGTGGAGCTGTTGCATCTTTTATTTACTCAGGAAAATTAGACTGGCTTCTGCAATGGCGGCTTCCCTTCCCCTGCCAAGCTCGATCATTCCTGGTCACTCTCTAACTGATGTTCTGGGTGCATAACTTTGGAGTGAGAGTTTTTTCAGCCTGCTGGGCTTTGTGTGGGATGCGGTGGCGGTGGGTGGACCCATCCTGCAGTATGGGCTGTTTCCCTGTTTTCAGTTCCCCTTCTTTCTGTGGGGTGGGTGGCTCCGTCCAGCCAGCTTTCTGGCTTTGGCGTCAGCCACTGCTTCCACCTAGATCTATGCTCACAGCCCTGGTGTCGAAGTTGCCGTTCTGCCCTGTTCAGGCAGCTCACTGAAGCTTTTGAGTCCGGCGAAGATCTTCTGTTCTGTGGGTTGTAGAGGGCTTGGGTGGAGCACTGTATCTGAACCAAAGTCCCAGAGGGGGAGATCCCCCAGTCCTCCGGTTGTTTGCACGCACCTCCTGGGTGGAGCAGTGCCCTGCCTTGCCTAACTTGACCTATTTGGTTTATACCCACTGTCTAGACCCACAAAATGAACCTGGTACCTCGTTTGAAATTGTGGAGACCACTCAGATTCTGCGTCTGTCTCACTGGGAGCTGCTTTCCACAACTGCCTCTTATTTGGCCATCTTGGGATCCCCCAAGCTCCTTTTTTCTTTTTCAACTTTTGCTTTAGATTTGGGGATGACACATGTGCAGATTGTTACCTGGGTATACTGCATGATGTGAAAGCTTCATTTTTAAACACTTGGAGCAAAGCCTTGCCTTAAGAGAATAGCAAGAAAAAGTAGTATAACCAGCATCTCACAGTACTCCCAGAGGAGCTTTCAGCAGACCTTTTCTATCCACAAACCAGAATAAGCCACCAGCTCAGCAGATGCCACATCCTAGGTCTACTATTTACACTCAGGAGGCAAGGTGGGGCGATAAGGGCTGAACTCGCATTGCACCTGTCCCCTGTCTGTAGTTTGCTGTCCCTTCCACTCTTACAGGTAGCACTGGAAGACAGTGAGATGTGGTAGGGGAAAAGAAGCTATCTTATATTGGGGTGAGATGATAGAGATGAGGTATTCCAGGAGTAGACACTAAACACTGAATTTGAGATACAAGATATTTATTTCCTGTGAAGGGAAAGGAAGAAGGATTGGGCAGAAGGAGAAGTTAGACAAACAAATGTATTCCTGAAAAAGCCTTGGGCAACGGGACAAGAGCTCTGGAGCAAGAATTTCCCTATAGAGTTGTCCTGTGCTTGGTCTGAATGATCAGGGCTTCATATTCTGACTCACTCGGTCACTGAGTGCAGGAAATCCAGACCAAAGCAGACCATCAAGGGGCTGCCAGCAGGAGGTTGTCTGCTGACCCCACTTTCTGCAGCTGGGCAGCCCATTCTTCCCTGAAGGGAGATCTGAGCACTGCAGCTCTATGGCCATCATGAAATCAAAGGAAAGGAAATTCCAAGCAAAATTCCTAAAAAGGAAGGAGCTGTCCCATTTACCACGTTACTTCCAAGCAGCTATTTCAAAGTGTTGCAGTGTATAAATATCTTAAATTAGGTATATACAAATCTGAGATGCCTATACTCCAGCTAGTTGTTATTGTGAATTTAGTTATATTCTACATAGCTATTTAAAAAAATTTACTCCCCATAGAATTATTTCTGTGGGTTCTAAGCTTGTAATATTTTTAAATAAAATTACTTTTCTAATGATGTTTAAAGCTTGAAGCCTTCCTCTGGCATTTTTCTTGCACATAAAATACTTTGGCATTTTATAGTAACCTGGTCATAGTAATGGGGTAACTAATTCCTATGATTTGAGTAGTAAAATCCCCTATCCCCACCATATATGTAGATTTAATTACGTAAGCAGGACTGGAAAAATCATTTTGGAAGTAGGTTTCTAATATGTGATTGATTCAATAAAGAAAAAAGTTGTGTAGTAATCTGTATATCCAGTCAGTGTGGTTGTAGAGTCTGGGTTGAGAAAAAGGGTGATGAGGAAATATTATAAAGCAACTACCAAAAATAGGGTGACTGTGTATATAATTATGCATGCCAAAGCTCAGCTGGAGATAATTCATTGTACTAAGATTTTCAGGGCCTTTCTATCTACTAAGTGTTTTTTTCCATTCTCAAGCATTTTTAGTGAAAAAAATGAAAAAATGCTTGAGAGTGGAAAATGCTCTTGGTGAAAAACTGCTTGAGAATGGAAAAATCCCACTTAGTAGATAGAAGGGCCCTGAAAGTAAATGAATAAGATCACAGTTACGGGACAAAATTAAAAATCCAGAAATAAATCCACGCATTTACAGTCAACTGATCTTCAGCAAAGGTGCCAAGAACACCCAATGGGAAAAGGATAGTCTCTTCAACAAATGGTATTGGGAAAATTGGATATCCACATGGAGAAGAATGAAATTAGACTCCTATGTCGCCCCCATACAAAAATAAACTCAAAATGGTTTAACGCGGTAAAACTATTAGAAGAAACTAGGGGAAAACCTTCTTGATGTTGGTGTAGGCAAAGTTTTTTGGATATGACCCCAATGGTACAGGCAAAAATAGACAAATGGGATTGCATGAAACTAAAAAGCTTCTGCACTGCAAGAGAAAAAAATCAACAGAGTGAAGAGACAACTTTCAGGGTGGGAGAAAGCATTTGTGAACAATACATCTGATAAAGGTTAATATCCAGACTATATAAGGAACTCAATTCAATAACAAACGAACAAAACAAAAGCCCAAAATAACCTGATTTTAAAATGGGCCAAGAACCTGAATAGACATTTCTCCAGAAAAGACTGTAATTGACCAACAGGTATATAAAACAATGCTCAATATCATTAATCATCAGGGAAATGCAAATTAAAACCACAGTGAGGCCAGGCATGGTGGCTCACACCTGTAACCCCAACACTTTGGGAGGCCAAGGCTGGTGGATCATTTGAGGTCAGGAGATTGAGACCAGCCTGGCCAACATGGTGAAACCCTGTCTCTACTAAAATACAAAAATTAGCTGGGCATGGTGCTGCACACCTGTAATCCCAGCTACTCAGGAGACTGAGACAGGAGAATCACTTGAACCCGGGAGGCAGAAGTTGCAGTGAGCCGAGATCGTGCCAGTGTACTCCAGCTGGGGTGACAGAGCGAGACTCCATTTCAAAGTAACAACAAAAAAAGAAACAAAAAACCCGACAACAACCTTACATCAGCTATGACAGCTATTATAAAAAAGACAATATACAATTGTTGGTGAGGACAGAGAGAAAAGAGAAACTTGTGCTCTGTTGGTGGGAATGTAAATCAGAATAGCCATTATGGGAAACAGTATGGAAGTTTCCAAAAAATTTTTAAATAGAACGATCATGATCCACAATCCCACAACTGTGTATATATCCAAAGGAAATTAAATAAGTGCATCATAGAGATTTGTACTTCCATGTTCATTGCAGCATTACTCACAAAGCCAAGACATTAAATCAACCTGTGTCCATTGACAGTTGAAAGAATAAAGAAAACACAGTGTGTTAAAACAATGGAATACTCTTCAGCCTTTTTAAAAAGAAGGAAATCCTGTTGCTTGCAACAATGTGGATGAACCTGGAGGACGTTAAGCTAAGTGAAGTAAGCCAAGTGCAGAAAGACAAATAGTCTACAATCTCACTTATATGTGGAATCTAAAAATGTCTACCTCATGGAAACAAAATAGAATGATAGTTACCAGAGGTAGGGATAGTGGGAGGGTGGAGAAAGGGAAGATCTTGGTCAAAGGGTACACAATTTCAGTTAGGAGGAACAAATTCAGGAGATCTATTGCAGTAACATGTTGACTGCAGTTAACAACAATGTGCTGGGTGTCTGAAAATTGCTAAGAGAGTAGATTTTAAATGTTTTCACTACAAAAAATGATATGTAAGGTAATCGGTATGTTAATTAACTTGATATAGCCATTTCAGAATGCATGTATATATCAAAATATTATGTTGGACACCACAAATATAATTTGTATTTGTCAATTTAAAAATGAATTAATTGAAAAATTATATAGAGGCTACTGAATTGGACAAGGTTCAACCGCAGAGAACACAATTGCCTAAACTGATAAGTTTTTAGACCACAGAGAAACAACGTTCTATTATTTGGTTGGCCTTCCATTAATTTGTAACCAAAAAACATTAGTGATACGGTTTGGATATGTGTCCCCTCAAAATCTCATGTTGAAATGTGATTCCCAATGTTGGAGGTGGAACCTAGTGGGAGGTGTTTAGGTCATGAGAGCAGATCCTTTATGAATGGCTTGTGCCATTTTCTTGGTGATGAGTGGGCTCTCACTCAGTTCATGAGGAAGCTGGTTAATTAAAAGAGCCTGGCATCTCTCTTGCTTGCCCTCTCATCATGTGACACACCTGCTCACCTTCACCTTCTGTGGTGAGTAAAAGCTTCCTGAGTTCTCATCAGAATTGTAATAGACGTTGGCACTATGCTGCTTGTACAGCCTGCAGAACTGTGAGCCAATTACACCTCTTTTCTTTATAAATTACCCAGTCATAGGTATTCCTTTATAGCAATACAAAACAGACTAACACAATTACAGTGTCATAAAGGAAAGGCAAAAATGAAATAAATAAATACAATATATACAATAAATATATACAATAAACCCAAGAGAGAAAAAAAAAAGACAGAAAACAGCTCATGAGGAGAAGCTGGAGTACAAGGTTAACACTAAACTGGAATCGGGGTAGCTGGGAATAGAGCAGCTTCTTGATCTTAGGACCTTGGTGAAAGGAGAAACTATCAAGGATAAAACATGTTCCCCCACCATACATTAGGGACATGAGCAAGGTATTAAGTAGCATCACAGCCCTAGGTTCCTACAGTATGTGTCTCTGATTTGGACCCCAGGGAACACAGCATAAATGGAGCCAAAGAAACTCCAGAGAGACTGTCATGCAGTTTTCGAGGAGACTTGTAAATATAATTCATTCTTTGAAAAATACTTATTGAGCACCTACTGTCCTCCAGGCACCATTTAAGACATGAGGCATAAAACAATAACAAGGGTGTGAAGTCTTGTGACTGAGTCCCTGCAGTTGAGCCCCTGCAAAAGGCCTTTAAGCTCAAGGATCTTGCAGTCTACTTGAGGAATTTGCTATTCGTTTGTTTCGTTGAAAGATGAATTAAGGTGGCTTCTTTCCATTTCTTTAGATGAAGTTTTTCCTTCCATCTGTTAATATAGGAAATCCGGAATCACCTAGAGAGGTATAATTATTGTCACTTCATCACTGGTAACAACAAAAAGGTTTTTTGGTACTGTATGTATGCCGATTTATGTTTGTAATTAAAACTTAAAATGTGTCATTTGAAATAACCAGTATATTAGTTAATTTTGCATTGCTCTAAAGGAATACCTGAAACTAGGTAATTTGTAAAGAAAAGAGGTTTATTTGGCTCACAGTTCTGCAGGCTGTATAAGCATGGCACCAGCATTTGCTTGGCTTCTGGTGAGGACTCAGGAAGCTTTTACTCATGGCAGAAGGCACAGGGGGAGCAGGCATGTCATGTAGTGGGAGAGGGAGCATGAGAGATGCCAGGCTCTTTTACCATTCAGCTCTTACATGAACGAATAGAGTAAGACCTTACTTGCTACCTCAAAGACGTCACCAGCCATTCATGAGGGATCTGTACCCATGACCCAAACACCTGCCACTGTCCCCCACCTTCAACCTTGGGGATCATATTTCAACATCAGATTTGGATAGGGACAACCATCTAAACTATATCAACCAGCTGGGTATAAAACTAATATAACAGCATAGTGTAATGAAACACCGCAGAGATGTGCTGCCTTCTGCAAACTTGTCCACACAATTCCATGGAAATGAGTCCCCCATCCCCATCACCCACTAAAGTTGGGATTAGAAATTATCATTTCACCCCTCCCCACAAAGAGGTAGAGTGGACTCTCAAAGTTCTATAGCCACCCTCTCCAAAGAAGTTTCTTCCACAATCTCCCTGCAAAATTCTCTTTCACACTTTAATCCTTGTTCTCTAAGTGGGAGAGGGGGCTTAAGAGTCATTGATAAATAACTTCTGTATTCAATCAGAGAATTCTGCACTTGGTGGAGGCTTTGTTTGTCTCCCATTTGTGTGAGTATTCTGATTTCCACTGTATAGTGGACACTGAGGTCAGAAGAGTCTCACATCCTATTTCGCCTGCATCATCTCACTTAATCCTCTGATAGTAATGAGGGATTATCCTTGTTTTATGTAAAAGAACACTGATGTGTATAGAGGTTATGTAGGTTGTAACATTAGACACTGAGTTCAGATTTTTCTAGCTCTAATCTTTGTTCTCTTAACTCCCAGACTGGCTCTTTAGTTTAAACTAAATGAAAATTGTTTTGAAGCCAAATAAAATTTAAATGTTTGGGTTTATTTTGAATTATACTAAATGAAAAGAAATACAACTTCAAAGGAGTTGTATTGTTGAAATGTGATTTTCCTTTTCTTCACTTAAACCCATTACTTTAAATCATATTCAGAAACTACAGGATCCTGCAACTCAACAGAACAAATGCTGTTATATAAATGAGCCAAAGATGGTCTCTGTGTACTGGCCTCTCAGTTGTGTATTTCTTCACTGCAGGCTAAGACTCGTTAGCTCAAAGCTCACTGGTGCCAAACTCAAATCTGTATACATCCAACTATTTAAAACATAGCCCAAACAAGCAAATGGTTAGCATTTAGAGCCTGTCTGCTTTATGTATCCCAGGAAACTGCATTCTGGTGTGCTGCTGTTGGTAAGACAGACCTTTGTGGGTGTAAGACCTCAAGCTGTTGTGCCTTTCAGAGCTCCCTGACCCAGAGACTCCATGCCATGCTGCTGAGCAAAATCTTCCAGACACAAAAGCTCCCTCTCTGATCCTCCTTGCCCTGGAAGTTGCCTTGCCCTCTTCTCTTTCTGGCTGGTGGCCCCATGCTGTGACCCCCTTCTGTGATGGACTTTCTCCACCTGCAACCTTGTCTAAGCACCACTCAGTAATGCTTGTTGTGTATTACTGCCTCTGGTGGTCAAGATCGGTTCCAAATCCCTCAAACCCTAACACATACACAGTAGATAATAACTTCAGAAGTGGAAAGAGAGATTACCCATACACTATTACCGTTCCTCTTTTAGATTTTTAATTTTTTTTTTGAGACAGGGTCTTGCTCGCTCACCCAGGATAGGGTGCAGTGGCATGATCATAGTTCACTGCAGCCTTAAACTACTGGGCTCAAGAGATTGTCCCACCTTGGCCCCCCAAAGTACTGGGATTACATGTGTCAGGCACTGTGCCTGGCCTACTTTTTTTTTCTTAGTTCAAGTTCCTTAGTATTATTGGTATGTTCTTTTTCTCATTTCTCTAAGTGTGGGGGGTTGCTGGAGGCTTGAAACATTTATGAATATGTCTGAGCTCTTCCCTGTAGCTTGGCCTGCCCAGGGTGGATTCTGATGGCATCACCTACTAGCCTTGTCCTAAGTGTTAATATTGGCAGAATCATGGGTTTAATGTGTTGGCTCATGTTTCTAACATGCATAATAAACTCAACACTGTTTTTTAAATGCCCATGTATTCATTAAAAGAATCTTCATTGCACACTTTGGGCAACACTTAGCCTCAGTGACCACGTGCTAACCCTTTAGGGTGACTCCCACGGTGACTCAAGGACTTCCTGCTCCCCCTTCCTTTTTAAACACTTGAGCTCTGGAAATTCAGAACTTCCCTGGACTTGTTACGTCATGACTCGGCCTTTGGACGTGCTGTGCAGTCAGAAAGCATCCATCCCCCTCGTCAGTGTGGCACAGTCTTGTTTAGATTTTGAGACTGAGCTGGTACCTGATCCCCATGGCAAATCCTCCCCTCTCCACCCTCTCAGCAGACCCCCTGCCACCCTCCTAAGTCAGAGTTGTGCCCACCCCCAGCCAGGGTCTCCCTTGCAAGGGGTACATGACACTCGTACATTTTTCATGTTGCCTGTTATTTGTTTGCCTGTTTCTTTCCTACTGCTCTTTGGGCGCCCAGGAAGTTAGAGACTTACAGAGTTTTTCATTTCTTATGCCTATAGTAATGCTGAATACCAGAGACTCAGTAAATGTTTTTTGCATCCATGAAAAAGTGAGAGAATGAGCATCATGAAGATAACTGCTATTCTGTTTTCCTTTTCTTTTTTTCCCCCTTGTTTTTGAGTCACAGTCTCACTGTGCTGCCCAGGCTGGAGTACAGTGCTATGATCTCAGCTCACTGCAAACTCCACCTCTTGGGTTCAAGGGATCCTCCTGCCTCGGCCTTCTGTGTAGCTGAGAATACAGTCACCTGCTGCCATGCCTGGCTAATTTTTTTATTTTTAGTAGAGACAGGGTTTCACTGTGTTGCCCAGGCTAGTCTTAAACTCCTGACCTCAAATGATCTGCCCACCTTGGCCTCCCAAAGTTCCGGGATTACAGGTATGAGCCACCATGTCCAGCCTCTTTTATTTTAATGGACTTTGTCAACTTGCAGTTTGCCTGTGTGCTGAGAGTTTGGAAATAGAGAGGTGGCCAGAGGGAAGGTGAAAGGGAGGCAGAAGGGGAGGGGAGGAAGAAGGGATTTCATGGCCCACTTTTTATGATGCTGAATCCTTGAGAAATTATAAGCTTCTAGTTCAAGACAGAAATGAGTGTTCCTGTGTACTTTTCCTGACTTCCAAAGTCCCATTAAAAGCACTGAAATAATTTTTTTTAAGAAATGAAAAATAACTGGAAAAACAAGAAGGGGTGTCACCTTAGGACAGAAAGTCTTGGGAAATCCTGAATGAGGAGACAGCAGGAGAAGAAGCTTGAAGAAAACAACTCATGGCATCCCAGTGCTTTGGGAGGCCAAGGCAGGAGGATCACTGGAGGCTAGCAGTTAGAGTCCAGCCTGAGCAACATAGCAAAGACCCCGCCTTTACCAAAAAAATTTTTTTTAATTCACCAGGTGTGGTGGCATGCACCTATAGTCCTGTCTACTCAGGAAGCTGAGATGGGAGGATCACTTGAGCCCAGGAGTGTGCCATTGCACTCCAGCCTGGGTAACAGAGTGAGACCCTGTCTCTAAAAATAAATTAAAAATAAAAATAAACCTATAGCCCAAAGCAGCCCTTCCCCAAACAACCCCTTCTGTTGGCTCCTCAACAAATAAAATGCATGAAAGAAAACCAGCAGCTAAACCAGGGCCACTCATTGATGAAACTTATTCAGGACAGCTGAGACAGTGAGACGCTTGTCCGGCCCTGCCCCACCTCTGCTGTCTCCTCCTACAGTGTCCGCTTTGACAGAACAAGGGCTGCCCTCTAAAGCCAGAGACTTGCCTTTTGGGGCTCCTAGAATGGGGAGGGGCTTTAAAAAAGCAAAGTACCTTGAAATAACTCTCGACCCCCACAAGGCATAAAAGAAGAAAGAAAAGGGCAGGGCAGCTTTGCTCCAGAAAGATGTACCATCAAGTCCTTCTTGACAGATTAATGGCAGTCCTTATTTTCACATCTGGGTTGAGATGGAGCAGCTGGCCTGCTTGTTGATGCCCACACAAAGCTAAAACAAAGCTTGCCAGTTAACACAACATGCCCATTAGGGAACTCCTGTGGGGAACCTACCTACTGTACTGCAAGGAACAGCTGGGCTACCTAACCATGGAACCAACCTGATCCTTGAGTCCAATGTAAGTGGACCACCCAGAATGACCAGATATTTTAGGACAAGCAGCAGCATAAAAGAAAAAAAAGGACCAAGATGAATTTGCTGATCAACTGTCTCCAGGGAAAATGGGTCATTTAGAGAAAACATTCTTAATACTATCCACTGAGTTTCAAGACATTATATCTAAAAAATGTGACAGGATGACTATTAAAAAAAAAAAAAGCAATAGAAGCCAAGAAAAAGTTATTGGCAATTAAAAGTATCATTTCCCAAGCAAAACATGTGCTGGAATGGCTCCGCAACAGAGGTAAAGAATAACCTGGGAACTTGGAAAAGGAAGTTTAGAAAACATTCAAGATTACAGAAATAATAATAAAGAAATGAGAAATGTGAGAGAAAAGTTGAGGGGCATTGATGATGTATCCAAAAGTCCAATTACTGTTTAAGAGTAGCACCAAATAAATAAATAAATAAGTAAGCACTTGACAGGAAGCAAGTAATCAAATAAATATCTGAAGAAAATATATTTGAATTAAAGAAAGACATGAATTTTTAGATCAAAGGGAACCACTGCTTTTTGGGAAAAATGAAGGGATAAAGATTCATGGTTAGACATAACCTCGTAAAATTTCAGGATCCCAAAGAAGATTTTGAAAGCTTGCAGAGGAGGAAAATCTCAGATCATTTACAGTGGAATTAAAGTCACGTTGGCAGTAGACCTTCACCGGCAATATTGAGTGCTAGAAAACAGGACAGCAAAGCCTTCAAAAACCTTGAGGAAATTATTTTAAGTCTGGAATTCTATAACAAGCCAAAATATCAGCCAAATGTTAAAATAAAGACCCACATATATGAAAAAAATGCCACCAGCAGTTACTCCATCAATGTGAACCATCAAAATGAGAAATGGGACAAGATGATACAGTACCAGTTGAGTATCAAGTAGCAGAATTAGCTGGATGTGGTGGCTCATGCCTGTAATCCCAGCACTTTGGGAAGCCAAGGCAGGAGCATCATTTGAGGTCAGGAGTTCGAGACCAGCCTGGCAAATATGGTGAAACCCTATCTCTACTAAGTACAAAAATTAGCCGGGCAGCTGGACGCGGTGGTTCACGCCTATAATCCCAGCACTTTGGGAGGCCAAGATGGGTGGATCACCTGAGGTTGGAAGTTCGAGACCAGCCTTACCAACATAGAGAAACCCTGTCTCCACTAAAAGTATGAAAAATTAGCTAGGCATGGTGGCGCATGCGTGTAAACCCAGCTACTTGGGAGGCTGAGGGAGGAGAATAATTTGAACCCAGGAGGTGGAGGTTGTGGTGAGCCAAGATTGCGCCATTGCACTCCAGCCTGGGCAACAAGACCAAAACTCCATTTCAAAAAAAAATTAGCCAGGCATGGTGGCACATGCCCGTGGTCCCTGCTACTGGGGAGGCTGAGGCAGGAGAATTGCTTCATCCTGGGAGGCAGAGGTTGCAGTGAGCCAGGGTTGTGCCACTGCATTCCAGCCTGAGTGACAGAGCAAGACATCATCTCAGAAAAAAAAAAAGAATTAAAGAAAGTGCAAAGTATATTAAAATAGCATCTGGTGATTCTTGTACATTAGACATTCTGCTTCAAGTAGTAAGGGTTTATCGACTCAAGATTACAACTTGTTCTCCATGCACTCAATCACACTTCTTGATTCTGCAATAATATAGTAATATAATATATTGTGGATTTAAAGTTTTAAGATTCTATTTCAAAAGCATAGAATACTTCTTATCACTGAAGATAGTGCAAATATTATAAATGGTGCTAATGTAGTATCAGTAATACAGCTAACAATAATCAGGAACATGGAAGTAGAAGCAATGGAAAGAAATCATCTTGTTAAATTTTTATCTTTCATAGTGTAATGAATTGATGACTACGTAAAGTTGACAAAGAATATTATTTAAAGTTATAATGAGAACTGTTAGAAAGGCCATGTGATGGTTAATTTTATGTGTCAACTTGACTGGGCCATGGGATGCCAAGATAGCTGGTTAAACATTATTCTGGGTATGTCTGTGAAAGTATTTCTGGAGATTAACATTTGAATTGCTGGACTGAGTATAGCAAATGGCCCTCCCAAATGGGTGGGCATCATCCACTCCATTGATGTCCTGATTAGAACAAGAAATTGGAGAAAGGTGGGAGTCAACTTCTGCCTGACTACTTGAGCTGGGACATCAGTCTTCTCCCCCTGATGCTTCTGGCCCTCAAACTATACCGCTGGTTTCCAGCTTACAAAGGGAAGGTTGTGGGACTTCTCAGCCTCCATAATTGCATGAGCCAATACTTATATCTACAGATCGATGGATGGATGGATGGACAGATAGATAGAAAGATAGAAAGTTATATAGTCACCTTAGTCCTGTTTCTCTAGGAAATCTTGACTGACAACACATCCTCTGAAATAAACATTTCCACTTGGCATATGAGGCTATTGAGGCCCTTCTCACCTTGTTCATTGTCATCGTTGAGTCTGAGTTGATCCACCCCAAATGAGGATATCTCACCAAGGCCTCTGTAGATCAGGGTGTTCGGTTTTGATGCAAGCTCTATAGCAAGTCAATAACTGCTTCTCAAAAATATCTCTGTATATTTTATACAAACACCCTTGTCCATCTTGCTCCTGACGCCTCTGGACAGAAGGTTTGGGTGTGAGTAGGAGATAGCTAGAGAAAATCTGAAGTTACAGCTGCTGCAATGGGACTTAGCATCTTTGTGGTGGTGGAGAGTAGTGGCCCCAGTGCTGGGGAAGGAACACACCCTAGGACTTCAGAAGATACAGGGGAGAGAAGGACATTAATCATCTTTTGTCTTTCAGAAGTCCCCCCACCCCTGAAAGACTTTCTCATAAAGGAAAACACCTTGGTCTGGCTCGGCAAAACTGCCTTAAACATAACTGCTGGATCTGTAACTCTCACTAAATGGCTCTTATCACTATTAGGTGCTGTTTCCCTTAACCTTACTGAGATGTCTATTGGAAACCAAGGGATGACCCCAGGTCCTGGACATCCCACACACAACTCTTTTTTATTTTTTTAAGAAAAGGAAAAAAGAGGAAGAGGAAGAGGGAGAGAGAACGGGAGTGTTGCTTAATTGCCCAGGATAGAATACAGTCTAAAAATGGGTATTGAAAACCTCCCTTCTACCATCAATTGTGCTTAATAATGGCCTACCAATATTTCATTTAAACCTGTGAATAGGTGTCATGTGGTACTGATAAGAGTGCATATCTTGTGTGTTTTAAGTGGAGAGCTCTATAAATGTTTATTAAGTTTACTTGTTCCAGATCTGAGTTCAAGTCCTGGATATCCTTATTAATTTTCTGTCTCATTGATCTATCTAATATTGATGTTGAAATCTCCCACTACTACTGTGTGGGAGTCCGAGTCTCCTTACAAGTCTTATGTATCCTGTATTGGGTGCGTACACATCCAGGATCGTCAGCTCGTCTTGTTGCATTGATCCTTTTACCATTATGTCCTCTTTTGATCTTTGTTGCTTTAAAATCCATTCCATTAGAGGCAAGAATTGCAACCTCTGCTTTTTATTTATTTATTTATTTATTTTTGCTCTCCATTTGGTTGGCAAATCTTTCTCCATCCCTTTGTTTTGAGTCTTTACATATCCTTGCATGTAAGATGGGTCTGGATGCAGCATACTGATGGGTTTTGGCTGTATCTTTTGACTGGGGGGATTTAGTCCATTTAAATTTAGGATTACTGCCATTTGATGTTAACTGGCTGTTTTGCCCATTAGTTGATATAAATTCTTCATTATGTTGATGCTCTTTACTTTTTAGTATATTTTCAGAAAGGCTAATACTGGTTGTTCCTTTCTATGTGTAATGCTTCTTTCAGGAGCTCTTATAAAGCAGGCCTGGTGGTAATGAAATCTCTGAGTACTTGCTTATTCACAAAAGATTTTATTTTTCCTTTGCTTGTGAAACTTAGTTTGGCTGCATATGAAATTCTGGGTTGAAAGTTCTTTTCTTTAAGGATGTTAAATATTAGCCCACACTCTCTTCTGGCTCATAGGGTTTCTGCTGAGAGATCTGCTGTGAGTCTGATAGGCTTCCCTTTGTGGGTAACCTGACCTTTCTCTCTGGCTGCCCTTAGTATTTTCTCCTTCATTTCAACCCTGGTGAATCTAATGATTATGTGCCTTGGGGTTGCTCTTCTTGAGAAATATCTTTGAGGTGTTCTCTGTATTACCTGTAGTTGAATATTGTCCTGCCTTACTAGGTTGGGAAAGTTTTCCTGAAAAATATCCCGAAGAGTATTTTCCAGCTTGGATTCATTCTCTTTGTCGCATTCAGGTACACCTATCAAACATAGATTAGGTCTTTTCACATAGTCCCATATTTCTTGGAGACTTTGCTCATTCCTTTTTATCCTTTTTTCTCTATTCTTGTCTTCTCATTTTACCACACAGAACTCTTGTCTACACTTCCAAATGTCTTCCCACCCGCATTCCTATAGCTATTGCTCAGTCATTTTGTGGTATCTGGCTGGTGGCATGGACAAACAGGACAGACTCAATTATTTAAACTAAATTGAGAACCTTAAAGCCTATCAGCTGGCCAAGAGGCCACATTGAAGATGCTGCCAACATGTGCCCTTTAATTAATTAGGGTCCTACCTGGTGGGATCCAGCAACTGTAAGCATCACTTTCTTTCCAGGGTTACTATGTTTGCTACCATGGCAACTTGTACACTAGGGGTGGTCATAAAAGACCTTCAAATGCTAAGGAAACACCACTGGACCACGGAGCTCACAGGGAACTGCAGGTATCTTTCTAAAATAAGTCTACCCTCAGGTACACAGGGAAGCGCTCCTGAAGGATAACTAGCTCTTTTATGTATACCTTGTAGGTAGTTATATCTGTGATGAGTCATTAAATTAGAAAAGGTAGTAAGAGGCTGGGCATGGTGGTGCATGCCTATAGTCCTAGCTACTCAGGAGGCTGAGAAGGGAGGATTACTTGAGCCTGGGAGGTCGAGACTGCAGTGAGCCATGATCATGCCATGGCAGTCCAGCCTGGGTGACAGGCCAAGGCCCTGTCAGGAAGGAAGAAAGGAAGGAAGGAAGGAAGAAAAGAGGGAAGGAGGGAAGGAAGGAAGGAAACAAAAAAAGGAAGGAAGGAGTAATAAATGAGTCCCTGACTTTAGCTGAGATAATCAATGATACTATCTGGCTCTAGAAGGCATCACCTTCTAAAAGGCCAGCTTTACCTCACTGGCCAGAGTTGTGATGGATGATAGACTTGTCCTAGCCATCCCCCTGCCAAAACAGGGGCTCCGCTAATGCTAATTCATTCTGTACATGGATTAATGCCTTGGGCCAACTGAAAAGATCAATACAGAGACTTAAGGAGAAAACCACTTGGCTTGCCAAAGTAGACCCTGATGGTTTATTGGATAAATCCAGGAACTCTGTGGACATGACTGAGATCAGTACTGAAAACTGGCCTTACTCTGCATAGACTCCTGTTACTAGTAGCTTTAACTAAATGCTATGTGAGAAAACTTGAACAAATTTAGTGGTAGACTGTGTTGGTCAAGTTTATCAAAGCAGCTAACAGGGAAGCATACTCTGTGAAAATCATGTAGGAGCCAAGATAATGTGAAACTGAGCAGTAGGTAGCATTGGAAGACACTCCTCCCTGGGTCTCTCCTGCTCCTACATATCTTGCTGAGTTTGCCAAGGCCCTGACCACTCTTTATGGTTGCATTTGTGGCAAGTAACCTTGAAGAATAAAATAATACCTGCTTCTGAGACAAGAAGCAGCTTTGCTTACTGGCTGCTATGAAACAGAAAGTTTGCCACGCTCAGTGTTACTTTCTGTAACACAGCCCACTGTATGGGGGGGCATTTATCCACATTGCCCCTACAAACTGGGGCTTGGAACTGACACAAACATCTTCACACTCTAGACACATTCTGTTGTGAGTAATAAAGTCATCTTGATGTAGGAGGCTCATGTCTCTGTTAACATCCATGAAACAGTGGCAAGCTAACTTGGTAACCTGCAAGTAGCATAAAATCTCAAACCCTTCCCAGTTCTTGACATAAGGCTATTATTATTTGTAGATGGCATGACATAGGTGACATGATGTGTACAGAGAAAGTATAAAAGAATCTCCAAATACATTATGAGAATAAGAGAATTTAGTAAAGTTGCAAGATACAGGGTCAGTATATAAAAATCAATTTTATTTCTCCATGTTTAAAACAAAGTAGAAAAGAAACACCATATAAAATAACACACACACACACACACACACACACACACACACACACACACAAATTAAAAGCCAAGGAACATATTTAACAAAAAACCCAAAAGACTCTTACACTGAAACTGCAAAACATTGCTGAGAAAAAGTTCATAATTTTTAAATAGAATGATAACATCATGCTCACAGATTAAGATGTCAATTCTGCCCAAATTGGTCTATAAATTCAATTTCATCTCAAGAACAATTCCAAAAGGCTGCTTGTGAAAACTAACAAAGTAATTCTAAAATGTATATGGAAATACAGAAGACCTAAATAGCCAAGCCAATCCTGAAGAGCTCAGATGGAAGGCTTTAACTACTAGATGTCTACAGTCATAAATTTTGTGTGGTTAAGAAAGCGTGGTGATGGCCGGGCGCAGTGGCTCATGGCTGTAATCCCAGCACTTTGCAGGGCTAAGATGGGTGGATCACAAGGTCAAGAGATTAAGACCATCCTGGCCAACATGGTGAAACCCTGTTTCTACTACAAACACAAACATTAGCTGGGCATGGTGGCGTGCACCTATAGTCCCAGCTACTCAGGATGCTGAGGCAAGAGAATCACTTGAACCTGGAAGGCAGAGGTTGCACTGAATCAAGACTGTGCCACTGCACTCCAGCCTAGTGACAGATCAAGACTCTGTCTGAAAAGAAAAAAAAAGGGAAAAATTGTGGTGATGACATACAAATCAGCAGATACATGGAATGCAACTGACATCTCAGCAACATGCCTATGTACATATGGTTACATTTATGACAGATGCCATACTACAAGTCAGTTGGAGAAAGGATGATGGGTCAAGTGGATACACACTTGGAAGAACAATAAGAATCTTTACCTCTACTTCACATCGTATGCAAAAATTTATTCAAGACAGATCTTAAACCCAACAGTGAAGTGTAACACAACAAGCCCTCCACAAGAAAACATCAGAGAATATTTTCATGACTTTGGAATATATAAAGACTTCTTAGACAGGACCCAAAAAGTATTGATAATTTCAACTCGTTGTTACCTAACCAAAAGATATGAATGCTTATGTCTACAAACTGACATACCCAAAAAGGGTCAGGCAGTATTATTCATAATAGTCGAAAACTGGAAACAGTCCAACACTATAATGGGTAAATTGTGATATAACCATATAATGGAGTACTACATAATAGTGAAACAATAAACCACTGATACACCTAAAGCATGGCTGAATGTTAAATATATACAGTTGACTGAAAAGAGTATATACTGTGTGATTTTGTTTTCACAATGTTTAAATAATGTTTAAATTTAATTTAGTACTTGCAAAACACTTGAGAAACTCGCCTATGTTGATAAAGATGATTATCTTTAGGGAGACAGTACTGATTGAGAAGGAACCCCCCCACCAAGGAGCTAGCTTGATTTGGGTAGCAGTTAGCAGTTACATGTTCATAGACATAAGTAACATTTATTTGCACTGACTTAGAATTCGTATGTAACTTACTAATTTAATTCAGGCTAAACCTGAATTAAAAAGAAAAAAGGTCAGATGAGGTGGCTTATGCCTCCCTTTGGGAGGCCAAGGCAGGCAGATCACTTGAGATCAGGAGTTCGAGACCAGACTGGGCAACATGTCAAAACTCCGTCTCTACTAAAAACACAATTTTTAGTATGCTTACTTTTCATTATACTATTATAGTGTAGAAATTCTTTTGATTTGCTTTGGTTTTTTGTTGCACACATACACAGGTAAAGACTATTTGGAAAAGCTTTTAGGTGCTGTTCCTTCAGTGTGGCTCAAGGCTAACCCTACAGAATCACCTGAAATGCCCCTTTAATGTGCCCAGTGCTGGGCCGAACCTCAGAACTCCTTGGGACACATTTGAGAAACTGCTGTGGATCTCTCTCCCTGAAAATTCTAACCAGATACAAACTCAGGCCATGCAGGCAGAGTAAAAGTGAAAAGATTTTAAGACCATCTGCCCTGGTGTCAACTGGAAAAAGTGTATTCTACTCAACGTCACTCATATTCAAAATTTTACAGGAACACTGTGCTAAGCAAACCAAGCACATCTCCAGGCCCCAGGCAGACTATGCTGCTAGACAGCTAATGATTCACTGTAAATTGCAAATCAGTTTATTATCTTAAATTGTTGGTTATCCAAGCACAACTATTGTGACAGATGGAATAACATATTTGCCATTAATTGATATTAATTAAATGCCCTTTAGTAATTTAATAAGAAATGAAATGCAGAAAGAGGAAAAAAAAGAGAAAGAGATTATGGAAATGGAAGGACTATGGAGGCAAAAGACAATTTGTTAAAAAAGAGAAGGATCATTGCTGATGGAAACCAAATTAGAGCTTCAAGCTAAAGATTTTCTTGTCTCTTCTAAGTAAAAGCACACAGTATATTTGTTTTTATGTAGAAATTCAGAGAAGACTGTTATAAAAACTGAAAATAGTAAGCAGCTAGAAGGGCCCAGATGTTTGTTTAGGCTTCGCTGGTCTCCCAGGAGCGCAGCTCATATTTCAGCCCGAGAGCATGCAGCGTCCTTGGCCCGGGGCCACCACTTGCCTCACAGTGAGACAAGCCAGAATCAGGGTTTGGCTTGACAAACATTTTGTTAACTTATAATTTATTTAGAGACATTAATTGAACCAGGATGATTAAAACTTTTAGAATTAATAGAGTTTAGGATACATAACTCAGCATCTTTGCAGTTTTCCAATGCAGTTTTTATATTGGAATTTTAAAATCTGTTGCAAAATTTCAAAACACCATTTTGGTTTATAGATGGACTTAGCTAATTTAAGTGAAAATTATTCTTAAACCAACATACAAGTTCTCTCATGTGGTAGTAACTTCACAAACCCTAACCTGGATTATAAATACCTTCTAATCCCTGATGGAAAATTAAAAATATGTGGTATTTCATGGCAAAGTTTTTACTTGAAAGAAAAATGTTTTTAGGATTCCATTTATTTGAAGAAATAATTTGCTCTTATGACTCTTCAACTAATTATGTACTTCAATAAACGATGTATATTTAATAGCAATACCAATAATCATATACTATATAACCTTATAACACAATATATCTATATTTAATATTTTGTTCTTGTACCCTGGGGCAGTGAGTATCAAAGTTACAGGCTTAAAAATCAAATGAGCTTCAATTTCTGACTCCCTTCTCTATGGATTCCAAGGCCACTCAGACAGCTGCCTACTCTTGTTGAAGCCTTGAGGAGCTCCCAAATTCCTAGACAGCGTTGAGTTCTGAGGCAGAGATTATGCATTGTGAACATCACTGTTTGCAAAGTTAGAACTCAAAAGCTATGAAAGAGGCTTGTCTTGTGGTGAGCCAAGGGTGAAGACAACACATCCCATTGTGCCTCCAGAGAGGGGCACCAGCTGGCATCAGTAGACCTTTATCTTCTAACATTAGCAGATGAACCTCAGTTCTCCATCCTTTATACCTAAAGATATAAATCAGCCAAAAAAGACCACTAACATCATTCAGGAAGATGCTATAACTTGAAAGGTGCTTGTCACCAGACAACCAAAGCAGCTGGCACCTAAGAAGCTGACTTTGTTGTAGGAATTGAAGAGAACTTAAATAGTAATGTAGTGAGTCTTGAAGGACATACCAGTGAAGCACAAAAGAAGTTTTCTGAAAGGACAGAACTTGACTGTGCATTTTTTTGTTCAAGACAGAGTCTCACTCTATTGCCCAGGCTAGAGTACAGTAGCATGATCTCAGCTCACTACAACCTCGTCCTCCTGAGTTCAAGCGATTCTCCTGCCTTGGCCTCCTAAGTAGCTAGGATTACAGACACCAGCCACCATGCCTGGCTAATTTTTGTATTTTTAGTAGAGACAGGATTTCACCATGTTGGTCAGGCTGGTCTCGAACTCCTGATTTTGTGATCCGCCCGCCTTGGCCTCCCAAAGTGCCAGGATTACAGGCATGAGCCACTGTACCGGCATTAACTGTGCACTTTAAAGGTCAACAGGTGAACTGAAAAACAAAATGGTCACTGTTGAACACTCTATCAGAGTTGTAGCAGACTGAATGGAGAACATATTCCATCACACAGAGCAAATTCATAAGCCATGAAGAATAGGTTACAAACTTTAGAAGTCCCAGAAGGAAAAGAATAAAGACAAACGGGCCTTTGGATTGGTAGAGATCACTGAGTTATGAACCAGAACAATGAAAAAAAAGACATAGTCATATCATGGTGAAACTTTTATATTCCAGGAACAAAGTCTTATAAGCTTTCAGTCAGAGAGAATCGGCTACTTTCTAAAGGAAAAAGAATCAAACAAGCATCAGTCTTCTCACCTACAACACTGGAAGCTGAAATATCAAAACCACTTTTGGAGGGCAGTGAGAGATCCAAGAATCCATTACACAGCCAAGTGGTGGCAAAAGAAAAGGCATTTTTAACACACAAAGAGCTCAGGAAAATATACAACCATGTTCTCTTTCTAAGGGAACACCCCAAGGAACAATTGCAGACAAATCAAAATCAAAGAATATCCACGATAGTTAAAAAGTACAAAGAATAGGATGGAACATTGAATCTTCTACTATCTCTAGTTAAATATAAGTTGATGGCAGTTGTGTGTCTGAGAACTGCAGTGTAACCATTTAGTGGAGGTGCTTCTCACAGATGTTTCTACTACATTTACCCTTTCCTTCCCACATCATCACTCTTCCCCTTCTTAAAAGGGGAGCATTACAAGCATGCTTGAGAATTCCTTCTAAAACCTTTCTTGACCCTTTCCTCCCTCTGCATACATTCGTGTTTCTGCTATTCCCATTCCACAGCAGAACTTCTCTTAGTTCCTGTCTCCTATTCTTCACCTCCCATTCTTCTTCACCTCCCATTCTCTCATTCCTCTGCTGTAATTTCTCTTGTGAATGTCACTACCAACCTTCTTGTTACCACAGCCAGCAAATGGTTTGCATTTGTGTCCTCAAACAAATCTCATGTTGAATTGAATCCCCAATATTAAAGGAGGGGCTTGCTGGAAGGTGATTGGATCATCAGACGGATTTTCCCCTTGCTGTTCTCGTGAAGGTGAATGAGTTCTCAGGAGATCTACTCATTTAAACGTGTGTAGCACTTCCCCCTTTTCTCTCTTGCTCCTTCTTCAGCCATGCTTCCCCTGCCTTCCGCCTGACTAAGTTTCCTGAGGTTTCCCTAGCCGTGCTTCTTGTGCAGCCTGCAGAATTGTAAGCCAATGAAACCTATTTTCTTTATAAAACACCCAGTCTCAGGCATTTCTTTATAGCAATGTGAGAACAAATTAATATGCCAGTGGTTATCTTTTTTTACCCATTTGTACGGCACCTCTCCACTTTCTAACATTGTTCAATACCTCAGTTCTCTACCTACTGAGGAATTACATACCTAAGGATATAAATCAGTGAAAAAAAAAACCCGCTAATCATTTAGGAGGATGCTATAGCTTGAAGGAGACATGCTACCAGATAACTGAAGCAATTGGCATCAAAGAAGCAGGATTAATTGAAGGAGTGAATGAGAACTGTAGGATTTGACAGTTCCCTCTTAAAATGCTCTCTTCTCAGCTGGGCACCCGGCTCACACCTGTAATCCCAGCACTTTGGGATGCCGAGGTGGGTGGATCACCTGAGGTCAGGAATTCAAGACCAGCCTGGCCAACATGGTGAAACTGAGTCTCTACTAAAAATACAAACATTAGCCAGACATGGTGGTGGGCATCTCTAATTCCACCTGCTTGGCAGGCTGAGACAAGAGAATCACTTGAACCGGGAGGTAGAGGTTGCAGTGAAAAAAAAAAAAGGCTTTCTTCTCTTGCATTTCATGACATTGCACTCTTGACTTCAGGGTCTTCTCCTGGACTAAGGCTAGACTGTCTTTCTTGGTGTCTGCCACACCAACTCTCTATGTAAGTTTCTCCAGTCCTATGGATTTAAATGTCACATATATATGCCAATGATTTCCAAAATTTCTATCCTAACACATAACATCCCCACCAAACTCTACATTCATATTCCTAATGACTTACATCTCTACCTGGATATCCGAAGAACTCCTTATTTGTCTTTCCAGAAGAAAGAAACACAAGAAAATGAAACTAAAATCTATTTCTTCTCTAGTCTTCTCCATTTATAGCATCACCAACCACCTAATTTCTGAAGCCCCCACATTAGGTCATCACCTATGATTTTTCTTTATCCCTTATTTCCCACATCCAACTCATCAAGAAGTCCTGTAGTCTCTACTGCCATCACAATCCATGATTCATTAACTTTTTCTATTTCCATTACTACCACCTTAGTTCAAGTAACCAACATCTCTTTAGGATGTTTGCAATGGCCTCAACTTTCTGCTTTCAATCTTCCCCATCCCTCCATCCCTGATCCATTTTCCACATGTCATCCAGATAAAAATCAGATACCATTTTTTTCATTTAAAAAAATCTCTAATGACCAATCTATTTTTTTCATCTCTAGGGCATTGGCTAGATACACTATGGCAATATCCCCAGGATGATGTGCTCTGCAGTTGTAAAAGGAGTGGAGACTATTTCTATACACTGTTGTACAGTGGTGATCCAGATTATTGTTTGGTGAACAAAGCAAGATGGAAAAGAATGTAGATAGTGTGCTACTATTTAGCTAAAAATCGGCCAGGTGTGGTAGCTCATACCTGTAATCCCAGCACTTTGGGAGACTGAGGTGGGTGGATTGCTTGAGCTCAGGTGTTCAAGACCAGACCGGGCAGCATGGCGAAACTTCATCTCTACCAAAAATACAAGCCTGGCATGCTCCTGTGGTCTCAACTACTTGGGAGGCTGAGGTGGGAGGACTGCTTGATCCTGGGACACAAAGGTTGCAGTGAGCCGAGATCACACCACTTTACTCCAGCCTGTGTGATAGAGGGAGATTCCAACTCAAAAAAAAAAAGTGAAAAATGATAGAACAAATATCAATTGCTTATTTTCTTCCATTTGAACATTTTTAGCGTATGATTTCTAGCATTAATGGTATTCATAATGTTGTAGAATCATCACTACTCTTTATTTCCAAAACTTTTCTATCACCCCAAACTGAAACCATATCCATTAAGCAGTAGCTCCCCATTTTCCCCTTACCCTAGTCCCAGAAGCTTGAATCTACCTTTTATATCTATGAATTTGTCTATTTAAAATACTTTATATTTGTAGAATCATACAATATTTGTCCGTTTGTGTGTGGCTTATTTCACTTAGCATAATGTCTGTAAGCTTCATTCATATTGTGGCATGTATCGGAACATCATTCCTTTTTATGTCTGAATTATATTCCATTGTGTGGACAGATTATACTTTGTGTATCTATTCATCTGTTAATGGATGGTTGGGTTGTTTTCTTATTTTTGCTATTGTGAATAATGCTTCTATGAACAAGTATAAAAGTATCCCCTTGAGTCTTTGAATTCTCTTGTTTATATCCCTAAGGAGTAGAATTACTGGATCAAATAATTCTATGTTTAACTTTTTGAAGAATTACCAAACTGTGGCTTCACCATTTTGCATTCCCACAGGCAATGTACAAGTGTTCCAACTTCTCCACATTCTTGCCAACACTTGTTATTATTTTTAAATGAAAGCAAAATCAAACATCAAAAAATTACCCATGGGAAGAGAAAGAATGGGGTGGAGGTGAACATATCCCCAAATCTACCTTGTTTTGCAGTTTTAACTTTGTACCATGTGAATATTTTATATAACTTCTGAACAAAAATTAAAACTATCTCTAAAAACAAACAGCAAAATTTTTGAATAATGAACTTGATGGTATATTGACTTGATGGCATATCCACATAAAGAGAAATTACTTCAGGTGAATGCCTCATAAGATATCTCCAAAGTACAAAAAGAATTCAATAAATTATTATTATTTGAGACAGGATCTAGCTCTGTCACTCAGGCTGGAATGCAGTGGCACAATCATAGCACACTGCACCTTGAACTCCTGGGCTCAAGCAATCCTCTTGCCTCAGCCTCCCAAGTAGCTGGAACTACAGGTATGCACCACGATACCTGACTAATTTTTAAAACTTTCTGTAGAAATGAAGTCTTGCTATGTTGCCCAGGATGGTCTTGAACTCCTGTCCTCAAATAGTCCTCCCATTTCAGCCTCCCAAAGTGCTGGCATTATAGGCATGAGCCACTGCACCAGGCCAGAATTGAAGAAATTCTGAAACTGCTTTCGTAATGATAATGTTAGCAGTAGTGTTGGTATTGTCATTGAAGATTATTTTGTAGATGGATTGTGTGATAAAGCAAAGGATTAATTATGGTGATGTCACTGGAAAATTGAATTAGTTGGTCATGGAAGAAAGGAAATACAAATCAAAGAGTCTAAATAAGAAGCTATAGTCTTAAATTGAATTTGAAGTATCAATATACACTCATGGTGTATGAGAGATTTAAAAAATATATATATATAAAACATTTCTTAGTTCTGTGTCCTAAGAAGATCTGGATAAAACAAACAACCTGGTCATAAGAGTGTTGACCATTTCCACTAAAGGGAACCAGAGTAACTGAGAGAAATGGCTGATTTCTGATCTGGAGCAGGAAATTAAATGTGAATCTGGAATGTCCTGTCACAACAGAAAGTAAGGAAATTATTAAAGACACTAAGGCCAAGGCAGAAGGACTCAGGAGCCAATGGGAAGAAGCTTTCAATGGCCAAAAATGAGATTATTCTTGCATCATACAAATAATAAATGCTACAATTTAAAAACACTTATTGTCCAGGCACTATGGCCCACATCTGTAATCTCAGCACTTTGGCAGGCCAAGGCAGGAGGATGCCTTGAAGCCAGGAGTTGAAGACCTCAAGACCAGCCTGGACAACATAGTGAGACTCCATCTCTACAAATAATTAAACAAATGATTAGCCAGGCATGGTAGCACATGCCGGTAGCCTCAGCTACTCAGGAGGCTGAGGCAGGAGGATCAGTTGAGCCCAGAAGTTCGAAGTTTCAGTGTGCTATGATTATGTCACTGCACTCCAGCCTGGGTGACAGAAAGAGACTCTGTCTCTGAAATCAATCAATCAATCAATCAATGTTCAATGAGTTCCATCACACTTGGAATAAGAGTCCTAATTCCTTACCTGAGCCCTTCAAAGCCTTTTGAAAATTGCCTGTGCCCCCCTCTAAGACCAATCCAACACCATATGATCATCATACATACAATTCTTTTAGACTGAGTGCTCTTCCTGCTTATCCCCTCATGGCTTCTACTTCTGCTCACAGTCTTTTCTGGTCACTTGCTATCACTTCCTACCAGGCTCTTTTTCTTTGTATTTTATTTTCGTGTTGTCTTGTTATATAACTTCTCTGCTATACTTATATATGGCAGTATATCTAGAGCCTAAAGACCACTGGCATACAGTAGGTACTCAATAAATATTTGTTTATGAAATATTTTTTCCTTTTATTATACTTTAAGTTCTGGGTACATGTGCAGATCGTGTAGGTTTGTTACATAGGTATACATGTGCCATGGTGGTTTGCTGCATGTTGATGAAATATTTAAGTGAAGAGGTTGGCTACTTAGGAAAGCTTAATAATGATCTGAAACTAACATTATAAATTTTTTAGTAAAACCAAGGAGATATTTTATTCGTTCATTTATTTGGTGTAGAGTGTCAGATGAAGGGGATCAGGCTAGTACCAGAGATTGGGAAAATTAAAATGTTCTAAAGTCTTATCTCACTGTGGAAAGGGAATGGGAAATAACATTTTCTAGCTGGGGAAAGATATAAGTATTTTATTCTGTCATGTGTATGGAGAAATAATGACTTAACTATGGCTATTTGAAACAGTAAGATAAAACTTTAAATAAAAGGAAAAAAATAGCTACCCAGTAATTACAAACATATAGCAGATCTTTTAAATTACAAGAAAGATTTAAAAAAATAGAAGTTTGATCAATTCAAACAAAAGCAAAGAGAGAAAAAAGATGATTGTAAACAAACCATGATAAATAATAAACATTAAATGAAATGAATAAAATAAAAACACAATAAATATTAATGAATTAAACTTCTCTAACAGGAGAGTGTACGTTTGATATTTACAAACTTTTAGCCATATGGTGTTTATAGAGAGGACAAAGAAAGGCTAAAATAAAAATTAAGAAAAATCTGAAAGGTTTAAGACTACTGTGAAGATGTGTCAGGAACATGCCATTGCTCTCAGATACGCAAACACATAGCCAAAGAATTGAGGACAATGAAATGGTGGCTTTAGCTCACTGGAAAGGGATGATACTACTCAACCTGCCTATAGTACTTGCAGTTCCAAGAAGATATCACACTGTCCTACTTCAGCCCTGCCCAGGTTGTTTCTCTTCCTAGAACAGCCTCTCTTCCCTCTTCCTCTCCCCTGATTCCTAGTAGACTTTTTTAGAAGTTCCCTTCCCATGAAGACTTCTCTGATTCCTAAATATAGAAACCCTTCAATAGACTCCACATCTGTGCTTGCCCCTACTGTAGCACTTGTCACACTGACTCATAATTGCCTATTTACTTGTCTGTCTCTCTCTATACCTATACATTCCTGGAAAGAGGGAATGTGTCAAGTTCACCTGCATATCCCCAGTGCCCAACCAAAGAGCAGCTACTTAATGAATATTTGTTGACAGGTGAGCATGATTTTCTTTCACCTATGACTTCTTTTAAAATCCTTAATACAATTTCTGTCCTAGGAGGATCTAGGAGGCACCTTAAAGTTTAACAGACACAACCTCCTATTAGGACTTGAATTCCGTGCAATCACCTATACCAAGTGGTTATTTAGCCTCTACTTAGAGCCTCTAATGATGAGAAGCTCATTCCTATGAAAAGAGAATTTTGAAATCTTTGAGTTGTGCTAACTGTAGTAAACATGATTTAGCATTTACACTGCCTGCCTATATCTGATTGTTGAAGACTCTTGCTCTTGTTACCTTTACTTTTACTCATTCATTTTGGGTATTGCTTTCCTTAGTCATACATATTTGTGCAGGGTAGATGATTTAGGTAAATAATGTTGAGTAGGTAAAAAAGAAGGAAAAAAGCAAGACAAGAAAAAAGGGGAAATGATCTTAAGAGTAGCTATAATACCATTTTAATTTGAAAATTTCCTAATGAAAGAATCTGTAATTTATATTGGCAAATACAAGTCAGAGGGCTACTGGTTCTAGGTAAGATGATGTAAGCATACTCCCCCCTGTCTCTCAGTGAATGCAGCTATAAAACCAGGGAAGAATATGTGAAGTGGCTACTTAGCCCACAGAAGATGCATCCCCATAAAAGGTTTGAGAGACCCTCAGCATCTCTAACCAGGTTGGTTGGTAAAGGTGTTTCCCACATGAAGCCAGTTCGTAAAAGCTGGGAGAGGTGGCTATTTTGTCAAATGCAAAAAATGATAACAAAATAAACAAGGCATAAAAAAATTAGGGAAACATGGCCCAATCAAAGGATCAAAATAAATCTCTAGAGAACAACCCTAAAGAAAAATAGATCTATGAATTACCCAACAAAGAATTGAAAACAATCATCTTAAAGAAGCTCAGTGTATTACAAGGGAACACAGACAGTGAAACAAAATCAGAAAAAATACACATCAACAAAATGAGAATAACAACAAAGAGATGGGAACTGTAGAAAAGTGCCAACAGAAATTCTGGAGCTGAAAAATCCAACAACCAAATTGAAAAATTCACTAAAAGGAAATCAAGAAAGAATCATCAAAACAAGTCATTTGAAATTATTGAGTCAGAGGAACGCAAAGAAAAATAACGAATAAAATTGAAGAAAGCCTGATCATGAAGCAGACCAATCTACATATTATAGGCAGCTCAGAAGGAGAAGAGAGAAAGATAATGGATAGAAAGCTTATTTTAAGAAATAATGGCCCAAAATGTCCCAAATCTGAGGAAATAAATGAACATCCAAATTCAAGAAACTCAACTGTAGGATGAACCCAAAAAGGCTCACACAAAAACACATTATAATCAAACTATCAAAAATTAAAGACAAAGAATCTTGAAAGCAGTAAAAGAAAAGTGACTTATCACAAACAAGGAGAGCTTTCATAGAGTTCTGAGTGCAGCATTACAAATCAGAAGGGAGTGGACTGATATATTCAAAGAATTAAATTAAAAACTGCTAGCCAAGAACACTATGTCTAGCAAAAAGTTCCACCAAAATTGAAGGAGAAATACAGTTCTTCCTGAATAAACAAAAGCTGAGGAAATTTATCACCACTAAACCTGCTTTACAAGAATTGTTAAAGACAGTCCTTCAAGTTGACATGAAAGAATGCTAGCAGCAACATGAAAATATAAAGCCTTTGGTAAAGGTAAATATATAAACAAACACAGAATTCTGCAATACTATAGTGATCATGCATAAATCATTCTCAATTCAGATACAGAATTTAAAAGACAAAAGCATAAGAAATAGCTACAACTATAAAACTATGTGTTTCCATCCATTTCGCACTACTATAACAAAATACCTTAGACTGGATAATTTATATTGAACAGAAATGTATTGGCTCACAGTTCTGAAAGCTGAGAAGTCTGATATGAAGGTGCCAGCATCTAACAAGGGCTTTCTTGCTGTGTCATCCCTTGGCAGAAAGCAACAGAGTGAGAGAGGGTAAGAGTAAGCAAGAGGGGCCAAACTCACCCTGTTATAACAACATCAAATCCACCCTTGAGTGCAGAGCCCTCATACTCTAATCACCTCTTAAAAGTTCCACCTTTTAACACTATTACAATGGCAATTAAGTTTTAACCATAGCACACTATGTTAATAAATACCAAATATGAAAACATAATTTGTGACATTGATAACATTATGTGAGGAGAGGTAAAGAAATACAACTGTGTATTCAATTAAAGTTGTTGTTATTAACTATGAGATGTTTTATGTAATCCTCATTATAACTACAAGGAAAATATCTATAGAAGATGCACAAAAGAAAATGAGAAAGGAATTAAAGCATGACACTATTAAAAATTCAACAAAACACAAAGAAAGGCAGCAAAAGAGAAAAACAGGAACAAAGTAACTACAAGACATAGAGAAAACTATGAACAAAGTGTCAATAGTAAATAATTCCCTAACAGCAATTACTTTAAATGTAAATTAATTAAACTATCCAATCAAAAGACATGGAGTGGCTGAATGGAGTTTTAAAACTGAAAATCCAACTATATGTTGTGTACAAGAGACACACTTTAGATATAAAGGCATTCTCCACTTTCAGTAATGGATAGATCAACCACATAGATAACCAACAAGGAAAGAGATAACTTAATTGACACTATAAACCAATTGGACCTAACAGACATAAACAGAACACACCACCCAACAACAGCAAAATATACATCCTTCTCCAGAACAGATCACATTTGAGGCCACAAAACAAGTCTTAACAAACTTAAGAAGATTTGAAATCATACCAAGACTCTTTTCAAACCACAACCTAGTAAAACTAAAAACTCAATAGCAAAAGGCAAAATGAAAAATCCAAAATATATGGAAATGAAACAACACATACTTTAACAACTAATGGGTCAAAGAAGAAATTGCAAGGGAAATTATAAAATATCTTGAGACAATTAAAACAAAAACAACATATCAAAAATTATGGAATGCACCAAAGGCAGTAGTAAGAGAGAAATTTATAACAATAAAACCTAAATTTAAAAAGAATGATCTCAAATTAATAACCTAACTTTACATCTCAAACTACTAGAGAGAGAAGAATAAACTAAACCCAAACTTAGGAGAAGGATAGAAACAATAAGGATGAGTTAGAGCCGAATTTAAAAAATCTGAAGAGACCAATAACTACCAAAAAGACTAACTCAGTAATTAAAAGCCTCCCAGTGAAAAAAAGCCCAGAACCTGGTGGCTTCACTGGAGAATTCCACCAAACCTTTAAAGAAGAATTAACACCAATCCTTCTCAAATTCTTCCACAAAATTGAAAAGAACACTTCCAAATTCAATCAATGAAGTTAGCATTACCCTGATACTAAAATCAGACAAAGATACCATAAGAAAACTAAAGGTCAATATTCCTATCGACTATTGATAAAAAAAATTCCTCAGCAACTATGAGCATAATAAATTTAACAACACATTAAAAGGATAATACATCATAACCAAAGATGACTTAGTCCTGAAATACAAGGACAGCTCAATATATGGAAATAATTATAATACATTACACTATCAAAATGAAGGCTAACAATCAACAGATCATCTGAACAAATACAGAAAAAGCATTTGAAAAAATTCAACACAATTTTACAATTTAAAAAACCCCAACAAACTAGAAATAGAATAAATTGCCTGAATATAATAAAGGCCATATATGAAAAGGCCATAATAACATCATACTCAATGGTGAAAATTTGAATTTTTCAGTTTAAGATCAGGAACAAGGCAAGGACACTCTTTCTTGTCACTTCTATGCAACATAATACTGGAAGTCCTAGTCAGAACAATCAGGCAAGATAAAGAGATAAAGTGCATCCAAATAGGAAAGAAGGAAATAAAATTTTTTGGTTTGTAGATGACAGAATCTTATATGTAGAAAACTAAAGATTCCACCGAAAACTTAGGCATAATAAACCAATTCAGCACAGTAGTATATGAAATCAACACACAAAAGACACCTGCATTTCTAAACATAATGAACAATCTCACCAGGACATTTAGAAATGATCCCATCTACAATAGCATCAAAAAGAATAAAATAGGAGGAAAATGAACCAAGAAGGCTAAAGATTTGTACACAGAAAACTATAAAACATTGCTGAAAGATAGGAAGGAAGATATAAATAGAAAGATACACTGTGTTCATGGATTGGAAGACTTAATGTCAAAATATCCATACTACCCACAGCAATCTACAGATTCAATGTAATCTTCATCAAAATATCATGGCATTTTTGCAGAAATAGAAAAAAATCCTAATATTCATATGGAATTTAAAATAACCCTGGAGATCCAAACCAATCTTGAGAAAAAAATACAAAGCTGGAAGCCTCCCACTTCCAGATTTCAAACCATATTATAAAGCTACAATATGGTACTGGCATTGAGATAGACATGTATACCAAAGGATAGAATAGAAAACCTAGAAATAAATGCTCATGTGTATGGTTAAAGAATCTTCAAGAAAGGTGCCCAGGCTATGCAATGGGGAAAGGATAGTGTCTTCAACAAATGATTTTGATAAAACTTAATATCCACATAACAAATGAACGAATTTGGACCCTTACCTTACACCATATGCAAAAACTAACTCAGGATGGATTCAAGTCCTCAACATATAACCTGAAAACTGAAAATCCTAGAAGAAAACAATGAAAGGCTGCATAACATTGGATTGGTAATGATTTCTTGAATATGTCGTTAACAGCACAAACAAAAAAAGCATAAATACACAAATGGGAGTACTTCAAACTGAAAAATTCCTGCACAGCAAAAAGGCAACCACCAAAGGGAAAAGTCAACCTATGAAATGGCAAAAAATATTTACAAACCATATATCTGATAAGGAGCTAATGTCCTGAATATATAAAGAACTTCTGCAACTCAAAACACACAAACAACTCAAAAAGGCAAAAGACCTGGATTGACATTTCTCTGAAGAAGATATATAAATGGCCAAAAAGAATATGAAGAATCCCCAAATCACTAATTGCTATGATTTGAATGTATCACCTTTAAAACTCAAATGTTGCCAATATGACAGTGGGGGCTGGGGTGTATCTAAGAGGTGATTAGACCATAAGGGCTCCTCCCTCATAAATGAAATTAAAAACTTGAGGGAGAGGGTTCATCCTTTTTGCCCTTCCAGCTTCTGGCATGTGAGGACACAGTATTCTTCTCCTACAGAGGACATAGTTAAAGACTCCATCTTGTAAGCAGAGACCAGACTCTCACCAGACAACAAACCTGTTCATGCCTTCCCAGGCGCCAGAGCTGTGAAAAATAAAATTCTGTTCTTTATAAAGTATCCAGTCTATGGTATTTTTAGTAGCAGTCTAAAACAGACTAACACACTAATCATTCGGGAGACTGGGACAGTGGCTCATGCATGTAATTCCAACACTTGGAGAAGCCAAGAGAGGAGGATCACTTGAGCCTAGGAGTTCAAGATCAGCCTAGACAACATAGCAAGACACCATCTCTACAAAAAAATAAAACATAAGCCCAGACATGGTGGTGCATGCCTATAGTCCCAGCTACTCAACAGACTGAAGTGGGAGGATTGCCTGATCCCAGGAGCTCAAGGCTGCAGTAAGCCTTAATTGTGCTACTGTACTCCAGCCTGGGTGACAGAGTAAGACCCAATCTCAAAAAACAAAAAACCAAACCACAGTGAAATACCACCTTATACTCATTAGGATGTTTAGTATTAAAAAAAAAAAAAAGAAAGAAAGAAAGAAAATAACAAGTGTTGGTGAAGATGTGGAAAATTTGGAACTCATGGCCTCTTGGTGGCAATGTAAAATGCTTTTAGCTGCTATGGAAAATGGTATTAAGGCTCCTCAAAAAATTGAAAATAGTATTACCATCTGATCCAGCAACTGAACTTTTGGGTATTTATCCAAAAGAATTAAAAGCAAGATCTCAAAGAAATATTTGCACTTCATGTTCATTGCAGTATTATTCACAATAGCTAACAGGTGAAAGCAACCTAAATGTCCATCAACAGATGAATAAAGAAAATGTGACATATACATACAATGGAATATTATTCCACCTTAAAAAGAAGGAAATTCTGTCCTATATGACCCTTGAGAACATTATGCTAAATGAAAAAGGCCAATCACAAAAGGTTAAGTACTACATTATTTTACTTATATAAAGTATTTCCAAAGTAGTTAAACTCTTAGAAACAGAAACCAGAATGGCGGTTTCCAGGGGCTGTGGGAATCAGGGAGAGGGAAATTGGTGTTCAATGGCTATAGAGTATCAGTTTTGCAAGCTGATAAATTTCAAGACATCCATTGCACAGAAGTTCTAGAGATCTATTGCACTAGAAATCTATGTGCATATAGTTAACATTACTGTACTGTACACTTAAAAAACTCACAATGGTGAATTTTATGTGATGTGTCTTTAACTACAATTAAAAAATAAAACATACCCCAAAAGACAAAAGAGACATTATATAATGTATGTTTCCATTTATATAACATCTCAAAAAGGCAGAACTATGGGAAAAGAGAACATAAGTGATTGCCAGAGGCTTCGGGTAGGAAGAGGGATATGAAAGGAAGCGTTTGACAGATGGAACTCTTCTTTCACCTAAGTGTGGTGGTTACAGGAATCTAAACATGTGTTCAGATTCATGCAATTGTTGCCCCCCACAGAACTTTAGTCTTTCTATCTGTTAATTTTTCAATAAAATCAATAAAAATTAAGTACAAAAATGCATGAATGTGTGCACATGATTTTATGACTGACATAAGCAGCTTAATGATTCTGTGTCTTACTAGCACTTAGGTCAGCAATTTATGTGCCTCCCATGAGAGAAATCATAGAGTCATTTTAAGAGAACTCTGTAAAATAATGACCATTTTAGCTTCCATACCACATTTCAAATTGCTTTCTGTGGCATCCTTTCAACACTGTTCTTTCTTTACTCATGTTTTTTTCTCCTTTTAGTAACTTGACATAAATTTGTTCTGATGCTAAGCTATCATCTTATACTTTTCCTGATTAATGAAAAAAAAGTTTATCATTTTATCTCTTCACCTCTTCTCGTCCTTTTCCTCATATCATGTTTAACACCTCCCAACTTAAAGTCACTTAAACATATAATTAAAGGGATTTTAAAAATATGTCTTCTAGATTATTTATGACAATGTTAAACAAAACTGAGTTTGACCTTAAACTCTGCCAGGTCTGCTAATCTAAACCAAGATCGTTCATCCACATGCTACTTCATTTTAAACTGTACATTGTTTATAGTCCTAAGATTCATTTCATGGTATCAATAACCAAAGGCATGCATTTCCATTTCTCTAATGCATATGCTAACAAATGCTTACCCAAAAGTCCAGATGTTTTATGTCATTTTGTCTATTCATTTGATAATTTTATGAAAAATTTGATCTCACATCCTCTTAGTGGCCACCTACGAGGATGCAAACAGCCGTGTGAGTCCATTAGAATCAGTTTGTTCTTAAGATTAGATAATAACTCAGTAAGTAAACAGAAGAAATGAGCAATAAAGTCAGATTCCTTATACAGATAAGCTGTTCTTCAGCTTGGAGTAACAACATGTTTAAAAAAAAAGAAAATAATAAGGCAGAAAAGTTTCTTATAATGAAAGAATGCTACATGGTTCACAGACACAATCAGAATTAAGTAAAGCCTATGATTAAAAGTCATAAAATAAATTATGTGATAGATGACACAATGTGGTGTTTGGATATAGAGACAGAAACAACAGAGAAATAGAATCAAAGCTGCACTTTAAAGAGAAATATGGAATGTGAAGGCTTTGAGCTAGATTTATGTAATGATGAAAGAAAATTATTGAAAAGAAAAAGCATTTGGACTCATTAAATCCAGACACAAATAAAATGGTGTCCCCAATAAAATGGAGGAAGCTCAAAAATGAAGAGCTAAAAAAGTTAAGAAGAAGCTGAAACAGGGAAATTAAAAAATGACTTCCATCTATATGGTGTCCAAAAGTCTGGTACACAAGGGAATATAGATAATATGGTCAAAGATGAAAGGAAGGAAGGAAGTTAAATGAAATAACATAGAGCATGTTTCTATACTTGAAATACGGGTAGCTCAATTTATGGGAGGAGATTGGTAACTTTTGTCACTAACAGTGATAAGTATGCCATGTGACTAGTGAATTACACTGGTCTGATTATGTAACCCTAACTGGATGACCTTCAAGGCCCTTTGCCAAAAGGACTCATCCTCTAGCACCATGACATCTATACCTAATAACTATCTTACTCGTTAAGATAAGGTACCTTGTTACTGCCCCACAACATCTTGCTGGAGAGTTAATAATAGAGAGTCTCTAATACCTAGTGCATAATAATGTTCATAAGTGCTAATTCTCTTAATTTTCAGTTCCCTGTTCTGGGAGCCATATCATTATGTACACAGCATAGTGAGATTATTCTGTGCTCACAAGAGCTGTGTCTTTTTCATATCCACTCTCTGAAATATCTTCTTCTCCCTTGTTTTTTTGTTTTTCGTTTGTTTGTTTGTTTGTGACGAAGTCTCGCTCTGTCACCCAGGCTGGAGTGCAGTGGTATGTTCTCAGCTTACTGTAACCTTTGCCTCCCCAGTGCAAGCGATTCTCCCACCTCAGCCTCCTGAGTAGCTGAGATTATAGGTACCCACCATCATGTCTGGCTAATTTTTGTATTTTTGTAGAGATGGATGGGGTTTCACCATGTTGGCCAGGCTGGTCTTGAACTCCTGACCTCAGGTTATCCATCCACCTCAGCCTCCCAAAGTGCTGGGATTGTGTGAGCCACCACCCCTGGGCCTTGTCTCTTGTTTTTAATTGGGAAAAATGCAATTCATTGTAGAGGACTAGCTTCAATGTCCATTGTTTTACCTTGCCCGGTAGAAATGATCACTAATTCTTAGCTGTTCCCGTATCACTCTGTTCCTGTTGCCAGAATTTCACTTATTTTATGATTGTCTCTCCCACTGACTGCAAGTTCCTTGAAGGCAGCAAAGGTGTCTGTTCTCTGCAAATCCAGAGTTCAGCAAAGTTGATCATTGGTTCATTTCATTATTAAACATGAATTAAGCACTTACTATGTTCTAAGGAACATGATCATTGGTTCATTTCATAATTAAACACTGATAACAAAGCACTTGATTCACTTCATTATTAAACACTAATTAAACAGTTACTATGTTCTAAGCAACATAGATGCCAAGTTAAGTACAAAAAGCCACTGCTGTTAAAGAACTCCAGTCTACCTACATGCTGGCAAGAAAAGAACGAATGAGCCAGAGTCACTGTCCTCAGAGAACTCACATCGTAGGCAACAGAGACTTCTGTAGAAGAATAACTTCAGGTCTGTAGATCATGATACAATAGCTTCTTACAGGATGTAGCAGTGAAACTCTAGACACCAAAGTTATAATGCTATGTGATCACAAAAATTGTAATTTTCATGAATTAATTGTTTTTAAGATAAAATATTTTTAAAAGAACAGATTTCCAGTTAATGAAATAAATACATTTGAACATGATAGAAATAAAGGAAATGCCATTAATTGATATAATTTTCTATATTGATAGCTATTTTGTATGAGCCTTCAACATAAATTACACATGCTTTTACATTAAACATTAACATAGCATGCAATTTTATCACCTTCATAAAGAGGATTGTAATATTTCAGAATTGTATGCTTCGCTTTGCTGTTCCTACTTATTTAGAAATATTGCTATATTTCTAAAAAAATATAAATCAGTGTTAACTTTTAAAGTTATGAACAAAAAGCTTATTTTGTAAATTAGGACAATCTTTAAGATAACTGCTTGGGGTAGTAGAAGTTCATCTTCTATAGGTTGTGTTGTGCATAAGGAACATGGAAGTTTTCTTAACAAAAATGAAGAAGGCTAACAGAGTGTTTCATTACAAATTGTACTCTCCTATTTAGTTTGCTTACAGGAAAAGTATATAACTTTCATCTGCATTTACACAATTTAAAAAATCTACGCAATGAAATTCCCTCAATTGCTTATGGTTTTCAATTTAATGAAACTATTTGCAACTCTTGGATAGCTTTCTTCCAATGCACAATTTGCTTTATGTAACTTCTTCCAGCAAGCATGTGGACTGTGCTGAAAAAGAAGGCAAGCCTTTCTGCATACTAGACTACACCAGGCAAAGCACTACTGGGAAGAGCAATTTTCTGTTCATGAAGAAAGCTACTCAGTCATGCCTCCAAGATCCCACCCATTATTATGGTGGAGCCACTACAGTGCATTCAGGTGAATGGGATCGAATAGAAAGAACACTGCAGTACAAGAGCACAATGGATACTATTCAGCCTTAGAAAAAGAAGGAAATCCTGTCATTTGCAACAACATGGATGAACCTGGAAGACATATGTTAAGTGAAATAAGCCAGTCGCGGAAAATCAAATACCACATGATCTCACTCGTGAGGAATCTAAAAAAGTCAGATTCATTGAAGCAGAAAATGGAATGGTGGTTACCAAAGGCTGAGGAAGGGAGAGGCTCAGGTATAGGGAGAGGTAGGTCGATGGGAACAAAATTAAAGGTAGATAGGAGGAGTAAGTTCAAGAGATCTTGTATGCAACATGGTGACAATGTATTGCATACTTGAAAATGCTGAGAGTAGATCATAAGGCTTCTGACTATAAAAATGTATATGTTAATGCATATATTAATTAGCTTGATTTAGTCAAATTCTATAATATATACATATATCAGAACATCATGTTCTGATACCACAAATATATACAATTTTTATTTGTCAACTAAAGGAAAGGAGAAAGAACATTGGGAGAAAGATTAGGTAAGTGTGAGGAATAGGCCCTCATCAGACCCCAAATCTGCCAGCTCACTTGCTCTTGGACTATCCAGCCTCTGGGACTGTAAACAATACATTTTCATTGTTTATACATGATCCAGTCTGTGGTATTTTATTATGGCACCTAGAATAGAAAAAATCAGAAAGACCCAGAGATGTGTCAGCATAGTCCAGCCTCACTGGAGATTGGGAGCATTGGTCAAGACATGAGGGACTTCCCATGGCAGTGGTTATTCCTGGTGTACAATACCTCTGGAGATGTGGCCTCAGATAGATTCCCAATGCTCCCTATTCTGGTGACTCCACTACATTCACGACACAGCTTCTCTCTATCGCTTCCTCTTCACTTCTACCCTCTGGGTATTTTGAACAAAGTTCTCAGTGAAGAAGAACATTACTAGGCTGGGTAATCTCATTTTAGTATGAAGGGCCCTTATTGGCTGGTGTTTTGCAAATTTTCAGAGTCTAATTGTGGTCAAGGCAACAGTATCAGGTGATGCAAAGCATGGTAACTTATGCAACAGTTAGGGCCACTTTAGCCTGAGACGTTTACAAGTATGTCAGGTACCTACAGTTTATTGTCTGTCTAGTTCACTTACAGAGCTGGCTTTCATCCAATAGCTGTGGCATGTTTTATTTTACAGCAACAACTATCCGGGGTGCTAGGCTTTGAGTTACTCAGTATAGACTGGAACAAATACCATACTTGATTCAAGAACAAACCACATGTTGCAGTACCCCAAGGGCACTGAATCTTTAGGATGACTCTGGTAGTAAAAATGATAACAAAGAGAGTATTATAAAACAAGGTATCAAAATTAAAAAATCTACGGAACTGGCCAGGCGTGGTGGCTCAAGCCTGTAATCCCAGCACTTTGGGAGGCTGAGGCGGGTGGATCATGAGGTCAACAGATCGAGACCATCCTGGTCAACGTGGTGAAACCCCATCTCTACTAAAAATACAAAAAATTAGCTGGGCATGGTGGTGCGTGCCTGTAATCCCAGCTACTCAGGAGGCTGAGGCAGGAGAATTGCCTGAACCCAGGAGGCGGAGGTTGCGGTGAGCCGAGATCACGCCATTGCACTCCAGCCTGGGTAACAAGAGCGAAACTCCGTCTCAAAAAAAAAAAAAAAATCTATGGAACTAGGTTTTATAAGAGGGGATATTCGATTGTAAATCTAAGTCTTTGGAAAACTAAATGTACAATTGACAGCATTAATACTGTAGTAAATATAAACCCTTGCTTAAGCCTATATTATCTGGAAGGATGTGAAGGTACTATTTCTTACCAGACAGAAAAGTCTTATTGAATAAGCAGATCACACATATACAAAGGCCAAATTAAGTCACCTGATGGATGTTTGGGGTTTTTGTTCATTTTGTTTTTTGGTTTTTGGGTTGTTTTGTTTGTTTGTTTTTTGCCTCAAGTTCTCTCTTAGTACTTAGAGGACGCATCAGAGAGGTGTTTGTTCATCTTGTCTTTCTGTCTTTTTTCCCTCAGGGTTCTTACCCCTACCGCTTCCTCTCTCCATCTTCCAATTCTAGTCAATTGATTATTTTGATTTTCTCCTCGGGATGGCTGGAGAGGCAGATTCTGTCCTTTGGGAGAGGATCTTAAGTCCCTTGGAGAAGGAAAAACCTTCACTGCTATAATGCTCCTCTCTTTGTAACCACACCAGACCAATCCGGGTCAACTTTTATGTAGCGAAGTGTCAGTTGTGTTTTAGTTGCCATGGACTCCCAGCTGAAAGGTCACATAACCTGAGCATGCACAGATGAACCAAGCCTGCAATCACAGGGGAAACCTAAGTACTTGGACCAAGGAGCAGGGAACTGAATAAAGGGACACTGCATGGCAGGACCCAGGATCCAATCAGACCAAGCTCTAGCGTCACCCTATGGCAAGATCTAGTCAGGTCATGCCTCCTGGCATCACCTCATTGTAAGAGCCAATCAGATCACACCTCATTACCCTATGCTTATAAGATTCAACCCAAACTCCAGCTTGGGGAGACAGATAGAGCGTTTCTTCCTGTCTCCTTGATAGTTGATTCACAATAAAGCTTTTCTTTTCTCAAAAACAAGTGCCACAGTATTGGCCTCTCTGTGCATCAGACTGTGAGCCGATTGATTGCTCAGTAACATCTTCTCTTGTGGACATTGATCACCTTGATAGCACACAGGCATAGTGTCCTTATGTTCTGCTCTTCCTCCTCGATAAAAAGACCCCTCCCAGGATGGAGGCTGGGAGAGAAAGGGAATGAGGGGAGAAGTAAAGCCTGATCTGCCTCACGATCTTATTGAAAATGAATGGAGAGTAGAATTTGTGAGGCCCTGGCATTGCAATTGCTTCTTTCACATTAAATTAGCTTCCTCTCTCCTAGTGCATGTGTAATTTCCATTAAAGTTGACTCAGTCCCAAACAGGCAAGGGTGAATAGATCATATTATGTTAAAGCCTAGGTTCATGAATGAAACAGAAGTTATTGCAAATACATTGGGAATTTCTTTGGGTTTAAAAAGTAAGTCCAATTGTGAAGTTTCTACAGTTTTATGTACAATGGTATAAATTTAAGTCAAATTGGATACCATTGCCTTCATTTGGTGGGTTTTGTATTTAATTTAGTAAAATTTAGATAATAGTAGGCATTTATAAAACCAGGGGTTTTTATTTAAAAAGGTAAAATTTCATATACAGTTAAATGGAAAAAAATATA
This sequence comes from Callithrix jacchus, assembly GCF_049354715.1. Taxonomy (NCBI): domain Eukaryota; kingdom Metazoa; phylum Chordata; class Mammalia; order Primates; family Cebidae; genus Callithrix; species Callithrix jacchus. The sequence goes on along the minus strand of NC_133508.1, from coordinate 22,585,629 downwards.
ATCCTAAAGTTTATGATATTTTCAAAGTCTATCACAGACAAACAATTGAATGTAATGATATTGATTTTCATTTAAAATGAAAAGCGTTTAGAGAAGAGGGATACAGGACATCAATGTGTTAAAGGTAAATTTTCTTTAATATAAGACATGTGAATTCAAACTATACTATGAGGCCTAAGTCATTTTTACTGAAGTAATGTCATTTAACAAAGTTATTGAGCCTTCTACCATGAAGATGTATGTGTCCAAATTACACTTAATATGATTTCACTGTTAGCTTTAATTGTACAGTTAATTATATTTCATTGTTAACATCTTTGCCCACCAATTCCAATCCAGCTTTCTTGTTATCAATTCATCACAAAGCCCTGCCGATTCCAACCCTGAAGTGTCTTTGTCTCTGTTACTAACACCACCTCTACCATCAGGTCTCACTCAGAGGTTATTGGCACAATCTCCAAATTGGTCTTCTGTTCTCCCACTCTGGTCTCTGTCCCATCTGTTCTCCACATTGCGGACAGAAGCAGGGGTTCTCAAATGCACACACATGAAGAGAAAGACATGCACTTTCTTGCCTGTGGCTTACAGTGACCCTGTGTTCTGACCCTTACTTGGCATCCCGGGCTCAGCTTGCACAAGCTCCTGGTCAGTGTGTATTTTTCAGACCCTCATATGGGGCCTCCAGTGATAGGGCTTAGACAGGCATTTAGGACCTTCTTCCAAGAATCTTTTTCCCTCCTCTCTCTCTCTCTCTTTTTTTTTTTTTTTTTGACAGAGTCTGGCTCTGTCACCCAGGCTAGAGTGCAGTGGCATGATCTTGGCTCACTGCAACCTCTGCCTCCCAGGTTCAAACAATTCTCCTGCCTCAGCCTTCTGAGTAGCTGGGATTACAGGGACCAGCCACCATGCATGGCTAATTTTTTTTTTTTAGTATTTTTAATAGAGATGGGGATTGACCATGTTAGCCAGGCTGGTCTCAAACTCCTGACCTCAAATGATCCACCTGCCTCAGCCTCCCAAAGTGCTGGGATTACAGGCCCTCCTCTCTTTACCTAATTAACTCAGATCTCAACTGTTTCCTCCAAGAAGCCTATCCTGACCTCCATCCTTGACTAGATCAAATGCCCTTCCTAAGTTAGTACTGCGTGACTCTCCTTCCTAGTTCTTGCCAATGAAACTGCTTCCTTGGTTTGGTAATATTATTTTATTTTAGAGAGACAGGGTCTCACTTTGTTACCCAGGCTGGAATGCAGCAACATGATAATACCTCACTATAATTTCAAATTCCTGGCCTCAAGAAATCCTCCCACCTCAGCCTCCCAAGTAGCCAGGACTACAAGTATGCACCACTATGAGTGGCTAATTTTTAAACATTTTTTATAGTAATGAACTCTTGCTATGTTGCCCAGTCTAGTCTTGAACTGCTAGCCTCAAGTGATCCTACCACCTTGGCCTCCCAAAGAGCTGAGATTATAGGCGTAAGCCACTACACCCACCCTGGTAATTATTTGATTAACTAATGTCTGTCTCCCTACTGGACCAGAAGTTAAGTAAGGACAAGTATCATACCTGTTTTTGCTCACTCTAAAGCCTAGCAGAGTATCTGGCACATAATTGGCACTGAATAAGTATATGTTGTATAAATATAACATGAAAATAGCAAAAAATAAATATAAGTACATTTAGTTTATGAATTGAAATATATACGTGCAATATTATTATGCCACAAATCCAACTATTTTAACAATTAAGAGAAAAATTATAGAACTCAGTTTTAATGTTTGTCAAACCATTCAACGGGTTCTTTTACTAAAATATATAGTTTTTCATGCCATCCACAACTATTAAATGATCAAACTATATGTGTCAACCTCAAACTCCTATGACACCATTTCAACACTCCAAAGTTAAAAAATTATTTCTTCATGACTCAAATTTAAGTGACTGAAAATTTTAGCTTCAATTGAGTTTTATGGCTTTTTAAAAATAAAAAAACTGCAGAACTTCCGAACAGCAAGCAGTTCGCGCGGGCTGTCCCGACCAGTTAAGATGTTGTGTGTGGTGAGCTGGAACATCAATGGGATGCAGAGACCCCTGCAAGGGGTGGCAAATCAGGAAACCAACAACTGGGCTGCCATGGCCGTGGGGCGCATTTTGGATGAGCTGGATGCCGATACCGTCTGTCTCCAGGAGACCAAAGTGACCAGGGATGCACTGACAGAACCCCTGGCTATCGCTGAGGTTTATAACTCCTATTTCAGCTTCAGCCGCAACCGTAGTGGCTATTCTGGTGTAGCCACCTTCTGAAAGGACAGTGCTACCCAGTGGCTGCTGAAGAGGGCCTGAGTGGCCTGTTTGCCACCCAGAATGGGGATGTGGGTTGCTATGGAAACATGGATGAGTTTACCCAAGAGGAACTCCGGGCTCTGGATAGTGAGGGCCGGGCCCTCCTCAAACAGCACAAGATCCGCACCTGGGAAGGAAAGGAGAGGACCTTGACCCTAATCAACGTGTACTGCCCCCACACAGACCCTGGGAGGCCTGAGCGGCTGGTCTTTAAGATGTGCTTCTATCGCTTGCTGCAAATCCGAGCTGAAGCCCTCCTGGCGGCAGGCAGCCATGTGATCATTCTGGGTGACCTGAATACAGCCCACCGCCCCATTGACCAATGGGATTCAGTCAACCTGGAATGCTTTGAAGAGGACCCAGGGCGCAAGTGGATAAACGGCTTGCTCAGTAACTTGGGGTGTCAGTCTGCCTCTCATGTAGGGCCCTTCATCGATAGCTACCGCTGCTTCCAACCAAAGCAGGAGGGGGCCTTCACCTGCTGGTCAGCAGTCATGGGCGCCGCCATCTCAACTATGGCTCCTGGATTGACTATGTGCTGGGGGACAGGACCCTGGTCATAGACACCTTACACGCCTCTTTCCTGCTGCCTGAGGTGATGGGCTCTGACCACTGCCCTGTGGGTGGTCTTGAGTGTGTCCTCTATGCCTGCAAAACAGTGCCCACTTCTGTGCACTCGCTTCCCCCCAAGTTTGCAGGCACCCAGCTCAAGATCCTTCGCTTCCTAGTTCCTCTCAAACACGGTCCTGTGTTGGAGCAGTCAGCACCGCAGCATAACAGTCAAACCCGGGTACAGACATGCCAAAACAAAGCCCGCGTGCACTCAACCAGGCCTCGGCCCAGTCAGCTTGGCTCTAGCAGAGGCCAGAAAAACCTGAAGAGCTACTTTCAGCCCTCCCCTACCTTTTCCCAAGCCTCTCCTGACATAGAGATGCCTAGCCTGCCACTGATGAGTGCCCTCATGACCCCAAAGACTTCAGAAGAGGAGGCTGTGGCCAAAGTGGTGAAGGGCAGGCCAAGGCTTCGAAGCCAAAGATGAGAAGGAAGTAGGGACCTCATTCTGGAAGTCTTTGCTGGTGGGGTGCTTGCGCGTACCTCTCTGTGGGGGCCACAGGGAACCATGTGTGATGCCTACTGTGAAGAAGCCAGGACCCAACCTGGGCCACCGCTTCTACATGTGTGCCAGGCCCAGGGGTCCTCCTAATGACCCCTCCTCCTGCTGCAACTTTTTCCTCTGGAGCAGGCCCAGCTGAACCAGTGGAGGCCTGGGGATGTCTGGCATGATCACCCCTGCATCTCTTCTGAGGCCAGCTCCCCTTCCTCCCAGCTGCCTCCTGCTTCTCCCCCAAAGTCTCCTACCCTTCTCTTCCTCCTGTAATCCCTCTCCTCTTTCTCATTCTTGCCTAGCTCCTTGTTGGTGAGCTTCTTATGCCTTACTCCTCTGACCCAGTCCCCTACGCCACTTTCCACCTTCCTGTCCAAAGTACACGGGCACTAGCTGCCCTGGGAAGTTGTGTGATTTTTAAATCACTTCTGTCCTTGCTGGGAAATGCATTTGTGCATAAATAAAGTCTGTGTATTTGTTTCAGGGTTGCAAAAAAAAAAAAACGTAAAATGGAATGTGTTTCTGGTGGTAACTATAGTAGGAGAAATAGCACAAATTTAATAAAACATGGAGTCCTGTGTTTTATTTTAAGGTGTCTAGGTGGTTTCTCATAATTTACATTTTTACCTCAATAAATATTGGTGTTTGTAAATGTTTCCTTGCCCAGACCATGTGCAAGTTTAAATGTGGTTAAAGATTTGGATAGTTAACTTTTATGGTCAGAAATATTTGATTCTAAATTTGTAATCCTTGGTGCCTTCAGCAAAAGAGACATGTGTGAACAGTCTGGAACAAAAAATTCCATTACAACACTGAACAGAAATGGAATTAACTCCTTAATTTTCCTTGCAATCTTTGAGGAGATTTTCCCCCTGCACAGTGTACTCTATAGCCACTAATAACTTGACTTACTGAAATAGAAATACTGTGCCAGAGTCAGACATTAGCAATTGGATACTTTGATGATGTAAGACAGTCCCCTTAAAACAAATCATGCTAATAATTTAAGAGCACTTTGTGTTTCTTGCTTACAGTTTATCTGTATCATCTGAAAATAGTGCCTGGCATAGAGTAGGCATTTAAGATTTGTTGACTGATAAAATGTATATGCACATCTAACTTCAAATATAAATCCTTCAGTTTTTTTGAAATTAATTCTTAATTCTGCTAATCTTAATGGCTGTGCAATGAGTACATCCATAGGTCTTGTCCTTTAGAAGCAATAGAAGCATATATCATTCGTATGGAAGAATAATTCTTTTCAATGGGCTTTTAATGTCTAAAAGGGCTGTGGGCCAGAATGAAATACTCACAGTTACATGTGATTTAATTAATATTTAGTCTATTCAGGACTTTAAATTCAGCTTATAGAATTGATGTTTTATTTATAAATCTCATGTGTTCAAATACAAAATAATGGCTTTTACTTTTCCTTTGATTGATTTCCAAGAGACAAAAATCTGACAGTTTTATTTCTGCTACTTATTTATTTATTATTCATTCCTTAAATATCAAAGATTCAAATAATTATATAATTACAGCAGTCCCAATTTTTTTGGCTCCAGGGAACAGTTTTTGGGCGGGGGCTGAGGGGAGGGTTTCAGAATGTAACTGTTCCACCTCAGATCATCAGGAATCAGTTAGTTTCGCATAAGCAGTGCACAACCTAGGTCCCTCACGTGAGTAGTTCACCATAGGGTTCATACTGCTGTAAGAATCTAATGCCACCACTAATCTGACTGGAGGCAGAGCAAATGCGGTAATGCTCGCTGGCTCCATTTACCTGACATCATCTCCTGCTCTGTGGCCCTGTTCCTAACAGGCCATGTACTACTGGTACTGGCCCATGGCCCTGGGGTTGGGGAGCCCTGATATAATACATACTCACACCCACTATTGGCTTAAGGAATAAGTATTACAAATGCTTTTGAAATCCTAGACAACTCCTCCCAAAATGTATCTCCTACCCAACATACCAGCACTATTCAGAATTATATTCTATAAACAATACAGAATATTGTTTTGCCTGAAACATTATCTAAAGAGTATCATGTTATTGGATGGGCTCTCTAGAAGCAGATGCTAATGACAAGTTTGGGATGTTTCTGTGGCTTGTCTTTTCACCCTTTTTAAACACTGGGATTATTTGCTAGATAGAATGTTAAATTTTTTACATTTTTATGTAGGCAAATTTACCATGTTTCCTTCATGATTTGTATTTTTTGTACCTTCTTTTAAAAACCTCTCTCTACCTAAGGGCTGTAAAGATATTCTCCTACACATTAGAGTTCTGTGGTTCCTATGCATATCTGTAACCTCTGTGATAGTTAATTTTATGTGTCAATTTGGCTGGACCCTGGCGTGCCCAGATAGTTGGCGAAACATTTTTCTGGGTGTTTCTGTGAGGGTGTTTTTGGATGACATTAACATTTAAATCCGTGAACTTTGAGTAAAGCAGACTGCCTTTCCGATGAGGGTGGGCCTCATCTAATCAGGTAAAGGCCTGGGTGGAACAAAAAGACCAATCCTCCCTCAAGTAAGAAAAAATTCTCCAGCTGATAGTCTTCAGACTTCATCTGCAACATTGGCTCTTCCTGCTTGACAGCCCACAAGCAGGAACATTGGCTTTCCCTGGGGTCTCCCAAATCACCAGCCCATCTTGTAGATTTCAGACTTAGCCTCTATAATTGTGTGAGCCAATTCCTTATCATCTCCCTTTCCCACTGTGCATGTGTGTGTCTGTGCGTGCGTGTGTGTGTGTGTGTGTGTGTGTGGTGTGTATGCACTATCAGTTCTGTTTCTCCGGAGATCCCTAACTAATACAATCCCCCTGGAAATAATTTTTGTACTTATATATGTATGGAAGGTAAGAAGTCAATATCACATTTCTACAAATGGAAAAATCAAGTGTTTCATCACCATTTGTTAAACAGTCCATTCTCTGCTCACTGACCTGCAATGCTGCCTCTGTCATAATCAGTTCGGTGTAGGGAGAGTGTCTTCATTGATGCAATTTTAAAATGAGTCTTGATATTTGGTACAACAGGATCTCTGCTCCCCTTTTCTTCTGGCTATTTGGGGCCCTTTTCTCTTCTCTAATACAAATTTTATAATCGCCATTTCAAGTCTACTAAAAGAGATGTCTTTTTTATTATAATTGTATTTTATTAATTGAGAGAGAATTGACATAATTACTAAGTTTTCCTATTCCTAAATTCATTTAGGCTATAACATTCTTACACATCTGTTTTTAACTTTTATTCATAAGTACATTTTTGTATTTTGTATGAAGATTTCATTTGTTGCTGGTATATAAAAATGTCACTGATTTTTTTAATGATTGACTTTAAATAGAATAACCTTATCGAACTCACTTATTAAGTCTAATAATTTGCCTGTTGATATTTGTTGGATTTTCTTTGCAGACATCTATGGAAAATGTCAGGGTTGGTTTGTTTTGTTTTGTTTTACATTCTTTCCAATCTTTATAAATTTTACTTCTTCTTGTCTTACCACAAAGGTTATTCCTGTCATCCAAGGTGAAAGAGAAACAACAATTGAAGATATTCTTACCTCATACTTAATTTTAAAGGGAATTTTCCTATGTCTTATCATTAAATATGATGTGTGTTGTAGATTTTTTTCTACATACCTTTTAGCAGGTTAAGAATGTTTTTTCTGTACTAATTTACTGTCTTTAAAAATTTTAAATAATAGCTTTTATTTTATCAAATGTTTTTTCTCATGTCTATTGAGATAATATGGGGTTTTCACCTTTAATCCGTTAATATGGTACATTAATAAATGTTATTTTTCTGCATCAACTTTTTTTTTTACTGTTGAGAGAGAACACCCACAGAAAAAAGTGCATAACTCCTATATGTATGATTTAAATAATAATTGGAAAACAAATACCTGAGCAAGATGTGGTGGCTAACACCTGTAATCCCACCATTTTAGGAGGCTGATGCAGGTAGATTGCTTGAGCCTGAGAGTTTGAGACCAGCCTGGCAGCATAGCGAGACTCTCTCTCTATTAAAACATAAAATAAAATAAATTAGCTAGAGGCAGTGGCATGTGCCTGTGGCCTGGCTTCTTGGAAGGCTGAGGGGCTGAGGTAGGACAATCACTTGAGCCTGGTAGTCAAGGCTACAGTGAACCATGATCACACCACTGTACTCCAGCCTGGGTGACAGAGGAACAGCTTGTCTCAAAATAAAAGGAAAATAAACACTTGTCTAATTTCTGGTCGGATCAAGATACAGAACAGTGTCTTGAGTTTAGACACTCCCTGTGAGCCATCACATCTGCCACCTCCTTCCATATGCATCACTATCCTGACACGCGATGGCTAATTCCTTGCTTCTCTTTAGGATTTGACACCTATGTATGAATCTGTAAACAATATAGTTTTATTTTCACCTACTTTTGATTTTTCATCTATGATTGTTGCATGCATTAGTTTGTTCATTTTCATTGCTTTTAAGAGCATTTTCTTTCATTCTTGTTTGCAAAATTTTAAAATAAATCAATGCATGCTGAATTTCATCAAATACTTTTATACGTTTGCTGAGATGACCATATAAATTTTTCCTTTAATGTAGCAGAATTCATTAATTTTTCTCATGTCAAACCAGATTTTCATTCCTGGAATAAATACAAGTTGGTTATTATATATATATTAGTTATCTATATATAAATATATTAGTTATCTATTGCTCCATAGCAAGTTACTCCAAAATGCAACAGCTTAAATAACAAGTATTTATAATCTGACACAGCTTCTGTGGATCAAGAATCCAGAAGGTCTCACATAAGGTTTCAAGTCAAGATATCAGCCATCACTGCACTTCCAAGCTCATCACATGACAGTTGGCAGCAGGCTTGACACCTCATGGTGGGGTACTCTCAATAGAGCTACTTATGACATGGCAGTTGGCTTCCCCCAGAGTGAATGATATGAGAGAGAAATTAATAAAGATAGAAGCCACCATGTCTTTAATAACTAAATCTCAGAAGTGACATACCATCATGTCTACTGTATTCTCTTGGTTACATACCTAATAGAATGTGGGAGGGAATGACCCAGAGGTGGAGAACACTGGAGCCTGTTTTAGAGACTAGCTACCACAGTCATAATGCTTTATACTTTTTATGTATTGCTAGATTCACTTTGCTGATTTTTTGTACAATTTTTGTATCTATATTTTTGAGTGATATTGACCTATAATTTTTCTCTCTTGCTATCAATTTTATGCTGACCTTATAAAATGAGGCTAGCAGCATTCTCCTTTTTATTCTGAGTTTGTGCATAATATGAGAACAGATTTATTCCTTGACCATCCAAATTCATTGTGAAGCCATCTAAGCCTGAAATTTTCCTTAATTCTTCAAATGTATCTGACTGTTCAGATTTTAGCACCATTCTGTTTTTCTATTTCTTCTTGAGACCGTTTGTGTTCAATTGTGCTTTGCTAGAGTATGTTCATTTCATCTGTGTTTTCAAACTGATTGGCATAAAATTGTTCAAATGACTTTTTCTTTTTTTAATATTTCTAACTTTTTTAGTAATGTCCTCTCTTTCTTTTCTGTTATTAGTTATTTGCATGTTTGTGCTATCACTTTTTTTTTTATCTCACCAGAAGTTTGTTAATTTCAGTAGGTGTTTTGAAAAATCACTCTGGCTTTATTGTCTCCACACTATATGGTTTCTATTTCATTAGTTTCTGTTCTTATTTCTATCATGTCCTTTCTTCCACCTTATTTTTGCTATTTTTTTGCTGTTCTTTTTCCATTTTCTTGAATTATTATTAATTTTTAGCTTTTTTCTAATATATGCATCTGATATACTTTTTTTTAAATATTGCTTTAGCTAAATCCCATAAGTTTTGTTAGGTAGAATTTTCATTACTGCTTAGTTCAAACTATTTTTTAAATACCACTGTAATTTCTTATTTAACCCATGAGACACTTAGATGTGTATTTAATTAATTTCCAAACATTTGAAAGTTATCTTGATGTCTTTTTGTTGTTACTGATGTCTAACTTGTTGTATTTTGTTAGGAAAATATGCTTATTATTATTTCATTCCTGTGATATTTGTTGACACCTGCCTTACAATCCAGTATATGGTCAATTTCTGTGAATGTGCTTGTTACATGCAGTATTCAATATATGTTTATTAGCTCAAGTTTATTAATCATGATGTTTAAATTATACATATTCTTAGGAATTATTTTTCCATTTGCTCCATCAGTTACTGAGGGGCTATATTAAATGCCACCTTATGGGTGTGGATTTGTCTATTTCTCTTCATTTGTCAATTTTTGAGGCTAAGTTATTAAGTGCATACAAATTTAAAATTGCTAAAGCTACCAGTTGAAATGAACCTTTCATTATTATAAATTATTCCTGTTTATCTTGAGTAACACAATTTATCTTCGAGGCTATTTGGTCTAAAATCAATTTGGCTATTTTGGCTCTCTAATTTTCCAATTATCTACAGGTGAATTCTCTCTTTCCTTCATTATCAAGGTGCAAGTTGGCTTCTTCCCTTCATAATAAGCTTCAGCTTATTTCCCTGTTACTTAGTAAAATCATGCTCATATTTTTCTCCATTTTTCTAAATAATATTGAGCTCCACATCCCTGAGTTTTTGCTTTAAATTAAAATTCCAGAGTTGGCTCTTAAAAAAGCAAATCTTCATAATTCACAAAGGACTCTAAGTGACAGAGGAAGGAAATGTGCTTTCTCCTCTGGAGCTGCAGAAGACTGACCGTCTTTGTGTCATAAAACAAATTCAAAGAACCTGATTTGATGTGGCATTGAGATTTGTGTGAATATTTATGACTATACTCTCTAGTTCTGTTCTTTCGCCTTACAAATTTGTCCTTGGAAGGAAAATATGAACCAAGGCTCTAGAAATCCTTGCCATTTCCTTAAAAGTAATCTCCAAAAAGCCCTGTGATTCTGATGAGTTGTCTTACTCAGTAACCTGATGCTGTCTTCATGTTATGATTGACGTTTCTGTGTTCCTATACATTATGAATACTCGTAAGATTGTTCTGTCAAATCAGCAGAATATTGCTGGCATTTTTTCTACTCTCACCTGGATGATAAAAAGAATAAATGCCTGTGATTCTACCAAATTTCTTGTTTAACAAAGAGATTGGTAGTCTTATTTCATTCATGGCTGGGGTTGGATAGTTCTGGGGTTTGTGTTCTGCCTGCACTAGAGTTTATTCCTCTAGACCAGATGTACTTCTGTCTGTTCTGGTACTTGAGGAAGGGGTACTAGGGGAGGAAAAAGCCTCTATTTCCTGATTATGCCTCTATTTTAGGTGTTGCTAAACCTTTGCTGCTGTCAGAAGCTGTTAGCCCTGAGGGAGTGTTTGCTGTCCACTCTTTATAACCAGAGCTTTTCTCCTTGCTACATAAAGGGGAAAGGGAAAGAGCAAAGGCAGAGCTTCTTCTAGTTCAGGCTTAGGTACTATTTGTGTGGACCACAGAGAGACTAGTTTCACAGAGAGACTAGTTTCACATGTCACCAGCAGTTTTAATGGATTTTTCTTTTTTTCCATTTCATTTTGTCCAGACTTTCTTTTTTGTGTGTGCGTTTAGGGATAGTTCATATTATACCTCAATTCCTCTCCTCCTATCTTCCTCCCAGCAAGAGAAAAACAAACAGATGTGATTGGCACTGTGTGTGGCTTTCACTGAGTCACCTCCACCCTGCTGTGAGATGTGGATTTCCGGGGCAACTTTCTGTGTCTTTCCTTCTGGGCTGCCTATCCACAGCCTGTCTACTCAACCCCAATGTGAAGGTGTTAGCACAGAGGGGAATTTTGTCTCAACACCTTCCCCTTGCTTTTTTCTCTCTCTCACTCTTGCATCTGCAAAATCTATCGCAGGTCTAGTATTCCAGCAGGTAGCAGGCATTCAATAAATCTTTGTTGAATGGGTAACTAGAGATGATGAACACTCTTTCTGAATAAGCAACTGAGGATTTGTCTATTAATTCCTACAACAATCTATGTCTGGCAACACTTTTCCAAGTTCTTAGAGAAGTGCTTTGCCCCGCTCTAGTTTGATAATTCTCTGCGTGTGCATGCTACTTCTATATCCTATTCATTCATTGAGATGTGAGTGGGAGAAAACTTCCATGATCTCATCATTTTTCTCTGGAAGTAAAATAATAAACACATACTTTTTATTTGAATAAATTATAAAAGAAAATATGGGTTGTGAAGAGCTTAGAACCTTTCTGGAGGGCAACTTGGCAGTATCTAGCCAACTTAATTTTGACCTAGTATTTTCATGGTAGGAATTTATCTAAAAGATATACTCATACAGGTGTAAAATGGCACAGGAATAGGGTAATTCATTGTAGTATTATTTGTAATTGCAAAAGATCTGAAAAAATATGAATATTCATGAGAAGGAAATTTATCAGATAAATCATGATATCTATACAACTAGATGATACACAGTAGTAACAGAAAGAGAAAGCCCTTCGTAGTTGGATATGAAAGATCTATGGTTAAGTAAAAAATAACGATACGTTGCACAACAGTGTGTATAGTATGCTATAGTTTCTGAAAAAGGGAAAACTATATGTATCTATATTTATATACACTAACTAGCTCTGGAATGGTTTGGAAAGACACATGAGAAATATACATTGCTTGTTTCCAGGTGACAGAACTCCATGCCAGGTAACTGGGGTATGTTCTTTGTAACTTTGAATTTTTGAGCCATATGAATATATTACCTAATCAAAATTGAAAAGAAAGAAAGAAAATACCAAAGTCTTAACATAATTTTCTTTTGTTGAGCAGAATCTAAGCAAACTTTATTCTCTTTTCATGTTCATCAATATTTCCCTAACTTTCTACATGGTATGCATTACTTTTATAATACAGAAAGACAATTTTAAGAATAAAAATAATCATGTCTGATTATTTATTTACCAGTTGAGTCCTTTTTCCCGTGGTTTAGGCCAAATTTCTGCTAAGGAATAGAAAGAAAGAACATGGGTTTAAAAAATGTATGCTCTTCTGCCTTTCTTAACATTGCAAATTAAGAGCAGAATATCATCTGTTTTATTTCCTCCCAGTTAACCAATCTAAATCATTCTAACTTTTTGCTTTACTATCTCTAAAGGCAGGTTACGACTGTGTAGGAAACACAATACTAAAACATCTTCACTTTCTTTGTGCCCTCACTTGCCTCAGATCTCCACTTTATTTTGACTAACTTCTAGACCAAGGAATCTAAACATACTCACAATTTTTCCCCAGCACCTTAAATTATATGATGATTTTATTTTAAAACTTTAAAATTTATGTGAATTTATCATCTTAGCACTGGGCCATTGTGACTGATTAATATGTTTTAATTAATACATTTTAATTTTAATTATCTTCACATAATAAATGTTGACAAAAAATTTTATTGTTCTAAGTAACTTAAATCACTTATTTATACCCATACTCCATTTGGCATATAAAGTCTTCAAACTGTAGTTACAGAGGTGACAGCTGGGAGTCCTGCCTTCTTATTTGTTTTATTTATTTGTTTATTGAGGAGGGGTACAGCGGCTGGTAAGACAGGGTCTCAATATGTCACCTAGACTGGTCTCAAACTTCTGACTTCAAGCAATCCCCCCACTTCAGCCTCCCAAAGTGCTGAGATTACAGGTGTGAGCTCCCATGACCAGCCTGAGTCTTGCCTTCTTAAGGGAGGCCATGGACAGGGTAGCCCAAGGGGACACATGTAGAAACTTCCTTCCCCGACACCCTGAGAGAGATGAAGGTACGATGCCCAGTGTAGAGAATTCCAACGCTCAGAACATCAACATGGTCTTGTCAGTGGTGGAAGTACTGCCATAATTAGTAGAATAAGTTGTCTGTGCTTGCTGAATGCCAACATGACTGGTGGTATAAAGGCAGCAAGCACACAGTTCGATGCACCTCCAATCAGGCAAATATCTCCCTCACAGCTTGCCCAGCCCTTGGAGCCTCTAGAATGCCTCCACAAAATTAAGGAAGGTGCCAGCTGCTACGTCCACTTGCCTGAACACTCATCTCAACATTTTCTACACTTTGCCATTGGGGAAAACCTAAATAAAAGCTGCTCCAGACTATTCAAAGTCATAATTCTTACCCATTGTCATCCCAGAACCAGACTGTCATCTGGTCCAGCCCATTCTTAAGTTTAGAAACCAGAAACCACACCCTGTGGAATTAGATCATGAATGTGAATTCTAAAATCAGGCAGATCTGAGTTGAATTGAGGCTCCCACCATTTACGTTTTGGTGACCTGAAAAAATTACTGAATGTCTCTTAACCTCCATGTTCTTTTCTATAAAATCTGGATAATAATGCTTACCTCATGATATAGTTGGGAAATTAAATATATTTGTCTAAAGTGGGACATCCTTCTTAATAGTCAATATTTCATTAGTTACTTTTCTACCTGGTGGTTAAATTGTAGAGCATTGTGAATCCTAGAATTAAAAAAACTAAATATATATGTTTAAAGTGTTTTTGATAATTGAATTTGAACAGTGATAATGTTTAGCTAGTTGCCACCAATTCTACAACTTTACTTTCAGTGCTGTCTCTTTCTTTTACAAATTATTATTCTAGTGTTTATTTTTCTGTTTTTAGAGCTTTAAAAAAAGAATACATAGAGAACACCATTTAGTGTCTAAATATAAGATTACACTGGCAACCCATTTTAAAACTGAGTTTGGAGTTGTATTTATTTTCACATTTTCCAAAAATACTCTTCTATTGTGATGTGAAACAAACTAACAAAAAAATTCAGTCCCAAATTATCTCTTCCTGTAATCAGGTAAATAAAATAGTCTTCTGAGTGATATATAAAAACATACTAAAATATTAATAGGACTATTTTCCAGATTTGGTTCTTCAAAAGCAAACTAAGGTCAGTTTCCGTGGGAAACAGACTGAAATGGAGATTTATATACAGTCATTTGTTGAGGAGGGCCCTGGGCCCCAACACCTGTGGAAAAAGTGAAGGAAATAGGACTGGGCAGTGGGAGAAGCAGAGATGTGGTACAACTCCATAGGCAGCTCTGAAGCTGGGAGGGGCCTCTGGAGTTCTCCTTAGTCGAGTTCATCAGTAAGGTTCCGCCTTGTCCAGTCCTCCTCTATAAGATGTTCTGGGAAGGAAGGTAGAGGGCTCAGCTGAGGGCAGTTCCCAGAGGACACCACAGAGAGCTGGGTAGTGGTAGGCTTGGTGGGGGTGCCTGAGGATTGACCACGACATCCACTGCATGTTTAAAATATATTCAGACTTTCTAAACTCATAGTTTAGGTGTGTATTGCAAACTAATGTCTACTGAAGAGTTAACAGCAACAACCAAATTCAAGGCAGAGTATTTGTTTTAATCATCCAGAAGAAAATGAAAAAGGAATAAAATACTTGTTCATTGAAATGGGAACAGCCTTTCAGAGCAGCATAATTGTTTACCATGCCAATTATTTATAAAACAAGACTATTTCAAATGTACATAGCCCTCTTACTAACGTGCTAGTTTTATTAGTGTATGTCTTAAATATTTAACATTAGGATTATATAACTTACCACCTGCTAATGCCCCGGAAGAGAAGCATAGATTTGATACATGTAGCTTCATGTCAGAGGACTATTCATGCAGAATCTCTGACAGTCAAAAGACATGAGCCTTTCAGTGACTGGTAAGCTATTCCATGTCCCAAGAGAGATAAACTTGGGCTAAATCCTGTTGAGGGAATTTATCTCTTTCTTAAATTCATACTTAAGAAAAGTAAGGAGCCAAAGCAAGGAGTGAGGGAAGCAGGAATGAAAAGGAAAGCTCTTTTCAATGGAATGTCAACTAATAAATGCAAAAGCGATCACAGAGTTAGAAAACCTACCGTTTTGCAACCACATAGTAATAATTTAGTGAAAAAAATCCATCAATGGATGCTAAAACTATTGGTTGGTAGTTTAAGGGGAGCAAGATATTTACACAGTTTCCAAGTATATCCTCAGAGATTATTAACTACAAAGAGGAACACAGAACCACAGGGAAGAAATCTGGTGGTCTCCACCTTAACTGAATTTGATTCAACTTTAAACATCACCAATAATGGGAACCAGATTTAGTTTTGATGCACCAAAAGATTACATCAGCATTAATGTAAAATTCCTATCAAAATTCATAATCTTCCACTTAAACGTGAGAAAACAATCAGGCAGACCCAAATGTAAAAACAAGGTACAAAGTCATTGGCTTTCCTTCTTCAAAAATGCCAGTGACATGAAAACAAACGTTCAGGAATTGTTTCAGATTAAAGGATATCAAAGTACATGATTACTAAATACAATGCATAATCCTGATATGGCTCCTGGATTAGGAAAAAAAATTGCTATGAAGGATATTGTTAAGACATTTTGAAAATTTTAAACATGGAGTTTACCATAATGAAAGTATTATGTCAGCTAGGTATGGTGGCTCACACCTGTAATCCAGCACCTTGGGAGGCTGAGGTGGGCAGATCACAAGATCCAGGCGTTCGAGACCAGTCTGGCCAACATAGTGAAACCCCTTCTCTACTAAAAATACAAAAAAATTAGCCAGGTGTGGTGGTATTTGCCTGTAATCCCAGCTACTTGAGAGGCTAAGGCAGGAGAATTGTGTGAACATAGCAGGCAAAGATTGCAGTGAGCTGAGATCATGCCATTGCACTCCAACCCTGGGCAACAGTGTGAGATTCCATCAAGAAATAAGAAAGTGGGGGGGGGGGGGGGAAGAGAGAGAGAAAGGAAGAAAGAAAGAAAGGGAAAGGAAGAAAGAATGAAAAGAAAGAAGGAAAGAGAAAGGAGGGAGGGAGGGAAAGAGAAAGGAAAGAAAGAAGGAAAGAAAGAAAAAGAAAAAGAAGGAAAGACAAAGGGAGGGAGGGAAAGAAAGAGAAAAAGAGGGAAGGAAGGAAGAAAGGAAGGAAAGGAGAAGAGAAGAGAAAAGAAAGGAAGAAAGTCAATGTCAAATTGCCTGGATTTTATTATATTCTACTAAAAAAAAGTTCTTATTCTTAAGAAGTATGTACTGATATATTTAGGGATTAATGTTTTTGGCCTTTGCAACTTAATATCTCATTAAGTTCAGCTTAATATTGATACTATTAATATTAATAAATATATATACACATAAAATAAGAGATAAAACAAATGTGGTCAGATGTTAACAATTGGTTAATTTAGAAAAAAGGTATATAAGACTCATTGTATAAGTCTTGAACTTTATTCAAATATGATTTTTTTCCAAAAAAAAGTTACAAATAGGTGAAGATATAGATATATTCCAGCTTTGTCCACTGAAATGGCCTGGGAATAATCTAACACCTCAATACAAACTGGACCTGTTCCTCTAGGGTCTGGAATTTGGTCCTTAATACCATTTTACATAAACAAACCCAGGATCCTTAGAAAAAAATGACTGATTCTGTATCTGATGCATGGAAGGTATAATATAAGTCTGGGATACCTTATCAGGTCAGAAAGAAAGAAAATTTTCATGTTATGAAGCTGAGTCCAAAGGACCCAATAAACAACTAAAAGAATTAGACATTGGCCAGGATAAAACAATTAGAACATGAAAGAAAATAAAGATTATGTATGTACACGTTTTATAGAAAAATTCATGAATTCATAATAGTATTCAAAAAAGAATATTTAGCACTAAGTTTTAAAAAAGAAAGTAATTACTATAGAACACACGACTGTTGAAACTTATTGCTTGACTTACCCTGTTAATACATGGGTATTATTGACTCATTTATTGAATCAGGAAAGAAAGATCTGGGTTGATAGTTTTCTTTTTTCTTTCAGTGCTTTAGCGATGTCACTTTACTGTCAGTTGTTTTGCATAGTTTCTGAGTAGAAGTCTGCTCTAATATTTACATTTGTTCTGTACATACTGTGTATTATTTTTGCTCCAGCTGTCTTCAAAATTTTCTCTTTATTGTTGGTTTCTGGCAGTTGAATATTATGCTTATGTATCTGTGATTCCTGTTTCATTTTGTTTTCTTATAAATACTTATTGATGTTCATTGAGATTCCTAGAGTGTTGATTTGGTATCTCACTGATTTTGGAAAATTATCAGCCATCATTTCTTCATATACTTATTCTGCCCCGTTCACTCACTCTTATTCTGGGATACCAAATAGATGTATGCTTGATTTTTCCCCACAATGCTTACATGCTCTGCATTTTCTTTTTTGCTCCCCTCTTTGTATTATATTTTGGAAAATTTTTATTAACTAATCTTCACATTTAGTGATTATTTAACTGAGTCTGCTGATAAACCTCTAAAAGGTATTCTTCATCTCTGTTAACATGCTACCAATCATTTCCATTTCATTTGTTCTTGTAATGTTTATCTCTCTGCTGAAATGAGTATCTCATCATATACATTGTTCATCTTTTCCACTAGAACTCTTATATTAATCATCGGGTTTTTTTTGTTGTTGTTGTTTTTCTGAGATAGAGTCTCACTCTTTTGCCAGGCTGGAGTACAGTGGCACAATCTTAGCTCACTGCAACCTCCAACTCCCTGGTTCAAGTAACTCTCCTGCCTCAGCCTCCTGAGCAGCTGGGAATACAGGCACGTGCCACCACACCCAGCTAATTTTTGTATTTTAGTAGACCATCCATGTTGGCCAGGATGGTCTTGATTTAATGATCTCATGGTCTACCAGCCTTGGCCTCCCAAAGTGCTGGGTGAGCCACCAAACTCAGCCATTATCTTTTTTTTGTGTGTGTGTGACAGGATCATATTCTGTCATTGAGGCTGAAGTGGTGTGGTGCAATCATAGCTCATTGCAGCCTCAAACTCTTGGGTTCCATCAATCCTCCCACTTCAGCCTCCCAGGTAGCTATGACAATAGGCACATACCACCATGCCTGGTCTACCATTCTATCCAGCTGCTTCAGGATGATAGGGAACACCTGGCTAATTTTTAATTTTCTTTTTTTTTGTAGAGACATGATCTTGCAATATTGACTAGGCTTGCTTCAAACTTCTGGCCTCAAGTGATCCTCCCACATTAGCCTTCCAAAGTGCTGGGATTACAGGTATGAGCCATCATGCAAGGTCAATAATCACTGTCTTTAATTCTCTGACTGATAATTCCAATATCTGTGACATATCTGAGCCTGGTTTTGTTTACTGTTATGTCTCTTCACAGGGTAGTGTTTCTTATTCTTCTATTGCAAAAGACATCATGTGCAGGACAGCATAGACTAAGGTAAACACTATTTATGCCTATAAATAGGCATACCTCATCTTTACTAGGCAATGAGTGTGGGGAGCTCAGTCAATCTAGTCATGAGATAGCCTAAGTTGGGTTTTGTCATTACTATAATTATTTTCAATGTGCCACTATCAATTCCAAATCCCTCTGGAATTAACTTGGGTTTAGGGTGGGGGCTTGGGGGCTGCTTTACCAGAGAGCTTTTTGTTTGTTTGTTTTTTTGTAATGACAGCTGTAGCCTCAGCTTCAGAATTTCTCTTTGTGCCTGTACATCAGAGAAAATCTCTTTTCATTCTCATGAGCTTCCCTCAGAAGTTGACTGTTGGTCAGCACATGCTAGCCTTGTAGTGAGGGACATTTTCCTTTTTTTTTAAATTGCATTTTAGGTTTTCAGGTACATGTGAAGAACATGCAAGATAGTTGCATAGATACACATGTGGCAGTGTGATTTGCTGCCTTCCTCCCCTTCACCTATATCTGGCATTTCTCTCCATGCTATCTCTCCCCAACTCCCCACCCCCTGCTGTACCTCCCCTATTCCCTGCAACAGACCCCAGTGTGTAGTGCTCCCCTCCCTGTGTCCATGTGTTCTAATTGTTCAACACCCACCTATGAGTGAGAATATGCAGTATTTCATTTTCTGTTCTTGTGTCAGTTTGCTGAGAATGATGGTCTCCAGGTTCATCCCTGTCCCTACAAAGGATACGAACTCATCATTTTTTATGGCTGCATAATATTCCATGGTGTGTATGTGCCACATTTTCTATTGTTCTAGTTCAACTGTAGTCTTAGGCAGGACCTGTAAACCTAGGTTTCTACATGAGTCCTCCTATCCCTCTTGCATCTAGAAGAAACTTCTAATGGGCCAAGCCCAAGATCTATTTCTGTCCCTACCCCCAAATTAAAGTTGTTTGGGTTTTTTTCTGTTCCACTCCACCAACTGTAATAGATCTTCACCTACCATAGTCAGACAGGGCAGGCTTTTTTTCTCACTTTCTATCAGTACAAGACTTCCTTGACTAGGTAATTTGTAATAACTGGTCCTATTATATGTTAATAGATAATAAATGCATTTGAAAGTCCCTGAACTCTTTCTTTAAAAATCCTGGCACTCAAATCTCTCTTTCCCTCTGTCTGTCTGTCTCCCTCTTTCAATTCAAACATGAAGTCATCCTTAGGACATAAAGCTGGGCGATGCTCTATTTGTTCTCTACCTGTGGTTCTTTCCCTGAGGTGATTAGGCTTATGGCTCAAACTTGGAGATGGATGGAATGTCATTAAGAGAGACTTGATATTTTAAAGTGGTTTCTTTATAATAATTATATAGAAAAGTAAAAAACTTTAAAAAAAGAAAAACAAGCAAGGAAATGAAACAAATGTTGGATCCACAAAATGAACAATTAAACTCTTGGCAAATCAGAAAAGCAAAACAAGAGTAATGAGTTACTGAACACATTTCTGCACAATACAGAGCTTGTGGGTAGCCAGAGTATTCTTAGAGCAGCTGTCAATTCAAAGCAATAGACCTTTAAGACTTCCAGGAATACGGGATAAAGGACAAAATGACCATAAAAGCAGAGAAACATGAGGAAGAGTAACACCATGGCTGTGAAATGCCCTTTGGCATGGGACAGGGTGGCTAAGAACAGACTGAAATTTACACAAGGTTTAACTGAAATGAATACAGAGCTGGCCACGTAATCAGCAAAGCCCAATCCAGAGTGAAAATGCAGGGCTCATTCAAGAAGCAAGAGGGAAAGGTGCCATGCAAGATGGTAAAATACTATAAAGTTTTCCTGTCTTCTGCAGTCTCACTCTCTCAGCAGGCCATGGTGCTTTTTATTTTGTCACTTTAAGTAAAGAAAATATCACTTTAGGTAAAGGAAAATTAAAATTATAAATTATTAGCATGGATTTACCATTCATCTTTATGTTGTGCATAGCCAGTTTAAGTGTAGTAAATATAAGAGCATTTAATTTGTATGCATAATTGCTGAATTTACACAATTTGTATTTTGTGGTTCTCACATGCCTATGTATTTTGTTCTTAGCAGAGCAACACCATACAAAATTAACTCAATTGCTTTTATTTCACTTCTTAATACCTGCATGTTCTACCAACACTTTTGACTTTTGACTTGCTGATATTAAGAACTTAAAGGAAAAGGAACTATCTTTCCTTCCTTGTACATCACCGTTTTTAGCACAAGTAGTTGGCTCACATGGAGAAGTAACACAGGATATCACAGAGTTAGTTGGTTATTTGTGTTGCTTGGAACACTACATTCTTCTTTCGAGGTTCAAAGTGAGGCAAGGTTTGAACACAAAGCTTGGCTTCCCAGGGCTGCCAGTGCCCAGCTCACGCAGTCAAGACATATAAAACACTTACTTATATGTGCTTTGAGTCTCACAATTCCCATCCATTGAAGGTCCACTGGTATTCTGTGTTCATGGGTATCTTAACTTTATATACAAACAGGCCAGCCAGTGATGGCATGTGTATTACATATGTATAGGCTCCGCTCAGGTGCATACTGCATTTTCCCTTTGGACTTCACTTACAAAATACAGATTCAAAGATAACATCATTAAGAATTGCAAGATGGAGACAGGAGAACATTGACCCAGTGTGGGGCCCTGTGTGACTACATGGGTAACAGGCCCCTGAAGCTAACCCGGAATGGCTATTTCAGACGATATCAGGTACCAAGCTATGCAAACCAAGGAGGATAATTTCAAATATTCAGAAAACACTTCCATTCTTTTGGAATGTAAATCTGAAGAATATGAATTATCAATTGAATTAATGAACTCAATTCAACAAAAAGCCAGTTTCCTAGCATCTTACTATAGCAAAGGAATACTGACTGCCCAGGCAGTTTCTCCAAAATTTGGGCCAAGAATCAGGACTTAGTGAGGGCCTCCTAGGTTTACCTACATTTTTTTGAAATGAGGAGAAGAAAAAATATAGATAACTACAACAAAGACTAACCCCCTCCCAATGTGTGTTTGCTCCTTCTTCCTTACAGAAATAGAGCTACTGATTCTTAGCTGGACATAAGGCTATTAAGAAGAAAGACTACAGCCTCCAGAGGAGACTTAAGTTTTGTTTTTTTTGTAGAGACAGAGTCTACCCATGTTGCTCAGGCTGGTCTTGAACTCCTGGGCTCAAGCAATCCTCCCTCTTTGGCCTCCCAAACTGCTAGGATTACAGCTGTGAGCTACTACACCTGGCCTTAATAAAATTTTACAATGAGAAGTGAGTGGAAATGTTTTGTACAATTTACAGAATGTGTCCTTAAATAGAGTCTGTGTGTGACTTTCCTACTTCTTCCTCCTCCCTGCTACTAGGAATATATATATATTCCTATATCATAGAGAGCCATCATGGATCATTCAGAAAAGGACAATGCACTTTAGAAATCATAGCAACAAATTAGAAGAAGCCTTGTTACCTAGACAAATCTCCTGAGTAAAAGATCCCTGAGGCCTCCCTAGAAGCAGAAGCCACCATGCTTTCTGTACAGCCTGCTGAACTGTGAGTGTATTAGCCCATTTTCACACTAATAAAGACATCCCTGAGACTGGCTAATTTATACAGTTAAAAGGTTTAATGGACTCACAGTTCCACATGGCTGGGGAGGCCTCACAATCATGGCAGAAGGCAAGGAGGAGCAAGTCATGTCTTACATGGATGGTAGCAGGCAAAGAGAGAGAGCTTGTACAGAAGAGCTCCCCTTTATAAAACCATCAGATCTTGTGAGATTTATTCATATCATGTAAACAGCATGAGAAAGACTTGCCCCCGTGATTCAATTACCTCCCACTGGGTTACTCCCACAACAGAACATGAGTTATCAATTCATTTTGAGTCTCACAATTCAAGATGAGATTTGTGTGGGGACACAGCCATACCATATCAGTGAGCCAATCAAACCTCTTTTCTTTATAAATTACCCAGTCTCAGGGTTTCTTTGTTGTTGTTCTTGGTTTGTTTTGTTTTTAGACAGAATCTTGCTTTGTTGCCCAGGCTGGGGGGCAGTGGCACAATCTTGGCTCACTGCAACCTCCGCCTCCTGGGTTCAAGCAATTCTCCAGTCTCAGCCCAGCTAAATTTTTTTTTGTATTTTTAGTAGAGACAGGGTTTCACCATATTGGTCAGGCTGGTCTCGAACACCTGACCTCAAATGATCCACCCCCTTTGGCTTCCCAAAGTACTGGGATTACAGGCATGAGCCACCATACCCAGCCATCAGGTAGTTTTTTTACAGCAATGCAGAAATAGACTAATATGGAAAATTGGTACCAAAGAATGGGGCATTGCTATAAAGATATCTGAAAATGCAGTAGTGACTTTGGAACTGGGTAACAAGCAGACGTTGGAATCTAAATCTCCTTTGTCCAGACTCTTGAGGAATAAATAAGTAAATACATTTTTCTCTTTCTAAGCTACTGTTTTTTATATATACCAAAACATATAATCTAATAAATATAAGAATAATACTCAAGAAGCTCTCATATTTGAGAAATTTTAGAGCAGCAAAAAATCACTTATTAATTCACTTGAATTTGAAACGTGTCAGGCAGTTTTAATTTAATTTAATTTTTTTTTTGAGATGGAGTCTCACTCTGTCATCCAGACTGGAGTGCAGTGGCTTGATCTTGGCTCACTGCAACTTCCGCCTCCTGGGTTTAAGCAGTTCTCTGCCTCAGCTTCCCAAGTAGCTGGGATTAAAGGCACGTGCCACCATGCCTGGCTAATTTTTGTATTGTTAGTAGAGATGGGGTTTCACCAACTTGTCCAGGCTGATCTTGAACTCCTGACCTTGTGATCCACCCATCTCAGCTTCCCAAAGGGCTGGGATTACAGGCTTGAGCCACCATGCCTGGGCCAGACACTGTTTTAGACATTGAGGATGCACCTGTAAACAAGATACATAAAGTCTGCTTTCATGATCTTACCTTCTAGAAGGGAGAGGCATCCAATTCACAAATAAATACAAAATATAGTGGGAGATGGTAACATGACCACCAAGTAGGATGAGATCATTAAGGAGAGTCAGGAAATGTTTTTCTAATATTATATTTGGGCAGCAACATGAAGGAAGTGCTAAAATTGTAACCACTTTGTTATCTGGGAAAAGAACATTCCAGAAAGATACACCAACAAATATTAAGTGGGAGAAAGATTGACAGGTTTGAAGGACAGCAAGGCCACTCTGTCTGGGGGTGAGGGAACAAGGGGAAAAGTGTAGGAGACCAGAGGGCTTAGATGGTAAGGAGCTGGGATTTTCGTCTACATGAATGATCAGAGGGTTTGGGGAAGAGGAATGAAGCAATATGAGTTATATTTTAGAAGCATTTCTACAGAGATTAGGTGAGAGAAGGCAAGAGTGGAACCAGAAAGATCAGGTGAGAGTTGATGGTTGCATGGATCAGGGTGATAGTTGCGGAGAAATGGTCAGATTCTGGGAAAATTTTGAGGTTAGAGAAGACATGATTTGCTGCTGAATTGAATGGGAGGGAAAAGAGAATAACAACTCAGGAATGACTCTAAGATTTGGCCTGATCTACTCTGTCTAGATAAATATTCCACTATGAATTCCAGGATGTGGATAGAGATTTGGGGAAAGGAAAGGCTTTGTACTTCTTATGACATTTACTATAAATTTAACTGCATTTGCTATGACCTTGTATGTGCTAAACATACATGTATTATTTCATTTAATTTTCACAGCATTCCTATTAGATAGCTGTTATCATCCTCACTTTTATAGATGAGGACTCTGAGGTTCAAACAGGTTGTGTAATTTGCCCAAGGTCATATATCTAGTGGGTGGAAGAGCCAGTATTCAAACTTACATCTGCCTAATACCAAGTCATAATTTCCAAACCACTCTTCTGTACAGTCTATGATGTTTTTACTGTCCATCAGTTTAGAGCAGGAGCTGACTGACTAAGCCCCAGAGGCCAAATCTGGCTTCATCCCTATTTCTATATAGCCCATAACTAAGAAAAAAATTTTGGAAAAAAAATCAAAACAAATTTTTTTAATGACAGTATAAAATGATATAAAACACAAACTTCAGTGTTCATAAATAAAGCTTTGCTGCAACACAGTCATACCTTTTCATTCACTTATCATCTATGGCTGTGTTTGTGCTACAATAGCAGAGTAGTATCAACAGAGAGAGACTACATGGTCCACAAAACCTAAAATAGTTGCTATCTAGCCCTTTACAGAAAACATTTGCCAACCCTGGTTTAGAGAATGAACTCTGTTCTAACATTCATGAGATACCATGTTTGCGAAACATTTCTACTGTAGCTAATAACTCTAAAGTCAGAGAAGGTAATGCTCTCTGAGAGAGAGTTTATTTAGCCAGTTAAGGATTAATTACTCTTGCAATTTTGTTCTACTGTGAAAGTGCAATACTCAGCGTCAGAGTAACAGCAAATAACTTTTGACCTCTGTCTCTCTCTCCCTCCCTCTCTCTCTCAAATAGAGACCATTCAAATAAGCTGTATATTTCAGAAAACTGTGAGTTCTTGATATTTTGAAATTATTAAAGGATTTGCCTTTAGGAACTCTTTGAAAATGTTCAGTTCTCAAATTTCTAGCTTTGAAACTAAATCGTGCACTGATCTATAGAAGCTAATTGCAATCAAGTTTACTTCTACTGAATGCTGATTGATGGTGAGTAACCACGATAACGCTGACAAAGGCAAAGTGTTCTGTAGTTGAATGAGTTACTCTATTTCTACCAGAAAATAATTACATAAGGTCTAGAAACCTGTCTCTCCTGGTAGAAATCTTTGTGATGATCTAGTGTGGAGGAAAGTAAAGTACAAAACAAGATAAGAGCCACATATGAGAGTGTTTAATCTCTGTGCCACATACAGAAAGAAATCTGCTCTGTGCTTTTTATCCATGAGTCTAAGAAGCAGCTGAGGCAGTGAAACCTCAGTGTATGTATAAATTGCTATCATTGCTGTTGGCTTTCTCTTCCAACAAAAGCCTTATCTGAATTAAGCTGAAACAGCATGTTTTTCATCCATCCCATTTGAGGCCAGTTCCAGAGAGAGTTCAGAAATCTCATCCTCAGAGTAGACTTGAAAAGAGACCCACCTGGATTGTATTTGTGTGTGCCTGGTAATGCCACCTAGACTCCTCTGAGTGCAGAAGCAGGTTCTCCCCTTCCTTTTGACCATGCCATGTGACCTCTTAGCACACTCAACTATGATAGCTCCTATCTAAACTTTTCTGTACTATATTATTCTACCTCTGCAACAGATAGTTTCTCTGGGACCAAACTTTTGCTTTAAAATGATAGGACTAGTCTCAGAGAGTCACCTATTGTATGGTTCTATTTCCATTGCATTCTTTTTTAAAAAACAGCTTTATCGGCCGGGTGCAGTGGCTCACACCTGTAATCCCAGCACTTTGGGAGGCCAAGGCGGGTGGATCACGAGGTCAAGAGATCAAGACCATCCTGGTCAACATGGTGAAATCCCGTCCCTACTAAAAATACAAAAAATTAGCTGGGCATGGTGGTGCGTGCCTGTAATCCCAGCTACTCAGAAGGCTGAGGCAAGAGAATTGCCTGATCCCAGGAGGCGGAGGTTGCAGTGAGCCGAGATTGCGCCATTGCACTCCAGCCTGGGTAACGAGCAAAACTCCCTCTCAAAAAAAAAAACAGCTTTATCGAGATATGGTACATGTGCCATGTAATTCACCCATTTAAAGTGTACAATTCAATGGCTTTTAGTATATTCACAGAGGTGCAACCAACATCACAATCAATCTTAGAACATTTTTATTAAGCCCTCCCTTCTATGTCACTTAGCCATCACCAACTGTTCCCCATCCCACCTAGCCTATGTCAATTACTAATCCACTGTCTGTCTCTAAAGATTTGTCTATTCTGGACATTTCAAAAAGAAATGGAATCATTGCTCTGTGATCCTTCATGCGTGGCTTCTTTCATGTGGCATATTTTCAAGGTTCATCCATGTTGTGGCATGTGTTGGTACTTTATTTCTTTTAACTGCCAAATGATATTTCATCAAACAAAATATTCCATGACACTCTTGAGATGACATTATAGACTTGGAGAACAGATGTTAGGGGTGATGGTGGGGGAGAGGTGATGTGACTGGCTATGTAAGAATAACATAAAAGATCTTTGTGATAGAAACATGATGTAACTTAACTGTGGTGAAAATCCCCACATGTGAAAAAATTGCACAAAACTAAACACATCTACTTATTCATACACGTACACACAAATGAATGTATGCAAATCTGGTAACATCTGAATAAAGTTAATGGATTGCAGCACTATATGTTTTCTGGTCAGCATATTAGACTCTAGTCATGGAAGCTGTTACCATGAAAGGAAACTGGGTAAAAGGTATATGAGATTTCTTTGTATTTTTTCCTACAACTGTAGGTCAGTTCATAATTTTCTCAGAATAAAAATTTTAAAAAATAACAATAGAAACTGGACAATGGTTCATGGATGGCAGAGTAAGAACTTCTGAAAATTTATTTCTCCATAAAACAATAAGAACACTGACAAAAAAAAACTGTCAAATTCAACTTTTCAGAATTCTGGAAATTAACCAAAGGCTTGCAACAGTTTGAGTGCTTATGCAAGAAAAATGGCAGAATCCTGGTAAGAACAGGGGGGCTTGATGGCATTTTAACCTACTCCGTCCTCATCCTCCTCTCCCTAGCTCTAGAGTAGCCTTGAAAACAAAGAGAACTGCAGTCATGGTGAAAGTCAACAACCTAGAAGCAGTGGAGGGAACAAAATGTTGAAGCTGCTCCAAAGCCCCATTGTAGATAATGGTCATTATGTGACCTGTCTGGCAGGTGCCTAGAAAATCTCTCTCATAAGATTTGTCTTTATTTGACCTGACTTAGAGCTCACTCACCATGAACAGCATTTTACCCAAAGATATTTGTCAAAAACAATCAGTGGCAATTATTTAACATCAAAGCTGCATGAGGCTGTCATGATAACAGCTGGGACAAACAACAAGCTGACCAAAAACTTAAAAGAAGATGCTAGGGAATGAGATATTAATAACAGGCTTTAAAAAGCTCTGACATGTTCCTGGGAAACTAGAAGGCTAATATGCACAGGGCTGTGTGTATGCCCAGGAAATAGCTGAGAAGACCCTAAACCTTCACCTTGGCTAACCATCAGCCTCTGTGCAAGCAGGAAGTGAAGTTTGAAGCAGAATTGTAAACTACATGTCTGAACATTGGAGGCATGTCCCAATACATATACAACACCCCTCAGCAGAGGCTGGCAGACTTATTGGTTCCAAGAGTTTAAGGAAATCTCTGTACAGTCTTGTATGTATTCAACTGCCCATGAATATAACCAAGAAGAGATGTCAATGTTCACACATGAAAAAAAAATTAGACTTCAGAGAATGAATTCAAGAAACTCACTAAAAAACAAATACTAACAACAACAAGCCCTGAGAATTGAAATCTGATTTCCAGATTTGTCACATTATATAATTTTAAACATCCCATTGGTAACCAAAAATTATGAGAAATGCAAAGAAATAAGAAAGTATGGACTGACAACACACAGGGAAAAAAGGAGGCAATAGAAATTGTCCCTGAGGAAGCTCAGATGCTGGAGTAACTAGGCAAAGACCTTAAATCAACTATTTTAAATATACTCAAAGAACTCAAGTAAACTGTCTTAAACTAAAAGAAAGTATGTGAATTTTCACCAAATGGAGAATATTAAAAAGAGGTAGAAATAATATTTTAAAAAATTTTTAAATTCTGAAGATGAAAAGTACAATAACTGAAATGAAAATTAGCCTCTGAGCTCAACAGAAAATTTTAGCTGGCAGAAGGATCTGTAAAACCGAAGACAGTTAATTTTGGATTATCTAGTCCAAGGAACAGGAAGAAAAAAAGAAAAATAAACAGAAACTCAAGGACCTATGAGACACTGTGAAGCCTACTAACATACACTAATGAGAATTCCCATCATAAAGAAAAAGAGGAAAAACAAATGTTGGAAAAAATAATGGCTGAACTTCTAAAATTCGATGTAAACCATTAATCTACACATCCCAGAAGCTCAACAAACCCCAAGAAGGATAAATTCAAAGAGATACACACCCAGACACTTTATAACAAAAGGGACTAAAGGCAAAGACAAAGATAATGTTGAAAGCAGCAAGAGAAAAGAGACATGTCAAGTAGAAGGAATCTTCAGTGAGATTGACAGCTGGTTATATATCAGAAATTGTGGAGGCTGGAAGGCAATGAAATGATATAGTCAAAGTACTGAAAGAAAACATTGTCAATCAGCTGGGCATGGTGGCTCACACCTGTAATCCCCATACTTTGGGAGGCCAAGGGAGGTGGATCACCTGCGATCAGAGTTTGAGACCAGCCTGACCAACATGGAGAAACCCCATCTCTACTAAAAAGGCAAAATTAGCCAAGTGTGGTGGCACATGCCTGTAATCCCAGCTACTCAGGAGGCTGAGGCAGAAGAATCACTTGAACCCAGGAGGTGGAGGTTGCAGTGAGCTGAGACCACACCCCTGCACTCCAGCCTGGGCAACAAGAGTGAAACTCTGTCAAAAAAAATAAAACACTTTCAAGAATTTTTTTTTTAATCCCAAAACACTATATTTCAAAAATGAAGGAGAAATTAAAACATCCTCAGAAAAATAAAAATTGAGAGAATGTTTATAGTAATATTGTTTATAATATTCCCCAAATAGGAATAACTCAAATGTCCATCTACTGATGAATGGATAAACAAAAGTAATGTATCTATACAATGGAACATTATTTGGCCTAAATGAAGTACTAATACATGCTACAACATGGTTGAACCTTGAAAGCATTGCACCGAGTGAAAGAGCCAGTCACCAAAGACCACAAATATGATTCCATTTACATGAAATTTCTAGAATATGCAGATCTATGGAGACTGAAAGTAGATTAGCAGTTGCCTCAGGCCGGGGAGTTGGGTTGAGAAAAATAAGACATAACTAAATGGTACAGGAGTTTTGTTTAGGAGGTGATGAAAATGTTCTAAAATTAACTGTGGTGATGATTACACAACTTCATGACTATACTAAATACTATTGGATTGTATACTTTAAATGGATGAATTGTATGGCATATGAATTATATCTCGATAAAGCTATTACCAAAAAGGGAGGAAAGGGCTAAAACATAAAACTCTTAGAAGGAAACATAGGCATAAGTCTTTATGACCTTGGATTAGGCTATGGTTTCCAGAAACACCTCAAGAAAAAAAAACATAAATTATACTTCATCGTAACTAAAATATTTTGTGCTTCATAGGGTAGCATCAAGAAAGTGAGAAAACAATCCACAGAATAAAGAAAATGTGTATGATAATATCTCGGATAAGGAAATTATGTTCAGAATATATAAAGAATTCTTATAACTCATTAAGAAAAAGACTTTTCAATTTACAATAAGCAAATCATTTTAGACATTTTTCTGAAGAAGATATGCAAATCTATAATAAGCATATGAAATGATGCTTAATGGCAGAGTCACTAGGAAAATGCAATTAAAAGCAAAATGAGAAACCACTTCACACCCACTAGGACAGCTATAATTTTAAAAGACAGAAAATAATAAGTGTTGGTGAGAATATAAAATGGGAACCCTCATATATTGCTGGTAGAGAGATGGAATGATACAATCACTTGGAAAACAGCTTGGCAATTCCTTATAAATTTAACAGAGTTATTAAATGACCCAGAAATTTCACTGATAGGTAGGTATGCATCTTGGTCCATTTGTGCTGCTATAACAGAATACCAAAGACTGGGTA
This sequence comes from Callithrix jacchus, assembly GCF_049354715.1. Taxonomy (NCBI): domain Eukaryota; kingdom Metazoa; phylum Chordata; class Mammalia; order Primates; family Cebidae; genus Callithrix; species Callithrix jacchus. The sequence goes on along the minus strand of NC_133508.1, from coordinate 22,555,007 downwards.
ATTAATAAAGAAAATAAGTCATTTTTTGACAGTTCTGGAGGCTGGGAAGACCAAGCTCAAGACACCAGCAGATTTGGTTAACTGGTGAGGGCTGCATCCTCTGGAGGGGAGGAACACTGTGTCCTTACGTCATGGAAGGCTGAAAGATAAGAGAGCCCAGTGCTGCGTGAAGCCTCTTGTATAAGAACTTTAATCCCACTCACTAGGGAGAGGTTCTCATGATTCATGGTCCAACCACCCCTTAAAGATCCCACATCTTAATACTATCACACTGGCAACAACTGGATTTTGGAGCAGACACATTCAAACCACAGCAGTTATGTTTTGGTTTTAAAATGTACCATGACTCACATTTTAACCACCAGATGTTAGGGGTATAAGAGAGTTATGAATGATATACCATGAGGTCCAGAGGTTACAACAGAAGAGCCTGGGAAGACAGAAAAGGGTGGGAAGACAGGTCAAATTAGTAGATGTATGATTAATTCAATAGTTATTCTTCCTACCATTTCAGAGGTTTCAGGGGGCAAAATTTAAATGTTCAGCCACTGATGTCAGGAAGATATATGAATCAACCAACGTTGATATGGTTGGGGGGCAAGGGTCTCCCTGAAGGTGGGAGCAGGTCTTCCTGAGAAGCAATGGATCCCTTTTCCTATGGAAACTGTACTCATAAGCATATTAGGAGAATTAAAAGTGAATATGTGTTAGAGGGAACCCTTCTATCTTCCTCTTCATATTTTCAAAGAAAGGAGAAAATGTTCACTCAGTAGGAAAAAGATATATGGGAGTAACCTTCAAGGTTTTCTCTGTCCCTTCACTCACTTCTCCTCATACCTGAGAAGTAATTTATTTTTGAAAGGACAGATCATGCGTGGTCCAGTCTTCTCTAGACTCTGTTGATGAAGGACACCTACTCCTTGCCCACCTTTCCTGAACCAGGATCAGCATAATCCTGTAGAGAAGGGGAACTTTTAGGGATACTGATAATGGCTATAGCTCAGATTATGATTTTCAATTATGTCTTATCAGTATTAAAGCTGGTATTTTTTGTCAGTTTGCTTGATTCCAGCATCTATTTCTTATTTGGTTTTGAGCTAAGAGGGAGAACAAAAGTTTATTACTTAACGGCCTGTAAAATTCCCCAAAACTCTTAACAATGGAAAGCCAGATCAATCAGAAGAGCAGGGAACACCTGAGTAATTATCTTCTGTCACTGCTAGAGGTAATGGGAGCTAAGAGGTGAGCAAAGGGCATAAATCAGGTGCTGTTCTCAGTGCTCTGATGGGCACCAGAAATACGTACAAGGCTCCAGGAAGTCTCTTTGTTCCTCCTGAGAGTCATATTTCCTGGGTCAGTAAGATAGAGACTGTCACTTCTTCCAGAAGAGTGATGGGGTTGTGGCATGTGACTGAAATATAAATACTAGATTCAGTTAACTTTCTTTCCATTTACTCAACACACATTTGTTGAGCGCTCATTGCATATACAAGGTGCTGGAGATGTCCATCTGCAATGGAAAGCTCTTTGCCTCCTGATAACAGCATTTTACTTCCAAAGTAAGACTGTTTTTAGCTTCAGATACCTGGGACCTGGAGGAGGAGAGAATCCTCTTTGCTCACCAAATGCTGTCTCCAGGCCTTCTGACTCCTACTGTTCTTCAAAATTCACGTCATCAAACTTTCCATCTGCTGCCCTTCTGTGGCTAGCATCTGTCTGTCTTGATCACTGTCTCTCAATAGCTGTTGACTTTCATACCGGGCCCACTCTCTTCCATGTCCACGCCTGTCTTCATTTTTTGATGACTCCAATGGCCTTGTGGATAATCCATCTGAGACAGGGTGCATCTCTAATTTCCTGAGTGTTTTCTGTGTATTTTTCTCTCTTTCTGCTCTCTCTAATACCCTGAAGGCAGTTTTCCTCTATCCCAGCACACAATGAAGAAGAAACCAAGACTCAGAAATGCCTCTGCTGCAAATATGAGACAAAAAGACTCTATCACAGGCTTATCTAGAAAGAGAGGGTAACAGAAATGGTTCACAAAGAAGAGGAAAGCCTAGAAAGAACAGAGTTCTTGAAATGGAAATGGGAGATGAGACAGACTCAAAGTTTCAAGGACCAGGAAGTGGAGTAGACAGGACTCAATGCTGAATGAGCGTCAAGTGGGAAGGAAGCTCCCACTCATTGGGGACATCCTGTTGTTTCTGGACATTTACTAATGTCCTTGTTCAGAAGGTGAAGAACTTGGTTATCTTGTGCAGGGATAGAGTCATGGAGCAAAAATCACATCTCTGGCCAAGGTAGGACTTGGAGGTAGGCCAAGGAAGATCAAATTAGAGTTTCCTAAGCCCTGTGATACAGTGACATAGGCCCACTACCACACATTTGTACCATGCCCTCCCAATCCTTTGACCTCTTGCCTCCAAATATATCTTCCTCAACCACTTCAGTACTCACTATTATGACAATGACCTTGTCATCAGCAAGGACCCAACCCTGTCTCCACCCTTATATGTCTCCTCTTACTACCTTTCACCAATGCACACTTTGCAAACCTCATTAACTTCCTCCTTGTCTCTCTTCTCTGCTGTACTTTGGCAAAGCCCCAACCTGGTTAAGACCAACCATCTGCCTGTACTGTGCCTGTCCCTGAGTAGCCGAGTGTTGCTGAAGAACACATGGCCCTGCTGAACAGTCTCACTGTAAATCTATAATGGCATATCTCAAATAGTACTCGGTACTTCCCAGGATCCTCTTACATCCCTGAAATATTTTCTTTTCCAACTCTGAGCTGGCTATGTAATACCTTCTTTCCCATCACATAACTTATGTAAACCCCCTCTTCCTTTACCTCATTTCATCAGACAAGACATTCTTCAACCCTCTTTCACTAAAGTCACTGTCTTACCTGCCCATACCCCACCTCACCCCTCTCTCTGCCATCTCCTCCCAGTGGTCTGGACCCTGTCCTGTTTCTTGTTCTCAAGACTGCATCTACAGTTCCTCTAGATTTTCCTGCCAGCATCCAAACATGCTGTAATCTGCCATAATAAAACAATAACAGGCCAGGCACAGTGACTCGCATCTGTAATCCCAGCACTTGGAGGGGCCCAGGCAGGCAGATCACTTGAGGTCAGGAGTTTGAAACCAGCCTGGGCAATTTGGTGAAACTCCATCTCTCCTTGAAAATACAAAAATTAGCAGGGTGGCAGGGGCCTGTAATCCCAGCTACTCTGAAGGCTGATAGGAGAATTGTTTTAAGCCAGTGAGGGGTGGAGGTTGCAGCGAGCTGAGATTATGCCACTGCACTCCAGCCTGGGCAACAGAGCAAGACTCAGTCTCAAAATAAACAAACAAACAACATCTCATTTGGCATCATGGCACCTTTCAAATTCCCCTCTCATTCCTGTGGTCCCTTTCAAAGCACAGCATTTTGAGGGCAGTGACTATAATTACTGTTTCCACTTCTTCCTGTCATACCCTGTCTTCAATCCACTCCATCCAGTTTCTATCCATATCACACCCAGGAGACTGCTCTTGTTGAGATCTCTGCTGTCCTTTGTGTTCCCAACCCTGGGATCTCATCTCTGCACTTACAATATTTTAATTTTTAATTTTTTAGAGACAGGGTCTCTGTTGCCCAGGCTGGAGTGCAATGGTGCAGTCATAGCTCACTGCAACCTCGAACTCCTGGGCTTCAGTGATCCTCCCACATCAGTCTCCCAAGCAGCTGGGACTACAAGCCTGTACCACAACACCTGGCTAATTTTTGTGATTTTTATAGAAATGAGGTTTTGCCTTACTGCTCAGGCTGGTCTCCAACACCTGGGCTCCAGCAATCCTCCAGCCTCAGCCTCCCAAAGTGCTGGGATTACAGGTCTGAGCCAGCACACCTGGCCTTGCATTAACTTACTCTCCTGCACACGCATTGTACACAGTGAACTTCTCTATCTCCCCTTCTTCATTTTGCGTCCAGGGCACACACTGTTCATTATTCTCAGACCTTGCTCCCTATACCTTGTCAGTCTTTGTTGGCCTCTTTGTTTTCCTTTCCTTTAAACAAATGGTCTCTCCAAAAGGGCACAGTCCAAGAAGAAAACATTAGAGCTTCTATTTTTTTTCTCTGAAAAAATAAGGAAGAAATTAAACGTTAGTAATATGTAATACACATTTTATACTGATGCCCTTTCTTGGTTGGGATTTCAGAGAATTATATATCACAAATGCTACACAGGGTATACTGAGGGAAGAGTGGATTTTCCAACAATCAGAGTGGTTACAATGGCCTGCTGTAGTTTCTGGGTACGCAGTTGTGTGGATTTGTGGATTATATATTTTTAAATTTTTTTATTAAGATAAACATGTGGAATGTATCATTTTAGGGATTTGTGAGTGTATACAGTTCAGTGACATCAAGTACATTCACATTGTTGTCTGACCGCACCACCATCCATCTCCAGAACTCTTTTACTTTATCCAACTGTACCAATTAAACACTGACTCCCCATTCTCCCTTCCCCCAACCCCCCTGGCAACCACCATTTTACATTCTGTGTCTATGAATCTGACTACTCTAGGTACTTGTATGGTGTACAAATCATACAGTATTTGTACTTTTGTGCTTGACTTATTTCACTTATCATAATGTCTTCAAGGTTCATCTATGTTGTAGTATGTGTCAGAATTTCATTTCTTTTTGAGGCTGAGTGATATTCCACCTTATGTATATGCCACATTTTGTTTATCCATTCATCCATCAACAGACATTTGGATTTCTTCCACTTCTTGGTTATAGTGAATAATGGTGCTACGTAAATGGGTATACAAATATCCGTTTGAGTCCTTGCTTTAAATTCTTCCGGATGTATACCCAGGAGTGAAATTGCTAGATCGTTTGTTAACTCTGTGTTGAATGGAGAACTGCCATACTGTTTTCCTACCGCAGTTGAGCCATTTTACATTCCCACTAGTCATGCACAAAGGTTCCAATGTCTCCATGTTCTCACAGCACTCCCATTTTCCATTTTGTTTTGTTTATAACAGGCATACCAATGGGTGCAAAGGGTTTCTCATTGAAGTTTTGATTTGCATTTCCTTCATGATAAGTGATGTTGGACATTTTTTCATGTGCTTGTGGCCATCTATATATCTTCTTTGAAGATACATTCATTCAAATCCTTAGCTCATTTTGGGGGTTGTTTTGGTTGTTGTTATAGCATTGCTCTTTATGTAATCTGGATATTAATCCCTTCTCAGGCATATGATTTGCCTTTTTACTCTGTTGATGGTAAGCTTCAATGCACAAAATGTTTTAATTTTGATAAATTTCAATATACCTATTTTTCTCCTTTGTTGCCTGTAATATTGGTATCATGTCCAAGAAATAATTGCCAAATACCCCTGTATTTTAAGAGCTGTCATTTTACCTATTATGCTTAGCTCTTTGATTCATTCCCACTCCATTTTGTGCCTCCCAGGTTCAAGTGATTCTCATGCCTCAGCCTCCTGAGTAGCTGAGATTACAGGCGCCTGTCCCCACGCCTGGATAAGTTTTGTATTTGTAGAAGAGATGGGGTTTCACCATGTTCACCAGGCTGGTCTCAACTCCTGACCTCAGGTGATCCATCTGCCTTGGCCTCCCAAAGTGCCGGGATTACATGTGTGAGCCACCCCACTGGCTGATTCATTTTAAGCTAATATTTTTATGTGATGTGAAGAAAGGGTTTAACTTTATTATTTTGCATCTAGATATTCAGTTTTCCCTGCACTATTTGTTGAAGACTGTTCTTTTCCCATTGAATGGTCTTAGCACCCTTGTGGAATATCATTTGACTACATGGTATATGAGAAGGGATATTTCTGGTACCATTTGACCATAGAGTATATGGGAGGGTTATTTCATATACCATAATATATATGATAAGGGTTATTTCTCTCTTTTATTTCATTGGTCTATATGTCTGTCTTTATGCCAGTACCACACTGCTTTCATTACTGTAGCTTTGTAGTAAATTTTGAAATCAGGAATTGTGAGTGAGTCCTCCATCTCTGTTCATTAAAGATTGTTTTGGCTATATGGAATCCTTTCAGATTCCACACGAATTTTACTATGGATTTTTCTCTTTTTGTAAAAACTATTGGTGAGATTTTGATAGGGATTGCAACTGACTCTGTAGATCACAGTGCATAGTATTGACATCTTCACAATATTGCCTTCCAATCCATGAACACAGGATGTCTTTCCATTTATTAGCGTTGTCTTTCTTTCTTTCTTTTTTTGAGATAGAGTTTCGCTGTTGTTGCCCAGGCTGCAGTGCAGTGGCATGATCTCGGCTCACCACAACCTCTGCCTCCCAGGTTCAAGAGATTCCCCTACCTCGGCCTCTGAAGTAGCTGGGATTACAGGCATGTGCCACCATGCCCAGCTAATTTTTTGTATATTTTAGTAGAGATGGGATTTCTCCATATTGGTCAGGCTGGTCACAAATTCTTGACCTCAGGTGATTCACCTGCCTCGGCCTCCCAAAGTACTGGGATTACAGGCATGAGCCACTGCACCTGGCCATCTTTCATTTGTTTCAGCAATGTTTTATAGGTTTTATAATTCTTTTCCCCCAGCTTGGTTAAGTTTATTCCTAAATTTTTTATTCTTTTTGATGCTATTGAAAATAGAATTGTTTTATAAATTTCCTTTTTAGGTTGTTTATTGTTAGATAGAAACATAACTGATTTTTGTGTGATTATTTTTGTATCCTGCAACTTTGCTGAATTTACTAGTTCTAATTGTGTGTGTGTGTGTGTGTGTGTGTGTGTGTGTAAATTTAGGCTTGCATTTACCTTTGATTTTTCCCTTTCTTTCTTCTCTCTTACCTGTATGTGCAAATAACCACCAGCTCATTTCGGTTTGTTTTGATTTTACAATGTTTCTGATCTTTGACTCTTTCTTTAGTCTCCTTAAAACCAGTGTGATCAAATAACATTTGTATACAGAATGTCTGGGGCAATATGTAAAGAATTCATTTTCTAAAATAGTCATTTTATCTTGCTTTCCCACTGAAAACTCTGGGAATTTCATGCAACAGTAGATGTCCCAGTCTACTCCCTCCTCATCTCAGAGGTACCACTAGTAGCTAAAAGCTTAGGCTCTGGGGTCAGGAGGACTTGGTGGAAGTGGAGACACTGCGTACTAGATGTGTAACCATAGTTATGTTACTCAGAACTGCTCATTCTCTTTTATCAGCTGGAAACTGGTGATCATAATAATAACTCCCTTGTAGGGTTACTGGGGGGCTTAAATGTTATAATGAATGTAAAGCATTTAGTGAAATGCTGTCTTTCTTGTCTTTTCTCCCTTTGAGACCTTCAGCGTGACTGTTTCTCCAAAGAGGCAGATGAAACTGATCTCCTGCCTCCTCTTATCTGTGTTATTCCTTTGGCACTTACCACCTACTTCCTTGTACTGTTTATTATCTTTGTGTGTATATCCATGTTATCTTTCCTACAAAATTGTAAATCCTCCAAGGGCTGAGAGCTTGTCTTTTTTTTCTTCTTCTTGTGTTTGTGGCATGTTGTAACACAATGCCTTACGACATGGTAAAAGCTAAGTCAGTATTTGCTGTTTAACTGTTTGACGTGATGAAATCCTTCATTGCCTGATTTTCAACATCTTGAGAATTAGTATTTCATTTATTTTATCTGTATTTTTTTTCAGTGTTTCAGACTTCTGATATTCTATCTTGGTCAGAAGTGTTAATCCCTACACTTTGATTTTTAAAAGCTGACAACATTTAAAGATCACTAACAAGAAAATAATAAAGACATCATTACTTTCTGGAAACCAACTGAGTGTATTTCAAACTATATTTTTATCAAAGGTGGGGGAAAAAAGATAGACCAGGGTGGCCAGATAACATACCCAGTTATATCTGAATGTTAGATAAACAATGAATGATTTTTTCATATATCTCATGCAATAGTTGCTTATCTGACATTCAAATTTAATTAGGTATCCTGTATTTTTATTTGCTAAATCTGACAACCCTACCATGAAGCCTTTAAGTTGCAGAGGTAAAGAAAAATGGGAATGAGCATTATTCTTTGTGGAAACAAGACTATTGCTCTGTATTTAAAACAAAGTGTTTCTGTGTCAGAATACAGCATGAGAGGTCATTGGTCTTTACCGTAACTATGGTGTTATGTAAGATATGTAATGATAAAGCTAATGAATGATGACATTAACTTAAATATTAACAAACATTGCTGTTGAATATAAATGAAAACGTTTCTGTGAAATGTAATTTTTACTAAATGAAAGAACTGATTGGGCTTAAAAATCTTTTCTAGTGAATATATTAAATTATCATAGCATTTGCATACCTCTGTCCCCCTGGAAATACTGCTGCTTAGTGTGTTGAAGGCATGACCTCAGACTTGCGGGCCAAATCTTGAGACATTATCTGTGACAAGTCCTACGGCAACTGAGAAGAACATAATATAAATCAGAACGTCTCAGCTATATTTACTCAAGATGGCAATGAGAATTTTTATGTGATTGAAGAACATTTGGACATATTATTCATTATGGCACCATATTAGTATCTAACTTGTTTTTAAAAGTCATGAATAGTTTAATACATACTAACTAAAAATGAGTAACTTTAAGCAGTGTTTCTGTGGAGTCAGAGTTACCTTGGACTTATTACCAATATAACCAATGCTTTGCATCAATAGCCGGTGAGTCAATTAATCACATCCTTTACCAAGTCCTTCACCCTGCCCTGGGTGGTGAAACATGGACGTCATCTTGGAAGTAGTAGCTTACTCTGAGCTGGATACTTTCCTATAGCTTGAACATGAACAATTCTCCAGTTTACTTGCTTGCTTTTTCGTAGGAATCTGATGTAATACAGTCATACATCTGGCAGGAATCTGACATAATACAGCTGATTATTACCCTCAGAGAGAGAAAGGAGTCTTCATTTTTAAATTCAGTACTATTTATTGCAACTCTAATACAGGCTAGGCACTAGTTAGAGGAATGAACAAGTTAAAGTCCTTGCTATCATGGAGCTTGCACTCCAGTGGACAAATCAGACGATAAACAAATGATGCATAAACCAGGAAAATTAACCAAGCACTAGCAGAGAAGTGCTATGCAGATAATTTAAGAAGGTGGTGATGCTTTTTTAGGTTAGGTGATGTTGGGGTTCAGAAACAGATATCCCAAAATATGGGGCTTTGACATGTGGAACTGAAGTCAAAGCCTCAAGGTCTCTCTGACTATCCCCCCACCTTCTGTCTCTCATCCGTTGTCTCTGTCAAAGCGAAGGATGAAGTAGTTCTCTGAAGTTCCCTTATCTGCTTTAAACAATTTACCTCTGGTACATTCCCTGAGTTTTCTTTAACTGAACTCATATGGCTGGAAGAAAGACTGAAGTCTGTCAACACACCTGGACAGATTTGTCACACACCATTGTCTGTTCTGCAGGCCCAACAGACTTTGTCCCAGGCCATTGTATATTTTTCAATCCTGTTGACTTCCCCTAAAAATCATTTACCACTCCCCTAAAATCATTCTCACTTCCCTACCTCCCTTTCCCCTAAGAGAAAGGGTATATAACCATCCATACCCCATTGTAGAGTGTGTTAATCACTGTGATTCTCCCCCACGCATATGTCTTTTCTCCTATTCATCTGTCTTTTTCTGCTGATTTTCAGCAAGTGGAGTTGTTAGAGGCTGAGGAGAAAATTTTCCCTTGGACCCTGTAGTGATTAGGTTTGGCCTATGTGGGTGATCAAATTTAAATGTAGGCCTGAATGAAAGGAAGAGGCAGGCCTGAATGAAAGGAAGAGGCAATCATGCAAAGATCGGGAAGCAGAGCTTTGGAAAGGAGGAAGTGGGAAGGCCCAAAAAGAGATGAGCTTGGTGTGCTTGGAAGGAAGACCAGTGCAGGGAGATAAAGGCTGGAAAGAGATAAGGCTGAAGGTGGGCAGAGGCCAGGTTACATAGGATTTTAAAGAACAGGAATTTATTCTGAGTGTGATGGGAAGCCACAAGAATTTTCAATTAACTATTAAATAAATAAATACATTTTGAAGCTGAACATGCCTTATACATGTAACCCCAGAGCTTTGAAAGGCCAAGGTGGGAGGATCGCTTGAGGCCAGGAGTTCAAGAACAGCCTGGGCAACATAACAAGATCCCATCTCTACAAAAAATTTAAAAATTAGCTGAGTATGGTGGCACTCACCTGTAGTCCCAGCTACTTGGGAGGCTGTGGTAAGAGGATTGCTGGAATCCAGGAGTTTGAAATTACAGTGATCTATGATAGTGCCACTATACTCCAGTCTGGATGAAAGAGTGAAACCCCTTCTCTTAAAAATAAAAAACAAGTAAACAAATAAATAAACACACTACATGTCTTCTTTTGAGATATGTCCTAACAATGAGAAAAAAATAGACATTTTGAAAGAAAATTGAGCTATGGATAAAGTATTTTTTAAAAATAAATCAACCTTAATGCCAGCCTTCTAATTATTGTATTACAAAGTATTTGTTAAACAGGATTTTTCCAAAGAGTGAAGAATATTACTGTCATTTCTAGGAGAGTGATATGGTTAAAGAATGATGTGTTCATTTTGGAAATCTGATATAACACTTTGTGCTAAAGTAAAGGTCTGAGTCTAATTCCAATTTATTTAGATGCCTAGTTTAGTGGCTGTCGTAGGGGAGAAACATTCCTTGCAAAGAAGCCTAGATCCCAGTGAAAGAAGTGTATGACTGGCTCTGACACTAAGCCATAGACTCGTTTTTTAGTTTCATTCAGCAATCCTATAAAGGTTTTTGCTAAGATTAGCTTAGTTATTTTCTATCTTCCTTGATGTCAAATAATTGTTCTTCTCATGGACATAGGGAGAAGGATGGTTACCAGAGGCTGGGAAGGGTAGTGTAGGGGGCTGGAGTGGGTTGGGAATGGTTAATGGGTACCAAAAAAAATAGAATGAATAAGATCTACTATTTGATTGCATAATAGGGTGGCTATAGCCAATAATAACTTAATTGTCCATTTTAAAATAACTTAAAGAATGTAAATGGATTGTTTGTAACTCAAAGAATAAAGGCTTAAGGGGTGGATACCCCATTCCCCATGATGTGCTTATTTCGCATTGCATGGTTGATAGGTTTTGATATGCATGCCATATCAAAACATCTCACATACCCCATAAATATAAACACCTACTATGTATCCACAAAAATTAAAAATAAAAATAAATTTAAAAATGATCTTGCAAACTAGTTGAAAAGTGAGAAGTTCTTATATTTTGAATAAATGGATTTTAATTGTACTGAAAATCTTCATTTGGCAGATTTTAAACAAGTTGTTAGGGACCCAAACATGAGATTGCTTATTAGTGGCATATATCATTTTTGACAAGGAAAAAAAATCTTATAATGATGAAAATACTTTCACACATCTGTTTCCATGCTCTCACTACTGTATGAGCCTCTTTGTCATTCATTGTTAAAATATTTCTTATCTTAGTGAAATTCTGTAATTGAGCTTTAAAAAAAAATGCCAGGTAGCATATTACTGACAACTACTTGCCATCAAAAAGAAGTTGGAAAATTTGCCCCAAGGCAAAGCACTGTCAGAGTACATCTATGGGGCAGCTGGTAGAAGTCAGCAAGACTGGTCGCTTGGTTGAGGCTAGTTTCTGTGTGAGATGAAGAAGGATTAAACAGATGCTCCAGGGTCACTAATACAATGTACTGGAGTGAAAAGTTTAGGCTTTGAGCAATTGGTGTTTGGGCAACAGCTTAAGGATCGCTCAGAGACAAAAAGCTAATCTTTGTCATTTCATGCTAAAATAATATTTTAAAAACCAAATCAACAACAGTCAAAAAAACCTTTATGTCTAAGTTCCCCTCCATCGTTAATATTACAGGCAGTAGGTCATAGACTGTTTTTCAGTGTGCCTCTAAATAAACCCTTAATACTGACTTTTGCAACTTCTTTTTCTCCTTATATTTGCTTTCAATATGATTTCATCTGGATAGAAATGGATTTCATCTTTAGGTGAACAACTCAAGTCTGCAGCCCATAGTGACAGCCCTAATGCCAGGGTGCGACAGTGGAAATAACGGCCAGGCTTGGGAGAGCAGTAAAGAGAAAGAACAAGTAGCAGATCTTGCCAGACCACCGTGACATCTTCATTCTCCTCCAGCCCTAATTTGAAATAGTGGCATCATTATAATCGATTCAGGGAAATGTGGTCTCAGCGGGTACTTAGGAGCAGGAAGAAAGGAAAACGAAGCAAGCCAAGAGAAATAAAATGCGGTTGTTTTGCTTCACCACAGATATTTTGATTTTAAAACTCTGTTTTGCTTCCATTGCTAGAATTTTTTACCAAGTTACAAATGAGAAGTAATCCAATATCCTGAAACTTCAGAATATGTTGGACCAAAGTTTTCACCAAAGTTATTCTTATCATTGCCTCCTATTGAATATATATTGTACTGATCATTTTGTTATTTTGTGGACTAGTTGTTCACAACTCTGGTACTTTATCCAGTTTAGTAGTATCAAGCTCTCAAAAGAGATAATTTGTAATATGATATGTTTATCAGTTATTATTATTTCACAGTTATAAAATTAACAAATGGCAAAGCAGTAATCAAGAGACAATAAACCCAATTTTAGAAGGAGGTAGAGATCTGAGTATATGAGTTAATCATATTAAATTAACAAAAAAGGCAGAGCTGAAATACATGCTTAGGAAGCCAATGACCAAAATATACTATGTACTAAAAGCAATGTAAAGGCTACCACAAACAAAGGCTACATGAGTATTAAAAAAGTTCAATTCTGTTTTTCTTTCTCATGTGCAAATATGTGAAAGAAAAAAGGAAAAGGGGGGAAAATTTTTTAAAGCATCTAAAAATTACAGTAAATGGAAGGGCATCAGGTTAATGGTGACTTGTACAATTTTCTCTTTTATAAACATAATTTTTCCTTAAATTTAAAGGTTTAGGTTCAAATTGGTGTCTTCTAACTTGAAGCTATTGAAATGGTAACAACAACAACAAAACTATGTGCACACAAGGTAATTCCTTCAGCATGTTAAAAATATCCTTGGCCTATCAAAATGTTGTTTGCCCCCTGGTGGTGAAATTATTATTATTTAATTCTTTTTTTAAGTTAAAAGACTAATTATGGAGTCGAGGCACTAAACACCCTTCTATCACAAGCAAAAATAATACAGCATTACATATTTATATATTGGGGGTGGAGAGAGATAAAGCTGGGGCTGCTGTATGGATTAGCAAAATGAGCATAATCCAGTAGTCATATTTAGGACAGCAAATTTAAGTCTGCCATATCTTACCATTTGGAACTAAGTTTTCCTTAATCTATCTCTATTTGTTTCTGTGTTGGTCATTTTGCTAGTTCAGTATTGTAAAGAATGCTGCCTCCTTTTAGTAAATGTAATAACAGGCATTTATGAGGCATGGAATTTCTATACATAAACTATCACCTTTGCTGGGACCTGTTGATTGTGGTGAATAGCAACTTTGTACTGTTTTGCCTTGTGTTCCAGTTTGGCATCACAAACAATATTAGGGTTCAGTGGCAGAATGCCAAAACCAAGCTGTAAGGCCTGAAACAATAGATGATGAAGAGGTCTGCAAAAATTTCCCTTTGCAGACTAATTGGAACCTTTGAATATGAGGAAAATGCAATGATTGCTGTGTTCAGGCTGAATTGAGGAGAGAGTAGGAGAGAATATCTGGGTCGGTTAAAGGAGCAAGGACAACACTAATTTTGAAATTTCTAAGTGATTTAAGCGAGTTACTAGACAATATTGAAAAATTAATGATAATCCTGGAACTATAAATATTAGAAGAAAGAAATTTTAACATGGATTTTATTATGACACATTAAAGTCTAGGGAAAGCACAAAACCTCACTGTCTGAAAATACAGAGCTAAACTAGAGGAAAATGATGACAGTGGCCAACTTTTTAGTGACTAAATCGCTGAATGTATTTTCCCTTCCTTTTGTTCAGTTGGGTGCCTGCTCTTAATGCAGCGTCTACTGTTTTACCTTAAGCTGAATTTAGTGGAGGAATCATGAATAATATATTTTTATAAAGCTGGAGCAAAAAAAAAAAATTAAATTGACTTTTTAACCAGTCATTACTTGGTAAAAATAAAACAAAACAAAACTTGTCTCCCACCATCCTGGGCAAGCAAGTGATTGGATACATTTTGATGAAGTAGGCAATTATATCCTAAGTTTGATAACAAATGCCTTTAAATACAACATCTAAACATTTAAAAATAGATAAGTTATTTCTAAAACCCTTAATACAGTATAGGTGGAGACTTCCTATAAAATGACAGTAACATTTAAACAGAAATTACTGTAAACCAGGCATTAATTATTTCACTTAATTCCCACAAGAACCTTATGATTTGGGGAGTAGTCTGATCCTAATTTTAGAGATGTGGAAACTGAAACTCGAGCATAACCCTAAGTGGTAGAGCCGGGATGCAAATGTAATCAATCTGGCTCTAGAATCTGTGCTTTTCTTCAGCATGAGATTATTTAAGTAAATAGTGCATTATTCAGGGAAGTGAAAACCATAGTGTCAACATGTTAGAAATATATTTATTATTTATAACATGAAGAGCATCTGTATTTATTTATGAAGACCTTCAAAATGATTAAAATTCAATACTGCAATACAAAAGGGATTATTTTCTAAGGAGGTGCTCCACCAAAACAATATTTTTCTAACCCTTGTCAACTCTATATAAGTTTGCGAATGGTATTTGGATAAATACATTACTGAGTGAAGATACTGTTCCATGAAAGAACAATGATATCTTAGAATTTCAAGCTCATATATTTGAGAAACAGCCATATAGGAGCTAATGAGAATATTTTAAGATTTATTGAAGGCCAGATATTTCTAAATCATGGGGTAAACAGGCCACTAATGATGATTTAAGGAGACATTTGGACTTTGACTATAACATGTCAATTTTATATATTCAATTTTGTTTGCTATAGTTAAATTTGATCTCACCCAAAAGCAAAGGATAGACTACCAGATAGTTTATTTAAACCTCTTTGAGACCTACTGGTCTATGCAATTACCAGTATTCTTTCAAGTTTTTCTCAGGAAAGTAGTGTTCATCATGATGTTGAAGTTCTTATGTAACGAGATCAAAACTTCTCCCATCAGCCTCTATGTGAGTGACCCACTCAACACTCTGGACTCTTCCCCCTCTCCTCATTGCCAATGGCATATTCTTCCAATGCATCTTAGCCATACATGATCATAGTCACACCTTGCACCTTGGCAATACCAGAACTCACAAAATGGTGACATTAAAAAATATTTATGCATGAGCTGATATGCTCCCAGCTCACCTGCATAAGCTCCATGATGAAAACAACTAGATTTCTTCATTGAAATCGTCACTTGAATTTATCCTATGGTTATTTGTGTAACTCCTTATGTTGAACACATAACTCATTAATTTTCTGCCTTCCTTCCTTAAGATATTTCAGGCTACAAGTGTTCTTTTTTTTTTTTCAAGACAGAGTCTCACTCTGTCGGCTCAGGCTAGAGTGCAGTGGCATGATCCCACCTCACTGCAACCTCTCCCTCCCAGACTGAAGCACATTTTCTTGTGCCTCAGTGTCCCAAGTAGCTGGGATTACAGGTCCACACCACCATGCCCAGCTAAGTTTTTGTAATTTTGGTAAAGACGGGGTTTTACCATGTTGGCTAGGCTTGAACTCCTGACCTCAAGTAATCTGCCTGTTCCGGCCTCCAGAGTGCTGGGATTACAGGCATGAGCCCAGCACCCAGGCACAAATGTTCTTTGAAGTTACTGCCTTCACTACATCCCACAAGCTTTTCTATAGTTTGGCAATGATATACTAAGATTGGCTTTTCTTTTTTTTTTTTTAAATTTTTTATTGGATTTTAGGTTTTGGGGTACATGAGCAGAGCATGCAAGACAGTTGCGTAGGTACGCACATGGCAGTGTGCTTTGCTTTGCTTCTCCCCTTCACCCACATTTGGCATTTCTCCCCAGGCTATCCCTCCCCACCTCCCCCTCCCACTGGCCCTCCCCTTTTCCCCCAATAGACCCCAGTGTTTAGTACTCCCCTTTCTGTATCCATGTGTTCTCATTTTTCATCACCCGCCTATGAGTGAGAATATGCGGTGTTTCGTTTTCTGTTCTTGTGTCAGTTTGCTGAGGATGATGTTCTCCAGATTCATCCATGTCCCTACAAACGACACAAACTCATCATTTCTGATTGCTGCATAATATTCCATGGTGTATATGTGCCACATTTTTCCAATCCAGTCTATTATCAATGGGCATTTGGGTTGATTCCAGGTCTTTGCTATTGTAAACAGTGCTGCAATGAACATTCGTGTACATGTGTCCTTATAGTAGAACGATTTATAGTCTTTTGGATATATACCCAGTAATGGGATTGCTGGGTCAAATGGAATTTCTATTTCTAAGGCCTTGAGGAATCGCCACACTGTCTTCCACAATGGTTGAACTAATTTACACTCCCACCAACAGTGTAAAAGCGTTCCTTTTTCTCCACATCCTCTCCAGCATCTGTTGTCTCCAGATTTTTTAATGATCGCCATCCTAACTGGCGTGAGATGGTATCTCAGTGTGGTTTTGATTTGCATCTCTCTGATGACCAGTGATGATGAGCATTTTTTCATATGATTGTTGGCCTCATATATGTCTTCTTTCGTAAAGTGTCTGTTCATATCCTTTGCCCACTTTTGAATGGGCTTGTTTGTTTTTTTCCTGTAAATCTGTTTGAGTTCTTTGTAAATTCTGGATATCAGCCCTTTGTCAGATGGGTAAACTGCAAAAATTTTTTCCCATTCTGTTGGTTGCCGATTCACTCTAGTGACTGTTTCTTTTGCGGTGCAGAAGCTGTGGAGTTTCATTAGGTCCCATTTGTCTATTTTGGCTTTTGTTGCCAATGCTTTTGGTAGATTGGCTTTTCTTTGCTATATTTATCCTACTTGGGATTTGTTGAGCTTATTATATTTGTGAGTGGTTTTTATTCTTTCTGTCTTAACAGCCTTAGTGAGACATAATTGACACACTGCACAATTCACCTATTTACAGTGAATTTAAGTCAGTGTTTCTTTAGTATATTCACAGGGTTATACAATCATCACCATAATCCAATCTTAGAACATTTTCATATCCCCTAAAAGAAATCCTAGAGCTGTTAACAGTTAATCTGTATCCTTCTCTACTCCCTAGCCCTAATTAACCACGAACCAACTTTCTGTCTTTATAAGTTAGCCTATTCTGGACATTTCATATAAATGAAATCATACAATAGATTATGTTTTTGTGGCTGGCTTCTTTCATGTGGCATAATGTTTTCAAGAGTCATCTGTGTCATAGCATATTATCCATACTTCATTTCTTTTTATTGCTGAATGATATCCCATTGCATAGATATACCACATTTTGTTTATTCATTTTTCAATTGAGCATTTGGGTTGTTTACAAACATTTTGATTATTGTGAATAATGCTGCTATAAACATTTGTGTACAAGTTTTTGTGTGGCAATATGTTTCTCTTCTCTAAAAGTGGAATTGTTGGGTAATATAGTAACTACATTTAGCTTTTGGAAGAACTGCCAAATCCCTAAGGGGCTCCATCATTTTGAGTTGCTTGCAGTAATGTGTGAGGGTTCCAATTTCTCCACGTGATCACCAGCACTTTTTATTATCCATATTTTTTATTATAGCCATCCTACTTGGTGAAAAGTAGCATGTCATTGTAGTTTTGATTTGCATTTCCCTAATGACTAAAGATGTTGAGCATCTTTTTATGTCATTATTGGTCATATGCATATTTTTGAAGAAATGTCTATTCACCTGTTTTGCCCATTAACAAAACAAGGGAGTTGTTTTTGATGTTGAATTGTAAGAATATTTTACATATTCTCGTTCTAAGTCCCTTATCAAGTATATGATTTACAAACATTGTCTCCTATTTTCTTGTCTTTTACTTTGTTGATAATATTTTTTTCAGCAAAAGTTCTTTTAATTTTTATGCAGTCCAGTTTATTTTTTTTCTTTTGTCATTTATGTTTCTGTGTCATATATATAAGGAACCATTGGCTAATCCAACGTCACTAAGATTTACTCCTGTTTTTTTCTTACAAGAGTTTTGCAGTTTTGCAGCATTAACTTGTACATTCAGGTCTATGATTAATTTTTAGTTATTTTTTCATCTATGGTTTTATGTCTTTCATTACTTTTGTAAAATCCTTGGCTATTATATCTTCAAATATTGCTTCTGCCTCATTCTCTCTTTCCTCTTTTTCTAGGACTCCAGTTACACCTATCCTGGGTTTATTCATTGTGCACATGCCTATTAAGCTCTGTGCCATTCTTTCCATTTGTTTTCCTCTCTGTGCTTGAGTTTAGGTATTTTTTTCTTGCCCTGTATCCAGATTCATTAATCCTCTGTTCTGCTATGTCCAAGCTGCTATTAAACCCATCCACTGAAATCGTCCTTCAGAAACTACATTTGTCAGGGAACGATCCGAGATGGCTGATCGCTAACATCTCGGGATTGCAGCTCCCAGTGAAAGCTCAGAGAACGAGAGGACGCCACACTTTCAGACAAATTTTGGTTGCTCACGGAGCAGAAGATTCCCAGTGGAGGAGCTGCACGGGTCGCCAGTGCGACTCTTGTGGCTGGCGCAGCGGTTTCGCCGGCACCTTGGCATGGCAGCTCTCGGTGCAGAGTAAATGGGACTGGTTCCCCTTCTGACTGAGGTTTGGAGGAGCCACACAGGTCTCCAGCGCAACTCTTCTGGCTGGCGCAGCAGTTCTTGGTGCAGAATAAACGGGACTGGATCCCCTTCTGACGGAGGTTTGGAGCTCCGGGAAGGCAGAGTCGCCTATTACGGACTCAAGAAAGAAGCCAGACTGGAGATTCTTGGGCAGAAAAGCACCATCAGTCTTAACGCCACTGTTTTGGCCCGCGCAGTGGGTTGCTCATATTTCGGCCCTGGGAATTAACAACTTGGACGTCCACTCAAGAGACCTAATTTGAGAGTTGGTAATTACAAAGACATCAGGTGGATAAATTTACAATGATGGGAAGAAACCAGCGTAAAAAGGCCGAGACTGCTCAAAATCAGAACGCCTCTCCCTCTAAAGAGGATCACAGTTCCTCATCAACAAGGGAACAAGACTTGATGGAGAACAAGCACATCCCATTAACAGAATCAGGCTTCAGAAGATGGATAATAAGAAACTTCTGTACACAAAATATACATTCTTGTCAATACCACATCACACCTACTTATAGGTTTAAATGAAACATTGATTGGCCATTATTAATACCCGTTTTTTTAGAATAAAGCAACATTTCCATTCTTTCTCCCTCTTTTTCTTCCTCTTTCTTCCTTCACTCCTTTTTCTTTCCTTCTCTCAAAAAAAAGGAAAAAGAAATTACATTTGCCAGTTCAATATTTTCCATTGATTCTTTCTTATGGATTTCAGTACTTTGTTAAAATTCTGACTTTTAATCCATCTTGTTAACATTTTCTTCTACTTTATAATCTATGACTTTATTTCTTTTTTTTTTTGGTGGGGGAGGAAGGGAGGAGGGCAGGAAGGGAGGGAAGGAGGAAGGGAGGGAGGAAGGAAGGGATGAAGGAAGGAAGAAGGGAGGAAGGGGGGAGGATGGGAGGGAAGAAGGGAAGGGAAGGAAGGAAATCAAGCAATGAGAGAGACATTGCCGACCTGGATCTAGAGGTTTACAAGTTGATTTCTTTTTTATTTACTTTTTTTTTTTATTTATTTTTTCTTTTTTTTTTGAGAGAAGGAAAGAAAAAAAATGAGTAAAAGAGAGGGAGAAAAAGGAAGAGAAAGAGGGAGGGTGAACAGAAATATTGCTTTATTCTGAAAAAAATGGGTATTAATAATGGCCAATCAATGTTTCATTTAAACCTATGAGTAGGTGTGATGTGGTATGGACAAGAATGTATATTTTGTGTTTTTGAAGTGGAGAGCTCTATAAATATTTATTAAGTTTACTTGTTCTGGATCTGAGTTTGAGTCTTTGATATCCTTATTAATTTTCTGTCTCATTGAATCTAAGTCTCTATGTATCTGGGTGTTAGGATCGTTAGCTCTTGTTGTTGCATTGATCCTTTTATCACTATATCTTTGTTGCTTTAAAATCTATTTTATCAGATACAAGAATTGCAACTCCTGCTTTTCATTTATTTATTTATTTATTTTTGCTCTCCATTTCGTTGGTAAATCTTTCTCCATCCCTTTGTTTTGAGTCTTTGTGTATCCTTGCATGTGAAACAGGTCAGGATGTAACATGCCGTTGGGTTTTGGCTGTGTCTTTTGATTGGGGGATTTAGTAGATTTAAATTTAGGATTACTGCCTTTTGATGTTAACTGGCTGATTTATCCATTCGTTGATGTAAATTCTTCTTTATGTTGGTGCTCTTTACTTTTTGGTATATTTTTAGAAAGGCTAATACTGGTTGTTTCTTTCTGTGTGTAATGCTTCTTTCAGAAGCTCTGGTAAAGCAGGCCTGGTGGTAATAAAATCTCTGAGTTCTTGCTTGTTCGTAAAAGATTTTATTTTTCCTTCAGTTGTGAAGCTTAGTTTGGCTGGATATGAAATTCTGGGCTGAAGGTTCTGTTCTTTGAGGATGTTGAATATTGGCTCCCACTCTCTTCTGGCTTGTAGAGTTTCTGCTGAGAGATCTGCTGTAAGTCTGATAGGCTTGCCTTTGTGGATAACCTGACCTTTCTCTCTGGCTGCCCTTGTATTTTCTCCTTTGTTTCAACCCTGGTGAATCTAACGATTATGTGCCTTGGGGTTGCTCTTCTTGAGGAATAATCTTTGTGGTGTTCTCTGTATTACCTGGGGTTGAATATTGACCTGCTTTGCTAGTTTAGGAAAATTTTCCTGAATAATATCCCAAAGGGTATTTTCCAGCTTGGATTCATTCTCCCCGTCGCATTCAGGTACACCTATCAAACGTAAATTTGGTCTTTTCACATAGTCCCACATTTCTTGTAGACTTTGCTCATTCTTTTTTATCCTTTGTTCTCTAATCTTGTCTTCTTGTTTTATTTCATTAAGTTGGACATTGACCTCTGATATCCTTTCTTCTGCTTGAACAATTTGAGTGTTTAAACCTGTGCATACTTCTCGGAGTTCCTGTATTGTATTCTTCCGTTCCATTAATTCACTTATATTCCTCTCTAAGTTGTCTATTCTGAATAGGATTTCATCAAACCTTTTTTCAAAGTTCTTAGTTTCTTTACGTTGGGCTACAACATGTTCTTTTAACTCACAGAAGTTTCTTATTATCCATTCCCTGAAGTGTGATTCTGTTATTGGGATGCGTTCATTCTCCATCAAGCCTTGTTCCATTGTTGATGTGGAACTGATCCTCTTTAAAGGGAGAGGCGTTCTGATTTTGAGTATTCTCAGTCTTTTTATGCTGGTTTCTTCCCATCATTGTAAATTTATCCTCCTGTCGTCTTTGAAATTACCAACTTTCAGATTAGGTCTCTTGAGTGGACGTCCAAGTTGTTAGTTCCCAGGGCCAGAATGGCGGCGTTAAGACTGATGGTGCTTTTCTACCCAGGATTCTCCTGTCTGGCTTCTTTCTTGTGTCCAAAATAGGCGACTCTGCCTTCCCGGGACTCCAAACCTCTGTCAGAAGGGGAACCAGTCTCGTTTACTCTGCGCCAAGAGCTGCCACGCCAAGGTGCCGTCACAGCCGCTGCGCCGGCCTCAGGGGTCATGCTGGGGGCCCATGTGGGTCCTCCAAACCTCGGTCCGAAGGGGAGCCAGCCCTGTTTACTCTGCTCTGAGAGCTGCCTCGCCGAGGTGCTGGTGAAACCGCTGTGCCGGCCACAAGAGTCGTGCTGGCGACCCGTGTGACTCCTCCACTGGGGATCTTCTGCTCCGTGAGCGACCTGAATTTGTCTGAAAGTGTGGCATCCTCTAGTTTTCCGTGCTTTAACTGAGAGCTGCAATGCTGAGATGTTAGCGATCAGCCATCTTGGATCCTCAGCTTTATTTCATAGTTACTTTAAATATCTGGCTTATCTGTGTATCTTCTTTTTTTTTTTTTAATTTATGATTGGTCAAATTTTCCTGCTCTTCTCATGTCTCATTTTTTTTTTTTTTTAGCCAATGTCTGACTTTCATATTAAAGATCTACAGACAATATAGATGATGTTATTTTTTTCTAGGGATAAAAATAGACAAATAGGATGATGGCCTGATTATTTCTGTCTAATCAAGGATGAGCTGGGTTAGGATTGTGGTACAGTTTCAGTAAGATAGTTCACTTATGGTTTCTCTCTGTTCTTCATGTGTGATTCCTCTGGGCTTTTGATCAAGAGCTTAGACGGCTCCTGTCTTTTCTGCTCTGGAGATTCAATTCTGCCTTTGAGAGGTTTTAAACTTAGATCATTAGCCTCCTTCTCATTCAACTTCAAAAATACTATAAATGTCTTGAAGGGAGAGAATGCTGTGTATTTGAGGCAGGCTCCTTCTAAGCAGAATTAGCTTTCTATGCACTAGAACATGGGGTAATTTTACTCTGCCTATCAGGCCCAGCTGCTCAGCCTCCTGCACCACCCCACAACTCAGCAAATGCCCTGTGGGAAAACTGGCTATATGTTTGAGGCTCCCCTACATTTCCAATCCATTACACAACTCACATGACAGTTAAACATCTCACTAGTTTCTCTGTTTTTATGTAAAGTCCCTCTAAGCAGGCCAAGCTGGATGAGTCTATGCCCAGAATTAGTAAATGTCACCAGGGAAGAAACAGTGAATATCGTCACTCACTTAGTTCAGGTCTCAGCAAAAGATTTATTCAATTGCACTGTACTTTTTGGGACAATGACCAAATAGGTGAAGACGCCAAACTAGAAGTCTAAATGTGAATATCACTGTGATCTTTGCAGGACTCTGGACAAGCAAGAAGATCATCTCAGGGCGGACAAGTGTCATTGGAGCTGGACAGGATGAATCTTCAAGAGTAATGCCTTATGCCCATGAGAAGTATTATTAATAGACTCCAATTCTATTTCAGCTTGCCCTTGGAAAGAGGATAGGCTCTCTAGATGGAGTTATGTCCTGGAAGTTCTCACACCACACAAAGGTAAAACTCAAGAGGGAAATACTGGACTGTCTGCTAAAAGATCAGGGTAAGAATCCTAGATTTGTGGCAATATGGCACCAGTTTCAAATGTTATATTGCACTTAATCCAATGATAAAATTAGGAAAAATAATGAATGTTATAATATGCAAAAGTAATGCTTAAGATCATCAATTTTATCTTACTTTGATGTTTTATTCATTGAATAAACAGTAACTTAATTTAGGAATTTGGTAAAGATGACATTTGCTTTAAGAAAATGGATATGTCCAGATATAAACCAGGCTGGGGGCAGTGGCTCATGCCTGTAATCCCAGCACTTTGGGAGGCCAAGGCAGGTGGATCACATCACGTGAGGTCAGGAGACCAATTTGCCAACATTGTGAAACCCTATCTCTACTAAATATACAAAAAATTAGCTGGGCATGGTGCCTGTAATCTCAGCTACTTGGGAAGCTGAGGCAGGATAATCCTTTGAACCTGGAAGGCAGAGGTTGCAGTGAGCTGAGATGGAACCATTGCTCTCCAACCTGGGCAACATGAGTGAAATTCCCTCTCTAAATAAGTAAATAAGTAAAATCTGTGGTGGGGAATGGTGGCAGGGAGGATTCACAGGATTCAGTTCAACTAATTGAGGGCTATAACGTGCTACTATGCATTGTGCTTAGTACTAGGGATACTCAGAAAAGGCAATTCCCCTTGCTATGGACTAAATGTTTGCATCTTTCCAAAATTCATGGGTTGAAGTCCTAATCTCCAAGGTGATGATATTTGGAGGTTGGGCCTTTGGGAGATAATTAGGTTTAGATGAATTTATGAAGGTGAGCCCCCCATAATGGGATTAGTGCTCTTAAGACACTTGAGAACTCTTTTTTTTTTTTTTTTTTTTTTTTTGAGACTGTCTCACTCTGTCACCCAGGCTGGAGTGCAGTGGTGTGAGATCTCTACTCACTGTAACCTCTGCCTTCTGAGTTTCAAGCAGTTCTCCTGCCTCAGGTTCCCGAGTAGCTGGGACAACAGGAACAAGCTACCTCCAGCTAATTTTTGTATTTTTAGTAGTGGGATTTCATCAAATTGGTCACGCTAGTCTCAAACTCCTGGTCTCAAGTGATCCACCCACCTCAGTCTCCCAAAGTTCTAGGATTGCAGGCATAAGCCACCACGCCTGGCAGAGAACTCTTAACTATCTATCCATCCATCCATTACCCCTTCTTCCTTGGCCATGTGAGGATACAGCAAGAAGATGGCCATCTGCAAACCAGGAAGAAGGCTTCATCAGAACCCAACCATGCTGGCACCCTGACCCTGAACTTCCCAAACTCCAAAACTGTAAGAAATAAATATCTGTTCTTTAAGTCACCCAGTCTAAAGTATTTTGTTATAGCAGCCCTCATGATAGATTAAAATGTGAATAATTCAAGCATATCTATCAAGATAACTTGCATTCATTTATGACTTCATTCAACAATATTTCTAAAACTCCATGATACCAAGATTTACATTTGACTTTAAAGTATTTTTTAAACTCCATACTAGGATTTCTTCAGTAAGATTTGCTTCCTAGTATTTTTCTAACCCTTATATCTAACATAATAGTATATTCTGACTATGAGAGAGAAGTAGCTTTATCATTCCACTTTTGAGCTTAACTAACTAGATCCAAGATGGAAAGAGCATGAGGTCAAACTTTCAAAATTGAGCTCTTTTACTGGCATTTTTTGCTTCCTTCTTCCTTAACAAGAGTAGAGTCAGGGAAGAGAAATGTGAGAAAGCAAAAGGAAAATAGACTTCAGATATGAGAATTGTGGTGGAGAAAATACATTGAAAAGAGGCTTAACAGACGCAATGTAAGACTAGGAGGTGAGACATTGTTATGGAAGAGAGAAGAGGTTTTTAGCCTTTTTTTTTTTTAAGAAAAAATCTCAATTGAGGTCTGTTTTCAAAAGAACCCCATCTGGAGGTGGGCTAAGGTGGATAAACTTCATTTCTCCTCCAACTATGATTGAGTTGCCCTTATTAACTACTAAGGCTACCAGGCCATTTTATGGTATTATGCCTGTAAATCTTATAATTAGAAACATACTTTTTGTCTTGGTTTGAATTCCTTTTCTGCACCATCTCTCTCTACTTACTGGATTTGCCCCTTTTAGACCCTGGTTCAACTCGTCCTGTCTTTGCTGATGGGCTAATTAAATGCATGGAACCGAAGCCATAATTAATAAGACTTCAAATATGCTTTTAGTGTTCGGTATCTAGGGGAGGGGAAGACAGTAGCTATTTCGGGGCAAGTCCACGTGGGGAGTTCCACATAGACACGTGATGGCTATAATCGTCCCTGTCTCTCAGCCCGTGTGGGCACAGGTACAGCTCCTTGGTGCGCGCGACCTACTGAGAGGAATTTCCCCCCGACCCAGATTTGGGGCGTTCGGCGTCCCGACTTCCGGCCACGCCCCCTTCCCTGCGGTTGCTAGGAGACGTGATGTCACCGGAAGAGAGGCCTGGGATAGGCTGACGCCAAGGGAAGCCTCTCCCCCTGTGCAGCCCCAGCGCCGGGCGCTGGCTCTCCAGCTGAGTGTAGGCCTAGGGGCGAGGGTCGGCGGAAGGTGGCTCAGGCTGTGGCCCCCGCCTGCCCACTTATCTGTCCGGCCGCTAGCTCCCGCCACCTCCGCGCTCCCTCTGGGGCCGGCTGGCCGGCGGGTCACTCCGGTGCGCCTGCCCGCGCTTTTCACTGACAGGCGCTGTTCCCCACAACCTGCGACCCCCGCCACGTCCCTGCTCTCGACCAACGGCGCTGCGCCGCGGGTGACCTTTCCGAGCCCAGCGCGATGACGGCTCCTGGCTCCCGGCCGGCTCAGCTTCCTGGGCGCCGCCAGCTCGGGCTGGGGCCGTTCCCGCCGCCACCGCCGCGGACGCCGCTCCTGTGGCCGTTGCTGCTGCTCCTGCTAGCGGCGGTGGCGCCAGCGCGCGGCTGGGAGAGCGGAGACCTGGAGTTGTTTGACTTGGTGGAGGAGGTGCAGCTCAACTTCTACCAGTTCCTCGGGGTACAGCAGGTAAGCGCGA
Source organism: Callithrix jacchus (assembly GCF_049354715.1). Taxonomy (NCBI): domain Eukaryota; kingdom Metazoa; phylum Chordata; class Mammalia; order Primates; family Cebidae; genus Callithrix; species Callithrix jacchus. The sequence goes on along the minus strand of NC_133508.1, from coordinate 22,528,698 downwards.
AGGCGCGCTGGGCCGGGCGGAGAGGAGCCAGGGCAGGCGGCAGGCGACCCGGGTTCCTCCAAGAGAGCCGAGCACGGTGGGCAAGGCTTGGTCACCCCGGGCTCTGGCTGCCCTCAGCTCAGGCCACCAGGGTCCCCACACTCGGAAGGACGTGTCCGCCTTCCCCAGATCCTCACTCCTGCTCCAACTTTTCTAGTCCCAGTTTCAGTGACAGGCTGGAAGGCGTCTACGGCCTGGGGTGGGATGTCTTCTCTCTGCTCTGGCGTTCTGGGGAAGAGCCTTCCCCCTCCAGCTGTGCTGGAGGAAGAAGTAAGAGTAGTGTGGGTAGGCCTTTTTTTTTTTTTTTTTTTTTTAATTTAACACCTAACCTTTGCCTTCCTGTCCCCCTGAATGTGAGAAAGAGCAGCCACTTCTCACCCTAATGGTCATCTTCCACCGACACTTGACCTCATCCTTATTCTTATTTCAGCTGCCTCCCTCCGCTTCCCTTCTGGGAAGATAGAAAAGCACTGCAGCCAGTGTCTGTTGCAGAAGTTTTTCTTACCTTGCACTCTGTCACCTTTTTAGCCTGTTAGGTAGGGATTCCTATCACAGTTTAGAAATCTGGAGGAATCTGAAACCTCTACCAAGTTGGAGCTGTTAAGTTTTTTGAGCAGCAGAGAACTTGGGGTGCAATTGGAAGAGAAGCCCCCAACCAGTAATGTTGGATTGGGTTGTTGTTGTTTTTCTTTTCCTGTTGTTTCATTTTGCTTTCTTTTTTAGCTTGAGACATTAACTCGTAAAATCCATATGTTGCTTTAGTTATACCATTGAGGGTGGTTGAGTGAGGGTAGATATCCAGTCTCTCTACTTGAAGCCTCGTGCCAAGGAGATGACATTTCGTGGATTTCAGGCTTGTGGGGTGAAAGATGTACACTTCACACGATCTGAATGAGCCCTTTGTACAATGCTTTGAATAGTTGTGGGAGTAAAAAATTAATGTTTACTGTAGTTGTCATTCAAGGCACACTTCACATGACTAGATATGAAATGTACATCACCTCTCCCCTTAGGTTATCATAAATGTGGGTGAACTATTGAACTTGCACTGAATTTTAATTTTCAAACGTGGCATTTTGATTCTATTACTGAATATAAAATTGCTAGGTTGCCAGGGTACCATGAGTTTAACAATTTTTTTATTTTTGTAAGAGTTACAAAGTATAGGCATTTCACACTTCAGATTCATATGTGCAAGCAACTTTGTAGTAACCATGTTTATGATCTATTACCTGGTGCCACTCCCTGCACACAGAGACACTATATACCTCATTTTCAAAGTAAATGTTGGAGTATGTGTAAAAATAATTAGTGAAACTCTGATGACTTTTAAGAATGACTTTAATATTGGAAATAATTCAAATTTATCATCATTGATTACATTCTGTAGGTTTTACACATAACCTATCCAAAAATCTTGAAGATTCAGTTATTCATGAAAAACTAAGTGCCTTTAAGAGAACAGAAATTCAGTATCAGTAGTTTAAAATTTAGATTATGTAATCTAGCCTTTCATGTGAACTCTCATAGAATTTTCATTTATAATTTCATGTAACTTGATTTGCATAGTTAATTAGGAAGTGTGAACAACCAGAGCACTCTGGGGAAAGATAAGAAAATAAAGAAGCATAGGTAACCAAGAAGATTCTTTGTCAAGGTATAATTTGACAATGACTTTCAGAAAACAGAAATTTGGTAGAGACAAACACAGCCTGCCCCAAGGTCTTTCATGTGCAGTTTTCAAGCCAGAGTCATTTGGTGACTAGCCAGACATGAGGAACCAGGACACAGTAGGTAGGCTACTGAAAATGGTGATGTGGCTCTATTCACTAATCTCTTCTTGTTGTCATTCATGCAACAGAGATTTATTTGGTGCCTATTGGATTTTAAGCATTAGGAGTTGGCCTTTATATAGAACAAAACTCCTAAACTTACAGTTTAGTAGGGAGAAACACGTAGTAAACAACCAAGTAAGTAAATATAAATTTTATATGGTCACAGAGGCCTCTGAGAGAAGACAGGGAGTAAGCCCTGTGGATAAGTGTTGTGTTGTAGGCCATTTGGGCTTCCATAGCAAAATGCTATAAACTAGACAGCTTTTCAACAGCAGAACTTGATTTCTCACGATTCTGGAGGCTGGGAAATCCAAGATTAAGGCACCAACAGATTCTGTGCTTAGTGAGGGCATTCTGGCTCATAGATGGCACCTTCCTGCCTGTGCTCACATGGTGGTAGGGACAGGGCAGCTCTGTGGGGCTTCTTTTATGTGGGCACTAATTTCATCCATTAGGACTCCACCTTCATGTATAATCACCTCACAGAGACCCCCATCTTGTATTACTGTTACATTGGGGATTAGATTTCAACATATGAACTTTGGAGGGAAAAAAACATTCAGACTGTAGCGTAGTGGAAGGGCATTCAAGGAGGAGTAGACAGTAAATGCAAAGGCCAGGAGGCAGGAGCTTGCCTGTTTGAGGAATAGCAGGGCAGGCAGTGTGGCCAGAGCAGAGGGACCAAGGAGAACAGTAATAGGAGATGAGATCTGAGTTATAGGTGGTAAGGGAAGACCATGTAGGGCTTCGTAGGCCCTTGTAAGGACTTGGGCTTTTACTTACAAGTAAGTTGGGGAGGTGGTGTTTGAACAGAAAAGATACATGATTTGACTTGAATTTCAAAATGATCTCTTTACTGTGCTGAGTATAGTCTGTGAGGCACTAGTTACTTAGAGGGATAATTGTGGTATAGATTGGACCTGGGTGGTAGCAGTGGAGATGGTGCAAAGTGGTCAGATTCAGGATTTAATTTCAACGTGGAGCGAAGAGAATTTTACTGATGGCTTGACTGTGGTATGTGAGGAAAAAAAGAGAAATTGAAGATTAATTCTAAAGATTTTGGCTACAGTAACTGGAAGGATGCAATTGCCATTTATCAAAATGGGGAATCCTGGATTAGGAGCCTGGTTTGGAGAACATCAGGAATCTGGTTTTTGGACATGCTAAATTTGGGGTGTCTATTAAACATTGAAGTTGAGCTGGTACGTAGGCAATTGATTATTCAGGTGTAGAGTTACAAGAAGAAAAGTTTGGCCTGCGGATAGGAATTTGGGAGTCCCTGCCACTTACAGAGTAACTTGAAGCCACAAAACTGAATGAGTTAAGGGAGTAAAAGAATGTAAAAGAGAAGAGATCTGGGAACTAAGCCTTGGCGAGCCCAGACTTTAAGAGTCAAGGAAATGGAGGGGAATCAACAAAGGAGATTGAGCAGGAACAGCCAGTGAGGTAGGAGGCAAACCAAGACAAGGTTCTCTCAAGTCATGTGAAGAAAGTGTTTGAAAGAAGAGAAGGTGATCAGCTGGGTTAAATGAAGATGGTGATTCAAATGAGATGAGCTCTGAGACTTCACTGTTGGAATTAACAGTGTGGAGGTCATTGGCTACCTCAGTAAGAACTGTTTTGGTGAATTGGTGAGATTAATAGTCTGGATATATTGGTTTCAGGAGAGAATAAAAGGGAAGAATTGGAGACAATTCATATAGAAAATTCCTTTGAAATATCCACATCCTAAACTAGAAGCCAGAGATGGTAGTGACTGACAGTGGCATCTTCTTTATCCCCTTCTCCACCAGGTCTAAGATAACTCAGACTTACTCTCTAAGCTCTATAATTTGAATAGCAGATGACTTAGAACTTGGACCAGACCACCTTATGACCTTGGGCAAGTTAGTTGCCTCATTTTTAGGACAGATGGTAGCTTTTTATTTTCTTCATAGTAAGGCAATAGTAGACACTTAAATATTTATTGAATCAAACATTATAAACATTGTAACTAAATGTAAACAGCAATTCTCCAAACCAGGTTGTTGCTTGATAGTTTTTACTCAACAAGTTTTACTTCTATATAATTTTTTACAGCCTTCAGGCAGCAGAATAATCTCCTTCCAAGTATTCTTAGATTTCAAGTTTGTTCCAGAAGTCTAGAAAGGGTTTGCAGAAGTCTTTAGGAAGAGGGTATATACAGATGACTTATTAGTTCATACTGTTTTTAGAATGACTTTAATAATAGGGCATTCCAATGTGGATATTGCATCTTTTCAGAGGAGATGGGGGAAAGATGAGAAGAGGGTAGGAAAAAAGATGTGCTGTTGAAAGATCTTTGGTTACCAACTTAAATTATAGGTTTCTGCACAGTATATATATTTTGTGTAACAGCACCTGCTTCTTGAACACCTGTACTTCTTGTGGGGTCAATGGCAATTCTTTTCTTTCTTCTCTCTCTTTCTTTCTTTCTATGGAGTGTTGCTCAGGCTGGAGTGCAATGGCACGATCTTGGCTCACTGCAACCTTTGCCTCCTGGGTTCAAGTGATTCTCCTGCCTCAGCCTCCCGAGTAGCTGATATTACAGGTGCCTGCCACCATGCCTGGCTAATTTTGTATTTTTAGTAGAGATGGGGTTTTGCCATGATGGTCAGGCTGTTCTTGAACTCCTGATTTCAAGTGATCCACCCACCTCAGCCTCCCAAAGTGCTGGGATTACACGTGTGAGCCAATGCACCCGGCCTCTGTATTTCTTTTAATTATCTTTTGGGACCATGGCTTTCCTTATCCTTTGTACAGTAATTCTGGCCAACAGTAAACACTTCATATTCATTTTTTAAAATCTGTGAATTGAAATCATGACAAGCTAAATTATCTTAAGTTTTGTAGTATTTACTCGATGCTGAAGTCAGAGGTGTCTTCATGGTGCTAGTCAGTCATTATAGACTTCTATTTATGTAACTAGAAAATGTGCTTCATTCTCTCTCTCATGTTTTATAACTAACTCTTTATATTCAAATGAATGCCAAAACTTGGTTAACAGTAGAAAGCTATTATTGACATGTGCTTATAAAATATTTGGATTTTAATTTTTAAATAAGAATTAATAAACTTTTTAAGCTCATTCAATCTATATTTTCAAATGTACAGATTAGCCAACCTGTTTAGAGGAGGGGCAATTATTACCCATTCATCCATGTTCCATGGTGGGGAGTAAATTCCATAAAACACCACCACTGATCACATGACCCATTTCTTACATCTTTCCAGGGAGGTGTGAGTTACCTGGCTGGAGGGTGATTGCCTTTGTTCTGTTTTGCTTGATTAGGAAGAGCTATTCAATCAGAAAACTATCAGCAGTGGGAATCACTCTCTTTGCACCTCTCTACCCAGACCAGTAAGGCAATTATCCTAAGCAGACTTAATCTTGAGCATGCTGTCTCGAAGTCTAGACTGTAAAGAAGAGGACAAAAATTGCTAGCAAGCCCATTTGGCCATCACACCTAATCTATATTCTTCAATAGTTGTATCAATTATAAAAGTGACAGTTCATCTCTTGTCTGCCTGACTCCTGTGTCCACTCAGTTTTTTGGGTGGGAAAAACCAGTTAATGGGGCATCCCCAAAGCCTATCACAGTCCTTTTAGAAATGAGGATAATGATTTCATTCATGGATGACAGTGAATTTGTACTGTGATTATCAGTTTTCTCCATTGATTCTTGTGGTGGAATCCACTTAGCTTGTGGTGTGGAATGTAGTACAGTCTTTCTCTGTTGAGTCTATCCTCTGTACATGTGTGTTATATAATAATAGCTTCCCTATTTTTATTGTAGAATCTAATTTTTTTTAATTTGAAAAAAGATACACAAAATCTAGAATGGTAGATAATCTTTCGCTCATTTATATTTCTGATGTAGGTATGCATAGAGTTAGAGCTGAATATGTGTTTAATTGTCTATGTCTTTGCATCAGATTGAATTATCATAAAATTAGTTTCTTATGTACACACTGTTTTTGTAATATGGTAATGTAGTTTAGTGGAAGATGCCTGAGACAATTTTATGGGATAAAGCAAGTCTATTGTGAAAATTTTGCCACATATAATCTAGAGCTGATGGAACAGAGATTTTCTTTTAGTTTTAAGTTTCCTTTTTCACTTTATGCTATTCTCAGTTTTTTCTTTACACTAATTATGAGAACACTCAGGATATTTTATCTTTTATTATTCATAGATAATAGCTTAAGGTGAACTGGGAAAGTGGAATTAGCTTCTGCTATTACAGTTATTCCTAGAGAATATTATATGTGTCACTGTTTTACCTAGTGATTGGTTTAATGTGGTGAATTTCAAAATCATATTTTGTTGAATGCTAAGAATAAAACAGAGGTGAAAGTTATTTGACTTGATTACTGAGAGGAGAATTTATATGGCAATTTTAAATAATTCCAATAAAAGTACTGTGATAAAATGCCTAGTATCTTTACTAAACCTTTTCTCAGCTTTGTTATGCTCTCTTTAAGTGAACTAGTTATTCCACAAATGCTACTGTGACTTTCAGAACTGTTTTCTAATGTGGGCTTTATCGGGTATTTAGCCAGTAATGATACCAGTTAATTCCACCTATAGTTAAAAACAATTCCAAAGCCTTTCTTACAGAGTTATAGAGAGATAAAGGAAAGGAATTGCAGTGGAAAGAGAGACTTCTGATTGGGTAAACAGGACCCTAGATCATTTTATAAGGAAGTTACAGTCATATTTTCAAAAATCTTTATTTTCATCAAAACACTTAATTATAAAAGATGGGCCCTATACTAATGAATGTAAAAATATGATTACATGTTTAAAATAACAGCATAGTATTTCATTTTAAGAACTGAATAGTTGATATTTGAATATTACTTTTATTTACTGAATTTTTTTTGTCTAAGAGTGTCATTAGGACCTAATTAGAAATTTAATCTCGAATTTGTGTTTCATTCCCTATCTTACATAATACTAGATTAAGCAAGGTTAGGATTCATTCACTTATTTGATAAGTGTTTCTGATTATGTCATCCAGCAACTGAAATCTCGTATGTAACCTGGCATATTGCAAAAGTAAGGGCATGCCACGTTCTACATTTTGGGTTAGAGTATGTGTTTAAAATAATATACTTTATTATCAGATGGATGCCTGCTTTATTGCTACTGAGGCAGTAGGCATTAAGCTCTTTGCAGCTACACAGTTAACTAATAGAATTTGAGTTGTTTAATATTAAAGCTAAGAGTCTAAGATCAAGAATTAAATAAAGGACATGCCATAGTATATGCAGCAGCATTAAAATGGAAAAGAAGCAATATTAAGATGCTACCAAGAGCAAATATTAGAATTCTAAAAGATAGTAATTTCTCTGGTTAAACACATTCTGGAATACATACAACTTCTGGTTATAGAAGGAACAAGAATTTTAAACTGTTACATGAGACCCGACTGTGACATGTATAGTGAGCAGTAGTCAAAATGAGTTATGACCGGAAAGAAAAAGATCATTGTTGCCATTTACTGGGAAAGTCTGAATAGACCACAGAGAAATCTTAGGGTCCATACACATAAGGAAGGTAGAAACTTATTTCTAGTCAATTTTTAAGGACTTTATTTATACCATTAAAATAGGTCAGGTTAAGGAATCTATTTCATGACCAACTGAATTTATACATTACAAAGAAACCTCTGACTTTTAGAAAAATTTTTAAATTGCAAATCTTAGTAGCAGTTATTTCCAATTACCACACTTTCCGTTAACAGATAAGATTACTATTTAGGTTCTTTTCTGACTTTAAGTGGTGTTTTGTATTAATAGTTGGTGATTAAATTTGATTTACAGAAGTTAACATGTATAAATATGTATAAAGCAGGAAGTCTGGAAATTGTGACTTGACTTGTAACTAATTATATCATACAATATTTCTGAATGGATCTTTTATCTGTAGTAGGAAATAGACTTCTTGTATTTAAATAAAGCCTTTTAGTTTAGACATTTTATAAAGTTCAAATGATGGCCATGTTGCGGAGTTCTATAATTTTACAGAATCAACGTATGACTTTTTATGTCACACCTTTGGCCGTATATAAGGTTTAACTTAAAGTAAATTAGATTGATTTTGCAAGTATTTGTTCTGGAAAGCTTCACAGTTTTTCAACATGCTGCCATCTCTTAAAACATCACTGAAGCTTCTTGCTTTGAATTGCCTTCAAAGCTTGCAGCATATTCTTCACATTAGCCTCATTAGTAGTAAATCTTAAAGTTGGATTTGATTTTTAGCTATAGCTAATAGTCATTTGGAGCTAAATTTGGTGACTAAATTAGGTTAGCAAGCTCAGATAAATAGTTTATATTGATAAAAAGATCTGAATATAAATTTCATGTAATTCTCATAGACTACCTTGAGGACTGTTCTCAAAGAAAAGTTCCAGAGAAGTTTTGAGTGATATAGACACAAAGTAATAAATCTGCAGCTTTACAAGGTAATAGAATGTATTAGAGTAAACAATTCTTGGTTAACTTATTACATTGTGGGTAGCAATCTTTTAAAAAAAAGTTTGCTCACAGGATAAAAATGTATAAATGAAAGTGACTTGATTTTAGGGAAGTGCAGAAATATAGAACTAGAAGAAAATATTTCAATTATTTGCCTGCTTTTAATATTAAAAGCAAAGATCATTAAAGCATTCAGTATATATTTCTATAATAAAGCAAGTTAAAACCAAGTTGCAGAGGAGTTAGAATAAATGTTAGAGATAGAGGCAGTAGCTGAGAATACCACTGAGGAAGAAAGCAGGATATGGATGTAGACAGAAAAGAGAAACATACACAGAAAAATGCGTAAATACAAATATAAATGAAAATGGAGTAATATCTCCATCTTGTGGCCTTCTTTGGATATTGCCATTTAAAATGTTGAGGGGTTGTATTTTCACAACTGTAGGCATAAGTAAGAATAAAATATGAGACAGGCGAAAACAAAATATGAGTCAGAGAGTTCTTGCAGTATTTTGCGGGGACTTTTAAGACCGAGTGCCCCAATTGGTGTGCTGCAAGCAAGTGTGCTGACATAGCGATGCCCTTGAGCAGCCTTAACAGTTTACTCCAGTGTGTCTTACAAATACAATTTTCTGTGGTGTGCCATGATATGAAAGAGGTTAGAAAAGCACTGCTAATGCATGCAGTTCTGATGCTTTTCTTCCAGGGGAAAATTTATGAGAGAGGCAGAGAGTATGTGTGTGTGTGTGTGTGTGTGTGTGTGTATGCATTTATATACTTGTAAGTATGTATATGGTAAATATATTTATAAATTTATGAGTGTAAAGACTGAGTGTATAAATTTGAGTATAAAGTGTTTAGCTTATAAGGAATATAAGGTAAATATAAAAGTATATATGTAAACATAAAATTGTTTTATAAAATTAGTCTTATCAAAATCTCTTCTAAACTAAAGATCCTTGTTTAGCTCTCTTGGAAACAAAAGCAGTTTTTAATGTATGGGCAAGGGCATTTAGATAGAGACAGAATCAGTAAGTCTTTGATGAATCAGTATTCTTTACTTGTTTACTTACCCTGGATGTCAGAATGGCCATTAAATGTTACCAAAGTTTGCAGTAACTCTAGAGTAATACCTTAATGATCTGTAACCATCCTCTGTATGAAGAGGATACAAATGACTTTGAAGTGTATAAGTATTCAAATTCTGGGTAGCCTAAAGTAATATTTTGTGACACTAGGTGATAAGATAATATTTTACATACAAATCTTGACTGCAGATATTTCAGATTTTTGACAGCTGACAGACTTTTTCAAGCCATTGATCCCTTAGAGCAGCACTGTGCAATAGATATATGATACAAAACACAGAGGTGATGTTAAATTTTCTAGAAATCATGTTTAAGAATCTAAAAGACAGGTGAAATTAAATTTTTTTTTGTAATGGAGTCTTTGTCACTCAGGCTAGAGTGCAGTGGCGCAATATGCTCACTGCAACCTCCACCTCCTGAGTTCAAGAGATTCTCCTGCCTCAGCCTCCCAAGTAGCTGGGATTACAGGCATGCACCACCATGTCCAGCCTGAAATTAATTTTGGTAATGTGTATTATTTAACCAAGTATATTAAAATATTATTCCAACATGGAATCTCATTTTAAAAATTTATCATTGTTATTTTTGAGACTGAGACTCACTTGCTGGAGTGCAATGGCACAATCTTGGATCACTGCAACCTCCACCTCCCAGGTTCAAGCAGTTCACCTATCTCAACCTCCCAAGTAGCTGGGACTACAGGCACATGCCACCATGCCCGGCTAAGTTTTGTGTTTTTAGTAGAGATGGAGTTTCACCATATTGGTCAGGCTGATCTTGAACTCCTGACTTCAGGTGATCCACCTGCCTCAGCGTCCCAGAGTTCTGGGATTACAGGCATGAGCCACTGCACCTGGACAAAAATTATTAATTAAATATTTCACATTTTAGCTTTTTGTACTAAGTCATCAAAATCTGCGTATATTTTACATTTATACTTCTAGCACGCCTTAATTTGGAAGCCAAATTTTGATTGAAAATACTTGATCTGTATTGAGATTTCCTAAGGCATATAGCTAACAAGTAGATTCACATGCCCAAATTGTTGTAAGCAAAAGTTTCTAGTAACTAAATAGAATATCACTTTTTCAATTTAAATATAAATTAATAAAAATTAAAATTTTGGTTTATCAGTTGTACTGGCTCATTTTAAGTGCTTAAATATGTCTAATGCTTGTTGGATAGCATACTTCGGCTAACACAGCCTTAAGGAATTAACATTTCTGTATTGTGTATATATAGCTAAATGTTTTTGGGTAAAATCACTGATTATTGTTTTCATTTTGTCAGGGACATAGTTTGTAGTTTACATATTTTGTAGCTTTCATTGTTTTGTATTTAGATTGTTCCAATTGTGCTAGCTATCATCTTCCTAGTTAGTTGTCTATACTATACATTTTGACTGTACTTTGTTCTGTAAAGGCTATTGATATAAAGTTCATGATGTTCTAGGAACACTGGTTGTCTGAACTTCCATGCATGGCTTGTCTGCTAAGGGTGGTTTCAGGTAATCAATTTAACTACAATTGGTCATTTGCTTTTGCTAACTCATCTATTATATTTTATAATTCTTTAAGTGTTATTTATTAACTTAATGTATTAGGTCATTAGTGATATTTTGACCAAGAAATCACCAGAGTTCCTATTTTATAATTTTAGCTTTTAGGGTGCTCATTCTCCCTATTCTGAAACTCATCCATCTTACATGTTGCTAGCTATGAAATGTTCACTATATTCTCTGATGTCATCTATTTTGATTATTAGAGACTCTTTAATTAAATGATTTTAAAAAGAGATTGCTAGATACATTTCTGTTTGTGTACCAGTCTGTTGGCTCTTTATAATACCAATCAGGAATTCCAACATCATCCTTTTTTATTAGCTGCCTCTGCTACCTCTTCATAACTCCTAATGAGTCCTGCTTTCCTTTGAACTGAATGCTTAATTAACAATTTTTATGCCTTTACCTTTTGTAATTTCATAAATAGCTGAGAAAACGAAGTATGTCTTATTGTTGACAGTTATTACACATGTAGCTCCTGTTATTTCAAATGGACTTCGTACATGCAGGAAATTGCACTGGTGTCCAAGATTTTGAACATTCTATGCTGAGGGAAAAACAGCAACAAAACAAAAATTTAAAAACTGACAATAGAGTCCTGAAGTTGGCGGAGACCTCATGAGTGTGTCTTTCCTTATATAGGAGTCTCTTCTATAGCACTCCCAGCAGATGCTCTTCCAGCTTGCTCAATGGTGTCTAGCAATAGGGATTATGAAACAACCTAAGTTTTTGTATAATAGTACTCAGTGGAAATTTGATTCTTAAAGCCTAAATCATAATTCTTATCTACTTTCAATGTATTCACTGTCTACTGCAGTACCCCTGAACATATACTTCTGAATGATTTTTCTGTATGCCTTAAAATAATATACACAAGGGAAATAATTATTGGTTGATTTTCTCCACACAGTAATGCTTTCCTTTTTTTCCCCCTAATACGGGCAAAGTGAGGGGCTACTTGTTTTCATGTCTTTAGTTAAGTACCAAAGCCACCCTAGAGACGACTCAAGCCACCGTAGTTATAGTTGTCTTGGCACTATACTAGGAATGATTTGTGGTTACTATAAATAATTCCCAGTGTTTCTCAAAGTCAGCAATAGGAAATTTTTGGAAAATTGAAAAATAAGATGATTTGTTGAATGCCATTTTTAGAGGCTACAGAAAAAACTTAATTAAAAATGTAGCCAGAAATTGCTATAGACTCTTGAAGCAGCACCCCTGTGTACAGTTGTCCAGTTTGTGTATCTGCTTCAAACCTGTCATTGTGTTATAAAAACATTTTAGACTTTGGCATGGTTAAGAAGAATTGCATATAGGTAGTAAAACTGTGAAGTAAATAATTTCTCTTTGATAATTGAAATATTATGTTTCTGCAGGTGGAATTTTAATTTTCAGGCCCATCTTGAGTGGGAGTTTCTCTCTCCTCTCTCTTCACCTCTCCCTAGTGGCTTTATAGTTGTTTTTACTCTTTTCTGAGACACCTAGGCAAAAAGTAAGTCTTATATAGGTAGCTTAGGGCTCCCTCCTGAGGTTACATTGGGGCCATTGCAGATCCAGATATCAAGCCTGCAGGTCCCTTGGCCTGGTCTCGACTGTGGGGCTAAAACCATTGCCTCTTAACATCTCAGATACATAATGTTTTATAAGTTGTAGCCACAGGCAATGTCCTTCTCACTTTTCACATTTTTTTTTTCCACACAGGTGGTGGTGTACCACTGTAATTCCTGATTTCAAGCAGCAAGCCTGGCTATGATTCCAGGCCTTTGTAGAGTACTTTCAGCCCTCATCACTCCGTGGGAGTCAGACTTCTGGTTTTGTCTGCCTACTTGTAGTCATGAAGCCCAGGAGACCTGTAGCTTAACCCCTATTTACATTTGTTTTTGTCTATGGAGATACTTAATTTTTGATCATGGCTATATGTTTATAATTTTCTTTCTTTAAATTTTAACATTGGTGTATGTTTGGAGTGGGGTTTGGGAGAAAGTCCCTCAAATACTTAGAGTGCAATTTTCATGTTGGAACATTTTTAAAAGCTGCTTTTATTTTATAATATTATTTTTTAAATGTTTGTTTTCTTATTATCTGAGAACCTTTTGCCACGTATCATCCAGAACTACAGTCAGGTATTGACAGTAACTTAAGAGGCTATTACTTAGGCATTGAAAGAGACTGTCTACCATTCCATTTCTGTTTCTATCTGGCAACTATTCCCAGACTTTATTCAAGTCTAGGGGGTAAAACAGTCAAGTAACGTTTCTAAAATAATCGAATCCCACCAGGTTTTGAATATAGTGATAAATAAGTCCATTATCTCAGAATGACATATATAGCCCTATGATTGGAGATGCCCAAAGGAGAGTCCTGGACTGTCATCAAACTAGTTAGAAAAATTTGCCAGGTGGGAAAAGATATTGAAACTTAGGTGCGTGTCAGATAAACCATGGGCTAGAGAAAATTAATCCTCCTAAAGTTAAATTATATGCAGGTAATCTCATATTGACCCTTTATAAATATATTTCACTCACAGACCTCTTAAAAAGACTTTTTCTTTCTGGACTAAATAACATTTGTTTTCTTATAATCAGTCTTTAGAGATTCACCAAACAAAACACAGGACAATGAGGCTAACCCTCACTAAAGACTGTTTTAATAATCAATGTAATGGACAATACTAAAATTGTAGAATTCAATGGATATTAGCTTCATAACATTAAACACGATCCTTAATTGAAGCTTTTTAAGCTGTTTATAGAGTACACATTTAGAACATATTTTAAATATTTATTTTTAAGGAAAGAAACATATAATTCAAATATACAAGAGAAGATAAAGGGTCCTTTCATTTTGAAATCACAGGATTTAGTGGCCAGCCTGCATGGCACTGCGAGACTCCATCACAAACAAACAAACAAAATTATATTTTGAAATACTGTGAAACCAATGGTAGAGAAAGAAATATAGGCAATCACCCTTAGTCACTATGTCTCAGCATAGCCATTAAAAGAATTTTAATGCATTTCCTATTCTTTGTACACATGATTTTTCTTATATTAATCATAATACCCATCTAAATTTGATCCTGCATTTTTCACTACACGTTAGATCGTAAACATTTCTGGTGCTAGTTTTTGTATAATTTGAGGAGCATATTGATTTTTAAATTACTACATGCCTTTAATATTGAATTGCTAATCCAAGATAAGTCTTTTAAGGGTAACAACATGGAAAAGAGTAATGATCTTTTTAAAAGGCATTTTTACATATAGGCAATTGATGCCTTTCTAACGTGAGTAACAATACTCTTTGCACCAGTCCTCTGTAGTAATGTTTCTAACTTTCGTTTTCGTGACGCAATAGAATATGCACAGCTACCTAGATTATGTTAAGAAATGTTGATAATAAACCTTGCTTTTCATGTTTGCTAATTCATTAGTTCTTTTTACAGTATTACTGTAAAATAGTAAAGCATAGTAAAGAATGAGAAACAATCAAATTATACTAAGGAGAGTATTTGAGTAAATTATGACACATTTTTGATATGCTGTGAAGTCAGTAATGTATGTGAAAACTATGTAGCAACGTAGGAAATACTTGTAATGTTAGTGGGAAAAGCCAAATATCAAGTTGTATTCAGATTTTATTTTAATTTTGCAGGATTATATGTGTACAAGGGCAAGGCAGAAATATGGGCTGAGAAAAGTTTGAATTGTAGGGCTGGTGAAATTTTATTTAGAAGAATTTTATTTATTTCATTTAGAGTTCTGCTAATACTACTAACATATATCTGTGTAGATTATATTACTTTGGAAAGAAGAGTATTGTACAATTAAAACACACTAGACAAGTTAACAACAAATGTTTTCATGTTTGTGAGATAAATTATATGGATATTTTTAAGCCTTTAACCTACTGAAGATTAAAATGAGAAATTAAATAAGGTAATTTTTTTCAAACAGCCTGGTTTGAATGCAGTAGATTTGTTGTCTTTGTTGAATAAAAGTGCTTGTAAATATACTTACAGTAAGCTGTGGGTATAATTCTACATTCTGGTAAATACCATGTTATCTTGGTCAAGGAAGCTAACTAATTGGCCTTGAGGATGATGCCAGTTCAGTGCCTCTAATCTTTGTATTACTCTTCTGAATGCATTACTCTTCTGAATGCTTTTGTATATACTGTATCTCTTTAATTCAGTATTGTAGGTACTACTGAAGAACCACCTATATTATTATATTTACCCTTTAAATACTCACAGTGCTTATAGTTTAAAGCTGTGCTGTCCAGCACTGCAGCCATGTATGGCTATAGAGCATTTGAAATGTGGCCAGTTAGACTAAGAACATTAATTTTACATTGTATTTAATTTTAACTCACTTAAAATTTGAAAAGCTGAGGGAGTATAAAATGTTTTCCCATTAAACATAATTTTATTGTTCAGATAGAACTACATTTCACTAATTTCACTTTAATTATCAAAAATGTAGCTTATGGGCCGGGTGCAGTGGCTCATGCCTGTAATCCCAGCAATTAGGGAGGCTTAGGTGGGTGGATCATGAGGTCAGGAGTTGTAGACCAATCTGGCCACCACAGTGAAACCCTGCCTCTACTAAAATGCAAAAAAATTAGCCATGTGAGTGGTGGGCACCTGTAGTCCCAGCTACTTGGAAGGCTAGGGCAGGAGAATCATGTGAGCCCAGGAGGTGGACGTTGTAGTGAGCCGAGATTGTGACACTGCACTCCAGCCTGGGTGACAGGGTGAGACTCTGTTTCAAAAAAAAAAAATTTAGCTTATGAACTGAGATGTGTTGTAAAAACTATACACTGGGCTGGGTGTGGTAGCTCACGCCTGATCCCAGCACTTTGGGAGGCTGAAGCAGGTGGATCACTGGAGGTCAGGAGTTTGAGACTAGACTGACGAACATGTTGAAACCCTATCTCTACTAAAAATACAAAAAATTAGTTGGATGTGGTAGCTGGCCCCTGTAATTCCAGCAACTCAGGAGGCTGAGGCAGGAGAATCGCTTGAAGCTGGGAGGCAGAGGTTGCAGTGAACCGAGATCATGCCACCACACTATAGCCTGGGCAACAAGAGCAAGACTCTGTCTCAAGGAAAAACAAAAACAAAAACAAACAAAAAATTTCCCAGCCAAAGTGTTAGCAAACTGAATGTAGCAACATATAAAATGGATTAAATACCATTATCAAGTGGAATTTTTCCCAGGAATGCAAGGTTGGTTTAGTACCTAAAAATTGATTAATATAATACTACATATTTATAGAATAAAGAACAAAAATTATATGATCATTCCAAACAGAGAATATTTCCTCAACCTAATAAAGAGAATTAAAAAATATGTCTGAAATACCCAAGAAGATATATAATTGCTAATAAGCACATGAAAAGGTGCTCAATAGTATTCATTATTAAAGAAATGCAAATTTAATCCATAAGGAGATAACATATTATGCCCACTAGCATGGCTATAATTAACATGAAGTACAATAAAAAGTACTGGTAAGGGTGTGGAGAAACTGGAATACTTATGCATCCATGGGAGCAATGTAAAATACAACCACTTTGGAAAACAGTATGGCAGTTTTCTTAATAAAAAAGTTAAACTTAACATTCATCTCAACAATTCCTCCCAGGTATCCACAGAAGAGAAGTGAAAATGTATGTCCACACAAAAACTTGTACATTAGTGTTCATAGCAGCATTATTTATAATGTTAGTAAAAAATTGGAAACAATTCGAAATGCCTAGCCACCCATGAATGGATAAACAAAATGTGGTATATCTATTCAGTGGAATACTATTTAATATTTGGTAGAAAAAGAAAGAACTTCTGGGATAAACTACAACGTGGATGAATTCCAAGAACATTATGTTAAGTGAAAGGATTCAGACTCAAAACAAGTACATATTGTATGATTTTAGTTATTTGAACTATCCAGAAAAGGCAAATTATATAGAGAGATAGAAAGCAGATAGCTGGGCACGGTGGCACAGGCCTGTAATCCCAGCATTTTGGGAGTCTGAGGTGGGTGGATCACTTGATGTCAGGAGTCTGAGACCAGCCTGGCTAACATGGTGAAACTCCCACTCTGCTAGAAATACAAAATTAGCTGGGTGCCATGGTGCATACCTATAATCCCAGTTACTTGGGAGGCTGTGGCAGGAGAATCACTTGAACCTGGGAGGCAGAGGCTGCAGTGAGCCAAGATCCTGACACTGCACTCTAGCCTGGGCGACAGAGCAAGACTGTGTCTCAAAAAAAAAGAAAGAAAAGCAGCATACTGGTTGTCTGGGAATGGGATAGATTGCAAATGGACAGAAGAGATCTCCTTATGGTGATGGAAATGTTCTAAGATGGGATTTTGGTGATGGTTGCACAACTCTATAAATTCTTTAAAATGAATTATACTCTTGCAATGGGTGGATTTTATGTTATTTAAATTGTACCTCAACCAAGCTATTGGAAAAATAAGACATGTTATTATATGGGAAATTTTCAGAATTTTCTAAATTTTTTTTTTAAGGAAAGAAAATAACAAACAGCCAACCAATATTTCATTTAAATCTGTGAAATGCTATGCAAATGCTGAAGAGTGATTTGCTTCCATTTATGTGGTCACTTTCAAAATAGGTGTAATGTGATACTGAGGAAAATGTATGTTCTGTGAACCTGGGGTGAAGAATTCTATAAATATTCACTGAGTTTACTTGTTCCAGGTCTGAGTTCAAATCATAAATGTCCCTGTTAATTTTCTATCTTGTTGATCTGTCGAATATTAACAATGTGGTGTCAAAGTCTCCCGCTAATATTGTGCAGTAGTCCAAGTCTCTTTATAAGTCATTGAAAACTTGTCTTACGTATCTGGGTGCTCCTATATTGGGTGTATATATATTTATGATCATTGACTCCTATTGTTGCATTGATCCTTTTATCATTATGTAATGTCCTTCTTTGTTTCCTTTAGTCTTTGTTACCATTGAAGTCTATTTTGTCAGAGACGAAAGTTACAACTCCTGTTTTTTTTTTCCTCTCTCCATTTGATTGGTGAGTTTTCCTCCAACCTTTTGTTTTGAGTCTTTGTGTGTCCTTGCTGATGAGATGGATCTGGTACAGAGTGCCGATGTGTTTTGACTTTTTATTCAGTTTGCGTGTCTGTGTCTTTGACTGGAGCATTTATTCCATTTAAATTTAGAATTAATATTGATATTTGTGAGTTTAATATTATCATTTAATGCTAGCTAGGTATTTTGCCCATTAGTTGATATAGACTCTTCGTTATGGAGATACTCTTTACCTTTGGGTAAGTTTTTGAGATGACTGATACTGGTTGTTCCTTTCTGTGTGTACTGCTTCTTTCAGAAGCTCTTGTAAAGCAGGCCTGGTGGTGATGAAATCTCTGAGTGCTTGCTTATTCGTGAAAATTTTATTTTTCCTTCATTTATAAAGCTTAGTTTGACTGGATCTGAGATTCTGGGTTGAAAATTCTTTTCTTTGAGTTTATTGAATATATTAACCCCCACTCTCTTCTAGTTTGTAGGGTTTCTGCTGAGAGATCTGTAAGTCTGATAGGCTTCCCTTTTTGGATAACCTGACCTTTCTCTCTATCTGCCCTTAGAATTTTCTCCTTTATTTCAACCCTGGTGAATCTAACAATTATGTGTCTTGGGGTTGCTCTACTTGAGGAATATCTTTGTGGTGTTCTCTGTATTACCTGGAGTTGAGTATTGTCCTGTGTTACTAGGTTAGGAAAGTTGTCCTGAATAATATCCTGAAGAATATTTTCCAGCTTGGATTCATTCTCTTCATGACATTCAGGTACACCTATCAAATGTAAATTAGTTTTTTTCACATAGTCCCATATTTCTTGGAGACTTTACTCATTCCTTTTTACTTTTTCTTCTCTAACCTTGTCTTCTTTCATTTCATTAAGTTGGTCTTAGACCTCTGATATCCTTTCTTCTGCTTGATCAATTTGAATGTTAAAACCTGTGCATACTTCATGGAGTTATCATATTGTATTCTTCAGTTCCATTAATTCACTTATATTTCTCTCTAAATTGTCTATTCTTATTAGGATTTCGTCAAACCTTTTTTCAAGGTTTTGAGTTTCTTTACACTGGGCTAGAACATGTTCTTTTAACTCACAGAAGTTGCTTATTATCCACCTTCTGAAGCCTAATTCTGTTATTGGAACACACTCGTTCTCCATCAGGCCTTGTTGTCTTGTTGATGAGGAACTGTGATCCTCTGTAGAGGGAGAGGCATTCTGATTTTGAGTATTCTCAGCCTTTTTATGCTGATTTCTTCCTGTCATTGTAAATGTATCCACCTGTCGTCTTTGTAATTACCGACTTTCAAATTAGGTCTCTGAGTGGACATCCAACTTGTTAATTCCCAGCGCCAAAATCTGAGCAACCCACTGCGCAGGCTAAAACCACACCAGATTCTTGGTGCTTTTCTGCCCAGGAGTCTCCCGTCTAGCTTCCCTCTTGAATCCCTTTTTCAATCAGCTGAATGGGCATCTCTGCCTTTGCGGAGCTCCAAACGTCGACCAAAAGGGGACCCAGTCCCGTTAATTCTGCACGAAGAACCGCCGTGCCAGCCACAAGAGTCACACTGGCGACCCGTGGGGCTCCTCTGCTGGGAATCTCCTGGTCCGTGAGCAACAAAAATTTGTCTGAAAGTGTGGCGTCCTCTCGTTCTCTGTGCTTTCACTGGGAGCTCCAGGAAAAGTGATGTCCTCTTGATTGGGTCCCAATGAAACTCCACCGTGTTGAGCTGTGAGGGCAGCACTTGGGGTGCTATGACTCCCAGGGACAGTGGCACATCTTCAGCAGCTGGGGGCACTAGGTAGCATCACACAGCTTGGAGCTGCAAAGCATCCACACCTCAAAGGACTGGCCCTGGTTCAGGTAGGTGAGGGTCTCCTCCTGCTGCTTCATGGCTGGTGAGGTGGCTGCACAGAGCACATACTGGAACATGGGGCAGAGCGGCTCCGTGCCAGGGATGTTGGGCAGCTCCTCCTGCTTCAAGTAGGGCAAGGGCAGGGGCTCCCCTCCAGCTCCGAAGCAGTCTGCCCTCCCTGTTTTCTGGCTTCTCAGAGTCTGGGGCTTCACCCACATCCAGAATTTTCTAAATTCAGTCTTGTCTGATAGTCTGTAAAAGAACTTAAATTGTGAATTATGATATGCCTGAGCATTTAAATATTTTCACTCTGCAGCCTCTTCATACCAACACATGCACACACAGAAACAACTGTGTAAACTGAGTATATAAGGTTATTTCTATTGTTGCATCTTTGCTGTCAGAACTTGGTCTCATTTTGTTTTTAGTTTTGATATTTATTAAAATGTAATTTCTTTAGTGTACAGTCTCAAAAATTTGTTAATGTGTTTGTATCTTTTGATTAGATTTTTATACTTTCTAGAAAAGTTTCCAAATGATAAAGCTAAAAGCTGAAATTTCAGATGAAAAATGATTTTAAATATCTATGTCAGACTAATCACCTATTTATTCTTCTTTTCGTAGAATTCCTATATTATTGGATATTGGGGTTTAAAAAGTACATTTTTCTGCCTTCTTTACAGGTAGCGGTGGCCAATGAGCAGAAGACATGGGTGGGGCTTCTGGTAAAGGTTTTAAAGGGTGACACACCATTTTACCCTTTTTTCTTGCTTCTTTTCCGTTCTCTGGAATTGGATGAGATGTGTATAGCCACTGTAGTAGATATCTTGCAACTTGAAGTGACCTTGAGAAGCCAAGAGGAGAGATATAGTAGTGGCCTGGGTCCTTATGACTGTAACGGCTTCAACTCTATTCTTTTATGTAAGAGAAAAATAGAATTCTATCACTTTTTAAGCTGTTGTTATTTGGGGTCTCTGTTATAAGCAACCTGTTTCTTATTACTGTTCTTACCAGTATGAGGGGTTGTTCTTTAAGTATTTTTTCTATTAAATTTTTTATATAAAAGCAAAAAGTAAAAGTAAATTTACAAACATTACAAGAAAACCACTTGATATTATTATCTATAGCATTTCAGGTTTTTCAACTTCTTATGTCTTTTTTATTGGCCTCAGTAACTTTGCTCATACTGTTAACTGCACCTAAAATTTCTTTTGACTCCTTATGTGAGCTGTGATTATAGTATGCAAACTGCTTTTTTGGTTTTTTATTGTAGTAAAATATACCTAATGTAAATTTGACCTTTTTAACTGCTTTGAAGTATAAAACCCAGTGACATTAAGTACACACACAACATTGTGCAACCATCTTCATTATTCATTTCTAAAACTTTTCCATCATTCCAAACAGAAACTCTGCACTGATTAAACAATAACTTACCATTCTTTCCTCCCCACTGGCTCCTGGTAACTTCTAATCTACTTTCTTTTTTTTTTTTTTTTTTTGAGACAGAATCTTGCACTGTTGCCCAGGCTGGAGTATAGTGGTGGAAACTTGGCTCACTGCAGCCTCTGCCTCCCAGGTTCAAGTAATTCTTGTGCCTCAGCTTCCCCAGTAGCTGGTATTTACAAGCGAGTGCCACCATGCCCAGCTAATTTTTGCATTTTTAGTGGAGATGGAGCTTTACCATGTTGGCCAGGCTGGTCTCAAACTCCTGGCTTCAAGTGATCTGCCCACCTCAGCTTCCCATAGGCATGATCCATTGTGCCCAGCCCCTCTAATCTACTTTCTTACTCTTGAATTTGCTTATTATAAGCACCTTATGTAAATGGAATCATATAATATTTGCCCTTTTGTGTCTGGCTATTTCAATTGTCTTCATAATGTCTTCAGGTTTCATTCATGTTGTATTATACCTTGAATTTTCATTCTTTTTTAAGGCCAAATAATATCCCATTGCATGTATATACCACTTTTATTTATCCATTTATCTGTTGATGACATTTAGGTTTTCACCTTTGGCTATTTTGAATAATGCTGCTATGAACATTAGTGTACAAATATCTGTTTGAGCCCCTGCTTTCAATTTTTTTAGGTATATACCTACAGGAGGAATTGCTAGGTCATAAAGTAGTTCTATATCTAACTTCTTTTTTCTTTGAGACAGGGGCTTCCTCTCTTGCCCAGGCTGGAGTTGAGTGGCATGATCATAACTCACTGCAGCCCCAAACTCCCAGGCTCAAGCAGTCCTCCTGTCTCAGCCTCCCAAGTAGCTGGAATTGTAGATGTGTGCCATCATGCCCGGCTAAATTTTTTTTAATTTTTTTTTTTTTTTTTTAGGGACAGGGTCACACTTTGTTGCCCAGGCAGTATGTAACTTTTTGAGAAACCACCAAATTGTTTTTCATAGCTGCTGTGCCATTTTCCATTCCTATCAGCAGTGTACGAGAGTACACTTATTTTCTACTTTTTTTTTATGATGGCCATCCTAATAGGTGAGAAGTAGTATCTGTTGTTATTTTGATTTGCATTTACCTAGTGAATAGTGTTATTGAACATCTTTTCATCTGGGGTATTGGTCATTTGTCTGTCTTCTTTAGCGAAATGTCAGTTGAAGTCCTTTGTCCATTTTTAATTGGATTGTTTATTTTTTGTTGTTGTTGGTTGTAGGAGTTATTCATATATTCTGGATATTAATCTCTTACAAGATATATGATTAGCAAATATTTTCTCCCATTCTGTGGATTGTTTTTTTGCTCTCTTACTAATGTCCTTTGATACACAAAAAGGTTTTCATTTTGATGAGGTCCAATTTATTATTTTCTTTTGTTTGTCTGTACTTCTGTCATATCAAAAAACCACCAAATCTGATATCATGAAGTTTTTTCCCTGTATTTTCTTCTAAGCATTTTATAGTTTTAGTTCTTATGTTAGATCCTTGATCTATGTTTTAGTTCATTTATATATATGGAGTGAGGCATCAAAGACAAACAGAGCCTAACAGTAGTTAAAGCCATAAAAACAAATTTTAATTAGAAACTATTACAGTAGGAGAAAAAAGACTTCATTATAGAATGAAGCTTAATTCTGAATACAACATGGAAAGTGGAGATTTACAGCCAAGGAACAGGGTCAGTGGGTGGAAGATTACTGAGGGGAAACATCAAGGTTAACCAAGGGACTCTGATGACACCACTTTAACAAGATTTTTGCCAAAGGCAGGCCAAGGGAATCAGGTATTGCCTGGGGGATAGTAGGAATGATGAATTTGGAGGGTGATCAGATATTAGTGGCAGGGTTTCTGGCTTAACTCTTAGCAGAATTCTTGCTACAATTGGGCAATGCAAAGGAGGAGATAGAAGTCCAAAGATTGAGGCCTAGCTGGTGAAGATGGTTTAGAGGAGCCTGACTAGAGTTTGGTCAAAGAGAGAGTCTTTGTTCAAGGTAAAGGTTCAATTTTATTACTTTGCATGCAGATACCCAGTTTTCCCAGCACCATCTGCTGAAAAGGCTGTTTTTGAATATTTATATTATCTTGTGTAATCTTTAAAACAGCCCTACCTAGTTAAGTATTTTATCCCCATTTTACAAATGAGGAAATTGAATTTCAGAAAACTAACAACTGGTGGAGCTTATCTGTTAGGTTCAAAAATCATAACCATTATTTTGTTATTGTTTCTTACTATTTAAATGTTACCTATTCTTAAAGGCCCAGCCAAAATTTAATCCCATTATTAAGATTTTCTCCATTGCTTGCCCTTCTAATCAGATATGACTACTGTCATGGCAAATTTTTAGTAGATTCTTAATTTATAGTACACTGCAAATGGTATGTGTTCAATACATGCCAAGCAAGTAAATGATAGAATTGTGATTCACAATAATCTAACTGGTCCCCATACCAGTGTAAAATATGAGTTGAAAGGATGGAAATCAGGGAAAAATGTAATTCTACATTTTGTTTAAGAAAATGATTTGCACAAACATAAAACAGGGAGATGTGGTTGGACTTCAGTAAAGATAAACACTCACGTTTTAGTTGTACACATACTGAATCAGGCCAACAGCATTATGCATCTGCTTTTAAAATTCAGCTCTAATTTGCATTAATAAACACAGAAACAGGGTGACTTGATCACAGAAAATGAGAAGTTTAATGCAGTCTGCATCAATGTATTATAAACACTCCTGGTACCATACTTAGGGAAGAATATTAACAAACTGAATTTTTTTTAAGGGAGCCTACAAATACAGTAGGGGTTCTGGGAATCTTGCCCAAAAAGAATACATTTAGTCTGAAAAGGAAAGGCTAAGGAAATATGTGCTTACTGACTTCAAATATTAGACTTAAGAAATTATATTTTAAAACTTTTTATTTATAATTTTTCATCTTGAAATAATTTCAGGCTTAACAAAAGGTGGGAAAAATAATAGAGTTCTCATATACCTTTCACCTGGCTTTCTTAGATGTAACCTTGATAAATTGATAAAAACCAGGACAGTAACATTGTTACTATGCTATTATCTACACATGTTATTCAGATTTTTCCAGTTGTCCCATTAACATTCTTTTCCTGGTCCAGAATCACACATTTAGTTGTTTCATTTATGTCCACCACTCTGAGACAGTTCCTCTGTCTTTCTTTGTCTTTCTTGACCTTGACATTTTTGGAGAGTATTAAACAGTTATATTTTAATGTGTCCCACAGTTTGGGTTTGTCTAATGTTTCCTCATGATTAAATTCAGGCTATGCATGTTTGTTATAAATACCATGGAAGTGTTGTGCCCTTTTCAGTGTCTGGTATCAGGAAACACATGATATCCCTATATCTCATCACAGATTATGTTAATTTGGTTAAGAGTCTGCCAGGTTTCTCCAACGCAAAGAAAAAAATTTCCTTGTAGAAAATTACTTCTCAGTGGACAGAACTAGGAAATACATGTGTGTATATTGTTAGTTCAATATCTGGATTTTTGTGTCTTAGCTTTTGTTTACTGCTGTTTCTTTAGCACTTGTTCAGCACTGTGGTCTGTAGATATTTGTAACTAATAATATGGAATAGTGTAAAGGTAGACTAGATAATCTAAGGACTTTCCAGCCCCACAACTCTGTTAATGTTTTGATTCTGGAAAAACAAGCTGGGGAACAAGACAAAAATAAATTCTGAACAAGGTTCATAATAAGCAGAATGCAAAAGTCATAGGAGCAGAAAGTTTTGATTATTATCCAAAACAGTGAAGGTGTCAAAGGCCTGGAATAAACTTTGCTGTGGATAGGTAAGAAAGAGAAGCTTGATAGTGCTTTTATCCATTGTACCTTAGCCTGATTGACTTGTGGAAGGTAAAATCATGATAAATAAATAAATAAATAAATAACAAATAAGGGTATCTCCTTTACAGGTGTTCAGTCTTTAATTTGCTTTCCATTATTTCTTTCTTTATCCAGGTAGACCAGATCCAACTACATATATTCCCACTGTAAAACCATATATGACTTCCTATTCTGCAAAATCACACCCTAAAAATAACAGTACCTATAGGAAAAATAGGGTTGAGGGAGAGCCTTCAAAATCTGTGGAAACCTTATTAACACTGATGAAAATTATAGTACTTTAAAAAATTAATTAAATCTCCTCCAGCATTTTCACCTAGCATCATAGTCAGTTCTTAAAATCCTTTAAACCCTTGTTCTCATGCTTCCTCATTTGGAATATAGATTCTTTAGATCAGTTGAATAAAAATACATAATATGATTCCAAGAAGAGCCCTTGTTACTATTAATAAGTTTAAAAATGGAAGAAATATATTTGCAGCTTCTTGAGCTGCACTCAGAGATTCATCAGATACGTTTACATAGTAGAAACCATAGAAGTTCTTGAAGCCACTAAACCAGCTACTACTTACATTAATAGAAGGCAACTCAAATAGATTTTTAGCTGTTTTTTTTTAAGGTCTTTATATTTTACTAAGGTTTTCTCTTTAATTGCAAGAAAACTTAGATTATTTTTTAAAAAATGAGTTTGCCAGGGGGAAAAAAAATCAAGTTGAACTTACATAACTCTGCATTATAAGAAGATCATTTTGCTGTTTACTAATCATATATAAGATTATTCAAGGCCGGGTGCGGTGGCTGAAGCCTGTAATCCCAGCACTTTGGGAGGCCGAGACGGGTGGATCACGAGGTCAAGAGATCGAGACCATCCTGGTCAACATGGTGAAACGCCGTCTCTACTAAAAATACAAAAAATTAGCTGGGCATGGGGGTGCATGCCTGTAATCCCAGCTACTCAGGAGGCTGAGGCAGGAGAATTGCCTGAACCCAGGAGGCGGAGGTTGCGGTGAGCCGAGATCGCACCATTGCACTCCAGCCTGGGTAACAAGAGCGAAACTCTTTCAAAAAAAAAAAAAAAAGATCATTCAAGGTAAAAAAAAAAAAGTCATAGCAGTAATTAACCTGTAATAATCTGAGTAGCCGACTGCACCTCAGTGACAGTGTGTTTAACCACAGTTGATATTTCCTATATATGTATTTTTTTATAGCCTTAGGTGTTTCTGATAGTATCATAAAAACATATCACTTACTCAGTTTACCAACTCTGAATAAATGGTGGCTTCATGATACAGATTTTAAAAGTACCTTCACCTTAGGATCCTTGGGTCTTGTATCAGCTCTTGTGGGTATTTTGTGTATGTTTCCATAGTCTTTTAACTTCTTTTCCTCTTTTTCCTGTCCGTCATTCTACTTCTTTTTCTACTTTAGTAGTCACTAACACTGCCAGGTTTTATGGGATCTTTGAAAGAAGTATATGATTCCTGCCCTTTACATACAGGAAATAATTTGATAGCATTGGAAGACAAAATATCATCAATTGATGAACTGCTACACTTTGTCTGTAAATACTAGGCCTGTGTGTGCTGTTCCCTAGCATTGTCTGTTTTTACTGAAAGCACTTCAAGCTTAAGAAGTTGCTGACCCCTGCCTTACTAGGTTCTGAGCCCGTCTTTTCACTTGCTAATTGACTTTCCCACTTTACTGAAAGGAGAGGCTTTCAAATTCTGTATTTTATCAGTGTATTAGTTCTACAAAATCTGGCTTCAAGAAATAATGGAAATTCTTAAAGAGTTTGCATGTTGTTGCATGTTTCTCTCTCTCTCCGTTCAAATTTTCCTCTTGATGGAGATATGCTTCTGGGTGACTGATTGCCAGGGAACTCTTACATGCTAAGTTCTTTTTGAATATTGTATTACCTATTTAAATAGTTAATTTAGAATATATATATATTTGGATGCTGACGAATGAGATAGATGGAAGATCTTTTGAAGAGTAAAAGAACTTTAGGAAGAGAAACTATGGAAGCTTATCTAAATTACAAAATAAATCAAATGCTCGTATATAAAAGGTAGACACCCTTACTTAAAAAAACTTTTTGCAGTTAAATACCATCTAAATATAGGTTTGATGTACAAATGTAAAACAATATCTTGGGCATAAACTTTTTTTCCCTTGTCACTTTGAAAAGAAATTTACTTATTATTTTTCTGTAGGCTTTTCAAAGAATTTTTATATTAGACAATCACATCAGCTTTCCAAAAGAGAGAAAAGACTGATTGTGAACCCTCACTATCCAGGTGGGGACGTAAGGATATAGAATGATGTAATGATCATATGCAGGATTGCACTACAACATAAGCCTCCTGAGTCTTAAATATGTATTAGATGCGTTAAGATGTTTTTGTTTTATTTAATGTGAAAAAATCTTAATAATTGACTGTTGGCTCCTGGGCCTGTATATTTTGGTCCCTTGCACTGGGAATCAATTCTAAGCTCAAGTTCAAAATTGGCTTCTGGAGTTAGAGTGTTCTGACTATAAATAGAGAGATACCTGTACTTCTTTAAGCCACATGGGTCTTTTCTTGGGTTT
This sequence comes from Callithrix jacchus, assembly GCF_049354715.1. Taxonomy (NCBI): domain Eukaryota; kingdom Metazoa; phylum Chordata; class Mammalia; order Primates; family Cebidae; genus Callithrix; species Callithrix jacchus. The sequence continues at coordinate 22,500,830 of NC_133508.1, read as the reverse complement.
AGTTAGTAATTACTACTTTGGGAAATTATTTCTCCTGCAGAGTTGTTATTTTGATTCATTCTTTAGTTGTTGTGAATATCTATAAAATGAGTAAGTTCTTGAAGAAAACCTGCTAATAGTTGTTTTATCAAAACTGAACTTTGTGATTAATTAGACTTATCTAAGGTGCAACTTTTAGCTACGTAATGAACGTTTATTTGGCATAGTCTGTCATTTAGTTTTTTTTTTTCCATTTCTTAAGTGTGGTAGTTTTCTTTTTTTAAAAATTGCTAGGATAAGATCTTGAATATTGTTCTGGTATTTTAGTACTGAGTCCTAGTATTCTGCCTTTGTGTTTGTGAGAATTGCCTGGTGAGTAAGAGGCCCGCAGCATCAAAGTCACCATGTTCTCTACCTACCTACAAAGAAGCCTTAGTGTACTCTGGCTCATTGATGACAGCAGATCGGAGACTCTCGCTGCTTTTTTCTTCTGTTGGTTTCTATTGGCCCTATTGCTTCTTTACTGATGCTACCTGTTTTGATTGGTTGCTTTTGCAATGTTTGTGGTGGTGGTGGTGGTGTTACGGAAGAAAAGAGAAATAGGGGAGCCTAGTGGGTGGCCTGCATTCAAGAAGACTTAAGAAAGGCAGAAACTGCAATGTTTGTCTCTTCCTTCACTGATTTTAACATGGCCATAGAAGTCATTAAACATAGCCTCTGTAGCATAAGGAAGGCATAATTTTCTAGCTCTTTGGCCTTTTGTTACTTCGTGGGAAAAGCTGAGAAAAAACAGAACTGGAAAACATCCCTTGCTCTTAAAATGCAAGGGTAACCTTTTCAGATTCCTATTGATTTTTTATTGGTTAAGAAATACAGTATGGGCATACTCCTTTAAACCACTCCCCCCCACCAATATAGTCTGTTGGCATTTTCCCATTATTTGACTAGCATGTCAAGAATTATTGCTACAAAGATTCAGTGACAAATAACATGGCCAGGAGAAGATGTGGCTTGTAATTTTAGATGATGTTGGTACTTTCAGGACCTGTGGGCAGTAGGAAAACACAGTATAACAGTTAATAAACATTTGTGTGGATTGCCTTAGTTTACCAATGAATAATCACGTACTTTTATTATTGGCCCTACCTCATAGAATCAAAGCCTTTTGCATATGCCAACATTTTACAATGTGTTCGTTACCAAATACTGCATGCCTGGTTGGTACATAATGCTTTTCTAGTTTTTGTAGAATATGTAAAAAAGTTTGATGCTTGTTCTCAAATATGGATAAAGAAGATACATGACTGTATTTTGGAATCAGGAAGATGAATTCAGTTTCTAGTGATAAATCTATTACTGTTTTTTGAAAAAAAATTTTATTGTATGGCCCTTCGAGAGTCAAAGTTTCTCTTTTAAGTAATAAATTGTAATTATAGATAAAGCTGCTTATGCAGCAGCTGATTTATGGACCTCTTCAATGCATTTTAAGATTTCTCTATTATATTTTTGCCCATCTAAATATGTTACTCTTCCCCAATTTCCCCCTAATTTATCTAGAAGATTATTGAGGTGAATCTAACTTTTAAAAAAACCTTAGGCCAAAAAAGTTCAGTAGTAATCAATTCATAGTTTAATAAAGGACATGTGTACTTTGAGTTTCTGGATAACCTCTCTTCCTTTGAAAGTGTTTCTTAATTAAAACCAGGTGAAAGTAGCAAAGAAGATATTCAGAACACTAAATAAAATTAATGTGCTTCATGGAATTTGCAGAATTCATCAATACATATAACAATGATTTATAATTGCATTTGGTCCTAACACATATCAGTGTAGATCTAACAGAGGCACAGTAAGATAGCTAGTATAAAACACTAAGGTGAAAGGGTTAATTGGCCTTGCACAGTTCAATTTGCCACTCTAGTGGCACTTTCTGTTGTCTGTGTAAACAGAGTTGCTAAGTACTTTCCCACTAAGCTGCCACCCTTTTATTTATACAGTTGAACCACCAATGAGGAATGGATCAGTTTACCAGTTGTTAGGCCTTTTCTTCCTGCCTTTTCAGCACTTCATGCTTTTTTCCCCCAGCTGTTGCTATATACCTCCCTAATAATTCCTTAGTCTTTATGATTTTGGTCTCTCACTCTCTTATTTATTTATTCATTTTTTGCAGCTTTTTTTTTCTCGTATTCATTGATTTGAGCATTGGAATATTTATAAACTGGTTCTACTCATCTATACCTCATTTCTTCTTACCTCCACTCCCATTTTACTAATTAAATTCTCAGAACTTGCTACAACTCTTCCAAATAACTTCCAAATGTTACTTCCAAGTAACATTTAAATAGCTCTTTAAAAATGAAAACATTACATATATAATGCTAAAGTCCTCTTTAACCAACCTATACTGTATGAGTACCCCCAACCTACTGTGAGTTAATATATTAAAATATATACTTCCGTACCATTTTTATAATTTTATATCTATGTAAATATATTCATAAACATAATATATTGTTAGAAATTTATGTAAATGACGTTATTCTGAGACATTGTTTCTTATTTTTTTATCCTGCATTATATTTTTAAGATGTATACATATCACATAAGAAGTATACATATTACTTAGAGAAATCTACTTTAAACCATTAACTGCTTTATAATATTACATTGTATTTTACAGTTTAGTTGTCTACCTATTAATGAGTATGTAAGTAACATCATTTTTTTTCTCCATTTTAAACAATATCACAGTGAACAACCTTATAAATATTGTCTTGTATATATATATTACTACAGGTTGTTGGGGCAATGTTTTCCAAACAGCAGGTGATTAAATCAGTTTAGTAAGTTGGAATCTGTACTTCTAAGAAGAATAGAATGTGGTACAAAGTGTCAGGGTAAAAGGTACTTACTTTTTCATGAAACATATATGATTATGTTCTGAGTTGTGATACAAAATGTATTTCCTATTTTCATTCAAAAAGTTTATGGTGTGATGCAAAATAAATTTTGTGCTGTGTGTCTCAATCTGCTCTGGATTATGTCCCCAGAATGGATTAGCTACATCCCAGATTACATAGTATTAATATTCCTAGACACAGCCAAATTACTTTCCAAAGTGGCTATACTAATTTACACTCCCCGTACCTTAATCAGTATTTGACATTCTGGTCTGACTTTTACATTTCCTATATTGTTGAGGGTGAAAATTCCATTTTGTTTTAATTTCATTTTAACTGGCGGGGTTGAGCCTAACTTCCTCATTACTGAAAAGAAAAGTGTCAAGACCTATCTGGTTGGTAGGTTACTATTGAAAATCGTATTTCTTTTCTTTTCTTTTCTTTTCTTTTTCTTGAGACAGAGTTTCACTCTATTGCCCAGGCTGGAGTACAGTGATGTGATCTCGGCTCACTGCAACCTCCGCCTTCCTGGTTCAAGTGATTCTCCTGTCTCAGCCTCTCAAGTAGTTGGGATTACAGGTACGCACCACCAGGCCTGGCTGATTTTGTATTTGTGGTAGAGATGGGGTTTCACCATGTTGCCTAGTATGGTCTCGAACTCCTGGACCTCAGGTGATCCACCCACCTCGGCCTCCCAAAGTGCTGGGATTACAGGTGTGAGGCACCGTGCCCAGCCGAAAATAATATTTCAAGGTAAAGAAACCTCATCTCCAGATCTTCTCTAACACTTTTTTTTTTTTTTAAGTAGTGAGCATAAAACTACTATTCGGCCTTAGTAAGTAATTGCCAAAAATAATTTTGTTAACTATGCACATTGTATTACATTCAGGTTTGTCAAATATTTGTTTTGAAACAGTTCTTTTACCCAATATGAGTAACCTCAGGTACAACTGTGTATTTGAGAAATACTGATAAACCTCAGTATGTGGATTTAGATTCATTTCAGCAAAAAATTATCATGCCAATTTCATCTATTGTATAAGAGAAAATGGGTTCTAGCCCCAAGTGCTAGGAAGTATTTATCCCTTTGCTAGGATCACAACAGAACAATAAAATCTTAGTATTGAATAGTACATTAGAAAATAATTTTAGCCTAATCGTTGGTTATGTACCTTCAGCTTCATTTTCTCTGGTAATAGTAATATAGGAGTTTCTTTCTAGACAGTCATTTTCATTGTTAGTGTGACTGTTAAAAGTTAACCTGATAACTGTCAGTTTCATTCATTGGTGCTACATTTGCCTTCAGGAGTCATGCAGGAAAGACTGCTGCTGTAATTATGACAGTTCAAATATTGGAAGTAACAATTTTTCTTCTTTGGTTATAGAAATTTTGATTTTTACAGAATTGTAAACCAGAATACACATCCAATAACAGATAGCTCTGTTAATTAGGTAATGTAAAAATAAGTATATGTTTATTAATTTCATTTCTGGATTTATTGCTTCCTTAAGGCCTATTCCACAAATTATCAGTTTTTAATATTTCTTTACTGCAGTTAACTATGTGAGTTATAAAGTTGTAAACAAAGCTGGAAGTTGATTTGAAAAATAGTGTCATATTTTGAAGGGCCTTTCAGCTTTCTGTTATTTTGAAGCAAAGACATTTTATTGGAAAATATTATTGTATTTAGGTTCTCTGGTTCTGTTTTCAACCTGAAATACCCTATTTTCAGTTTCTTGGTGTAGAACAAGAAATACATGTAGTAATTAGGGCAGAAATATTTCTGGTTTAAAATCAATAGATGATCATAAGTTCATTTTATGTGAATCAGGGCTGTAACTTCCTAATCACTCATTTAGAACAAGTAATGTTTTATAGTGGACAAGGAGGAATTATTTATAGGACCAGTTTAACAACCAGTGTTACTCTTAAGAGAAAACAGGCAGACAAATTAGATTAATTTAACTTGTAGAGTTTCTTTTATTCTCAAGGCCATATTTTTTTCTCATTTAAATTAACTGTGTGCTCAAATAACCTTCAAACTCTGTATTTGTCTTCAAATGTGATAAAGCTACTGCTTAATTTTGAGAAGAAATTAATACATTTATTTTAGGTTTAAATACATATTCTTAGGCAGAAAATTTATAGAGTACCACTTAAAGCTTTAACTGTGAATTCCTAATTAATATTTTTTTATATGATGTCTCTTCTGGATCCCTGTCTGGGGCAGTGCTACCCAAAATATGGTCTGTGGACTTGCGCTAGTTTGCAGATTGTTTGTTACTTGTTGGCAGTGAAATAAATATGGAAATTGAGAATAAACATTTAGAAAATTTTATAGCAGTTTTACATGGTAATTGCATGCCTACTGAATCTAATAACAACATTTGGAGTTATATTGTATATGTCTTTGTTTTTAAATTTCGTTCTTTTAGTAATTGGTTTATGTTCTGTTTTATAGAAGTCTTGAAAGCAAAACAAAGACTAGGTCACACTCCGTATCAGTGAACCATTACAGTAGAATGTAGTTTTTAATTTTATGCAGATATACACAAAATAAAGAGGACAAAGGAAAAATGGGGTGAGAGAGGGTGAGCTTAAATTGTAGAGTCCAGTTTCTGAGTTTTTCTGAGAGTTGGAATTTTTTTTTACATATCTGAAATCTATTTACTTGATATATTGAGTTATGTTTTCTCTTACTATGCTCCAGTTATTCTATCAGTTATAATACAATGAAAGTTGAGCTAAAAGTCTAAAGTTTAGAAAATGATTTCGTTATCTTTAATATCATATATTCCTAGTTGTACCATTTGCTCTTTAGTTTTAAGTTTTAACAGAAGTAATTTGAATTATGATGTCACACATCTCAGTTCAAAATATTTTCAAAATAAGTTTTAGAAAAGTTTCTCACGAGCAGAAATTTTTTGTGACAAATTATTATTTTTTTAAAGTACAGCATATTTTATGTTTCTTGAAGGAAGGTGCTTAAAAAATTGTCCCTGTTTTTCATGTCATTTATTCTAAGCAAGTATTTCTTATTAAAATATTCTTCAAATTCTGTTTTCAGATGTTCTTTTCTTTTGATTTCTCATTGAACTTAAAAACTTCTTTTAAGTAAGTTGGTCATTATAAATACATATCAAAGAGAAGAATAAGATATGACTGTAAGAATTTTAACTTCTAAAGGTAAAATATGTTAAACAATTCATTACTTGACATAGAAAATATCTAAATAATTATTTATTTCATTGCCAGCTATTACTGAATTGTTGATGAGCCAAATCTAATGTTAAAAGGGAAATATTCACTAGCAGTCATTGGTTTCCTAAATATCTCTAGAGAAATTACCAATTCAAAGGTGATATGCCATATGTAAGATTAGATAGTTGTATTTACCGATATGTACTTATGTGTCTAGTGTCATATCAGGATAAACTAAAATACTGTTTTATTCAGTATGGTATAAAAGTTTAGAAACTAAAAAAATTTTTAAAAGATACTTATATATGGTGATTGATATGTTAATTAACTTGATTTTGGTGACATTTCACAGTGTATACATATATCAGATCATCAAGTTTTATAACTTAAATATATGCACTATTTAACTGTCAACTAAACCTCAATAAGGGGGGGAAGTTTAGAAGCTATATTTCAAAACCATAAGATGGTGTAAAATGTATTTAAGACATGAGAAATATAGAAAAATTAAGGTATGATTAGCGAACTCTTTGGCTCATAATTTGGTCTTTTTTTTCCTGCCATAATCAGAGAACATACTAGCTATGTCTGAGAAAATAATTTCAGGAATATTTTTGTGGGAGTAGCACAGCAGCCATTGAGTCAACTTCGTATTCCATTATAGTCCATGTTTGAAAATAAATCTTTGGTCTATCAACTTTAGATAGAGATGCTTACATGGGAAGAAGTTGGTCAAGATCTACAAAGGAAAACATTCATTATGGAAGGACAGGAACAAATATTTGAACAGGAGTACAAGCACTTTCTCCTGTCTTGATAAATTTCACATCCTTAATTTAAAAATGTTTATTAGCCTATCTTGTAACTGCGAGTTTCCTGCTTCTATTTGCTTTCTGGTTCCAGTGCTATTTTTAATTTTTTTGGGGCTTTTTAAAGTCATATTTTAATACCTGTTAAGAAATGCGGAATTTTTGTTGTTTTCTTCTATTCACCTCCTTTAACAACTTAGGAAAAGATGAAAATGAAAGTATTAATTTATAGGCAATTTAGCTTTCAGAATGATTGGAAGGGCACAAAGAGAGAATTTAGCGAATATATGGTGTTCATTCCAGTTTTATTAGATACTACAAAATTATATTAATATAAATCTGAATTATATTATTTTTAACTTTGTGTTTGTAATAAATTTTTCCAGTCAAGAAAACTTAGAAACACCAAAATGCTGAGTAGTGAGAAATACTAATATAAGTAAATTGTTAAAAATCTTCCTGGTAATAATGATACTTTAAGAAAGTAACTTAAATATCTAAGATACTTTCAGTTGTTTCTCTCAGTCTTACAAACTATATAAATACAAACTATTGCTGTAATACTAATTTTATGATCTTGGGTAACATAAGGCCTCTAATCCTTAGTTTTCTCGCCTTATGAGATAAGAAGCCCTTACCTTATAGGGTGATTGTGAGGTTTTTTTGAAATTATGTATGTAAAATACACCACTTAACAAATGTTAGCTAATAGTTCAGCTTAGGTTTTATGGCAGTGTACGTTTATTGTTCAACTTCTGGTGTACTCTTTTACTTGTTTTATCCTTTTACTCTGAGAAAGTGGTAACTTGTAGAAAGGAAAAAATACTGATAAATATAAATAATCCATTGCAAATGGCTGAGTGAAAATTATGGAAAATTTTTTGAATTGAACTTTTATATTCTTGATGTAATATAAAACTATTCAAATATTATCTGTCAGTAAAGGGTGGGATTGTATGAAGGCTTATTTTAGAAACTTTAGACTAAGTGATTGATCTTTCTATATTTTACAAGGTAATAAGTTAAGTTGTATAGATATATGGCTGTTAAGCTGGAAACAATATGTACTAACTTTCCTTGAATGTTGGTATGGTCTCTGAGGTTTTGGCAGTAGATTGTGAATAGAAGTCATGTGTGATACCTTTGTGTTTTGCCTTAAGAAGGAATGCGTGGGTGCTGCCCCCTACCTATTTCCTCTTGTTGTGTACTGATAATTGATGAAAACTCAAGTCTGCAGAATTTGGACAGAGAGACTGAAGCATGTGTTGAGCTGAATCACCAGCTATACACACCTTATTTCCAAACTATTACATGGGAAGAAAACAATTTTCTATCTTATTTAAGCCACTGCTACATTTTAGGATCTCTTTGTTACAGGGTGTTAGCTAATCACCTTTTAAGGAACAGCCAAACAGATTTAAAAGGAACCAAATAGTACTTCTAAATATGAAAAAGGGAATTGAAATGAAAACTCAATGGGTACATAGGGCTGCCTAGAGGAATGGTTGATTCCAGGGCTGGGACAGGAGAAACAGAGGATGAATTTGGAACACTGTGGTGCAAGAAAGTAAGGAAGTGCTTAGAAGAGTACTGCTTGGCAATTTTTTAAAAAAGGGAAGGAGAACTGATACATGTGACAGTATGGATGAATCTCAAAAACATTATGCTGGCCGGACACGGTGACTCATGCCTGTAATCCCAGCACTTTGGGAGGCTGAGGCTGGCAGATCACAAGGTCAGGAGTTCAAGACCATCCCGGACAACACGGTGAAACCCTGTTTCTATTAAAAAAATACAAAAAAATTAGCTGGGCGTGTAGTCCCAGCTACTCAGGAGGCTGAGGCAGGAGAACTGCTTGGAGAGGTGGAGGTTGCAGTGAGCTGAGGTTGCAACACCGCACTCCAGTCTGGGCGACAGTGAGACTGCATCTCAAAAAAAAAAAAAAAAAAAGGCTAAATAAAATAGCCAGACACAGAAGACTGCATATTGTATGAGATTTTCTAGAAAAGTTAAAACTAAAGATACAGAAAACAAATCAATGTTTGCCTGCAGTTGGGTGTTAGAGCAGGGATTGACTGCAAATGGACATTAAACAAGAATGATGAAAGTATTCTAAAACTGTATTGTGGTGAATGTTGCACAGCTAAATACATTTGTTAAAAATCATTGTAGGCCGGGCGCGGTGGCTCAAGCCTGTAATCCCAGCACTTTGGGAGGCCGAGGCGGGTGGATCACGAGGTCAAGAGATCGAGACCATCCTGGTCAACATGGTGAAACCCCGTCTCTACTAAAAATACAAAAATTAGCTGGGCATGGTGGCGCACGCCTGTAATCCCAGCTACTCGGGAGGCTGAGGCAGGAGAATTGCCTGAACCCAGGAGGCGGAGGTTGCAGTGAGCCAAGATTGTGCCATTGCACTCCAGCCTGGGTAACAAGAGCGAAACTCCGTCTCAAAAAAAAAAAAAAATCATTGTATTGTACACTTACAATAGATGAATTGTGTGGTATGTAAATTTTATTTCAATAAGACTAAAAAAGTTTGAGAGATACTGTAAAAAAAAAAAAGAAGAAAAAGGTGGGTAAGGCTGGGTGCAGTAGCTCACGCCTGTAATCCTAGCACTTTGGGAGGCCGAGATGGTAGATCATCTGAGGTCAAGAGTTTGAGACCAGCCTGGGGAACATGGTGAAATCCTGTATCTATTAAAAATACAAAAATTAGCCAAGCATGGTGGCAAGTGCCTTATAATCCCAGCTACTCAGGAGGCTGAGGCAGGAGAATCGTTTGAACCCAGGAGGCGGAGGTTGCAGTGAGCCGAGATCACGCCATTGCACTCCAGCCTGGGCAACAAGAGTGAAACTCCGCCTCAAAAAAAATAAAAAGAAGAAAAAGGTGGGCAAAAGAACTCAGGAGTTAGCTTAGAGGATGTTCCAATGGCCAAATCTGGTACAACTTAGACAACAGAATGATGACAGTAAGGGAATTTTGCTTGTATGATAAAATAAATATCCATGAATTTATTCTACATAAATAAATAACTGAACAAATCAGGGGAAAGGCACAGCTTTTTTTTAACAGTAGAATCCCAGTTAACAAAGGAAGAATGACTGATTTAAAAAAAAAAATCACCACTAAATACCCCAGCAACAATTGTTACAGACAAGAATTATCAATGGATGTTCAAATTAGTTGTAAAGTATGCACAGAATACTTAATAAGCATTCCCACAAAATAGGCATTAATTATATAGGGAAAAATAGTAACCTCATAGCAAAGAAACTTGGCAAATACACTTTAACCAACTGATCAATGTTAATATTACCAGTAAGAATGTATATCAGCATATTTACCACCTGATAGGATACACAAAGATGGGTGCAATATAACTTACATAGTAGTCTTGACCCCAAAAAAGCATAACCTAAATTTAATCATGAGAAAATGTCAGGCAAACCCAAACTATGGAACATTTTACAAATAATTCATTGGTACTCTTTAAAACTGTCAAGATCAGGAAACACAAGAAAGGCTAAAGAACTGTCACAAGTTGTAAGTATCTACAGAGATCTGAAAACCAAATGCAGTGATCTTGTACAAGGTCTATAGATAATACCTTACAGGAAAGGGGTCCTGATCCAGACTCCAAGAGAGGGCTCTTGGATCTTGCACAAGAAAGAATTCAGGGTGAGTCTGCAGTGCAAAGTAAAAGCAAATTTATTAAGAAAGTAAAGTGGTGAAAGTACAGCTACTCCATAGACAGAGTAGGACGTTGCCAAAAATAGGAGGAGGAATGCATCTGCCCCAGGTACAATACTTGTATATATGGGGAGGTGTGTTCTGCTACAAGGGTTTGTGATAAAGGATCAATTTTCTTAATTACTTTACTTTGCAAAATAGATATTACTGTCTTTAAAGCAAAATTACAAATGCCTTTGTTCTCCAGATATCTGGATGCTCCCAAGTCTGGGTTTGTTTAGTAAACATTAATTCGTTCCCTTAGATGTAAACATCTAGAGACTAGGAATGCCTAACTTTCTGAGAATGTAGCCCAGCAATTCCTAGCCTCGTTTTCCTAGCCCTCACTCAAAATGGAGTCATTCTGGTTAGAATGCATCTGACAATAGTATTGCGTCAATGTGAGTTTCTTGGTTTTAGTACTTGTGGTATGGTTAACTTTAAGGAAAGCTAAGGTAAGGGTATATGGAAACTGTACTATTTTCACAGTTTTTCTGTAAGTCTAAAATTACTTCAAAGAAGTTTCATAAAATACAAAATAGACTAGACAGCACATTAGACTCAGCTGAAAAGAGAGTTAGTCAACTGAAAGAGAAAACAGAAAAAAATTGTCTTGAATTATCTCTAGAGATACAAAAAGATGCAGACATGAGGGATTGAGATATAGAAAATGTGAGAGATAAAAGACCTATCTAGTTGGTGTAACAGAAGTTGTATAATAATATCAATAGTAAGAACAAAGAAGCAGCAAGATTGAAAGAGTGTCTCAGATATTTTTGAGAATTGTTTAACAATACATTATTTTCAAGAAGCTAAATGAACCATCAACAGAAACATTATAATAAAAATGCAGAAGAGAGAGAAATTTTTGAAAGCAACCAAAGAGAAAAGACAGATTATCTACAAAGGAATGGCAGATTGAGTAAAGACTTTTCCATAGCAACAGTGAAGAGAAAGAGTGTATTGTCTTCAGGGCATTGAGGAAATATAACCTTAATGCTAGAATTCTAGAATTCTATGCCAAGTGAAGCTGCCTTTCAAGAAAGAGAGCACAATGAAGACAATTCCTGAAAAACAACAAAAACAGAGTTAATTAAAATTAAAAACCAACAGACCTTTTCTGACACAAATATCAAAGACTAAACTTGAAGGACAAGGAAAATGATTAGCCAATGGAAAGTCTGAGATGCAACATAGAATAGTGAATAAACATAATAATAAATATGTAGATAAATCCTAAGCAAGCATTGTCTGTATAAGAGAAATACCTAATTTGTGAAGATAGTAAATAGAATAAAATTAAAATTTTGAATATCGGCATGACAGCTCATGCCTGTAATCCCAGGACTGTGGGAGGTCAAGACTGGAAGATGACTTGTGCCCAGGAGTTGTGCCCACGAGTTCAAGACCAGCCTGGGCAACATGGCAAAACCCCTTCTCTTCTAAAAATACAAAAAAAGTAGCCAGGCATGGTGGCGTGTGCCTGTAGTCCCAGCTACTGGGGAGGATAAGGTGGGAGGATTGCTTCAGCCTGGGAGGCAGAGGTTGCAGTGAGCCGACTGCACTCCAATCTGAGTGACAGAGTGAGACCCTGTCTAAAAAAATAAAATAATAAAATAAAATTTTGGGTGCCAATGGTATATGTTTGATGACAGTGATCAGAGTTCAAATATTTTAAGGTTTTCATTTTTCAGGAGGGAACAACATTGATTATCTTTAGACTTTGTTAAGTTTAAATGCATCCAAAATTATCTAGAGTAGCCACTAAATAGAGCATATGATTTCCAAAAACATATGGGGACTAGGGGTGGAAAAAGAATGTCCTAAGAGTTTAGAAAAACAAACAAACAGAAAACACTCATGCTGAAATAAAGGCAAGAAAGGAAGGGAAAGAAATAGAAATGAAAAAGCAAAAAGGCCAGGATAAAATTAATAGGTAGAAAAAATTCAAATGTATCAATAAACACATTACATGGAAATTAATAAAATCTAAAGACAAACATTGACCAAATGAAAAAAATAAATGACAAAATTAATATTTGCTGTTTATAAGAGACATACTTAAAATACAAAGACTCAAAAATATCAGAAGTCAAGAGTTGGAAATAAATTAATGTGATTGGACCCACTGAGTACCTAGAAGTAAGGCATAGACTGCACTACTCAATAGCATTTCCTTTTATGCATAAGTGTTCACAATTGTATAAAGCAGATTTTTAGATAATAGTTGTATTTATAAACCTTCCACAACTTGTTCAAACCTTCAACTTTATTCTAACTTAAAACAATTCTTTAACCCTTTAATCTAGGCAAGAAAAATCCACATTCTCATGCCTTTTTATAATCTTTTACCAAAAGTATTTTCCTTAGACACATTGCATGTAAAACTGTTCAGTTGCCTCATGGATGTGTTACAGTGTTAACTCTTAGCACCTTTTACTTTTGGTGAAAACCTTGGTAAGTTCAGAATTCAAATTATGTACTCATGGAGCTAATTATAAATAGCTACAGTTAGTGAGATATATCCATGTTTCTGTGTATTTCTTCTTATAAAATGATTAAATTGACTTTTACCTGCCCATATGATACTATTTTTTCTCTTTCTTTGTGGTAATCAGGAAGAACTAGAAAGAAACAAGTTCTTAGGAGCAAATAAGATGTTCTTTGGTCACTTGAACAAAATGGAAATGTCTTTCAACCAACTGATTGCTCTTCATGAAATACTGAATTAAATCAGGGAACTGCTTATTCTAATTCTTGTATCAGTTTAAACCATATTATTTTAAGACAAGAAAACAAAGGAAAAGTTGCTAGAGAGAAAATTACATTAGAAGTTAGAAGCCTGGTTTTCCCATTTCATTGTTATATGGTTTTTTTTTCAATATTTTACTTTTTCTCATCTGTTAAAATGAATAGGGAAATTTTAAATAATGTGCAGGAACAGTATGAATGATTTTCAATGCTAAGTTAAACATAATACACAAAAAAAGTCAGGCCAGGCATGGTGAAGTTCAAGACCAGCCTGGGCAACATGGTATGACCCTGTCTCTACAAAATTTAAAAAAAAAAAAAAAATGCCAAGCTTGGAGGCATGTGCCTGTGGTCCCAGCTACTCAGGAGGCTGAGGTGGAGGATCATTTGAGCTCAGGAGGTCAAGGCTGCAGTGAACCATGTGTTGGTGCCACTGTACTTGAGCCTGGGTGACAGAGGGAGATCCTGTCTCAAAAAAAAAAAGGGGGTGGGGGGCAGCAATATAGTAGCAAGTTTTAATTGCATCCTAGATGGATAGAATAGAAGTTGAAGTTTTAAGTAAAAATAGAGCTATCTCCAATTTCGAAGAAGCTTTAAGAAGTGGCAAGTCTTAATAATTGGTCAATAGTCTTATGTTGGAATTTTGAATAAATTACTATACATTAATTCACAGTTATTTATTGGTTGCTTAGTATGTGCCTGGCTAAAGTATCTGTTTTAGGGACACAGCATTCAACAAAATATATCTGCCCGTATTGTGTTTACATTCTAGTGGAAGAGAATGAGTATAAATGAAAAATATGTATCATATACTAGACAGTTACAATTCTGTGGAGAAAAATACAGCAGAGAAGAGGTAGAGGATGCATGATGGGAGAGACTGCAGTTTTAGATAAGCGTAAACAAGGGAGTCCTCACTGAGAGGGTAATATTTAAGGAAAGTCCTAAAGGAGGGAGGAAGTGAATAATGGAGATAATGGGGAGGACCATTTCAGGCAGAAGGATCAGCAAATGCAGAGGCCATCATCAGGACCATGCCCAGAGTACCCAAAGAATGTGAGGGAGGCCTGAATGTAGAGAAAGTTAGAGGAAAAGTGGTGGGAGATGAGTTCAGAGAGATGAGGCGTCGTGTCCCAGTGACCTTAGATGCCATTTAAAAGACTTTGGAGAATTCGATGTGACTGTAAGAACTTTGGCTTAAAAAAAAAAACAAGTGAAATATAAGTAACAAAAATTTGCCATTTTGCCCATTTTAAGTATGTAATTCAATACTGTTACATACAATGTTGTACAACTATTAGCAACTATCTAAAATTTCCAAAATTTTCTCATCACTCCAAACAGACACTATACCCTTTAAGCAATAATCCCTCATTTCCCTCTCCCCCACACCAAACCCTGGTAACCTCCCATCCACTTTCTGTCTCTATGAAGAAGTGAAATCATTCAATATTTGTCCTTTTGTATCTGGCTTATGTCACTTAGTATAATGTTTTCAAGGTTCATCTTTGTTGTAGCACATGTTAGTACTTCAGTTCTTTTTATAGATGAATAGTAGCCATTGAATGTATATACCACATTTTGTTTATCCATTTATCTACTGATGGACATTTGGGTTGCTTTTACCTTTGGCTATTGTGAATAATGCTGCTGTGAACATTGGTGTACAAGTATCTGTTTGAGTTTATGCCTTCAGTTCTTTTGGGTATATACCTAGAAATGGAATTGCCAGATCACATGGTAATTCACTGTTTAACTTTTTGAGGAAGTGTCTTAATGTTTTTTGCAAGCAGTTGTGCTATTAGAGCCCACTGCCTGTATAAGGGCTCCAGTTTCTCCACATCCTCACAAACACGTTATTTTCCATTTTAAAAATTATAGTGATTGCAGGTGTGAAGTGGTATGTATTGTGGCTTTGATTTCCCTAATGGCTAATGATGGCATCTTTTCATGTACTTCATGGCTATTTGTATATCTTCTGTGGAGAAATATCTATCAAAATCCTTTGCCTATTGTTTTTTAATTTTACTTTAAGTTCTGCAATACATGTGCAGAATGTGCAGGTTTCTTACATAGGTATACATGTGCCATGGTGACTTTGCCTATTTTTTAATTAGATTGTTTGTCTTTTCACTGCTGAGTTGTAGGAGTTCTTTATGTATTCTGGATATTAACTCCTTACCAGATTTATGATTTGCAAGTATTTTTCTCCTTCTGTAGTTTTCACTTTTTTTTAAGGGGCAGAGTCTTTCTTCTTCCTTCAGGCTGGAATGCATCAGTGCAACTTTGGCTCACTGCAGCCTCAGCCTCCAGGGCTCAAGTGATCCTCCGACTTCAGTCTCCAAGTACCATGCTTGGCTAATATTTGTAATTTTTTTTGTGGGGACAAGGTCTCACTATGTGGCCCAGGCAGGTCTCCAACTCCTGGGCGCAATTAATCCTCCTACCTCAGCCTCCTAAAGTGCTTTCTTGATTGTTTCCTTTAATGCTAGTTGTTTTCTATATCTTACATGTTTTTATTTGTTAATTCTTCAATTATTACCTGTTTTGTATTTAATTGATTTTTTAAATGGTGTACTATTTTGATTCCCTTCTTTCCTGTTTTATATCTTTCTTAATTATTTCCTTAGTGGTTACCTAGATTAAGTTAAACTAGGTTGTTACAAGTTTAAGATGTTAACCATAATTTCCAAGATAACCACTAAGGAGTTTGGCTTTTGATCTGAGTAAAATGGAAAACTGTTGGAGGCTTTTAACTGCATCGGTTTTTTGTTTTAATCTCTCTGCCAGGCTGAAAATAGATGGTTGAGGGAAGGTGCCAGGCAGGGGCTGAAGTTGGGAGATACGTTAGATTTTTTAATAATTCAAGCAAAAAAATCATAGTGGCTTGGCCCATTGTGGTAATGGTAAGGATGTTAGTGTTCAGATTCTGAGTATGCTGTTGATAGTAGACCCAACAGGACTCATTAATGAATTGAATGTGGACAGTGAGAGAAAGAGGAGTCAAAAGTGACACCAAAATTTTTTGGGAGATGGAGTTATGTTTGGAGATAACATTCTAAATTTTAGAAGATCTGTATGAAATAGATTTCTCTCTTTTCTTTTCTTTTCTTTTCTTTTTTTTTTTTTTGAGATGGAGTTTCCCTCTGTCTCCCAGGCTAGAGTGCAGTGGTGCAGTCTCAGCTCACTGCAGTGTCCACCTCCCAGGTTCAAGTGATTCTCCTGGCTCAGCCTCCCGAGTAGCTGGGACTACAGGCACCCGCCACCATGCCTGGCTCATTTTTGTATTTTTAGTAGAGGTGGGGTTTCACCATGTTGGCCACATTGACCTCAAACTCCTGACTTCAGGTGATCTGCACCAGCTACCAAAGTGCTGGTATTACATGTGTGAGTCACTGTGCCCAGCCAGAGTTTTTATCAATATTTTAAAAAATGTATTCCACATTTAGGAGAAACTAAAACATGTCGAGGATATAATATGTTCAGGATGGCCGAATGCAGTGGCTCATGCCTGTAATCTTAGCACTTTGGGAGGCCAAGGTGGGCAGATCACTTGAGGTCAGGGGTTCAAAACCAGACTGGTCAACATGGTGAAACCCCATCTTTACTAAAAATACAAAAAAAAATTAGCTGGCCATGGTGGCGGGGGCCTGTAATCCCAGCTTCTTGGGAGGCTGAGGGAGGAGAATCGCTTGAATCTTCAAGGCTGAGGTTGCAGCAGCAAGCCAAGTTCGCCCCACTGAACTCCAGCCTGGATGACAGAGCAAGACTCTGTCTCAAAAAAAAAAAAAAAAAAAAAGTTCATGATGTTGGATATCTTGGTGTTTTGTTTTCCCATTAAACTATCAGGATATTTAGTGGAGTTCAAAGAAAGGCCAATTCCTCATCCTTCCATGCATTCTATACTGAGAAACCGGGCTGTTGAGAGTAAAGGTTGTTAAATACTAAAAGAGCATATATTAGTAAAAGGAAGAGAAGGAAGGGTGGGAAGGAAAGAAGGAAAAGGAGCTCTATTATATTCACAATGTTCTTACCAAATAAACAAAGCATGTTAACAACTTTTAGAAAGAAGTTGAACAAAATTTTTCTGCAAAAAAATAGTGATTTTTTTTTTTTTGCTACCAAATCTGACATTTAAATGTGTCAGAAAAACCTCATCTTTCCATTTATGTGAAATGTCTAGAAAAGGCAAATCTGTGGAGATGGGTACAAGGAACCTTTTTGGGCTGATGGACATATTCTAAAACTAGATTATTGTGATGCTGCAGAACTGTATAAATGTACTAAAAATTATTAAACACTTAAAACAGGTGACTTTTGTGGTTTGTAAATTAAATAAAGCCGTTAAAAATGCATAAAGGCCACAAAGAAAGAAAAAGACCCTTATGTCTCAATCATTTTGATTAAAATTTTATTAATATTATATGGAGAAATTTTGGTTGAATTTTTAAATTCCATGATAGTTTTAGTTTCAGGTTTCTACTTATGTATTTTTTGTTTTAAAATAGTATGTGTTTTATACAATAGTATTCTCAATTATAGGCTTCTAATAAAAAGCCAAATCCTTGGTAACATTAGCATTAAGTAGCATATCTTATATGAAAATGAATATTACAGTAAAGTTCAGTAGAGAAATATGTGAATGAACAGAAGCAGGTATTAATTATGAGCCTGTTTTAACATAAGAAAAGTGTTATGTTAAAAGTGTGCCATCACCTAATGTACTATGACTTAAAGAAAATGGAACGTTTCTACATGTACATAGGAAAGTAAGTGCATTTTTTAAAAAAGTTGAGAAGTATGTCTACCGAACTGAATGATAATTACTTCTGTTGAGAGAACGAAGCTTTGAAGAAGAATGTATATATTTATTTATTCATGTGTTACTTGTGTAACTGATAGAAAGTAAAGTATAAAGAGACTAAACAACTGAAAGGAAAAAAAGAAGATTAAGGCCTAAATAATGCCAGTGTGATAGAGAAGAAAGTAAAGTAAACACATGAAAAATGCTCAGTTGCCAAGTTGATATAGTACAGAACTGTTGCAAAGATCAAAAATAATTGGGTAAGTAGATTACAGTAAATTAACTCAATGGAACTATAACATTACTTGACCATAAACATAAACATTACTTTATTAAATTTATGAAGTAAAATGGAAACTTTTATATATACTGACAAAAAGAAGGTACAATATAATATGTACATTTTCGTTTTCAGCAGTAAAAACAAATAGGAAAATAGAAGAAAAGAATTAAGATGACAAAGTATTAATGATAAAGTTAAGTGAATAGAGGAGCCCTTATTCTTCCATGCTTTCTTTAAAGGGTTTCTGAATAATCATAAATAAAAAAAGAAACATTGCTATAATCAGTGATTGGCAAAATATATATGGTTAAAGTTATTAAAAAGAATTCTAGAAATGAGTTGTCTGAAAAGAATAATTTACACCCGCTTTTTTATGTGTACGCATGCGTGTGTGTGTATGTAAACTGTTGGAGGTTTTTAACTGGATCTGTTTTTTGTTTTAATCTGACTGCCTTGCTGAAAATAGACTGTTGAGGGAATGCGCTAGGCAGGGGCTGCAGTTGGGAAATATGTTAGATTTTGTAATGATCCAGGCAAAAAGTTATAATGGCTTGGCCCATTGTGGTAATGGGAGCAATGTTTTATATATAAATACAGGTTATATTTATATATATATGTTTATATATGTACATAAATATATATTTATATACATATGTATTTATATATGTATATATACATAAATATATAAATATATGTGTATGTATATCTAAGCAGTACTCAAAAATAATACCTTACTGTCCTCTTTTTTTTTTTGTAAGATGGGGTTTCACCATGATGGCCAGGCTGGTCATGAACTCCTGACCTTGGGTGATCCACCCACCTCAGCCTCCCAAAGTGCTAGGATTACAGGTGTGAACCACCGCACCCAGCCGTGTGTCCTCTTAATTATTTAATCTGTTAGCTTTCAAACCTATGGTTAATTAATACTTTTTGTCTATTTAGACACAATTATTTTTATAATGATAGTATGATTTCAATGTATTTCCAAAAGTTTATGTGTTGAAAACTTAATCCCCAATGCAACAGTGTTGAGGTGAGAGTTTTAAAAGTGATTAGGTCCTGAAGTCTCTGCCCTCATGGAAAGGTTAAAAAGGTTAGTGCAGTTATGGTGGGAGGGGTTAGTTATGGTGGTGGGTTCCTGGTAAAAGGATGAGTTCAGCCCCCTTCCCTTCTTTCTCCCTCATGTATACCCTCTTGCCTTCTGTGTCCTGCTGTGGGATGATGCAGCAAAAGGCCCGTGCCATAAGTGGGCCCTTTGACTTTGGACTTCTCAGCCTCCAGCGCTATAAGAAATAAATCTCTGTTCTTTATGAATTACCCAGTCTTAGGTATTGTTAGAGCCGCACAATACAAAGACGATGAGTTTGGCCTATGTACACTGACATGAAAAGAATACAAAGGTAAAATAATGTTTTTCTCTAAATTTTTTAAAGTAGTTTTTAAAAATCAAAGTATTACATGTACATATTTTGTTATAACAACGCAAAACAGATGGACGAAGACACATGAATTTGTTGTTTTCTATGTTAGCATGTAGGATAGAACATAACACAGAATATGTGAAAATAGCTTACTTTATAATATAAGTCTAAGCATATGGCGATTCTAATGTCAAAAAGAAAATACTTTTTCTAAAATTTGGTTTTTAAAAAACTCGATGAAATATTTTTGATAAAAAATTTAATAAAATGCAATATATTTTAAGTGTTCTCATTACAAGAAATTTATATGAGATAATAAAAGTGTTAGTTATCTCTATTTAGCCATTCAACAATGTATGCCTATTTCAAAACATATTGTTTATAAATATATGTAACTTTTGTTCTAAAAAGTTAATCAAAAGAAAAAATTTAATATAATACAAAAATATGTAAAGTAAAAGGTGATATTCTCATATTTTGTCCCTCAGTACGATTTGTTAGAGGTAGTACTTTTAAAAATTTTGATGAAATTTATGTATATCCTGTATCTCCATTATTTCCATATTTGCTTATACAAATTTTACCTTAAGAGGTTTTCCCCTCATATAATTTTTACCTTAAATAGTAAGATGTAGAGTGTTGCTATTCTAAATCATCTGTAGATTTAAGAATTTCTGTGTTCCAGTAAATCATTTTAAATTGAGGAAAACTAATTACAGGTAAATCATTCATCATTTGTTCCTGCAATGTTGTAATGGACTAATTTTTTCTTTCATAGCAGTGATTCTGAACTGGGGGCTGTCCCCACAACAGGGACACTTGACGATGTCTGGAGACATTTTTGGTTGTTAGAACTGGCGGCGGAGTGCGGGGGTGGTGGGTGGTGAGAGTGGGTAATGCTACTGGCATCTGGTAGTAGAGATTAGGGGTGCTGTCAAACATCCTACAATGCACAGAACAGCCTCCTACAACAAAGAATTACCTGGTTCAAAAATGTCAATAGTGCCAAGGTTGAGAAAACCTGACTTACATGAAAGTGGTTAAGAGTAAGTTCTACCCAGGCAGACGGCTTGGGTTTTGTATCATAGCCCCACTACAAACTGTGTGACTGTGGGTGGTTATTTAACCTCTTGGTCCCAGTTTCCTCATTATATAATAATAATAGTACCTATATTATAGGGTTGGTAAGAGGTTTTTTAATGCATTTATTATGTGATATACTTAGATTTGTGCCTGACACATAGTAGGAATGTTGGCTGCTATTGTTTTTTTATTTCTCAGTAAAAACTAAAATCTAATCAATTATATAACATCAAAAGAATGGCCAGTTAATAAAGGTATCTTAGTAATTTAGGGGAGTTTCTAAACATGATTTTGAGAGTTACTAAGTAAACTTTATATTTCAGCCTACTGTTTCCTACACAAACTATTTTTTTAATATTTAAAAAATTATGTTTGGGATGATGCTGCCTCTTTGTCCTTGGATTGAGATAGCATTTCATTGGCCTTTTCTCTTAGATTCTATAGTTGCAGTTTTGCCTCTTTGAAAGTTTCAATTCCTGCAACATAGTGTTAAATCCTTATTCTAATCTTTCTTCACTTCTAGGCTGGTGAAGACATTTTTGAGAAGTAGCATTATGACTATATCCTGAGGGTACAATGAGAGCGTCTGATTTATAAAATATACGTTATTTTTTAAGACAAGAGAAAATAATTTAGTCACATCATGATTTTATTTCCTTTCAATAAGTATTATAAAATTCATTAATCCCAAGTAATTATTTGTGTTTCTCATTGCTTTTCCTCTCAGTGGAGTAATTCAGAAACTGTACTTACATTAAAACACATAATTTAACTAAACGAAGGTTTAATTCAAAATATTTTTATATGCCTTGCAAATATAAAAATGCCCAGGAAAAATTTTAGTCTGAGAGACAATGTATAGTGCTATTTTCTGGGACCATATGGCAACTTTTTTTTTAACCTAATTAAATACCAAAGGTTAAAAACACAAACCCATTCCTTAAACTAGAAAAAGGTGTGTAAGTGGTGAAGAATACACCGTTGGTCTTTTTCTTCTTTCTTTCTTCCTTTTTTTTTAAAGTTCAGTTTTAGTTTTTTACCACTTGATGGCAGTGATGGAGCTAGAGCTCTACCCTGAGAAGGTTAGGGCAAGAACTCATTATGAATAACAAAAGGGTAGGTACAAAGGAAATCCCTGACATTTTAATATTATTCACATTTCTAGGTGGTATTACTTATATTGCAAGTGACAGTAATAGGGGGGAAAGCCTCTAGATGGAGCTTCAGTACTTTCTAAGGGAAAACGTTTGCTGTATCTTTTCCAATGAATGTTTTATATTATTTTACAGAATATGTTGAATCCAGAATAGGTTTTTAAAAAATATTTAAGGGTGAATTTATTTTAGCTGTAATTAGGAAAATTAATTCACTAAATTACCTAATAATCTTAAAAACTGGCTATTTAAGTATGTTACATTTTTATTTCATGATTAATATTTGTTGAAAAATTCTGTTAAACTTTGAGTCAAATTTTCTATTTAGTATAAACGATTTGCATATCTAACAAGTTAGTGAAAGACAATAAGAAGTGAGGTGCTTAAAATCAATATCGTACCGCAATTAAATCTAACCATCTATATTATTATGCCTATTATGATTGAACATTTGAGTTCCTAAGAGAACATAAATATTACTCCAATTCAGTTGCCCAACTAAAAAAATTAAAAGCATCAGGAATTTTAATGTAAAATAATTTTTTAAAGAATATATGTTCTTTAGTAAATATTCTTACTTTCATCAGTAATGTTTTCCTTTTACAGTGTCCATTATTACTATATATTGAAAGAAAGTTGTCATTTTTATTAAGAGAAAGATGATGTTAATGTTCTCAGTACACTATTGATTTTAGTGTCTACTTTCTGAATAATAAGAAAACTTGAAACAAAACAGTAAGTTTTCTGAGAATGACCCTGTATGGTGAATTTAAAAAAAGAAAGAATAGTAAGTTTTCTAGTTGGGCAGCTCAGGAGTCTGAGGTGGGAAGATTGCTTGAACAAGATTGCTGTTTGAGAACAGCCTGGGCAATATGTCGAGACCCTGTCTTTATCTATCTGTCTGTCTGTCTATCTATCTATCTAGCTGTCTGTCTGTCTGTCTGTCTGTCTGTCTGTCTATCTATCTATCTATTATCTATCTGGATGGAATCTTGTTCTGATACGTAGGCTGAAGTGCAGTGGTGCAATCTCTGCCTCCCAGTTTCAAGCGATTCTCCCACCTCAGCCTCCGGAGTAGCTAAAATTACAGGTGCGTGGCACCATGCCTGGATAATTTTTATATTTTTTTAGTAGAGATGGGGTTTCACCATGTTGTCTAGGCTAGTCACGAACTCCTGACCTCAGGTCATCCACCAAATGTGGGGATTGCAGGTATGAGCCACAGCGCCAGCCTGATCCTGTCTTTAAAAAAACAAAAAGAATAGTAAGTTTTCTTACTTTTCTTCTAGTATGCCATTACCTAGGTTAATATTAATGCCTCTTAAAGCGTTCAGTGAAGGAGAAAACAGCTTTAAGTTGCCCCCCCTCTTTTTTTTTAGGACCGCGTTTTGCTCTTGTCACCCAGGCTGGAGTACAGTGGCACGATCTCGGCTCACTGCAACCTCTGTCGCCTGGATTCAAGCGATTCTCCTGCCTCAGCCTCCTGAGTAGCTGGGATTACAGGTGCTTGCTACCACACCCAGCTAATTTTTTGTATTTTTAGTAGAGATAGGGTTTTGCCATGTTGAGTAGGCTGGTCTCGAACTTCTCACCTCGTCATCCACCCGCCTCACCCTCCCAAAGTGCTGGGATTATAGGCGTGAGCCACTGCGCCCGGCCTGTTGCCCATTTTTTTAAGGACTCAAAATATTAGAGGAAAGCCTTGGATAATCTTTGGTTTGAAATTGACATGGATAATAATTGTTTTATGTTGAAAAATGTATAACTGGAAAATTATATGAGAAGCATGAAAAGTGGTTTGTGGTGGTTTTACTTCTTTTCAGTTTTATGAATAAATGTGTTATTTATTCTCTATTGAGACAAAAACCTCACGAAAACAGAGTAGTTGCCAGTAATTTTTTATAATTACACTTAACAATAATGTTGGCAACAGTTGATATTCTATTTGGCTAACAAATATGGTGTAAATTCATTTCAGGATGTATAGTCAGCTAAATTTGCAGCATAATTTGCTTGCTAATCACCTCAGTAGTAACAATCTCCCAGAAAGCTGTGTGTTGTTTTATTTGTTCCTTATCTAATTAATTGTTTTGAACTTTAGTAACAAAGGGACACATTTCAAGAACATCACATAGATGTTCAAGCGCTCTTTTATTATTAGTACTTTCTAAACTAATATAATCGTTAAACTTATATAATTAAATTAGCTTTTAACTTATGTAATAAAGTGAACTTACAAAAATATGGTCTGTTTCTCAGGGGTAGGAAAACTCCACATTAAGGAACTATTATGCCACTACAATTATTTTTCAGTGGTTACCATGTAGTAGTAGTAGTTACTAATGAAATAAATTTATTTAAAATAGTTATGGATAAGTTTCAACTTAATTTGTAACTTGAGGAATCCTTCTGGACAAAGGGAAACTGATATTTTCCATTTCTGTGAAGCACTTGTACTATGAAGGAATGGTTTATATTAGCAAGTTAATTTTACATTATTAAACCTTTTTTTATTTTAAGGGAAAACATAAAACATGAAGTTGTACTTTGCTATGGTCACAGTTAAAACTGTCTTTAATTTGGTACAAGAAAAACTTCTCTATTTTTTTTTCCCCAAAATGGAGTCTTGCTCTCTTGTATTCTCTCTGGAATACAGTGGCGCGATTTTGGCTCACTGCAACCTCCGCCTCCTGAGTTGAAGCAATTCTCCTGTCTCAGCCTCTTGAGTAGCTATGATTACAGCGCCCACCACCATGCCGAGCTAATTTTTGTATTTTTAGTAGAGACAGGGTTTCACCTTGTTGGCCAGGCTGGTCTTGAATTCCTGACCTTGCGATCTGCCCGCCTCGGCCTCCCAAAATGTTGGGATTACAGGCATGAGTCACTGCGCCCAGCAAAACTTCTCTGTTTTACAATCATTTAGGTTGCCAGGTTAAATTTTTTGCTTTCTTAACCAGTATATTGGCATTATCATTTGTAGTTATTTTAAGCTTGTCTAGATTTCTTTTTTATCTTTCTGGCAGTAGTGCTAAGTCTGAATTTAAGCATTTCTGTTGACTAATATTTCCGATTATATTTAGAATATTATACTCGCTTTCAGTATTAGTACTGTAGACAGTATTAAACCTAAATTTTATCTGTGTTGATAAGACAAAAATAGATTAACCAAGTAGAAAAGGACTTATGAAACTCAATTCTTTTTCTTTTCTTTTCCTTTTTCTTTCTTGTGTGTGTGTGTGCACGCGTACGCGCACATGCGCGCGTTTTGTTATTGTTGCCCAGGCTGGAGTGCAAGGGTGCGACTTCAGCTCACTGCAACCTCTGTCTCCTGGCTTCAAGTGATTCTCCTGCCTCATCCTTCAGAGGGATTACAGGCATGTGCCACCATGCCTCGCTAATTTTGTACTTTTAGTAGAGACGAGGTTTATCCATATTGATCAGGCTGGTCTTGAACTCTGGACCTCAGGTGATCCACACAACTCAGCTTTCCAAAGTGCTGGGATTACAGGCATGAGCCACCATGCCCAGCTCTCAATTATTTTTCTAAACTAGTTCCTAAAATAAATTTTCCTGAAGTGTTTTCTAGTTAACAGATTTTTTAAATTGTATGTTGAAAGTATAATAAGCACAAGGAAATCTGTAGCAATTATTATAATGCTTAATAAAAATACGATGATTTGTCAAAACAACTCTTGCTGTAACAGCAATACAGACTTTGAACAATACAAATTACATTCATAAATTTTGAAAATATATATAGATAGCTCTACATCCCACTAGATATATAGGAATACCTCACTTTATTGTGCTTTGCTTTATTACACGTTGCAGATATTACTTTTTTTTTTTTTTTTTACAAATTGAAGATTTGTGGCAATCCTGAGTCCATCAAGTCTATGGGTGCTGTTTTTCCAACAGCATGCACTCCCTTCCTGTTTCTGTATAACATTTTGGTAACTCTTGCAACAGTTCAAACATTTTCGTTATTATTACATCTGTTGCAGTGACCTATCATCAGTGATCTTTGTATTACCATTGTAATTATTTTGGGGGAGTCACAAACCATGCCTATATAAATTGGTGAATTTAATAAATGTTTTATGTGTTCTGACTGATCCAACGACCTGCTCTTCCCCCATCTCTCTCTTTCTATTTGGGCGTCCCTACTCTCTGAGACACAACAATTTTGAAATTAAGACACTTAACTCTACAGTGATCTCTAAGTATTCAAGTGAATGGAAGAGTCACATATTTTTGTATTCAAGTGAATGGAAGAGTCATATATCTCATACTTTAAAACAATTAAGTTTAGTGAGGAAGGCATGTTGAAAGCCAAGACAGGTCAACAGCTAGGCCTCTTGCACCAAACTGGCATGTATGAATGTAAAGGAAAAGTTCTTGAAGGAAATTAAGTGCTACTTCAGTGAAAACATGAATGATAAGAAAGTGAAAAGGCCTTAATGCTGATACGGAGAAAGTGTGAGTGATGCAGATAGAAGATCAAACCAACCACAACATTCCCTTGAGCCAGAGCCTAATCCAGGGCAAGGTCCTAATTCTCTTCATTTCTAAGAAGGCCAAGAGGGGTGAGAAAGTTACAGAAGAAAAGTTGGAAGCTAGCAGAAGTTGGATCATGAGGCTTAAGGAAAGCAGCCATCTCTACAATGTAAAAGTGCAAGGCACAACAGAAGTTGCTGATGAAGAAGCTGCAGTAAGTTATCCAGAAGATCTAGCTAAGATCATTGATGAAGGTGGCTACACTAAGCAACAGATTTTCAATGTAAATGAAATAGCCCTCTGTTGGAAGAAGATGCCATCTAGGACTTTTCATAGCTAGAGAAGAAAAGTTGATGCCTGGATTCAAAGCTTCAAAGAACAGGCTGACTCTCTTGTTAGGAGCTAATGCAGCTGGTGACTTTAAGTGGAAGCCAATGCTCATTTACCATTTTGAAAATCTTAGGGCCCTTAAGAATTATGATAAATCTGCTCTGCCAGTGCTATATAAATGGAACAATAAAGCCTGGATGACAGCATATCAGTTTACAGCATGGTTTACTGAAACCCGTGTTCAGACCTACTGCTCAGAAAAAAAGATTTTTTTCCCAAAATATCACAGCTCATTGACAATGCACCTACACGCAATGACTCTGATGGAGATGTGCAAGGAGATGAATGTTTTTTTTATTACTACTTCCACAACATGCATTCTGTAGCTCAAGGATCAAGGGGCCCTTTTGATTTTCAAGTTTTATTATTTAAGAAATAATCCTCTTTGGCAGCTATAGCCTTATGAAATGTATTTGGATCTGGGCAAAGTAAGTTGAAAACCTTCTGGGAAGAATTCACCATTCTAGATATCAATAAAAACATTCGTGATTATGCAAGGAAATAAAAATACCGACAGGAACAGGAGTTTGGAAAATGTTCATACCACCCTTCATGTTTGACTCTGAGGACCTTAAGATGTCATTGGAGGAGGTAACTGCAGGTTGGTGGCAAATAGCAAGAGAACTAAAATTAGGAGTATATCCTGAACATGTGACTGAATGGCTGTAATTTCATGATGACCCTTGGAGAAACAAGGTGTTGCTTCTTATAGATGAGCAAAGAAAGTGATTTCTTTTTTTTCTTTTTTACCGAGACAAGAGTTTAGCTCTTGTTCCCCAGGCTGGAGTGCAGTGGCGCCATCTCTGCTCACTGCAACCTCTGCCTCCCTGGTTCAAGTGATTCTCTTGCCTCAGCCTCCCAAGTAGCTGGGATTACAGGCATGTGTCACCACACCCAGCTGATTTTGTATTTTTAGTAGAAATGGGGTTTCTCCATGTTGGTCAGGCTGGTCTCAAACTCCCGACCTCAGGTGATCCACCCACCTCAGCCTCCCAAAGTGTTGGGATTACAGGCATGAGCCCCCGTGCCTGGCCAGAAAGTGATTTCTTGATATGGAATCTATTGATGAAGATGCTGTGAACATTATTCAAGTGACAACAAAGGATTTAGAATGTTCTACAAACTTAATTGATAACAGCAGCAGGGTTTGAGAATATTGATTCCAATTTTGAAAGCAGTTTTGTGGGTAAAGTGCTATCAAACAGCATCATATACTACAGAGAAATCTTTCATGAATGGAAGTGTCAGTCAGTGCAGCGAACTTCATTGTTGTCTTATTTTAAGAAATTACTACAGCCTCCCCAGCTTTCAGCAACCACCTCCACCCTGATCGTCATCAACATTGAGGCAAGACCCTACACCAGAAAAAAGATTACGACTTGCTGAAGACTCAAATGTTCTTTAGCATTTTTTAGTAAGAAATTATTTTAAAATTAAGGTATGTTCAGTGATTTCCTTAGACATAATGGTATTATATACCTAGTAGTCTGTAATGTAGTGTAAACATCACTTTTATATGCACTGGTGAACCAAAAAATTTGTATGACTTGCTTTATTGTGATATTTGCTTTATTATAGTCCTCTGGAACTGAACTTACAATATCTCTGAGGCACGCCTGTTTAGGTTATTACATTTTAAATTCTGTTTCATCTGTGTTTGAAAGAATGAATACATTGTCTGAATGAGTTGAAGAGATTGTGCCAATAGTTGAAGTAGAGAATGATTGTGAAGGATTAAGAGGAAGTACATTAGTGGTATGTGGACTGAGAATAACTTGACTAGGAGTTTGATATCATCTGGGAAGCAAATTAAAAACATTCAGGTATGCTGGAGATTCAAGATTTTAGTAATGCTGCTTCCTGTGATGGGAAACTAGGTAATAAAAAAGCCCACTGCAATGAACAATATAGGAGTCAGTGTATCAGGCTTTACGAAGATGATTTAATGCAGTGGTTATGAAACATTTGGGAGTGTACATTACCAATATATGTATACTTATCTATAAATAGTATATTAGCACAACATTTCTATTATAAAATTTGAAATGCAGCTGACTCTAGGAAAAATCCTAAAGATGTTATGTAATTAGTATATAGTCATGTTGTTTTCCTGTCTGCACGTGATTATAAATCAACACATGATAGTTAACAAAAGTTAGATTTGTATACTTTTGTTTCCATCCTACTAAAGAATAAGCAGTCATCTAAATTCAGTGTTCTAGCATAAAAATAACTTAGAATAAGGAGCATGGAATAGAAATTACCAAGTCTGAAGTTCAGTTAAAAATGCTTCTTGGCTGGGCATGGTAGCTCATGTCTGTAATCTCAACAGTTTAGGAGGCTCAGGTGGGTGAATCACTCGAGCTCAGGAGTTCAAGACCAGACTGGGCAACATGGTGAAACCCCTGTCTCTACTAAAAAAAATTACAAAAATTAGCCAAGCATAGTTGTGCATGCCTGTGGTTCCAGCTACTTGGGGGATTGAAGTGGGAGGATCACTTGAGCCTGGGAGGTAGAGGTTGCAGTGAGTGAAGATTGTGCCGCTGCACTCCAGCCTAGGTGACAGAGTGACACCCTATCTCAAGAAAAAAAAAAAGATTCTTGTGCGTTACTACATATTTTTGCCTTTGTAGACTACCACAGGAGAAAATTATATGACATGGAAAGTTGGACTAAGAACATTTTTAGTATGGAGCACTTATTTAAGCAAAAATGAAAGCAATTTGAATGAAATCAACCAAGAATGACACACCAATAAATACGTAACTAGACTAAAAGTGTGCTGTGGTTATATAACATAAAATGGCAGTCCTCCTTAACTCTCCCAGTTACCAAGTTGACTCCAAAGGTTTTAAGGACCGATTTACCTCAATTGGCATTAGAAGGCAATTGCTTATTGGCCAGGCACCGTGGCTCACACCCATATTCCCATTTTGGGAGACAAAGGCAGGCAAATCACTTGAGGTCATGAGTTTGAAACCAGCCTGGCCAACATGGAGAAACCTGTCTCTACCAAAAATGCAAAAGTTAGCTTGGCGTGGTGGTGGACACCTGTAATCCCAGCTACTTGGGAGGCTGAAACACAAGAATCACTTGAACTCTGGGGGCAGAGGTTACAGTGAGCTGAGATCACACCACTGCACTCTAGCCTAGGCAATAAAGCAAGAGACTCCATCGCAAAAAAAAAAAAAAAAAAGAGGAAGGCAATCACTTAATGAAGCATGGACACTTCAAAATAGAACAGGACATAACTCTTTAATTCTGGAAATGATTCAAAATCATTTATCCAGTTTGCTAAAAGCAGAGAGCAAAAAAGAAACTGTACTCAAATATATCCAGAAATTAATTCAACAACTTATTTCTGATTCTCATACATATGTAACATGAAGGAAAATATTGAATCCTCTTTCTAAAACTGGTTAGGTACCATTATTTCATTTCCCTTCATGGAATCTTTTGTCCCCTTTTTGTTTGTTTTGCAGTAGACAGAAAACATGTAACCCAGATATACAAACAAATAGACAATTAAAAGATTTTTAAACTTTTAATTACTGATGATGAAAAAGAGTTTAAAAAATATATTGCCTCCATTATAACTAACTGATAAGGTCTGACTTCCTGCTGGAACAGGTACAATTTGTTTGGCTACTCTTCTGAATTACTTAAATGAGTTTTACTAGCATCTCTATCCTAGAAATTCTCCAACTGGGAGGGAGTGAAGCATGAAGCTGAGATAAGTGGCAAGCGTTTTTTAAAAAGAGGTATTTTTAACTTGTCCCAAGCTTTTTTCGAACCTTAACTGGGTTCCTAATGTCCAGTAGTCTCCCATTATCTGTAGGAGATATGTTCCAAAATCCCAATGGGTGCCTTAAAGTGCGTTTTTCTTTTTTGTATGCATTCATACTTTATGGTAAAGGTCAATTTATAAATTAGGCACAATAAGATTAACAGCAATAACTAATAACAAAACAGAACAATTGCAACAATATACTATAATAAAAGTTACATGAATATTATAGCTCTCTCTTGTCTCAAAATGTCTTAATATTTTCAGACTGCAGTTGACCATGGGTAACTGAAACATCAGAAAGCAAAAGCTCAGCTAAGGGAAGATTGCTATATACTACAGGCCACCAAACACACTCTGCCTGGAATTAGAAATTTCCACATTAATTCCAATAATACTGACTTGAAGATTTTTGTGATACTGTGTCTAAGTGCTTCTTAGATTCACCATTTTATTTACTTTCCTCCTAGAATTATTTTGTGCAGTGACTTCTGGCATTCTTGAAAAAACAGTAAATATGCAGAAGTTTAAATGTTTATAATTGATATATACTTTAACATTCAAGACTGCAAGTTGGCTGGGTGCGATGGCTCACACCTGCAATCCTAGCTACTCGAGAGGCTGACGCAGGAGAATCACTTGAACCTGGGAGGCAGAGATTTCAGTGAGCCAAGATTGCACCACTGCACTCCAGCCTTGGGGACAGAGTGAGACTTCATCTTAAAAAAAAAATACAAAAAACTGCAAGCTGGGAAGGAAATAAGGACTGATTAGTATTAAGACTTTTATTGTATCTCATATTTTTGAATCATGACATTAGATATCTGAGAAATCAAACTGTTTGCTTTGTTTCTTTGTTATTTCTGCAAAGGTTGAATGATAAATTATTACAAATAATTCGATGAAAATTTTGGTCAAAATTCAAATGTGACAAATATACCGAAATAAAATATTTCAATTATTTTCAGAGATAAGAACTATGAAACTTGTCCTAAAGGATAATGATCAGGAAATAATCAATAAGCAGCTATTGCATAATAAAATTCCTCTGAGGAAATAAAATTGTACAATTTTTGGCTTTTGGAGCTGCTACAATGCATAGAAAAGATATTGAGTATCCAATTATAGCTGACTTTTTTTTTTTCCTGAGACAGTCTCACACTGTCTCTTGGGCTGGAATGCAAAGGCATGATCTCGGCACACTGTGACCTCCACCTCCTGGCTTCAAGTGATTCTCTTACCTCAGCCTCCCTAGTAGCTAGGATCACAGGTGTCTGCCACCATGCCCAGCTAATTTTTTGTATTTTTAGTAGAGATGGGGTTTCAACTATGTTGGCCAGTCTAGTTTTGAACTCCTGACCTTGTGAGCCACCCACCTCAGCCATCCAAAGTGCTGAGATTACAGGTGTGAGCCATCACGTCCAGCCTATAGCTGACTCTTGAAAAACGGAGGGGTTAGGAGTGTCAATCCCCCAGCACAGTGGAAAATCCACAAATAGCTTTTGGCTCCATCGAAACCTAACTACAAGTAGCCTACCGCCAACATATACAGTCAGTTAACACATATTTTGGTTGTTATATGTATCATATACTGTATTCTTAAAGAAGAAAATGTTATTAAGAAAATCATAAG
The DNA here is from genome assembly GCF_049354715.1 of Callithrix jacchus. Classification (NCBI taxonomy): domain Eukaryota; kingdom Metazoa; phylum Chordata; class Mammalia; order Primates; family Cebidae; genus Callithrix; species Callithrix jacchus. The sequence goes on along the minus strand of NC_133508.1, from coordinate 22,468,404 downwards.
AGAAAATACATTTACTGTTCATTAAGCGGAAGTGGATCATCATAAAGGTCTTCATTTTTGCGTCTTCTCATTGAGTAGGCTGAGAGGCTGAGAGGAGGGGAGAGAGGAGGGATTACATTAGTCTTGCTGTCTCAAGGATGGCAGAAGCAGAAGAGGTGGAGGAAGTGGAAGGGGAGTCAAGAGAGGCAGGCATACTTGTGTAACTTTTGTTAAAAAAAGTCTGATTATAAGTGGATCCTTGCAGATCGAACCTCTGGTGTTCAAGGGTCAGCTATGTATATTCTGATATTGAGTTTTTAAATTACTTGCTGATTTGCTTCTTAAATTGGCTTCATGACATTTTGTACATGACACCACATAACATTTTGCACATGGCATCATGCACATGAAATTTTATTTTACTATAAGAGAATACCACAGACTGGCTAATTTGTAAAGAAAATATACTTCTTTCTCATAGTTCTAGAGCTAGAAAGTCCAATATCAAGGTGGTAGCATCTGGTGAGGGCCTTCATGCTGCATCATCTTCTGGCACGAGAGAGAGCAAGCAATGGAACTGGCAGACTCAAGCCCTTTTATGCCATTAATCCGTTCATGAGGGTGGAGCCCTAAGACCTAAACACCTCCCATTAGGTTCCTCCTTCCAGCACTGTTGTATTGGGGATTGTTTCCAACACATGCTTTCGGGGGACACATTCAAACTATAGTGTTATCCCATTTTATTAATAGATACTACTTTTTATGCCTATTTAGGTTATTTCTAATTTGGGGCTTTTATGAGCAATGTTTCTATGAACATTCATGTACATATCTTTTTTTTTTAATTTTACTTTAAGTTCTGGGGAACATGTATAAAACATGCAGGTTTGTTACATAGGTGTACATATGCCATTGTGGTTGGCTGCGTCTATCACCTCGCCATCTACATTAGATATTCTCCTAATGCTATTCTCCTAGCTCCCCACCCCTCGATAGACCCTGGTGTGTTATGTTCCCCTTCCTATGTCTATGTGTTCTTATTGTTCAACTCCCACTTATGAGTGAGAACATGAGTTGTTTGTTTTTCTGTTCTTGTGTTAGTTTGCTGAGAATGATGGTTTCCAGCTTCATCCATGTCCGTGCAAAGGGCATGAACTCATCCTTTTTTATGGCTGCATAGTATTTTATGGTGTATATGTGCCACATTTTCTTTATCCAGTCTGTCATTGAGGGGCATTTGGGTTGGTTCCAAGTCTTTGCTATTGTGAACAGTGCTGCAGTAAATGTACGTGTCCATGTGTCTTTATAATAAAATGATTTATAATCCTTTGGGTATATACCCAGTAATGGGATTGCTGGGTCAAATGGTGTTTCTAGTTCTAGATCCTTGAGGAATCACCACACTGTCTTCCACAATGGTTGAACTGATTTACACTCCCAACCAACAGTGTAAAAGTGTTTCTATTTCTCCACATCCTCTCCAGTATCTATTATCACTTGACTTTTTAATAATCACCATTCTAATTGGCATGAGATGGTATCTCAGTGTAGTTTCAATTTGCATTTCTCTAACGACCGGTGATAATGAGTTTTTTTTCATATGTTTGGTGGCTGCATAAATGTCTCCTTTTGAGAACTGTCTGTTCATATCCTTTGCCCACTTTTTGATGAGGTTATTTTTATCCTGTAAATTTGTTTCAGTTCTTTGTAGATTCCGGATTATTAGCCTTTTGTCAGATGGGTAGACTGCAAAGTTGCCTGTTCACTCTAATCATAGTTTCTTTTGCTGTGCAGAAGCTCTTTATTTATTTATTTATTTGTTTGTTTATTTTATTTTATTTTTTTTTGAGACAGAGTTTCGCTCTTTTTACCCAGACTGGAGTGCAATGGCATGATCTCGGCTCACCGCAACCTCCGCCTTCTGGGTTCAAGCAATTCTCCTGCCCCAGTCTCCCGAGTAGCTGGGACTACAGGCATGTGCCACCATGCCCAGCTAATTTTTGTATTTTTTGTAGAGACGGGGTTTCACTTTGTTGACCAGGATGGTCTCGATCTCTTGACCTCGTGATCCACCCACCTCGGCCTCCCAAAGTGCTGGGATTATAGGCGTGAGCCACCGCGCCCGGCCTGCAGAAGCTCTTTAGTTTAATTAGGTCCCATTTGTCTATTTTGGCTTTTGTTGCCATTGCTTTTGGTATTTTAGTCATGAAGTCTTTGCTCATGCCTGTGTCCTCACTGGTATTGTCTAGGTTTTTTTTTTTTAGTGTTTTAATGGTTTTAGGTCTTACATTTAAATCTTTAATTCATCTTGAGTTAATTTTTGTATAAGGTGTAAGGAAGGGATCCAGTGTCGGCTTTCTGCATATGGCTAGCCAGTTTCCCCAGCACCATATATTGAATAGGGAATCCTTTCCCCATTGCTTTTTTTGTCAGGTTTGTCAAAGATCATATGGTTGTAGATGGGTGGCATTATTTCTGAGACCTCTGTTCTGTTCCATTGGTCTAGAATCTGTTTTGATACCAGTACCATGCTGTTTTGATTACTGTAGCCTTGTAGTATAGTTTGAAGTCAGGTAGCATGATGCCTCAAGCTTTTTTTTTTTTTTTGGCTTAGAATTGTCTTGGCTATGTGGGCTCTTTTTTGGTTCCATATGAAATTTAAGGTGGTTTTTTCTAATTCTGTTAAGAAAGTCAGTGGTAGCTTGATGGGCGTAGCATTGAATCTGTAGATTACTTTGGGCAGTATGGCCATTTTCATGATATTGATTCTTCCTAGCCATGAGCATGGAATGTTTTTCCATCTGTGTCCTCTCTTATTTCCTTGAGCAGTGGTTTGTAGTTCTCCTTGAAGAGGTCCTTCACATCCTTTGTAAGTTGTATTCCTAGGTATTTAATTCTCTTTGTAGCAATTGTGAATGGGAGTTCACTCATTTGGCTGTTTGTTATTGGTGTGTAAGAATGCTGTAGGAATGCTTACGATTTTTGCTCATTGATTTTGTATCCTGAGACTTTGCTGAAGTGACATATTAGCTTGAGATTTTGGGCTGAGATAATGAAGTCTTCTAAATATATAATCATGTCATCAGCATATAGAGACAATTTGACTTCCTCTTTACCTATTTGAATACGTTTTATTTCTTTCTCTTGCCTGACTGCCCTGGCCAGAACTTCTAATACTATGTTGAATAGAAGTGGTGAGAGAAGTGGCATTCTTGTCTTGTGCCAGTTTTCAAAGAGAATGCTTCCAGCTTTTGCCCAGTCAGTATGATATTGGCTGTGGGTTTGTCATAAATAGCTCTTATTATTTTGAGATACGTTCTATCAATACCTAGTTTATTGAGAATTTTTAGCATGAAGGGGTTGTTGAATATTGTTGAAGCCCTTCTCTGCCTGTTGATACAATCATGTGGTTTTTGTCTTTCGTTCTGTTTATGTGATGGATTACGTTTATTGATTTGCGTGTGTTGAACCAGCCTTGCATCTCAGGGATGAAGCCAACTTGATCATGATGAGTAAGCTTCTTGATGTGCTGTTAGATTTGGTTTGCCAATATTTTATTGAAGATTTGCACATTGATGTTCGTCAGAGATATTGACCTAAGATTTTCTTTTTTAGTTGTGTCTCTGCCAGGTTTTGGTATCAGGATGATGTTGGTTTCATAAATTGAGTTAGGGAGGATTCTCTCTTTTTCTGTTGTTTGGAATAATTTCAGAAGGAATAGCACCAGCTCCTCTTCATACCTCTGGTAGAATTCAGCTGTGAAACCATCTGGTCCTGGACATTTTTTTGATTGGTAGGCTATTAATTGCTGCCTCAATTTCATACCTTGTTATTGGTCTATTCAGGGATTCAGCTTCTTCCTGATTTAGTCTTGGGAGGGTGTAAGTGTCCAGGAATTTATCCATTTCTTCTAGATTTTATCTTTTATTTGCATAGAGGTGTTTATAGTATTCTGATGGTAGTTTGTATTTCTATGGGACCAGTAGTGATATTGCTTTTATCATTATTGCATGTGTTTGATTCTTCTGTTTTCTTTTTTATTAGTCTGGCTAGCAGTCTATCTATTTTGTTGATCTTTACAAAAAACCAGTTCCTGCATTTATTGCTTTTTTTTAAGGTTTTTTTGTGTCTCTATCTCCTTCAGTTCTGCTCTGATCTCAGTTTTTTCTTGTTGTCTGCTGGCTTTTGAATTTGTTTGTTCTTGCTTCTCTAGTTCCTCTTTTTTTGGGGGGCAAGGGGGCAGAATCTCACTCTGTCACCCAAGCTGGAGTGCAGTGGTACGCTCTCGGCTCATTGCAACCTCCACCTCCCTGGTTCTTGCAATTCTCCTGCCTCAGCCTCCTGAGTAGCTGGAACTACAGGCACACACTGCCATGCCTGGCTTATTTTTTGTATTTTGGTAGAGATGGGGTTTCACTGTGTTGCCCAGCCTGGTCTTGAACTCCTGAGTTCAGGCAATCCACCTGCCTCGGCCTCCCAAAGCGCTGGAATTACAGGCATGAGCCACTGCGCCCAGCCTTCTCTAGTTCTTTTAATTGTGACATTAGGATATTGATTTTAGATCTTTCTTGCTTTCTTTGTTGGGCATTTTTAGTGCTATAAATTTCCCTCTATACACTGCTTTAAATGTGTTCCAGAGATTCTGGTATGTTGTGTCCTTGTTCTCATTGGTTTCAAAGAACATCTTTATTTCTGCCTTCATTTCATTATTTATCCAGTAGTCATTGAGGAGCAGGTTGTTCAGTTTCCATGTAGTTGTGTGGTTTTCAGTGAGTTTCTTAATCCTGAGTTCTAATTGGATTGACTGTGGTCTGAGAGACTGTTAAGATTTCTATTCTTTTGCATTTGCTGTGGAGTATTTTACTTCCAATTATGTAGTCAATTTTAGAATAGGTGTGATGTGGTGCTCCGAAGAATGTATATTCTGTTGATTTGGGGTGGAGAGTCCTGTAAATGTCTATTAGGTCCACTTGGTCCAGAGCTGATTCAAGTCCTGGATATCCTTGTTAATTTTCTGCTTTGTTGATCCGTCTAATGTTGATAGTGGGATGCGAAAGTTTCCCACTATTATTGTGTGAGAGTCTAAGTCTCTTTGTAGGTCTCTAAGGACTTGCTTTATGAATCTGGGTGCTCCTGCATTGGGTACATATATATTTAGGATAGTTAGCTCTTCTTGTTGCATTGATCCCTTTACCATTATGTAATGCCCTCCTTTGTCTCTTTTGATCTTTGATGGTTTAAAGCCTGTTTTATCAGACACTAGGATTGCAACCCTGCTTTCTTTGCTTTCCATTTGCTTGGTAAATATTCCTCCATCCCTTTATTTTGAGCCTATGTGTGTCTTTGCACATGAGGTCAGTCTCCTCAATACAGCACACTGATGGGTCTTGACTCTTTATCCGGTTTGCCATTCTGTGACTTTTAATTGGGGCATGTAGGCTGTTTATATTTAAGGTGAATATTGTTATATGTAAATTTGATCCTGTCATTATGATGCTAGCTGGTTATTTTGCCCATTAGTTGATGCAGTTTCTTCCTTGTGTTGATGGTCTTTATAATGTGGTATGTTTTTGCAGATGCTGGTACCGGTTGTTCCTTTCCATGTTTAGTGCTTCCTTCAGGAACTCTTCTAGAGCAGGCCTGGTGGTGACAAAATCTCTCAGCATTTGCTTATCTGTAAAGGATTTTATTTCTCCTTCACTTATGAAGCTTAGTTTGGCTGGATATGAAATTCTGGGTTGAAAATTCTTTTCCTTAAGAATGTCAAATATTCATCCCCACTCTCTGGCTTGTAGGGTTTCTTTGGAGAGATCCACTGTTGGTGTGATGGGCTTTCCTTTATAGGTAACCAGATCTTTCTCTCTGGCTGCCCTTAGCATTTGTTCCTTCTCCACCTTGGTGAATTTGATGATTATATGTCTTGGGGTTGTTCTTCTCAAGGAGTATCTTTGTGGTGGTCTCTGTATTTCCTGAATTTGAATGTTGGCCTGCCTTGCTAGGTTGGGGAAGTTCTGGATAATATCCTGAAGAGTGTTTTCCAACTTGGTTTCATTCTCCTCTTCACTTTCATGTACACTGATCAAATGTATATTTGGTCTTTTCATGTAATCTCATATTTCTTGGAGGCTTTCTTCATTTCTTTTCATTATTTTTTTCTCTAATTTTGTGTTTTCACTTTATTTCTTTGAATTCGTCTGCAGTCTCTGATATCCTTTCTTCCACTTGATCAATTCGGCTATTGAAACTTGGTATGTTTCACAAAGTTCTTGTGCTGTGTTTTTCAGCTCCATCAGGTTGTTTATGTTCTTCTCTAAACTGGCAATTCTAGTTAGCATTTCATCTAACCTTTTTTCAAAGTTCTTAGCTTCCTTGCCTTGGGTTAGAGCATACTCCTTTAGCTCGGAGAAGTTTGTTATTACTTATCTTCTGAAGCCTGCTTCTGTCAGTTCGTCAAACTCATTCTCTGTCCAGTTTTGTTTCCTTGCTGGCAAGGTACTGTGATCCCTTAAAAGAGAAATTTTCAGCCTTTTTGCACTGGTTTCTTCTCTTCTTCATGGATTTATCTACCTTTGGTCTTCGAGGTCGGTGACCTTTGGTTGGGGTCCCTGAGTGGACATCCTTTTTGTTGATGTTAAAACTATTTCTTTCTGTTAGTTAGTTTTCCTTCTAACAGTCAGGCTGCTCTGCTGCAGGTCTGCTGGGGTTTGCTGGTGGTCCACATCAGTCCCTGCTTGCCTTGGAATCAGCAGCAGAGGCTGCCGGACAGGAAAGATTGCTGCCTGTTCCTTCCTCTGGTAGCTTCATCCCAAAGGGGTAACCACTAGATGCCAACCAGAGCTCTCCGGTATGAGTTGTCTGTAAGCCCCTACTGGGAGGTGTCTCCTAATCAGCATACATGAGGGTCAGGGAGCCACTTGAAGAGGCAGTTTATGCCTTATCAGAGCTTGAATGCTGTGTTGGGAAATCCACTGCTCTCTTCAGAGTTGTCAGGTTAGGGAAGTTTAGATCTGCTCAAGCTGTACCCACTACCACCCCTTTTCCCAGATGCTCTGTCCCAGGAAAGCGGGGGCATTATTTTTAAGTCCCTGACAGTCTGCTGCCTTTTTTCAGAGATGCTATGCCCAGCAAAGACATCTAACAAAACAGACTGCCTACAGCTGCTGAGCGGTGTTGGGCTCTGCCTAGTTCAAACTTCGTGGCAGCTTTGCTCACATTGCAGAACTGAAACCACCTACTGCAGCCTCAGCAATGGTGGACACCCCTTCCCCCACCGAGCTCAAACATCTCAGGTGGAGCTCAGACTGCTGTGCTGGCTGTGAGAATTTCAAGCCAGTGGATCTTAGCTTGTTGGTTTCCGTGGGGGTGGGACCCGTTGAGCCAGACTACTTGGCTCCCTGGCTTCAGCCCCCTTTTCCATGTGAGTGAATGGTTCTGTCTTACTGGCGTTCCTGGTGTCATTGGAGTATGAATTAAAAAAAAAAACTGCTGCAGCTAGCTCCATTTCTGCCCAAATGGCTGCCCAGTTTGTGCTGGAAACCCAGGTCCCTAGTGATTGTATAGATACCAGAGGGAGTCTCCTGGTCTGTGGGTGGTGACGACCATGGGAAAAGCACAGTATCTGTGCCGGATTGCAGAGAACAGTCCATAATGGCTTCCCTTGGCTAGGAGTGGGAGTTCCCCAGTCCCTTGTGCTTCCCGTATGAGGCAACGCCCCACCCTGCTTCGGCTAACCCTCTTTGGGCTGCACCCACTGTCCAACCAGTCCTGGTGAGATGAACCAGGTACCTCAGTTGGAAACGTGGAAATCACCTGCCTTCTGTGTCGATCTCCCTGGGAGCTGCCCGCCGAAGCTGTTTCTATTCAGCTATCTTGCCCGGGGACCTCTTGTACCTACCTTTTAATGAGCTTATATATGCATTTCTGTTGTTTATATACCTAGAAATGAAATTGCTCCATCATTGCTGGGTTTGTATATGTTCAGCTTTAGTAGGTACTGCCAAACTGTTTTCAAATGGTTATAGTAGTTTATCCTCCCTCCTGCAGAGTGCATTGGTGCTGCAGTTGCTCCACAGCCTTAACATTTGGGACTAATTATCTTTTCTATAAAGATACATTATCTTTTTATTTTGCATTCTGGTAAGGTATGTAGTGGTATCTCACTTTGACTTTAATTTGCTTTTTCCCTATAATTAAAGAAATTGAGTACTGTTTTATATATTTAATGGCCATTTGGATATAAAATATATAGATTATAAAATATTTCTGTGTAATAGTGGTATATACAAAGAAATTTAAGGAATTTGAATTAACTTATTCAGTGATTAATATGATTTTTGGTTTTGCATTTATCACTTCTCAAATTACCAGTTATTTTGTATAAAGTTGGAAATATGAAGAAACAGTAATTTGGCGAGAAGGGGTTACGTTAAATGTAGAATTAAGTACTGTAAGTCTTCTTTTAAAGAACAGCTGGGCAAAATTGTACAGACTATCTTACCAGTCCTATATCCATTATATCTACATGTCCATTTTTCTCTTACTGTGAACTTTCAGACACCTGTGATGAAGGATATAAAAGATCTCTCTTACCATCAACTTGCACACTAATGCCTGTTAATTAAAAGAATTCCCTTCTCAACTTTTATTGGCCATGACATGTATATGTGGTCAGTATCTATAATGTTTATATTCAGTTACTTTCATTTTAAAACCAACCAACAGACTTAGACCTATGTGTATCCTCTCCTTCTTCCGGCTAGTGGTGTCCCCTCTTTGAATGCCAGCTTTTCTCCCATATTTTGGATTCTATCCTTTACCCCTACCCATTCTGGAAACATACAGTCAGTTACATTATCTATCACTTATATTTAAAGCCCTCTCTCAATTACATCTTTCTCATCAGTATTTAAGTAGATATGTCTCTTTTTTTCTCTCTCTCTTTTTTTATTAAAAAAGAGACTTACTGATGTTCTTCCAGTGTTTTCTTATTTTTGCAAATGATATCAGTGTCCTTGCTTATGCAAGTCTGATACCCACAGGTTATCTATCATTTACAACCTTACCCCAATCTAATTCATCAAAAGTTCTTATAATATTTTTTTCTCTTCATTTTCCAGCTTTATTGAGGTATAATTGACAAAAACAGTATACATTAAGGTGCACAACATGATTTGATTAATAACTTTTTTTTTTTTTTTGAGGCAGAGTTTCACTCTTGTTTCCCAGGCTGGTGTGCAATGGCACGATCTCGGCTCACCATAACCTCTGCCTCCTGGGTTCAAGTGATTCTCTTGCCTCAGCCTCCCAAGTAGCTGAGATTACAGGCATGCGCCAACATGCCTGGCTCATTTGTATTTTTACTAGAGATAGAGTTTCACCATGTTGGTCAGGCTGGTCTCAAACTCCCAACCTCAGGTGATCCACCTGTCTTGGCCTCCCAAAGTGCTGGGATTACAGGTGTGAGCTACTGAGCCCAGCCGACTAATAACTTTTTTTTACAGACTCTTGATTCTGTCTCTTTTGCAGATTATCCAAGAGAAATTCACAGCCACTCTTCCACAATATTTTAATTATCTCTCCCCTGTGATTATCATTGACTTATCCAGTCTCTGTCACCTGTGCCCCATACTGTGATTGATACAATTAGGAAGTCACTGGGACAAGGAAACTACCAGGATCAGTCAGCCACTGCAGCTGCTGCCAGCTCCAGAACCATACCCAACATCACTCAAAGGAGTACCCAACAACCCATAATGCTAGTGGGTTCAATACTAGGACCTCAGCAAACACTGTCACAGAAAAGCCAGTGACCTCATTTGCCATCAGAAGTGGTCTTTTTCCCCATTTCTGCCCGCTATATCAAAAATGTATCCGATTCACAGAACCTAAATAACTTTTAGTTTTTAGCTTTATAGCCTCTATATTATGGGAAACACTCTAGAAATGTGTTTTCTAGTGTAATAGCCACTGACCACATGTGACTATTTGAATTTAAATGAATTTGAATGAAATAAAATTTAAAACTCATTCTTTAGTTCTGGTACTTACATCTTAAGTGCTCAGTAGCCACATGTATCTAGTGGCTAATATATCAGTGCAGATCCAGAACATTTTCATTATTGTACAAAGTTATTTTGTACAGTTCAGGACTATAAGGAAGAATAAATATCCACTTTATCTACCATAGGAGCCATGATATTTGAAACAGGGTATATATAATTTGAGCAGAGTCCCATAGATGGGCAGTAATAGATGATTTGGGCTAGAATCATGGAAGCACTTAGATTGCTAGTGAATTCTTTCAGGAATCTGAAGCAAAAAAAGAAAAAAGAAAAAAAATTGAGGTTTACTGTTAGATTTTTGGTTGAGGCTGTTGAGTAGAGAATGGTGCCATTTATCTGGAAAAGAAAGACTAAAGAAGGAGCAAATCTGGGCGGCCCCAAACCATACTATGAAAAACTTTGAAATTTTCCTTGACAATGTTTGAAGAGAAAGTAAATATGGATGGAATATTACATGTCTATTTATATGAAGATAAGGATACATTCTTAAAAGGTGAGTTAATTTCAGAGATATAAGGAAAAGCATCCAGTATCATTCTATTACACTTACTGGTTTGCACTTTTTTTTAAGGGTGGACTTTAATGTTTATTTACAGGATGCTGCAAGATATGAAATTCCACATAGAAATAAGAAACCTAGTCAGAGGACAAGCTTCTTACAGATGTACAGTTGGAACTGTTCAAGTATAGTTTCAGTGTAAAAAGTGCTACAATAACAAACCACATTTAAAACGAGTTCTTTGTAGAGAAACAGTAAGACAGATTACCAAATAGTACACAACAAATTTATGCCTCAGCTACATGATCTAAAAGTTAAAGGTCCCAGGAGTCCCATCCTGAAGGTTTGCATTTTTATTTTGCAAATTTATCAGTCTTTTTACATGCCATAAAAATTGGCTTATTAAAATTGGGGGTTAATATGAAAAAAAAAAAAACTTCTATGTGTTAAAAACAATGGATTGGTTTCAACATTTATTTTTCCATGCCAGAGTGCTTTCCTATTTTGCGTAGTGTTGAAAGCTAATAACTATATTTCCCAGATCCACTTGCAGCAGGTTTTCTGGATATAAGGTAGATTTGGCCAATGAGATGTACTTGTGTATGTTTTACAAGGTAGAAATGAGATAGAGGCCATGCTTCTGCTGCTTTTGCTTTACCCTTTACAGACATGGGTGCCTATCCAATTTTTTACTGGTGTGGCAGGGGTTTGAAACCAACATTTGCAGTTGACCAGAGCCATCTTTCTTACTTTCCTGACTATATGCAGGGTAGAAACCTAACATTGGGAAATTGGACTAGGCAGTTTAGCAATAGTGGTCACTGAAGCATTTAAGAGATCCTGCTGTGGGAAGGGGTACTATGCTCTGCGTTGACTTTCAAGGGTAGAGCTACTGTCTTTGGAAAGGAGACTGCCAACAACAAGATTGTCTGGCATGAACCACAGCAGAAAAAGGCCATATAAAGGCAACTGGATCACTGGTTAGAGATCAGTCTGTGTCTGAAAGGGAGTAACTGCACAACAGTATTAGGTGAATGATAGATTGTAATGTTCCCTGTGTCACATTTAGAACCAGCTGAGCTTTCAGATGAGCTCATTTGGCATTGCTATTGGAAGGTACAGTAGGCAGAAGCAGAGGAAAGGAAGGAAGTTACAGCAAATATATGACCATTTTTCAGTTAAGAAAACTGAGGTTTAAGTGAGTATTGAGGCATTCTGTCTGGTATATTTATTTTAATTATGTTTGCTGGGGATTTACCTATTTTGCTTGCCTTTCGAAAGAACTAGCTTTTTTTCCTTTTCTGTTTTATTAATTTCTTCATTTATATTTACCCATTTCTTCTTCTTACTTTGTTTTGGTGTATTTTAATTGTTGTTGTTTTTTCTACTTTCTTGGCCTGGGCACTTGGTTCATTCATTTTTAGTTTGTCTTGTTAATAATAACTTTTAATGCTGCATACATTTTTCTCTATATAGAATTTCACTTCTCATAGATTTTGGTGTAAAATACTTTCCTTCATTAATTTCTATGATATTTGTAATTTAAATTTTATTCTGTCTTGAAAAAAATATTTTTTAAACTTGTAAGTTGCTGAGGTTTTTTAAAATCACTTTGGTCTCTGATGGTTATTTTGTTTATTATTTTTAAATGTAGTACATACCATCTCTAAGCTTTAAAATTAAGTCTTCCTTTGTGACAAAACTTATTACTCATTTTTAATGAACCATGAATATAGGCTTATTATGATCTGCTGGTAATATTTATATTTGTATGCTTATATCTATGTAAACATAAACACCTCAAAGTTGTTTAAAAATTGTTATTCAGATTCTCTATAACTTTTCTTATTTCTGGTTTACTTTACGTCAAATTCTGGAAGAGGTATATTAAAGTATTCTACTGTGATTGATTTTATCAGGTTCTTATATTTAGGAGTTTTGCTGTTATGTGAATGAATTTGGAGTGTTTAGAACATAAAGGTTTATGACTGTTTTAACTTTTCAATGGATTAGACCTTTTATCATTACTTATTACGACTCTTTGTCCTGTTACTTGCTTTTGACCCTGAATTCCCCTTTTCCAATATTAATATCAACACTATTGCTTTTCTTTTGTTTGGTTCTGTTTTTCTTCATCTCTGTTTTCTCTCTTTTCAGTTTTGTTTCAAAGTTAGTTTGTTGATTAGTTGTATTTTTATATGGGAGCTCAGTATATGTTTGTATAGTTAATGATAAATGAATGCTTGATTTTGTTTCTCCTCTCTTGCCTGTAGTATTTGTTATACTTCTTTTGGTTTTTTACCTTTTTTTTCCTTATTTTGTTATACTTTTTAATTTTTCTTTTGTTGGCTTAGTAAAATTTTGGTAAAAATTAGTAAAGCATAAAAGTTTATATGCTTTTCTGTTACATAGTGGTTACCTTCTCATCCTTAAAGATAGTAATAAAATCTGTATTTTTCTACTAATAAATCAAAATAAAATAACAGCTTTTGCTTTACCACTTATCCTTGTTGGTTTTCTTCCTCTTCTTCTTTTCTTTTTTAAAAATTCTAGGCACTTTTAGCTTGTCTTTTATGGCATATTTCTTCTGTTTTAAGAACACTTATAGACACATATATTACAAATGAACAATCATAATATTTTCATATTTATTGCTCACTGTTTATGCTTTTTTAATTATGAAAAATAATAGAATATTTTAATAAATTCCTATATTTAATCATATCTCATTTAATAATTATCATTTTCCTATATTATCCTTTTATCTGAAGTATTTTAAAATGAGTATCAGACATTATGACATTTTATTCCTAAGTGCTTCACTGCACATCTCTTTAGATAAAGAGATATTAAATACCCAGGATACTATTATCCCATCCAATATAAGGAATAATTCCTTAATAGCATCTAGTAGCAGTCTTTATTCAAATGTTCTAGTTGTCTCAAAATTGCCTTTTTACTCTGGTTTAATTTGAATCAGGGACCAAACAAGTTCCATACATTACATTTGGTTGTTCTATCTCTTAAATCTCTTTATTATAAAACTGTTCCTCCTCCCTCTCCTTCTCCCACTGCCATTGACTTGTTAAAGGGACTTTCTTTTCAAGATGAATCAGTGGCAAGATTTAGTCTAAGATCTAGTTACCAGGTTATAGAAATGATGATTTTGTTTTGTGAATAGTTGGTCTGATGCTCCTGCCAAATCAGTTCCCCCAGTAATTAGATATCAGAAGCAGCTGTCTCTTGAAGCTACAGTCTTTTGTTTATATTTTGGAGAATGTTTACCTTTTTAATCTTATGTAGAGGACAGAGGTGTCTCCAACTCAAATAAATGTGTTACTAGTCTAAATTCATTTAGGTACTAGTTTAAAATAGGGGACAGAATGTATTCCTAAAATAAAGTAGCAGAATACATTCTTCTACTGTGATCAAAATTATTTTCTGATTTGTCAAGAAATCATTCTTATTGACTTTGACTCTCAAAAAATAATAAATATTCTCTATTAACAACCAGAATTTGATATAGATTAACCTATCACTGGTTATTATATATAGTTTAAAGCTGAAAAAGTCAATTAAAGCTATAATCGTACATAAATTTGAATACATTTCTTCAAAGGCAGTTGACTTTGACGGGGATCTGTTATGGAGAAACCCAAAGCCTCTGCCTACTTCTTTTGTAGCATATTGGCCATAGAAGCCCAGATTTAAAATTTATCATGAAGTAAACTATATTATTGTATTTATTATTTGTATTTGTCATGGAAAATTAGTTTTTACTTTGAAACTTATTTCTAAAACATTTTCTTTTTTCAATTTATTTTAAGTTTTATATGCATCTGGCATAAAATTCTGTAATCCTAAAGCTATTGTGATAAATTCAAGTTTCCTGCCTTATCCTCCTGATCCACTCACCAGAGACAACTTTCTTTAAATGTCTCTACTATTTAATTCTTCTAGGGGTAAATGCACTCGTGTACAGCCACCTATGTTTGTTTTGTTTTTTTGGTTGAGCTTTTTTTTTGAGAGGTTTCGGGTGGGTGAGGAAGCTGTGTTGACTGCTAAATTTAGCTGTGATGGCCAGAGTAAAGAGGGCAAAGTCATTAATAAGAGTTTAGCTTGAGCTTTTAATCAATAAATCAGATACAAAAATGATCCAAAGACCTGGTGAGAAAGATTACATGGAATTACAGTCAAGCATTGCTTAATGATGGGGATATATTCTGATAAATGCATTGTTGGGCAATTTTGTAGTTGTTCCAGAATCATAGAGTGCACTTTTATAAACCTAGATGGTATAGCCTACCATATACCTAGGCAACATAGTATAGACTATTTTTTCTAGGCTACAGACTTGTTACTAAACATATTACTAAGTACTGTAGGCAATTGTAACACAATGGTATTTATGTATCTAAACACAGAAATGGTACAGTAAAAATAAAGTAAAAAGATTTAAAATGGTGCTCCTATATATAGGTCAGCTCCATTATAATTTTATGGGAACCACTATCAGTCCATCATTGACCAAAATGTCATGCAGTGCATTGATTGTACTAATTTTGAGGCAGTTGGTCTTGATTAGTAACACTATACAAATTAAGGGTCCCAGATGTCAATTAGAGTTTGAAGTTCCTAAATATAGTTTGGATGAATGTTGTCTTCCCTCCAGTGAATCTGATAGCCAAATAAATTCTCTTCCCTTCAATTTAATACCCCTGAGTCTTTTTCAAGGGAGTAGGAGGTTTCATTAAGAAGAGTTTACTTGGTCAGATTCTGGATAAGGTCTTTTGTTTTTGGTTTTGGTTAACTAGCCAAATATTTTTCTACTACCTGGTACACCTAAAAATATGGGTATCACATTTGTGGAAACACTGTATAAATATAATGAGTTTTAGATTATTGTCAATCCATTGATTAAAATCAAGGTCAGCAAACTACAGTCTTGGGCCAAAAGCAGCCACTACCTGATTTTATAATAAAGTTTTATTGGAACACCACCATACCTATTTGTTTATGTATTATCTGTGGCTGCTTTCTCACTACAGTGGCAGAATTTAATAGTTATAACAGAGACTGACCCACAAAGCCTAAAATATTTATTGTCTGTTCCTTTACAGAAATAGTTTGCCAATCCCTGATATAAAGTAAAATAACAAATTTCCCTTAAGTCACCTAAGGCAGATTTTTCAGTGCCATTATATAGCAAAACTTAGGATAGGGACCATGGAAGGTACAAAATTAGGTTGAAATCTTTTGTTTCTTTTTTCTTTCTTTTTTTTTTTTTTTTTTTTTTTAGTGTGTTGATAACTGTAAATTTTCTTCTGAGCACTGTTTTTTGAGACGGAGTTTCGCTATTGTTACCCAGGCTGGAGTGCAATGGCACGATCTCGGCTCACCGCAACCTCCGCCTCCTGGGTTCAGGCAATTCTCCTGCCTCAGCCTCCCGAGTAGCTGGGATTACATGAGCGCTGTTTTTACTGCATCCTACATTTCAGCATGTTATGTTTTCATTTTCATTCATATTCTTCTTTAGTAATTTGTTTTTAACTTTAAGCACTAAATATCGTGATTTTTTGTTTTTGCTTAATCCTCAGTTGTCTTAAATTAGAAAAATAGTTATAATTAACTATTAACATTAATGAACTAAAATCTTCCAGAAGGAATGAATCCAAAAAGAAATATCTAACACATGATAAAATCCTGATATTTTATGGCCTTTCCTATTTTAGTCCCAAACATTCTAAACATAATGGAAGAAAGAGCTTTTCAGTTTTATTCTTTTAAAAACACCGTAGGTTTCTCTCCTGCTATGAGGATAGTCTTTTAACACATTCACAGTTATCTTAGGGAGAGACAACATAATGGCACTTTCATTCTTATCACAGTAATTTCTAATTTCCTTTTTGATTACTTATTGTTTAAAAGTGTGTTGTTTAATTTTCACATACTCGTGAATTTTTCAAATTTCCTTTTGTCATTGATTTCTGATTTGATTTCATTATGATTTGAGAAGATAACATGGTATGATTTCAGTCTTTTAAAATTTATTGAAACCTATTTTATAGCCTAAAATATGGTATATCTTGACTGGTATTCCATATGCACTTGAGAAAAATGTATATTCTCTTTTTGGGTGGAATGTTCTATAGCTTTCTGTTAGGTGTGTCTAGTTGGTTTATACTGTTGTTCAAGTCTTTTGTTTTCTTACTGTTCTTTCTGATTGTTCTAGTCATTATTAAAAGCAGTGCTGAAGTTTTCATTACTATAGAATTGTCTATTTCTCCTTTCAGTTCTGTTAAATCTTCATATATTTTGGGGCTCTGTTAGGTGCATGTTTATGTTATTTTTATTGTTATATCTTCTTGATAGATTGAACTTTTTTTGTCATTAAATAATGTCCTTTGTCTTTTGGAACCATTTTTGTGTTAAAACTGATTTTTTCTAATATTGGTATAGCCACCCAGCTCTCTTTTAGTTACTGTTTGTAAGGAATTATCTTTTTTTAATCCATTCGCCTTTGACCTCTCTTTTTCTTGGTTCTAAAGTGAGTCTCTTATAGACACCATGTACAAAAAAAATCCTCTCTTGCCATCATTAGTAGAGCCTTAGAAACTGCGACTTGCAGTAGGTCCTTAAATAACATCATTTCCTTCAATGTTGTTTCATTATGACATGAAAAAAACTGTTTTCGTTATATGTCATTTTTCTTTAAGTTGCAGTTTCTAAGAACCTATCAATGACCTTAAGTGAGGACTTACTGTAAATGGATCATGTTTGTTTTGAATTCATTCTGTCAATATCTTCATTTTAATTGGACAGTTTAACCCATTTAATTTTAAAGAAAATACAGATAAGGAATGACTTACTTCTGCTATTACTTTCTGTATAATGTATATCTTCTTTGTTCTCCAGTTCATCCATTACTACCTTTTTTTGTATTCAGTTTTTTTTCCTAGCATACTATTTGATTCACTTTTCATTTCTTTTACTGTATATTTTTATATGCTTAATTTTTGCCATGGGAAGTATAATTAACATCTTAATTTATAGCAGTCCAGTGTGGATTAATACCAATTTAGTCTCAATCATATAAAACTTTTTGCTAGAATGTGAGATGCAAAAAAGAAAAATGTAAAAATTAATTTTAAAAAGAATAAAAAATGTTGCTCCTCTAACAAACACTGTTCTCTCTTCCTTATGTTGTTTATTGTCACAGATTACATTTTTATGTATATAATGTTTGCCATAGACCTAGATTTATATTATTTATTTAACCATAACAGAGTTGTATAATTACTGCTTTATGTAATTGTCTTTTAAATCATGTAGAGTAAAATTGAAGTTATTGACCAAAATACATTAATAATGACTTTTATATTTATCTATATAGTTGCCTATTTTACTCTATGATGCTATAACAAAATACTTAATGCTGGGTAATTTATAAACAAGAGAAATTTGTTGCTCACAGTTCTAGGGACTGGGAAGTCCAAGACAAAGATACTAGCATATTCACTGTCTTGTGAGGGCTCATTCCTCATAGATGGTACCTTCTGTGTGTCCTCCCAGGACAGAAGGGCAAAAAAGGGACAGCTCTATGGGACATCTTCTACAAAGGCACTAATCCCACTTGACCTAATCACTTCTCAAAGGCTTCACCTCTTAATATCATCACATGGGGGACTAAATTTCAACACATGAGTTTTGGAAGGATGCAGACATTTAGACCACAGCGTTGTCTTTACCAATGTTTTTAATTTATTTGTGCTGATGTGAATTACTGTCTAGTATTTTTTTTCTTTCAGCTCGAAGGACTCCTTGTAGCATTTCTTATAAAGCATGTCTACTAGCAATGAATTCTAATTTTTTTAACTGGGCTATCACAGTTTCTTTTGTTTTTGGGGGATAGTTTTGTTGGATGTAGACTTCTTGGTTGACAGATTCTTTGTTGTTCCTTTACTACCTTCTACCCTTCATAATCTCTGATGAGAAATTAGCTGTTAACTTCATTGAAGATCCCTTGTACATGGTAAGTTGCTTCTTTTGCTTCTTTCAGGACTCTTTTTCTTTTAATGGTTTGATTATAATGTTTCTAGGTTTTCTTCAGTTTTCTCCTACTTGGGGTTTGTTGCGATTCTTAGATATGTAGGTTTATGTCTCTCATCAAAATTTTGAAGTTGTAGTCATTTTCTTCACATATGTTTTCTGCCCCTTTTTCTTCTCCCTCTTGAAGTCTCATTATGTTTGTTGGTGCTTTAAATAGTGTTCCACAGGCCTATTAGGCTTTGTTCATTTTCTTATTTTTTTTTTCCTTTCTGTTCCCCAGATCAGGTAATCTCTATTGATCTATCTAAATGTTCATTGATTCTTTCTTCTGCCTACTCAAACCTGCTGTTGAGCCTCAACTAGTAAAATTTTCATTTCAATTATTACATTTTTCTCGTCCAGAATTTCTATTTCGTTTCTTTTTAAAGTTTATTTTTGTTGATATTCTCAATTATGTGAGACATTATTCTCATATTTTCCTTTAGTTCTTTGTATATACTCTTTGAGCATATTTAAAATAACTGATTTAGAGGCTTTGTGTAGTAAATCCTGTATATGGATTTCCTCAGGGACAGTTTCTGTTAATTCCTTTTTTCTCTGTGTGTGGATCATACTTTCTTGTTTCTTTGCATGCCTCATAATTTTTTATTGAGCATGAGACATTTCAGATATATAATGTGACAGTGATACTTTTCTACTTTCTTAGATGTTTTTGTTGCTGCTTATTGTAGTTGGTGTTGTTTGTTTAGAGACTTTCTGAAATAGACACTTTTGTAAAGTTTATATTCTGTGCTGTGTATGGCCACTAGAATTTCTGTTCAGTTATTTTAGAATCTCTGGTCAACTAATGACTGGGCAGATATTTTCTTAACACTTGGACCCAGAAATATATAGTCATGCATTGCTTAATGACAGGGATGCATTCTGAGAAATGCATCACTTGGCAATTTTGTCTTTGTGTGAATATCACAGTGTGTTTATACAAATCTAGATGGTATAGCCTACTACAATTCTAGGCTATATGGTATAGCCTACTGCTCCTAGGCTACAAACCTGTATAGCATGTTACTGTACTGAACACTGTAGGAAATTGTAACACAAAAGTATTTGTGTATCTAAACATATTTAAGCATAGTAAAAATACAATATATAAGCCAGGCACAGTGGCTTATGCCTGTAATCCCAGCACTTTGGAAGGCTGAGGTGGGCAGATTACCTGAGGTCAGGAGTTTGAGACCAGCCTGGCCAACATGGTGAAACCCCGTCTTTACTAAAAATACAAAAATTAGCCGGGCATGGTGGCAGGCACCTCTAATCCCAGCTACTTGGGAGGCTCAGGCAGGAGAATCGCTTGAACCCAGGAGGTAGAAGTTGCAGTGGTCGTGCCATTGCCCTCCAGCCTGGGCAACAAGAGCGAAACTCCATCTCAATAAAACAAAACCCAGCATAATAGGTAAAAAGTATATG
This sequence comes from Callithrix jacchus, assembly GCF_049354715.1. NCBI lineage: Eukaryota > Metazoa > Chordata > Mammalia > Primates > Cebidae > Callithrix > Callithrix jacchus. The sequence goes on along the minus strand of NC_133508.1, from coordinate 22,448,349 downwards.
TATATAGGGTATTTACTATGAATGGATCTTGCAGGAGTGGAAGTTGCTCTGGGTGAGTTAATGAGTAAGTAGTAAGTGAATGTGGAGGCCTAGGACATTACTGTACACTATAGTATAAACACTGTACACTTAGAGTACACTAAATTTATTTTTTAAATTATATGATCTCTTCAGTAATTAATTCATCATAGCTTACTATGTAACATTTTTACTTTATAAACTTAACTTTTTGACTTTTTTGTAATAACACTTAGCTTTAAACACAAACATATATAGCTGTATAAAAATATTTTTATATCCTTATAAGCTTTTTTCTATATTTAAAATTATTTAATTTTTAATTTTTAAACTTTTTTGTTAAAAATGAAGGCACAAACACAAATTAGCTTAGGCCTACACAGGGTCGTGATCGCTAATATCATATGTCATTTAATTGGAAGGTCTTCAGGGTTAGTAACATGCATGGATGGAACTGTCATCTTTTATAACAATGCCTCCTTCTGGAATACCTCCTGAAGGACCTGCCTGAGGTGCTTCACATTTTTTTTTAAAAGTTCACTCTAAAATAACCATAGTAGTTTAGTAAATACATAACCCAGTAACATGGTCATTTATTATCATCAAATATTATGTACAGTACATAATTGTATAGACTATACTTTTATACAACTGGCAGCACAGTAGATTTGTTTACACCAGCATTACCACAAACACATGAGTAATACATTGCATTATGACATTAAGAAGGGTAAGATATCACTAGAAGATATAAATTTTTTAGCTCCATTGTATTCTTATGGAACCACCATCATATATGCTATTCCTTGTTAATAGAAATATTGTTATGTGGTATATAATCATATACACATAAATAAATAAATACTAATATATATATATATATATATTTCCAGTGTTTGCTAGTAGACTATGTATACCATGGGGTCATACCTTCAGCATTCAATTGGATAGTTTACATCTTTCTTAGCTTCAGTTTCTGGTTGTGCAGAGCCTGAAGATCAACCAGAATTGAGAACTTAGGGTCTTCTCAAGTTTTTCTGAGCGTATGCTCTGTCTTGGGCATGAACATGGCCTTCTAGTTTCCAGGGAATATGTAGGAGCTTTCAAAGTGCTTAGTCCCTAAAACATCTCATTCTTCAGTCTGTCTTCCCAAGCTTTTTGAAAGCATGTTTGTAGGTTCTAGCAGGGGAGTGCAGCTCTTCGTATACCCTTGACCAAAGACTGGTCCTCCTCTATCGGGTCATCCTCTTCGACCAAGCATGCAGCTTTGGGAGGGACACACATGGAGCAGTGAGGGAAGAAGGGGACACCAACCTAGCCAGCCAGATTAGTTGAATCAAACCTGGTGATCAGTGGGGTGACAGATGTCACAACCAGATTTTCCACATATCCCCAAGCTTCTTGATAAATCAACCTTAGCTTACTATGTAACATTTCTACTTTATGAACTTTTTAACTTTTTGACTCTTTCATAACACTTAGCTTAAAACACAAACATATATATAGCTCTATAAAAATACTTTTGTATCCTTACAAGCTTTTTTTCTATATTTATGGAAACAATTTATTATATTCATTGTTTGCCTTAGTAGCTACTCCTTATCCCATTCAGCACTAGCTGATACATTTGCCTTTGGGCCAGGCACAGTGGCTCATGCTTATAATCCCAGCACTTTGGGTGGGAGGCCAAGGCAGGTGGGTTGCTTGAGCTCAGGAATTTGAGACCAGACTGGGCAACATGGCAAAACCCTGTTTCAATAAATCAATAAGATTTTAAATGTTTGCAACAAATGGCCTAACTGCCCTGATAGAGTTCTGAGTTTGGCAAAATAAAAGCAAGTCCTTTATACAGTTTAAGCCAACAGAGAGGTTAAAACAAAACCACAGCTCTTTGAGAACAAGGCCAACTCTGCTTTCTCTGGTACCAGGAACCTAACCAAGGACTATGGTTGGCACCCCTTAGAGGATCATCTTTTTCTTAAGGGCTTGCCTAATTGCTGTAAATTTTGACTGGTTTTCAGAGATCAGATAAAGTTGATTCTGACAGTTTTTGCCAGTTTTGTGGAGGAGCGAACTTGGACTTCCCTAACATGCTGTTTTTGCTGACATGCCATCGCATTATTTCCATTTTGATAAGCTTATATTAATTTTCAGAGTTTGTTGTTGTTGTTGTTGTTTTGGAGACAGGATTTCACTGTGTTGCCCATGCTGGAGTGCAGTGGTGCAGTCACGGCTCACTGCAGCCTCGACTTCCTGGGCTCAAGTAACACCCCCACCTCAGCCTCCCAAGTAGCTGGTATTACAGGCGCATGCCACCACACCCAGCTAATTTTTAAAATTTTTTGCACAGTTGGGGTTTTTTCATGTTGCCCAGGCAAGACTGGAAGCAGGAAAATGCCTTAGGTGACTATTAGTTGTTTTTATTTTAAAGTAAGAAATGTTCCATAGTGAGCATGTATTAATTTTGTAATAGAAGAAAATATATAGCTCTTATTTTATATGAAATCTACCTGTGGAATAATTTGATATAGTCCCAATTTAATAAAATCTAAAAGTAAAATCCCAATTAGAGATTGGTTATTCATTTGACACTTGATGTCTTTTCTTAACAAAAGGATTCATCATCGATTTTCATTAAATAATTATTTGTTTCTACCATGTTATCTGTAGTCTATGTAGGGAATGTATCAATTTTATTAAGTATATAAGAATGAAAATTACAACCCTGTTAGCTGCAGTACTTTAGTAATTTTATGACTCCGCAGCCTTCTACAAGTCACAAAAATACTCACACTTAGGGTAACATCCTAATCTGGAGCAACAAGCCCCAACTGGTAATAAAACTAATGGTTTACAAAGACAAGCTTGGCAGACAAATTATAGTCTCACTTTGTCTTTCTCCAACTCTCTGTAAAAACTATTGATAATATTTAATCCGAGGTATATGGATTTTTTTGTATTGGTTTGGTGTTTCATCACTGAATTTCTTAGTAGTTTTTGGAATTAATTAGACTGCCTGCTATCAAACGAGAGACATTTAGTAAGTAACTTTACTGTCATTTTGCCCAATATGAATATGTTATTTGAATATATTTTAAGTTTAATACAGATCAAGTTTTAAACCCCAGCCAGGTACACTGGCTCATACCTGTAATCCTAAGCAGTTCGGGAGGCCGAGGTGGTTGGATCACTTGAGGTCAGGAGTTTGAAACCAGCCTGGCCAACATGGGGAAACCCTGTCTCTATTAAAAATACAAAAATTAGCTGGGTGTGATGACATATGCCTATAATTCCAGCTACTCTGGAGGCTGAGGCATGAGAATCGCTTGGACCCAGGAGGTGGAGGTTGCAGTGAGCTGAGATTGTGCCACTGCACTCCAGCCTGGATGACAGAGTCAGACTGTCTCAGAAAAAGGTTTTTTTTTTGTTTCTTTTACTTTTATACTTTAAGTTATACTGTTATACTTTAAGTTCTGGCCCATGTGCAGAGCATGCAGGTTTGTTACTTAGGTATACATGTGTCATGGTGGTTGGCTGCATCCATCACTCCATCATCTACATTAGGTATTTCTCCTAATGCTATCTCTCCGCTAGCCCCCCACCCCCTTCCATTCCTTCCCCTACTATCCCTCCCCGCCTTTTAAACTCTACTTGACAGTGTATTCTTTGTTATTATTATGCATTTTATACTGACCTTGTAGATATGATGTTGTCTGATTTTACCTGTGCATACAGGATTATATAAAATGTAATTTTAACATCCACTTAATCTAAGTATTGAACTTTGGTTACCTTTTAAATGTATTTAAACTATACTAGTAATATATAAATATTTGGCAAATTTATTTTTACAAACCAGACTGAGGAGGTTAGACAACATTGAAAACACCCTTTAACGTACTAAGTAAATGATAAGTACAGTATATTTAACTCTTTCTAATTATAATAATTTTTGATAAATGCAAATTTAACTCCTTTCAGATAGGCATGGTTTTTGACATGTGAAAGTGAGATTCCATAGGTTGTTGCTAAGATGATAAATTCAATATAAATAACAATAAAGAAACCATATGGTAAGCCTGGGATTCAGAAATTGTCTTTAACGTTTGCCAATAAATAAAGAGTTTCTTTGAAGGCACACAGATGTATTAATTTTTAATTTGTTTCTTTTTGATCTCTTAATTACTGCAAAAGATTTATTGGTTAATTTTAGGAAGGCAAGTGTTTGAAAAGTTTGGCCAAATACTGTCTTCTTTAAAAGACTGTATGGTAATGAAAAGTTAAGAGGAGAGCCAAATTAGATTGAATAATTGTTCAGTCATGTGGGTCAGGCTGGTTGCATAGCCTGGTTGTTAGACTGATTGCTCAAATTACATTGCCTGGGGTCCTGCACTTGGTTGGCTGTCTTCTCAGATCTTAACAAGGTTCTGGGAATTTCTTTTTCTGACAAAGTTTGCTTTGTATTTTCCCCTCCCCCTACCACCTCCAGGATGCTTCATCTGCAGACATCAGAAAAGCATATCGTAAGCTTTCACTAACTTTACATCCAGACAAGAATAAAGATGAAAATGCAGAAACTCAGTTTAGACAAGTAAGTGAAATATGCTATTTTATATACATATATATATTTTGTGTGTGTGACAAATGTACTAATATGTTGTTGGTAGAAATATTCACTTGTATGTGGAATATTTTCATTTGAAAATGAGGTTGTAGTTTAAAAATATAGTATTATATATGTTTTTATTCAAGTTTCTACAAAATACATTTTTACCATTTTGTATTATTAGCATCTCTAAATTCTTGGAGGGTCACAAATGTCAGAATTTTCTTCTCTAAATTACAGCTTTTGCTTTTAAAATGCAATTTTAAAATAAGTATTACTTTTATAACTGTCAAAACAAAGATTTATTTTGATATCAAGCAGTTTTAACCTCTTAAGGTACTACCAAAACATGAAGTGTTACTCATAATTGAGATTGCATCTGTTTATTGTATATATGGGCACATAGGATTTTCTGCATGTGTATTGTAGTACCTTCACGCTCCTATGTGATTTCTTATAGTTGAGAGTATTTTTATTTTAAAGTAATGCTTTTATTTTAGTTGGTGGCCATTTATGAAGTTTTAAAGGATGATGAACGAAGGCAGAGGTGAGTGTTCGTTTCTGCTTTTGAATTAAGATGTTATAGGTTCATGCAATAGTTTATAAAGAATTAAGTCTCCTTAAACATTTTATTATTATGTTAGTATTTTATTTTTGTTCCTTCCAAGAAATGCAGTGTTTTAAAAATGTGTGTTTGAAGCAGAGTTAATTTTATTGAAAGTATTCAATAGATTGATTCGATACTTACAAGCTTCAGGATTATGAATCATAATTTTAGCAAGTCCTGGCTTCCTTAATAAGATTTTTAACATCAATGTTTATGCCCTGGGAAATACAAGTACTCCTTGAATTCAAATAACTGTCCATTCTTTCCCATATATCAGTAATAGTTCCTATCTGTGCATGGGGCTTGGTGCTTCTTACCCCCACCGCCATTTCTTAAATGTTTGAAATAGACTGTTAGTGATAGTCAAGGTTAGTACTGTTTCTTGATGTTTTGTCACTCTCAAAATAATAAACCCAATTACATAAGTTTCTATAAGCCTGTAGAAGATAGGAGTAGAAGAAAAGTTTGCCTCTTTCTTCTATTTCTTTTGCTTCCTTCCCTTCCTTTACCCTGCTCTGGTGATTCTGTGTTCGGGGTTAAACTTCAGAGTGGAGGCAGCCCCTCACAATAAGACTTCTCTGTGCCCCTTTCAGAGGAGTGACAATATATTTATATAGTAGTTTATAATGACAGTGACTTAAGAGATTACACAGGGGCCTCTTTCCTCTACTCTTACAGAATGTATGGGATGTAGACATCATTTCAACAGCCTTCTAAGTTTTTTAAGTCAGACCACAACACACACACACACACACACACACACACACACACACACACACAACTAAAAGAAAAGTTTCACAAAATACTACTTACTGCTTGTGAAATAGACTATTTTCTATTCTAGGCTAGACTAGTCTTTTGGTGTTTTTTATTTATTTTTAAACAATGCTGGTTGTTAAATGGATTTCATGAGATGCTAGTGGACCACAATCCAAAATTTGAAAATGTCGTTCTACAGTATAAGAGTACTTTTAAAAAACAAAATAAAACAATACCTAGGTATCTGAGATTTAAGCAAAAGTCAGGCCTAAATAAATATCTGTTTCTCTGAATAGGGGTTAATACATCTTCAGACAACTCAATAAATTATGCTATGTTACATTCTGAATCTTTCCTCAAATGTATTATCTGGAATTAGTCTGTATGCTAAAATGTTAGCTACCAGTCTTGATTCTCATCTTCTTAACCATTTAATTTGAATACCTCTGTTTGTTAGATAACAAAGCACAAGGATTCAAGATCTTCTCTTAAAAGTATTCTTCGCTTTATAACAAGGGCTGGCATTGGTCCAGATACCATAGCAGACATTCCTCTGGTTTGAGATAATCCATAGTGTTGAAAGAGTCCGAGAAGTGTGTTGAAAGAAGTTTTGGTCATTCTGTGCATATTTTCTAGTTGGTGTCTCTGTGAGCCCCTAGTTTTGTTTCACATATCAAGAATGTGCCTGTAAAGGTAGGTTTATTTAGTCTTCTAACATCTTTGGCTTGAGGTTTTTTTCTTTTTGTTTGTTGTTATCTTAAAAGTCAATGAACTTTGTAATAATTTCTTTCAGTTACCAAAATTATTTCTATCTTTTCAAAACAAATCACTTCTTATATATAAATGGTTTCTTCATTAACATGGAATCATCTATTAATAAATAACATCATCTCTTTAGGATTAGTTCTCTCATTTATTTTAGAGAGTTGGTGGAAAAAATGAACCTGACAGTTACACAAACAGCTGTAGTATTTATACCCCTTGAGGCACAAGTAACTCTTTGGTAACTGCTTTTCCTTGAGGCAAAAGTCTTAACTAATCAAGCTAAGAATCACTCCTCTGAAGCTTGTGCCTGAGGCCAGGTGACCTATGAGTATTTAAACATATAGGAGACAGACCTTTCTGCAGACAATTACTTAATGTTTATAATTCCTTTAGGAAAAAAAAAAGTACAGTCAGCATTATCTTCTAAAAGAAGATTATCTACATGTTGATATTTAAAATGCTTTTTAGTATCACAGTTATTTGCTGTAAATATTCATTAAACAATGCTTTTAAATGTGTAACCTTCCAGGAATTGGTAAATTGGGAAACTGTCATAGACATGTTTCCTATTTATTTCCCATTTATATAATTATATTTTCTCTGAAATCCGATGTATTATTTGAATTTTGCTGGAAAAGGGAATAGCAGTAAAATAGATAAATTAACAAACAGAATAGCTTTTTTAAAAAAAAGGAAAAGCTGGTTGGGTGCACTGACTCACATCTGTAATTCTAGCACTTTGGGAGGCTGAGGAGGGCAGAACCCTTGAACTCAGGAGTTCGAAACCAGCCTAGGTAACATGAAGAAACCTCATCTCTACAAAAATACAAAAGTTAGCCTGGTGTGATGGCTCATGCCTGTAGTCTTAGCTACTCAGGAGGCTAAGGTGGGAGGATTGCTTGAACCCCGGAAGCAGAAGTTGCAGAGAGCCCTAATGGCACTACTACACTCAGCCTGGGTGACAGAGTAAGACCCTATCTCAAAAGAGAAAAAGAAAGGAAAGGCCAGTTTTATTTGATTCTTTTAACATGCTTATTTGGGTATAATTTACATGCAATAAAAGTCACTTGTTTTAAGTGTACAGTTAAATGCTTTTTAGTTTATTTACAGAGTTGTACAAACCAGCAGCACAGTCCAGTTTTAGAACATTTACATCGTTTCAAAAAAGCCTTAAGCCTATTTGCAGTAGTCCCCCTCCCTGATCTCCAGCTCCAGGCAATTACTGATTTGTTTAGTGTGTATATATATTTGTCCTTTCTGGACATTTCCTATAAATGCAGTCATGCAATATATAATTTTTTTGTATCTGGCTTTTATCAACATAGGTTTTTGAGATTCATCTGTATTGTATCATATAACAGTAGTTCATTCTTTTTTATTGCTGAACAGTATTCCATTGTATGGATATACCGCTTATGTTTATCTGTTCACCAGTTGATGGACATGTGGACTTTTTCCACTTTGGGGCTACGATGACCAAGGCTTCTATGAACATTCACATAAATCTTCAGATGGACATATGTTTTTATTTCTCTTGAGTAGATTCCTAGGAGTGTAATTATGAATAAACTTTTAAGCCTTTTTTCCCCCAAGAATATAGACTGTAGCATGAAAATACAGTCATGTACTGCATAATGGCATTTCATTCAATGAGGGACCACATATACAATGCCAGCCAGGCGCAGTGGCTCACCCTTGTAATCCCAACACTTTGGGAGGCTGAGGTGGGAGGATAGCTTGAGCCCAGGAGTTTGAGACCAACCCTGGCAACATAACAAGACCCTATCTCTACAAAAACTTAAGAAACATCAGCTGGATGTGATGTTGTGTGCCTGTAGTCTCAGCTACTTTGGAGCCTGAGATAGGAAGATTGCTTGAGCCTGGGTGGTCAAGGCTGCAGGGAGTCATGATCGTGCCACTTTATTCCAGCCTGGACGACAGAGTGAGACCCCATCTCTAAGACAGCAACAACAACAGCAACAACAAAAAAAAACAATGCTAGTCCCATAAGATTATAATACTGTATTTTTACTGTACCTTTTCTATGTTTAGATATACAAATATTTACCACTGTGTTACAGTTGCCTATAGTATTCAGTACAGTAACATGCTATACAGGTTTGTAGCCTAGAAGCAAGTTAATACCATATAGTCTAAGTGTGTAGAAGCTATACCACATAGATTTGTGTAAGTACACCATGATGTTCATACAATGAGGAACTCACCTAACAATTTGCCTAATGATGCATTTCTCATACCCAATCACTGTCATTATTTATTTATTTATTTTGAGATGGAGTCTTGCCCTGTTGCCCAGGCTGGATTTCAGTGGTATGATCTCAGCTTACTGCAACCTCTGCCTCCTGGGTTCAGGCAGTTCTCCTGTTTCACCCTCCCGAATAGCTGAAACTACAGGTGTCTGCCTGGGTAATTTTTGTATTTTTAATAGAGATGGGATTTCACCTGTTGGTCAGGCTGGTCTTGAACTCCTGACCTCAGGTGATAGACCCACCTCAGCCTCCCAAAGTGCTGGAATTACAGGTGTGAGCCACTGCACCTGGCCTTACTGTCATTATTAAAGCATACCTATAACAGGTTTTCCTGGTTATTATAAGAAAGCCTAGCTTAGCAGCCTTCTCTAAACTCCTTAGCTAACTTGTTTGGGGAAACAGTAACACAGCTATGTTTCAACGATTCTTATGAGTGCCCTGAACATTAGTTGAAGTAAAGTACTGAGTACCAGTCATTACATTTATATACTAGATTGTGCTTTAGTAATATTAACATACCTACTTTTGTTTAAAATCTATTATGAATTTTTAACCAGTCTTATTTTGCTAAACCAGTTATACAACTTTAAAATTTTTTGTCTATTTCATGTTACTATAGTTATACAAGTTGAATGTGTTTTTTAGTTTGCTAAAGTTTTATTTACAAATGCAGTTAAAAGTATAGTTATTTCAGCCTTAATCTATTAAACTTTTATAAATTCATTAACTAGTTATTGTAAATTTCATTACAGTTGTGTTCAAATCAAAATAAACATTAGTCTGAGAATAGGAAATTTATTTTAGCACCTTTCCTAAATAAAGTGCAGTGTACCACAATTTTTGGCATATATATAGTTTTTTCAAAGAAGAGTGAGATCAATTAATTTAGACTTGTTTTCTGTTTATAATCTTTGTACAAGTAGTTTTTATTCAAAGTTACAAAATGTGACCTAAATGGAAATTATGTTAGTATTGTTTTAAACTAAAAATTCAAGCTTTATAATATGGAAAATTCATAATTAGGCACATGCTAGAATTGTTTAAATATTTATTTTCATAGTATATAGATTTTTTATTTTAGTTACATAATTACTATTTTACATTTTAAATTTCCATATATTTTTCTGCTGCTAACTTCAAAAAAATTTGTTTTCCAGTGTTTATATTAGCCTAAATATATTTGATGAATTGAAGATTATAGTATGAAACTCACTAATGATTATGTAACCATTATTTTATGTTCATGATGTGTATTTTAAGAAAAATCAAGTGAAAAAACACACATTAGTCCATATGTTGGATGTGTGGAATTGATCAATTAATGTTTTGAGTTCCAAGAAAATGCCATTATAGTTCCCTGTGATTTTTAGCATTAGTGATATTTTTTATCATAGAGATTTATTTCTTTTATCTTACAGCACATTTAAACATTTGTACATTTTTAATCTGGCTTTAACAAATAATTGAGAACAGTTTATATGAATCTCAAATACAGAGCATTTTAACAGTTATATGTTTAAATATAGAAAAGCCTTATAAAGTGGTGTTATAAATTTTATGTCTTGTCAACACAATATTTCTTCTTAAGTAACTTATGAAAATAGTGTCTGTGTGTACTTTAAGAAATGTATTTTCAATGTTTCACCAGGAAAGCAGTGATTTATCTTTTAAAAGCATATATTCTAAAAAGTGAACTATAATGGAAGCTATCTTTTCTTAAAATGACCAGTCGTGTGAGCCATAATGTTCATTGATAGTAAAATCAATAGAGCATTGATTCTAAGCTTAATCCTTAGAGACTGTTGTTTAGAGTAACAGACATGAACTAGTAAATATCTAGTTCTGTTTAATGTGTTCAGTGCATGAGGTTTTGCTATCTTGAATACAATTTATGCATAGGGTAGAAAATAGTAGCAGTTAACAGACACATAGCACTTTCAGTTATGATGGTGATAAAATACTTGATATGAGGTTCTTAACTATGTAGTTCAACTGTTTTCTTTTCTGCTATAGTTTAGTTATATCCAATACAAATTTAATACTTAAGAGTGCTGCTAAGGAATTATCTCCATTTTCTTAGATGTTCTTTATCAATAACTATGCTTTTTACATGAAATTATTTCATGGGAGAGGTTTGCTGAAAATAATGATTTTTACATTCACCTTTTTTTATCCTTTAACAAATCTGAAGTAGAATATGGTTTGAGAATAGATTCAAGACTTAAAATTGATTGGACTTCATTTGAATGTTGTAATCTTATGTTAGAGCACTTGAAACCTTTTTACCTATACATTTCTAACTTAAAATAGATTAACATAAATTATTTATGTTATTAAATAAAATATTTATTAACATAAATATAAGAGATTAACATAAATTTTTGATAACATGAATGATAGTTTTCTATGAAGTCATTCTTATATCTGGATGTTAATATTCAAGAATTTCTATAAATATTGAAAAAGAATATTTAACCTCAAATTTTTCTGGTCCAGCTACTGCAAAACCATATATTAATTTTTAGACTCTTGTATATTACACAATTTACTTTTTCAGAGTTTAGTACTAATTGATGTCCTTTGCGTTCAACATTGATTATTCCAATTTGATAGTATTTTTAATAACCTAAGTTGATCAAAAAGTCAGGTTTTCTAGTTTTGCTAATAAAATATATTTTGCATTATATCTAATGTTTTTCTACTAAAGAAAAAGAAGTTGCCTGTAATAAATCCTCTGCTTTATTTTTTTTAGCATATCTCCAAGGTATCAATTTAATAACTATCAAAGTAGCTACTGCAGTTGTTGCATTTAAATTGATTTACATGTCAAGACTGGCAGTTTAGCAGCTGCGCTATTATTCCTAGATCGGTCAATTTACTTGAGAAAAACCTACTACTGAGTTCTACTGACCTGCCTGACAATATAGGCCCTATTTCTATTCCTGTAATTAGGCCTGCGACTAACTCAGAATATTTTTAATTAAAATATTTTGGTCAATGTGTTGCACCAAATTAGGCCTTTCAGTGAAGATTTAATTCTGGAAATAGTGTGATTAGAATATTTAATGAGTTGTGTTCAATTAAGATTAACAGGTTGTGTGTGTTGAACACACAGTTTTTGTGTGTGACCATTTTGAGTTTTACAATCATAAATGTTACTCCTTATTTTTAACCTCAGAGATATTTGTTCAATGACTGTCTGATAAGGAAATTTAAATTCAGTTGAAAATTTATTTTAAAGTTACTTTTTTATCCTGATAGTACCAAGAAAGCTGATTTAAAATGCATCAGCTTTTTAAAGGACTAGGAAAGCTTTTACTTGTTAATTTCTTCTCTTCCAGCAAAAGCCAAAAATAAGGAAATTGCCACTTAATGTTTATAAATAAACAGTTTTATTGAGAAATCTAACATAAACAGTGGTTGTTTCCACATCTCTTTCTAATTTGGGAGTTTTTTTTTTATTTTCTAAAGGAATATAGCAATACAAAATTAAAAGGTGCTCAATTTTATATGCTTTTACCTCATTAAAAAGCTTTGATAAAATCATGTGTATAAATTATTTCAACCTTAAGCCACCGTAGTATAGGGGTAGAAATAAAAGCACTGACTAGAAACTTAATTCTGAGTTTGATTCAATTAATATGTAATTCACATGTAACAAACAGCTCTTACCTTATTGTTTTTTTTATTGAGATTCTTTTTGGTGCTGACTTCAATGGTAGAGTCTACTATAGACTAGTAAAAGGTAGACTACATGTAGCTCCTTTAGTTTAGGTATCACTGTAGGAGTCACATCTTTGGGTGCTGTAAAAACATGAGATCTGGTATCCACAGTATATTACTGTGCACTTTTTTGAAGAGTGTCAGTAACTAGAGCTATCTACAGTGCTTTGAATTTACTAGACATTGTAATGCTGGTTAGATACATAAACATTATCTATTTTGGATAAATTATTTTCTTTTTCTTCTTTGTAATATAGGCACAAAAAAAGTTGTGTTTTTTTTTAAACTCCCCATGAAAAACTGTTGTATTTGCTACTGTAGGTATGATGATATTCTGATCAATGGACTTCCAGATTGGCGACAGCCTGTATTCTACTACAGGCGGGTGAGAAAAATGAGCAATGCTGAGCTGGCATTACTCTTGTTCATTATTCTCACAGTGGGTCATTATGCTGTGGTTTGGTCAATCTACCTGGAAAAACAACTGGTAAGTATTAGTAATAAATCAAATCAACCAGCCTCCTTAATTTTATATGGAATTTTGAACATTTTTAACTGATGAAAATTTCTATTTCTCTCTTTATATTTCTCATTCTAGTAGTTTTATGCTTAATGTTTAATGTTTGCTATATTTCTAAGTCAAGAAGAACCCATGAAATAAGAAAATATCCTTCTTTAAAAAAATGTGGCACTTGAGTTTGTTATAAAACTTTGTGAAAGCCCAAATATCTAGCTGGAAATCAGAGAGTAGAGCTATGTTTTAATTGTCATCTTCCAAATAGAAATATTTTTTATGTAAGACTGATTTTAGATTTTTTTGTGTCACAGGCTTTTATGTAATGAATGTTTACTTTTAAAATATTTTAGGTAAATAAATAAAATTGAAAATGAATATAATATTCTAACTTCAAAGATTAATTGGTTAAAAAATTATTACACTTTTCTTGGTCTAATATGCAACTCTACAGTTTGTTCTTTTATGGGTTTTTATTTATATGTTAAAGATAATCAAACATATTTATCAGTATTTATGAATTAGCATCTGTTTACTCATTCCTTTTGAAGTGACATTATTAAAGTTGGATGAATGAGAAAAAGTGAGTTGAATGCTTTCTCTTCTTAGAAAACTTTGATTGCTATGGAGATGCACATGACTGACAGTGCTGAACTTCATGTGTGTTTAAGGCCTGGATACCATGGCAACAGTTATTGTGAAAGATTGATGATTTTACTTAATCATGTTGAACCCTACATACATTTGCATAAATGTTCCTCTATAATGTTTACTCTTCACATAAGAGTATAGATAACATTTGAAGTGTACATGTTAATGATAACCTGTAACCATAATTCTTTCCACATTAAGGATGAACTGCTAAGTAGAAAAAAGAGGGAAAAGAAAAAAAAGACTGGCGGCAAGAGTGTGGATGTATCAAAACTTGGTGCTTCAGAAAAAAATGAAAGGTGAGAGCATATAAAAATACTTTATAATTTGAAAGTGTTTTAAAATACATTTTTAATATGATTCAACTTCATATGTATGTCTATTTGCATGTGCTCTCATTTATATCTGTGATAGGCTTATAAAAGACTAATAATGTGCCATTGTTTATGAGACAAAGTCTAATCTTAAGCAAAATTTCTTCAGGATTTTTTCCCCATATAAAATGTTAATATATATTTAAATAATCTCTCAAATTTTTGTAGTTTGAAATTTTTATACTGAACTTTAGAAACAAAGTACTATTAGATGGACCTATCACTTAGCTCAGGAGTGACAGTATGTAGAGAGGCAGTGATACGCAGTATACTCAAAAAGTTACCAGCATTTCTTCTCTTGATTCATAGAAAGGAATAAAGGGTTTAAATAGTTCACACAGCAGGGCATGAACTGGGATCAATGTGGGATGGAGATCAGAGACTATTCTGCTTGTCTTCTATTCTGATGACATCAGTGAGTAATGCTTCAGTGAACTGCAAATGACATTAATTTTTATGTATTGGTTTGTTTATGCTACAGTCTTCATATCTGGTTGTCAGCACTTGGGAACACTCTGATGATAGTTTTAATAGCTGAAGTAATCATACGGTTTAAGAATTCATGGTACAAAAGTGATGAAAAGCCTAGGTTAGAAAGAGGGCTTTTGTTTATCTTTGTAACTTGATTAGGAACCCCTTCCCCAAAATCTTAGCCTAGATTCTCTAACATGCTGTATCTATTGCATTTGTTGTGACCACTGTATTTCATGATAGAGAAAGTCAGATATAAATATTTCAGTGAATACTTTCTTCATTTTTTTGTTGAAGTAGCCATTCAAAAAAGAATTCTTGAACTTTATAAAAATATTTGGCCTCCCACCTTTCTCTGTATATTCCTCATATGTTGTTTTTTCCCCCCTTCCCTTTAGATTGCTGATGAAACCACAGTGGCATGATTTGCTTCCATGCAAACTGGGGATTTGGTTTTGCCTTACACTAAAAGCATTACCTCACCTAATCCAGGTAAAATGTACCTCTTTTATATAATATTAGATGCTTTTGTTTTTAATTATTCATGAAACAGTTTATGCCCATGTCTGCTATCTGAATGCTGATATGCAGTGGATGCTTTATAATGTTGATTGAATAGTATTTTTATAAGTTGAACCTGATTTAGACAATTCTAAGATTATTTAGATATCTGTTTCTATAATTATCTTTTATAATGGTTTTAGATCACCTTGGAGTCCCAAGATCCTAGAAAAAGAAAAAAAAAAAGACAATCCTTAGTACAGAGATAAAAGTAATAAAAATTTAATCCATTGTTATCATTAAAAGCATGACCAGTAAAAAGGAACAGCATTCAAGTAGCTTACCGCCCATTATTTTAATAACATTTAAGTACATAGTATTAAAAAAAGAAAAACCACCTTTACATAAACATCTGTATAATTATACAAATATATATATTGTTTTCCATTTTATTTGCAAATTTAAGAGGAGTGAGGACATTTTATCTTATACAAGTAATCAGTTTCTGTTTTTATTTAGTCTTGATTAAACAATAAAATATGGATGTATATCATATTTACATGTCAGTTTCTTTTTTGTATTTAGTATATCAAAGCATATTTTATTAAATTATTGCTTTGTTAATTTTGATGGTTACATCAGGTTAGGAAATCCCCAACACATAAATATTTGAAAGTAAATAAAATACTTTTTGGTGTACAAATTTTGAGGTTGAGATTATAATTTTTGGAGAGAAATGTTTTATTTTAGAAAATAAGTAGTTATAATCTAGATGACCAGATAATATTCTGTTCAGTTCTACTCACTTTGTATTTATATATTGGAGCTATTTTTCCTTATTGTTTAAAAATGCTAATGACTCCAACTTCTGCATTTTCATTTATTTTTCTCCTATTAAAAATTTTATATTTAAAGGGGAAATGAACCAAATTGCTAGTGTACTTTTTCCTGTCCTTTCAGAAATTAACAGTTCTTTCATCATAATAGTTCATCTTAACCGTTATTGCTTATAAAATCTTATATTTTGTTTATAATTAATAGAGAAAAATTACAGTATTTCAGTATTTTAAAGAGTTTGTTTTTAAGTTGTTTAGCATGCTATACTGTTTGCTTAAAAGAATATTCTGCAATGCTTGTATGCTGTCTATAAAACTTAATGAGAGAGGGAGAGTCTTTTTATCACACTGATATGTTTATGAGAAAATGAGACAAAAAATATTTTTAGGGCAGATTTTCTTATTTTTTTTTTAAGTCTTGATTATTTTTTGCCAACTTTAGAATCTGTGCAGTAGACAAACCAGAATATAGATTAATTTAAAAGTATATTCATGAGGCAGTATAAATTGAATATTACATAAGATGTCAGTATTAAACACTTCTTTGTAATTTTAATCTAAGTAATCTGAAATAAAGTTTATTTGGTAAAATTAACATATCTCTTGGTTAGCATTCAGGGTAATTTGCCAGACTAGAACCAACATATTACTATGACTTGGATTTATAATTTATTTAAAACTACTTGCCTGTGATACCTATTAATTCATGTAACAGATTGATTGTTTTGCCTCATCATAAATTTATAGAAAAAATACAAAAATGAGGAATTTTACAGAAACTTTAGTTTCTTAAGAAATTCTGCTTTTTTAAACTGTTTGATCAGTTTGAATTTTAAAGTTTTTACCTAATTGATGGTACCTGCTACCTTTCGGTTTTGAGATGGCTACATATTAGGCTTTCAAGATCTTATAAATCTAATTTTTAATTTTGTTCTAATTTCTTCCTGGTAAATGGATTTCAAGAAGAAAATTAAGATGGCTTTTTTTTTTTAAAGCAAATATTTCATATTTTAATTCTGCTTTGGGCATCTTAGATTGGTGTTTCTCGTGGTCACTAAAAAAGTGATGTAATGTAGTAGACTTTCAGATACACATTATAATAGTGAAATTACTTTAAATTTATAAACATTGCTTATGAAATACATTAGCAAAACAGTACTGATCAGTTGCTGTCAGGATTAGATTTTTGTCTGCGTTTTGTTTTGTTGTATGCTATGACCTTTGTATTAACTTGAGATCTTCTTAAATAAGATATTTATGAAATTTACAAGTCTTTTTTAACCTGAAGTTTTCTGGATTGGTAATTGGAACAGTGGTCAAAAAAGAGCCCTGTTAAAGCTCTAAGAATAAAAAAGGATACGTACAATCTTAAACTTTGAAGACTTGTACTCTATGCACCACTTTTATGACATAGGACCATTGTTTTATTTTTAAATTAGAGTCCACTGATTGAAGTTTCTTGTGCTTTCTCTGGCATAAGCCATACCAATAATCTTGCTTTCTTTAAGGAAGAGTTGGCCGGGTACGGTGGCTCACGCCTGTAATCCCAGCACTTTGGGAGGCTGAGGTAGGCGGATCACAAGGTCAAGAGATCGAGACCATCCTGGCCAACATGGTGAAACCCCATCACTACTAAAAGTACAAAAATTAGCCGGGCGTGGTGGCATGCACCTGTGGTCCCAGCTACTTGGGAGGATGAGGCGGAAGAATCTCTTGAACCCAGTAGACAGAGGTTGCAGTGAGCCGAGATTGCGCCACTGCACTCCAGCCTGGCAACAGAGCAAGACTCTGTCTCAAAAAAAAAAAAAGAGAAGAGTCAAACTAGGGTCTTGTGAAGTAATGTAATTGTATAATCTTTATAGATATATATGATTTCCAAAAAGTCTTTCATAATTGGCTTTCTTATATCTAGTTAACCGCATTTTAATTTACTTTTTATTTTTTTAGAGGTAGGGTCTTGCTGTTGCCCAGGCTGGCCTCATGCTCCTAGGCTCAAGTCATCCCCCAACTTCAGCCTTCGAAGTAGCTGGGACTATACGCACACATCTCTGTGCCAGGCTTTTTTGGCTTTGTTTTGGACAGGGAGCGGGGGCAGATACCCTAGGTGGGACATGAAAACAGCATTTTAACAACTCTTATTTTGAGCTTGCCAAAACATTCAACTTGGTCTTCATAGAAGCAACTCTTACTTCTTACTCATATCTCATCCTTTTTTAGACAGTAATTAATTGAATCATGTAATCAGAATAACAAGTGTAACTACCACAAGCAGGTTTAAGAGTTAACACAACCAGCTCTTACAGGTATACAGTAAATTAGTTAAGCACATATAAGTCAAGAGAGTTTTACTTTTGGTGTAAATTCCTTGAATTTCATACAAAGTTAATTAAAACCGAGCTGCAAATATTTGACATCAGTATATAGCTATTGGTTAAGAAATAGGGTCGAGGCTAAAAGTGGGAGATTCACAGCCTTCCAGCAAGTGACATACCCAAATCTTGTCGTGGCAATAGTTCTTTACTCTAATTTCTTTTTTTTTTGAGACAGAGTTTCCCTCTTGTTACCCAGGCTGGAGTGCAATGGCACCATCTTGGCTCACCACAACCTCCGCCTCCTGGGTTCAGGCAATTCTCCTGCCTCAGCCTCCTGAGTAGCTGGGATTACAGGCACGTGCCACCATGCCCAGCTAATTTTTTGTATTTTTAGTAGAGACAGGGTTTCACCATGTTGACCAGGATGGTCTTGATCTCTTGACCTCGTGATCCACCCGCCTCGGCTTCACTCTAATTTCTTTCCTTCCCATTCATCCTCTAAATACTCATTCCTTTACTATACTTCACATATATAAAGTCATCTGGTAGGATTGGGAAAAGGGGCATTTCTGGCTAATTTGGGCTCCCAAGTTCACTTTTATTACTTAGCATCTAAGAGCCCTAAGAAAACTCCTATTGCCTGCTTAGTTTACCTAAATTATTTTCTGTTTCCTCCCAAACAAAATTACAAATGCAAATAACTATTTTCATATTTGATGTGTAAGGGGTCTCTTGTTCAGATGTTTAGAAAAAGAATTCAGCTAGTTCAATAAAAATATTTAAACATATATCAGAACAAGGCACTATTAGGGACTACAGAGATAAATATGCCTTCTCTAAGATCTTATAGTCAGGTGGCAGTCATAACACATGAATTTAAATAACCATTATACAATACGGTATATATGCTTCACATGTTTAGTATGAACAATGACTTCTATAGATATTCAGAGAAGTGAGGTTGTCTCTGTTTGGGATAACCAACAAAAACTAAAAAGAGGAACCACTTGAACTGAATATTGAAAGATGAATAGACACTTAACAGTTAAGTGCCCACTTTATACTAGGTGGTATGCAAAGATAATTTTGTAGATGCAGTACTTCCCATAAAATCATACTGTGTTAAGGCTAAAAGCATCCTGAGGAAAACATTTTTTTTTAAAGGAGGGTATCATGTAGCCCATTACTGTCTTCTCAGACTGTATTCCAGGTCTTCACATTCTGAGTATATCCACTTAGGAATTTATATTATAACAGGTAAATCTGATGTGACAAGTCTAAAAAGAATATTTAGACAGAATAAAGTTAATTGATAGGACAACAAAGTATTTCTTTGATTACATTCACCTGTGAAAGATATGTGTATATTGTTAGGAATGGTAGAAATAAAGTATATAATGACTGTGAAACCAGCAGAAAATATTAGAAGCAGTTCTGTGATTAGGCAAGATAGAGGTAAAAGTATCTCTTTGATAGTTCACCTTGCTTCTTGAGAAGGTCCTTATTACCTCCAGAGCACTGGATTTTGTTCCTAGATATTGGGAGAATTATAAGAATTGATAGATTAGAAGAACAAAGCCAAAGAGTGAAAAGCTGTTATACTTGATGCATGTTAAATATTTGATAAATTAGTATCAGACATTTCCCAAGTGGGTCAGTATTCAAGGAAAAGATGCATGGATATTGCTGTATTTAGTCAAATGTGTGTGCCATATAATTTTTGTATTTACCTTTTCTACTTACTCAGAAAAGGTAAAAGTCAAGTGAGAAATTACAGAAAAAGAATATGGTGTTTGTAAATCGACGAGTGAATGGAAGGCTGGTGTGTGCTTACAGAGATTAGAGAATGTTGGAGAGTAGTAAAATGCATGACTGCATGAAAGAAGCAGGGGGAACTTAAGGAAGTGTGTTGAGTTAGCTAAGAAAGCAAGTAGAGTGATCCCCAGAAGACATGGAGGGCTTAAATCCTTTGAGGCAAGAATATAATTTTAACATTAAACGTATAGCCCCAGTGACACTTTGATATCTTACCAGTCTGTTTCTACTCTCATGGTGGGTTTGAAGGAAGTACACATTCTCTTGGAATCTGACAAAACCAGTCTTCTTTGTTGGTTGTATTCAGCTTGTAACCTAGGAAATTTTTCTAACCTCCAAAATGCCCATCTTGGATATTTTTAAATTGATCATATGTTCTGTAACCTGGAAAATAGCAAGTAGTTGATGACATATAATCAGTGGCTCTGTGCATATTTTCAATTTAGCTGTTATAACTTAGTTTATTTTCCTCACTATATCATAAGCTTATATATCTGGGCCCAGAATAATAATTTAGATTGTTGGGACCATTAGTTTCGCTCATAAAATCAGGAAGTGCAACATATCCCAAGTGATTACCAATCTAAATCATAGACACATTTCTCTCCATTTTCTGAGATCAAACAGATCTTCAGTAGTCAGAATTTAATTTGCTTGAGAATTTGTTTGATTTTTCTAGGAATTCACTGTTTAAGTTTCTCTCTGACTTATTTCTCAGTAGAATATAATTTATAAAATATAAAACGCATTTGGTTGTGCATTGCCTAAAGTTGTAAAATTTTCACCTTTTTAAGTCACAGCTCCATCTTTTCTCACTACCAAGCAGATCTAACTAGAACGTCATTAAAATAAAAATTGTTGTAGGAAGTTTCCAGCATGCATATCCCCAGCCCCATCAGGATGTATAGGTTGCCTAGGAGCAGTGGCTGAGAAAATAGAGGAGTCTTCTCTGTACAGCTCTGGCTTTTACCTTAAAAAAAAAAGTAGCCTAAGAGTAAAGGGAGTACTATACTTTATAGAACTATCTATAAATGGAAGCATCCTCCCTCCCAAGAAGCTACTTCTCCCATGGAGACTACAACTGTGGACAAGCCTGGAGGTCACCCTCTCTGACAATTAGGGCCCTTCGTTTCCAGCCCCTTTGCTACTACTTGCTGGGACTCTGTCAGAAACCAAACAAACAAAACATTCACAGCTAATTAGCAGGAAAAAAAGCTTCCAAAAGGCTAGGAGGCATTTGTTGCAAGCTGAGTTGCCCTTCCTCTTAGAGTTAAACAGATTTTCTGAGGGATGACGCAGCTTGCTTTTAATACTCTAAAAAGCTTTTTCAAAACTTTTCAGACTCACACACACAAACCTGACACAGGAAATATAAAATCAAATAAAAAGAGATGGAGAATACATTTGAATTTTTATAAGCTGAAACTCTACTGCTACAGGGCAAAGGGATACAGGAAAACTGGAACGACCTTACAACGTAAGACAGAGATTCTTTACTTCAGCCCTCTGAAAGTATATGTCCTTGCATCTTATGCAAGTACTTAGAGATCCAAAGGCAGATTATAGAGTCTTGTAGGTTATTGCTAGATGTAGAAAAGATGAAAGCCCCAAAATGGTAGGTGGGATGTTAGCAACAGATAGTCTCATCAATTCCATATTTTATAGATGAAAATACTTAAGATTCAGATTGGTGCAACAATTTCCCCAAAGTGATATAACTAGTTAATGATAGAAATGAAACTTAAAGCAGATGAAAGGAAATACTAAAATATAAGAAAAAAATAGGTGAGAAATATAAAAACTAAGAAAGAATACATTTCTCCCCAGGTACATAACTAGAGCTTTATAGTATAAGCTGTCTAATCTTAAAGTCCCTGTCAGAATGTTCAGGCTAATTATAATTACAAATTTTCCTCAACCTACTATCAATAGCATCCTGATAAGCCCATCATAAGGAGAAAATACCATAAGTTGCTTACATTTAGCCTATAGTTGGGTAAAATAATCTGTAATACAAAGGCTATTGTATTTTTTTTAATGCAAAATATCCCACATAATTTACTGAATACTGTACTGAAAGAAAAAACAAACAGAATGATTGTATGGGTCCTGGGAATATGGTTTCCACTAAATGCATATCACTGTTGCACAATCATAACATAGAAAAATTGTTCTGTTAAACCATCATTAAGTCTGGGATGTCTGTATGACTTAAGTTGTAGAAGGATTCCTACATTGAGTTAGGGCTGAATAAATAGCTTCTAAAGTCTCTTCTATCTCTTGGACCAAATGGAAAAAGTAGTTTTTAGACTTTGCATCTCCTTGAATATTACTGTCTCAGACCAGAGGAAGATAGTAGCCTCTTGTTTTCTGTTTTATTACTTTTTGTGGATTTAGTCTAATTCTGTACAGAAATTTTGACTCTTACAAAAATATACAATTTTAAAGTTTTTCTATATTCTTCATTGTGATTTTATTACATATTATATGTAATTCTGAGATTATAGTATAACTCGGTGGGAGAACAAAACAATATAGAGCATTTGATTTTTGTGGGCAGATTTTCAGAAATGTATGTATGATATTTTCCTATATTGAAGGTTATTTCTAAGCTTCAAACAAAAGAGAAGATTTGGGCTATCAAACAATCAAAAAGAAATAGAGCATTTTCCATATTGTTTCTAGCTATCTTTCCTCTGAACTCTCCCATATTCCTTATTCCCATCAGGACAAGTTTTATTTCCCTGCTCCTACCACTCTCAATCAATGCCCTTTCTTTCTTTTTTATTTTAAGTTCCGGATACATGTGCAGAATATACAGGTTTGTTACATGGGGAAACATGTGCCATGGTGGTTTGCTTACTACCCATCACCTAGGTATGAAACCCACATGCATTATTACCTACTTATCCTGAAGCTCTCCCTCTTCCTGCCAACCATAAGCCCCCGGTGTGTGTGGTTTGCCTCCCTGTGTCCATGTGTTCTTATTGTTAAGCTCCCACTTATGAGTGCGAACATGCAGTGTTTGGTTTTCTGTTAGTTTAGTACCCTTCTTTCTTAAGCTTTCTTTGGGCTGCTTAATATGTTGACGTTTATAAGGACAAATAAAAGTAAACCAAAACATTACAACAGTGCCGCCTCAGCATGTTCTTTTATCACTTAAATGAACTATGTCAAGAATGTTAAAGGATGGCCGGGATGTGGTGGCTCACACCTCTAATCCCAGTACTTTGGGAGGCCCAGGCAGGTGGATCACCAGAGAACAAGAATTCGAGACCAGCTTGGACAACATGGTGAAACCCCTCTCTACTAAAAATACAAAAATTAGCTGGGTATGATGGCGGGTGCCTGTAATCCCAGCTACTCGGGAGGCTGAGGCAAGAGAATCACTTGAATCGAGAGGTGGAGTTTGCAGTGAGCTGGGATGTTGCCACTGCACTCTAGGCTGGGTGACAGAGCAAGACTCCATCTCAAAAAAAAAAAGAGGTTTAATGTAAAGGTGTTCTCTATCTCACAGCTCACTAACCTTAGAAATATTGTATCTTCAGGGCTTAGCTAAATTGTCATTATTATGAAGCCTTCCTACATCAGGACAACTGAAAAATTCCCATTGTAGGTTCTCTATACTAACTTTATAGTACTTACTATTTGTATTAGTCACAAGAGACAGATACACCTACTGTCTGCTACTCGGGAGGCTGAGGCAGGAGAATTGCTTGAACCCAGGAGGTGGAGGTTGCAGTGAGCTGAGATTGTGTCACTGCACTCCACCCTGGCACCTGGCGACTCTGTCTCAAAAAGAAAAAAAAAGAAATATTTATTTTTTGAGTGCTTATTTACTTTGTGCCAGGTACTCTTCAAGGCCCTGGGGGAGGGAGTGGGAGAGGACAACAATTCCTGTTCTCATGGAGCTTATATTCTATGTTCCATATTTTGGTTAATATTTATAGTTTTTACATATTTTTAAGGGAAACTGTTATGTCTTATATAATCCCCATGTATGCTAATAATGTACAACACATATTACAATGGTTTAATAAATAAGTATAAATATCACTGTTGAGTGTCTTCTTGTACAGGAACCTATACTCTATAATTTCATACAAAGAACACGCATACATTCTCTAAGTTAGCCATTGTTTAAATGTAAAACCATCGCCTGATGTCTATGCAGGCAGGCTTTGAACTCTTCAAGAAATTTTAGGTGTTGGCTGGGCATGGAGGCTCCTATAATCTCAGCACTTTGGGAGGCCAAGGTGAGTAGATCATCTGAGGTCAGGAGTTGAAGACTAGCCGGGCCAACGTGGCAAAACCTCATCTCTACTAAAAAATACAAAAATTAGCCGGGCGTGGTGATGGGTACCTGTAATCCAAGCTACTTGGAAGGTTGAGGCAGGGAGGATTGCTTTAACCCAGGAGGTGGAAGTTGCAGTGAGCTGAGATCACACCACCACACTCCAGCCTGGGTAACACAGCGAGACCCCATCTTGGGGAAAAAAAAAAGAAATTTTAAGTATTAATACAGTTGCTTCTAGAATAAAAACTTTTGCTCATGGTTCCATTCATAAAGATTATAAACTCCTTGAGAATAGGAGTTCTTTCTGTTTGGAAAAAATGTATTATGGGGCAGGCAGTTCAGAGCCCTAATCAGTTGAAATAAGCATCTTAGTATTCATTAAATATTTATTAAGCTTCTGTAAGTGCCAGGTAGTATACTAGGGCTATAAGGATGGATTCGAAGTTTATATCCACAAGAAATCTAACTTTCTGTGTAGGTAAACTGGAGTTTACTCTGGACCCAAAATAAGGTTTTTTTGCTTATTTTCCCCATTAAACAATTTTATTCACTTGAATTAGTCCCCCATGAAAAATGGGAGGGAAAAGGGGTTGAAAACAATTTGTCTTATTTATCTTCTTTTGAATGCTTGAATTCAAAAGCATACCTTAAAGAATAGCCGTACCTTAGGATATACCTTAAAGAATGCCACCTGGTTTCTTCTTGAATACTACCTCCAAAATCAGTCTATTTCATTTTCAGGTAATTTTAATTATTAGAGAATTCTTTCAAATATATATAATATATACAAATGTTAAGTATAAATATCACTGTTTATACATATAAATATATATATTAATATATATTTCTTCCATATATACTATATATATTTTTGTTTTTATTTTTCTTTTTTTAAGACAATCTCACTCTGTGGCCCAGGCTGGAGTGCAGTGGTGTGATCTTGGCTCACTGCAACCTCCACCTCCTGGGTTCAAGTGATTCTCCTGCCTTAGCCTCCTGAGTAGCTGGGATTACAGGTGCCTGCCACCACGCCCAGCTAATTTTTTGTATTTTTTGTAGAGATGGAGTTTCACCGTGTTGGCCAGGATAGTCTTTAACTCCTGCCCTCAAATGATCTGCCCACCTCTTTTCCCGAAGTGTTAGGATTACAGGCATGAGCCACCACGCCCAGCCTTCTTCCTTATATTTATCCAAAATCAAATTTTAATCTCTGGAACCATATATAGTAGTTTACACCATTCTTTCCTGTAATAAATCTTAAGATATTCTATGGCAGTTACTAAGTTATCCCCAATCTTCTTATCTCTAATCTCTTTTAAAAATAGAGTTTCAAGCTGCCTCCCTATTTAATCACTTTCCTTTTAAGGTCTATTTGTCAGTGCATTTTTAAGTGTGATACCCCAAACTGTACACAAGGATGGTTGAAACAATGTAGAGTTGTTTAGTAAAGTAGAATTGCTTGAGATCATAGATTATTAAGTAAGTAATATTTCCTGGAGTGGGCATATTGTAATTTGATTTCAAAGCATTGGTAAGATTTAAGAAAAAGAGAAAATATGAGGAACGTTTAAATAAATGTTTAGAAATGGAGCAAAAGGAAGATAAAAACAGTGAATGAGACTAGGGAATATATTGAAACTCTCAGATTAAGTAGAGTAGGTTAAGGTGATTGGGTGGATTGCGGTCCTCAGATAAGTGTGGTTTTGGATTAAAGGTGTATTTCAAAAAGGAAGTTTTAGTGGGATTATGTGCCATAGCAGGAAGAAGAAACACTAACAGAAATGTTCAAATTTGGCAGGACTACTAGGAATAGATTGCTATTATGCAGCAAAGTGAAGTGAGAAGGATGCAATTAAAGAGGTCACATAGCAAGAAGATACAGGATTTGGCAGGGCAATTTTGGTGAAGTATGAAGCACAAAACTCATCCTTTGTGTTAGAAAACAATATTCTTGTCAAATTGGTGGAAATAGTAATAAAATTACTAATATACATATAAGGCCTAACCATATAGAAGATGTCATTCTAAGTGTTTCTCAGGTATTAACACATTTAATCTTCATAACAGCCCTATAAATTAGGTACCTTTATTATCCCCATTTTATGGATGAGAAAATGGACTCAAAGAAATAAAATAATTTGCTGAATGTCAGATACTAAGACGGCAGAGCTGAGAGGTTAATTCAGATAGTCTGGCTCCAAAATCTGTCCTCTTAATTATCATATTATATTTCACTGTGCTATACTGTTATGATTGATCAGCCTACTTTCTTTTACCTCTCATAAATAGCTAATCTGTGCCCTTCTTTTCTTGCATGTGCCACATTTCCTACTCCCCTCAAGGAGCCAATGTTTTCCTGACCTTTTCTTCTTCCCTACTATTAAAAACTACTCTGTGGAAAGAAGCTAATAAGCTCATTCATTCATTCACACCAAGGTATAAATGACTGATATGGCTTAATATAAAATAATACTTCTTCAGGGTTGACTTTTTTTGAGGGGGGTGGGGATTGTTATGGGAATTTAAAACCTTAACCCAAAACCCTGCTGAAACTTAAACCATACATTGGCATAGGAGGATGAATAAGTTGGGTGCATGGCCATCTGTGCTCTTCCAATCTTACCATTATTTAGCTAGCCTAGGGCTTGTTTGAATCCTTCTCGTAGAAATAAGGTAGGAATGTAAAAGGGGGGATGAAAAAAATAAGAGATCTTTTACTATATTGATAATATATCTGTATTATATTGATTCACTGATTTTAGGGATACCTAATTCTTAGGTGGAGAAGTTCTGATATGACCCCAAGAGACACAGACACCCAGGAGAAAGCTTTAATTTGGACACAGTCATAGATGGAAAGAATTTCTAGGGTTTCAATATTTATGTATTTACATCTGAGTCAAAGTAGTGTCAAAGATTTTGTTCCTTTATTTCCTGCAGGAATAAAACTCTCTCAGATGGGTCGATGATTTATCTGCTCGAGGAATCTTATGGTCTGGAAATACTACCCTAGAGTTATTCTTGATACTCTTCTTCTTATTTCACATTCATCAAGCTCCTTCATTTCTTGCTTTATTAGGTTTCTCATATATTTCAGTCTAGTTCTAATTCAGCAAATACTTATTGAGTACCTGCTTTATGCCAGATGCTCTGAGATACATGTGCTCTGAGCATCTAAGTATCACTATCTCAAATTTCTCATCTGGAAGAGAATATAACATGATACAAGCAGTTATAGATGTGTTTAAATACAGAAGTAGTATACAAGGGAGAATTTCACTGCCAGAGAAGGTCAGAAAAACTTGCAAAGAAGATGGGACTTGAATGGGTTTTCAAGATGAATAAGAGTTCATCATAATAATGGCAGGGAAGCACAATATTGTAGGCAGAGGGCAAAGCAATTGCACAGACATAGAAGCACAATGTGGGCTGGCCACTATTAATACAAGTGGTATTCCTACAGAATATGTGAAGTTTGAACCAAGGAGTGTGGTAAAAGATCTGTCTTGCTTATTTTCATTGTCAGGATCTCATATGCTTAGAGCATCAACTTGTTTATTTGTATGTATGTCATTATTTAAGACCTAGTCTTTTTTTGATGCACCACTAAAGCCTTACCTGTGTGCCACTTACAGAGACTTTAGCCACTGTATCTTGTTACCTAAGTGTGTGTGTGAAGTATGTGTCCTCGGTCTTCAGTCCTCAAGACTTCATGTTAACTGTTTTTATACTGGTCTCTAAAAGTGGTAGAAGAAGGAGTGGCAACTTTTACTTTCATTACATGCTCATATAAGTTTTATAATCAGATTCAAAAATAATAATTTTGAATATCTATTGTAGTTAAGGGGCTAATATGAAAATGACGGTAGTACTTTGTTAGTCACAGTAATATAATTTACTATGCCAAATCAGTTAAGCAAATGAGTTTTTCTGCTCTCTGTATATACAACAGTATATTATGAAAATAGCATACAATAGAAGAAAACAGGAAGAGGATACCTTCTTTCCGTATCTGAGAGAAAAAAGAGTTCAAATGTATACTCATAAAATTTCTGCTTGTATCCAGCTCTCCAGGAGAGAAAAAATCATAGAGAAATGTTTATTAATTTCTGTTCATAAAATTTGAAAACAAAAAGGCTACTTATAAAATGAATATAATGCTTTAAAATTAAGTTATATGGAAAATACTGAAGCAAACTGATTTTTATGTTAATTTATGTTTAACTTTTTTTGAAGGATGCTGGACAGATTTATGCTAAATATAAAGAAACAAGATTGAAGGAAAAGGAAGATGCACTGGCTAGAACTGAACTTGAAACACTTCAAAGTGAGTTTTAAAACTTAGTGTATTAACAATATCATATAAAACTATTTAAATGTGGATGATCTTTTCAATTCAGCAGTAATTAAGTTTTCTTTTTCTTTTTTTCCCCCACTTCTAGTGTAGTCACTTGTATTTAATGTATTTGACATGAAACATACTACATTATGGTATTACTTAACCACTCAAGTTCAATATCCCTCCCAAAGTGCTGG
Source organism: Callithrix jacchus (assembly GCF_049354715.1). Taxonomy (NCBI): domain Eukaryota; kingdom Metazoa; phylum Chordata; class Mammalia; order Primates; family Cebidae; genus Callithrix; species Callithrix jacchus. The sequence goes on along the minus strand of NC_133508.1, from coordinate 22,419,294 downwards.
GATTACAGGTGTGAGCCCCTGCTCCTGGCCTCAATATCAAAAGGAAGGATAAAAGCAACTTGGGTCATGTAATTCCTCAATTCAAGGGTCATCCAAAGTCTGCAAAGCCCTAAAATAGTTCAGTACTATTTAATTTACATTAAATAAATTACAACTGTAATTACAGTTGATATTTAGTGCTAGTTTAACAGTTAATCACCCAACTTGCTGTATAACACTTGTAGTTAGGAAGCCTGAAAATAGGCTGGGCGCGGTGGTTCACACCTGTAGTCCCAGCACTTTGGGAGGCCAAGGCAGGCGGATCTCAAGATCGGGAGATCGAGACCATCTTGGCCAACATGGTGAAATCCCATCTCTACTAAATATACAAAAAATAGCTGGGTGTGGTGGCACGCACCAGTAGTCCCAGCTACTCAGAAGGCTGAGGCAGGAGAATCACTTGAACCCAAGAGGGGGAAGTTGCAGTGAGCCGAGATTGTGCCACACACTCCAGCCTGGCAACAGAGGGAGACACTGCCTCAAAAAAAAAAAAAAAGGAAACCTGAAAATACCAATGATTTTTGTTTTGAAAGTCTTTGTTTCATCTGCAATATTGTTATATAGCATGAACAACTTTGAATGAATTATCAGTATGTTGAAAATAAATCATCCATTTACCACAAAGACAGCTCTTGCTAATTTTAGGGAAAATTGAACATATTATTTAGAAAGGTATTTTCTCAGCCCCAGTCCTTTTGTTTATTTTTGTCTTATCTACATCTTGCCTCCCACATGTATATACTCTGTTTCTTTGCATTTCTTTATTTTTATTCCAAGCACTTAATACTACTTTAATTTATATATTAGTTTTGTTTACCATCTGATTTCCACCCCCACACCTGCAATAGAATGTAAGCTCCATGAGGATAAGGACTTTATCTGTTTTGTTACTGTTATATCCCAGGTTCTGGGGATTTGGGTGTGGTCATTTTAGGGGGTCATTTTTCAGTCTGTCACAATCCTTCAGATGTCTGCACAGCTTTAGAACAAAGACTGTTCATCTTTGTGTCTGCAGCATCAGTTAGTGTCCTGGCATGTAATAAATGTTCAGTAAATGTATGAATATATGAATTCATGTAATGTCATGAATACTAATAAGCATCCACTGAGCACCTACCCATATAAAACACCATCTCAAGGAGCACATAATTTAATTCAAAAAGTTTCAATACTTACAAATAGGAAATAATATTCATATTAACTATATAATTGTTTAATGTTGACTTCTGTTAAGAGGAAGGAGTTAGAATGATAGAGGATTATTACATACCAAGGTTGACATGTGTTAAGAAGTAGGAGTGTGCAAATGAAACTCTGTCATTTTTATATAGCTGTTATTTTAGAAAAAAATGGTACATAACATTTTCTAAGCCTTTACAGACTAATCATAAGGAAAAAAAATTACATTTGTAAGAAAAGAGAGAATATCAGCCAGGCACAGTGAGTCACGCCTGTAATCCCAGCATTTTGGGAGGCTGAGTTGGGTGGATCATCTGAGGTCAGGAGTTTGAGGCCAGCCTGACCAACATGGCAAAATCCTGTCTCTATTAAAAATACAAAAATTAACTGGGCATGGTGGCAGATACATGTAATCCCAGCTACTGGGGAAGCTGATGCAGGAGAATCACTTGAATCTGGGAGGCGGACGTTGCAATGAGCTAAGTTCATGCCATTGCACTCCAGCCTGGGTGAAAAGAGTAAAAGGCCATCTCAAAAAAATAAAAGAAAGAGGGCCTGGTGTGGTGGCTCACGCCTGTAATCCCAGCACTTTGGGAGGCTGAGGTGGGTGGATCATGAGGTCGAGAGATCGAGACCATCCTGGTCAACATGGTGAAACCCTGTCTCTACTAAAAATACAAAAATTAGCTGGGCATGGTGGCACGTGCCTGTAGTCCCAGCTACTCAGGAGGCTGAGGGAGGAGAATTGCCTGAACCCAGGAGGCGGAGGTTGTGGTGAGCCGAGATGGTACCATTGCACTCCAGCCTGGGTAACAAGGCCGAAACTCCGTCTCAAAAAAAAAAAAAAAGAAAGAAAGAAAGAAAAGAGAACAATATCAAATTAATCCAAAATTTACCTGTAGTGACAACATGACTACACTACATTGCATTGCTCTCATAGACACGGCTTATCATTTCTATGTAATTTTTGTTAAAAAAAAATCACTTGTAATTTTGATAGATGTATTAGAATTCTTTAATAGTAACAAGACTAAGTATATACACTACCTCTTTTGAAATTAGGGGTTAAACATGAA